>NC_072419.2:29940000-31190000 GCF_028858775.2 Pan troglodytes
GAAAGGAAAGAAGGCAAGTGATGGAAATACGTTCTTGAAACAAAAGAGTATCACAGAATTAGAAGTCACACAAACCTACCCCTCCACAGCACCATTCATTAAAGAAACCGCACTTAACTGTACCTACACAAGGCAGCATTTAAACTAAGAAACCCATGAAGTCACACAAACCGCTCATCTCCTATCACAGAAACACATGCTATTGTGTGCCCAAGAAACTCTGTGACTCTCTACACTAAACAGAAAGGAGAAACAGCATCCATATGAAGCTACTACATAAGAAAGAAGATCCTAAGTGAATTAATGCAGGAATAGAAAACCAAATACCGCATGTTTTCACTTATAAGTGGTAGCTAAACACTGGATACCCATGGGCATAAAAATGGCAACTGTAGACACTGGGGACACTAGAGGGGTATGGGGAGAGAAACAGTTGAAAAACTATTGGGTACTATGCTCAGTATCTGGGTGACAGGATCATTTGTACCCTAAACCTCAGTATCACACAATATACCCAGTTAACAAACCTGCATATGTACCCCCTGACTCTAAAATAAAAGTTGTAAAAAAGGAACAAATATTAAAATAAAAATGAGCCATACCAAAAAAGCCCCAAAACAAAAAAGAAACAAGAATTAAAATACGTTCCCTAAAACAATCACAAGGCACAGGAAAACAATTCCATATGACTGAAATATTATTAAACAGATATGAAAGTACATCATAAGCTAGAAATTTAAAAACTCATCATGGAAATACACAAAAAAATAAGATGATGAACTCTTGTTTCAAATTCTAGAAGGATAGAAATAAAAAGACAAAATGATCTCAGAAATAAAATCTCTGTTATAGCATACCTAAGGGGAAAGCAGATTCTACTGACAATAAGGAAAACTATGAAAACAGCCAAGAGAACAAAAATGAAGAGAAAAGGATCTAAGTAAAAGTAATACAGGATGGGCAAAGAGCCAATATCCATGTAATTAGAGTCCCTAAAGAGGGGAAGAAAAAACCCATTTTCACAATCTGAGAAAATTTTCTGGAAACAAAAGGCATGAATCGAAATACTGAACAGGCCTACATGTACTTGGAAAACTGACCCAGAATAGTCTACTGTGAAACATATCCTAGTAAGATGACTAGATTTTATAAATGAAGAACATTTCTGGGCTTCCACATAAAAACTCAAAGTTACTTATAAAACTAAGAAAATCAGGCTAAGACTTCAACAGCAATATACGGAGCAAAACAACAGTGGAACAATGCTTTACCAGAAACTCAAGGGGGAAAAAAGTGTGAGCCAAGGATTATACAACCAGGCCATCCAGCACGCAACCCCCAGTGTAAGCCAGGACCCAAGGGATAACTAAGAGATGACTAGGAAACATAGCTGAAATGACTGGTGGTGTCACTGCATATGTTGTATTGTAGATCTAAGACAAAATGTAAGGACAAGGGTAGAAAAATAATAGGGAAACACTTCTATGTCTGACAAAGTACAAACAGCTTTAAAAAAAAAACAGGCATATTAGAGAACAAGAGATGTAGAATGTGCTCACTGAGAAGCACATAGGTAACAGGAGTTTTCTGGAGTGAACAAAATAATAGGTGCCTAAGTAAGGAAAAGGAGCTAAGGATATTTAAAAACATTTATAGCATAAAGGTAACCAGTAGAACAAAATTACAAACCTTCCTAAATAAAAAAAGAGACATGAAGACAAATAGCAATGAAAATATAATATACAGTAAATATAGTAGTATGACAGTTAAGAACCAATCATATACTCGTCATTTTCAGATCTGCTCAAAAAACGAAACTCAACTTTGTGCTCAATACAAGAAACACAACTAAAATACCTATTCCGAAAGGCTTAAAATAAAGAGATGGTCAAAAGTATACCAAACAAATCAAGCAGCTCTCATTAGAGCTGTCATAACAGCAAATAACCCTGACATCTCCCAAAGGCTTCTCTCAGTCACTTGACTTGTTTACTGCAGACTGGCTGTGACTGCTGCCTCTTTCTCCAAGTGTCATCATTCTCTACTCTGGAATGTAGCACTTATCCGGTATATATACTCTTCTTAATTTCTTACAGAAGGGTAAAAGCCATGGCAGAAGTGCCTTCCACTCATACTTCATCAGTCAAAGTCAGTCACATGGCCACAACTGGCAGCAGAGGGCACAAGGTAACAGACAGCATGTATGATCCTCTTACATAATACAGTCCTAAGGAATGCAAACACAAGCAGTAAGAAAACAGAGATTGCTACCCTGCAATGAAACAAAGTAGAATTTGGGCTCAAAGACCTTAAATGAAATAAAGAAGTTCACTTCATAATGCTAAAAATATAATTCATAATAATATTAGTTGTGAAAATCTATGTACCAAAAACACAGTAGCCCCCTTTATAAAGCAGAAATTGCAAACGTTAAAAAAGATAGAAATACACTTATAAGAAAGCAGATATTAATATGCCCCCCAAAACAGATCAAGTGAACAGAAAATACAGACATGAAACACAGAGACAATATAATCAATAACTAGACAAGAGGGATCTCTATCAAAATTTGATAAGAAAATATCCACCTTCTAAAGTATACATGGGAGATTACAATCCCAGCACTTTGGGAGGCCAAGGCAATTGGATCGTTTGAGGTCAGGAGTTTGAGACCAGCCTGGCCAACACGGTGAAACCGTGTCTCTACTAAATATACAAAAATTAGCCAGGTGTGGTGGCGTGTGCCTGTATTCCTAGCTACTGGGGAGGCTGAGGCAGGAGAATCGCTTGAACCTGGGAGGCAGAGGTTGCAGTGAGCCACACCACTGTACTCCAGCCTGGGCAACAGCGTGAGACTCTGTCTCCAAAAAAATAAAGTGTACATGGGTGCTGGGTGCAGGTGGCTCATGCCTATGATCCCAGCACTCTTTGGGAGGCCAAAGCAGGAGGATTGCTTAGGCCAGGAGTTCGAGACCATCCTGGGAAACACAGCAAGATTCCATGTCGAAAAAAAAAATTTTAAGTAAAGTGTACCTGGACTATTCATGAACACCAACAATATATTAAGTGGCAACGAAAATCTCAGTAAGTTCTCTGATCATAATGAAAAAAAAAAGTTTAAGTAATAATATACAAAGAAAGGCCATTCTTTCTACCTGGAATAAAACCCTTACAATAAAAGCCTCTTGCAACAAAGGGGAAACAAACTAAGATAAAAACATTATGTAACAGGATCTATAAAATACAACTGAAGCAGTTTTAAGAAAAAAATGTATAGCCATGAATATTTTAATCCATACAAATAAAGTAATGAAAACAGTGAATAAACACCTCCCTAGAAAAATGAACCAGAGGGAAAAACAAAAGAAGCCAAAGAAAGCAATAAAGATAAAAGTATAAGTCAGTAAGACAGAAAACACAAAACCAGTAGAACAAATCAATCAAAATATTGGTTGTTTAGAGAAAAAGAATCAAGGAAAAAGGGGGAAAAACACAAACACAAAAATAAAGTGACAGAAGAAAATTACTAAAACAGAACATTTTTAAAAGTCAGAAAAGACTACTATGCACAATGCAAATACATTTTTTAAAACTTAGATAAAATGAATTATTTCCTAGGAAAACACAATTTACCAAAATTGACCTCAGTAGAGATAGAAAATTTAAACATTACAAACTCCAGAGACAAAAACAAGAAAGTTATCAAAGAAATACCCATCAAAAGCCCCAATGGTTTCACTGTGGTATATTCTTAAATCTTCAAAGACCAGAGTCCAAAAAAAAAAAAAAAAAAGAAAAACATCCAAATTATTTTTAGGAGGCACCTGTAACAGCAATACTTCAAGCTGATAAAGTAAAGCTATATACAAATGAATTGTAGATAAAACAATCCTAAATCACGTATGTAAAAATAGAATCTAGGCCAGGCACAGTGGCTCATGCCTGTAATCCCAGCCCTGTGGGAGACCAACCAGGCAGATCATTTGAGCCCAGGAGTTTGAAACCAGCCTAGCCAATATGGTGAAACCCCATATCTAATAAAAATACAAAAATTAGCTGGGCATGGTGGCCTGTGCCTGTAATCCCAGCTGCTGAGGAGGCTGAGGTGGGAGGATCACTTAAGCCTGGGAGGCGGAGGTCGCAGTGAGTAATGAGCACATCACTGCACTCCAGCCTGGTCAACAAAGTGAGACCCTGTCGCAAAAAAATAAACAAATAAATAAAAATAAAAATGGAGTCTACATTTAAAAATACATTATAATCCTGAGAGGTTTACTCCAGGAGTGCGAGGACAGTACAATACGAGGCCTCATATTTACTAATTAACATATAATAACTCTAAGGAGAAAAATGTTTATCTCCGCAGATATTCAAAAAGGCCTTCAAAATACAACACTAATCCCTAATGAATACACGGACTAAAACTGGAATTGACAGGCGAGTCCTCACTATGAAAAAATATACCTTAATTCAAGGAAGTATTGACTTATTAGATTTTGTTATTACTTATAAGTTCCACTTAAATACAGAAATAGTTAACATTCTGAAACTCTACTTCCAAGTTTCCTTACTGTGAACTTTATTAGTCACTGAAAATTCTTTGAAGGTACAAAAGCTTTACTGATTTTATCATCCAATCAGATAAACACAATGTGAAAATCTAAGAAGAGTATATGAAGTCTGTAACTAGGGTGATTCTGTGTCCTCATTGCATAGATATGCTTGACTTGTACCCATTTTCTTAGTATCTCAAAAATATCACAATTTGGACAATATATTCTCTTTGACTCCATAACTCACAAAAATAGAAAAATATATTTAAAAAAATTTAAGTATAATATTTTGATTAGCTTAATTATTCAGCATTAATTCATAGATGAATTAAGATTTAAATATGCTGTTTATATATAAAAGGTAATAGAGATTGAGACATAACTAAGTAAAATGAGGAGGTAAAGGGGAAAATGTAAGACTATGTAAGTTATAATAAATTTTTCATCATTTTTAGCAAAATCAACAGATACTGTCTGAAAATCAAGATATCAGGAAGTAGAAGTGCTCTAAAATTATTTAGAAATATGGTGGTAACCATCAGAAAAACTAATGAGAAAGTTAAAAATGGTTGCTTCTTGGGAGTGAGATTACGTAAAAAGAAGACTCAGAGAACTTTACTTTTCAACTGAAAACTCTCTGCGCTGGGCACGGTGGCTCATCCCTGTAATTCCAGCATTTGGGAGGCCGAGGTGGGCGGATCATGAGGTCAGAAGTTCAAGACCAGCCTGGCCAACATGGTGAAACCCCGTCTCTACTAAAAATACAAAAATTAGCTGGGTGGTGGCACCCATCTGTAATCCAAGTTACTCAGGAGACTGAGGCAACAGAATCACTTGAACCCAGGAGGCAGAGGTTGCAGTGAGCCAAGATCATGCCACTGCACTCCAGCCTGGGCAACAGAGCAAGACTCCATTTCAAAAAAAAAGAAGAAAACTCTGTACTCCTTGTACTTTTCTACCGTGTACAGCTACAATGTTTATAATAAGCAAATATTTAAATAAAATGCCTAGTACAGTGGCTAACACCTGTAATCGCAGCACTTTGGGAGGCTGAGGTCAGCAGAGCAGATCGCTTGAGTCCCGGAGTTGGAGACAAGCCTGGGCAACATAGCAAGACCCTGTCTCTACAAAAAATACAAAATTAGTCAGGCATGGTAGTGCATGCCTGTAGTCCTAGCTACTTGGGAGGCTGAGGTGGGAGGATCTCTTGAGCTCAGGAGGTCAAGGTTGAAGTGAGCAGATATCTCGCCACTGCCTTCCGGCCTAGGCAACAGAGTGAGAGCTCGTCTCAAAAAAATAAATACATAAATAAAACGGAAGAAAGCGACTTAAACTCTCCTTTACTTGGTATAGCTTTGCTCTTGAAAACTAGGTAAGAATAAAAGAAAAAACATCAGCATTTGTATTAGCATTAATACACTCATTCTCTCCACCAATATTTACCACGTGCCTAACGCATGCCTCAGGCTGCGTGAGGTGTTAGCCACAGCAACAAAACAGGCAGACTTCCAAGAAGCCACATATGATTACTGGCCCTCCCTCTCTCCAGAGTAACTGCACCTCACAGAGCTCACAAGAATGAAAGAATATGTGGAGAAAACTGCAAAAATGCAACAAGAAAAAGGCCAGTCTGGTAACAGTTTATCATTTGATACCAAGCTGTAACAACCTAAAATCAGAAAACCAAACAATTATAATAAAGTTATATAGCTCTGTGCAACTGAATAAGCATTCTGACCTCATTCAATCCTTAACAATCGTGAAAAACAGATTCTGTCTCTCTGCCCATCTGAAAACTAAAAAAAAACAAGTTCTGAGTATGATTTACTTGACTATGGTCACCAAAATAGTAAATGAGAGAACTTGAGCCTCTACCTGGTCTCCCCATGAATAATAATATAATTATATTTCTTACGTATATTATATAATTTATAAAAATAATTGTTCAATTTATAATCGATTTCTTTTGAGAAAGATACACAAATATACGTATATATTTCTTATACTGTATCACCTGTCTCTGTAAGTAAACCTGAGCCTAATAATTTTTTTAAAAGTTCAATCTGCATTTGAACAAGAATTGTAACTGAGGAAAACCTAAATGCTTCACCTATGTTATCACATGGCCCCACCATATTTTGGCCAAACTTAAAAGCAATCTTTGTTGAAATAAACACAAGTGAAGAATACTGATAATTTACAGTCTACAATGCTTAAGAAATATTCACAATTTTCACAAACAACCAATAAATTATAGATTCATAATTATTTCAAGATAACCCAATGGGGCCTTTCATTAAATTTACATTGACATTGCCAAATTTGTCGCTCTTGTGTAAACTCAGACTAAACACTGAAAGGCAAAGGAAGACAGCATTAACCATAAAGAACATCTTTCCACTGGCATTCTTTTTTTTTTTTGAGACGGAGTCTCGCTCGGGGGCCCAGGCTGGAGTGCAGTGGCACAATCTCAGCTCACTACAACCTCCACCTCCAAGGTTCAAGTGATTCTCCTGCCTCAGCCTACCAAGTAGCTGGTATTACAGGCGCCCGCCACCACGCCAGGCTAATTTTTGTATTTTTAGTAGAGACGGGGTTTCATCATGTTGGCTAGGCTGGTCTCAAACTCCTGACCTCAAGTGATCCACCCGCCTCGGCCTCCCAGAGTGCTGGGATTACAGGCATGAGCCACTGCACCTGGCCTCCACTGTCAGTCTTAAGCACTTTCTTCTATGTGCATTGTGCAGGTTATTCCCAACCGGGTCTCATAGCAACAAGATGGAGGGGATAGTATTATAAGAGGCTTTTCCAATTCAAAACTATCTTAATGTCAGACTCAGGCCTATTTAAAATCATACCAGTAGTTCATTAACATTATAAACTGGAATTTGAAATTAACTACAAAATTCCATAGCTCATCCCTGGCAACAAACTAAAGGACAAGACAACTCCTTTGGAAGTAGTTTTACTAAACGTACTATACTACAAACTTGAGAAAAAGTTTTAATTCCACAACTACAAAAGCACATCACTGCTTAACGGGCAATTAAGCAGAAACACAAACCACCACAACAGTGGTTTCCTGCAATGTTTGCATCCCTTGTCAGCTCTTTTCCTGGGGAGGAAGGTGGGGATGGGAAAGGAATATTGATACCTTACCTATCAAGCAGATAAGGCAGAGGATTTGTGCCTTACACAGAGAAGAAATATTTGACTGACACGTTCTCATAAATACATATGCATATTTTCATCTAATTTTACTGAAAGCAAGAAACAAAAGCTATAGAATACTACTAAGAATACAGTATTGCCACAAAACCACTGTGAGTGGTAAACACTACAGAACTCATGGCAGGCTTTAATCTGCAGATAGAGCATTCAGAATGTCTGTGATGTGAAATATCTGCAATATGCCAAGCACCTTTTAATGACTGCCACAACCTGAAAACAGATGGCTTATCCTCTTTAAAGCACCAGCTAGTCAGCTCTTAAATATATGAGCTCTGATGATATTCAAGTCAGTATGTGTGTTTTATTAATTTTGTATTACATTAATTCTGGAGTCTGACATAGAGATGGATTACTCTGCGTTTTAAATAAAGGATTACATGCAGACCTTTAGGAATGAAAATGGTGACATTCTATAGCTAAGAAGGCAGGGGCAGGGTGGAATAACATGTATTCCAGTCTAGAAAGGTGATGATACATGCCATCTATAAGGTAGGATTCTAAACATCTAAAATTGATACAGAATCTTAATTATCCTACTGACACAGGAACACTACGTCTGTTTTCTGGCTTCAGTAATTATACAATATTACTAAACTCCTAAAACTCTAAGTACTCTTCTTCCTGCAAGCTTTCCTGGAGCAAGTATTACTGGAAATAACAGTCTTCAAAGTATAAATCACACTTGCATGGTACATTAATGGTTAAAGCTCTTTCAGATATTTTATTTCATTAAAAGATCAATGAGGCTGGGCGTGGTGGCTCACGCCTGTAATCCCAGCATTTTGGGAGGCCAAGGCAGGTGGATCACGAGGTCAGGCGTTCGAGACCAGCCTGGCCAACATAGTGAAACCCCGTCTCTACTAAAAATACAAAAAAAAAAAAAAATTAGCCGGGCGTGGTGGCGGGTGGCTGTAATCCCAGCTACTCAGGAGACTGAGGCAGGAGAATCGCTTGAACCTGGGAGGCAGAGGTTGCAGTTAGTTGACATCGCGCCACTGCACTCCAGCCCGGGTGACAGTGTGAGACTCCGTCTCAAAAAAAAAAAATCAATGATGCAGTCTATGGCTCTGAAATTCTGGAAAAGTTATCTGTTTGGCCTACTGCTTCTTTGATAAATAACTGGAGCTGATAATTTTGATGAATATGCTAATTAATATCTCATGGTCACTGTCTCCAACATCCATGGTTCCAAATGTTTTGTAAACATAACCTCACTGAACTCCCATAAATTTTGAGATATACTATTATTGTCTCCATTTTATACACTGGAAACTGAAGCACAGAGAGGCTAAGTAACTTGCCCTAGGTCCCAAAGCTAGATAATAAACCAACCTGTTGTACCCAGGTAAGAACTAAGATGCATTAACTTTTGTGTAAACTGAGTGTGAATGGTGAAGATTCGTCTTCTTGTATGTCCTGTCAATAACATAGGTAGCAACATTTAAAAGGGAGACGTTTCTTTAAAAACAAAGGCTTTTCAAAATCCTTTAAGGATTATAAGCTCAAGATTTGGCCTAGTTTCCTAAAAACATCGAAAACCTCTTTCCCAAAAGGAGTGTTCTCCTGAGACAAGCACCAAGTGCTGTCATGCTTTTTCCTCTGCCAGTTACAGACTCTCCCACAGGGAAACACTTCCTGACTTGAAATAATGTTGTAACATTAAAATAACCTCCTGGCATGAGGTACTATGACATTAAATTTTATTAGAGTGAATTTTAAATGTTTTGTGAATCAAAACATTTAAAAGGAGTTAGTGTGGCGCTAGCACTTGATGGTACTGTCATAACTTTTAAATGCAAAACAAAACATAATTCATAGCTATATCTCCTACACATCACATGAGAAATTTAGAAACCAGCTGTGATAAACGTCCTCTGAGAGGTTCCTGAGGACAGGGACCCTTATCTTCTTGCATTTTTGCAGCCCTTTATGCATTTCTGCAGTTATGCGTACTGCATGCAACTTGTCCTTAAGCATTTCCTAAAGACGTATCAATAGCGGTAAAGTATTATAATTTATAGCCAAAAGAATGAAGTTGGCAAAACAAGCTAAGAGCCCATTATGTCTGTCTTCTGAAATAGAGTCTGAACTGAATGTGTACAGAAATAAAATCGTGTCTAGTCATGCAATGGGTTAAGTATCTGCTCTTGGTAACAGCAAAGGATCTTTCACTTTCAAGAGAAAACAACGAAACAGGCACACACAAAATTTCTGTCTTTCTCATCCTAAACAGCTGAATCATTCACATATTCAACAGCCCAGAATTCTTCCGGGCTGTCAGTGCGGGCTCTGCTTTTTGAGAGGTTGGAATTTAAAATCCTCCTTAGGAGAGCACGGAAGAATTACAGGAAATTAAAGGGATTCCCAAAGGGCGCCTGACTTAAACAGCAGCAGCGTTACCGTTAATCAAACAGGAGGCTCTGGCTATCAATCAATCTTTGGAGAAGGAAAAATACTATGCTGAGAAAATATATTCGTTCATTAGTCAAGTATTTACTAAAGGTGTACTCGGCGCAAGGCCCCTGGAGAGAGGCCAACAAGCACACCAGCTCTGGATCCCGCGCCGGACCGCCCCCTCCCCCGCGGGGCCCACCTGCAGGCGGGACGCCCCCAGGTGCGCGTTCCAGGCGCCGGGGGCGGCCCCCGCACCCACCCCTCCGGCTCCACCCCTCCGGCTCCACCCCGGCGCGCCTCACCCGGACCGGTCTCCGGAGCGATACGGGCTTCAGCGTGGCGAAATGCACCGATACGACTCGCTACGCACTGAGAAGGGGGCCCCACGCGCGCCCCGAGCTACCGCGCCCGCGGGCCTCAGGGAGCCGCTGACCTTCTAGGTCGTGGGACCCCCGCACCAACACGGGCCAGGGCGAGGGGGGCGATCTGGGGTCTCCAGAGGGCGCGTGAGGCTGACAGCCCCCCTCCCAGAGTGTTCTAGGGGCTTCGTGGGGCGCTTGGGGAGCTCTGGGGGTCCTAGGGGTTCTCTGAAAGGCGCGTGGGGGCTGAGGGTCCCTGTGAGACTCTGGGGATTCTAAGGGGGCGTGTTAGGGGATCCGGAGAGCGTGTGGGGGCTGAGGAACCCTGGGGAGTTCTGCCGGCCCTAGGGGGTCTCTAAAGTGCACGTGGGGGCTGAGAGCCCCTGGGAGGATGCGGGGTTTCCAGGGACCCTGGGGGGGCCTGTGGGGTCTCTGGAGGGCGCGTGCGGACTGAGGGCCCCTGGGCGTCCTGGGGGCTCCAGGGGGCGCTGGGGGACCCTACAGGATTTCTGGAGGGCGCCTGCAGGCTGAGGGCCCCTAGACGTGGTCTGAGGGCCCCAGAGGTTGCGTGGGGGACTCGGGGGGTCAGCCTGAAAGGAAGGGGGCCAAGTACGGAGACCCCCCCCCCAGGGCACGCACGGTCTGGCGCTCACCCAAACAGCCCTCGGAGGAAGGAGTGGGAGGCCTTGACTCGCTTCTCGGCCTCCGCCATCAGCTGTACTGCCTCACGCTCTTTCCCCGCGTTGTCCATGTCGCCCGCCGCGGCCGCCACAGCCCCCTCAGCCGGCTCGCTGTGCGCCCAGGCGCCTTAACCCTCCCTCTGGCGGCCGCAGGGGCGCAGGCGCAGGCGCGACGCGCGAGGCCTTTCGGGAGCTGTAGTCCGGGTCCTGTCATGGCGGCGGGGATTCGCGAGCCGCCTACTACAGTTCCCAGGAGGCCCCGGGGCGGGGTGTGTGTGAGCCGAGCTTGCGCACCGCTAGCTCCCAGGACATCGGCGCAGGGGGCGTGACCCCCCCAAGGGGTCCTGGGCCAAGGTGAACTTTAATTTTGTATGTATGCAGAAATGGAAAAATGATCCGTGGCCTCTAGTAAAGATCACCTCCTCAGTAAGACTCGCATGGCAATGGGATGGATGAAGGAACAGGGGATAACAGATTGGATAGAACCCACACCCTTCATGCAAGTTCTGCAAAAGAGAATCTGGTGTAGCCACCAAAGCATCACATGCTTGATACCGCCCACCAAAAAACGAGCAACAGCTGGCAATAAGAGCCATTTTTATCTCCAAGAGCAAGACGTCCCCAATATAAGTTCAGTTATTTTTAAATCTCCCCAAACTGTAACTTTCTGTTGGTCCTCTCTTCCTTGGTTATAAATGAGTTGCATATATGCAATATATGCATAATCCACTCTTTTGTTGACTGAATTATATTCAACGGATGTGAGCCATTGAACTCTTATCCTTTACATAATACTGGCCATAGTGGATGGATCTCCAGGGACAAAATGTTTGCCTGCCAGGAAGACTTCTAATCTCCTAGGAGAAGTATCCATAGATAGATGGGATCCTGTGCCAGAGACTTTCAGGCCTGTCCCAGAGGGAGTTATTTTTGAAGACAATGTCTAGACCATTCAAGCTTGGCAGTGCTAAGGCAGAGATGCTGAAACTAATAAGAAAATCACTGCCAAGTGAGATTTATGACAGTTTCAAACTGTTAATAAATACACTCTGGGCACTGGCATGCAAAATTTTAGAAAATGAAGACTGTCTGTAGAGGGCAAGGCAAGAGGGGCCAAACTCCTAGAAAGAAAGTTGACTAAAGCACATGTCACAGAGTTCATACATTTCAGGACTCTGTAGAGATAGAAAGAAATCTCAGCTCTTCATGCAGTTTATTTACGATTACTACATGCATTATTCTAACTTTGAAAAGCTGATCTGTGTGTTTTTGGAGAGAGAAGGAGGCAGGAAATTGGAGGTGACCATAAATGCAGGGGAGACCAGAGAAAAACTGTAAAAAGTGAACATAAGCATTTGGAAAGCAGAGCAGTCTATGGGGGCTTAATGGAGTGAGGCTAAATCAAAAGCTCCTAAGTAAATCAGTGTGTTGATTAAATCAGCTCCCTAACATGGTTCGATGCAGAAGCTCTAATGGATATTTAAGAAATACTGATTCCTAGGCCACTGGGTTTTGGTATCAAGGTCTCTTGCAGCTGGGGTCTAGAAAATGCACATTTTGAAAAGAACTCTCCATCCCTATCCTAAAGCACACAGTTCTAGATTCTCATATCTGTAGTCAGTTGAAAAGGAGCTGGAACAGACTGCCTCCCCGAAGCTAGCACTTGCAATTAAGAGAGACATTTTTGGTGGTTTCTAGTAATTTCCTTCATTCTCTTTTTTGTCACAGGAAATTTGTGGGCACTCCCACCGTTCTGCCAGTCCACACCAAAGTGGGAGAAAACCTTCAAACCTTAATTACTGGGTAGAGCTAGTGTTTTATTCTCCCAGAGGCTGGGGGAGGAAAGGAGGCAGGGCAGAGAGATAAACCTCACAGAATAAGGCCTGACTAGAGAGACAGCTGAGGAATCCTTGAAACAAGAAGGAAAAGAAAAGGAGAAGCACCCCTGGTGTGGATCAGGAGAAGAGTAGAAGTCATCTTGGAGAAGAGCAAAAGGACCCACTGCCCACACCTGCGCTGCCCAGGATGGAGCCACTCACCACTGGTGGCAATTTACATTCAAGTTAAATAATATTAAATAAAATGTAAAGTTCCATTTCTTGGCTGTACTAGCCGTATTTCAAGTGCTCAATAGCCACACATAGCCAGTGGCTACTGAAAGAGTTATAAATATAGCATCCTGGTGGATTGACTAAGTTAGACACCTGGTGGATTGACTAAGTTAGATACTTGAGGGCGGTGGCTCACGCCTGCAATCCCAGCACTTTGGGAGGCCAAGGCAAGCGGATCACTTGAGGTGAGTAGTTCAAGACCAACCTGGCCAACACAGTAAAACCCCATCTCTACTAAAAATACAAAATTTACAAAAAATACAAAAATTAGTTAGGTGTCGTGGTGCATGCCTGTAATCCCAGCTACTCAGGAGGCTGAGGCAGGAGAATCACTTGAACCTGAGAGGTGGAACAGAGGTTGCAGTGAGCCAAGATTGCGCCATTACACTCCAGCCTGGGCGACAGAGTGAGTGAGACTCTGCTCAAAAAAAAAAAAGTTAGACACCCAAAAAACGACAGGTGCAAGAAGATTACTTTGACTTTTTCTTTTCTTTTTTGCATACAGAATACACACTGGACACTTTGACCTCTTGTTTCTTTCTTTTTTTTTTTTTTTTTTTTGAGACAGAGTTTCACTCTGTTGCCCAGGCTAGAGTGCAGTGGCTCACTGCAAGCTCCGCCTCCCAGGTTCACGCCATTCTCCTGCCTCAGCCTCCCAAGTAGCTGGGACTACAGGCACCCACCACCACACCCGGCTAATTTTTTGTATTTTTAGTAGAGACGGGGTTTCACTGTGTTAGCCAGCATGGTCTCGATCTCCTGACCTCATGATCCACCCGCCTCGGCCTCCCAAAGTGCTGGGATTACAGGCGTGAGCCACCGCGCCTGGCCCCAACCTCTTGTTTATTTAAAGGCAAGAGATGAAATTCCCATATGAAAGATGTCCCTCTTATACTAGAACTAAAGCAACATTCTTATCATCAAAGACAGGAAGTTGAGGCTAAGAGAATTCTGTACAAACCCTGTTAAACTAACCCTTATCTTCTTAGTCACTTTTCTATCCAATTAACTACCCTAGCCCAAGCCCCTCTGCCTCATCACATTTTCAGTTTACTATTCTTTGTCCAATTCAGTAAATAAGTAACACACTCTAACTGCTTCTTTGGGTTTTCATTTCCTTATGAGGCCTCCCATGCCATGTAAAACTTGTATCAAATACACCTGTGTGCTTTCCTGCTATTAACTTGTCTTATATAAGTTTAATTTTCAGACTCCACCAGGAGCCTGAGATGCCCCCCTACACTACTATATGGACTGCACAGACAGAGAACAATTTTATCATTCCACAAGTCCTAGTGGATGGCACTAGCCTCTATGTGCTTTGCTTTTCAGAAGTTCTGGACACTTGTAAGAAAAGAAGAAAAAGGCTTCAGGGAGTTTCTGAGAAGGCAGAGCAGGAAAGGAGCCTGTAGCCTGAACAAGGCAGAGCCAACAGTACTGCTGGCTTTTCCCTGTGAGAAGATGGAGGTGGACACCTGGACGCTCAGACTGAATCAGCACATACCCCGAAAGATGATCCATCAAGACAGGGCTGAAGCTACTTGAGAACCCCAATACTAAGAAAGCCAGAGTCAGAAAAGAACAGAATCGATATGGGGAAAGGGTGTAGCCATCTGTGTGTGTTCACAGAAGGGGAGAGAGCACCAGGCAAAGATCCAGTATGGAAAATTATGGGACATCACTGCTGCTTCACTGAAGCAAAGCAAGAAGGCTCACCCACATTAAAGGGGAGGGAAATGAGACGACATCTCCTGATGGGAAGGCCTCTGAGGATTTGCAGATGTTTTCACACCATGACAGCTAGGTTAGAGGGAGTCCGTGCTCACCCTGGTCCACTCTGGTTGCATTGACAAAGTTGGGAAGCTGGAGCGCCTACGCTGGCGTTGGGGGACAGCCCTCAGCTCACATGGCCCTGCATGGCATGGCCCAACGGTCCCTGCCCAGGTCTGCAGTGGCCTTCTCTGATGACATCTCAGCCTTGGTTCTGCCTGAAATGCTAAGCGTGGCTCAGAGTCATCGGACAAGTTCAAACCATCTAAAGCAGAGTGTTCTGCTTCAGAAGGCAGGGAAGGAAGGAGTCCATTTCAGGAGGCTCTTCACCCAAAATCGTTAAAGGAATGCATTAATGAAAATAAATCTTCCATCTGTGTGGATGAGGTTGTGCAATTCTAAGGACAGAGTTTAATTGTTCTATTTACAGTGATTCTTTTCATTTTTCTCATAGACTAACAAAACCCAAGAACATTTGAATGGCACATTTCAGAGAAATAATTAAACAGCTTTTGTTAATCTCTAAAAAACTTTTTGAAACAACATCAGTTTAAGTGTTTGTGTGTTAGGTGTGTGGGGTGACATTTCACACCCTGTCAAAATTGTTACAAGTTTCCCCAAATGTAACTTTATTAATCTTATTTAACCTTTCCTTAAAAAATTACTCTATAAAATTCAGACCAAAAAGTTAGAAAAGGTAAAATTAAATATACACAAATATCTGTTACAGAAAACAAAAAATGGTAAATTAAGTTAAAATAAATGCTTATGAGAAAATATATATTATTGTCATTAGTAAGTGCTCTTCTTCTTCTTCTTCTTTTTTTTTTTTTTTTTTTTTTTTTTGAGACAGGGTGTCGCTCTGTTGCCCAGGCTAAAATGCACAATCAAAGCTCACTGCAGCCTAAATCTCCCAGGCGTAAGTGGTCCTCCTACCTCAGCCTCCTGAGTAGCTGGGACTACAGGCATGTACCACCAAACCCAGTTGTTTTTTAATTTTTATTTTTAGTAGAGATGAGGTCTTGCTCTCTTGCCCAGGCTGGTCTCAAACTCCTGAGCTCAAGCAGTCTTTCCATCTCAGACTCCCAAAGTGCTGGGATTACAGGCATGAGCCACTGTGCCCGACCAAATATTCTTCTTTTTATTAGTTGATGTAAAAGTCTACAAACAAGTTTTGAAATTAACTTGATGCCTTTATTTATGGCAAATGGGCATAAGATCATTTTGACAATTTTTATTTATATTATATATTCTAGGACCTTTCTTATCTATGCTTAATGTAAATTAAATGGTTGTGAGCCACAGACACAACTGCTTAAAGGGAAAAATGGTTTATTTCTCACATACTCTTTGAATTCCTTTCACATGATTATTTAATATTACATTAGGAGAAATTTTAGGGAAAAAAAGATGCTCATAATTCTACCTACTCAATGAAACATTTTTAATTTTTTATACATATATAGTGCTATCTCATTTTTATCCATCAAACTTACACATGTGTAAGTATTATTAGGAGTATGCTTGTAGTTTGTATTTTTTGTTTGTTTATGAAACATATATTTTCTCTGTTGCTATAAGTGTTTGTAATTGGTTGTTAATGGCCAATAGTTGAATAAATCAGATTTCACAAAACCTTTTTCCACGGTGGCATATTTGGTTTGCATCACATTTGGCTCTTATGGAAACATCTAAGACTGTCTTGGAAAGTGAAATAATTTCCCCATCACTAGATTACACCGTCCCAGGCTTATTTAGGGTGCGGTGCTAGCATTTCTTCATTATCAGGTGGGAAGAACTGGGTCTTCGCAAATCTACTCTTAACATGGTAGTAACTGTCTTTAAAAACACACTCAACCCTTATTATTCATGGATTTCATATTTGCAAACTCACCTACTTGCTAAAATTAAGTTGCATTCCTAAAATCAACACTTGTGGCACTTTTGCCGTCATTCACAGACGCTCAGAGTGGGCAAAAATGTGGGTGGCCTGACACATATGTTCCAAGCTGAGGTCAAATACAGCAGCAATCTGCCTTCTTGTTCCAGCTGTTGTTGTTTTTGTTTGTTTGTTTGTTTTCGAGATGGTGTCTCACTCTGTCTACCAGGCTGGAGTGCAGTGGCTCGATCTCAGCTCACTGCAACCTACACCTCCTGGGTTCAAGCAATTCTCCTGCCTCAGCCTCCCAGGTAGCTGAGACTACAGGCACGTGCCACCATACCCAGCTAAGTTTTGTATTTTTACTAGAGATGGGGTTTCCCCATGTTGATCAGGCTGGTCTCCAACTCCTGACCTCAGGTAATCCACCTGCCTTGGCCTTGAGCCACCACTCCCAGCCTTGTTCCAGCTCTTATATTGTTAATGTGTCCTTCTTCACAGCCTGTTTAGTGCCACGTTTCACAATTTTGTATTGGTTTTTTTTTTTAGAGGTGGGGTCTTGCTGTGTTGCCCAGGCTGATCTCGAACTCCTGAGCTCAAGTGTCTTCAGCCTTGGCCTCCCAAAGTGTTGGCATTACAGGTATGAGCTATCACATGTGGTTTGAGTTTTGTGCTTTTTTTGGTTGGTGATTTTGCTGATTAAAATGGCCCCAGGCATAGTGCTGCAGTGCTATCTAGTTCCTAGGCACAAGAAGACTGTGAGGTGCCTTATGGAGAAAATGTGTCTTAAATAAGCTTCATTCAGGCATTTACAGGACTGTTGGTGGTGAGCTTGATGACAATGAGTCAACAATATATATTTAAAAGACACCTCTAACTAGAGACACACATAAAACGAGGTTAAATATTGATCAATTGACAGAAAGTGTTGTAACCAGAGACTCAAGGAAACCAAACCTTGTGTTTTTCCTGGGCACAATGGTTTAGCATTTACTACTTCAATGTTTGCAGAGATTTTATAGAAGATAACTTCTGCAAATGATGAAAATCAGCTGCACATTGGGACAGTATCTGGATAAAGAAATGAAATGAAGTCAGATCATAGAATATCCCTTTCCCAATCCCTAAAAGAAATGGGCAAAAAGATAAAAACTAGCAGCTTTTCAAGAGAACTAAGACAGAGGGAAATCATCTGGTGCTGGCTAATTTCTGTTTGCTCCCTAGCCCCACTGGCTAACCTTCTGTTATGGTTAATTTTACGTGTCAACTTGACTGGGCCACGGAATGCCCACTATCTGTTAAATGTTATTTCTGGATGGGTCTGTGAGGATGTTTCTGGAAAAGGTCAGCATTTGAATCAGTGGACTGAGTAAAGCAAATGGCCCCTCCAATGTGAGTGACACCATTCAATCCAATCCACTGAGTGCCCGAGTGGCAGATGGTTGAATTAGCTCTGCCTGGCTGTTTGGACTGTGACATCAATCTTCTCCTGCCCTCAGCGCTCCTGGTTATTAAGCCTTCAGACTCGGGTTGGAATCTACACCCGTGGCTCTCCAGCTCTCAGGCCTTCCAACTATACCATTGGCTTTCCTTGGTTTCCAGCTTGCAAACAGCAGATGGTGGACTTCGAGGCCTCCATAATTGTACAAGCCAATCCTTTATAATAAATCTCTTCATATCTCTGTGTTTCTCTGGAGAACCCTGACTAATGCACTTTCTCCATGCTGCTCTCTGCTTCACAACACAGGCTGCTATGGACTCCATCCGTGGGGCTCTTGCGCCCTATAACTTCTGCTTGTATTTGACAACAAGATGCCTAGGAATGAGGTAGAGGACAGAGGAGATTGACATCATGGTGTTTGTCCCCTGCTCTCTCCACAAAGTGGCCAGCTGGCACTCCAATTCTTTCTAGATGTTTGCCTCATCTTTCAGGCTTAGGCTAGCTGGCATGGCTGCTGCAGACACTTGCCCTGTGTCCCAGGGTTTCTGTGTCCCTGCATCATTGCACAGTGCCCCGTATAGAAACTGCCCTGAACTCTCCTGTTGCAAGTGTGCCTGTGCTGACTGTGGAGACCCAGGCTGACATGCTCCCCAACCCGTTGGATGAGGCCAGTATAACCTTGAAACCCAAACCAGGAAAGCACAATATGAGAAAAAACAATCACAGGCCAGTTTAACTCATGAAGATAGATACAAAAATTCTGAAGAAAACATTAGTAAACATACCACGCACAAAAGTCTAGATGGATTATGGATGTAAATGGGAAATGCTAAACTTTAAAAATTTCAGAAAAAATATTTAAAAGTAGCTTTATGACCTTGATTTCCTAAATAAGACATAAAAAATGCAAACCACAAGAAAGAAAAATCAATACATTCTTTCCATTAAGATTAAGAATATTTTTTCATCAACATGCCATAAATAAAATGAAAAGACAACCACAACCCAGAGGATGACATTTGCAAGAAGGATAAATAAATCCCACAAATCAATTGAAGACAACCAAACAGAAAAATGGGCAAAAGATTTGAACTTGAAGACTTAATTACAGATTTCAACAGACTCTTGGCCCTCTTCCGCTTTTGCTGCTCATTGCTTCAGTGGGAAGAGCATCTGCTTACAGAAAACCAGACAGATCGCAGGAGAAGGTGGAAGCAGGAGTGTCGCAGCCTGCAGAATCCACCTGCTTTTTCTTTGCTTTCAAAATGGAACCTGATGACTATTTAAGAGCTGGTAAACAGATACTGTGCTGTGGAAAACGTCTGCAGAAAGGAGACCAAAGGCTGGATGAGGACGATGACCTCCCCACAAGCCCCTCCACTCTGGGCATCCTTGGCCTCTTGTGACACGCTCTCACTTTTTAAGCCTTGTGATTTCTCATGTTTCTGTGTCTGGAAAGAGAAAATGTACCCTGGGACCTTTGGAGCGATGCCAGTTTGGAGCCATCTGTAGCACCGCCTTGTTTGCTGACTTTCTGTGCGCCTGCTGCTGGCCTGCTCCCCAGAATCAGAAGGCATTTCCAGCCAAGATCAGCCATGTTCTTCTGCTGCTGCCCTGGGGGCGAGGGCTCAGGGCTGCAGTGGGAGCTGCTGCTGGCAGCATGGACTCTGCTCCCCTACCCCTGCCCTGCAGCCATGGTTGGGAGATTCCTCAAGCAGGCACAGACTGCTGACCATTCCTTCCTGGGCTATGTTTGGAGGGTGCCCGGCAGCAGGTGGGTCGCAAATAGATTTGCTTTCTGCCTGGGTTATCTTCAGGTCAGCAGCCAGCCTAGAACAGGATTATTTAGGGGACAAAGAAGAGCTTGTCAAATAGTGCTACATGCAAAAAAAAAAAAAATAGAGAGTGGAGAGAGGAAACCAACCGAGATCAGCTGTGTTGTTTACAGAGGATTATTTGTTTCCCCAGAATGATCAGAAAATTTCAGACAGCAGATGTCGGCTGATGAAGAGAGTGTCACAGTGTGACCCTTTCCCAGCCCCAATGCCATATCTACTGGTGAAGGAGTGATGAAGAACTACAGCCAGGAAGCTCCCTGTCTGCAGGTTCCTCAGCCCACATAAGCAGGGCCTGCTGGGATAAAACACATCATCATGTTCTTGTTTATTTCCTGCTTCTCCTAGGAGCTGGACTGATAAAGAAATCCTGAGCTTGGTCGTCAACAGACAGAACCAGGAAGTTGTGCAGCTCACAGGGGGCCTCTGTGGGACACACACCACCTCGCCCACACAGCACCCAGCCACGGGTTGATCCAACAGGAATCCCACACTTGCCATCATGCCTGGTCCAGCAGTGGCCTGTTACCAGGTTCAGCTTATGAGGCAGGAGGCCTGGTTTGCTGGACTCCTGGGAAACATACTTTTTCTTTCTTTCTTTTTTTTTTTTTTTTTTCAGATGGGGTCTTACTCTGCTGGGCAGGCTGGAATGCAGTGGCACAATCACAGCTCACTGCATTCTAGACCTCCAGGGCTCAAGTGATCCTTTCACCTCAGCCTCCAGAGTTGCTGAGACTACAGGCATGTGCTCCCCGGCTAATTTTTGTGTTTTTTAGTAGAGATGGGGTTTCACCATGTTGCCCAGGTAGGTCTTGAACTCCTGGCCTCATGTGATCTGCCCACCTTGGCCTCCCCAAAGTGTTGGGATTACAGGTGTGAGCCACGGCTCCTGGCCAAATTGCACATATTTAAAGTGTACAATTTGATGAAATTTGTCATACGTAGGCACCTGTGGAATTATCACCACAATTCATACAACAGATATATCTATCACCTGAAGTTTTCTCATGCCCTTCTGCAATCCTTCTCTCCTATGCCCCTTATTCCACAGACATGAGCAGACCTCATATTTCCTGTTATTCCATGGTCTAACCTGAGCTCGTATTTTTCCCTTCTTTTATTGGCAAGAACAGGGCTCCTATTTGTTATAGCCAGCACTCCTAATTTACTTTTGTTCCACGGAAATACTCGGGCCCCTATTTTTCCATTGTTTCATGGCAGTAACCAGACAACAACTAAGCCCTCTATTTCCCTTTGTTCTGTCGCCCAGGCTGGAGTGCTTAGTGTGATCTCAGCTCACTGCAGCCTCGACCTCTCTTGGGCTCAGGTGATCCTCCCACCTCAGCCTCCAGAGTAGGTGGGACTACAGATGTGGGCCACCATGTCTGGCTAATTTTTGTATTTTCTGTGGAAACGGGGTTTCACCATGTTGCCCAGGCTGGTCTGGAACTCCTGGGCTGAAGCAATCCTCCTAGCCTCAGCCTCCCAGGTGTCAGCCACTATGCTCTGCCCCTATTCCATGCTGTAACCAAGCTCCCTGTCTCCCTTTATACATGTACCTTACCAGAATCGTATTTTTTTCCTGATTCCATGTCCACAGAGTCAGAAATCAGCATTTTGCTGACACAAGCTAAGGAACGCCAGTGTGACCTGTTAAGCCCCTCACATCTCTTTCTGTGGCATAGTCAGTGTCTATGTTTTCCTTTTCTTCAATTAAAATTGCCAGTGACTCATTTTCCTCTTTCCAACTCCCATATTTCTTAAGCAGATTTATTGTTTATGCTTTGAGCCCCACATCCATGGCGTTTCTAATATGGCCCACCCAATGTTTTTTTTCCTCTCTATGGGTCTCAGCCTGATGGGGGTATCCCAGGTGTCTGGGGCGTGCTGAGATGGCCCAGGTCTGCGTGGCTTCCCTGATTACTCGGAATCCTTCATTATCTATTCTACAGCAAGTGGCCCTCGGCAGCTCAGGCTCAGGGAATTTCAAACGTATCACCTCCACCGGCTGGACAAGTCCTCTCAAGACAGGCTCTGGGGCCAAGGGAGGATGTTGTGACAGGTGCTAGCAACATTGTCATGATGGAAGGTGGCCTGGCTTCCAGGACAGGAGGGACCTGACAGGCCATGGGTTAAGTGTGGGTTCAGAGTCACAGAAGAATCACGAAGAAGACATTCTTATGCACCTGACACCTGACTCGGGAGCAGGTTCTTTGCCTACATCCAGTTAGTCTCTACCACAATTCAAGTGGAGTCTTTCTCCCCATTCTCATATTACAGGTGAAGAAACCCAGCTTAGGGAGATGAGGTAACTCTCCCAGAGTCCCCAGCAAAGGACTTGAGCCAGGACAGTTGGATCCTAAGGCTCCTGCTTCCCCTCCCTCAGCACGCTACTCCTCACAGAACAATGCTTTATTTAGTTTTGGACATTTTAACCTTTATTTTGGAATAATTTCAGACTTACACAAAGGCTGCAAAAATAGCATAAAGCATTCTCGTATACCCTTCATTCCACTTCCCCAAATGTTAAGATATTATACAATCACAGTACAACGGTAAAAACTAGAATATCAACATTCACACAATACTATTAACTAATCTGCAGATTTTATTCACATTTCATCAACTATTCCACTAATATTTTTTTCTGGTAGGATTCCATTTAGGGTGTTTTTTTGTTTTGTTTTTTTTTCTGAGACACAGTCTCGCTCTGTCACCCAGGCTGGAGTGCAGAGGCACCAGCCCGGCTCACTTCAGCCTCCACCTCCTGGGTTCAAGTGATTCTCCTGCCTCAGCCTCCCAAGTAACTGGGACTACAGGTACATGCCACCACACCCAGCTAATTTTGTATTTTCAGTAGAGATGGGGTTTCACCATGTTGGCCAGGCTGGTCTCGAACTCCTGATCTCTGGTGATTCACCCACCTCAGCATCCCAAAGTGCTGGGATTACAGGCGTGAGCCACCACGCCCAGCCAGCAAATGTTTTTAAAATAGGGCATTCATGGGCTTTTGGGGGTAAGTGACACCTAATCTTCAGGGGTCTGAGGATAATTTCTAAATGGGGCTCACAGCTTATTCCTCCCTCATAGGGAGGCTGCAATTACCTCACAAAGCTCCACTAGGGTCACAACAAGATAGCAAAAGCCAGTGCAGGGCCTGCAGGTATAGGGGGATCCTGCAGGCAGAAATCTGTGGTGGGCGGGCGGCAGGTGAGCAAGGAGAACGTGTCTCTAAAGGAAGCACAGGGAACAGGTGGTGGCTTTGTAAGACAGTTGGAACCCAAGGAAGGTAAGAATAATGTACCACTCCTTGCTCCATATGACTGCTTCCTTATATCTCAGTTCAGATATTACCTTCTCCGTAAGGCCGCCTCCCTTCCTGTAAGTGATGCTTCTCTATCTACAACCCCAGCTCTTATTGCAGAGCACTGTAGGGGCTGTTCTGGGGCCTTTCTTCCCAGAGACATGTGAAGGCAGGGAGAGGGGCTTGCACGCCTTGGCAGGTGTTTAAAAATTTTGCTTGCCTGGATCACCAAAGAACTGAATGGGTGGTGTAAATGGGTAGAAAATGAACTGGCTGGAAAGCGAGTGACAAGGTTCAGGTCTGAATCTCTGTTTAAATGCAGGCAGGCCATCCCCCAGGAAAGCCTATGTTGGTGAGGGTTATGGTGGGAGAATGAGTGAACTACAGCGTGGCACCACCACACCCTGGAAGGTGCAGTTGGGAAGAAGGTTTCTGAGGCTGTAGACATGGGGATCGGATGCTGGAGAAACCCCCTGCTGCTGCTGATTGCCCTGGTCCTGTCAGCCAAGCTGGGTCACTTCCAAAGGTGGGAGGGCTTCCAGCAGAAGCTCATGAGCAAGAAGAACATGAATTCGACACTCAACTTCTTCATTCAATCCTACAACAATGCCAGCAACGACACCTACTTATATCGAGTCCAGAAGCTAATTCGAAGTCAGATGCAGGTTTGTACCTTGCTCTCCCCAGACATCAGCAGGCCCTGTTCTTGCCAGTTCAGACATGTGAGGATTCTGGGGTGTCTCCCAAGAGAACCAAGCGGTGGTCCTCTGTGAGGTCCCAAGTGGGAAGCATCTTCACTTGTAGCAGGTACATTGTAGAGTTGTTCAGATCCCAGAATGTCCTTAGCCATGCTTCCAAAATGCTTTCCTAAGGACTGGCATGAACTCTAACTCCAATACACTTAGAGGCAAAAGTGTTCACTGAGGATTAAACTCTTTTTTTTTTTTTTTTGAGATGGAGTTTCGCTCTTGTTGCCCACGCTGGAGTGCAATGGCATGATCTTGGCTCACTGCAACCTCCTCCTCCCAGGTTCAAGCGATTCTCCTGCCTCAGCCCCCCAAGTAGGTGAGATTACAGGTACGTACCACCACACTTGGCGAAATTTTTTGTATTTTTAGTAGAAACCAGTTTTCACCATGTTAGCCAAGCTGGTCTCGAACTCCTGACCTCAGGTGATCTGCCCACCTTGGCCTCCCAAAGTGCCGGAGTTACAGGCGTGAGCCACCACACCTGGCCAACTCTTTTTCCTTGGGAAGAAATGCCTTTCATTCTGATATTTGACCCTGCCGGAGTGACAGCAAGGATAATTTTGCTCCCTTTAAAGTTCTCATTTGGCAAAATACAAATATTCTCTGTAGGCCTGTAGCCCCCAATATTTTTTCAATGTGTAGGGTTGTAAAATTCAAAACTGGGTGTTCTGTGTTATACAAACTTCAAATTATACAGAGGGTTTATTCTGGAAGTGGAGGGGATGTGAGAGATAGGGTTCAGCCAGATCACCTCACCTTCTGTTTTACATATAAAATTTCTCTGAAATATATCAGTTGGAGGATAATAGAAGAAAGAAAAGTTGTTAGGGAACCCCTTTTATTGGTACAACATTTCCTCAAGGTCAGATAATAAACTATACAGTCCCCTTGGTGTCCATGAGGAATTGGTTCCAGGACCCCTCAGGATCCATGGATTCTCAAGTCTTTTATGTAAAATGGAATAGTGTTTCCACATAACCTATGCACATCTTCCCACATATGGTAAATCATTTCTAGATTAATTATAATAATTGGTACAGTGTAAATGCTATGTAGATAATTATTATACTGTACTGTTTAGGGAATAATTACAAGAAAAAATGTTCAGTATACAGGCAACCATACATTTTTTTTTCCTGAATATTTTGATGCACGGTTGTTTGCATCCACAGATATGGAGCTCATAAGTACAGAGGGCTGACTGTAGAAGTTGGGGCAGCAACAATGCTACGTCCTAGTTCAATTAGCTAGATTTGGGAAAACACAACTGGCTATGGGAAAGCTCTCTCGCCAGAGAGTAAGGCAGCTGCAACAGAGAGAACCGGCAAGGCGGGAGGGCAGGGTGGGGAGGACCAGTCAGCATAGGTCAAATCCTCATCCCAATGCAGACTGTCCCGCAGGCCGGCTCAGTGAGGCACTTCTACCACAAGATGACGATGTTGCCCATTTGGTTCTTGGTTCTTCCACAATTGGTTAAGACCCCAAGGAGGCTTGCCTTGTGAAATCAATCCATCACCATTAAGTTAGCTGTTAAAGAATAATGATGAGCATTTGATGTCATTCACATTGATAAGCAGGCAGAGCAGGCGTGCCTCCTGGTAGCTGGGTGATCTTGGCATGGGCCTCTGGGCATCCCCACACCCATATGACCATTGTGTCTGTCCTTACACCTCACAGAGGGGACAAGAGCAGGCGTGGAGGGCTGCCAGGTGCCTCTGGGGCTTCACGCCCAGCTCCTCCCAACTGAGGCTCTTGGTCAAGTGACATCCAGACTCTCTAGACCTCAGTTTCTTCACCTGCAAAGTGGCTCAGAACAGGAGGGAAGTACTTAGCACAGTGCCAACATCTGGTAGCACTTGTAAAAAATCTTTGCTGTTATTATGACTACTCCTGTCATTATCGAACAAATAAGTCTAATAACGAATAACACTTTGCACACTGGAATGTCAGTTACAGTGATGACGGGTGGTTTAGTTTTTTCTTACATTCTGAGCGTGCTGAAGGTCAGTGTGACCATGCCTGGGGCAGCCCTGCAAATGCCCATGCATGGATGGCCCCCACATGCTTGGGTGCAGGGAGGCTGGTACTGCCCTCAGGCCTAGGCTCCCTGCTGCCCTGTCCCATTGTTTGCTAAGGGTGTCTTCCTCCCAGGAGCAGTGTGGGCACTCTCTGCCTCAGTCACCACCCCAGAGATGACCAAGCCCTCTCACTGGGCTTGACCAGTGACAGGGCAAGGCAACAGGGAGCCTCCCAGAGCTTCTCCTGCACCAGTGAAGATCCACTAATCCACATATCTACTCAGGAATCCAGCTCAGAACCCGACAGGGAGCCGTAACCCCCAAGCTCTCTGTTAGTCTCCCTTCTGGGCGTAGGACCTCCCTGCCCACAAGGGCTTTTCCAGGCTCCAACCCCTGCAGGCTTCATGGCCTCACACTTGATCACAAGTGAAAGAGCCATGGGGAAATCCCTGGCATGCGTTCTCCATGGCTCGTGTACCCACCATGCCTCCTTCCTTCATTTCTGTACACGCTAGGAGGAAACTGGCATTATTCTCCTCATTTCCTAGATGAGGAAACTGAGATTCAGTAAAATTTACAGAGTCTGCAGGGGGTAAAGCCAGATTTTGTGTTCTGTCACTCTCCTAACACTGAATCTGCTTCAAAGTAACGCTGCAGACACTTTGCTAAAAGATGTAATAACTTATAATTATGAAAATATTTAAAATTTATTTTATGCATTCAGGGAAATGCAAGCTTCCATTTAGCCCACATAACAACTCCAGGAGCAGGCACAATTGTGGTTTGTAGTTTGTAAGTGAAAAAGCTGAGGATGCTAAGTAACTTGCTCAAGGTCACAGTCACTAAATGGAAAATGCATGCCCCAAATCAATTCGATTCCCAAACTGTTTTTAACTGTATTGCTAAGCTGCCTTCCACTAGGTTGGTCAGGAAGGATAGTAGAGACAGAGGAAATGGCAGAAGGGACTGGGGGGGTGGGGACAAGATGCTGGCTCTGTTGCATTTTGAAGGCCACATCTGCCAGCCTGGGAGTGGCCTGTGGTGGCCAGGCAACCCAGCTTGATGTTGCCTCTTCTGTCCTGAGGATGGAACGGAGGCAGGTGAGAAGCTTTCTGTGGCTGCTGCAGCAAAACCAACCTATGACCAGGGGCTTTGGCTGCCATTGCCCTCCCTCCAGCCAGAAGTAAGGAGAAGGGAGCCATGCTTTTGGTGGGTAAGCTCCGCGAACAAGAACTGTGGCTCTGGGAGCTTTACTCTCAGTCCTAGCTTCTCCAGGAGAGGGTCAGCCACTGGATGCTTGGAGTCCACACTAACAGCACAACTGATTCTCGGCAGCTGACGACGGGAGTGGAGTATGTAGTCACTGTGAAGATTGGCCGGACCAAATGCAAGAGGAATGACACGAGCAATTCTTCCTGCCCCCTGCAAAGCAAGAAGCTGAGAAAGGTGTGTAGTGGAAGTCATCCCAAAGGGACTTGTGAAGTGAACCTTTTAAAAAGCAACAGCTAGAAGTTTGCAGTTTTGCCACTTGTGTGGATTGGGGCCAGCTGCGGCCCAGCCCTGGGGCTGTCTGGCACCTCCTGAGGCACCTGGGTGAAGGAGGGAGGCTTTATATTTGGGCTGGTACAGCCCTGCACCCAGGCCTCTGGTCGCCTGGACCCTTCTCCAACCTGGCCTGCTCCCCAGACCCTCTGCGTGAAAGCAGTGGTTCCCTTTCCTTGGGGTCCTTCTTCTGTCTTCTTTCTCCCTCTCCAGGTCTCTAAGGTTGTCCAATTTCCTCCTTGTTCCCTTCTATTTTTCCTGGTCTGTGAGTGGCACCCCTTGGAAGCTGGCAGATACAAGGGGCTCCCCCATGCCTGGGGAGGTGCAGGAGGAGGTAACGATGCTATTGCTCCTTGCTGGCCTGCCTGGCCCACATGACAGGGTCCTGCCAGGCCGTAGACTCCAGGTTCACCTGCTGTGGGTCCCAAGTGGCTGGGTAGGGGGAAGACAGGGTGACATTCCTGTTCCAGACTGGCCGTCCTTTCTGTTTCTACCCTTGACTGTGGGCAGCTCCCCTCTCTGCCCACGGGGTTCATGAGCAGCCACAGGGACAGACCTGGGGAACAGGCGCCTGTTGCTTGCCTTTGAAAAATACTTCCCCCAAAGTCTGTTTTCTTTCTTCTTCCACAGAGTTTAATTTGCGAGTCTTTGATATACACCATGCCCTGGATAAACTATTTCCAGCTCTGGAACAATTCCTGTCTGGAGGCCAAGCATGTGGGCAGAAACCTCGGATGAGGGCTCAGATGATTGAGTTGTGCACTGGCTGTTATTAAACTGTAAAGGATCATGTCTCCCTCATTGGGGTCTTATTACACATGCACACACACACATGCACACACACACGAGTGTACACGTACACACACATGCACATACTTACCTTCACAACCCACACACACAATGCTCACACTCACGACACCCTCACACTCTCACCACTCACATACATGCACACTCACTTTAACAGCCTCACACACTCATCCACCCGCCCACCCACTCACTCCTACATGTCAAGCACATGCACACTCACTCGCACACACATTCAGTGGTCTTCAGGGGTTGGTGCAATCTTTTCTTTCTTTTCCTTTCTTTCTTTCTTTTTTTTTTTTTGAGACACAGTCTTGCTCTGTTGCCCAGGCTGGAGAGAAGTGGCACAATCACTGAAGCCTCCGCTGAAGTGGAGCTCACTGAAGCCTTGACTTCCCCGGGCTCAAGTGATTCTTTCACCTTAGCTTCCCAAGTAGCTGAGATTACAGGTGCACACCGCTTTGTCCAGCTAATTTTTTAAAACACATTTTTTTGTGGAGACAATATCTCCCTTTGTTGCCTAGGCTGGTCATGGACTCCTGGGCTCAAGTAATCCTCCTGCCTCAGTCTCCCAAAGTGTTGGGATTATAGGTGTGAGCTACTGCACCCACCCAGCTGATGCAATTAGAACAGAATGTTCATAATCACTGGGGAAACCTCATCATTCTTTCTACACCACCCCACCTCTCTATGGCTTTTCTGAATTTAGCATGTCCCTGAGCTCTGACCCTAGTGTGGGGAGCCCTATTTCTTCCCAGCACACACACAACACTGTGACTCACACACATTTTTGTGAGTGTGTCTGAGATTCCCAATACCAAATTCACATTGAGTGACTCACTAGAGGACTCACAGGACTTAGCCTAGAGTCATTCTCATGGCTGTGATATGACAGCAGTGGGACACAGGGTGAAACCAGCAAAGGCAAACGGTGCATGGCGCTAGGTCAGGAGAAAACCAGCCAGGAGCTTCCAGAGTTCTCTCTCGGTGCCATGACACAGAGCACGCTCAATTCCCCCAGAAGTGAGCTGTGGCAGTATGTGTCACAAGCAATCTCCTTAAGACCCAGCAGCCAGGGTTTTTACCGGGGGCTGGTCATGAAGGTAGTCTCTGCCTGGCACGTGCCGAAATTCCAGACTCCCAGAGGATAGCAGGGGTTCAATGTCAACCTCATTGCTGTACAGAGAATGTAGACACACTGAGGTCCTCTTCTCATGCAGGAAAAGTTTTCTATCAGTGTAGGGAACTGTTGACTCTCCAAGTTCTCAAACTCCATCCAAGGCCAGCCTTGCAAGCAGCCTTTCTTTCTTTTTTTTTTTTTCTTTTTTTTGAGACGAAGTCTCGCTCTGTCGCCAGGCTGGAGTGCCGTGGCATGATCTTGGCTCACTGCAGTCTCCGCCTCCCAGGTTCAACCAATTCTTCTGCCTCAGCCTCCCTAGTAGCTGGGACTACAGGCGTGCACTGCCACGCCCAGCTAATTTTTTTGTATTTTTAGTAGAGACAGGGTTTCACCATGTTGGCCAGGATAGTCTTGATCTCCTGACCTGGTGATCCACCCGCCTCAGCCTCCCAAAGTGCTGGGATGACAAACGTGAGCCACCGCGCCCAGCCTGCAAGCAGCCTTTCTAAGGACAGCAGTTCAGGCGGGCCGTGCGAACTCTTTTCTGCACACTGAGTCATTGAGCCTCCCATGTTCTGATGGCTGCTAAAATAAGACCTGTGTTTTCTCCTCTTCTCTGGCTGACAGTCGATTAGAGAAGGTGCTTGTTAGACCAGAAATGGTCTAATAGCCACAGACAATGGCTGACAGTGTGCCTATTGTACCACTTGACCATTCAGCCTCTTCCCAGGCACCAGTGCCACCAGCTGGTCATAATGGCAACTTGAGGGAGTATTGCTAAAGGGGAAGAATAAACACAGAGCAAGAACCTCAAACTTGACAGCAAGGCCTGAGGGAGAAGAGAGGATGGAGGAAGAGAGTTAAAGGAGGTGGAATTCCTGCGCAAAAAACCCCACAAAAACAACCTCCCCACAAACATCGCAAAAACAAAAAGGCCAGAAAGCACCCAGTCCTGCAAATCTAAGCTAATTGAGGGCTGACTGGGTGACCAGCACTGGCCTGCTGCCCACATTATCCTATTTGATCATCATGACCACCCTACGAAATGGTAACTTTTTCTCCACTTTATAGATGAAGAGCCTCCAAAGGCAGCCTCTGTCCAGATTCTAACATCCTAACTTAACACAGCTTGTTGGTTGCATTTTTAGAAATAGAGTCATACAATATATATTCTTTTGTCTCTGGCTTCTTGAATTCAATACATCTGTGTGGTCGTGTGTAGTTATAGTTCACTTTCTTTATTGTATAGAATTGCTTTGTGTAAATATACCACAATTTATCTATTGTACTGATAATGTACTTTTGGGTCGTTTTCAGCTTCTAAGAACAATAGCTATTAACAAGCATGAGTGTGCCTGTCTAATGCTGGACACATTACATGTACTTCTTTTCTTTTCTTTTTTTTCTTTTTCTTTTCTTTTTTTTTTTTTTTTTTTTTTTGTGAGACAGAGTTCCACTCTTGTTGCCCAGGCTGCAGTGCAGTGGCACGATCTTGGCTCTGCCTCCCAGGTTCAAGTGATTCTCCTGCCTCAGCCTCCCAAGTAGCTGGGATTACAGGTGCCTGCCACCATGCCCAGCTAAATGCTTTTGTATTTTTAGTAGAGATGGGGTTTCACCATGTTGGCCAGGCTGGTCTCAAACACCTGACCTCAGGCGATCCACCCGCCTCGGCCTCCCAAAGTGCTGGGATTACAGGCATGAGCCACCGTGCCTGGCCACATACATGTGTTTCTATTGGATATATGCCTAAGAGTTAGTTGGTAATAGGATGTGCTTACGTTTAGCCTTTAGCTATTTTTTGCTCAAGACTTTTAAACATTGTTTGTTTTTTACCTAATTTGTTTTTCTAATGTTACTTACTTATAGATTTAAATCTTGTTCAACCTCTAAGTTCTTACTTTTTGAACATCTTTTATTTATATGGTCTAATTGTACTATTTCTATCTTTTTTTTGCTTTCCAACTTTAGAGTCATCTCTTATTATTATTGTTATTAATACTTTATTTCAATGGGTTTTTGGGAACAGGTGCTGTTTGGTTACATAGATAACGTCTTCTGTGGTGATTTCTGAGATTTTGGCACAACTCTCACCTGAGCAGTGCACACTCTACCCAATGTGTATTTCTATCTCTTTAAACACAATTTCATATTGACACTCTATTCTTTTTATAATGTTTTACCAAACTTTATGGCATTACTTTGAATTTTTTAAAATGAACTCTCCCACCCCACCCGCTCACCTTGCTTTCATAACTAGCAAACAGGAATGGTGGGCCTGAGCCAGCATTGAGACAGGAGTGGGCACCCAGGCCCTGGCTGAGTACAGGGAGGCAGCACAGCAGAGCTCTCCGGTGATGGAGCAGTGCTGTGTCTTGAGCATGGTGCTGGTTACACGAATGTACACGTGTGACTAAATGGCACACACACAGTACCAATGTTGGCTTCCTAATTGTGATATTTTCCTATGATGTGATAAGATGTAACCATTAGGGGAAACTAGAGGAAGGACACAGAGGACTTCTCTCTACTACCTTTGTAACTTCCTGGAAATATATACTAATTTTTAGAAAAACTTCTAAGAAAGCCCCCACAACGTTGGCTGAGAAATCCAAGAGATTAATGGGCATAAATGTTCCACCTTCTCTTTTTAATCTCCCCAAGAATAGTAATGCCTGCCTTGGGGACACCATAGCAAAAAATGTCAGGAAAGTGTTGACTGTTGACTGGTATTAAATTACTACCACTGCCACTGCCAGCATTCTTCCTAATGGTTAATATTTATTTGAATGCCTGCTTCGTGTTAGGCACTGTGTTAAGCAATTTATATGCATTATCATCATCAATCTTTACAACTGCCTCAAGGAGTAGGTACTGTTATTCTCAGTTAAAGATGAAGACATTGTAGGTTAGCATCATCCCAGGCAGTTGGTGGAGGGAAACCCCACCTGGGCCCCGCTGAAACAGGGTTCTGGGCATTCCAGCACTTCAACAGGGAGAGTAAAAGCCAAAAATAAATTATTTGTTCTTTCAAAGCCCATCCCATCTTGGGGAGAACTGGTGTTGCTGACGTGCATCTCAGCTCACAGTTCACACATGCAGGAGCTCTCCTGTTGGTGCTCTGCCTATAGTCTCTCAAATCTCGCACTTTCTGTGCATGCCAGCTTGACTTCCCTGTGCCCTTTTATCTGTGCACCGTCTCTGCCGCTTACTCTGCCCTGGAGCTGCCTCAGGCAGGAGGTACTAGGGAATTCATGCCCCCTAAGAGCCAATACTGATGGGAACTGAACTGTTGGATAAATACCCCAACTCCCTCTCCCCGCAGGGAAATGAATGCCGTAATGCCGTGTGTGTGTGTGTGTGTATGTGTGTGTGTGTGTGTTTGCTATGATGTCCCTAGACCTCGCCTGTTGTATTAAACCCAAGGCTTTTGCTTGAGCTCTTGGGAACAAGATCTTCCTCCCTTTCTTACTGGATGTGAAGGAGGACACACCTAACCCATTGAGCTGCTGGCAGCCTCCCTGCAACCACATGGAGGAGGAAGTGGAGTGGGGTAAGCCCGGTGACATCATCTGAGACCTTGAATCAGGCTGTGGAGTTGGGGGATGCTTCCTCCCATGGCTGCTGTGCCTTCTGTGGAAAGAAAGCCCCTTGAACAGAGGACTCCTGGCTTCTCCCTGTCCTCAGGACTTCCTCTCCTGCTGGGATTAATCTGACTGGTCTGTTTGGGAAGAATGAACTGGGCATTGTCACCAGGTCTGCCTCCTTCACAGGGAGCACATATGTCCCTTTGCTCCTCTAGGAGAGGAACTTATTTATAGACAGACCTAGTTTGGTCCAGTGTTGCTCGTGCAAGGGGGCAGAAGTCTAATTCTGGAGTTTGCAATTAGAAAGTGCACTTGCTTGTAAAAATAAGGCACATCTCTCAACCTGGTTATCGTATCAGTAGCAAAGGCCTTGTCTTTCTTAGTTCTTTGGTGATTTCTTCTTATTTCACACTTTAGGCAAGGAGAGAGGGTGATCTTCATTGGGCCCCTCAGAGGTGCCATCACAGGCCATACTTGCAAATGTCTCTTGGCTGTTCAGTTGCTTTGAGCTTCTTCCCTCTCCTTATTCTGCTTCTCAGTTTCTCCATACTATTTTAAAATCTAAAGAATCTTAAAATCTTGCCTGATATGAGAATGAAATTGAAGTTCTGCTACCATGAAGGCATAGGTGATAAGGTCAGGAATAATGTAGGTCACCTCATTTGGACCCCCAAACTGCCCTGGCCCAGCAGACTTTCAGATTATTACTATGAGCTGAAGAATTTGGATAAAAGAAAAAAGAAAAAAAGTGGAATCACGATCTTAGGAGAATATGTTGACAAACATTTATTGCCTATATTAAAGATTATTGCCCATTGCAGGATTCTCTCACATGCAGTGGCCACAGTTGTACGCTCCAGGACACCTAGTCACTGCTGCAGCTTTTGTTCAGAATTTTGTACTGTTCAAACCAGGGTACAGCAAACACTGAGAAGAAGCAGTTGACTTGCTAAAACAAAAAACAAAGGCAATATTTTAAAAGACGCCAGGTGAAATTTAAAAGGAGAAGGAAGAGGATGTAAGACACGAAGATGGAGAAAAGGCTACCACCTCTCCACCCCTACAATCCTATTTGACCACAAACAGAAGGACATTTTCTGGAATGATCCCAGCAATGTTACTATCAAGCGGCTGAAATCAAAATAAATATCAAACAAGATATTTAGAAATAAAGTGTCTGCGCAGCCCATATTCACCATAGGTACTGCTGATTCTTTTTTCCCTCTTCATTTTTACTCATTTTTTTAAACTTCACTTCTTCCCTTATTTGTCCTCTCTTGGCTCCATTTATTCATCCACCCATTCTTCCAACCATCTATTTATCCCTCCATTCATCTACCCATATGTCCATCCATCCATTTGTCCATCCATTTATCCTTCAATCCATCCCCCATCCATCCATTTACCCATCTGTCCACCCATCAACCCATTCATCCATCCTTCCATTCATCCCTCATCCATCTCCATTCATTCTTCCATTTATCCCTCCTTCCATCCACCCATCCATCTTTACTTCCTGACTTTGCTTCCTCTCCCTCAGTGCATGCAGCCTTGCTTCATTTCTTCATCCATCTGTCCATTGCACCATCTCCCACAGATGGGCCAGTGCCAGGTGGGATGAAGGCCTGTTGGAGCTGGAGCTGCCTTCGGGGGTGGTGGCTTCCCAGCAGAGCACATGCATGCAAGTTTGTGCCCCTCACCCACCCTCACCCACCAGTCAAATCATTTCTGAACTTGTTTCCTCACCTCCTCCTCCCCCTGGATGAAGACGGCTGGATGAAATGAGAGAGGACAGGAGCCCAGCACTTGCGTGGCCTTGTCATGTTGACTCTGAGGTATTCAGTCAGCGCACCTGCCAGGTCCCTCCCACAGGCTGCTCAAATATTAGGAATTGTCTGCTTCCCTCGCCCCAGAGTGTGCCCCTGCAGCTCGGCCACCTCAACTCCTCTCTCTGGACATGTTCAGCCTCCTCACACTCCTTCCAGCAACAAAGGAGCAGCATCCCGGCTGTCTCCACCTTTGCTTTCCCTCTCTGAGGAAGGAGGTGTTACCCATGCATTCTTTTCAAGCCAGCTTGAGTAAATTCCAATTAATTCTTCCCAACTCATTCTAAAGCCACAGAAAAACCTCACTGAAAAGGACTTCTGTCTACGTTAAAGTGCTTTTACCCAATACCTTGTGAAGCTCCCCTTCCTGGGGGACACAGTTTGTGGTCTCTGGCTTTTGGCAGGTGGTCCGCTGCATTTCCACGTTCAGGTGATACTCCAGGTGGTCAGTGATCTGTGGGCGCCAGGCGTGGGGGAGGCACAGCTTGTCTCCTTCTCCCCTGTCTGTGGTTTCTGTGCCTGGGGGCTCCGCTACCCCACGTCCAAGGGCAAGGAGCTGGTCCTGGGCGGATTAGCGGGCTCCTCTCTCCTCTATTTGACTCATGATTGTTTTTGTCATTCCAAGAGAATTAACCAGAAACCATCAGAAACATGAACTTTCCCCCTGGGCAAATCTATCCCTTGGGTAATGCAAGTGACGCTAGTGGTTCTGGATAGGGGTCTGTAAACTTTTTCCGTAAAGGGCTACATAGTAAACATCTTACGTTTTATTGGCCATGTGGTCTCTGTAACTACTCAGTTCGGCATGAGTGTGGCAGCAGCAAGCAGTGGCAGACAAAGCACAGGCATGCTCATGGCTAGGTCACAAGAACACGACTTACAAAAGTGGGCGGCAGGCAGATTTGGCCCTTGGGATGTAATGTGCTGAGGATCCCTGGTCCTGGGTTTTGTTTAAGTGCCTTAACTTCATCACCCTAGTGAATTTATGCTTCTCTTAAAGTGCTCACATCAAGCTAAGCAAGGTTGAATTTCCCTTGAGTGGGACTATTCCTGACACCAGTGGCCACCCGATGTGGGCGTATCAGGCCTGGGGAGAGGCGGGAAGTCATACACTCACCTGCCTCTGGACTTTAAGGACTCGGAAGATCCTGAAGTGGTACTTGTCATCACTTTCCTTGTTATACTGGTCGGTGATCCACTGCAAGCTGTCCTTCGCATAGTTTTCTACTGCCATCACTTCATGGATGCTTAGAAAGGTTTTCTTCCTTGCTTGGTAGGGGAGGGCCATCAGAGTCAATAGAATGGCCAACAGGAGCCGTAGGGCCTGCCAGGGCTCAGCCATCATCCTTCAGCTGCAGAGGAACAGGAAGAGTGTTCTCTGTACTCCTCAGGGACAAGTCGAATCACACTGACCCTACCTGCCCTGGCAGGATTTAAGAGCAGCTGGTGGTGGACACCCACAGCTCTCCTCTCCTCCTCCTCCCCCTTCATCAGCAGCTGAACTCGAGGGGAGAGCAGCAAGAGACTGTGCAATGGTTTTTGCATAAGTTCATGCCACACACACACAGGCTAACACACACATTTTCTCTTTTGAGGGGCTGCTCCCTCAGCAACACACAGGCTTCTGCGGACCCAGCATTGTCTTGGTGGGAGCCAGGCGAGGGCCCCTGGGAGTCCTGGAGGATGGTAGCTGCTGGAGACACGGGGAGACTGGATGCCAGGACTGGCGCATTCATAGGTGAGCAGTGGGGGATGAGCACTGTGGGGAGGGGCCGCCTGCACCGGAAGCCACTCTCCCCCAGCCTGGTTCCTGGAGATGAGTTTTGGAAAATCCCCTCCCTTAGAGGACAAAGGAGCAGAGGCACCCTACAGAAAGGTGTGAAGGGAGGGAGAGTCAACTCTGACACCGACGATTCCCCAGTACCGACAAGTCCTAGAGTGGCCTCCGCTGGACTTGCATGTTTTGGAGGAGGAGGCAGTGGCGAGGAAGCTTCAGGTGTGAGACACAGGGAGCTTTCTGGTTGGACATTCTGGTCTCCTAAAGGTCCCATCCTGGGGACCTGATGGGAGTCCCCAGACTTGGCTGCCAGTTAGAGAAGGAAGAAGCCATTGGTGGGTGGAGGCTGGAGCTTGTGTCCCACGGCACACAGAATGCAGGCTTAGCGCGGTTATGTTCGACTCCTAGAAGGCCTGTTATGGTGTCTTTTGGGAAGATGCGATATAAAAATGTGCAGTGATGGCTCCTGTGTGGGAACCCGGGGAGGAGCCCTGGGCACACCCAAGGCCTGTTTCGAGGCTTCCTCATGTGCCTCCAGGGGATGCCAGGAACCAGGAAGCCAGGGCCTCTTTCCTGACACCCCTGCTCAGCCTTCCCTCACAGACACACTTGCTGCATAGCCACATTCACACCCGAACACACGGACACACAACACATACACATACCTACACACACAGTCACACTCACACTGAAACACAGACACACAACACACAGAGACAAATACCTATCCACGCTCACACTGAAATATACAGACACACACACCTACATGTATACATCCACATTCACAGCAAAAAACACAGATGCACAACACACACACACCACCACACATGCACACATACACACTGAAACACACACACAACACACAGAGACACACGCACCTACATGTACACAACCACACTCACACTGAAACACACAGACATACTACACACACATCTACACATACACAATGACACTCACACTGAAACATATAGACACACAACACACACCTACACGTACATGCCCACACTCACATTGAAACACAGACACACAACACACACAGACACACACCTACATTACACACCCACACTCACACTGAAACACACAGACACACAACATACACACACATACCTACATGTACACACCCACACTCACACTGAAACACACACACAACACACATAGACACACCCCCCCACGCATACATACCCACACTCACGCTAAAACACACAGACACAGTACACACACAGACATACATACCTGCACACACACACACTCCCAAAACTCATGGACCTCAGGGTTCACTCCTTGGAGTACAGTGGAGCACACATCCTCCATGCCCTCTTGATGGAGGGTTTGGCATCACCACAGAGCGAACACTGTGGAAGGGCTCTGTCTCCACCTCCTGTCTGTGCTTCCAGGACGGCCTCAATTTGTCTGGTGGCACAAAGGCAAAGCGGAAAAAGGTGAGAAGCTGGGCATCAGTTGGGCCTAGTGTGAGGTCTGCTTGGCCTCTGCCCTGAGCTCCCTGAGCGGCTGTAAGTGGGATATCAATGCTCTTTTCATTGGGTTACTCTTACATTATAATTAAGAGCCTATGGGCAGAGACTGCTCATTTTATTTTCCTCAGTAACAGAGCTGCATTTTTGTTTGAGTATGGGACTGCCTGCAATAAAGACTGCATTTCCCAGCCTTCCTTGCAGTGGGGGTAGTCTCATGACCAAGATCTAAGTGAAATTGTTGTTTGAGACATAGAGGAATTTACTCTGTAAATTGCTGACTCAGTTGCAAAGAGTCATTTTTGCCTTATCTGCCATTGGGAATGAGGACATGATGGCTGGAGCTCCAGCAGCTCTATTGGAACATGAAGTAATCTGGAGAACAGAAGCCAGCTCTGAGGATGGGAGAGAAAAAGATGAAAGGATTGTGGTGCCTTGTGCCCTTGCCACTTTTTGGAGTGCCAGCCCTATATTGCCATCCCAACTCTTGTATAGTAAAGTTTATTTTCTTGTTTATATAAATAAGAGTTTATTTTCAACTCTTGTGTGCTTAAACCACCATAGTTTTGGTCTCTAATTCTCATGGCTGGCCACATACTTCTACTAATTGAAACAGAATCTGACTCATAGTAAGTGCTTAATATATAGTGGGATTACTGTGCAATTGTCTGAACAATATTTATGAAATTTTGTTTTTTATTGTCTGATTTAGGTTGTTCATGGAATAGACATATTTACTACATGTCTCCGGCAGAATTGCTGTAAGACTAGGAATAGTATATGTAAGCATCTAGCACGTGGTGGGGCAGGGTGGTGGGGCTCACAAAGAATCCCTCCTGTCAATGTCTGTGGGGTCTGACTGTGGATCCCCTCCCATGTGTGCTTTGCAGCTGTGCAGAACTGGCAATGTTCATCTCTGACCTCAGTGGGCAGCCCATGGGCCTTCACTTATATCAGTGCAAACATGCCTTGCCAGTTCCCTCAGGCCCCAGGTAGCAAGGCAAGAGGGCGGCACCAAAGAAGCCGGGCCAGGAGGCGCAGGTGGTCGATCTTCCGCAGGGTTGCACTGGCAGCATTACCTCTTGGTTGATCTCGTCAGTGGCCCGTGGGTTCTCTTCCTGTCGCCCACTCGCCCTCCTGGCCCTGCATGGGGAGGTGAGCAGTGTGAAGAACACCACGTCCTCCAGCCCTCTTGATCTTGTCTTTTTTCCCCTCTGCTTTTTCTTCTTGTTATTCCCTCCCCACTCCCCTGCAGGCTGGAATACAAACTCTTCTCCAAGCCCAAATCTTGACCTCTTCCTCTGTGTTCATAATTCTTTACCTCAGCAGATACAAGAATCCCCTTTGAGAAGCTGGTGGAAGCTGTGGCCCACTCCCCTGAAAACAGAGAATGTGCCCCTTATGGGGAACAGGCTTCACTTGCAAGTGTCATCATGGTGTGGCTTTGTCCTCACTTTCTACTGTTCCTTTGCATGGACTCAGCCATGCTATTTGTCCTCTGTGACTTTTCAAGTGACTCCCAGGCAATATACACAGTCTCAATCCAGTTATTGAAATGCTAGTTTTTGGAGATGGTCAAAACTTTGAACGTGCTTTAAAGTTGCGCTTCTCCCTCCTGGAGGCTTGCATTTGGGGAGGAGTGCTTGCTTCTTTCTCTTTTTCCCTATGCACCACATCTCCTCTGCCTCTTCCATCTCACCAGCCATGGTTTTTAGGGCCCCTCTGTGTCAGAACGAGCAGAGAAGGAAGATGTAGAGGACTGGAAAATTCCTACTTGGCTGCAGCTGCTGTGCTCCCAAGCCTTGGCAGAATTTTAAAACTGGCTGTTCTGGGGTCCCTTCCTGCCTCTGCCCAGCCTCCATCGCTAGCAGCCCCTCCCCTGCAGCTCCCCTGGCAGCTGTGCTCATTTCCTGTGGCTGCTGTAACTAGTTACTAACAACAGTGGTTTAAAGCAACACCCTTTTATTATCTTGCAATTTTGGAGGTGACCAGCCCTACAATCAAGGTACTGGCAGGGTCGCATTCCCTCTGGATGGCCTAAGGGAGAACCTATTTTTTCAGCTGCCAGCATTGCTTGGCTTCTGGCCCCTTCCTGCATCATCAAAGCCAGCATGGAGTCTCTTCAGTCTCTCTACTCTCTGGCCTCTGGTTCTCCCCAGCATGTCTCCTTCTCTGACTCTCCATCTCCCTCTTCTAAGGACGCTTGTGATTAATTACATGGGGCCCCTTCAGATAATCTCACCATCTTAAGATCCTTAACTTAATCACATCTGCAAAGTCACTTTTGCCCACAAGGTAACAAGTTCACAGGTTCTGGGGTTAGGATGCGGACATCTCGGGTGGGGTGTTATTCTGCCTGTCATGGCAGCACAGAGGCTCTCCCTTCCGGCTGCCGGTTGCTGTTGTCTCGGCCAGGACTGCTCTGGTTCTTTTGGCTGAGGTATGTGGAGCCCTGTTGACATCCCTACCGCCTCAGTTCCTTCTCTGCTCTGGACCATCTCAACCCAGCCGCTTCTTGGCTGCCTGGCCAGAAAAGCAGGAAGTCAGTCACCACTAGCTTGGGCGAGGGTCAGGTAGATCACCTCCCTCAGAACTTCCTCTGTTCCCGACTCCTGGACATTTCATTTTCTCAACATGGGTGAGCAATTCAGGTGGCTTCTGTATCCACTATGAAAAATTTTACGTTCTTCTCTGGCACCTGATTTTGAAACTTGTCCTAATAAAAAATTCCATTTAACATTCAGTAACATTTACATAAAATGTTGCATATGACTTTAGGGAGGTTACAGGCCGCTGAATCCAATCCCTTGGCATGGGATAATATGTATGTATGTATATATATGTGTGTGTGTATATATATATATATATATATATATATAAATTTTTTTAAAGGCTAGTCAAGGGAAGCAGTGGGAGTGGAGAAAGAACAAAGGAATCTGTAACTGTTTGTGATCAATAAGTTGTAAATACCATTGTGCTTGCACCAGCCTTGATGGTATTTTAAGAGCCCCTTTTCTACAGTCTCAGTTACTAACAATTTGGCCACATTCAATGCTCCCGTAGAGGTGACTCCCATATAGTTAACTTCATTCCAAGTTCCCTTTTTGAAGTGTGATTTTATATTGCTACCTGTTTGCTGCAAATTCCTTTGAAAGTCCCACTGTAAACTGAATCTCCTCCAGCCAAAGAAAGGCTCATTGTCTTGACTTCCTTCCATCGCCTCTCTGGGGTACCCTATTTTGTCTCTTGGGAGCCCCAGAGTCAGCCACCAAGTCCCACAAGTCCTCCAGTCATGTCTCAGTTCCACACTCCATCCCCTATGGCTTCTTCTGGGTAACATGGATCTATGGGTCCATGGATTAATTGCTAGGAGACATCCATCCACAGATGCAATATTGTAGCATGTTTATATTCCAAAAAAAATCTTTCTGACTTTCCACATCCTACCAAGAGTTGGTTAAGATGCTAAAATTAAAAATAGAATGGACTGCCATTTCCAGCTGTCAGAAAGACTTCCTCTCAACATGGTATAGAACACTCAGACTGCAGTTTGTGTATATTTGCCCAAAGTTCCTGCAGCCACAGGCATGGAGTTGCTCTGCTGGAAGATGCTATCTGGCCACCAAACTGTCATCTCACATAGATGAACATGCTGAGGAACGTGCCGGTTTCTAAAATTTTCCATGCACTCTTCAACTCCAGTGGCTTTGTAAGTTTTCAGATTGCAATCAATGAATGTTCCTGCCCTGCTAAATCTTCTTCATTATTCCCCGTAGCTCAGGTGGATGTGTCTCCTTGCATGCTGATTCTCGCTTGCTGTTGTTACCTCAGCTTTCATGTCTCATGAAAACTGTTCTCCTGGCCAAATTGAACGAATGCAGCTCTCTGGACTCAGAGAGGATTGAATGGGCAATTAATCAGGAGGGTGCCAGTCTCCCAGGAGAACCAGCAAATATCACTGAATTACGGTGAGGATGAGAAAGGCACATTTATCAGTACTGTTCCTGGGAAGGAAGGCCCCTGAACCATTGGAGGTGGACCCAGTTTCCTTTGGGACTTTGGTTAAGATGGGTTTTGTTTTGTGGGTCTTGGGCCAGAGGAGTTGGAATTGCTGGGCCTCGGAGGAGAGGCCGAGCTCTTAGCCAGAGACTCCTTTTCCTCACCTTCCCTAGACCATTTGGCCTCTTCTCTCCATTAAAGAGGGGCCAACATTTAAGAGATGTAGGTTTATAGGAGTCCAAGATCATGAGCTTCCTGGGGCAGCCGAATTCCCTCCTACAAAGTCTCCAGCATACGTGCTGTAGCTCTGTCTTGGTAGGGGATTCCCCTCTGCTGAGCACTCTTGTCCTTCTCTTCCTTTTGTTAACAGCTGCTCATATTCCTGGACTCTGCTGAAGAACAATCTCCTCCAGGAAGCGCCTTCTGATTGCCTGGCCCACCTTCTGCCCAGGCTAACACGGATGCCACTGCTCTCTGGCCACACTTCTATCAAAACATGCAAGCTGTTCTCCTTCCACTGCTCTTCAGCTCTGCCTCTGGAACCTCACTTTGAATCCCTTGGGACAACAAAGTCAGACTGGCTGGACTCACATCTGGCTCCACCTTTGACCAGCTGGGTGGCTGTGGGCAAATTACTTACATTCAACATGCCTCAGTCTTCTCACCTGCAAAATGGGTATAAAATAGTTCCCATTCATGCTAATGAAATGAGATAATCCAGGCAAAGAGCTTATAATGGTTTTTAAAAAAATGTTCAATTATTATTGTTGTTGTTATTATCATTTGTTATTTTCTGTATTTCTGACAAGTAGTGCAGTTCCTGATGTTGAATGAACCACTGACAATGTTCACACACACACACACATGCACGCACTTGCCCAAATGTTAAACTTTGGTTCTCTCCTCTGACTCATTCTTTGTACCCAGTCAGTCATATGGTCCCATTGGGTCATTCTTCAGAACACCTGTCAAAAACCACTGGCATGGCGCAGGATTTAGTTTTATTCACAACTGTATCTCCAGGGACTGACACAAAGTCATTGCTCAAAAACATGTTGGATGAGTGAAGGCATGAACACATGGATGATTGAATGAATAAAATCCTTTTCCCTGTAGACTGCATTTCCACAGCTGCCTTCCAGCCCACTCTTCACTGACTCCATCCAGACTTCTGTAATATCCTGACCATTCCTGCACTGTTCACTCTGGCCTCTCCCTGCACAATACAGCTAGTTTTATACCACTGCTGTGAGGTCTTCAACTGGTTCCCAGTGGTTTAGCAAATAAGGAACAAACTCACAAGACAACTAGTGTTTATAGCATCACTTCTGTTTATACTTCCCCAGCTTGTACTTCTGCCAACATTAGATGAGAATGCCTTTTCCACAAACCCTGCTGGCCTCCCCAAGTCCTTTATAAGCACCTAAAATGCATTTATACCGTTCTGGGAACAAATATAATGGGATCCTGCTTCACAGCTCAGAAGGCAAATGGTGACTGCCTAACAGCTGAGCTTCCCAAATGCCCTCACCAACAGGAAGTCCGGCTCCTTCTCCACATTCAACCAGGGTTCTCTTGTAAGCCTCAGTAGAATCCAGAGGGTCATGGGGTGGCTGTCCTGGCTGCCAGATGAGCATTCACAAGTATCCCTTGTATTTGTTGATCCCATCTGGAATTTGTGTTGGTGGAAGGAATGCCTTGGGGATTGAACTATGTATTTATTTATCTATTTATTTTGCAGTTGGCTATCTAGTTTTACCCACCCCATTTGTTGAATAGTTATCTTTCACTTTTTAATTCATAAATTTTGTAATCATGGGGTTGTCAGTTGAGGAAAATGGCGAGACAAGTCTCAATCATTTTTGGAGATTTATTTGCCAAAGTTAAGGACGCACCTGGGAGACAGGTGCCTTTCTCTGAAGATGATTTTGGGGGTTCAAAATTTAAAGGGGAAAGTGTGGGATATTGAGAAGCCCACAGTTTTCACATTAAAAAAAAAGGCACACAAAAAATGTCGGGAATCCTCATTTTACTTAAGATAACACAGACAAAATGGGTTAGGGAAACAGTCAGATACACCCTGTGAAAGGAAATTAAATTTTGGGACCCCAAGCTCATTTAGCCAAAGGGAAAAGTCAGGCTGGGAACTGGGTCATGCAAACCTGCCTCCACCTTTTGTTTCCTAAGTAAGAAGACTACAAGATGAAAAGCTACTCGCTTCCCCCATATTCTGCCCACAAGAAAATTCCTGGTGAGATGTTAAAACTTCACCGTGGCAATGCAAATTGATAGCTTGTCTTTAAAGGTGCAGTCACCCTGGCCAGCCAGATATAAACTTTATTGTTGTCTTAGTTTCAGAAATTGCCACAGCCACCCCAACCTTCAGCAACCACCAGTCTGATCAGTCAGCAACCATCAACATCAAGGCAAGACCCTCCATCAGCAAAAGGATTATGACTCACTGAAGGCACAGATTGTTAGCATTTTTAGCAGTAAATCATTTTTAATTAAGGTATATATATTGTTTTTTATACATGATTCTATTACACACTTAATAGACTATGATATAGCATAAACACAACTTTTATATGCACTGGGAAACCCCCCAAAAAATGTGTGACTCACTTTATTGCAATATTCACTTTATTGTGGTGGTCTAAAATGAAACCCCCAATGTCTCCGAGGTATGCCTATGTAAGAAATTGCAAAACATGTCTATAGTGATTACACCATTTTGCATTCTGACTGGCAGTGAATGAGAGAACCAGTTTTTATCTTCATCCTCACCAGCATTTGTTGTTATCACTATTTTTTATTTTAGCTATGTGGTATCTCATCATGGTTTTAATCAGCATTTGTCCAAGGACTGATGACATGGAGCTTATTCGCTAATAACTAATGATCTTTTTATATGTGTATTTACTATGTGCTTATCTTTGGTAAAGTATTCATGTCTTTTGTCCATTTATTAATTGGTGTGTTTGTTTTTTTACTATTGAGTTTTTGAGGTTATTTATTTTTTCTGGTTATAATTTTTTAGGTATGTGATTTGAAAATATCCTATTTCAGTCTGTAGCTTGTCTTTTCATTTAACAGTGTCTGTGTTAGAGTAAAACTTTAAATTTTCATGAAGTTCAATTTATTTTCTTTTTTCAAGGGGTACATGCACAGGTTTGTTTTGTAGGTCAACTTATGTCATGAGGGTTTGTTGTAAAGATTATTTCATTGCCCAGGTATTAAATCTAGTACCCATTAGTTAGTTTTGCCTGATCCTCTTTTTCCTCCTACCCTCCACCTTCCAATAGGCCCCAGTGTGGTTTGTTCCCCTCTATGTGTTCATGTGTTCTCATCATTTAGCTCCCACTTATAAGTGAGAACATGTGGTATTTGGTTTTCTGTTTCTGCATTAGTTTGCTGAGAATAATGGCCTGCAGTTTCATCCATGTCCCTGCAAAGGATATGATCTTATTCTTTTTTATGGCTGCATAGTATTGCATGGTGTATGTGTACTACATTTTCTTTAGTCTATCATTGAGAGACATTTAGGTGGATTCCATGTCTTTGCTATTGTGACTAGTGCTGCAATGCACATATGCATGCATGTGTCTTTATAACAGAACAAGTTATATTCCTTTGGGTATATACCCAGTAATGGGATTGCTAGGTCAAATGGTATTTCTGTCTTTGAGACTTTGAGGAATCACCACACTGTCTTCCACAATGGTTGAACTAATTTACATTTCCACTAACAGTGTATAAGCCTTCTTTTTTTCTCCATAACCTTGCCAGCATCTGTTTTTAAAAAATTTTTAATAGTAGCCATTCTGGTTGGTGTGAGATGATATCTCATTGTGGTTTTAATTTGCATTTCTCTAATGATAAGTGATGTTGACCTTTTTTCAAATGCTTGTTGGCCGCATGTATGTCTTCTTTTGAAAACTGTCTGTTCATGTCCTTTGCCCACTTTTTAATGGGGTTGTTTGTTTTATTCTTGTAAATTTAAGTTCCTTATAGATGCTGGCTACTAGACCTTTGTTAGATGCATGCTTGCAAAAATTTTCTCCATTCTGCAGATTGTCTGCTCACTCTGTTGATAGTTTCTTTTGCTGTGCTGAAGCTCTTTAGTTTAATTAGACCCCATTTGTCAATTTTTGCTTTTGTCACAATTGCTTTTGGTGTCATTGTCATGAAATCTTTGCCCATGCCTGTGTCCTAAATGGTGTTGTCCAGGTTGTCTTCTGGGTTTTTATAGTTTTGAGTTTTACATTTAAGTATTTAATTCATCTTGAGTTAATTTTTGTACATAATGTAAGAAAGGGGTCCAGTTTCAATCTTCTGCATATGGCTAGCCAGTTATCCCAGCATCATTTATTGAATAGGAAATCCTTTCCCCATTGCTTGTTTTTGTCAGGTTTTTCAAAAGTCAGATAGTTGTAGGTGTGTGGCCTTATTTCTGGGTTCTCTATTCTGTTCCATTGGTGTGTGTGTATGTTTTTGTACCATGCTGTTTTGGTTACAGTAGCCCTGTAGTATAGTTTGAAGTCAGGTAGCATGATACCTCCAGCTTTGTTCTTTTTGCTTGGGATTGCCTTGGCTATTTGGACTCTTCTTTTGGTTCTATATGAATATTAAAATAGTTTTATTTAGTTCTGTGAAGAATGTCAATGGTAGTTTAATAGGAATAGCATTGAATCTATAAACTGCTTTTTAACAATATTGATTTCAACAACATTGATTTTTCCTATCCATGAGCATGGAATGTTTTTCCATTTGTTTGTGTCATCTCTGATTTCTTTGAGCAGTGTCTTGTAGTTCTCTTTGTAAAGATCTTTCACTTCCCTAGTTATCTGTATTCCTAGGTATTTTATTCTTTTTGTGGCAATTGTGAATGGGTGTACATTCCTGATTTGCCTCTTGGCTTGACTTTTGTTGGTGTATAGAAATGTTAGTAATTTTTCCACATTGATTTTGTGTGCTGAGACATCATTTTATGACTCCTTAACATAAAATGAGAGATATACATTATTTTTAAAAAAGGATCATGCCTTTGGTGTCATGTCTGAAAATTCTAACTTCATGCCATGAATATTTTGCTCTAAAACTGTTATAGTTTTATATTTTTATCTATGATTTAATTTTGAGTTAATTCTTGTATAATGCATATATGATGAAATTTAGTTTCAGATTCATTTCTGTTGCATATGGAAGCTCAATGGTTCCAACACCATTTATTGAAAAGATTGTTCTTTATACATTGAATTGCCTCTACACCAATGCCAAATGTGAGTTGGCTACCAGTTGGTCTATTTATGGCTATTTTGTTCTATTCTATGTTTTGACTATTGTATTCTGTTCTTACATATGTGTCCATCACCTTATAAATACCACCGTCCTCTAGTTCTGTAGGATTTGAGGTAGACTATTGGGATTTTCATAACATGACACATATAATCATACGTGTTTCTGTATGTGAATAGGGAGGTATATGCATACAGTTGGGAGATATTTTTATTCATTTTGACAATCTCTATCTTTTAATTTAGATCACTTATATTTAATGTAACGATTGATATGTTTGGATTTTAGGTCTATTATAGAGAGGCCCATCAGTCTTAGTCTAGGTTCCTCAGGCATCTGAACCCCAGGAACAGCTTTAGCCAGCATATCTGTCTTCTCTAGCAGCCATGTTCCCTTCCAGCAAGGTTCCCTAAGACACTAACAAAATATTTTGTCCGCTGCCAGGAAGAAAACTCCTATTATTTTTTCACATGGTGAAATAACTGTGCTGATGCTTGATCCTGTTTCTGATTTATGGATCAATGGATTGAAGAAAAGGCATTTTGTTTGTTTGTTTCTCTCCAGATCTACTTTTCAGAGCTCACAAAATGATGAAACGTTCTAAGGTCAGATGGCTACTCTGCTGTGTTTTGCTGTGTTTCAGTGGTTCTCTGGGAATGATGGCTCTCAAATGTGATGTAAGAATTGGACACCCAAGGAGAGATAGTTTGAGACTGTTGAACTCTGCAAAAGTCTAGCAGGCAGAGACACACCTTCCAGAGTGGCTAACATTAGCCCCTGGTGCTCTTAGGCAACACAAATGCTCCAAAAGGAGGCAGAAACCCTCAGGCCAGCTGAGAGACCAGAGGAGACCAAGCAGGTCAGCAGTGGGGATGTCAGGGAGGGGATGCTCTTCCCTTCTGCTCTCTCCTCTACTGCCAGATTGGGCACCAGAAGACAATGCCAGAAGACACTTTATAGGGAGCAACTTACCTTCAAATCATAGGCTTTTTCTTTTGTGATTCGGAATTCTCCTGAGCCCCTGAATTTTTTATTATGGTTAAAATGTGTATAACATAAAATTTGCCATTTTAAGCATTTTTAAGTGTACAGTTCAGTGGTGTTAAGTACATTCATCCATGTGCAATCCTCACCACAATCCATCTCTAGAATTTTTTTCATGTTGTAAAATTGAAACTCCATACCCATTAAACAATAACACTTCATTCTTCTCTCCCCCAGCCCCTGGTAACCCCTAGTCTACTTTCTGTCTCTGTGAATTTGATTAGTCTAGATATCTTATGTGAGTGGAATCATATAGTGTTTGTCTTTTGTTACTGGCTTATTTCACTTAGTATAACATCCTCAAGGTTCACCCATGTTGTAACATGTGACAGTTTTTTCCTTTTTTATGGCTGAATAATATTCCATTGTATGGAAATGCCACATTTTTTTTATTCACTCATTCTTCCATGGACACTTGGGCTGCTTCCACCTCCCAGCTATTGTGGATAATGCTGCTGTGAACACGAGTGTGTGGATATATGCTCAATTCCAAGCCTCTGATTTTGCACCTTTGGTAATGAAGGAATCCCGAGGGAGGGTTGCAGAAGCTCCAGGGCAGGAGCCCTGATCAGGCAGCTCTCCGTTCTGCCCATGAGTCTCCAAAAGGTCCTCTAGGTATATGAGCCTGTCCCTAAGGGCCTGACCAACTTCTCGGTTAATAAGAAAAACTTTGCCAAGACTGCAGATGATTGCAGAAGCAGCAGCTCAACTCAGCATGTCCCTACCAGCTTTTTGATGCTTAAATCCTTCAGCCTGGGGACCCAGCATGGTCTCCATTGTGAGCACTCAGTTGCAGATGCTACTCACTGCCCTTTGGAGAGACACTGTGGTAATAGACACTTGCCTTGATGTAGGAAACTTCCTGACTTGGAGCAAGACCTAGAGTGGAGGGCACCAGGGGCAGAAAGGGGATGAAAGATCTTGACTTTCAACACTGCTTGGGAAAATGCATTTTCTCTGCTTCAATTGAGGGGACAAAAATTAAAGTTCAGTGCCTGATAAGGAAGAAGACTATGGCAAATATCCAAGGGTTTCAGGTGAAACCATGACAGGCCACATCCTAGGAGTAAAAGTGAACTGGAAATAGACCATTTGCAGAAGCCCAGATTTGAATCTTTGAACTGAAAGAAAATAATGAACAATCTAGAATTCCATAGTCAGTAAAGATACTCCTCAAAAATGAAAGCAAAATAAAGACATTTTCAGAACATCAAAAAAGAAAAAAATCTCAAAAATTTTAAAGATGAAAATGTTTCAGAGTGTGTTCTTTGCTCACAGTAAACAACTATAATAAAAATAGCTAAAAATAATTTTAATAACTCTAGCTGTCTGTAAATTTAACAATAAAAAATCAAACAATAAATTTAAAAGTAATTCATGGATTTTGAATTGAAAGATATAACCATATGACATATCAACATTTCTGAGATGTTGCCAAAAAAGGGCTTAGAAGGAAATTTATAGTCTTAAACCCATGTGTTAGCAGTATTTTGGGGACACCCAGAAGAGAGAGGATGGAGATTTGGCTGAACCCCTAGGATAGGGGGTCCCAGAGAAGTAAAATTGTTTAGAGAAAAGTCAGCTTTTGGAAAAAGCTAAATGATAAACCAACAAGATCTAATAAAAAATAAACACTAAAATGAGTTCTTTGGAGGTAAAGGAAAATGATCCCAGGTGGAAGCAAAGTAATGTTGAAGGAATGGTGCATGGAAGAAGGGTAAATATAATTGATAAATCCCCATGAATATTAAACGTATAAAACCACTGTAATATTGTTTTACAGGCTATCAAATATGTAGAATTTAAGTACATGACAACAATAACATACAAGGTAGAAGGGGACAAAGGGGTAATAGTGCCCTAAGGTTTCCTCACCATCTTTGCAGTGGTATGATGGGAGCAGGCCCCCCAAAATCTGGCCATAAACTGGCCCCAAAACTGGCCATAAACAAAATCTCTGCAGCACTGTAACATGTTCATAATGGCCCTAACACCCAAGCTGGAAGGTTGTGGGTTTATGGGAATTAGGGCAAGGAACACCTGGCCCACCCAGGGTGGAAAACCACTTAAAGGCATTCTTAAGCCACAAATAATAGCATGAGTGATCTGTTTCTTAAGGGCGTGTTCCTGCTGCAGTTAACTAGCCCACCCTATTCCTTTAATTCGGCCCATCCCTTTGTTTCCCATAAGGGATACTCTTAGTTAATTTAATGTCTATAGAAATAATGCTAATGACTGGTTTGCTGTTAATAAATATGTGGGTAAATCTCTGTTTGGGGCTCTCAGTTCTGAAGGCTGTGAGACCCCTGATTTCCCACTTCACACCTCTGTATTTCTGTGTGTGTGTCTTTAATTCCTCTAGCGCCGCAGGGTTAGGGTCTCCCCGACCAAGCTGGTCTCAGCAAGTGGCACCCAATGTGGGACTCAAATCCAGATCGAAGGGTTGCCAGAGCGACCATTGGAATGGAAAACTAGCTGGAGGACACCCGAGTACTCTTAAAGCAATCCCCGTGGTGAGTAAGAAGGGGAGTTTGGAAGTGTCAGGGTAACAGTGGGACAGTGTGGGGTCTGGTTCCTTTCACCTTGGAACTTTTTCACACTGATAATGAGGAGAACAAGAGTATAGTGAAGTAACAGAAAAGGTTACAGAGCATGTTTATTTGCCAGCTAAAGCGGCAAAGGAAGGAAAGTTTCATCCCTACCCTTCTGCACCCCATCCTTATTATTTTGAAGAAAATGACCCCCCAGATCTTTCTTTTCTGGAGGACACTGGGTGAAAAGTAGTTGCCCCAGTGACTGTTGGAGCAGCGCCTCGAGCGACCACTCTTAGTTCTATTCAGGCAGGAATTCAGCAAGCTAGACGAGAGGGTGATTTAGAGGCTTGGCAGTTCCCTGTTAGAATACACCCCCCAGATCAACAGGGAAATATTACAGCTACATTTGAGCCTTTTCTTTTTAAATTACTCAAAGAATTAAAACAAGCTATAAATCAGTATGGACCAGGTTCTCCTTTTGGAATGGGACTGTTAAAGAATGTTACTATTTCAAGTCAGATGATTCCTACTGACTGGGACGCTCTTACTTGAGCTTGTCTAACTCCTGCTCAGTTCTTAAAATTTAAAACTTGGTGGGCATGGGTGCAGCACACCAACATGGCACATGTATACATATGTAACAAACCTGTATGTTGTGCTCATGTACCCTAGAACTTAAAGTATAATAAAAAATACATATATAAATAAAATAAAATAAAATAAAACTTGGTGGGCAGATGATGCTTCCATTCAGGCTGCTCACAACGCCCAGGCGCAAACTCAAATTAATATAACTGCAGACCAACTTTTGGGGATTAGCAGCTGGGCTGGTTTAGATGCACAACTGGTCATGCATGATGATGCCATAGAACAGCTTAGGGGAGTGTGCATTGGAGATTGGGAAAAAATCACTTCAGGTGGAGAACAATACCCTTCCTTTAGTGCTATAAAACAGGGACAAGGGAAGCATATGTTGATTTTATAGCTCGGTTACAGGAGTCTCTTAAAAAGATGATTGCAGATTTGGCTGCTCAGGATATAGTGTTGAAGTTATTAGCTTTTGACAATGCTAATCCCGATTGCCAGGCTGCTCTGCAGCCTATCAGAGGGAAGGCACATTTAGTTGATTATATCAAGGCCTGTGATGGTATCAGAGGTAATCTGCATAAAGCTACCTTGTTGGCACAGGCAATGGCAGGACTAAGAGTGGATAAAGGAAATACTCCATTTCCTGGAGCTTGTTTTAACTGTGGGAAGCATGGTCATGCTAAAAAAAAATGTAGAAAAAAATCAGCAAGTTAGGTTGCCAGATAGGGGAAAAAAGAAAACTGTTAAGCCTGTAATATGTCCAAAATGTAAAAAAAGGAAATCATTGGGCTAGTCAGTGTCACTCTAAGTTTGATAAAGAAGGGAACTTGATTTCGGGAAATGCAATGAGGGGCCCGTCCCGGGCCCTGTTCTAAACTGGGGCATTTCCAGCACAGGCCATTCCCTCACCCCTGTAAAATGTCTGTCCCCTGCCACAGCTGGTAGTGCCACAGTAGATTTATGCTGCACAAAAGCTGTGAGCCTTCTGCCTGGGGAACTCCTGCAGAAGGTCCCAACAGGAGTCTGTGGACCCTTGCCAGCAGGGACAATAAGATTACTTTTAGGAAGGTCTAGTGTAAGTTTAAAAGGGATACAAATACATACAGGAGTCATTGATTCAGATTACAATGGGGAAATTCAAATTGTTATATCTACTTCTCTTCCCTGGAAAGCAGACCCAGGAAAGCACATAGCACAGCTCCTGATTGTGCCATATGTAGGAATGGGAAAAAGTGAAATTAAACAAACAAGAGGATTTGGAAGCACAAACAAACAAGGCAAAGCAGCTTATTGGGTAAATCAAATTACTGATTAACGTCCTACCTGTGAAATAACTATTCAAGGAAAGAAATTTAAAGGTTTGCTAGATACAGGAGCGGACATTTCAATCATTGCTCTACAGCACTGGCCGTCCACGTGGCCAATTCAACCTGCTCAATTTAACATAGTTGGAGTTGGTAAAGCTGCTGAAGTATATCAAAGTAGTATATTTTGCATTGTGAGGGGCCCAATGGACAACCTAGGACTATTCAACCAATGATAACTTCTGTACCTATAAATTTATGGGGAAGAGATTTATTACAACAATGGGGAGCACAAGTTCTAATTCCAGAACAATTATATAGCCCTCAAAGTCAACATACAATTCATGAAATAGGGTATATCCCTGGTATGGGACTAGAAAAAAATTTGCAAGGTTTGAAAGAACCACTTCAAGCAGAAAAACAAAGTTCCTGCCAAAGATTAGGAAATAATTTTTTATGGTGGCCATTGTTAAGCCTCCAGAACCTATACCTTTAAAATGGTTAACAGATAAGCCAATTCGGATAGAACAATGGCTGCTAAGTAAAGAGAAACGGGAGGCTTTAGAGAAATTAGTTACTGAACAATTAGAAAATGGGCACATAGCTCCAACATTTTCCCCTTGGAATTCTCCAGTGTTTGTAATTAAGAAAAAAACAGGTAAATGGAGAATGTTAACTGAGTTAAGAGCCATCAGTTCAGTTATACAACCTATGGGAGCATTACAGCCAGGATTGCCTTCTCCTGCTATAATTCCAAAAAATTGGCCTTTAATAGTCATAGATTTAAAAGACTGTTTCTTTATTATCCCTTTAGCTGAGCAAGACTGTGAACAGTTTGCATTTATGATTCCTGCTGTAAACAACCTGCAGCCTGCTAAGCGTTATCACTGGAAAGTGTTGCCACAGGGCATGTCAAACAGTCCAACAATTTGCCAGATGTATGTGGGGCAAGCAATTGAACCTACTTGTAAAAAATTTTCACAGTGTTACATTATTCACTATATGGATGATATACTTTGTGCAGCCCCCACTCGAGAAATATTACTCCAATGTTATGATCACTTGCAAAATTTGATTTCTCATGCTGGTTTAATTATAGCTCCTGATAAAATTCAGACTACTACTCCTTACTCCTACTTGGTGACCTTAGTAAATGACACTACCATTGTGTCACAGAAAGTAACCATACATAGGGATCAACTAAAAACATTAAATGACTTTCAAAAATTACTAAGGGATATTAATTGGATATGACCTGCTCTAGGCATTCCTACCTATGCCATGAGTAATCTGTTTTCTATCCTTAGAGGAAATCCTAGTCTTACTAGCCCTCAGCAATTAAAGAAGGCTGAGGTCAAGTTACAGCTGACTGAAAAGCAAGTCCATAAGGCTCAAATAGAATAGATCCAGAGAAGACTCTAGATTTGCTAATTTTTTTCATCTCAGCATTCACCTAATGGTGTTATTGTCCAAGAACAGGACTTAGTAGAGTGGCTTTTTCTTCCACATACTAATTCATGGACTCTAAATCCTTATTTAGATCAAATCACTACTATGATAGGGATTGGGAGAACTCAGATTGTTAAACTACATGGATATGATCCTGGAAAAATTATTGTCCCTCTCACAAAGGCACAAATACAGTAAGCTTTTATAAATAGTCTTACCTGGCAAATCCATTTAGCTGACTTTGTGGGTATTCTCGATAATCATTTTCCTAAAACGAAGCTGTTTCAGTTTTTGAAATTAACTAATTGGATTCTCCCTAAAGTAATGAAATTTAAACCAATTGAAGGTGCTGAGAATGTTTTTACAGATGGGTCTAGTAATGGTAAAGCTTCTTATTCTGGCTCAAAAAGTAAAGTTTTTCAGATGCCCTATACTTAAGCTCAAAAAGTGGAGCTTGTAGCTGTAATTGAGTTATTGACTGCTTTTGATATGCCTATTAATGTGATTTCTGATTCTTCATATGTGGTTCACTCCACACAGTTAATTGAAAATGCTCAGTTATGATTTCATACAGATGAACAACTGATGACTTTATTTACCCAATTGCAAACAGCAGTTAGGAGTAGAATGCACCCTTTTTACATCACTCACATTAGGGCTCATACACCTCTTCCAGGACCTTTGACTGAAGGGAATCAAATGGCTGATCACCTAGTTGCTACTGCAATATCTAATGCTAGACACTCTCATAATTCAACCCATGTTAATGCCTCTGGTCTCAAACGCAGATACAGCATTACCTGGAAAGAAGCTAAAGCTATTATCCAGCGATGCCCAACTTGCCAAATGGTACATTCCTCATCTTTTACAGGAGTTAATCCTCGAGGACTGGAACCTAACTCTATTTGGCAAATGGATGTCACACATGTTCCCTCGTTTGGGAGACTAGCTTATGTACATGTATGTGTGGACACCTTTTCTCACTTTGTCTGGGCTGCATGCCAAAAAGGAGAGTCTTCTGCCTGTGTGAAACATCACCTTTTGCAGTGTTTTGTGGTGATGGGCATTCCAGCTTCTATTAAAACAGATAATGCCCCAGGCTATACTAGCCAAACTCTAGCTACATTTTTCTCTATATGGAATATTAAACACATTACCGGTATCCCATACCATTCTCAAGGACAAGCCATAGTGGAAAAAATGAATCTCTCCCTAAAACAGCAGCTGCAAAAGCAGAAAGGGAGAGACAGAGAATATGGGACACTGCAGATACAACTGAATCTAGCATTATTGACTTTAAATTTTTTGAGCCTGCCCAAAGGCCAGATGTTATCAGCAGCTGAATAGCATCTACAGAAACCAGCTGCAAAGACAGAAATAGAACAACTGATTTGGTGGAGAGATCCGATAACAAAAAGTTGGGAAATAGGTAAAATAATAACTTGGGGTAGAGGTTATGCTTGTATTTCTCCAGGCCAAAATCAACAGCCAATTTGGATACTATCAAGACACCTGAAACCTTATCATGAGCCAGAAGCTGAGGAAGAGACTCCGGGAGGATCCTGAGGACCCCCCAGTTGCAGCCATGTCAAGACTGACTCTGAGGAGGACTCCAACTGTCACAAGCAACACCTGTCAAACACAGCCACCCATCTGGGGACAGATCAAGAAGCTGTCACAGATGGTGGAAGAAAACCTGAGGAAAGTGGGACAACCAGTCACAACGAGTAATTTTATGGTAGCTATGATAGCGGTTATCACCACTGCCATGAGTATTCCTTCAGTAAGGGCTGACACAGAGAACAATTATTGGGTATATTTATCAATCTTGGCTGGCAATAATTCCTGGATGCAATCACTTTATGACACAGTTACACATGCTTTCTGATCTCAGTATTTACCATAATAAATCTGCCCCTATAATTGAGGCATACTGCCCTCAAAAACCTATTTGTAAACAGGAGTGGAACCAGTTAGAAAAAATGAACGTACTTGTTTAGGAAGATTGCATTGCAGAACAGGCAGAGGTACTGAACAACGATTCCTATGGAATCATTATTAATTGGTCCCCTAAGGCGATGTTTAGCTTAAATTGCACCTCTCAGTCTGTGCCACTGTCACACTATGTTCAGCTGATCTGAACAAAACAGTCAGATGGTAGATATAATAAGAAGTACAGCAAGAGTTCCTATTATCTGGAACCATGGCAGTATAGTGGCACCTCAACCTCAAATGATATGGCCCACTCTAGGAGCTTAACATAAGGATTTAAAATTAAAAGAACAAATATTTAAAGCATCCCAGGCACACCTGACCTTAATGCCAGGAGCTGGAGTGCTTAAAGGAGCTGAAAATGGATAAAAACACTTGGAAGTTCTGTGATTTCAATGATGATTGTGCTTTTAATCTCTGTTGTTTGTCTTTGTATAGTCTGCAGATGTGGATCCTGACTCCTGCGAGAAGTAGCTCATGATGACAAAGCTGCCTTTGCTTTTATCCATTTGCAAATCAGAGAGTGGTAAAGGTACTAATTTATGGTAACTCAGTTAAGTCAATGATACTCATTACAATCACTATAGTTACACTAAAAGAAGAGGTAAAGAAGAGATAACTTGGCTGGGTGCAGTGGCTCACTCCTGTAATCCCAGCACTTTGGGTGGCCTAGGCAGCTGGATCACTTGAGGCCAGGAGTTCAAGACCAGCTTAATCTACATAGTGAAACCCCATTGCTACTAAAAATACAAAATTAGCTGGACAGAGTGGCTCACATCTGTAGTCCCAGCTGCTCGGGAGGCTGAGGCACGAGAATTGCTTGAACCCAGAAGGCTGCAGTGAGCTGAGATTGCACCACTGCACTCCAGCCTGGGTGACAGAGTGAAACTCCATCTCAAAAAAAAGAAAAGACAAAAGGGGAGGTTAACTAAAAGCCACTGAGGAGAAGAAATTGAATAAAACAAGAAACAGGGACAAATGAAATGAATAGAAAACAAATAGCAATATGGTAGATTTGAAACCAAACATATGGTAATATTAGTCATTAGTAACTAATAATATGAGTAATGTAAATGGAACAACTTTCCAAATAAGAATCTTAGACTGATTTAAAAAACTATTTGGTGGTTATAAAGGCACATATTAATTAAGATACCATATTAGAATAAAAGTATGAATAAAGATATTCAAGTAAATAAGAATCAAAACAATGCTAGATGTTTTGGTGTCTCTGACATCAGACTTCAGAGCAAGAGACATTACTCAGCATAAACTGGTACATTATATAATGATAAAATGGTCAGCCACCAAGAAAGTGTAACAATTCTACTTGTATAAGCACTGGACGACATAGTCTGAAAATAAATCAAGCAAAAATTGTCAGAAAGAAATAGACAAATTCACAATCATAATCATCATGAGAAATTTTAACATACCCCTCAGTAACTCGCAGAAAAGGCGACCAAAACCTAAACCAAAACCAAACCAAACCAAACTCAATAAAACAAGACAAAGTAAAAAGAGTAAATATGGCCAGGCACAGTGGCTTATGCCTGTAATCCCAGCACTTTGGGAGGTTGAAGTGGGCAGATTACCTAAGGCCAGGAGTTTGAGACCAGCCTGGCCAACATGGTGAAACCCTGTCTCTACTATAAATCCAAAAGCGTGGTGGTACATGTCTGTAATCCGAGCTGCTCGGGAGGCTGAGGCATGAGAATTGCTTAAACCCAGGAGGCAGAGGTTGCAGTGAGCTGAGATCGTGCTACTGTACTCTAGCCTAGGTGACAGAGTGAGACTCTGCCTCAGAAAAAAAAAAAAAAAAAAAAAAGAAATAAAGAAAAAAGGGTAAATATATAGAAAATTTCAACAGAATGGACTTACTGATGTATATAAATATCTAACTCTACATCTATAAAATGCAGAATACGTATTCTTTTCAACTGCATATATTAATAGAATATTGGTTATTCTAGACAAATAATAACTCAAAAATTTCAAAGAAGGGAGATAATGAAATGGTGTTCTCTGACTGACTATAGTGGACTTGAGTTAGAAGTCGATGAGAGAAAAGATAACTAGAAAATCAACTACATTTGGAAATTAAACAATACAGCTATAATAGCCCACAGATTTAAAAAAATGTCATAGTGGAAATTACAACTGGTTTTGAAATGAAGGAAAACTAATAATCAGCCTGGGAGGATGAAGCCAGTTGCACCTTCTGGTGGAGGAAGGTCTGGCAGCAGGGAAAATGGACTCTTATAGACATCTCCCTTGCACCCTTCAGAGCCCCACTGGCCACACACTTTGTGCTCTCCTGGGCCCAGCTGGCGATGTGGGCTCCAGCCCAGTCATGGGCAGGCTTAGCAACTGCTTCTGCTCTTCAGGAATTGGCTCACCAGAGGTCTCAGAGATTTCTTTTTCCCTGGTGAGCCTTACCTGCACTACGTGAGGGCAAGCCAGGTGGGCTCGAGGTCTCCACCGGGTCTTCTCAGGGCTGGGCTGAAGCTGGAGGAGGCTTCCCTGAAAAGGTAGGCAGCAGGCATGTTGCATGCATGCCTGCAGGTCCAAAGTTATGTGACCTCCTGCTCTGCCTTGTTTGGAGATAACGGAGGGACTCTGCGGGGTTGTGGAGAGAGGCACTGGACAAGGCACTGCTCAAAGGGAGGTGCTCAACAGCTCAGGGCCCCTGGTGGACAGGGCTGTGTGGGACCCAGAGCTGAGAAGGGAGTCACCAGCAGCAGCTGCCACCACTCCTCCACCTGAGTGCCCCTGGCCCCCAGTGTGTACGCTGAGGATAGCCATGTGGTGGAAGGTGCCCCTGCTCGTGACACTTATTGTGCTGAGCACCCGCATCTGGATCATTCAAAAAGAATTCGTAGACATCAGTATCTTGTGGCATCAATGGAGCTTGCTGTGGCTCAGTTCAATGAGGACAATATGGAAGAGTACACGCACAGGTTGCTGGAGGTCCAGTGAGCCCAGCAGAAGGTGAGTGGCAGTCATTTTGTCCACTCCCAGAACTCTCTTCACCGACTGAATAGCTCAGAGCCCGGGGTGATGGCAGCAGGGGGTGACGTGGGAGGGGGTCCCATGTCTGCACCACATTTCTGAAGTTCGGGCTCAAGGGTCCTTCCTCCTGCGGAGGGCACACAGCCTTCCTGATCTTTGCCCATTTCCTTGGCCATCTGCCCCTTCCTTGGGTTGCATCCCCATCCCTGGACCCTGGGAGGCTGCAGGAGCCCTGGGCACAGGGGAGTTATGCTGCTGCCCAGCCACAGTGCCCGGGGTGGGGGCTTCATGCCAGCCCAAAAGGGGAGAATGCAAGGAGGGGAAGGGCATATGTGAGTGTTCTTGGTGTGTATGGGAGTATGAGTATGTGAGTGTGTTATTGATATATGTAAAAACATGAGTGTGCTGTTGGTGTGTATCAAGGAATGAGTGTGAGTGTGTTGGTGTGTTGGGGCATGAGTGTGTGAGTGTGTTGAGGGTTGGGCATGAGTGTATGTTGGTGTGTGTCAGGCATGAGTATGAATGTGTTGGTTTGTGTCAGGCATGAGTGTGAGTGTGTTGGTGTCTGTCAGGGCATGAGTATGTGAGTGTGTTGGGCATGAGTGTATGTTGTTGGTGTATGTTGGGCATGAGTGCATGTTTTTGGCGTGTGTTGGGCATGTGTGTGTGAGTGTGTGTTGGGCATGAGTGTGAGTGTGTTAGGTGTATAGGGGCATGAATGTGAGTGTGTTGGTGTGTGTTGGGCTTGAGTGTGAGTGTGGTGTGTGTGTGTTGGGTATGAGTGTGAGTGTGTTGGTGTGTGTTGTGCGTGAGTGTATGTTGGTGTATGTTGGGCATGAGTGCATGTTTCTGGCATGTGTTGGGCATGCATGTGTGAGTGTGTGTTGGGTATGAGTGTGAGTGTGTTGTGTGAATAGGGGCATGAGTGTGAGTGTGTTGTGTGTGTTGGTCATGAATGTGAGTGTGTTGTGTGTATAGGGGCATAAGTGTGGTTGTTAGTTTGTTCCAGGGCATAGTTGGGTATCATCTCATCCCCAGCATGGATTGCTGAGCCCTTGACTGGGTCAAGTTTCTCGACAATTTCTAGGCTGTCCAGTAAGACCTGTGCCCCAGCCTGCCCAGACTTCCGGTCTGGATTCATTTTCTCTCTACATTTGGGTGCTTCCTGAGTTTCGTGGACTTCTACGTAAAGAAATGAAAATAACTTTTAATCACTTCTTATAGAAGCCTAAGAAACATGCACAACAGCATGGTGCAGCTCTGTATTCACCTCGATGAACACTGGCAAGGTAGATGGTTACGAGCAATTAGCACTCACATGAAGCAGAACAGTGCCATCCCCCAGAGCCCCCTCTGTGATCCCATCTAGATTCTAACCTGCAAGGAGTCCTGCTGACCTAGTTTTTAATCCCAGGCATTAGTCTCGCCCATTTCTCACTCTGTGTAAAAGGAACCACCCAGTGTGAGCCCTCTGTGTGTGGCTGAGGCTCAGGTGTAAGGCAGAGGCAGTGTATTGTTAGGTGTGGCTGCGGCATGCGCAGGTTCACTGCTGCGCAGGATTTGATTGTGTGAGTGTGTCACACCCTATATGTTTATCACTCTGTCAATTTGTCTGTCAGGTATTAGTCATTGGGAAGATTCCAGTGTGTATCTGAAGCACACTTAGTGGACTCTCTTCTATTGACCTGCAGAGAGATTGTACATGGCCCTATCTAGGCCTATTTATATGACATGCACATGGCAGCCTTTTATCCACTTTCCTAGTTGTTTCTCTGCCTTTTTAAAAAATTCATGAAAAGAAAACACTTAGCAACTGTTTGTATAATTCTTCTTGACAGACGTGGACAATGATATTTTTTTTCTTTTTTTTAATTATTATTATACTTTAAGTTTTAGGGTACATGTGCACAATGTGCAGGTTAGTTACATATGTATACATGTGCCATGCTGGTGCGCTGCACCCACTAACTCATCATCTAGCATTAGGTATATCTCCCAATGCTATCCCTCCCCCCTCCCCCCACCCCACAACAGACCCCAGAGTGTGATGTTCCCCTTCCTGTGTCCATGTGTTCTCATTGTTCAATTCCCACCTGTGAGTGAGAATATGCGGTGTTTGGTTTTTTGTTCTTGCAATAGTTTCCTGAGAATGATGATTTCCAATTTCATCCATGTCCCTACAAAGGACATGAACTCGTCATTTTTTATGGCTGCATAGTATTCCATGGTGTATATGTGCCACATTTTCTTAATCCAGTCTATCATTGTTGGACATTCGGGTTGGTTCCAAGTCTTTGCTATTGTGAATAATGCCACAATAAACATACGTGTGCATGTGTCTTTATAGCAGCATGATTTATAGTCCTTTGGGTATATAACCAGTAATGGGATGGCTGGGTCAAATGGTATTTCTAGTTCTAGATCCCTGAGGAATCGCCACACTGACTTCCACAATGGTTGAACTAGTTTACAGTCCCACCAACAGTGTAAAAGTGTTCCTATTTCTCCACATCCTCTCCAGCACCTGTTGTTTCCTGACTTTTGAATGATTGCCATTCTAACTAGTGTGAGATGGTATCTCATTGTGGTTTTGATTTGCATTTCTCTGATGGCCAGTGATGGTGAGCATTTTTTCATGTGTTTTTTGGCAGCATAAATGTCTTCTTTTGAGAAGTGTCTGTTCATGTCCTTCGCCCACTTTTTGATGGGGTTGTTTGTTTTTTTCTTGTAAATTTGTTTGAGTTCAGACAATGATATTTTTAACAGATTTGGAGATGGGCCTCACAATTTGTAAAAAATATGATGAAGACATTGACAATTGCCCATTGCAAGAAGGCTCAGCAGAGAAAAAGGTTTGAGAATAAAATCAACCCCAAAGCATCATGAATCTCTCAGGAATGGATAGTAATATCAAGGTGGGCCTTTGGGAGGAGGCTTAGAAAGGTCATCAGAGGTGATCCTGGGGCAGAATGAGGGTCCCTGAGCCCTCTCCCACCTGGTGTCAGGGCTCCCTCAGTGAAGGCAGAAGGCTGGCATGTAAGCAGACAAAGCCTGGCCTCAGTGCCAGGGAGATCCCTCTGCCTACAGCATGGCTGGCTGGACATAGCAGGCACCTGCAGATTCTACATGGCCTTTGTCCCTGGACCAAGCCCTCACTTTGCTCCCCAGGCCAGTACCTTCCTGAGACCCTCGAGATCCAGGTAGATGATGTTCTCCATGCAGTCCTCACTCTTATTTTGTTCTTGGGGATTGCAGGACTGTCTAGTTTCTCTGGTCACTCAACCTGTCACTCTAGTTCCTGTGTGGTAAGGATGTGTCCTAGTCAGTCTGAGTTCTGACACCATCCTCCCATGACCCATACATGACCCATGTGAGCTCAGAGGTTGAGGATGCTCTGAATCAGAGTTACAGGAGCAGCAGGGCTGGTCTCACCCTTCCACCTGCAGTCTTGCTGTCAACTGCTGTGCTCAGTTGGTGGGTGCCCAGAGGGGCCATCCCTTGGGAAGTTCATTCTCTCCCCTAGAACACACAGGGTGGGAGCCGTTCATCCAGAATCATGTGTGCTAGGGAGATTGTGAGTGGACAGGATGCTTCAGGGGTCAGGTGATGGCCCAATCAGGCATGCTTTCAGGAATCCCCAGGCTCAGGTGGGAGCATTCAGCCACCTGTGCCCCTTGTCCTGGTGGAGGCTTGGGCATTTCAAGCCCTGTTTCTGGATGACTGTTTTTGTTTTTCATTTTTTGTAGTTTTTAATACATCTTGACCCCCTACTACAGGCTAAATGCTCTCAGTGCATTACATTTTTCTAATTTATATGTTATACTTATTTTTTTTCAGGTATACTGCACATTTGCAATGGATGCCCGACCTTGGTTTTCCCAGTTCAACCTCCTAAACATCACCTGTAATGTGGAAACAGGTGGTGGCAGAGCCTCTGATTTTTTGCAGCAGAAGTCCTCTCTTCCTCTAGAGTATGAAAGTTTGTAGTTCTAGGCCTATGCTGCACTAGCAGAATTAAAGACATCTTAGCTCCTTCTGGGTCTGTGAACAGTTTTGCACTCTTTCCTATTATTTATTTGTCATGGATGTTGCTGGCAGTGATAGGCAAGGGAGAATTCATTATCATCGTTACCTTGGCTGCAGGTGCAGACTGTTGAATAAACCAAACTCCCCAGTTGATTTGAGGCAGTTCATGTAGGAGCCCCCCACCAGTTGGTTGGTGTACTCATCCATCCACCCATCGATCCATCCATCCATCCATCCATCCATCCATCCATCCATCCATCCAATCAGTTCCTTCATTCATGCACTGATTCATTCATTCATCCTTCCATTTCTCTATGCCATCATCCATCTACTCAAAAGGAATGCAGACAAGTTTTTTAACCACACATGACCCTTCTGTTTCCATCTCAGGAACAGGCTCACAGAGGGTGGCTCTTCTGCAGAAAGGCCAGGCGCAGGCCTAGGGATCAGAGAAGGTCACTGAAGCTGACAGGAGGCTTTGCCCTTTGTGGACACTGAGGGCTGCATGAATGACAAGGATGTTTTCTTTAGTGTTCAGATGACAGCTCAGAGAATGACATCTCCAGTCCCCATGTCCCCCATGACCCATCTGGTGCATATGTTCCCCAGCTGGGACTCAGCTCGGCCTTCATGTCTGTCGGCACTACTCACTGCCCCTGGGAGAGGCACCGTGGTGACAGACACCCATCCTGATGAGCAAGCCTCTCTGCTGGGGTCTTGGTCGGGGAGCAACCTTGGAGAGGCAGAGAGATGAGGATCTAGGGGGAGGGGGTACATGGGTGGGCCAGAAAGGCAATGCAAAGCCCTCTGGAAGAGTCTTTCAGATCTGAAGTGCTGGAGAGTCTTTCCTCCTCTCTCCTAGGTTTTTAGGGACTTTGATTTGAATATTTCTTGGTAAGAAGTCTGCGTTTTTCCTGTCTGGCTCATTCCCATGAATTTGCCATAAGGGCTAATGGGACAGAATTTTCAGAAACAGCTCTGGGAAGCTCCATCTGTCACGGTAAAAAGATGAGGCAGCTTTGGTCATTTGACCCACCTGTGTGCAGGATTTGTAACATCCCCTCAGAATTTGAGAGGGCATATTTATATTACCAAGAGTGTGTCTGTGTGGTCAGCAAAACCAATCTATTGCTGGCCCTTGGCTTTGAGAGCCCTCAGGCTGCAAGGGGCAAGGGATGGAGCCCTTGTTGATGGACCTCATGCCCACTGTTCTAGGCAAGCACAGTGGGTTCTGGTCAGCATTGCTCACTGATGGCAGCACCTTTACCCAGTTCACAAGGAATGCCTGGTGTCCTGCTCTTTTTCAATTTAAAGTTATCATTTGAGGTCAGATGCACTTAAGTGCACCAGACGGCTTTCAGTGTTCATAACACACTCTAGCATTTGGACTCAGATGCTGGGTTATTTGAATGTTTCCTCCGATGATTCTCATGAGCCTCTAGTTGGACACCTTAGTGAAAATAGGCATGACCAATTCTGACTGTGGCCTCTCTCTCTGCTGGTTTTATGAAATTAGAAACATGGCCTTTTGAGAACTAAAGGGCACAGTTTTGCTCAATTATTGAAGTTACAACAGTTCTATCTGTGGTGCCCCCTCTTAACACAGCCTAAAAATATATAAAGCGACACATGCCAGGGCTAGAAGAAAAACTAGCAGCACCATCACCCTCATGGGAAAGTTTCAGGCACCTCTCTTAAGAACCGACAGAATCTACCAGGTAAAACTCAGAAGAGGCTCAAAAAATTTAAGAGCTCACTAAACATATTTGATCTTTTGTTATATAGAATATCACCCAACAACTGGAGAACATTATTATTCTTATTATTATTATTATTATACTTTAAGTTTTAGGGTACAGATGCACAATGTGCAGGTTTGTTATATATACATACATGTGCCATGTTGGTGTGCTGCACCCATTAACTCGTCATTTAGCATTAGGTATATCTCCTAATGCTATCCCTCCCCCCTCCCCCCATCCCACAACAGGCCCCAGTGTGTGATGTTCCCCTTCCTGTGTCCGTGTGTTCTCATTGTTCAATTCCCACCCATGAGTGAGAACATGTGCTGTTTGGTTTTTTGTCCTTGCAATAGTTTGCTGAGAATGATGGTTTCCAGCTTCATCCATGTCCCTACAAAGACATGAACTCATCATTTTTTACTGCTGCATAGTATTCCATGGTGTATATGTGCCACATTTTCTTAATCTAGTCTATCATTGTTGGACATTTGGGTTGGTTCCAAGTCTTTGCTACTGTGAATAGTGCCACAATAAACATACGTGTGCATGTGTCTTTATAACAGCATGATTTATAATCCTTTGGGTATGTACCCAGTAATGGGATGGCTGGGTCAAACGGTATTTCTAGTTCTAGATCCCTGAGGAATTGCCACACCAACTTCCACAATGGTTGAACTAGTTTACAGTCCCACCAACAGTGTAAAAGTGTTCCTATTTCTCCACACCCTCTCCAGCACCTGTTGTTTCCTGACTTTTTAATGATCGCCATTCTAACTGGTATGAGATGGTATCTCATTGTGGTTTTGATTTGCATTTCTCTGATGGCCAGTGATGGTGAGCATTTTTTCATGTGTTTTTTGGCTGCATAAATGTCTTCTCTTGAGAAGTGTCTGTTCATATCCTTTGCCCACTTTTTGATGGGGTTGTTTGTTTTTTTCTTGTAAATTTGTTTGAGTTCATTGTAGATTCTGGATATTAGCCCTTTGTCAGATGAGTAGGTTGCAAAAATTTTCTCCCATTCTGTAGGTTGCCTGTTCAATCTGATGGTGGTTTCTTTTGCTGTGCAGAAGCTCTTTAGTTTAATTAGATCCCATTTGTCAATTTTGGCTTTTGTTGCCATTGCTTTTGGTGTTTCAGACACGAGTCCTTGCCCATGCCTATGTCTTGAATGGTATTGCCTAGGTTTTCTTCTGGGTTTTGATGGTTTTAGGTCTAACATTTAAGTCTTTAATCCATCTTGAATTAATTTTTGTATAAGGTGTAAGGAAGGGATCCAGTTTCAGTTTTCTACATATGGCTAGCAAGTTTTCCCAGCACCATTTATTAAATAGGGAATCTTTTCCCCATTTCTTGTTTTTGTCAGGTTTGTCAAAGATCAGATAGTTGTAGATATGCAGCATTATTTCTGAGGACTCTGTTCTGTTCCATTGTTCTATATCTCTGTTTTGGTACTAGTACCATGCTGTTTTGGTTACTGTAGCCTTGTAGTATGGTTTGAAATCAGGTAGCGTGATGCCTCCAGCTTTGTTCTTTTGGCTTAGGATTGACTTGGCAATGTGGGCCCTTTTTTGGTTCCATATGAACTTTAAAGTAGTTTTTTCCAATTCTGTGAAGAAAGTCATTGGTAGCTTCATGGGGATGGCATTGAATCTATAAATTACCTTGGGCAGTATGGCCATTTTCACGATATTGACTCTTCCTACCCATGAGCATGGAATGTTCTTCCATTTCTTTTTATGCTCTTTTATTTCATTGAGCAGTGGTTTGTAGTTCTCCTTGAAGAGGTCCTTCACATCCCTTGTAAGTTGGATTCCTAGGTATTTTATTCTCTTTGTAGCAATTGTGAATGGGAGTTCACTCATGATTTGGCTCTCTGTTTGTCTGTTATTGGTGTATAAGAATGCTTGTGATTTTTGTACATTGATTTTGTATCCTGAGACTTTGCTGAAGTTGCTTATCCACTTAAGGAGATTTTGAGCTGAGACGATGGGGTTTTCTAGATATACAATCATGTCATCTGCAAACAGGGACAGTTTGACTTCCTCTTTTCCTAATTGAATGCCCTTTATTTCCTTCTTCTGCCTGATTGCCCTGGCCAGAACTTCCAAAACTATGTTGAATAGGAGTGGTGAGAGAAGGCATCCCTGTCTTGTGCCAGTTTTCAAAGGGAATGCTTCCAGTTTTTGTCCATTCAGTATGATATTGGCTATGGGTTTGTCATAGATAGCTCTTATTATTTTGAGATACGTCCCATCAATACCTAATTTATTGAGAGTTTTTAGCATGAAGTGTTGTTGAATTTTGTCAAAGACCTTTTCTGCATCTATTGAGATAATCATGTGGTTTTTGTCTTTGGTTCTGTTTACATGCTGGCTTACGTTTATTGATTTTTATATGTTGAACCAGCCTTGCATCCCAGGGATGAAGCCCACTTGATCATGGTGGATAAGGTTTTTGATGTGTTGCTGCATTCAGTTTGCCAGTATTTTCTTGAGGATTTCTGCATCAATGTTCATCAAGGATATTGCTCTAAAATTCTCTTTTTTTGTTGTGTCTCTGCCAGGCTTTGGTATCAGGATGATGCTGGCCTCATAAAATGAGTTAGGTAGGGTTCCCTCTTTTTCTATTGATTGGAGTAGTTTCAGAAGAAATGGTACCAGCTCCTCCTTGTACCTGTGGTAGAATTCAGCTGTGAATCCATCTGGTCCTGGACTTTTTTTGGTTGGTTGGCTATTAATTATTGCCTCAATTTCAGAGCCTATTATTGGCCTATTCAGAGATTCAACTTCTTCCTGGTTTAGTTTTGGGAGAGTGTATGTGTTGAGGAATTTATCCATTTCTTCTAGATTTTCTAGTTTATTCTATAAACACCACCTACATAGAGGTGTTTATAGTATTCTCTGATGGCAGTTTGTATTTCTGTGGGATCAGTGGTGATATCCCTTTGTCATTTTTTTATTGCGTCTGTTTGATTCTTTTCTCTTTTTTTCTTTATTAGTCTTGCTAGCAGTCTATCAATTTTGTTGATCTTTTCAAAAAACCAGGTCCTGGGTTCATTGATTTTTTGAAGGGTTTTTTGTGTCTCTATTTCCTTCATTTCTTTTCTGAGCTTCGTTATTTCTTGCCTTTTGCTAGCTTTTGAATGTGTTTGCTCTTGCTTCTCTAGTTCTTTTAATTGTGGTGTTAGGGTGTCAATTTTAGATCTTTCCTGCTTTATCTTGTGGGCATTTAGTGCTATAAATTTCTCTCTACACACTGCTTTGAGTATGTCCCAGAGATTCTGGTATGTTGTGTCTTTGTTCTCGTTGGTTTCAAAGAACATCTTTATTTCTGCCTTCATTTCATTATGTACCGAGTAGTCATTCAGGAGCAGGTTGTTCAGTTTCCATGTAGTTGAGTGGTTTTCAGTGAGTTTCTTAATCCTGAGTTCTAGTTTGATTGCACTGTGGTCTGAGAGACAGTTTGTTATAATTTCTGTTCTTTTACATTTGCTGAGGAGAGCTTTACTTCCAACTATGTGGTCAATTTTGGATTAGGTGTGTTGTGTTGCTGAAAAGACTGTATATTCTGTTGATTTGGGGTGGACAGTTCTGTAGATGTCTATTAGGTCCGCTTGGTGCAGAGCTGAGTTCAATTCCTGGGTACCTTGTTAGCTTTCTGTCTCATTGATCTGTCTAATGTTGACAGTGGGGTGTTAAAGTCTCCCATTATTATTGTGTGGGAATCTAAGTCACTTTGTAGGTCACTAAGGACTTGCTTTATGAATCTGGGTGCTCCTGTATTGGGTGCATATATATTTAGGATAGTTAGTTCTTCTTGTTGAATTGATCCCTTTACCATTATGTAATGGCCTTCTTTGTCTCTTTTGATCTTTGTTGTTTTAAAGTTTGTTTTATCAGAGACTAGGATTGCAACCCCTGCCTTTCTTTGTTTTCCATTTTCTTCGTAGATCTTTCTCCATCCCTTTATTTTGAGCCTATGTGTGTCTCTGAACGTGAGTTGGGTTTCCTGAATACTGCACACTGTTGGGTCTTGACTCTTTATCCAATTTGCCAGTCTGTTCCTTTTAATTGGAGCATTTAGCCCATTTACATTTAAGGTTAGTATTGTTATGTGTGAATTTGATCCTGTCATTATGATGTTAGCTGGTTATTTTAGTTAGTTGATGCAGTTTTTTCCTAGCCTTGATGGTCTTTACAATTTGGCATGTTTTTGCAGTGGCTGGAACTGGTTGTTCCTTTCCATGTTTAGTGCTTCCTTCAGGAGCTCTTTTAGGGCAGGCCTGGTGGTGACAAAATCTCTCAGCATTTGCTTGTCTGTGAAGTATTTTATTTCTCCTTCACTTATGAAGCTTAGTTTGGCTGGATATGAAATTCTGGGTTGAAAATTCTTTTCTTTAAGAATGTTGAATATTGGCCCCCACTCTCTTCTGGCTTGTAGAGTTTCTGCCAAGAGATCAGCAGTTAGTCTGATGGGCTTCCCTTTGTGGGTAACCCAACTTTTGTCTCTGGCTGACCTTAACATTTTTTCCTTCATTTCAACTTTGGTGAATCTGAGAATTATGTGTCTTGGAGTTGCTCTTCTCGAGCAGTATCTTTGTGGTGTTCTCTGTATTTCCTGAATTTGAATGTTGGCCTGCCTTGCTAGATTGGGGAAGTTCTCCTGGATAATATCCTGCAGAGTGTTTTCCAACTTGGTTCCATTCTCCCCGTCACTTTCAGGTACACCAATTAGACATAGATTTGGTCTTTTCACATAGTCCCATATTTCTTGGAAGCTTTGTTCATTTCTTTTTATTCTTTTTTCTCTAAACTTCTTTTCATGCTTCATTTCATTCATTTCATCTTCCATCGCTGATACCCTTTCTTCCAGTTGATCGCATCGGTTACCGAGGCTTCTGCATTCATCACGTAGTTCTTGTGCCTTGGTTTTCAGCTCCATCAGGTCCTTTAAGGACTTCTCTGCATTGGTTATTCTAGTCAGCCATTCATCTAATTCTTTTTCAAAGTTTTTAACTTCTTTGCCATTGGTTTGAACTTCCTCCTTTAGCTCGGAGTAGTTTGATCTTCTGAAGACTTCCTCTCTCAACTCATCAAAGTCATTCTCCATCCAGCTTTATTCTGTTGCTGGTGAGGAGCTGTGTTCCTTTGGAGGAGGAGAGGTGCACTGATTTTTAGAGTTTCCAGTTTTTCTGCTCTGTTTTTTCCCCGTCTTTGTGGTTTTATCTACCTTTGGTCTTTGATGATGGTGACGTACAGTTGGGTTTTTGGTGTGGATGTCCTTTCTGTTTGTTAGTTTTTCTTCTAACAGTCAGGACCCTCAGCTGCAGGTCTGTTGGAGTTTACTGGAGGTCCATTCCAGACCCTGTTTGCCTGGGTATCAGCAGCAGTGGCTGCAGAGCAGAGGATATTGGTGAACCGCAAATGCTGCTGCCTGATCGTTCCTCTGGAAGTTTTGTCTCAGAGGAGTACCCGGCCATATGAGGTGTCAGTCCTCCCCTACTGGGGAGTGCCTCCCAGTTAGGCTACTTGGGGGTCAGGGACCCACCTGAGGAGGCAGTCTGCCTGTTCTCAGATCTCAAGCTGAGTGCTTGGAGAACCACTACTCTCTTCAAAGCTGTCAGACAGGGACATTTAAGTCTGCAGAGGTTATTGCTGTCTTTTGTTTGTCTGTGCCCTGCCCCCAGAGGTGGAGCCTACAGAGGCAGGCAGGCCTCCCTGAGCTCTGGTGGGCTCCACCCAATTCGAGCTTCCTGGCTGCTTTGTTTACCTACTCAACCTGAGCAATGGCTGGTGCCCCTCCCCCAGCCTCACTGCCACCTTGCAGTTTGATCTCAGACTGCTGTGCTAGCAATGAGTGAGGCTCCGTGGGCATAGGACCCTCCGAGCAAAGTGCAGGATATAATCTCCTGGTGTGCCATTTGATAAGCCTGTTGGAAAAGCACAGTATTAGGGTGGGAGTGACCCAATTTTCCAGGTGCCGTCTGTCACCTCTTTCTTTGACTAGGAAAGGGAATTCCCTGACCCCTTGTGCTTCCCGGGTGAGGTGATGCCTCACCCTGCTTCGGCTCACACACGGTGCGCTGCACCCACTGTCCCGCACCCACTGTCCGGCACTCCCCAGTGAGATGAACCCAGTACCTCAGTTGGAAATGCAGAAATCGCCCGTCTTCTGCGTCGCTCACACTGGGAGCTGTAGACTGGAGCTGTTCCTATTCGGCCATCTTGGCTCCACCCTCTCGAGAACATTCATTTTTTCGGCTGATAGAACATGTATCACAATTGAACATATTCTTAATGAATTTCAATCGCATAGAATACGTTCTCTGTGAAATTTAGGTAGAAATTAAAGTCAGAAATGTTTGAAAATTCAGCTACACGCCTCTAAATAACACATGGACTAAAGAAGAAATCCCAATGCAGATTAGACTGTACTTTTAAAACACTGGAATTGAAACCTGAGTAGCAAACTTACGAGATGCTGCTGATGCCATGCCCTGAGGTTCACCTCCAGATCTGGAAATGCACATGCTAGAGAATGAACAGGATGGCAACTGATGACCTCTCTTCAATCTCAAGAATCAAAGAATTGTAAATAGAACTGGGGAGAAAGAAAGAAGAAAATCATAGCAAAAAGGCATAGGTGAGTGAAAGAGAAAGCAAAGATTGGCAGAAAGGATCAAGAAGTCCAATAGTTAATTTTTTGGAGGTCTAATAAAATCTCTAACCCTGGGCCAGGGAGAGCTGGAATTGGAGAAGGCAATCACAACCCATACCAGCAGTGAGGAGGGGCCTCAGGACAGATCCTGCCGACCTCAGAAGACAACAATGAGACATTTTAATCAGCCTGCTGGCAGGAAAGGCAAAGATGAGCAAGAACTGGGAGCTGCAGCTTCTCTGGCAGGAGGACACATGGGGGTTCAGGCACACTTTGAGCATGATCAACCAGACAGAGCCACTGTGCTCCTCAGGCCCCCACCTGTCAGCCACTTTCAGGCCAGTCCTGTGTGGAAGTGCACCTGAGCCTCTGTCTCCTCCCATCGAGAAGCTGCAAGAAGGTTGTCATAATTGTGCCCATCATTCTGGCCACAGTCCCATCTCTTCCTGTGTCAGCCCCAGTCCTGCCCTTACTACTGGTCCCCAAGGCAGTGGCCCAAGCTCTGAGACATTTTTTGAGATCATCACTCTACATACCACACAGCCAAGGTAGGGTCAATTGCTCCAGCACGGCCACCTTTGGGCACATTGGTGCATCCAGACACGGTGCAGGCACCTCCATACCCTCCCAACCTGCTCATCCCCTGGCCCTGTTTACCTCCCAGAGGCTTCCGCAGGAGGAGTCAGATAGAGCTTGGGTCAGTTCCCCTCAGGGCAGTCTGACACGGTGGCTCGGCGTGGGCCCAGGGGACTACAAAGAGGCAGAGCTGGGTGAGAACACACATTGGCCAGTGCTCCCAGGGCTTCTTCCAGCCCCTGGCCCCTTCTCATGTTCATGGTTGCCTTCCACACCCATCCTAGCAGGGCTCTAGCCTTGGACTTGGCTTCTTTCTGGCCCCCCTGCTGAGAGCAAGCGCTGCAAGGCCACAGGGCAGGAAGGGGACATGGCAAGTCAGCTAGCAGGTGCCAGAGAGGGTGAAGAGGATGACCCCAGCCCCTGAAGCTGGCCCTTCTCCCGTACCCTCCCAAGGCTCCCTGAGGTCATGGGTCTATGCAGCCAGGGTCACAGGCAGACATGGCTCTTCCCTCAACTGCTCAGCACTCAGTGCCCATTATTATTCCTAAGCGTTCCCATCACTCTGCCAGTCCTGGGATGCAGCCCTGTGAAGGCAAGGCAGGTGGGCTTGAGACCTCCACCCCGGTCTTATCAGGGCTGGGCCAGGGCCAGAGGAGGTGACCCTGAAAATGTGCGGGCATGTGTGTTGCATGCATGCCTATGGGTCCAAGGCTATGTGACCTTCTGCTGGCCTTCTGTTTGGAGATAATGTGAGGAACACTGTGGGGGAGTGGGGAGAGGCACTGGACAGAGGAACCAGTCAAAGGGAGGCTAAGCAACTCAGGGCCTCTGTTGGGCAGTGCTGCGTGGGGTCGGAGCTGGGAAGGATGTCACCAGCGGCAGTGGCCACCTCCCCCTCCACCGAGCGCTCCCGGCCTCCAGTGACAACTCTGGAGACAGCCATGCAGTGGAAGGTGCCCCTGCTTGTGGGGCTCATCGTGCTGGGAACGCAAGTCTGCAGCTGCAAATTTGTAGACATCGACAAGAACTTGAAGGATTTCGCCAGTGCTGTGGAATATGCTGTGTTTCAGTTCAATGAGGACCAGGAGGATGAGTTTGCCTACAAGTTTCTGCAGGTCCACCGGAGCCAGCGTAAGGTGAGCAGCTGCTGTCTCTCCCCGTGAACCCTGCATTCCCTGGCGCCAGGCCAGGGCTGGGTGGATCCTTGGTCTGCAGGAAAGAGCAATGGCATTCCAAATTCTGAAAATATGCATATAATTTAAATATAAGGTATCATTAGGAGAGCTACAGCTTTCTATTTTGCTTCCTTAATGAGGGTAGCCCCTGCAAACAGGGCATGGGTGTGAGCGTGTTGGCTTGTGTTGGGCATGAGTGTGTGTGTTGGTGTGTGTCAGGTCATAGATGTGAGTGTGTAGTTGGTGTGTTGGGGCATGAGAGTGTGTTTGTGTTGGTGTATTGGGGCATGAGTGTGTGTGTAACTGTGTAGTAGGTGTTTGTGGGCATGAGCATGTGAGCGTGTTGGTGTCAGAGTGTGGGTATCTGTGTTGATGTGTGTTGGGGCATGAGTGTGTGTGCTGTTTTGGGGCATGAGTGTGTGTGTGTTGGTATGTGTTGGGGCATGAGTGTGTGTGTATTGGGGCATAAGTGTGTGTGAGTGTGTTATTGGTGTGTGTTGGGGCATGAGTGTGTTGGGGCATGAGTGTGTGTGTGCTATTGGTATGTGTTGGGGCATGAGTGTGTGTGAGTGTGCTGTTGGTGTGTGTTGGGGCATGAGTGTGTTGGGGCATGAGTGTGTGTGAGTGTGTTGTTGGTGTGTGTTGGAGCATGAGTGTGTGTGTGTGTTGGGGCAGGAGTGCATGTGTGTTGTCTGTTGGGACATGAGTGTGTGTGTGTTGGTGTGTGTTGGGGCATGAGTGTGTGTGTTGGGGCATGACTGTGAGTGAGTATGTTGGGGCATGAGTGTGAGTGTTCTGGGGCATGAGTGTGTGTGTATTGTGTGTTGTGGCATGAGCGTGTTGTTGGTGCATGTTGGGGCATGAGTGTGTGTGAGTGTGTTGATGTGTTGGAGCATGAGTATGTGAGTGTGTAGGGGCATGAGTGGGTATCATTGTCACCTGCATGGATTGCTATCCCCAAGGGATGTCTGCTTCCTCAACAACTTTCAGGAGAGATGTGAGCTTCAGCCTGGGAAGATTTCCTGGTTGGATTTGATTTCTCTCTCTCTCTGGGTGCTTCCTGAGTTTCATGAACCTCTATTTACAGAAATGACCATAACTTTTAACAACTTTTTGTAGCACCCTAATAAACATACTGAATAGCAACCTTAATATTTACTTCAATTAATATTCTCAAGTACATTCGTGTGGTCCTCACTCACATAAAGGACACAACATTGCAGTCCCCAGGATTCCCCACCCCAGGTAACCGTCTAGATCTATCTCCCAAGGGATAGTCCCATTCTGAGTACACTGCCTGCACTGCTGTGTAGGAGTCAATCATGTGATGGTCCACACCCTGTGTATTCATTGCCCTGTCAATGTGACTGCCAGGTATTAGATGTCAAGTAGAGTACTACAGGAAAGACTCTAGTGCATGCTTTAGGTATAGTGAATGGATATCTGTTTTTGAAAAAAAAAAATGGAAAATTAAGAGAAAAATTTGAAACAAAAAACTTGAAATAAAAAATAAGAGAGAAGAAAGATTGCACAGGATATGTATATCTTTATTTGCATGAATATTAACATTCACCTCTTCTGGCAGCTTTTCTGTTTGATTCTCTTTGTTTTTCTCATTCCAATTTCTTCTTGACAGAGACTGACGTGGATATATTTAATGGACTTGGAGATGGGGCGTACAGTTTGTAAGAAACGTGATGAAGACATTGACAATTGCCCATTGCAAGAAGGCACAGAAGAGAAAATGGTTTGAGAATAAAATGAACCCAAATCATGAATCTCTCAGGAATAAGAAATAATGTCAAGGCAGGCCTTTGGGAGGAGGCTTAGGAAAGGAATCCGGGGTGATCCTGGGGCAGAATGAGCATTCCTGGCCCTCTCCCACCTGGTGTCAGGGCTCTGTTAGTGAAGGCAGAAGGCAGGCATTTATTTGATAGACAGAGCTTGGCCCTCAATGCCAGGGACAGCCCTCTGCCTACAGCCCAGCTGGCTGGACACAGGCACCTGCAGATGCCGCAAGGCCTATGTCTCTGGATGGAGCCCTCACTCTGGGTCCCAGGTGTATCTTCCTGAGACCCTCAAGATCCAGGTAGACGGTGTTCTCCCTGTGGTCCTCACTCTTCTTTTGCTCATGTTCTTGGGGATTGGAGGACTCTCTAGTTTCTCTGGTCACCCAACCTGTCCCTCTAGTTCCTGTGTGGTAAGGATGTGTTCCGGTCAGTCTGAGTTCTGACACCATCCTTCCACGACCCATGCATGATCCATGGGATCTTGGAGTTTGAGAATGCCCTGAATTAGAGTTACAGGATCAGTGGGGCTGATCTCACCCTCCCACCCCCAGCCTCATGGGCAGCCTCCCTTTGAGGTAGGTTTGCAGCTGCTGTTCAGTTGGTGGGTGACCGGCAGGGCCATCCCTTTGGTAAGCCCATGGTCTCCCCCAGAACACACAGGGTGGGGGCAGCTCATCCACCCTCATGTGCTCTGTGGAGGCTGTGAGTGGACAGGATGCTTCAGGGGTCAGATGATGGCCCAACCAGGCATCCCTTCAGAAATCCTCAGGCTCAGGTGGGAGGATTAAACCACCTGTGCCCCTTGTCCTGGTAGAGCCTTAGACATTTCAAGCCCGGTTCCTGGGTGACTGCTTTTGCTTTTTATTGATTTATTTTTGTAGTTTTAATACATCTTGACTCCCTATTGCATGCTAGATGCTCTCAATGCTTGCATTTTCTAATTCGAGTCTTACAATTTTTTTTTTCAGGTGCGCTGCACTTTTATAGTAGATGTTCGAGCTTGGTTTTCCCAGTTCAGCCTCCTGAACAGCACCTGTGTGGAGAGAAGCTGGTGACAGAGCCCATGGTTTTTTGCAGCAGAAGTCCCCTCTTCCTCTATAGTGTGGCAGTCTGTAGTCCTAGATCTGTGCATCCCGGCAGAATTAAAGGCATTTCAAAGCACTTTCTGTGTCCCTGAGCAGTTTTCACTCTCCTATATTGTTTATAAGCCATTGATAAGCAATGGCGAATTTATTATCATCATTATTACTTTGGTTGCAGGTGCAGAGTATTAAATAAATCAAACTCCCTGGTTGATTTGAGGGAGTTCCTGTATGGTTCCCACCAGTTGGTTTGTGTGCTCATTAGTCCGTCCATTAATTCTTGTATTCCCTCCCTCCCTCCCTTCCTCCCTCCCTCCCTCCCTAACTTCCCTTCCCTCCCTCACTTCCTTCCTTCCTTCCTTCCTTCCTTCTTTCCTTCTCCAGTTTCTCTATGTTCTCATCCATCTACTCAAAAGAATGCAGAACATTTTGTTAGCCACATGTGTCCCCTCTGTTTCCATCTCAGGGACAGGCTCACTGTGTGTGGCCCTTCAGCAGAGGGTCCAGGCCCAGACCCAGGGGTCAGAGGAGGTCACTGAAGCTGACAGGAGGCTCTGCCCTCTGTGGACACCGAGGGCTGCATGAATCACAACGATGTCCTCTCCAGAGCTCAGATGTCTTCTCCAGGGCTCAGAAGATGGCAGTTCCAGTCTGCACGTCCACACCTGCTCCTGATGCCTGTGTTACCTATCTGGGATCCAGCCAGGGCTTCATAGCTGCCAGCATCACTCACTGCCCCTGGGAGAAGCACTGTGGTGACAGACACCCATCCTGACAAGCAGTCCTCTCTGCCGGGGTCTTGGTGGGGGATCAGCCTTGGAGGGGCAGAGAGATGAGGGGATGGTGTGGTGGGGGGACATGCGTTGGGCAAAGAGACAGTGCAACAGTTTCTCGAGGAGTCTTCCTGAACAGAAGGGCTAGGGAGTCTTTACTCCTCCATCCTTGGTTTGGGGGATGATTTGAATATTTCTCGGTAAGAAGTCTGCCTTTTTCCTGGATAGCTCATTCCCATGAATTTGCCATAGGGCTTATGGGACAGAATTTTCAGAAACAGCTTTGGGTAGCTCCATCTGTCATGGCAAAAAGATGTGGCAGCTTTGGTCCTTCGGCCAACTTCTGTGCAGGATTTGTGTGCAACATCCCTCCATAATTTGATAGGGCATATTTATATTACCAAGGGGATGTCTGCATGGTTAGCAAAACCAATCTGTTGCTGGCCCTTGGCTTTGAGAGCACTCAGGCTGGGAGGGGTGGAGCCCTTGTTTATGGACCCCATGCCTACTGTTCCGGACAAGCACAGCCACACCCTCCCTGAGCTCTGGTCAGCATTGCTTGCTGATGGAAGCACCTTTACCTTCAATTCTAAGTTCACAAGGAAGGCCTGGCATCCTGCTCTTTTTCACAATAAGCCAGTTGTTTTCTACCTTGATCCACACAAAATCCCACTGGTTTCATTTTATATTTCTCTTAGGGACCAAGCATTACCCCTATCTGTATTGCAACAGAAAATTTGGGCCTAAATCATAAATACATGGAGTCCTCAGGTGTTCGGTGCTTGGGGCTATGGCTGTGAAGTGGTTCTTTAAGGTACTCCAATATTTTAGAAATTGTGTTTACTGCAGTTGGGTGTTTTGTCCATGGCCTGTGTTCTTTAGTTCCGGCTCTCATAGAAATTGAAAACATGGCCCTATTGCGGATTTCATTGTTGATGGTGCCCAGTGGTCATGAGCTATGCAAGCAGCTTTGGTAGGGTTAGTAAATTTTGTGCCTGCCACTTTTGTTAGTAATATGATGACCTCAAACCAGTAGAGCTTTGAATAATGTGTCAATATCCAAGATCAGCCAGAATCCACGAGTCCATCTTGTTTCCTGGAGAAACCTCTCTGGATTTGGCTCAGTCATTAAGTGGCCTGAATAAGTAGGAAGTAAACATATTGAAAGTTATAGTACACAAAATTGACATATATTTTTAAATTCTAGATCTATGTCAAACCCCGAATATTTTCTACATCTTATTGAGTGACCTGTTTTGAAGGAGCAGGGCTCTTTGGAATGCATTTGCTGAGACCCCTCCTAAAATTAGGACTTAATTAAAATCTCAGCATTGGAGTGAGGGAGGCTGAAGAGAAATATGTGTCACCGAAATCATCTCCTTTAACCCTCACCACAGCCCCCTCCCCATCTTCATATTAGGACATTGAGCTACTTTTGTGGTTAATTACTGGGATTTTCTGAAATTGACCTCAGGGCCAAACGAGTCCACTACCCATATCACCAACTGCCCTTCTAACTCTTGAGTTTCCAACCCCACAGATCCACGGGCATTCAGTAAAGAACAAACCAAAGGCTTAGGAACACTTGCAACTGCCACTTATCTCCTTTGTCTGATGTTTCCCAAATACTATTTTTTTCAAAAGAAAATCACCCACTACAAAAGCTGCTATTGTTTATTTCCTTTCTCCTGTCAGCCCAGGAATGCAATCAGCAGATCAAAGTAAACAATCTGTCTGTCATCAAAACCCCTTGTCTGGTCTCCAGCCATACCATACTCATCTTTTGCCCCACTTGCTCTCTGAGCTCCACAGACCCTGAATGGCCTCCTCCCATTCCTCTTCCAGCCTCCTGGTTGCACCCCGCTTGAAGAGTTCTGCTGCTTTTTAAATGATGATACCTATTATCTCTGCAATGGTCTATATTTTACACAGACATGTCCCCTGCTTACATCCTGTGCATGGCAGACAGAAAAATCTAAAATGCCATCTAAATCATACATAACCTCAAATTAGTTTTATATTTTAAAAATACAGTCTGTAATTGATTGGAGATGTGAAAAAAACCTGGCTCTTCACAACAGATTTTGAGAAACACAGGACTTTCTATTGGCCATGAAGTTTATCTTCACACTGATTTTCTGTTCTACATATTAATTCAGACATGGGCAATGTCTTCGTCTATACTGTCATTTATCTATTGACTTCTTATGTCTTCCGTGGGTCAGAAATCCTTAATTTTATAATTTTTAATGTGGGGTGTGGCATTTTATACTAAACATTTTTAGAGTACTCTTCAAGTCTTTTCCTCTCTGCTTATTTTTTGGCTTCTTGATCTATCAATTTTTGGCTTTAGAACTGTCAAATAAAATGTTGGTCACACCTTTTTTTTCTGCAGTTCTCTTATTTTTTTGCTAGATATGTGTTAGACTGCAATGATGGTATATAAATGTTTTGATGACTGTATTTTCTTGTCCTATTTTTTCCTTTGTTTATTTTTGTTCCTATATTAGTTATCTATGCTATGTAACAAATATCCACAAACTTAGAAGGTTAAAACATCTATTTGTTATCTGAGTTTCTCAATTTGTGTGAGTCAGACTTATATGGGTCCTATAATCAGGATCTCATAATGCTGAAATCAAGTTGTCAGTCAAGACTGGGGACTCATCTGAGGCTTGGGGTCCTCCTCCAAGCTCATATGCATTTATTTTAGGACTCTCAATTCTATTCCACTGATCTCTATATATATCCTTATGTTGGTACTATAGCGTTTTGAAGACTGTAGCTTTATAGTAAGTTTTGAGATTGGGAAGTATAAGTCTCCCAACTTTGTTCTTTTTCAAGATTGTTTTTCATAGTCTAGGTTTCCTGCATTTACATGGGTGAATGGGTCCATGGAGTTCCCCACTCTGACATTCCAAAAGTATAACTCTTTTCTAGATTCTCCTTTAAAGACTCACTGGTTAGGTAAGGTCCATGCAGGGAAATATGCCTTTATATTATCTCAGCGCGATGGACTGGAGACTTTAATTACGTCTACAAAATAGTGTCACCTTTGCCATATAACCTAACCTAATCCCAGCAATGATATTCCATTGTATTTCTATGTCCTACCCACAATCAAGGGGAGGAGATTATACAGAGTTGTTGTTGTTTTAAGATTTCTGTCTACCACAGTTTCTTTTTACTTTATTTTTTGCATTAAGTTCTATTTTGTAATATATTAAGATTGAAAGTCTAATTTTTTTGCTTCAAATTTGCCTAAACATTTTCCCAACCTTTTTAATAAAAATATTTTGGGCATCTTTTCATTTTGAGAGTCTTTTATAGACACTATGCTGTGGGTCTTTTTCAAAAATTCAATCTGTGAGTTTCAATATTTTATTTACTGAGGTATTTTTATTACCGTTATGCTAGATATCTTCTCTGTTATTTTCAAACCTTTCTGTTTACTGTATTTTCTCATTTTGTGTTTGTACACCCTCCTAGTGATGTGCCTTTGGACGGATAAGCTGAAGTTTCTTCTGCTTATTCGACTCTGCTTTTGTTCCTGTGGTTACTGCTCACTTAGCTTCAGGGCCATTTTCATGCTCATATCCCCTGTGGCCTCCAGTTCCTGTCAAGATGGTGAACTAGCACGGGCTGCTGGCTTCTTTCTGAAATCAATGCTAGAGAGACTATAGAAATGAGAAGGAAACTTAAATTCTAGTGACCATCAAAGAATAACAAAACAAAAGCTACGTGAGACTCCTGAGTGACTAGCGGCTACAGGTTGGCTCTTGTTTTGAAGCAATTTTTCACCGTAGAAACTGGCAGCAAATTCTAAGACTTCAGGTACCAGGGCCCCAGGGAAAGAACAGGACAGTGCAAGATTTCTTTCAGTAACAGGAGTTGATGACAACCAGTGGGGTCAAAAATCTACTTTCAGGGAGTTACATAGCCCATCCCAAATCTCCTGGTATGGTGGTATGAAGGGTTGAGACTATTTGAATGTTGAGGAGGGGAGTATTTTGCATGTAGAGCTTTCAGGTGTGATTGAGGATCTTGGAATGGAGAGATTATCCTGGATTATCTGGGCAGGCCCAATGTAACACACAGCTCCTTATAAGAGAGAAGCAGGAGGGTCAGAATCAGGGTCAGAGATAGAGATGTGATGGTAGAAGCAGCAGAGAGTGAGAGAGGGAGAGCAAGTGAGAGAAGTTTGAGGATACTCCACACCTGGCTTTGAATATAGAGGAAGGGACTGTGTTTGTCAAGGTTCTCCAGAGAAAGAGAAGCAATAGCATATTTATATATTTATTGCAGGCCCTTGCTCACACAATTACAGAGGCTGAGAAGTTCCATGACCAACCACCTGCAAGCTGGTGAAGCAGAAACACTGGTGGTGTAATTCAGACCGAGTCCGAAAACCTTCTTTCTGGAATCATTGCTAGAGACACGACCGAAGTTGCTGGTGGTGTCTGAGCCTGAAGGCCTAAGAACCAAGAGCTCTGATGTTTGACGACAAGAGAAGATGATGTCCCAGCCCAAACAGGGAGAATGTGTTGGCCTTTCCTTCACCTTTTTGGTTTATTCTGGCCCTTAATGGATTGAATGATGCCCATCCACACTGGTGAGGGCAGATCTTTTTTTGCTCTGTCACCTATTCAAATGTTAATGTCTTGCAGAAATGTCCTTACAGACATACCCTCACAGAAATAATGTTTTACCAGCTACCTGGACATTCCTCAGCCCAGTCAAATTGGCACATAATATTAACCATCAGAGACCATGAGCTGAGAAATTTAGTCAGCCTCTAGAAACTGGAGGGGGAAGGAAATGCACTTTCCTTTAGAGCTTCCAAAAGAAATACAGCCCTGCCCATACCTTGATTTTAGCCCAGTGAAAGCCAGTATGGACTTCTGACCTGCAGAACTGTGAGATCACACATTTGTGCTTTTTGAAGCCACCAGATTTGTGGTAGTTTGTTACAGCAGCCACAGAAAATGAATGCAGGTAGATTCCAATTTTGGAAGACTGTCAAAATTGCTTTATTAAAAGCATTTTTTAAAGTTATTCTTTTTTTTAAATTTTTTAAACTTCATTTTATTTTGGGGGGTACATGTGAAAGTTTGTTACATAGGTAAACTTGTGTTATGGGGGTTTGTTGTACAGATTATTTAATCACCCAGACATTAAGCCCAGTGCCCAATAGTTATCTTTTCTGGTTCTTTCCTTCCTCTCACCCTCTACCCTCAAGTAGGCCCCAGTGTCTGTTGTTCCCTTCTTTGTCTTCATAAGTTCTTATCATTTAGCTCTCACTTATAAGTGGGAACATGCGGTATTTGGTTTTCTGTTTCTATGTTAGTTTGCTAAGAATAATAGCCTTCAGTTCCAACCATGTTCCCACAAAAGACATGATCTTGTTTTGTATTTTTTATGGCTGCATTGTATTCCATGGTGTATATGTACCACATTTTCTTTATCCAATCTGTCATTGATGGGCATTTAGGTTGAGACCATGTTTTTACCATTGTGAATAGTGCTGCAATGAACATTTGCATGCATGTGTCTTTATGATAGAATTATTTATATTACTTTGAGTATATACCCAGTAATGGGATAGCTGGGTCAAATGGTAGTTCTGCTTTTAGTTCCTTGAGGAATAGTCATATGCTTTCCACCATGGTTGAACTAATTTACACTCCTACCAACACTGTATAAGTGTTCCATTTTGTCCACAACCTCACCAGCATCGGTTATTTCTTGACTTTTTAGTAATAGCCATTCTAACTGGTGTGAGATTGTATCTCATTGTAGTTTTGATTTGCATTTCTCTAATGATTAGTGATATTGACCTTTTTTTCGTATGCTTGCTGGCCACATGTATGTCTTCTTTTGAACAGTGTCTGTTCATGTCCTTTGCCAACTTTTTTAATGGGGTCATTTGTTTTTCTCTTGTAAATTTAAACAAAGTTCTTTATAGATTCTGGATATTAGACCTTTGTCAGATGCATAGTTTGCACATATTTTCTCCCATTCTGTAGGTTGTCTGTTTACTCTGTTGATAGTTTCTTTTTACTGTGCAGAAGCTTTTTAGTTTAAACAGTACAATTTGTCAATTTCTGGCTTGTTGCAATTGCTTTTGGCATCTTCATCATGAAATCTTTGCCAAAGCCTATGTCCAGATGGTATTTTCTAGGTTATCTTCCAGGGTTTTTATAGTTGTAAGTTTTACACTTAAGTCCTTAATCCACCTTGAATTCATTTGTGTAAATGGTGGAAGGAAGGAGTACAGCTTCAATTTTCTGCATATGGCTAGCCAATTATCGTAGCACCATTTATTGAATAGGAAGTTCTTCCTCCATTGCTTGTTTTTGTCAGCTTTATCAAAGATCAGATGGTGGTAGGTGTATGGCTTTATTTCTGGGCTCTCTATTCTGCTGCATTGGTCTATGTGTCTGTTTTTGTACCAGTAGCATGCTGTTTTAGTTACTGTAGCCTTGTAATATGCTTTGAAGTCAGGTTGATTCTTCCAGGTTTGTTCTTCCCATTTAGCACTGCCTTGACTATTTGAGCTGAATTTTGGCTTCATGTAAGTTTTAAAATTGATTTTCTAATGCTGTGAAGAATGACATTGGTAATTTGATAGGAATAGCCCTGAATCTGTAAAGTGCTTTGGGCAGTATGGCCATTTTAACAATATTAATTCTTCCTATCAATGAGCATAGAATATTTTTCCATATGGTTGTGTCATCTCTGATTTCTTTGAGCAATGTTTTGTAATTCTCACTGTAGAGATCTTTAGCCTTTCTGGTTAGCTATATTCCTAGGTATTTTATTCTTTTTGTGGCAATTGTGAATGGGATTGCCTTTCTGATTTGGCTCTTGATTTGGCTATTGTTGGTGTATAGGAATGCCAGCGATTTTCGTAAGTTGATTTTGTGTCTTGAAACTTTGCTGAAGTTGTTTATCAGCTAAAGGAGCTTTTGGGCCAAGGCTATGGGGTTTTCTGCCTTTTGCAACAGCATGTTTAAACCTTGAGGACATTATGCTAAGTGAAATAAATCAGATGCAGAAAGACAAGTACTGCATGATCTCCCTCATATGTGGACTCTAATAAAAAGTCAAACTCATAGAAAGGGAGTAGAATGGTGATTACCAAGGGCTTGGGGGTGAGGAGAGAGGGAGATATTGGTCAACTGGTACAAACATTCAACTGTAAGAGGAATGAGTGCTGGAGACCTCATATGCAGCATGGTGACTGCAGTTAATAATAATGTATTGTATACTGGAAGTTCGCTAAGGGAGTAGATCACAGGTGTTCTCACCATTAAAAAAAAGGTAACTATATGAGGGGATGAATATGCTAATTTGCTTGATTGTGATAATCATTTTGCTATCTATCTGTCTAAGCATCACACGTGCACCCTCTATATAACTTTTTATTTGTTAATTATGCCTCAATAAAGCTGGAAGCAAACAGAAAACCCTGCAACTACTTCCCCCAAAAGACCATAGAAATCTCAAAATGAAAGAAAAATAAAAAGATGGAAATATTTGAAGAAATTATGGAGATATATTTTCTAAAATTAAAGGAAAACAAAAGACCTCAACTATAAAGTTTTGGTATAGATAAGCTGTGATATGTAAGAAACAGCCTCACAATTGATAGCATGCAGCAGTGAGGATTTACTCCTGCTTGAAAAGTGTGCAAAGTAACTGGAGCAGCTCTCTGAGTATGTTCAGAGAAAGCCCAAATCAAAAATTTCTAAGTAATATCAACATGATGATGGTGTGTGTGTGTGCATGTATGTGTGCATGTGAGTGTGCATGCTTGTGAAGGCCAAAGGAGCATAAAAGTGTTAAGGGTATACGATTTGGATCTTTTACCTAGTTAACAACCACCACCACATACTTCTCCAAAGTCTAAAACCTAGAAATACTGCTTTGGTTCAGTGAATGTGTGTGTAGCAGTCAGCTGTTGGCCCAGAAGTGCTGCATAACAAACCACCCCTATCCTGTAGCTAACCACAGTAGGCCTTCATTTTCAGGGACATAGGTCTACAGGCTGACTGCCCCTTGGCTTGTCCAGGAGGCTTGGCTTTGCTTCAGGGTGTCACAGCTGGCCTCACCAAGGGGAAGTCTGCTCTACATGCATCCTGGGGCCTTGATCAGGTGCTCCTAGACTCAGTGAGTCTCTATGAAAACATGGTTAACCCTGACTAATAATACAAATAGTACAAATCAAATAAATGGAACATAATCATCTATTCCATGAAGAAAGGCTAGGCTGAAGGCAAAGATATGAAGAAGCAGGGATTGTCACAGGTCAATACTTCTCTAATCAAACTGGGATCTGAATATCAGCAGAATTTGGATCACATGGGGAGCTAGTTAGAAATGCAGAATCTAGGCCTTGCCTCAGACCCACAAACTCAGCACCTACATTTTAACAAGAGTCCCAGGTGGTTCATGTGCACATTAATATCGGGAAGTGCAGATCCACTACACTGATTTTCAAACTTGGCTGCAGATTGGAACCCCTGGGGAACTTTAAAAACAGCTGGCTTCCTGGACCCTGTTCCAGAGATTCTGATTTTATCAGTTAGGTATGCCCTGGTGTTTTAAATCTCCGTCAGTACTTTTAACATGCAGCAGGATTTGAAAATCATGAATATATAATTAGTAAGTGACAAACATTTTGGCAATAAATAATAAATTTAAATTTGCGTAAAGCTTTGCATCAATTTTCCATCTAGTCTTTTATTTTACAAAAATACTTGTGTAACATCATGAAGATATTGGAAAGGGATTGTTCACTGCAATACTGTTTGTAACAGCTGAAAATGAGAAACTGAAGAATCTAGTCATAGAGAGAAAATTTAAATACAGCATAATGCATTTGTAGTCTGCAATGCTTTGCCACCTGCCTGACAGATTCCTGCCCCATATGTGTTTTCCGTACGTTGCCCTTGCTCATAGAACCCATTGATCTTTGCAGCCTAGGAAGAATGCTCGCCTCTCTGCCTCACCAGGAACTTTCTGGACACTGATTTGGGATTTTCACAGAAAAGCAGAAGCTTTGAGAGCTTAACAGGTGCATGCCCCCCTCCTCCCACTAAGGGCCAGGCCTGGGCATCAGAGTGGGCCACGTGACCCTTACCCTGGCAGGACAGGGCAGGGGGTTACTGTTGGCCCAAGCCAAGGGAGTTCAGAGGCCAGGCATTCAGGAAGCCAGAGTCATTGGCACAGGTGGGCAGAAGATGCCAGAGGGGCCCTGTATTAGTCAGGGTTCTTTTAAAGGGACAGAACTAATAGGATATATATGGTTGTGTATATATATAAAGTTAATACTTAATAAACTCCCTTTATATGTATATATAAATAATATATGTAAATAATATATATATAAATAATATGTATATAAAAGGGAGTTTATTAAGTATTAACTTACATGATCACAAGGGCCCACAATAGGCTGTCTGCCAAACTGAGGAGCAAGGGGAGCCAGTCTGAGAGTCCCAAAACTGAAGAACTTGGAGTCTGATGTTCGAGGGCAGGAGGCATCTAGCATGGGAGAGAGATGTAGACTAGGAGGCTAGGACCATCTCTCCTTTTCACGTTTTTCTGCCTGCTTTATATTCGATGGCAGCTGATTAGATTGTGCCCACCAGATTAAAGGTGGATCTGCCTTCCCCAGCCCACTGACTCAAATGTTAATCTCTTTTGGAAACACCCTCACAGACACACCCAGGATCAATACTTGGTGTCCTTCGATCAAATCAAGTTGACACTCAGTATTAACCATTGCAGGCCCCTGACTCTGAGGGCACAGCAGGAGGCATTTGCCTGCTCTCTGTGCCCCTGTGAGAGCTGTTTAGACCAAAGGCCCTAGGCTGGCAAGTGGGAGATGTCCTCACTGGGACAGGACACAGGTGCTGAATTACATCACAAAGCGTAACCTCCCTGCAGGGCGTGGACTCAGAGGGGCAAGAGAGACCGGAGACCAGAACCCACAGAGACCCTTGACTGGGCCACAGGCATGAACTAAGAGTGCTGAAGACCCAGGAGAACCACTGGTCAGGTCAGCTCCCAGCTCCACAGGGAGTAAAGGAGCTGCAGGTACAGCAGGCTGAAAGTCCACCAAGGGCTGAGGCCACAAGGCCTCTGGGGCAGCCACAGTTTTCATGATCACATCACACAGGACTGAGAAGCAGATAACAAGAGTGACACTCACAGGCGTAGGCATAGACACATCGGGGCCTAAGGGGAGAGGAACTCTCCCTAGGCACACAGATTGCTCTCAGGGTAAGGAGGGGAGGCTGGTAGAGAGACTCCTTAACTGGCATTCCTGGGTGGGTTTCCTTGGAGAAAGAGAGGACAAATCCCAAAGAGTGACCCTAATGGCCTGTCTTGAATCCAGCTGGGCTGACGCTAAGAGGAGGCAGTGTGTGGCTCGAAGATTCTTGAACCCACAGCAGCAGCTGCGGCCACCCCATCCTGCCCACAGCTCCAGCCCTGAGACCACGAGGAGACTCGACTTTGCCTCTTGCCCAAGGGACCATGCCCAGGTGCCGGTGGCTCTCCCTGATCCTCCTCACCATTCCCCTGGCCCTGGTGGCCAGGAAAGACCCAAAGAAGAATGAGACGGGGGTGCTGAGGAAATTAAAACCCGTCAATGCCTCAAATGCCAACGTGAAGCAGTGTCTGTGGTTTGCCATGCAAGAATACAACAAAGAGAGCGAGGACAAGTATGTCTTCCTGGTGGTCAAGACACTGCAAGCCCAGCTGCAGGTAAAGGTTTCTCTCCATATAGGTGGACATTTGCATATGGCGGCACAGTTGAAGCCAGACTGAAAGAGTGGGCATATGAGAAAAATATCAGTATGCAAAAATCCTAAATATGTGAATGCTTAAGAGCCTAGACACTTCCACAGCATCAATAAGGCAGTGAACACACAGAGCACTTTCTACAAACGCTTGCGCTTTTGTTCTAAGTCCTTCGCATAGATTAACTCATTTAAACCCCAAACTGCAAATCAAATGTTCATGTATTTGCTAAGGTTGGGAGACAGATAGAATGCTAGCCATGAGAAAAGATCTGATAAAGGTGAGTCCAGGTGAACCTGGACCCAACTAGCAGACACTCCTTCATCTCCTGCTGTAATCCTTTAATGCCAGATGAAAACAGATTTAAATGGACATCACAAGTAGCCTTGATTGCATTCAGTCACTAATGAGTTCAACAAATACTAATGTCCTGCTATAAACCTACTGCTGTTCTACTCACTAAAAACTCAGCAGAGAACAAGACAGGCAAACTCATGCCTGCATGGGTCCTCATGGACTGTGTGCTGAGCTGGTGGGAGGGGCTTTGGGTGGGGAAACCCCAGAGGATGGGAGGTTTCACAGGAATCTGAGGGACTGGGGCCTAATGTGGCTGAGGGGGCTGTCCCCTGGTCAGGCCTGTGTGAACCTGAGCATCTCAGGCCCAGGAGAGCTGATGGTTCTGAAGAGCCCACCTTTCACCTCTCAGTCCTCACTGAGCATGCAGCATGCCCTGGGCTTGGGGACAGGAAATGGAATGAGAAGGCCTTGCTTTCAAGGAGGTGACAAACTGGAGAGGAGCCTTTACTCAAGTGTCCAGCTCCAGGAGTCTATGGAGTCCTGACTGATCTTGTTGTACACAGGGCTCCAGGCAGTGGGCATCTTAGCCTTCCACTAAAGCTCTGTCTGGGGGTGAGGGAGGAAGGAAAGTGGAAAGGACGAGAGTAAGAGTAATTTTTTTTTTTTTTGCCAAAACTTTAAAAAAGTACAACTCTTTTGAATAAAATTGCATAATTGCTAACCAACAGGTCACAAATCTTCTGGAATACCTTATTGATGTAGAAATTGCCCGCAGCGATTGCAGAAAGCCTTTAAGCACTAATGAAATCTGCGCCATTCAAGAAAACTCCAAGCTGAAAAAGGTAGGTGATGAACCACTCGTCTGTGACGGCCTAGGCAGCTCTGAGCCCAAGAGAGAAAGCTGAGGCACACAGACCTTCTCTTTGAGGTCTGGGTGGCTCCCAGTGTTTAGCCCCAGATAGCCAACCCTGTGGCCTTTAGAGCAGAAGATCCAGGGCCACGGAACGTGGTGAAACCCTCTGAGCTTCTTTCTCATCCTTCATCCTACAGAAAGGATGTTGTCAAGACCACTCTTATCTCAAGGGCTGCATTGACTTCTGGCCTTTTGATGCAGGCACACTGGACAGCACATAATCACCAAAAGCCTGTCATCTTGGGTCCAGACAAGCCACCCACTATTGCTGGGCCCACGGTCACTCATCCCCATACAGACACAAAAGGAACTTCATTCATTCACTCATCCACTCATAGAAAATTACTGAGCACCAGGTGCTACGTGCTTTGCACCAGGTCTATTCTGGGTGCTGGAGATTAAGCAATGACTAAGCCAGAGGGTGGCCCCACCCTCCTGGGTTTACAGTTGATTTTTGCTGGGGTCAGTCCAGGTTTCCAGGAAGGTTGGGGCAAACCCAAAGACTCCCAACGAAAGGAGGACTTGGCCCAGGGGCTTTTGGCTTCAAGGCTGTATTTTTTAATCTCAGAGCAGCTCATAGGCCAGTACTTGGTCCCAGACAGATGAAGGCCTGAGCATTCTGCAGGTTTGCCCAACAGGTGCATCACTGTCCCTGTCTTTACATTGGTGGTTCTCCAATGTGAGCAGGCATCACAATCACTTGGAGATATTGACAAACCCTGATGACTGGGTTCCACCGGCAGAGTTTCCAATTCAGGAAATGGGGTCTAAGAATTTGCATTCTTAATGAGTTCCTGAGTGGTGCTACTGCTGCTGCTGCTGCTGGCCTTAGGATCATTTTGAGAACCACTGCTTTATGCACTGCCACAGCACAGGAAATTGCAGGTACATTTATGAACTGCCCTGCCATTATGTTTGATGAAAACTGCCTCTGTATGCTCAGATGAAACAAACCCTATCATTTCCAGCTCACAATAAATGACCCGTCAGGACAAACATTTCAGCAGTGAGCTTGTCCGAATGCTGTCTGATCTTTTATGCTTGTTTTATCTTTTACTGGTATTAGGAGTATGGTTGCTTTAAATTTATATTTTCTCCCGGGCTTTTAAGGATTGTAGAAAAGTTTTTGCTTTTGGCAGTTTGTAGAAAATATTAAAGTGCATTAAAGAAAATTGTTCTCAAGGAGCCCACTTGTGTCTAAGATTTCCATGATACGTCTCAGTTTTTAAGACATACATGTTCAAGCAGACATTTGTCAATAATAAAAACTTTCTCTTTTTCCAAGCAGATGCTTTTGGTTTCCCAAATTTGATGTAATTTGCCTATAAAGTCATCTTGATCCAGTACTTTTTATTGCATATTTTCAATACTCAGAAGGGACTAAACTTTCTTCTTTCTGACTTTGTCTGCCTCTTAACTCCTGGAAGTGCCCCAGTGATTTCAGTCTATTCGAGATGGCCTTTGCAGTTTGTCCAGGACCACTATCTCTCTGCCTACCCATCTATCTACCCATCCATCCATCCATTCATTAATCTGTCACATACACATAGGATATTTTATTTGTCATTTCAATGATATTTTGAAAGAAAAGCAGAGTTCTTTGGAAGAAAAGATATGTTAGGCCCTAGAATTTTCTAAATTGCTCTTGACTTGTTGTTAGAACAAAAGGGATGTTAAAAAGTTTATTTTAGATTCAGGGGTACACATGCAGGTTTGTTATACGTAAATTCGTGTCACAGGGGTTTGGTGTACAGATTATTTCATCACCCAGGTAATAAGAACAGTATCCGATATGGTATTTTTTTCTGATCCTCTCTCTCCCCCGCCCTCCATTCTCCAGGAGGCCCCAGTGTCTGTTGTTCCCTCTTTGTGTCTGTGTGTTCTCATTGTTTAGCTCTCACTTATCAGTGAGAACATGTGGTATTTGGTTTTCTGTTTCTGCATTAGTTTGCTTAGGATAATGGTCTGCAGCTCCATTCATACTACTGCAAAGGACATTATCTCATGTTTTATGGCTGTGTAGAATTCCATGGTGTACATGTACCACATTGTTTTTTTTATCTAGTCCACCATTGACAGGCATTTAGGCTGACTTGATGTCTTTGCTACTGTGAATAGTGCTGCAGTAAACATACATGTGCGTGTGTCTTCGTGGTAGAACAATTTACATTCCTTTGGGTGGGATTCCTGGGTTGAATGGTAATTGTGTTTTTAGTTCTTTGAGGAATCACCTCACTGCTTTTCACAATGGGTGCACTAATTTACACTCCCACCAGCAGTGTGTAAGCATTCCCTTTTGTCCACAACCTTGCCAATATTAAAATGGATTACTTAATCAATAAAATAACATACTTTAGTTAACAATTAGAATCATTTCATTTACATTGTATTAAAGGGAATTAAACATAATGTCAAGTTTATATCTGAACTTGCACCACAATGTTATGATTATTAACATTTCTTGTCTTCCTGTGGTTAAAATAGAACAGAGATCCCTCTGGGCAACTGCTGATGGCCATGAAGTCTGCAGCCTCTAGCTCTGCAGATTCCTGGGAGCTCACTCGAGAGTGGTGACCCATCTGTCAGCATACGCCTAAACTGACACTTAGCAACAGGACAATTGTTTTTCTTTTCTTTTCTTTTTTTTTTTTTTTTGGCACTCTACTAATTTTTGTTGTTGTCATCTTTTTCAGAAATTAAGCTGCAGCTTTTTGGTAGGAGCACTTCCCTGGAATGGCGAATTCACTGTGATGGAGAAAAAGTGTGAAGATGCTTAATGGTGTTTTGAGGCATCCCTCCAACCTCTGTGACTACTTTATCCATGAAAATAAAGCAATGGCAGGTGGGAGGCTCTTCCCAATGTGCTTTCTTCATGCATGCCTCTCTGCTTGGTGTTTTGTTTTTTAGTTGCATATATGTGGGGACAGAAGATGGGCATGTCCAGGTCCTCTTTGCTGGCACCGAACACAGCCACGCACCTTTGCTCAGCTTGATGATCTACCCATCACCAAGTACAAAGGTTAGGGTGAGGTCTGATTCCATTCCCTACAGCAAATCAGAGTATTGAGATAAATTCAGCCAGATATCAGGTGAAATTCACCCCCCATATTTCACATAGGTTCTTTTCTATTTTCCCTAAGTGTCAGCCAGTCTGAGAAATAAAGGGACAGAGTATAAAGGGAAAAATTTTAAAGCTGGGTGTCCGGGGGAGACATCACATGTCGGCAGGTTCCATGATGCCCCCTGAGTCTTAAAACCAGCAAGTGTTTATTAGTGATTTTCAAAAGGTGAGGGAGTGTACAAATAGGGTGGGGGTCACAGAGATCACATGCTTCACAAGGTAATAAGATATCACAAAGCAAATGGAGGCAGGGCAAGATCACAGGACTACAGGACTGGGGTGAAATTAAAATTGCTAATGAAGTTTCAGGCACACATTGTCATTGATAACATCTTATCAGGAGACAGGGTTTGAGAGCAGACAACTGGTCTGACCAAACTTTATTAGGTGGGAATTTCCTCGTCCTAATAAGCCTGGGAGCACTACGGGAGACTGGGGCTTATTTCATCCCTACAGCTTCAACCATAAAAGATGGCCGCCCCCCAAAGCAGCCATTTTAGAGGCCTACCCTCAGGGACGCATTCTCTTTCTCAGGGATGTTCCTTGCTGAGAAAAAGAATTCAGTGATATTTCTCCCATTTGCTTTTGAAAGAAGAGAAATATGTCTCTGTTCTGCCCAGCTCACAGGTGGTCAGAGTTTAAGGTTATCTCTCTTGTTCCCTGAACATTGCTGTTATCCTGTTCTTTTTTCAAGGTGCCCAGATTTCATATTGTTCAAACACACATGCTCTACAAACAATTTGTGCAGTTAACGCAATCATCACAGGATCCTGAGGCAACATACATCCTCCTCAGCTTACGAAAATGACAGGATTAAGAGATTAAAGTAAAGACAGGCATAGGAAATCACAAGAGTATTGACTGGGGAAGTGATCAGTGTCCATGAAATCTTCACAATTTATGTTCAGAGACTGCAGTAAAGACAGGCGTAAGAAATTATAACAGTATTAATTTGGGGAACTAATAAAAGTCCATGAAATCTTCACAATTTATGTTCTTCTGCCATGGCTTCAGCCGGTCCCTCCGTTCGGGGTTCCTGACTTCCTGCAACACAGAGGAGGAATGAATCCCTTTGGCTTGGGTAACAATCCCTTACAGAGGTCTGAACCCACTGGGTGCTAACTCAGCAGGTTCCATCTGGATGCTTCCTTTGGCCTGAGGCTCTTCCTGTCTAAGAGTCCTGAATGGACAGGTCATTTGGTCTGGGGGACCCCTGTGACAGAACTAGTAGCCCTCCCCTGTGGGATCTCTATAAATTGGGGGATTTGTGTTTCTTCCTATATGTATTAGTCTGTTCTCACACTGCTGATAGACATACCTGATACTGGGTAATTTACAAAGATTAGAGGTTTAATTGACTCACAGTTTCACATGGTTGAGGAGGCCTCATAATCATGGCAGAAGGTGAATAAGGAGCAAAGTCATGTCTTACATGGTGGCAGGCAGAGAGCTTGTGCAGGGGAACTCCCATTTATAAAACCATCAGATCTTGTGAGACTTATTCACTACCACAGAAACAGTATGGGGGAAACCACCCCATGATTCAGTTATCTCCAGCTATCCCTAACCTTGTCACGTGGGGATTATTACAATTCAAAGTGAGATTTCAAACCATATCACTGTGTATGTAAACAATGGTCACAAAGAGAGAGGGGTGGTGGCAATAAATCTTGAAGGATAAGCTGTGTTAGATTGCGTGTTATCTGTTCATGGGTGTACATGTGTGTGCATGTGTGTGCATGTGTGTGTGTATTTGTGTGTGCATGTATGTGTGTGTGTAGAGAGAGAGAGGGAGGAGGGAGAGAGGGGAAGGGGACTTGGAGAAGGAAGTAGCCAAACAAGGAGAAGAGCAGGAGACAAAATTCTCTTGAAGAAAGTAACTATTAAACAGATGTGTCTAATAGAGAATTATTTAATGGGTGGAGTTTCTGCAAAATGAAAAGCTCTGGAGGTTGGATGCATGACAATGTAAATAGACAACACTACCGAAGTACACACTCAAAAATAGTTCAGATGGTACATTTTGTATGTATTTTGCCATAATTAAAAATTTTTTAAATAGATGTATCTATTTTAAACATAGTGTTGGTTATGACTCAGGAGGCTAATTGTATCTCCAATGTCCATTAGGAGAAGCCAGGTTTTATCTCCCATGACTTGCTTGGTAAGTGGTAGGGATTTCAGTATTTCTGCCCCTGACAGGATGAGGCCATGAAACTCCAAGGCCTCAAACTACTTTTTCCTCTGGTTCCTCTGACTTAGCCAATGCATGTTTCAGGAGTTGGAGACTGTCGCCCTGGCTTCAGGCAGCAGAGACAAGTGGAACTTGCCTTGGAAAGCCTCTGCTGTTCCTAGCTGTCTCCTCTCCCTCTTCAGCCCCTGCCTGTGGTCTCTGTCTGTGTGCCACTCCCGTTATGCCCACCCTGCTTCCTCTGCTGAGGCCCCACTCTGCTTCCTCGTTTCCCTTCTCAAATCCCCAACTAACAAAGGAACCAGGATTGGAATGTGATGTATCTTTTAGGACTTGAGATTAATATATGTATCCTGATTGAAAGTGCTTCTTTCCTATGTGCTAGGAAGACTCCATAAGAAATTGCCCTCCCGTCCCTCTACCCCAGACACAGGAAGTCATGAGCCATGAGGAACAGCAGGCTAGAGAAGACCGCAGCCCTGCCTTCCAGGGGCTCCCAGTGGCTGCATGGAATTATAGCTCCATGTGTCTTTTCTGGTTTTCTGGGATATGAGTGTCTTAAGAAAGACAGCATTTTTGGAACATCTTGAATTGTCTTTCCTGATAGATAGGTGAGAGGCAGCCTCAAGGACTCAGATGTCGGGAGAAGACAAGGATCAGCAGTGTGTGACCAGCTTGGATGCAGTACAGTGGGGATGATGCCCACCTGTGCTGTGTACAGATCTGCATCCTGTACAGGCCTAGAGACACATCACATATATGTGTTTCTATGCACAGGTCTATTTCTAAGGGCATTTCTATTTATATTAAAATTTTATTTAATTTAATGTTATCTCTTTTCAACCTGCCTGTCTTAATCTCTTCCTTTCATTTTCCCTCTAAACACAGCCAAACTGAAATAAAATGCAAAACAAGCTTCATTTCTCCTATCCAGCATTTAATGTCTTTTTGCTAAGATATTACAGGAGAACACACAACACACGTGCATTCACATGGACTCACTCTACACCACCTTTCCCTGCCTTTTCCAGAAATGAGCCCACTGTCACAGGGCCTGCTGCGTTCTGTTAAAGGTCATGGGGAGCTCTGAATGCCCAGTGCTGTCTGGGCCTGAAATGCAGGAGCACTGGGAACACAAGAGACCATGGAGCTGGAGGGGACAGGGCAGAACCAGGCAATTCATGTGGTCTTGGATGCTGCCAGGCTCAGGATTCACAGGGGGGTCCTTGCCCTCTACCTTGCTGTCCTCCTTGCAGGGATGCATGGCCTGTCCACCTGGCGACCAGTCATGGCCATGCTGTGAGTGAGAACAAGCAGGAATTCAGCTGAGGACAATCTTGGACAGGGCCATGGGGACCTTGCTGGTTGGTGGGGAGTGAGGTCTGTCTCAGTCTGTTTGTGTTGCGATAAAAGTCTGTTTGTGTTATCTGAGGTGGCTAATTTATAAAGAAGAAGTTTATTTGGCTCACAGTTCTGTAAGCTGTAGAAGCAGCATAGTGCTTCTTCTGCAGGAGAGACAGAGACAGTGTGAGAAAGAGAGAGAAAGGGGAAGGGTAGGAGGGAGAGAGAGAGAGAAACAGAGAGGACAGAGAGGAGAAAGGGAGAATAGAGACACAGAGAGGAGAGGCAGGGAGGGAGGTGCCAGGCACATTTTAACACTCAGTCTTGCGGTGGGAAACTCTCTCATTACCTCGAGGAAGACACCAAGCCATTCATGAGGGATCTACCCAAGCACCTCCCACCAGGCCCCACCACCAACACTAGGGATTAAATTTCAACATGAGATTAGGAAGGGACAAACATCCAAACTATATCAAGATGCAAGGTGTTGACCCTGCTGGGACCAGGGGTGGGCTGCCTGCGGACTACAGGGACAGCAGCAGCATAGAGCTCAGAGCCACAGACTTGGGAAGGAGCCCGGTGTGCTCTGGTCTCAGAGGACGTGAGTGCTGTCCCAGCCTAGCCGGTTTCTACCTGTAGGGCCTTCACCACCTAACTTAATCCCATCTGCTCACACATGACCTGGGAGAGTGTCAGGACTGCCTGCCCCCCAGGGGCCTGGTGGAATGGGAGGCAAGAGGGGTGGGCCTGGGAGTAATGTCCCATGTGCGTCCTAGGAGGGGCCCTCCTTCTCCTACGTGGTTGGTACACTTAGACCATTAGATGCATTTGTAAAATCTGCAAAAATGTCAGGGACAGACAGTCATCAAGACCTGGGGACGGACGGTGCCCCTGAGAGTGTGGGGGTGCAAATGGCAGCCAATCAGTGCCCTCCGCTGATTCTTTCTGGACCTCTGTGCGGTGGGGTGGCTGGGTGGGGGGGTGCAGGTGGAGGGTGAACAGGGGGTGGGCTCTGGGGGACCCACTTGTGCCTCAGCGAAGGGGACTGTTTTACTCCCACCCCCAGGCCATGTTACTTCCTTCTTGCTCTCTTCTGTAACTCTGTCCAGAAAAAAAATTGCTTGAAATTTGGAAAAAGGCAGAGGGAGATCAGCAAAGCTTCCACCACCATTTTGGAACGTTACTTAACAGGCCTACTGCGGGTGATGGAGTTATCTAGGGAATGTGCCTCTGTTTGACTCGGTCTTTGTTATTGATTTAAGGCCAGACTCTAAATTTACCGTTAACTTGTGGAGCTTTTTGTCCAAGGGAGATGCCAGGGATTTCTGTGCAGCAGAAAAGATCTTCCCAGATGCTGTGGATTTTCTGCTCTTTAGGAACTGAACCAGTTATTAACTGACCTGGGATTTCCCCTCATGCCCAATAACTACGACTCCTCCAGTTCTCCTTCAGCTAGTATCGCCCATTGCTGGTTGTCTCTTTACAGAGATGAGGGAATCAGACGCTCCTTCTGTGTTTGTAAGTAGTCTAGGTTTATAACTTTCTGAAAATTACCCTATTGCAGTCTCCATGTGAATCCCCCAAAGTTCCCCACAGTCCAGGGCATCAGGTTTGTCCGATGGATTCAGGGCCTGCTGCCTTCCCTCCCTCCCTCTGCCCCATCCCTTGTCGGGTCCCCGCAGGGAGACTGAGGCACGCCTCCTCAGATGCCTACCGCTCGCTATGGAGGGGACAGGGTGAAGGGTGTGAGTGATACACAGAAAAATACCCAATGGCTAAGAGATGTCTTTGATGGACATGCACCTTGGCCCCTTGTGTAGGGGCTTGGCAACTGCAGGGCCACCTGGGAGTCAGCTGGGGTCCAGAGAAGGCGACACTGAGAATGTACTATTTGGATCCTGCCCAGGGAAGAGAGCAAGTGCTCGGACGCTGATGATGGCCACCCATTACCAGATAGGAACATTTTTGGCTGTGAACTTATGATGCCTGAAGACAATAAAATGAGCATCATGTCCCTGGAGCAATCATTGTTCCTTTTTTCTGGTTCCAAACTCCTTCAGATTCCTTGTTTTTAATAACACACCTGCATCCTCAAATACAGAGACATTCTGAGTGAGCTGCTGGGGGCACCTTCTGTGTGGACACGCCGGCTTTCTGCTTTGCTAACCATATTCCTGGAGGCTTTGTCACCTACACCATGCTGTAGCTTGACCACCCAGGTGAAGCTGATAAAACTCCAAATCTGACAGTTCAAGACTCAGTGACTGAGCCCTTTTCCAGAAGCAAGGTGACAGAACCTCAGGGCATGGAGGTAAAAGCCACACCTGCTTGTGGAATTTTGCCTTGACTTCCGTTGTGGATGAAACTCGCTCCACTGGTGTAGCCACAGAAGCCACCTGAAAGCCAGCACTTACTGAAATGTCCAGGAAACCAGTCCAGGGTGGAGAGCCCATGAGACCACATAGTTTGGAAATCACCTCTGCAAATATCATTGCTTTAATTTTGTTTTAAAACAAAAGTAAAGAAAGGGGAAAGCATGGTGGGGGTATGTGCTAGTGTGAGACAAAGTAGCAATGGTGAGAAGCCTGTGTGCTCTTGCCTGCTTGCAGCGGAATCTCACAATGCCCCTGACTCTGCAACAACATGCAGCTCTCCGGAAAGACGCTTTGAAGACAAAACAAGATAGAGTGCCGCACGGCCCCCACGTCTCTAGCCTGAACCACTATGTTCCTTAAAAGATAAACCGTCCTAGTCCCTGCTTCCTGCTGCACATAAGATGATGCCTGCTGGGGTTAGTGATGATGCTTCTGTCATCTATAACCAGGTGGATTCTTACACCCAAACCTTCACGTGATTCTGCTTTACTGTAACTTCCGAGCAAGTGTGATGTGATTTTGCACATACTGAACCTCCACACTTCATATATAAACTGTTGGCTGAAGCCCTATTTCAGAATTGTCTGATGGAACTTCTCTAGGGGACTGCTCCCGGGCTGTAGACCTCCATTTACGGTCTTCAGTAAGACTCCGGAATAAAAAATAATTTTAATTCTTGAAAAACTTGATATTTTTCTTTAGTCGACCCTAGAAAACAGTTAGGTATCACTACTGTGCTTTTTCTCATGATGGAGAATATACCAATCTAGGGGTTGGCTCCTACTAAAAAAAGAACAAATTGCTTTCTAAAAAAGAAAAATGATTAATTACCTTTTTTTTAAAGGAGCAATCATGGAAGAAGAAAAACCAGTTTCCCACGGCAGGTGTCTAACAGGCTATGTTAGGCAGATACTGATTGATACGTTGAAAAAAATACCAGGGTAAATGAACAGTTAATAAACTTTAGCAGTAAGTGATAGCAGAATGGAAACATCAGGTAGCATGCACAAATGCATGAGAGGGAAATCCAAAGGAATGAAAATTTACCCAAGCTAAAACCAGGAAATAAAACACAATAATAGAGACAATAAATGTGGGTGGATTTTATAAACTAATAGACTAGAGAGTCTTAGACTTTATTAGACAGGATGCTCATAAAAGCCACTTTGACCACAAACTAATCCTGACATGTTGAAAATTTGCTCAGGATGAAGATACACTGAACAGCTGCTAATTAAAGAAAGTAGGGGAGAAAATATTAATATGAGGCATCATGGAATTTAGGCAAAGAGCGTTAGGTGGGGTAAAGAATTATGTCTCAACAAAACGTACTCTAAGACACCAAGAAAATACAAATAAAATGTCCCTAAAAGACACACAAGCCAATGTCAGATTATAAAAATGAGAAAACCACAAATAGAGCTAAAGACTGAGAAATCTTTCAGAAGTACAAAAACATTAAAGCTACAAATGAGTTGGATAAAGTAATGAAGTCATTATTTTCCTAGGTACATGCAAATGAAGATGTGGCTCCCACCCACGGGACTGGAGGAAATCAACAAGGGCGGAAGTACAGGAGAGACAGAGATGTCTGAGGACTGCGCCCCGCCACTCTCAGGTGAGAGGCGGCGGGCAAGAGCCCTGAGGCCACAGAGACGTGCTGTCCTCGAAGGGAGGGAGTGCCTACCTGTGCCAGTCATGGCGGGCGGGTCAAGGAGGATGCGCGCTCGGAGCTGACCGCAGGTTCAACCTTCCCACGTCATTGCTCACCCTGGTGACAGCGTGGAACAGACTGGAGTAGGTTCCAGAGAGTGCAGGAAGAGGGGAATTGGAGATCATGAGGACAGACACTTCTTTTGAAAGATTTTGCTGTAAAGGTGAGGAAAAAAAGAAACTTTTAATCTGAGGAATGTGAGTCCCCTTTAATTATCAAGCCCAGAGGGGCATTGAAATGTGACAGCAGACACAGCAGCAATGTGTCCCTCCTGCCTTGAACTAAATAATGACCTCTTGAAGCCGCCGGCTATGTGAACTCTAGACTAATGGATGCCAAGTAGCTACAGGGTGCCATGTGCCGGACACCATTATCCATACCCTATATAGTTCAACAGTGTAGAGCCAATCACCACCCAAAGTTCTTTCTGTGAACCAATGAGAACTCCTGGCAAACACCTTTGTATCCGCCCACTCCTTGTCCCCTTTTGCCTTTAAAAGCCTGCTTGTAGCAAAAGCTGAACAGGAGCACTCCTCCCCAAGGCAATGTGGAAGTGTGTCCTGGGCTGCTGTCCTTCACCTTGGCCCAAATAAACTCTCTATATTCATTTTGCCTCAGTCTCTTTCTTTAGGTCGCCAAAGAGGACCAGAGAAATTCTGGAGAATTTGGAAAGTAACAGGCTAAAGTAACTTTATTTATAGATATAAATGTTTACCTTGAAAATGTAAAAATGAAATTCTTTACCATCTAATGCATATATAGAAAATATATGATAAAAATAACATTTATAATACAACAACAACAAACGCATAGAACACACCCAATGACAAGCTTTACAATGACTTCAAGGAGGGAAAACTGAACTTTTATTGATGGAACAAAAGATCTGGCAAAATGGAGAGACAGATAATATTCCTGACAGGAAGATTTAACATTAAATATGTCACAAGTACTAGTTTCCCCAAAGCTGGGGAGGCCAGGAGTTTGGGGTGCTCACCATGGCTGCTCACGGGAGGGCAAATGGAACCTGCAATCAGGAGGTATTCCGGAGCTGGAGGACTTCACCGTGCTCAGACCATACATGGCTACTTTGAGAATTGCCCTGTGACTACATTTTCTTGATTGGGGTTCCTTGAATTTTGAATTTGAAGCTCTTTTGCAATTGTTACAGGCAATCTCCATGTGTAAGATGACCGTAACTCACCCCTAGATAAATAGCTCTGGTAGATCCCACAGGCAAGAAGCACTCTTTTTTTTTTTTTTTTTTTTTTTTTTTTGAGACAGAGTCTTGCTTTGTCACCCAGGCTGGAGTGCAGTGGTGCAATCTCAGCTCACTGCAACCTCCGCCTCCCAGGTTTAAGCGATTCTCCTGCCTCAGCCTCCCGAGTAGCTGGGACTACAGGTGCCCGCCACCATGGCCGGCTAATTTTTTGTATTTTTAGTAAAGACAGGGTTTCACTGTGTCAGCCAGGACGGTCTGGATCTCCTGACCTCATGATCTGCCCACCTCGGCCTCCCAAAGTGCTGGGGTTATAGGCGTGAGCCACCGCACCCAGCCGCAAGAAGCATTCTTGACTGAGTCTTCTAAATGGACAAAGATATACGGAACAACTGCTAATTTTAAGAAGTAGGAGAGGAAAAAAAAATCACACCCCAGCCAAGGGCTGCTTTTATCTTGCAAACCCAACCCACTTTTGAAGAATGAGAAAGAGTGGGGTTGAGCATGGGGCCACACATGGTCTGATTTGCCCCGATTCTGGCTCATTCCCTGAGGAACGCCCTTACTGAAGTGGATCCGGTGGGAAATTAGATGTCCTCCATTAGACTTGCTGCACAGATGTGGGCCATGGATCAGCAGCATCAGTGGCACTGGGAGCTTGCTAGCAATGCTGAATCTCGTGCCCATCCTGGACGCACTGCCTCAAAATCTGCATTTTAATGAGATCCCAGGTGGTTTGTGTGCACATTAAAGCTTGAGAAGAACTGCCCTCAAGTCTTAAAAATTTCTGCTGAATGTCAATGGTAAACCACCTAATTCTGTACATTAACATGCAGGACAATTGACATGTAAAGAATATTTAATACATTAAAGTATTTAAATCTCCTAGATTTTTTTTTTTTTTACAAAGATCCTGTATACCATTTTGCTCCTAAATAGCTTCCAAATGGTTTTTAGTTGTTGCTGTAAGTAGAAATTTTCCCCGGTTGCTGGTAGTTTGTACTGGAGAATGTTGTGAATCTGACTACATTAGAACATTTTGCCACTTTTCTTACTTGCTGGAATAATTTAAGTGAAATACTCATTGACTCCTTTGATGGTAAATCAAGGGGCTTAGGGCTTACTGGGAAACAAGACGGACACACTGGGAAACACAGCATGCCTATGCGAGGACACCAACACAGATATGGTGAGGGTGGGTGCTGTGGGGGTCCTAGACTCCTCCTTCAGGTGCAGGCTTGCCTGTAGGTGTGTGGACAGTGACCGAGGTCCACAGCTTCTCTTTCCTTTGGGACCTACCAGTTTTATAGAAAAGCATGGTTTGAAGAAGCCCCATTCCCCATTCCTGAAGCTTATGAGGATTCCATGGTTATAGGATTTTAGAACTTTCTATACCCCATGTTCTGAATTTCAAGACACCTCCTCCTTCTTTTGTCTATGCATATTCTTCAGAAATCCCTGATATTCTGCACTAAAACAGCATCTTGGTATCACACAGATTTTTTTTTTTCTGTAAGACAACACATAATAGTGTAGCAAAAAATAAAAAAATAAAAGATAATTTACAAATCCTACATGCTAAAGTTCTGACTACCTATCATATATAGCCAGGAAAATGGCCCCTTCATAACTCCTGAGTCTTACCTCTGGCTTTTCTTTCCTTTCTCTTTTAGTGCCATCAACACAGGGTCCCAAGAGTTCTCAGCCACATCAGCTCCAAGAAGAACTTGTTTCATTGAGGATTTAGGGGAACTGTCTCATTGGCGATGAGAAGTTCTCCTCCCCCTGCCCCCATGTGACTCGTTAACGTTTGGGGTGCCCTGGCTCTTGGAGCTTTCATCTATGGTCTAAACCTTGAGCACCATAAACATTAGGTTGGCAGTTCTTGGAGCTTGGGTAACTGCATGCACATGCCTTGTTCACACGTGTCCCAGTATTTTTATTTACTCTGTTGAGGGAGTTTATTCTTTCCTTTGAATACATTTCACTCCCACCTGTAATAAACTCCCAATTGGTCTTTCTACTTTTGTATCTTTAGGTGAATTAAAAATTTCATTTTTAGTAGGTGTTTCATATTTGTGTTACATCATTCTGAACTCCAGAATCATATATATGCATACATGTATATGTGTGTAGATATATATTTAGAGTATATATATATATATATATATATATATTTAATACATATCTATGATAAACTCTATATTCATTTCCACTCTGGTGTTAGGCTTCATGGTTCTCACTGACAGGCCGCTCTGGGTCCTGGGAGTCTGCCATTGTTGGACTCCATTAACAGGCTCCCTAGCCCTTCCACTGATGGCTGCATTTGGCTAATTTTGGGGAATGGGTGCATGCGGAAACATGAGTGCAGCTGGAGCCAGTGTTGGGATATTTCTTACTGGCTGCTGGAACCCACTTAACAGCAGCTGCATTTTTCCGCCAGGGGCCAGCACTCCTGCTGGGCAGTCCCTCCCTGCCACCTACAGCAACCCCCAGTGCGTGTGGCAGGCAGAGCAATGCTTCCAGAGATGTGTACATCCTGAGCCCTGAAATCTGTGGATATATTATGCAAGCTAGCAAGGGGAAGTTCAGGTTGCAGAGGGAGTTAAGGGTGCTAATAGGCTGACCTTAAAATAGGAAGATTATCTGGATTATCCAGATAGGCCCAAATTCCTTAAAAGATGGTAGAATGGTAGGGGAGTCAGAGCTGAAGTGATTCAATACGAGAAGAACTCCACTCACTGCAGGCTTGAAAGACAGAAGGCCATGAGGCAAGGACTGTGGGCAGCCTCTAGGAGCCGGGAAAGGCAAGGAAATGGGTTCTTTCCTAGAGCGTCTGGAAGAATGCAGCACCACCCCCACCACCCCCACACTGTCCAGAGCCCAGTGAGCCCGTCCTGACTCTGACTTTCAGAGCTGTAGGATCACAAACTTGTGCTGTCAGCTGCCAAGGCAGTGGTATTTGTTCAGCAGCCGTGGGAAACTAGCACACTGGGCTTGGCCACCACTGCATCCTTCACCCGTGGGGTCTAGGGATGGTGCACGTGCCCCTTTCACTGACTGTGGGTCCTTTACCCTCCTTTGTTGGTTTCCCTTTGCAAATATCCCTCTGTTCCCTCTCCTCAGATACCCTGTGGAATTTGTCTCCAATTTCCTGGCAGGACTGGGGATGAGATGGGAAATTAAGGGGGGAAGGGTCAAAACGACCTCATCCCCCTCCAGCATCCTCTAGCTCAGTCAGTGCCCACTGTATAATTATTGTCACAAAACCATGCCAGATAATTCTCTTTTTTTGTGTCATAATCAAAGGGCCATAAAATAGATTTAAAGCATAACTCACACTATCTCTGTCATTACTTGGTGCATTTTTCTCACCCTCAAAATTAGCTGTTTTTTTCTTCATAGACCAAAGAGAAGTAACAAAAATAAACTTGTGCCGAGTTCACAAGCTTCAGCTGGATGTACTGGGGCTGGGTCAATTCAGTGCCATCGACCTCCCTCAGGGTGAACGGGAGCCGCTCTTCAGGCCCACCTAAGCATCTGCTCTTTCCCATGGAGGGACTGGTGTCGGGCCTCCAGAAGGGGAGAGGTGACTTCAGCGTCTGGACAGCCTCCTGTGCGGACCTGGCAGCACTGCTGGTGGTGGCGATGGCTGACAGTGCCTTTGTGCTCCCACCCTGCCCAGAGCTGTTAGATGCTCTCCACACAAGGCCTTCTGCCCTCCTCTGCTCCACACCCTGACCCCAATCACACAGGAAGCATCCCCATCCTGGTGTCAGTACCCCGTTTTCAGAAACTCCTCTCTCTCTCTCTCACACACACATGCACAGACCATTGTCCCTCCTGAGTCAGGGCTGCTTCCCAGTGACTGGCAGCCTCCCACCTCCCTGGCTGCATCCTGGCAGGCTCAGCCCAAGCTGTGGGAAGACCAGGGCTTAAGGAAGCCATGTGGAACAGAGGACAAAGAGAATGAACAGGGCAACGGGGCATGATCAAAGGAGCCATGTGGTCTGAGTAACTGCCCACAGCTGTGGGGCCAGCCTTGGGTAGTGGGAGGCAAAGAGGCTGAAGAGTGCAAGGAAACACTCTCCCCTCAGTATTCTAACCATCTTTTCAGGCAGGCAGTGTCTGGCTACCTTGTGGTCAATCCTAGCTAATAGCTTTCTTTCTTAGCCATGTTTTAGCACAAGGAAGCGAGTTTCAACATCTTGGCTGGGCCATGGGAGCAGACTGGCTACTGGGAAGTGAGTTCAGAGCAGAGGCTGGCTCTGCAGTAACCTCATAGACCCTGCATCTGAGTTCCAGGTCGCTGACCCGGAAGAGGGCAGAGGTGCAGCCACAGGCCAGCTCGGAAGGCAGCTCCAGTTTCAGCTTTGCCATGTTCTGGCTTTAAGGCTTCGCCATGCAGCTCAGCCCTCAGTGGCTCACCTGCAGCTTGGGAGGAAAGCCTGCCTCCCACCTCAGACAGGGCTGCTGGCCTCCCGGGAGTGGGCAGCGTGGGCAGGCAGAGCAGCTTCAGTGGACTTGGAATGGGAGGGCAGTGGCCTTTCTCCGTCTAGGCCATGGATGTATTTGGACACTTTTGTGAGTCACTGATGGGGTCAAGGCAGTGGCCTGGGACAGATGGAAGAGCAGCAAGGTACCCATCCTTGCCTCCGCTGCCTCCTCCCACGGGCTGGCTGCAGACTTCCTTTCACCAGAGTTGAGAAATGTTACTTCTCAGGTCCGTTTGGTTCCTGAGCTGACACAGAGTTTGATTGTTGCAACTTCAAAGTAGTCCAGGGACAAAGAAAGACTGCAACTCTCTTTTCCAAAGAACAGAGAGTTCTCAGATTGCAGTATAGGGAGGGCTTGAGTTCGGGAGCCCCTAGGTTTTGCCTAAACATGGGGAGCATCTGTGGCTCCCAGGCTTCCATGGATGTGAAGACGTGAGTCTGGGGGCCTCTCTGAGAAAGACAACCATGGGAGGGTGAAGATGCTTCTCCCTTTCCTCCCCAGGGCCCTCATCCCCTGTCCCAGTGATCTCGCCACCAGAGACACTGCAGTGACGGGCCTCCGGGACTTTCACACAGCAGGCTCGCCCCAGTGGGTGCGCATGTGCAGGCGACTGGCATGCTCTGCTTCCAGAACCCTGCCTGCCCTTCCTCCAGGAGCCTCAGGGCTCATACCTGGGCCCTTGCAGGAATAGGTGCACATGGGAAGTGTGTCCTGTGCCTGCTGAAGCTCACTCAGCCTCACCTTGCAAGTAGGAAAAGCATAGGACATGGAGACTGCTCGCTGCAAAGGAGGAACATGACCCTGCGGTGGGACCAGCTTTAATTGCTAAATGTTACAGCAAACTTCAACTATAAGACAAAACCCAGTGCCAGGCTGCAGTCCCAGAATTGCTCAAAGTCCCCCTATGCTTCTCTCTGACAAAGGGAGATGTGACGGAGGGAGAAGTTTCTACAGGGTCTTCCCTAATTCAGCAATTCCTGAAGCAAGACTTGAGGGCCCTGCTGTGAGGAGAATCACTGAATCAGACCATCCTATCTGTTCTGTAGAGATAGCTGAGTGCCAGAGAGGTTAGACAACTTTCCCAAACGCGAGCCTGCAGCCCAGGGGTGCTGACCATAGGCCAGTGCCCATGCTCACAGTGAGCCTGGCTGCACTGGGTGTTGTCCCCAGCTTAACGTCTGGCTTGGGAAGTGGCCAGTAAATGATGGGTCTATGAAAGAAGGGGTGGTGGAACTGTTTTCTCTCCCAGGCTCATTTGCTTTGAAAGGGAACTAATCCAAATGTGACAGAGCTCTCCAAGTATGGACTTGGCAGCCTCTTGGGAGACCTGCCTCTCAGGAGACCCCTAATCCTACAGATGGAGAAGGGCTTTAGGTGGTTTCTGGAGAAATCTCAGGGAGGTCAGAGGGAAGGGACTGAGACCTGGAGACAGACAGAGAAATCAATCAATCAATCAATCAATCAATCATTCAATCACTAAATGACTTATTTCAGTAGCTTCATCTGGGCCCTCCAGCCCAAGGTGGCTCCAAAAGTTCTGCAGAGAAGGGGCTCTCCCACAGCAATCCCGGGAGAAGCTGGAGGTCTTGTCTTGATCTGCTTTTCCACAGCGTGTATAAAAGTGAGAGAGATACAACTGTTCACATGCAGAAGTAGAGGCTCTGCTGATGTATGCAACCTGGGGAGGGAGGGAGCCCAGGCCGTTGCTCATAGCATGAGCCCGCCACGCTTCTGACATGCACCAGTTTCAGTGGGATTCGCTTCCCTATGTTCAACTTGTGATACAGGTTGTGAAGCTTCCCTCACACCCACCACCCACTATGTGTTTTGTTCCTTCTCCCAAGCCCTGCCTACTAGGTCAAAATTGATGTGAGCTGGTAAAGCTGGTGATGATGGTGGCTGTCATTTTGTAAACAGTCCTGCTGTTCCTGGTTCCAACAGAAGCCTGCTCTCTCCAGCCCAAGGCCCAAGGCAGGACTGCCTTCTTCCATCCTCAGAGCCAGCAATCCAGCATCCTCGCATCTCAGCCTCCCTCTCTTCTCTTCCTTCTGTCTCATTTTCTATAACCCTGTGACCTCCCTCTTTCCTGTACAAGAACTTTTGTGCTTGTATTGGTCCCATCTAGATAATCCCAGATAATCTCCCCATTTCAAGATCCTTAAGAGTAATATATCTTAATACATAAGAGTTAAACTAATAGAAAAGAACCGGAATGGAGAACTTCCAATTTACTAGAAGAGGAAGAGAAAATCTATTCTCCAAACATGAATAAAGGGAAAAAATGATAGGAATCATGATTACAAGAAAAGAAAATAAATAAGTTGTGAATGGATTAAAAGAAAATATTAGTGACCACAAAAATGTGACTGGATTAAATTTCCCTACTAAATTTCCCTACCAAAAGACCTACTAAGAAACCAAGGTCCAGTAATATAATGTTTATAAATGATATCTGTAAAATGAAATGACCATAAAAGATTATATGTAAGTAAATTGATGAAACTAGGTCTCAGGAACTAAAATAAAATGCTGTTCTGAAACGTTTTAGAAAATGCATTAAGGCCCCAAAATGAAAGAACTGATATAAACATTAGAAAAGAGGAGGTAAAACATCTCTTTGCATATAGTTGCTTACCCGGAGGACTTAAGACTCAGGTGAAAATGCTGCCTGGTCAGTGGACCCCCAGGAGCAACCTGAGCAGGTGGTGCCCCTACATTTTATGCTCGGTGGAACCTGGCACTGACCACTATGTTTAGAACAGCCTGACCCCACGGTAGACCTCAGAAAATATTTCTCAACATACTAAATAAAGCCACCATTTAATGTCATAAAGAATGATTCATGTGGAAGATGTAATAATTCTGAACCCAAATGCATCCCAAACTATATAGATGCCTTAAAACAGAGCAAAAGTGGACAGAATCATCACCAGGTGACAGGGAGGCAGCCCCAGTGACAGCAGGCATCTTTGCATGCACCTCTCCCAGTAAGCAAGAGCTGGCAGATGCCAATCAGGAAGGGCTGGAAGAGGCGGGGCACACAGGCAACACCCTCATCAGGGGGATGCCTGTGGAGTCCATATGTGCACCCAGGGGGGTTGAGGAACAAGGATGGATTTCCCAGGAGGCTCCCGCCCATAATTGGGAATTGACTGTGCACTGAAGAAATCCACCTGGGCAGGGGAGGAGGAGGAAGGCGGAGGAAGAGCACAGCCCAGGGAGGAGGAACACCCAGAGCCTCAGAGGCCCAGGGCGTGGGAGGGTTGGGGGTGCCTCCGGTGTAGGAGGCCTTCCTTCCTTCCTCCTCTGTCCTCCCAGGCCAGCTTGCTGGCTTCACCTGAACCCTTGCCTGGCTCAAAGGCAACCTTTTGTTACTACTTTGTCCCCCATTTGGCTTATACTTTTCTTCTTGTTTCTCTTTCTCTTCCCTCATTTCCTTTTCTGCATCCCTCTCACCTCTCTCCACTGGGCTTGTTGTGGGAATGAGCTACAGTCCTGTGCTGCACAGGGACGCTTCCATCAGCGACAGCCCACATATACAACGGTGGGCCCAAGATATAGTGCCATGTTTCCATTGTACCTTTTCTGTGTTCAGAAATGTTTAGATGTAGAAACACTTACCATTGTGTTACAATTGTCTGCAGCATCCAGCAGTTACAAGCTGTACAGGTAGGCAGCCTAGGAGCAGTAGACCACACCATGCAGCCTAGGTGTGGATTAGGCTCTATCATCTAGGTTTGTATAAGTCACTCTATGATGTTCAGACAATGACAAAATCACCTAGTGACACATTTCTCAGATATAGCCCTGTTGTTAAGCAAAGCATGACTGTATATGTCAATCATTATCTCTATGTACTGATTTTTTTTTTTGGTTCCTCATTTTAGGAATCTAATGAACTGCATATACTGCTCATGTATTCTCTCCCTCCTTCTTTCTCTCTCTTTTTTCTCTCTTTCTTTCTCTCTCTTTCTCTCTCTCTCCACCCCCGCCCTCCCCCCCTCCGCCACACACACACACATACACAAACGAACAATTCTTTTACAGGACTGGGGTAGCTTGTTGCATTTGGATGCTTGTTGACTATTTGATTTTCTGGAATTTCTCCCAAGCAAGATATTGGGTATGTACAAGGAGGGATACACAGAATAAGAATTTTGCTGTTGATAATAATAGCAAATGATGTAAATAACACATATGTTCAGAATAGGGACTAGGTGAAATCAGTTATGGAACATTATTCAGCATTACAGGTAAAAAAGGAACTCTTTATATAATGGGGGTTGGAAGGCGGCAACAACAGGTCAAGGAGCAAGTAAGAATATTTCTGGTATTCCCAAGTGCCAATGGAATGCAAACTGGGGTAGTGGGCTGGAGACTGGCTGGCAACCAGAGGTAGGGTATGGGCCACCTGATACAAGTGCAACTTGCAGGTACTTGACACTCCATTTAGCCAAAATTCAACCCTTCACATTTCCTGCCCAAATCTGCTTCTCCTCCACTCCCTGTTTCAGCACATCCCACCACTACCTGCTGCTGAAGCCATTTATTGTCTGGGGGTAAGACAATAAATGACAATAAATGACTCCTCCTTCTCCAGGCCATGTTAACTCAATCAGCTCCATAGCTCCAGGCATGGCTCATTTTCCCTTTTGCCTGTTAATACTGTCAGGCCTCTGAGCCCAAGCTAAGCCATCATATCCCCTGTGACCTGCTCGTATACATTCAGATGGCCTGAAGCAACTGAAGATCCACAAAAGAAGTGAAAATAGCCAGTTCCTGCCTTAACTGATGACATTCTACCATTGTGATTTGTTCCTGCCCCACCCTAACTGATCAATTGACTTTGTGACAACACACTCTCCCTGCCCTTGCGATAATGTACTTTGTAATATTCCGCCACCCTTGTGAATGTACTTTGTACGATACATCTTCCCCACCCTTGAGAAGGTACTTTGTAATATCCTCCCCCCACCTTAAGAAGGTACTTTGTAATATTCTCCCCACCCTTGAGAATGTATTTTGTAAGATCCACCCCCTGCCCACAAAAAATTGCTCCTAACTCCACCGCCTATCCCAAACCTATGAGAACTAATGATAATCCCACCACCCTTTGCCGACTCTTTTCAGACTCAGCCCGCCTGCACCCAGATTAAAAAGCTTTATTGCTCACATAAAGCCTGTTTGGTGGTCTCTTCACATGGACGCGTGTGACAAATCCCCCAGCTGAAGTCACCTTTGCTTGCAACTGCAATATTCCAATGGCCACTGAGAATCATACTGAAAAAAATAGACATCTTACCATGCCATGCCTGTGCGTTTAAACAACTGTTTTCTTGGTTTTCAATATTTTAGGTCAAATGTTGGGCAAAGTACAGTCTTGAGAAAAAAAAACAAATGAGGATTTTGACAACAGAAGGTGGCACAAAGGCATAGGGGTGGTGAGGGTGACAGCAGGGCTGTGCTGACATCCTCATCCTACAGAGAGAAGTGCCAGGAAATCCTGGGAGATGATAAACTGTGAGAGTGTGATGATAGTTTCCAATCTTATAAAAGCAACTAGTAGAATATCTATCTATCTGTTGATCAATTAGTCAAAACAGTGAGAGGCAGAGGAAAGAATAATAAGCTGCTGTGTGAATTAATGTCTCATCTTCTATATTCAGGACTCCACATCCTTTAGGAGCCCTGGGAAGTGGAATTGGGAGGTAAGGAGTGGGATGGGCACGTGCTTTTCATCATCTTCAGACCTCTCTGCATTTGCCTTTTACTATGGGAATTTGACCTTTTTAAAAATAACTTTATTTTTGAACAGAGTGAGCACTACAGGAATAATTCACTTAGAAAGTGAAATTCCTGCATAACACCATGCCTCAGGCACAAAGCTGCAAATGGTTGGAAATACCCAGATCTCCTTTCTTTGACCTTAAGAAATCACTGTTTGCATTCTTAACAAATACAAATTCTTCTCTGCTTAGTGTTTTACAACTAGCTTACAGCAGTTTATATATGACAGATCTCTTTCAGTGCATGCACATATTTTGGTTGATGTTTTAAATCTGATTTCACAAATATTAAACATTTTATTTAAAATTTACTATCGGGCTGGGTGTGGTAGTTCATGCCTGTAATCCCAGCACTTTGGGAGGCTGAGGCTGAAGGATAGCTCGAGGCCAGGTGTTTGAGACCAGCCTGGGCAACATAGCGAGACTTCATCGCTACAAAAATAAATAAATAAATAAATAGATAAATCTATTATTGATACATATTTGGGCTCTTTCTCTCATTTTCTTTTCTTTTAGAAACTATGTTGCAGTGAATAATTTTTCACCCAGCTTTGTGCACGTAGGCAAATATTTCTGTGGGATAAAAATCCTATATGTGGAACATTGTGTTGATGAATATGTAATTTTTAAATGTTTAACAGATTGCTAAATTGCTACTAACAAGGACTATTGAATTCCCACTCTGCCAGCGTGGCATGAAGGCCACATATCAATCCAGCATCGTTGTTGTGTTTAACTTTTTTCCAATGTGTAAGAAAATAGTGACATTTCCTTGTTGGGTTAAATTTTTATTTTTGAAGAGCTTAACCATATTTTCACATGTGTAGCAGAGACATTTATATTTATTTTCCTGTGATTTGTGTTCATGACTTTTCCCCAGATTTTCTACTGGATTGTTTGTCTTTTTAAAAAATTTCCTTGCCGGGCCTGGTGGCTCATGCCTGTAATCCCAGCACTTTGGGAGGCCAAGGCAGGCAGATCAAGTGAAGTCAGGAGTTCGAGACCAGACTGACGAACACGGAAAAACCCAGTCTCTGCTAAAAATACAAAATTAGCCAGGCATGGTGGCACATGCCTGTAATCCCAGCTACTCGGGAGGCTGAGGCAGGAGAATCACTTGAATCTGGGAGACACGCCATTGCACTCCAGCCTAGGCAACAAGAGCAAAACTCCATCTCAAAAAAAAAAATGTGTATGAGTCCTTAGATATTATGAAAATTAAAATTTCCAGTGTCACATTTCTCACTACTTGTCTTACTCCACACCCACTAGCATGACTATAATAAAAAAGACAGGTAACAAGTGTTGGCAAGCATGTAGAGAAACTGGAACCCTCAAACACTGCTGATGGGAATGCAAAATGGTGTAACTATTTTTGGAAAACCATCTGGCAGTTTCTTGAAAAGTTGAACATACAGTTATTATATGACACAATAATTCTACTTTTAGGTATATGCCCAAGAGATAGAAAAACATATGTCCACATGAAAGTCTGAACAGGAATGATCGTAACAGTATTTATTAAAAACAGCCAAAAAGCCAAAACAGTAGCCAAAATAACCCTACTTCTCATTAATTAATGAGTGGATAAATAAATTATGGTATATGCATACAACAGGTTATTATTTGTAATAAAAATAAATGAAGTAGTGATACAGGCTACAGACAGGAGGAACCTTGGAAACATGCTAAGTGAGAGGAACCAGACACAGGAGATCACACACAGCGATTCCGTTTATGTGCAATGCCCAGAAGAGGGACATCTGTGGAGAAAGCACGTTAGTGGCTCCTCCCTAGGGCTGAAAGGGGATGGAGAAATTGGCATATAAAGGCTAAAAAGTTTGAGGTTTCTTTTTAGGGTAACAAAAATGTTGTAAAATTGATTGTGGTTTGGATATAAAATTCTATGACTATACTAAAGTCATTGACTTGTATGCTTAAGTGGGTGAATCCTACAGTGTGTGAATTACCTCTGAATAAATCCATTATAAAACCCCCTCCTCATTATCAGGGAGCCCAGTCATGGTGTAGATGATGGTGGTCCCAGCCACTCCCGGCCTGCACCTCCTGGGACCTTCCTAGCTGGGTCTTTCCTAAAATCCTGATTATCTTGAGTCATGAGCAAGGTAAAATGCTTTCTATGAGGCAGTAGTTCCCAGAGCAACCAGTGCCTGTGGTCCTGATGACCCCACCTTAGACAGAATGTGTTTGGTGATGTGAACATTGACGGGGGGAGGAACTATGCCAAGAGGAGAGGAGGGCTGCCTCCTGTCCCTATGCCATGGGGGCCCGTGCACAGGCCCTGGGACCTCTAAGAGGCCCCACCCCAGCCCTGAAGGAGCCCATGAGAGTTCTGGTTCCCCTGCGGGCTTGTGGGTTCACACCCACCACAGCGCTCAACAAACACTGCCTCCATCCTTTTCCTTTTACCAGGCCCCTTCCCCTGTGGAATGCTCAGCGGAGGACACAGGCATCTCTCGGCTCTGTGTTGTGCAACCTCCCATGGACACTTGTGTTCTGCTCTGGACACAAGATGTGTGGATCAGTGTGGCAGTTGGAGTGAGGCATCGCCACAGGCCAACTGTTTTCAGACAACTGATGTGTGGCCAAGAGAGGAAATGGATTCCTTTTGAGTAGATTGTCTGCTTGAATTCTTGGCTCATTTTGAGCCAAGACGATTGAGGAAATTGTCTTTTTCTGTTGGCTTTTAAAGAGCTGTTTCCATGAAAGGGAATTTAGCCCTTTACCAAATATGTTCTAAATGACTTATTGTGTGTTCCCTTTCCTCTTTGGTCTTTGTGGTGTGTGTGTCCGGTGTGTGTGTTTGTGCACATGTGCACACTATACAAAATGTATAGCCAGATTTATTATTCTTTACTGTTGGCCTCTGTGTGTTGTACCAGCTTAGAAAGGGCTCCCTAGTCAAGCATGCAATTCAGTTTCAAACACTTGAGGCTTTAACCCAGGGATTATCAGGGCCGACTTTCTGTTTGGAATTGGACCTCAGGTCTGATGTACTTTCGGCTGATCTGTATTTTATCTTGCAAAGAGAAATATTAATTTCCAAACTTGTGAGTTCTTGGGAGCTCCCCTACTGTCGCCGAGGCAGGCCCTAAATGCAGAGCAGGATGAAGTTCTGCTCCTCCATGGAACCTGGCTTGAGCAGACAGGTGTCAGGTCCTGAGATCACAAACAGGGTAGAGAACTGTGTCCCAAGTGAGCAGAATCAGGAATGCTTACCTGGGACATGCATCAAGATGGGGGAAGACAGGGCTGATAGGTGGGAGGGATCTGTGCTGGCTCTTCTGGGCTACATTGTTCACTCCACAGAGGTAGCTTAGGCTGGCATGGCCATTGCCAGCTGACATCTTCTACCTGGCGTGTCTGGTGGCAACTCTTGTCAGCTGGTGGCCCCTTAGCTCCTGGCCAGGCGCATTCCTGAATGCCTGTTGGTCCCAAAGTCCTTTAGCCTGGTTCTTTGATGGTTCCTTCTGCTTCTAGGGCCGTGGCATTGCATAATGGGGCTCTGAAAGACATGGCTGCCAAGGTGCTGTCATGTGTACCTAGCACAGTCCAGAGGACAGCAGTTTAGAAAGTCAGCAGGTGTGGAACAAAGGTGAGGGACTTCTGCGAACTGGCAGCCCTTGGTGAGCCCATGGCCTTCTGAGGGCCAGTGTCAGAAGTGCCCTTCACTTGAGCAGCATCAGAGGGCCTGGGCTGACCTCACAAAGGGGCCATGAGTGTGACTACCTGGCTGGGGAGTGAAGCCAGAGGGCAGAAGTGCCCTGGAGTGCAGACCCCAGCAGACACTGACCAGGCACAGGAGGATGAAGTGAGTTTGTTGGGGACAGAGAACAGCCAAGGGGCAGCCAGCAGTCAGCTCAAGTCCTCACAAAGAAGGGCAATACCACCCGTGGGCCCGGACAGTCGGCTCGAGGGCCAACAGCCAGGAACGTGGCGAAGAACTTGGATCTGAGGTGGGCCCATAGTGTAGCTGTGGTGTGCTAGCAAGAGTGGCCTCCAAACCCACCCTGGAAGGTGATCCAGAGACCATAGAGCAGAAAGGCTTCCTTCTCAGAGTGAGCTGCTGGAAGCCCACCAGTGTCAGGTCAGTGTAAAATAAGGAGCGAGAAGAGGGTGGAACAGGTCAATGTGCTTAAAACACAGAGAAATGGGGTGACAGTGAGGAGACCATCTGCCTGGTCCTGGGTCCTCCATGTTCACACCCCCCATCTCTCTCAGCCGCATCAGCTCCCCGCTAATGGTAGGGTTGGGGGACCATGGTGGACATTTGGGCAAGAGTCCTAGAGATGGAAGGTGCTTGTCAGTCACACACACTGGTTTACGGACAGATGCAGGCAGGGCTGCGCCAGCCAGCTGATGAGCCTCCTGCACAGCTGAGGACTTGATTTGCATTTCTAGGGGAGAGCATGTAGGGTGCCAGAATGATGTCACCAGAGGGTGGCCAGATTAAGAACTCATGAATCTTCTGGCTGTGTGTAACTCGTGTATATTTAGTGCCTGATGGATATCAGGTGTCTCTTTGTTTTGCCAACACGTTCTGTGTTCAACTTAGATATACACTACCTCCACATATCTTTCATTAACACAACTTATGATTTCTGCCTACATCTCTATTTGCCCACTCTCTATACACATCTTAACTGGTTTGCCTGTCTTACAAACTACATACTCATTTATATTCTATAGTAGAATTGGATATCCTCAAAAGCAAGTGTACATTCCAAGCGGTTACCTACATATGTGTATCTCTTAGATTGAGATAGGTTACAAGGTAGGGGGAAGGGCAGACCCTGAGTTAAAGAGTGGATGCTTCCATCAAGTATGCTTAAGTGCTCTCTTGACCTCTCCATGAGTCTCATTTTCCTCCTGTATAAAGCAGTTACTCACAAAACAGCCCCATGGGGGACAGCAATGATTACATAAGACACAGGAAGTGCCTATGGAACTCTCTCAACCCTATCCTTCTGAGGTTTCAATGGAGGCTCCATTTCACAGGCATGGTTGATTAACTGGTCATTGATTAACTCAATCTTTGGCCCCTCTTTCCTCCCTGGAGGTGGAGGGTGGGGCTGAAAGGTCCAATCTTCTAATCACACTGCAACCAGCCTCTATCCTGAGGCTATCTGGGATCCCACCAGGATTCACCTCATTAGCATACATTCAGCTGTGGTTAAAAAGGGCATGTTAGAAATAACCAAGATGCTGCTGTGACATCTCAACCACTTAGGCGATTGTAAGGGTTTTAGGTGCTTCCTGCTAGAAACCTGGGGTGAAGACCAAATGTCTATTTCTAATTCTACTACAATATCACCACTGTGTTAACAGAAGTTCCTTCCTTTTAATCAGCAGTGCCAAGAGGAGCTGGGGTGCCAGTATCTGTGTATCTTCAGAGGCAGCAGGGGCCAGCGTGCCACATCTTGCCCCAGTCCTGAAAGGATAGATGGTACTTGGCCTGTGACCCTTGGCTGAGGAGCCATGGTCCGGCTCTGCCAGGCCCTGCTGCTGTTAGTGGCCACTGCGGCCCTTGCATCCAGAAGAGTCCAAGCCTGGGGCTCAACGAAGGTGGTGAGGACATTCCAAGATATCCCTCAAAACTACATCTATGTGCAGCAGGCACTCTGGTTCGCCATGAAGGAGTATAACAAGGCCAGCAGAGACAAGTTCAGCTTTAGGGTGCTGAAGGTTCTGAAGAGCCAGGAGCAGGTGGGTGGGGTGCTTGCTCCTTGCCCTTTCACTCCCCGCCCTCAGTGTCAACAAACAGAGTCGAACTCAGAATAAAGGGGTTTATTCTGAGCCTAATGTGAGTGACCAAGGCCTGTGATACAGCCCCAGACGGTCTTGAGAACATGTGCCCAAGGTAGTTTATAGTTTAATATTGTACATTTTAGGGGGATAGAAGTTACAGGCACACATCATTCAATACACATAGGTGTACGTTGGTTTGGTTTAGAAAGGTGGGACAACTTGAAGTGGGGCTTCCAGGTCATAGGTGGATTCAAAGATTTTCTGATGGTCAATTGGTTGAAAGAGTTAAGTTGCTACCTTAAGAGCTGGAATCAGCTGGACGTGGTGACTCACTCCTGTACTCCCAGCACTTTGGGAGGCCAAGGCAGGCAGATTACCTGAGGTCGGGAATTTGAGACTAGCCTGAACGACATGGAGAAACTTCATCTCTACTAAAAAAGAATACAAAATTAGCTGAGTGTGGAGGTGCATGCCTGTAATCAGAGCTACCTGGGAGGCTGAGGCAGGAAAATCGCTTGAACCAGGGAGGCAGAGTTTGCAGTGAACCGAAATCATGCCATTGCACTCAGCCTAGGCAACAAGAGCAAAACACTGTCTCAAACAAACAAACAAAAACAAACAACAAACAAACAAACAAACCTGGAATCAATAGAAGGGAATGTCTGGGTAAAGATCAGGGGTTGTGGAGACCAAAGTTAATCATGCAGATGAAGCCTCCAGGTACCAGGCTTCAGAGAGAACAGATGGTAAATGTCTCTTATCAGGCCTTAAAAAGTGCCAAACTTTTAGTTAATTCTCTCCTGGATCAGGAAAAGACCTGGAACAGGAAGGGGATTCTCTACAGAATGCAAATTTACCCCCATAAGAGCTGGCTTTGCAGGGTCATTTCAAAATTCATCAAAGAAATATATTTTGGTAAAATGCTTCTTTCAGGACCTGCTATCTGTCTTGGGATGCTATAGTAAAGTTGGAATTTGGTAACTTATTGCTACAAAGATCTGTTTTGTCAGTCCGAAGACCTCTGTTTTAATGTTAAAGCTGGTCAGTTGTTTCTGAATTCCAAAGGGAGGAGGGTATAATGAGGCATGTCTGACCCTCCTTTCCATCATGGCCTGAACTAGTGTTTCAGTTTTACTTTGGAATGCCCTTGACTGAGAGGGGGTCCATTCAGTCACTTGAGAGGTCTTAGAATTTTATTTTTGGTTTACATCAGTCTGAAGAGAGCCCATTATCTGTGGATGGCTACTGAAACTAGGAATGGAAGACACAACTGAGAGATGCTTTTAGCCACAATATATTTATTTTATTTTAGGAGTTTTTGAAGGAAAACAAATTTTATTTCATTCTTTATTATACTGGGATGGAGATGAAACAAAAATATCCATTAAAATCACTTGAAAGTGGTTACAGTCACATCAAAAAGTAGAGATAAGAGCCCAGAAAGCAGCTTGAAGGGAGCAAGTTTGGACCATTTGTGCATCATCAATGTGGGCCATGGCAAAGATGGGTTATGACACATTGAGCGAGTACAGCTGATGCTGGGAAAGGAGCCTGGACAGAAGGGAGGCTCCTCTTTACAGGAAAATGCCATCTCAAAAATGTGAAAGCAGTGGCCTAACTAGAAAATTATGTCATCTTCTAGTTGTATCTTCTCACCACTACCACGGTCATAACTATTTCAGGCAAAGATCATCAGTGAATCCTACAACCACTGGGTGAGAGTGTTTGGCGTGAACCATTGCAGGGATTGCTTATTAGTTACAAGGGGAAAAGACATCCTTCTAATCAGAAAATTGGATAAACACCTTGCTTACCAAATGCTCACCACCAACACTGAGACAAATTGGCATCACATACTTCCTGACACGATGTGCACAGAGGGGATGCCAGCACCTGTATATGGTATTCTTGCCCAGAATGCATACTTTGAATGTAATCAGAGGAGAAATTAGACAAATCCATAAATCCAATATCATGAGAAACAGGGGAAAATGCTGGAAAACTGTTCCCCAACAAAGGAGACCTACGAAGCATGACGGCTAAATGCAGCAGGTGGTCCTGTGTTATCTTGGTGTCAACTAGAGATTCAGTCTGGTTTATGAATTTGAAAAGGAGAGCTTTGTTTCTCTAAAGGGTTGCAGCCTACAGGGTGACCATTCTGACAGGCTGGGAATTCTGACGGAAGCTGGAAAGAGGCACTTTGAGGGGAGAAGCATAAGACAGGAATCTGTGCTGAATGGGTTGGCTAAGTATATATATTTAATAAGCTATAGGAGGAGTCATGAAGATTCATGAAAGAAAAATGTATGCATGCACAGTTGAGCTTCATGCCTCTTCATGGGTTGCATCTTCAAAAAGTGATGCTGTTAGCATTATCCAAAGGTGGATTTTCAGCCCTCTGATGGCAAAAGCTGAAGTAGAGTCACCAAAACCCTCACTGTGCATCCTCCACATGTCAGGCAAAACCAGTCCAGAGATGGTGGCCAGTTTTCAAGAAAGGATGCCTTGTGAAGCTGGTGAGCTGTCACATCAAAATGCAAAGAGGGAAGAGGGACTCTGGTCTTGGCCTCAGATGATTGACTAATGGCCATAAAAGAATGAGTCGTTTATTTCTTGTTTTCCAGTGTTGGTTTCTGCTTACTCCTTAGGAAAGAATACAAATTAAAGGTTAGTGAGGAGGGGGCACACTGAGGTATGTCTGACATCCCATCCCCTCATGGCCGGGAATTCAGTTTTTAATGTTTCTCTGAGGTCCCCTTGGCCTAGAGGGGGTCTGTTCGGTCCATTGGAGATTTAGGGTTTTATTTTTATTTCTCAACAAAAGAAAAGAAAAAAATTATAAAGGATGTTATTGGGACAATTGATGAGATTTTCATCTGGGCTGTATAATAGAAGAGAACTTTGTACCTGCGTTAAATTTCCTGAGAGAGGTGATTGTCCTGTGGCTCGGCAGGCACCCAAGGCATCCACGGTGGCACACCGTGAAGGCCCAGGAATGAGATCAGTCTGCTGGAGTCTGGGGAGTGAGAGGGTGGCAGAGGTGGAAGGCGACACCGAGCTTGGGTCATGGCGGTGCTGACATGAAGTGTCACGCAGAGATGCCTCTTTGTGCTCTTCCTTCTCGAGCTCATCTCTCTGCTGCCTTCCCTTTGACCTTTCCTGTTCATGTCTCCAGGCTGCCAGGCCACCTGCCCTACTTTCCTGTTTTCTTATCTGATCAGGAGAGAAGGTTCACTGGGAGGCTGCATGCCCGACAGTGCTGGGACATTAGGCCCCTTATGCGTCTTGCCATGCTCCGTGGGACCTTGGCTCCCTCTGGTTCTTTCTGTAGTTCTGGTTATGTTGCTTGTGTTGCTTGAGGAGAGGACACCTATGACCAGGAATGTGCCACCAATGAGCGAAATTAAAACCTTAGAACACAGGCAGCCTGCAGCCTCTCAGGCATGTTTAACACCTGTTCTCAGTAAGTTCCCGCCCCCTCCAGAACTATTCCACTTTCTTGGGTTTCTCTGTATCTAAGCTTTCCTAAATAAAATAGTGTTTTTGCTTTATAGGCAGGTGTTTAATAATACAGTAAACCAAATACCTGGATATCTAAAAAATTATATACCATTTTGTACTGTTTCTTGTTTTTTTTTTTCTGTGAATGAATGTTTTATTTTTCAGTTTGCTGTGAGCTTTTGAATGCAGGCAATAATTCAAAAGAATCAGGTAGAAACAGATTCAATAAGAGACTACAACACAAGTATTTAAAATTCTTTGACCTTACAGCTACATACTGCTGCAAAAGAGCACAGAGAGAGATTTTTTTAAATGTATCATCCCCCAAACAACACACAATAAAAGCAAAAAGAAAAATTCTTGGTGACAATTCAGCTTAAACTTAATAATATACACATAGGCTTTATGAAAAGAAAACAGCCATATCTTATTGGGAGATTTAAGTTAAGAATACACAGATTTGTATCAGGGGTTCGCCAAGCGTAGCCTGCTGCAGGCTTTTAAACAGAGTGGTTACAGAGACAGCTTGGCCTGCAAAGCCTACAATCTTTACCATCAGGTCCTTTAGGGAAAAGTTTGTAGATGCTGCTCTTTTCTTTTCTTTTGGATATTTGAAGCAATTTTATTAATTTTTTCTTGACATATTAAATGTTTCTATTTATTTTCAAGGTATACAACATGATGTTTTGCTCTATACATTGTGAAATGACTACTAAAATCAAGCTAATTGACATACCCATCACCTTACATAGTTACCTTTTTTTGTTTGCGTGTGGTAGGAATACTGGAGATCTACTCTTAGAGCAAGTTTCAAGCATATGATACACTGTTAATAACTGATGTCATCATGCTGGACTATCTCTTGGTAGACTGAGTTCTGCTGCAGAGTTTGTGCAATGTGAGTGCTGGCGCAAGGAGCATCCCATCCCCAGCAGCCTGGAGCCACACGGCAATGAGAGAATTCCAGTTTACTTGGCACCAGGGCTGGTTGCTTTCCACAGGTGCACTCAGGTCTCATAGCTCATTAAGTTAGAACTACCTTCTTCTACATTACTGAGGAGGAAACAGTCACAGAAAGGTTTAGTAACTTGCCCAGAGCCACACAGCTAGTAAGTAGAAGAGCCGAGATTTAAAGCCAGGCTGAGCCAGGCGTGGTGGCTCACACCTGTAATCTCAGACTTTGAGAGGCTGAGGTGAGAGGATTGCCTGAGCCTGGGATCAGCTTGGGCAGCATGGCGAGACTTCATCTGTAAATTTAAAAAAAAAAAAAAAGAAAAAAGAAAAAGAAAATTAGCTGGGTGTGCCTGTAGTCCCAGATACTCCGGAGGCTGAGGCTGGAAGATTGCTTGAGCCCAGGAGTTTGAGGTTGCAGTGAGCTGCAGTTGTGCCACTGCACTCTAGCCTGAGCAATAGAACTACACCCTGTCTCAAAAAAATAAAAGAAAATAAATAAAAATAAACTCAGGCTGCTGTGCTCTTCTTCATCAGCACCTGTCTGAACAATGCCCAGTGGAGCCAAGGTGGTGGGAAAAAGTGCAGCCACAGGGTAGGGGAGGAGAGGGGTCTTCGGATGGCCAGGAGTCAGAGGGGCCTGTCTGTGTAAAGACTGAGGGGCTCCTCAGCAGCCAGGACCCCACCTGCCTCCTATTTCCTGAGCAAGTGTGGGTCAAGATAGGATTAGCGGTTGCTTGGTAGCTGATGAGTATGAATTAGAGCTGTTAGTTTTTTGGGTTTTGGTTTGTTTGTTTGTTGTTTTTTTTTGAGATGGGGTCTCGTTCTTTCCCCCAGGCTGGAGTACAGTGGTGCAATCTTGGCTCACTAGAAGCTCTGCCTCCCAGGTTCACGCCATTCTCCTGCCTCAGCCTCCCGAATAGCTGGGACTACAGGCGCCCGCCACCACCCCCCTACCCCCACTTGGCTAATTTCTTTGAATTGTTTTTAGTAGAGATGGGGTTTCACCGTGTTAGCCAGGATGGTCTCAATCTCCTGACCTTGTGATCCACCCGTCTCGGCCTCCCAAAGTGCTGGGATTGCAGGAGTGAGCCACCATGCCCGGCCTAGAGCTATTAGTTTTTTATTGTAATTTCAACTTAGACCTATGACTCAAATATACAGCAATGGTTTGCAACTAGGGGTGGCTTTTGCTCCTTAAGGGAGTTTTGGCAATGCCTGGAGAGATTATTTTGTTGTTATGACCAGAGGGGGCTGCTCCTGACATCTAGTGATTGGAGGCTCAGGATTCTACTAACCATCCTGCAAGGCACAGGGCAGCCCCCAAACAAAGAGGGATCCAGCCCAAAATATCAATAGCACTGAGGTTAGGAAACTTGATATACAGTCACCAGAAAGTTCTAAGAGTACAACTGAAAGTTGTTTAAAAAATGAAAGCAAACCCTCAATTTCTTGCATTTCCAGTCTGGCTTGTCATTCTTGAGGGCACCACTAAGAGCAGTGTGCTCTGTCCTTCTAGATATTTTCTATGTACTTACATATGCATCTGAAATATTTAAAAGTATATTTTATAGTCATAAAATCATGCTTTCTATGTTATTCTCTACTTCTTTTGCCACTTGAAACATGTCTTAAAAAAGTTACGTAAATACACTTAGATCCACCTCGTAGTTGTATTTCATGAGATGATGTGCCATAATTTTTTTTCGCCCATCTCCTAATGGACCATGAGGTTTGTTAATAGGAAAAGTGAAACAATGAATATTCCTTTGTATGTGTTGCTTTGATATTGTGAGGTTAAAATCAGGTGTCGACTGGATTGAAGGATGCCTGGATGGCTGGTTAAGTCTTGTTTTCGGGTGTGTCTGTGAGGGTGCTGCCAGAAGAGATGGATGTTTCAGTCGGTGGACTGGGAGAGGAAAACCCACCCTCAATGTGGGTGGGCACCAGCCAATCGGCTGCCAGTGAGGCTAGGACAAAGTAGGCCAGGTGGGAGAGGAGGATGGCTTTGCTGGCTGAGGCTTCTGGCTCTTTTCTTCCTGCATTGGATGCTTGCTTCTCCTGTCCTTGGATATCTAACTCCAGGTTCTTCAGCCTTTGGACTCTGGGACTTGCACCAGTGGGTCCCCAGGGCCTGTTGGGCCTTTGGCTGCACTGCCAGCTTTCCTGGTTTTGAGGCTTTTGGACTTGGACTGAGCCACTACTGGCTTCTCTCTGCTTGCAGACAGCCTACTATGGGATTTTTGCCTTGTAATCGTGTCAGCCAATTCTCCCTAGTAAATTCCTTTTATATACAAACTTATTCTATTAGTTCTGTCCCTCTGGAGAACCCTGACTAATACCGATAGTATCCTGAATTTGAATTCATTGGTTAAAAAGTACATTTGCAAAATAATGGCAAATTGCCCCTTAAAAGGGCTAAATTACATTAGATTTTTGGCAATGCTGCAGGTCTCAGTACCTCTTGCCTCTCATTTTCACCAGCTGTGGTCTCATTTTGTCTTTCAGATGTTTGCCAGTCTGATGGAGGCAAAAATAACATTTTTTAATTCCCCTATAGAGTGAGAAATTGTCTTCCATTGAATTTATCTACAATATATGTTTACTTCTAAGAATTGTTTCCCTTTTTCTTTTGCATTGCTTGTCTTGCTCTTACAGAATCATAGATGTTCTTTATGCACTATTCATATTAAACTATGATTCTCATATATTTCACTCACGTCTGTGTGAAGAGACCACCAAACAGGCTTTGTGTGAGCAACAAGGCTGTTTATTTCACCTGGGTGCAGGCGGGCTGAGTCCGAAAAGAGAGTCAGCAAAGGGAGATAGGGGTGGGGCCATTTTATAAGATTTGGGTAGGTAAAGGAAAATTACAGTCAAAGGGGGGTTGTTCTCTGGCAGGCAGGAATGGGGGTCACAAGGTGCTCAGTGGGGGAGCTTTTTGAGCCAGGGTGAGCCAGGAAAAGGAATTTCACAATTCAGTTAAGGCAAGGACCGGCCATTTTCACTTCTTTTGTGGTGGAATGTCATCAGTTAAGGCAGGAACAGGCCATTTAAATATCACTTCTTTTGTGATTCTTCAGTTACTTCAGGCCATCTGGATGTATACCTGCAGGTCACAGGGCATATGATGGCTTAGCTTGGGCTCAGAGGCCTGACAATATATACTGCAAATATTTTGTGCTTGCCTGTCTGTTGCTTATAGTTTAATTTTGCTTACAGTGTCTGTAAGATTTTTTTTAAAAATACTGACACAATAACATTTATTAGTTCTTCCCATATGTTGTTTGGAGTTTATATCTTGCTTAAGAAGTCCTTTTCCATTCTTGAGTATAACAGTTACAATTGTTATAAATAAAGTTTTGGTGCTGCAAAAGAAATAGCACTTGAATATAAAATTTTCTATTTTTCTTCTCAGCAAGGCAATTTACTTCTATAGAAGGGTGCATCCTCAGAGATGGAGCAATGGTGAGCACACACCTGGACAAGGGAGGAGAAAGAGTTCTTATTCCTGATGCACGTGGGCCCTGCTGCTGTGTTGTTCCCTTATTGGCTAGGGTTAGACCACACAGGCTAAACTAATTCTGATTGGGTAATTTAAAGAGAGTGATGGGATGAGTGGTTTGGCAGGGAAAATGGTCATGGCAGAGAAGGAAATCAGAATGAGTCAGGGTGGAGAATGAGTCAGGGCAGAGAAGGTAATCAGAATGAGTCAGGGTGGAGCAGGTGATTGAAAAAGGTTGTTTTATGAGGAAGTTAAGTTTAAAAGTAGAAGGTAAAGAGTTGAACATACTGGCATATTGATTCTTTGAAGAGAAATTTAGAACTCATATCTAACACGATTCTTCTAAGACATTTATAATTTAAGCTCAGTAATCTATCTTGGAATTATTTTTATTTATGGTGTGGAGTTAAAGTTATCCAGTTAAAGTTACTGGATCTAACTTTAACTTTTTAAAATAGTAAATTTCCGTAACTGTCTCTATAAAAGGTCTCTGTGTTTTGAAAAGCCAGCTCACCATAGACTAAGTATCCAAATATAGTTGAGTCTGTTGCAGGATCATTGTTGATTCTTTTTCCTTGATTATTTTATTTGTTCCTGGGTGGGTATTGTAGAGTTGCTACTGAGTAGGAAAAGTCCTTTACATTATTCTTTTAAAAACCTTTTAAAAATAAGAATTCCCATTTATTCCTTAAAACCTTTTCATTGTGAAACCAACACAAAAACCGAAAAGTTCATAATGCATAGATGTCAAGCAGAATGAATCACTTTAAAATGAACGCTCATGAAATGATTCCCCATATAGTGTGGAGAGAACATCTCAGGCTCCCTGGAGTTATGCATGCCACTCTTCCCTGCTCTGCCCCAGAAGAAGCCTTTACCGTGAACACTGCCTAAGTGTACAGCCCTCGACACCACATCTTTACCTGCTCCTTGAACTTCATAGGCGTGAGATCCCACATGCTGTGTTATTTTGGTTTGGCTTGTGTCTTTCAATATTATGTTTGTGCATTTCATTCATGTTGTGGCAGGTAGCAATAATATATTCCTTTTGTTTTTTCAAAATCAAGTGTTTTATTTTAAAAAAATTTATTGTATATATCTAAAGTATATAACACGATATTTTCATATACCTGTAGATAATGAAATGGTTACTACAGTTGAGTGAATTAACATATCCATCATTACACATTGTTACCTTTTTATGGGGATCAAGATCCCCAAAATCCACACTTTTAGAAAAATCCCAAATACAATATAGTAATCTTGACTTTGTCCTCATGTTGTACATTAGAACTCCAGACTTGTTTGTTCTACATATCTGTGACTTTTTATCCTTTGACCTATGTCTCCCCATTTCTTCCCTGACCCACTTCACTTTTTATGTTAAGTGAAGTGAAAAACCAGATACAGAAAGAAAAATACTACATGATCTCATTTATGTGTGGAATCTTAAAGAAAAAAAAGTATGTTCGTTCCGACTGCTGCAGAAAATTTCATTATATAAGCACACTACCATGTATTTATCCTGCTATTGTTGATACATATTGGGGTTGTTTTCCGTCTTTGACTGTATGAGTAGTGACACTATGCACACACAGGCATACCTTGTGGATACTGTGCCTTGTGGATTTAGTTCCGTAATACAATCCATCGCATTGTATTCCATGCAATACAGTGAATATCACACTAAAGTGAGTCACACACATAATTTGGATTCCCAGTGCCAATAAAGTTATGTTTACACTATACTGGAGTCTATTAAGTGTACAATAGCACTAAATCTAAAAATATATACCTTAGTTAAAAATACTGTATTGTTAACAATGCAGATGATACCTAAACCTTAGGCCCATTGTAATCTTTTGCTGGTGAGGGATCTTGCCTTGATGTTGGTGGCTGCTGACTGAGCAGGGTGGTGGCTGCTGAAGGTTGAGGGGACTGTGGCAATTTCTTAAAATAAGACAACAGTGAAGTTTGCCACATTGATTGACTTACTCTCATGAAAGCTTTCCTGTAGCATGTGATGGTGTTTGATAACATTTTACCCACAGTAGACTTTTTGAAAAAATTGGAGTCAACCCTCTCAAACCTTGCAGCTGCTTTATCAACTCAGTTTGTGTAATAGTCTAAATCCTTTGTTGTCATTTCAACATGTTCACAGCACCTTCACCAGAAATCAATTCCATCTCAAGAAACCATTTTCTTTGCTCATCTCTGAGAAACAGCTCCTCATCTATTCACATCTTATTATGAGACAGCAGCAATTCAGTCACATTTTCAGTTCCATTTCTAATTTTAGTCGTCTTGCTATTTCCACCACATCTGCAATTACTTCCTCCACTGAAGTCTTGAGTCCCTCAAAGTCATTCATGATGGTTGGATCACATTCTTCCAAATTTCTGTTAATGTTGATATTTTGAACTCCTCCCATGAATCACACATGTTCTGAATGGCATGTAGAATGGTGAATCCTTTCCAGAAGGTTTTCAACCTACTTTGCCCAGACCCATCAGAGGAATCACTCTTTATGGAAGTTACAGCCTTATGAAATGTTTTCCTTAAATAACAACACTTGAAAGTTGAAATTACTCCTGCAGAATGGATGTTGTATTAGCTGACATGGAAAGAATATAAATCCTTGTATATTTCCACTAGAGCTCTTGGGTGACCAGGTGCATTGTCAATGAGCAGCAATACTTTGAAGGGAATTGTGCATGTGCTTTTTTTTTTTTTTTGAGCATTATGTCTCAGTAGTAGGCTTAATATATTCAGTAAACCGTGTTGTAAACAAAAATGCTTTCATCCAGGATTTGTTGTCTTATCATATGTAAAGTAGATTTAGCATAATTCTTAAGTGCTTTAGGATTTTCAGAATAGTAAATGAACATTGGCTTCAATTTAAAGTCACCAGCTGCATTAGCCTCTAACAAGAGAGTTAACCTGTCGATTGAAGCTTTGAAGACAGACATTGACTTCTCTCTAGCTATGAAAGTACTAGATGGCATCTTCTTCTAACAGAAGCCTGATCGAACTACATTGAAAATCTCTTGTTTGTGTAGCCACCTCCATCAATGATCTTAGCTGCATCTTCGGGATAACTTGCTGTAGCTTCTTCATGAGTACTTTGCCGCTTTACCTTGTATTTTTACGTTATGGAAATGGCTTCTTTTGTTAAACCTCATGAACCAGTCTATGCTAAATTCCAACTTTTCTTCTGCAGCTTCCTCACCTCCCTCAGCCTTCATAGAATTAAAGACAGTTAGGGCCTTGCTCTGGACTAGACTTTTGCTTCAGGGAATGTTGTGGTTAGTGTGATCTTTCATCCAGACCATTAAAACTTTCTCTATATCACCAATCAGGTTGTTTTGCTGTCTTATCATTTATGTGTTCAATAGATTAGCACCTTTAATTTTTTTCAAGAACTCTTTCTTTGCATTCATAGCTTTGTTAACTGTTTGGTGCAACAGTTCTAGCTTTCAGCCTATCTTAGATATCAACATGTCTTCCTCACTAAGCTTAATCATTTCTAGCTTTTCATTTAAAGTGAGATATGTGTGACTCTTCTTTTCACATTACAATGAGGCAACAGTAGGGTTGTTAGTTGGCCTTATTTCAGTATTACTGTGTTTCAGGGAATAGGGAAGCCTAAGGAGAGGAGAGAGATGGGGAATGGCCACTCTGTGGAGCAGTAGGAAGACACGTATTTATAGATTTAAGTTCACTGACTTATATGGTCATGGTTCTTGGTGCTCTAAAACAGTTACATAGTAACATCGAAGACTACTGATCACAAATTACCATAATAGACGTAATAATAATGAAAAAGTTTGAAATATTTTGAGACTTGCCAAAATGTGACACAGAGACAGGAAATGTGCACGTGCATGTTGGAAAAATGGTACCGATAGATGCTTGACTCAAGGTTGCCATAAACCTTCAATTTGTAAAGAACACGGTACCTATGAAGCATGATAATTCAAAGTACAATAAAATGAGGTGTGCCTGTATTTGTACATGTGTGTGCCTTTGAAGTTAGGTATACATCCAAAAGTGAAATTGCTGGATCCAAGGGTGTGCACTTCTCTCTCTGACCTCTAACCCAAAATTTAAAGGGCTCATGTGAATAGGTCAGGTCAACCAAGTCAATCTCCCTATTTTAATTCAGCTCTCCCCTAGAGGATAGCCTAATCACAGAAGTAAAATCCATCCTATTCGTAGTCCTAGGGATCCCACAGGGCACACACAATAGGGAGCAGGACTCCTGGGGGCATCTTAGAATTCTGCATACCACACTCCCTTTGTTCAATGCCTAGGAAACTTTTCTAGAATTTCTAAAAAAAAATTTTTTTAATATTTTGTCAGTTGTCTCTGATTCTTCTGGGACCAGTTATTGTGTTTAAACTTGATCATTCTCTTTAATATGTTCTCTCCCCCAAGTCTTGTAAACCTTATTTTCTTGTTCATTTTTAAATAAAGTCCACTTTTGCCATTGAGCTGCTCCATTTCCCCAAGAGGCTCTCTTTGAACAGAAGGGCTGCTAGGGGCTTTGTGCAGGTAGAATGCCCTCAGAGGCAGAAATTTTGGAGGAATCCACATTTCAGTAAGGCGTGGATACTAAGATTGGCAAAGAATAGGAGACTTTAGAGAGAATCAATACAAATATACACTAAGCAAGTTCTAGTTTAGGGTCATAGTTTTATTTCCTCAATATCTATTGATTAGGTGTGAAGATGCTACAAGCTCTGCTGTTTCCCAAGCTCTAATAAGCAAACCATTAGCTTCCCCAGGAAAATAATTTTTGGGGGGAATTGTTTTCTTGCTTTATTTTGGAGACAGTTACCATTACTTTAAAATTAAATACTATGATGAGAGACAGAGAGACAGAGATATCAAGGTAAGAAAACTTCCAAATTACCCCAAAACTTCTGGACAGAAAAGAGTTGAAGAGGGGGAAGGCAAAAAAGACATTCTTGGCCTTGAGTAGTCAATGACATGTTTATTTACCAGAGATGACAATTGATATTATATATTCTTTAATGATATATGATTTTTACATTACTCATTGACAGGTAACAGATAGTTTGGAGTACTATATTGAGGTCAAAATTGCCCGAACAATTTGCAAGAAAATTTCAGAAGATGAAAACTGTGCATTTCAAGAGAATCCCAAAATGCAAAAGGTATGTAGCTGAGACAAGGAGAACCCCTTGCACTGGTAAGATTTGTGTACCAGATCATATTCAGGACTGTGGATGACCAGGTTCTAGACACAGAGCATCATTTCTATTATCTGTTGCTAATGCCAACCTTCCCTTCCCGAATGTTATGGGATCTTTGGGGTGTTGCTTTTCTGGCTGGAAACCTCTATGGCTGGTGGCACCTTTGCCCAAGTTCTTGTCCTGTTTCTGGAAAGAATGAGGTACACAGACAAGCGGAGGGTGAGCAAGATGAAGAGGAGCTTCACTGAGTGTTAGAACAGCTCAGAGGAAACCCCGTGGTGGGTAGCTCCTCTCTGTAGGCAGTTCATCCAGAGTGTTCAGCTCTCAGCAGAGAGGGTAGCTCCTTCTCTGCAGCTGGTCATCTGGTAGTCTTCCCAGATCTCAGCAGAGAGAACAGCTCCTTTCTGCAGCTGGTTGTCTGTCCTCTGCTCTCTCTGAGTCTGGGGGTTTCTATGGTCTTCAGAGGGGGAAGTGTGTGCTGATTGGTCTGTGGTCAGCCATGGGTGGGCCCAGCAATAAGTACAAGTTCCCCCTCTGGTCTGCAGGACTGGCAGCCCAGCCCAGAGGCCTCAGGCCCTCCCCAGCCTGAAGGTGGGGCTTCGCCTGGGACCCACCCCCTTCTGCCCAGGAGCCTGTCTGCCTTCCACCACCCTTCAGGGCCCAGGCTGTTCATACCAAGGGGCGCCCGCAGGCCAGTGCTGAGCTGTCCTCAGCACCCCCCTCGGCCTCCCTCCGTGCTTCTCGGTGCCCAAAGACTGGAGGGGGCCGAAGCAAGAGGGGGCCAGAGTATTACAGCTGCCCTGAGCATGCGTGCACCCGACTGGATTGCGACAACTCCGGGGTTCTGCCCCAGCCTTGCTCCATGATCAGAGCAGGCGCCAGGAGCGGGGAGAGGCCAGGCAGTGTAAGCAGGCATCCCAAGCCTGTGGGGGGCAGGGAGAACTTCCCAGGCCCTCAAGAGCACAGAGATGCCCAGGTCTACCCCTGGACCTGGGCAGCTGCAGCTGAATCCAGGGCCTCCTGCCTCCCACAACTCAGAAGCTGCGTGGCTCCTGCTTATCCTGGAGTCCTGGGCCCACTTTCCTGCTGCAGCCTGCGTCTTGGCAGTGGCCACTCTCCATGTGCCGCTGCTGCCATCACCACCAACACACCAACACTCACCCACGCGTGCGCGCGCGCACACACACACACACACAGTTAGTGGCTTAAAGTAAAACGAACTCATTATTTCTCACTATTCTGCAACCTGTGCTGTGTTCTATTGGGGCAGGAATATTCTAGATAGCTACTTTACTCATGTGTCTGGCACCTCCACTAGGATGGCTGAAACAATGGGGGGGCTGGCTAGGCATCCTTCTCATACTGCTCAGGGACTTGCCATGGGGCAAACTTGTAGAGTGATCAGTCATCCTGGTTTGTCAAAGACTGTAGGCTTTCCTGGGATGTAGGCCTTTCAGTACTAAAACCAGGGAAATTTTGGCAAACCAAGATGTGTTGGTCATCCTATACTTGGACATTCTCACAACGTGGTGCTTCCAAGGGAGTCAAAATTCTTAATTAGCTCCTAAGAGGAAGAAGCAGAAGCTGCCATCAGAACTGATAGAGAAGAAAGTGATGGCCGCCATCTTGGTGCACTGTCAACTCCGGCACCCTTTGCTGAGGGGTCCTGACCCAGTAGAAGGTACAGCATGACCTTCCTCCACTGCAGTCCTTGAAAGACCATTCCTCTCCTGCTGGGATTCCACAAGCCTGTGATTGCTTTGAAGCAGAGGATGTTGGAAGCAATGCTTCTTGGCTGATTCTGATACCAGTGGGCTAGGGGAGGTCTCCAAATGCCAGCGGGACCTTGACCCTGGATGGTGCCCGGGCTCTTGACACCTTCATGAGAAGGAATTCAAGGATAAGTTTGAAAATAGTGAAAATACAGAGATTTGTTGCAAAGCAAAAAGAACACACTCAAGATGTGGGGAGTGTGGGTATGTACTTGAGAGAGAGAGTCATGTGCAAGAGGGTTTGGTGCTCCTACCTTTATGGGTTTCTTTAACCAAAGTCTGGAATATTCATGAAAATTCCTGGAAAAAGATGGAGATTTCTTGGACCGGTGTGCCACCCATTTTTACACCAAATATGGGTGTTCCCAGAGCTCCATGGTGCTGATGGGTGTGTATTTAGTATGTTAATGAGCACATAATGAAGTCCTAGGTGAAACTTAGGTCAAATCCAGTGCCATGTTGGGTCCAGTCAGTCTTAGCCAGCTTGGTCCACACCCTGGTTTTCAGGGTATCATCAGCCCCTAGCTTCTGCAGCTATTTCAACAGTTTCCTTTTGCTAGTCATGCAAAACTGCTGCCTAGAATGTTCTATTCTCCTGCAACCACCCTGTAGTATTCCTGTCTCAATTCCACTAGTCCAGCTGCTGCATGGAAGTCCTACAAGGCTCTGGAACAGTCCCAAGACTCCAGCCCAATGGCCCTGCCTGCTCCCCATAGTCTCAGAGGTCCAGGCTGCTGCTGCTTCAGGCCAAGATGGGGGACAGCCCCAGCCAGGCCAGGCTGTTTTCAGATGGAGACTGTCACAAAGGCAAGTTCATCACAGAGGAGACAGGCTTAATAAAAAAGTCCCTTACTCTCCTCGTAGTTGACTAAACAGGGATACATTTCAGATTTAAATTTGATATTTTAAAATGTATATAAATATTTTCTAAAAGTATATTCTCATAAAAATATATGGGATAACAGTGAGGTCATGCCCCTTGGACTCCTGGATGATGCCCCAATTCTGCCCCCTGCCAAGGAGTTTCCACTGGGATCATTTGTGTGGACAGCTTTAAGATAATTTTGCTATAAACTTACAAAAATGACACAGTCTTTTTTCTCTTTCCCTTTTTATTTAAATAACTGCTGATGTGTGTTTTTTGATATAACTTCCTTTTTTTTTTACATTTGTCTTGGTAATCTTCTTATTGAAATTATTTCCAAATTTTTTCTTTCATAAATGAAACTGCATTGAAAACCCTTATATATGCATATTTCTGTGCCCTGTGTATTTTTTTCATCTATTTACTAAATACCCGAAGCAGGCACAAGACACGGACAGGTGGAAATAGTGGCAGATAAGTGATTGGCAAAAACTGCTCAGACATAATGCCAATTAAAAATATCCTCATATTTAGGCCAGGCGTGGTGGCTTACGCCTGTAATCCCAGCACTTTGGGAGGCCAAGGTGGGTGGATCACCTGAGGTCAGGAGTTCAAGACCAGCCTGGTCAACAGGCTGAAACCCTGTCTCTACTAAAAATACAAAAATTAGCTGTGCATAGTGGCATATGACTGTAGTCTCAGCTACTCAGGAGGCTGAGGCAGAAGAATCTCTTGAACCTGGGAAGCAGATGTTATAGTGAGCCAAGATCACGCCACTGCACTCCAGCCTGGGCCACAGAGCAAGACTCCATCTCAAAAAAAAAAAAAAAAAAAAAAATTCCTCGTATTTTAATGAAGAGCAGACATCATAGCAGAATGCCAAGTGCAAGCAGATGGCTAAATCTAGAGAGTGAATTCTTATAAAAGATTAGAAATAATTTTAAATTAAGTAATATTTCAAAAATTCAAGGAAGTACTAAGAATGATATATCAAATGCCCATCTGCCTACCACACAAATTTTACAACTATTATCATTTTATTACATTAATTTTAGATATCTATTTTTTAAAATTTATTTTTATTTATTTTTAAAAATAAATTTTATCGGGTATATTTAAAATATATCAGATGGTATTATGTGATTCATACAGATAGTAAAGTTACTATAGTGAAGTAAAATAACATATCTATAATCTCACATAATTTTGCATTTTGTGACATGAACAACTAAATCTAGTCATCTAGCAGAAATTCCAAATATAGTATAATTTAATTAACTCATGATGTACATTAAACCTCATCCTATATCTGCTAATTTGTAGCTTCTAGCCTACATCTCCCAACCCCCTACAACCCGCTCTGCGGGTAACCATTACTTTATCCTCTCTCTGTATATTTGGCTTTCTCTTTTTTTTTTTTTCAGATTCTACGTGTAAGTGTGAACATGCAATATATTTCTTTCCGTGTCTGGCTTGTTTCACTTAGTACAACGTCCTCCAGGTTCATCCATGTGGCCAATGACAGGATCCCCTTCTTCTTTAAGGCTGAATAATATTTCATTGTGTGTGTGTACTGCATCTTCTTTATCCATCCGTTGATGGGCACTTAGGTTGTTTCCACATGCTGGGTATTGTGAATAGTGTTGCAACGAACACAGGAGTGCAGATATCTTTATGAGGTGATGATTTTATTTCCAGAGGGATTGCTGAGTCATATGGTAATTCTATTTTTAATTTCTTCAGGAACCTCCACACAGTTTTTCATAATGGCTGCGCCAGTTTACCTTCCCAGAAACAGTGTACAAGGGCTATCTTCTCTCCACACCTTCACCAACATTCATTATCTCTTGACTTTTTGGTAATAGCCATCCTAATGGGTATTATTATTTATTTTAAAAAGTAAAATGTTACACATCTATTATGCTCCCCCCTCAAAGATAACCACTTTTCTATCATTGGTGGGTAACATTTCTACCTATGTTTAAAAACTTTTGCCTATGTAAAAGAATTTTGTGTGCTTTTCAAAATTTACATAAATTTTGGAATTTCTGTTTTGTTTTGTTTTTTATTTATAGGACTTGCTTTTTAATATCCTTCTTTTTGGGAGCAATAAGGCAGCTCCTGTTGGGGCCACAGCCTTAGATGGAGGAACACAGCCAACCTGCTGTGACTCCCTGACCTCACCCTCCTCCTGCTTCCCACTTTTCTGATTTTATCCTTCCTTGGCCAAACTCAACTGGAAGCCAAAAGGGGCCCACTGACACTGTCCATGGTGGTCATAGAACAAGGGTGCCCACTGGCATGGTCCAGAGAAGTCAGAGGATAAGGATGTCCATTGGAGCAACCCACAGAGGTCAGAGGGCAAATGTGCCCATTGGAGCAGCCCGTGGAGGTCAGAGGGTAACGGTGCACATTGGTGTAGTCTGTGGAGGACAGAGGGTAAGGGTGCCATTGGAGCAGCCCATAGAGGTCAGAAGGTGAGGGGCCCACCGGTGTAGTCCATGGAGGTCAGAGGGTAAAGGTGCCAATTGGAGCTGCCCATGGAGGTCAGAGGGTAAGGGTGCCCACTGGAGCTGCCCAGGGAGGTAAGAGGGCAAGGGTGCCCATGGGAGTTGCCCATGGAGGTCAGAGGGCAAGGGTGCCCATTGGAGCAGCCCATGGAGGTCAGAGGGCAAGGGTGCTCATTGGAGCAGCCCATGGAGGTGAGAGGGCAAGGGTGCCCACTGGAGCAGCCCATGGAGGTCAGTCTTCCAAGACAAGCCAGGTAGAGATAGGAGGAGTGCAGACCTCGGGGGACAAATGGAGAAAATTTAGCACAGGGGCAGGGGTGGAGATGTGAGAGCCATATGAGTCCATTATTAGTCTGTTGAGATACCTCAAATGAGAGATGATGTTGGTTAGGTTGGGGAGGTGCTCAGATTCTGGGTCTATGAAAGTTTGTTTAGAATTTGCTGATTGATTAGCCATGGAGCGTGAGAGGAGGAAAATCAGGATGGCTTTGGGTTTGAGAGGTTGGGAGGTGGTTTGCTGTCTTTGTTTTCTCTTATGATTGCATCATCTATCTTGAGTACATGGCACTCAATAAACTTTTTTTCCACTTGCCCACATCTATTTATCATGTGGAGATTTTTATCTGTCTCTGTCCTTGCATGGGGTCCTTTCCTGTTTCATAAAGCTCTTATAGGTTGGACTTTCTCTGTTTTCTTGGTTTATTTATTGGTATTTAGAGAGGAAGAAAGTGTGGATATCTGGGATCCTTGGAAAATAAATTTTAAAACAATATTAAATAGTTATTGGCCTGATTCAATATAAAAAATTTGGAAATTTTCAAAAATATTAAGCTTTTTCAAATCATCTGTTAATAACCTTATGTAAATCTTACCACTGTAAATATATTGGTATGTATTTTAGTTTAAAAATATTTTATGTTTATATTTTTTGTAATTGAGACCCTGATGAATACTGTTTCATGATCTAGATTTTTATTTAATAATAAAACCTAAGCATTTCCAAAACTGTAAAATTATTAGAGAGCATCATGTAATGCAACCATTTGATATTATTTTATGATGCTTCCATATATTATTTAGCCAATTCCTGAGAATTGATTAAGATTTTCCCTAATTTTTAGCTACTACGGACAGGGCTATAATGAATAGTCTTATTTCTATATGTGTGTATGTCTGATTTTTGTTTCCTTCTAGGCAAGGTTCTCAGAAATGGAATTAGTCATCCAATATTTTTTCACCTCTTAAAAATTTTAATATACATTGCTAAAATATCCTCTAGGGTTGATCTTGATAATTGGGTTATTCAGGTCCTCTGTTTCCTGATTGTTTTCTGTCTACCTTGGCTGGTCCGGAAGTTAAGCAATTACTTAGTCACCTCTGTGGCAAACCTGATGCCCACTCTCTCTCTTTGCACCACTGGCACACACAGGCTCCCTCGTCCCTGGATTCCCCCTCCCGCCCAGGTGCAGAAGCCTGGACTCAGTTCTGCAAGGCACTGTCTGGGTTGCTGGTGGCGTGTCCTATTTTCTCCCCAAAACTGTTCCTACACCTTTATATCTTACACAACTTCTTCTCTACTTGATGCTATCATTCAAGTTTACACTGACTTCATAGAAGTATTCTTACTTTATATTTTTATTCTAAATGAAGATTTTAGGAGAGAGGAGGGAAACAGTGTTCTCATTCCCATGCATGGATCCTGAAACCCACATGTTCTGCAGGACTCTGGGATGAGAGCTACTTGTTTCCTTCCAGCCCTACAGCTGCAAGCTTTCCTCCTTGATTGCTGGCCCATTTTTATTTCCCCAAGGGGTGCAGGACCTGGTAATATTCTTGCAATGTTGCATTCCCTGGGTAGGACTGTCTGTGCAGCATGGGGTCTCTGTAGGCTACAGGGAGTCCATGTGGCTGGATGAGAGTCAGGGCTGGAGATGGGGATTTTCCAATAATAACCCGTCCTTGGGCTCTGATCCTTGCTCTCCTGGAGTGAATAAAGCCACACCCATGATGGCTCAGATCACAAGAGGTGAACTGATGAGGACTCCTCTGGTGAGGGGGCTGGATCCTCTGCTTTCTGATGAGGCGTGGCTGACTCAGACAGATTAGCCCTGCTGAATCTAACTCCTGCCTGGAAATAGGAACTTCTGCTTTTGTTTCCTTCTTTTGAAAATAGAAACTGACTATTCTTTTTGTCTCTTTCAGGTGGTTTTTTGTACTTTTATTGTTGCATCTAAACCATGGAAATTTGAACTCACCATGCTGAAGAAACAATGCAAAGATATGTAGTTATCTTCTAGCGTGTTCTGCCACACTCATTTCCATTTTAAAGAAGAAGCAAAGACACTTGCAAGAACTAGAACAACACAGTTAACCCATTAACTTCATTTGTTTGGCCTTTTTGCATTTTTGTGTGTTCTTCATGGGCTGATGTTGAAAATCCATGATGTGTTTTGACAGCATTGCATAGCCTATTCTTGCTGGATACTTCCCCTACTAGCTGGGATAATCTGCTGCAATAAATGGAAGTGGTTTCTACACCTCACCCAACTCTGAGTACAAATTACTTTTCATGGACAAATCTTTCTAGATAACCAGAGGACCCAGCCCTCAATTGCTTCAAGCATGCTGGCACTCTCTGTAAGGCTCTGAGAGTCTGGCTGCCTTGAGAGTTTCCATCCATGGATTTCTACGGAAATCTCCCTTCCCAGGACTTTTTGGAAGACACAGCCCGTTAGCTTAGAAACAGTTAGTTTTAACCAGATCCAACCAGAGAGACAGCTGGGCCATTTAGAGATTTTCATTGGTTTTGAATTGAAGCAGAAAAGTTAATGATGCAGGGAGAGAAGACTACATTCATGTGTGTGTGTGTGTATGCACACGTGTGCATGTCTGTGCATAAGTGTGTGCTCACAGTTAGATGTATCAGTTAATGCTGTATGACAAGTCACCTGGTCACTTAACGGCTCAAGCAATTGATTTATATGTCTCATGGTGTCTGTGAGTCAGGCATCTCTGGATGGCCAGACTGGGCAGCTCTGGTTGTCACGTCTCATTGGGTTACACTCTGATATTGATTGTGCTGCCATTATTTAAAGGTTTGATGGACTCTGGAGAATCCTTTCCAAGGTAGCTCACTCCCATGGCTGCAGGTTGATAATGGTTATTGACTGAGGTCTCTGTTCTCCACGTGGCTTCTCCGCAAGACTGTACGTCAGCTTGGTATCCTGGATGACTTGCTCCAGACACAGTGTTCCCAGAGACCAAGATGGAAGCCACTGTATCCTTTGTAAACTAGACTCAACCCAGAACAGCCCTGGCTCAGTGTGGACTACACAACGACATAAAGATAGAGATTAGGGTCACTGGAGGCCATCTGGGAGGCCAGCCACTACAGTGTGTACACATGTGTGCATGTGTGCGCATGCATGTGTATGGGGAGTGGACTGAGGTGATACCATGACCGTAAAGAGGCACTTTTGAAATCCTGATGCTTAGACAGCAGCACCAATGTGCAGGCTGGGGCAAGGAGACAATATTGTGTAATAGCCAGTAGTAATACAGGGTCAGATTCTAACTTAGACACATGACGGAAGGATGGTGATGCTCAGAGGCCACCTGCATGACAGCTGTTCTTGAGGGCTCTTCTCTGACAGGGCTGACTGCAACCTTCTGAGCCTCTCTGCCTAATGGCTTTCTCTGCCAATGAAGGGCAGGCTGGAGTGCCAGTGGGTAATACCCTTGAGAGGAGCCCTCAGCCAATGATAGAAGTTGGAGGATAAACATCCTGGCCTTTTATCCCCTGGGATATAACGCCAAGTTGTGTCTACCCAGTCACTGAGGAGTGTCCTGCAAGACTGAGCCCTAGCTATCCATATTGCTAATCTCACTATCCGTGCTGCTTCTGCCCCTTACTATTTCCACTTTTCAACTGCCTTTCTGGAATCATTTATAAATAAGCCACTTGTACTTGAATTTTTTGTCTCCAAGTCAGCTTCTGGAGGAGCCAACTTGATAGTGGAACCCAGATCTACTGTAAATGGCACCCTGAGACCCCCAGGGGCTTACCTGGCTGAGATCAGAAATCAGGATACCCTTTACCTTGACAATGGAAAAACCAAATTCTGCCAAAATATTTAAAGAGGTTTATTCTGAGCCATATGAGTGACCAAGAAAGGGAAACACAGTCTCAAGAGGTCCTGAGAAAGTGTGGCTGAGGTGGTCCAGTTACAGGTTAGTTTGAAACATGTCATGGAGCCAGGAGTTGCAGGTAAAATTATAAATCAATACATGGAAGGTATATATTGGTTTGGTCCCAAAAGGTGGGACATCTCAAGGCATTGGCTTACAAGTTTTAGGTGGGTTTAGGGATTCTTTAGTTTGAAATTGGTAGAAAAAGTTAAGCTTTGTCTAAAACATGGAGTCAGTAGAAAGGAATGCTAAGGGGCTCTACTATCTGTCAGGTGATGCCATGCCAGAGTCAGGTTGGAAAACAAGTCACAATGTACTGGGTCAGAAAGGACCTTTTTGATGAAATTTTATGGTTTGCAAGGCATGATTCCTCAGGTCCTTAAACAGGAATTTCAGAAATAAAGAAAAAAAGGTAAGAGGTCAGTCCTCAACCTGCGCTCTCTAACATCTGCCAGCAGTTGAGCTCTTGGGTGGCGAGCAGGTGAAGTGGCGTTCTTCATGGCCCCACACAACCCTGGGCCCCTTTCTTTCCCATGTGCTGGCAGGGTTGTGGGGACACTGTCAGAGCAGTTCTTGTTCCATTCTCTCCCTGCCTCAGGAATGGGATCCCTATGCTACTAGCTGCAGCACCTGAGGACACATCTCTCTCATCTACCCTCGCCTTCATCCCCAAGCTCCGTGGGTATGCAACCTGTCCATCTGGGGGACTTGGTCTCCCTTGCTTCTTGGCCTGAGCTGGCCAGCCCTATGTGGTCTCATGAGCAGCCCATGGAGGAAGGTGTTCTTTGCTGAGCCCTGACAGTGTGATTGAACATTGGAGGGACCTGGGTCTTCACATGTCCCGGGCTGCTTGTTTCCATCATACTCATACCCCATGTTGTCTTAGGGCGTACCAAACCCTACTGCCAACATCTAAGGTCAGTTTTGTTAATGTGATCTGTGCATGGGTTCAGGTTTAGCTCTTCAAAACCATCTGGCCTCTTTTGACCCATTGAGTCAGAGTCAGGATGAAGAATTAAGATCAAGACAGTTTCACTGACTCATGGAATTTTTGAGTTTATTGACTAACAGCAATATTTTTATATGAGCATGAAAGGAAATGGAATGTGTGGACATAGAGGCTCCTGAGACACCTCTAAATTGTCTCCTTCTCTACCAAGGCCGTGTTAGCCTTGGCCACACCAGGAAGGACACAGACATATATCAAAGAGGCTTCATGCAGTGTAGCTTGCCTTTCCACCTTCTACCACGTGAGGACACAGCAGGGAGGCCCTCACAAGATGCTGGCACCTTGGTCCTGGGCTTCCCAGCCTCTAGAGCTGTGAAAAATAAATTTCTGTTTCCTGTAAATTAACCAGCCTGTGTTATTCTGTTATAGCAGCACAAACAGAAGAGGACAGTTCCTTTCCTGGGCTCAGCAGGGGCCAGGGAAGAACCAGAACTCCAACTCACAGGAGGTATGTGGACATGAGGGACTCTGGGTCTTAGGACCTGAAGTGGAGATTTGGAGTGAGTGGGAGTTGTCCTGAGACCACATACAGGGCCAGGACTGACAGCTGAGATGTTTCCTTGTGTATGTATCCCGGCAGTTCCCTGCCCTCCCCAGGCTCCACCCCATCTTCCCTTCCTCTGCCTCAAGGAGAGAGGTTTGGGGAGTCTGCAAAAACCTCACATTTTCCTCATCACTTTGTGTTCATTATTATGGTCAACCTCCCCAAGGCTGTGTCCCAGCCCTGACCCCCTGAGAAAAATGAGGAAAGTATCCAGATGTCCTCCAGCAGATGGGAAAGTGGCCACAAGGTAGAATAAAGTAGTGTATATGTAGCACATTTTGGAACTAATTTATACTTAGTGTTTTCTTCTACTGCCACTTTTGACTTCAGCTGTAACCATTTGGGGACAGCCAAGCAGAGGTTGCCATCTTTATATAAATGACTCAGGGACAGCAGATGACAGATTAGGAGCTGAGGGGTGCAGGGTTAAATGAGAACTCACATTTCTGGGGAAGGAGGAAGCTAGTGACACTACACTACAATCTGTGCCCCTTTTCCTTCCTGGGGTTGGGGTCCAGGGATGCTACTGACCAGACGTTCCCAGCATGTCTCTGGCCTTAGCCTCTGGCACAAAATTTGCTCAGGGGCCCACCTCATGGCTACACTCAACATCTATGAACCCAGTTTCCTGATTCTTCACTGCACAAATTCCCGAAGGAGGAGAAGTATAGCTGTCTCCAGGAGCAAGTGCAGACAGGCAAGGCAAGCTAGGAGAGGTCTTTCCAAAGGAACAGGGCCTGCAATGCGACTCCTGTCCTCTAATTAGGCCTGTGCACCTGGGTCATGTCATGCATGATGAGTCTGGAAATACAATAGAAATCAACACATGTCCCAGAAATTGTGGATGTCCATTTCTTAGGGATGCAGAAAACTGTTAAAGACCCACACATGTAGTCTGAGTCAGGCAGGAATTAGTACATCCTCCCAGGAGCCAGTGCCTTAGAGTGGGCTCCTCTCCCCTTGCTCCATGAAGGACGGCTGTGCTCCAAAAGGGTCCTGAGCCAGGACACCCCATCACCTCAGTGAGCTCACTCCCCATGAGACCCTGTCCTGGGAGCTGTCTCAGAAATTGTTCTCAAATGGAATGAGTAGGGTGGATTCTTGGATCCGCAGGAGGCGCTGTGGATAAAGCGCCTTCTCTGAGCTTCCTTCTGCTGATGGAGTCAGGGTCAAGAGAAGGACCAAGGGTGGGAGCAGACAGGGGAGGTGGTGGGAGGGTCTCAAAGGAAAATCTGTTCAAGTCTGGAACAAGGCAGTGCAGGGCTGTGTGGGTTCCAGAGACCCACGCACCAGATGGGACAAAGTGCAGCAGCTGTGCCTACCTCAGTGCTGGCAGGCCGCAGGGAGGTCTCTGGGCCTGGCTCCCCACTCTGCCTTGCCTGAATGCCCATGATCTAGGGACCACCCTCCCAGCACTTCTATGGAGGGTACGTCCCAAGACGATGGTCCAAACGCACCACAGGTCTGTGTTAGGTCCCCCCAGGCTGACCCTGAAACGCAGACTGGTGGGTGCAGGTAGTTTATTTGGAGATGATCCCAGGAGGCACATGTGAGAAAGGGAGATAGAGAAGGGGAAACACAATGTGTCTGTTATCGATGGGTTACACTGGGGCCGAGGGTGTTTATCCTGCTGGGGAGCTCTGAGAACCATGTGACACACACTCTGAATCGGGTGCCAGGAGGCTGGGAGACTGGGACATTCACCTGCCTCGCTTCTGAAGATGGAGCGTGGCTCTCAGACTTGACCTTAGGAGTTGGCAACCATGGCCCGAGGACCAAATGCAGCCCAGTCTGGTTGTCTCCATGTGTAAACAAAGTCTTGTTGGGACAGGACTGCTCTTATTTGTTTATGCATTGACTATGGCTGCTTTCAACTTACAAAGGCTGTGCTGGGTAGCTGAGAAAGTGACTATATGGCCTACAAAGATCAAAATAGTTACTCCTTAAATCTTTACAGAAAATACATGCTGAAGCCTGATCTGGGAGATGTGGACAGGGTGTCCATAGCTGCTGGCTATTCTCAGCTAACACACTAGGTATACATGCACCCTGAGCATTAGTGCCAATGTCACATTTGTTACGTGGGATCCCGAGTCCCTGTCCTGCTCCATGTGCACATCTGATACCCTGGGAGGCCACCCTCACTGCCCCTCTGCAGCCTGCAAGGGGCCCTGAGATAGCAGCTCAGACGCACCTTACCTGTGCCTCTGGAAGTGGCTCAGGAGGCCCAATAAGGGAGAAAAACTTACCCCTGAGAGCCCAGGAGGCTGCCCTGCTGAGAATAACTCCATCAACTGCCCAAGCCCCTTCCTCCAGAATCATGGCACACAAAGCTTCTTAAAATGCTAATTGTTAAGATGTATACTACATGATGAATTTAGACAATGAAGAATTTCTAAAATACCTGAGCATGAACTCCTAACACATGGAAAGTAAGAACACACAAGCACAGAGCTGCTCAGGCACTGAAGGGCCATGTTGAGGAACTGCCGACATGCTGGAAAGGAGAGGACAGCAGGTGGCCAGGCCCGTGGCTAGGACCCACTCAGGAATGCCCGCCTGAGCACGTCTTGTTCCAGAGGTCAAACCGTGTCCTCCAGGGCTCTATTCCAATGGTGAAGAAGCAGGTGCAGGTCTGAGGGAGCAAGCACAGGAAGGGACAGTGTGTGGGGGCTTGGGACGCAGAAGCTTGTGGCTTCTGCTATCAACACAGGTTCCATCTCAATCTTGCCCATTCCCAGGGCTGGGCTCTGGACGCCAAGTGTGGCCCTCCAGCCTGAGTTCTGGGCTGTTCCAGACTTTCAGGGTGATCTGTGGCTCCCTCCTGACCAAGGAACACCTGTAGTAGCACCCTCCTCCCTAGCCAGCAGCCTCCAGGGGAAACCCAGGCTGTCTAGTGTCTTTCATCCTCCAAGAACAGCATGGCACACTCCATTCCAGAGGGAGCTGCTCTCAGATTTAAACAAGTACTTAACCTATTAACTAATCCTCTGATAAGGGGATGGAGTAATGCTAGATGTGTTGTGCACAGTGTCAGGGTTCATTATGTCCTTGTCCCCACAGCAGGTCCTGCAGCTCAGCAGGAGCCAGGACAGGACCAGGGAGGGAGGGCAGTGGGGTCCCTCCTCAGCCTCCACCTGCCTCAGGCTCTGGATTAGGGGAGGGGGACCCTGAGAACTGCACACTCAGAGAGAGGTGATGTCAGATCCCCACCAGGCTCTTTCTTCAAAAGGCAGAGGAAGGCTGGGGAGGAAGACCAGAGAGGGGAGAGTCTCTACTCAGGCCTAGGAGACTAGGACCCCAGGGGGCAAGAGCAGTCTGAAGGCCATGTGCCCTGGGTACAAGCAGCTGTAGTGGCGTGACATGGCAGAGTCAGGAAACTCAAACTGGCCAGGAGACTGCAAGTGGACCCCTGGCTGCCTGCCCCTCTGTGCTCGCCACTAAGGCACAAGCAAGGTAGCCTGGTAGAGGCTGCTGCAGGCTCACTCCTCTAAGTCTCTTTGTCAGCTGCACCTGTTTCCACACCACACCCCATGCGGCATCCACAGCTGTATCCAGGAGGGAAGCTGGTGTCTTGTCTTACATTGTTCAGCTCTGGGCTCTCTTGAAAAGGGCAGTTGTCAATGTCATCTTCAAATTTCCCACACATGGTTCTGCCCAGTTGCAGATTCATGGAGAATGTCATCTTATCATAACCCTGTTGAATAAAAACGATTAAAGTGGACAGACTCTTTGAGTTGCTCATAGGTAACTCCTTGTGAAAATGCGACCTTGTAGGAAGAGGCTGCAACACTCTCCTCCACTAGGGAGCTCGCACGTGGGCCTGGCATCAGGTCACTGGAGGTAAAACCCAGGAGACCTTCTCTAGACTGAGGAGTTAAGAGCAAACAGCAAATATGTGTGGTGGGTCCTGGGACAGACACAGGCTGTCAAACCCTATTAATGCATCCTGTATCTCCAGCTTCACCTCCCTATCTCCCATGATGAGACCCGGCTTCACTCTCAGCAGGCATGTGAGCCTGCAGCTGCATTTTCAGAGGACATGTGCTGCATGCTCGGGAAGGTGTTAGCTCTCCATCAGTTTTCAGGGTAACCTCAGCCCTGGGGCAAGGGGAGCCTCATCTAGAGTGTGTTTTCCAACCTTCCACCTGACCTCCAGCAAGAGGAACGCAAGAATGCTACCCAGTGCTTCCACTACACACAGGGACACACCCTTGGGACAACGGCTTTAAGAAACACCGTCTGCCCTATTGCAAAGTGCACTCTGAGGTTCTCCTTCCTCTCCTTCCCACTCCATTCTATGTCATTCCACTCCATAGACTCCCTCCCCATCCAGCCAGGACCTTGCACAGAGTCTTTCCAGAGCTTAAGCTCTGTGCGGCACTGGGGTCCCTCTACGCTTCTTTCAGGTTCTTGGTGCCGACAGAGGAAGAGCAATGCTCCTTCTCCCTCTAAACCAGACGTTCTCCACTAGGAGGGCATTTTAATTGTTTGTGCCTGCAGCCCAGATGAATGGCACATTCCTGAATCATTTAATGATTCCATTAAAAGGAGAACATTTTAGGATTAAGGACCATGGACTGTGGAAGAGTGTAACACAACATTCAACTCATTAAGTGTAGATGCAGGGAGGAGCCCAGAGCAGGTGGAAATCAGAGAAGAACTGACTTCACAGCGGCCTCTCAGGGCCGATGGTGCTTCTTTTTTACTTCTGAATTATCAGCTCTCTTTGTCTCTCTGTCTCTCTGTCTCTTTCTGCCTATCTGTCTCTGTCTCTCTCTTCCCTTTCTTTTACTCTGATTATCTCTTTTCCTAATTATCTCTTTTTTAATTTCTTTGAAATGTTTCTCAGTTTCTGTCTGTGGACGTTTTTTTGTGTGACCCATTTCCTCACCTGATGCATCATTTTCTCAGTTTTCCTTATTTTGAGGTCATTCTTCAGTTAAGTGATGCCATAAAAATCATGGAGGTTGAATAATATATCTAGCATTGAGTAGATCTGGACTCAAAAAAATTATAATGTATATCTTTCATAAAGACAAAAAGCGAATTTCTGAGGTTGTATTTTATACAAGTTTAGACTACAAATGGTGAACCAGGAGTCCTGGTTAAGCCCTGCCCCACACGCTGCCACCCCTGCCCATCACTCAGCAGCCTGTGCTGGACACTAGTGCAGAAAAGGATGTGCTCACCAACCTGCTCCTTCCAGGAAGCCAGGACAGGCACCAGCTTGTAGGCATACCAGTCCTTGCTCTGCTTGTTGAATGTGTACACGGCAAACTCCAGGGTGGGAGGGAGATAAACAGCAATTTGTTTTTGGTCATTCCACTCCTCTTCCTCTTGGAAACGCCAAGCATAGGTAACCAGGAACTGGAAGCTGAAGAGAAGCAGCAGTGGCGCACAGGACAGAGCCCTGCTCGGCGGCAGACTCCACATGGCGCAGGGCACAGGAAGCACTCCTAACCTCCAGCCTTCCCAGCCTGGACTCCCACAGGAGCCTACTGCACACAGTTCTGGCCCTTAAACTCTTGAGCTCAGGTGGAAACTCCTCCCTCCAGGCCTCATCTCTGGCATTATAATCTGTCCCTCCCAAATGTGGCTTCGCCTCCTCCAGACAAAGCTGTTTCAATCATCTCTTGTTCAGGGAGAAGTGACAGCAACCATGGGGGTGGGTTAGAAAGATAGGGACCCCAGTGGGCAAGAGCAGGGCATGAGGTCCAGCCACCACTGCTCCCTAGTGCCTCAGTGGGCTAGAGGAGAGCACCCACTTCCTCGGGTGTCCCAGGGTCAGTCCCTGAAATAAGAATAGAAGTACAAGAGGTGTGAGTGGAAGGTGATCCCTGGACATGCCAGTGGGGTGGGGAAACAAAACCAGATGGGTCAAGGACTAAAAGGAGGAGCTGCCAGGAGTAAAAGTGCTGTGAGTGAACAGAAGGCATGGCTGCATGGGGACTCATAGGAAGGCTCCACAGCACCTGCCTGAGTATCAGCAACCTGATGCTCTGGGGCCCTGGGGCTGAGGGTGAAGACTGCTCTTGGGCATCCTTCATGGCTGCTTTAAAGCTTAGGACCTGCTGCACTGGCACAGCACCCTCCCGACTAAGAATGTGAGAAAGATTAGTACAGGTACTTGCAGCTGGATTCAGCCACTGGAGATACAAGTTTGGCTAAGTTGGGGGATGGTCCTAGGAACCCCACACTGCTGGAAGTCAGGGATAGAGGAGGGGGCTTGGGACAGAAACAATGCCATGCATTCAGCACCAGGTCACTTTCTCCTGAGCATAGCTGGACATAGATGTGGCCTGTGCTGAGCTCTGACCTTGGATGTGGCGGCCATGAAGGACAATGTGCCAAGGTGAGGCTACTCCCATGAGCTGGTGCATACCCTTCCTTCCCAGGCCTGCAGAATGGAGGGAGCATCCAGGTGGGACTCTGAGTCTGTGGATGGTACTCACAGGAGTGGGTCTCAGCAGAGTTTCCTCCAGCACAGCCCTCACCCTCTGGCTGACCCTCTCAGCCCTAAGTCATGAGTGACAAATGCCATTTCATGGTTCCACCCCCTGAGATCCTTGTTGTCCCTTCCAGCAGCTGGCAGAACTTAATGAATTCACCTGAGTTCTCCCGGAGATGCAGAGAGTTGGGGGTAGGGGTGGAGGGGTGGTCCTAGCCTTGGAGACCTGAGACCCAGTCCAGCTGTGCCAGGAGCTGATTCTGCACCTTCACCCTTCCCTGAGCTTTCTGGGCCTCCCTTGTCCACTCCTCAGATGGGCATAGCATTGTCCATCCAGCCTCCAGAGGCTTGTTGCTTACTGGACAAATTGCCCTCATGGAGTCAAAGTGCTGTGATAATCACAAAGCTGTATGCTTAGATTGGCAATTGTTCTGCACTGGCAATTCCTTTCCTTATCTCTGCTGAGGGTACATGGGGACCTTGCACATTTGACATTTCTCCCCAGTGTTCAGGCCTGGACCACAGCCTGGGGAAGGAATGAAGGCAGGGCTCAGCACTGCCACTGAGGCTGACAACAAAATGCAGACTCTGGGAGGTATTCTCACCACTGTGATGACTAAATGCACCTGTGTATCTCTCCAGAGGGGAGCACAGATGAAGGAGGCCGAGGCACAGGAAATTCCTGCAGAAAGGGGCTCAGAGGGAGGGCGTGCAGGGGCCCTGGAGACAGGCACAGTCTGGCTTCCTTCCCGTGCTCTCTCCAGAGCCCCACCTGGGTCCTCCCTCGCACTCTCCTCACCCACCTGGAGCACCCTACCCATCTGCGCCATGTACTGTGCATCTCCTTGATCTTCATATAGAGTCTATTTTTCTTTCTGAGTCACAGAATCATCGTTTGTTCAAGTCAGATTTCTCTCCATTGTGGGAACAGGTGAATAAACTCACCCCCGCTCCCCAACAAGAGTATCGTGGCCAAGTAAAGGAATCTGTAGTTTACATTTACAGGCCTTTGTCCAATTCTTTCACATACATCACTAGTCAAAGAGCAAGGAAAAGAACCTTCTTATTGCAGTAGTGACTTGGTACATGATTTGACCTTGGGCTGAGAGCATGCACAGCAATGTAAATGCAGGTTATATGATCATAAAGAAAAAAATCCATCAAGAAGCCATAATAGTGATGAATCTGCATGCAAATACAACAGAACAAATGACAATGTTGCAGGGAATATGGCACTTCCACAACCATGTTGGGAGGGTTTAATATGTCTCCTGGAAGCTGGCTTACAGAAGCCTACATGTTATAAAGGATACAGCAGAGTTGACAGATACAGTTAACTAGTCTACTTCAGTAGTTGCCTGTAAATTTCTTTACCTAATATAAAGTATGTTTAAATTGTAGCAAAATAAACATAACATTTACAATCTTAACAATTTTAAGTGTACAGTTCACTATTGTTTAAATATATTTACGTTGCTGTGCATAGAATATAATTTTTAAAGGAATGATCTGTTAATTATGAAATTAAAGTGTTAATTGTATTACAGAGATATTGGCAAAACAACACTTAAGGCATAGCTGGTGGGGTTTGGGTGCATTGTACTTACTGAGGATGATGTAATTGGCTGCTCCCTAATGTGTAAGCTCTCACTCCAACATCCCCAGAAGGTCTCTTCCACTGCCTGGCTCTCATGGGTCGCCAGGCTCTTTCTTCACAAGAAACCTGATTCCTTGATGGCAGGAGCTTTGAGTCTTCATCGTGGGCCTCTGTGCTGTCTCTGTGCTGAACATTGACAGGGGAGAGGGCTGGCATTAGCAGGGAAGCCCCATCCCATGGTGCTCTCCAGCTCCCATGGAGTTCTAGAACAGAACAAGTTCTGTGGAGGATGGTGCCAGGATGGGTGGCTTGAGGTAATCTGGAGGCAGGAGCCCCCAGCCAAGCAGTCTGTACCTCCCTGAGGGCAGCCTCACAGCCCAGAGATGTGCCACCATCTACTGGCCTAGGGTCTGAGCTGGTTATGAAAATGACCCCCACAAAGTTGTTTGGAAGATGAGTGGTGGCTGGGTGCAGTGGCTCACACCTATAATTCCAGCACTTTGGGAGATTCACAGGGGAGGGTAGCTTGAGCTCAGGAGCTCAAGACCAGCATGGACAACATTAAAAAAAACCCATTTCTACAAAATAGACAAAAATTAACTGGGCATACTGGTGTGTACCTGTAGTCCCAGCTATTTGGGAGGCTCAGGCAGGAGGATCACTAGACCCCAAGAGATGGAGATGGAGGCTGCAGTGAGCCATGATCACACCAGTGCACTCCAGCCTGAGCAAAAGAGTGAGACCCTGTCTCAAAAAAAAAAAAAAAAAAAAAAAGATGAGTGGTTACTAATACACATTGCCCCCCTCCTTTTTTTTTTGTAATTTAACATTCTATTTTAGATTCAGGAGGGTACATGTGCAGGTTTGTTACATGGGTATATTGTGTGATGATGAGGTTTGAGGTATGATTGATCCTGTCACCCAGGTAGTGAGCATAGTACCCAATAGTTAATTTTTTAACCCTCACCCCCCTCCCTCCCCACCCTACTAGTTTCTAGTATTTATCTTTAGCTCCCACCTATAAGTGAGAATATACTGTATGTGGTTTTCTGTTTCTGTATTAATTCACTTAGCATAATGGCCACTAGCTTCATCCATGTTCCTGAAAGGGATATAATTTTGTTCTTTTTTTATGGCTGTGTAGTATTCCATGGTGTGTATGTACCACGTTTTCTTTATCAAATACACTGTTGATGCGCAATTTGGTTTATTCCATGTCTTTGCTATGGTAAATAGTGCTGCAATGAACAAAGAGTGTATGTGTCTTCTTGGTAGAATGATTTATTTTCCTTTGGGTGTATACCCAGTAATGGGATTGCTGGGTGGAAAGGTCATTCTATTTTTAGTTCTTTGAGAAATCTCCAGTTGCTCTCCACAGTGGCTGAACTAATTTACATTTCCACCAACAGTGTGTAAGTGTTCCCTTTCTCTGCAGCTTCACCATCTGTTATTTGTTGACTTTTAAATATTAATCATAGCCACTCTGACCAGTGTGAGATAGTATCTCATTTTGTTTTCTTTTTTAACTTTTATTTTAGGTTCAGGGGTACATGGACAGGTTTGCTTTATAGCTAATTTGCCTGTTAAGGGGTTTGGTGTACAGACTGTTTCATCACGAAAGTAATAAGCACAGTACCTGATAGGTATTTTTTTTTATCCTCACTCTTCCCTGGCCTTCTACCCTCCACCTTCAAGTAGGCCCTTATTCCTTTCTTTGTGTTGATGTGTACTCAGTTCTCACTTATAGGGGAGAACATGTAATATTTGGTTTTCTGTGTCTGTGTTAGTTTGCTTAGGATAATGGCCTCCAGCTCCATCCATGTTGCTACAAAGGACATGATCTTATTCTTTTTTATGGCTGGGTAGTATTATTTACTTTATATGTACCATATTGTCTTTATCCAGTCTACTGTTCATGGACATTTAGGTTGATTCCCTGTCTTTGCTATTGTAAATAGTGTTGTGATGAACATACACGTGCATATATCTTTATGGTTTATATTCCTTTGTCTGTATACCCAATAATAAGGTTTCTGGGTTGAATGGTAATTCTGCTTTGAGTTCTTTGAGAATTCACCAAATTGCTTTCCACAATGGCTGAACTAATTTACATCCCTACCGGCAGTGTATAAGTGCTCTCTTTTCTCTACAACCTTGCCAGGATCTGTTTTTTTTTTTTTTTTTTTTTTTACTTTTTGGTAATAGCCATTCTGACTGGTGTGAGATGGTATCTCATTGTGGTTTTGATTTGCATTTCTCTAATGATTAGAGATGCTGAGCATTTTTTCATATGCTTGTTGGCCACATGTATGTCTTCTTTAGATAAGTGTCTCTTCATGGCCTTTGCCCACTTTTTAATGGGGTTATGCATTTTTTTCTTGTAAATTTGTTTAAGTTCCTTATAGATTTTGGCTATCAGACCTTTGTCCAATGCATAGTTTGCAAAAATTTTCTCCCATTCTGTAGGCTGTGTGTTTACTCTGTTGATAGTTTCTTTTGTGGGGCAGAAGCCCTTCAGTTTAATTAGATCCGATTTGTCAATTTTTGCTTTTGTTGCCTATGCTTTTGTGTCTTCATCATGAAATCTTTGCTAGTTCCGATGTCCAGAATGGTATTGCTGACATTGTCTTTCAGGGTTTTTATAGTTTTGAGTTTTACATGTAAGTCTTTAATACATCTTGAGTTGATTTTTGTATATGGTGTAAGGAAGGGGTCCAGATTCAATCTTCTGCATATGGCTAACTAGTTATCCCAACACCTTTTATTGAATAGGGGGTCCTTTTTCCATTACTTGTTTTTTTTCAGGTTTGTTGAAGATCAGATGACTGGAGGTCACACACCTGTGTGACCCTATTTCTGCGCTCTCTATTCTGTTCCAATGGTCTATGTGTCTGTCCTTGTACTAGTACTATGCTGTTTTGGTTACTGTAGCCCTGTAGCATAGTTTAACATTGCGTAACATGATGCCTCCAGCTTTGTTCTTTTTGCTTAAAATTGCCTTGGCTATTCAGGCTCTGTTTTGGTTTCATATCAATTTTAAAATAGTTTTTTCTAGTGCTGAGAATTATGTCCTTGGTAGTTTGTCAGGAATAGCATTAAATCTGTAAATTACTTTGGGCAGTTCGGCCATTTTATTAATATTGATTCTTCCTATTCATGAGCATGGAATATTTTTCCATTTGTTTGGGTCATCTCTCATTTCTTTGAGAATTGTTTTGTAGTTCTCACTGTAGAGATCTACAATGTAGATCCTAGCTGTATTCCTAGGTATTTTATTCTTTTTATGGCAATTGTGAATGGGATTGTGTTCCTGATTTGGCTCCTGGCTTAGCTCTTGTTGGTGTATAGAAATGCTAGTGATTTTTGTACATTGATTTTGTATCCTGAAACTTTGCTAAAGTTGTTTATCAGCTGAAGGAGCTTTTGGACTATGGGATTGTCTAGATATAAAATCATGTCATCTGCAAACAGGGATGGTTTGCCTTCCTCTCTTCCTATTTGGATGCCCTTTATTTCTTTCTCTTGCCTGATTGCTCTGGCCAGAACTTCCCACACTATGTTGAATAGGAGTGAGAGAGAGGGAATCCTTGTCTTATGCTGGTTTTCAAGGGGAATGCTTCCAGCTTTTGCCCATTCGGTATGATGTTGGCTGTGGGTTTGTCATATATTGCTTTTATTATCTTAAGCTATGTTCCTTCAATACCTATTTTATTGAGAGTTTTTAACATGAATGGATGTTGAGTTCTATTGAAAGCCTCTTTTGCATATATTGAGATAATCATTTGGGTTTATATATTTTTTGTTCTGTTTATGTGATGAATTACATCCACCACTTTGTGTATGTTGAATCAAACTTGCATCCCAGGGATAAAGCCTACTTAAGTGTGATGGACTAGCTTTTTGATGTACTGCCAGATTTGGTTTACTAGTATTTTGTTGGGGATTTTTGCATCTATGTTCATCAAAGATATTGGCCTGAAGTTTTCCTTTTTTGTTGGGTTTCTGCCAGGTTTTGTTATCAGAATGATGCTGGACTCATAGAATGAGTTAGGGAGGAGGCTGTCTTCTTCAATGTTTTGGAATAGTTTCAGTGGAAATGGTACCAGCTCTTCTTTATACATCTGGTAGAATTCAGCTGTGAATCTGTTTGGTCCCAGGCTTTTCCTCGTTGGTCGGCTTTCTTTACTGACTCAAGTTTGGAACTTGTTATTGGTCTGTTCAGGGATTCAATTTCTTCCTGGTTTGATATTGGGAGGTTGTATGTTTCCAGGAATTTATTCATTTCTTCTAGGTTTTCTAGTTTGTGTACATAGAGGTGTTTGTAGTAGTCTCAGAGGGCTTTTTGTATTCCTGTGGAGTTGTAGGTAATGTCCTCTTTGTCATTTCTGATTGTGTAATTCATATCTCAATTTCATTCAGTTTAGCTCTGATTTTGGTTATTTTTTGTTTTCTGCTAGCTTTGGGATTGGTTTGCTCTTGTTTTTCTAGTTCCTCTAGGTGTGATGTTAGCTTGTTAATTTGACATCTTTCTAACTTTTTGATTGGGATGTTTAGTGCTATAAACTTTCCTCTTAACACTGCTTTAGCTGTGTCCCAGAGATTCTAGTATGTTGTATCTTTGTTCTCACTAGTTTCAAAGAATTTCTTGACTTCTGCCTTAATTTCATTGTTTACCCAAAAGTCATTCAGGAGCAGGTTGTTTAATTTTCATCTAATTGTATGGTTTTGAGTGGTCTTAATATTGATTTCTATTTTTATTGCACTGTGGTTTGAGAGTGTGGTTCGTATGATTTTGGTTTTTTCAATATGTTGAGAATTGTTTTATGGCAATTTTGTGGTCAATTTTAGAGTATATCCATGTGCAGATGAGAAAAATGTATGTTCTGGTTTTTTGGGGTGGAGAATTCTGCAGATATCTGTTAGGTCTATTTGGTTGACAGTTGAGTTCAGGTCCTGAATATCTTTATTAGTTTTCTGCCTTGATGATCTGTATAATACTGTCAAATGGATTTTGAAGTCTCCCACTATCATTGTGTGGTTATGTTAGTCTTTTTGTATGTCTCTAATAACTTGTCTTATGAATTTGGGTGCTCCTGTGTTGGGTGCATATATATTTAGGATAGTTAGGTCTTCTTGTTGAATTTAATCTTTTAACATGATGTAATGCCCTTCTTTGTTTTTTTTTTTTTTTTGAATGTTGCTGCTTTAAAGTCTGTTTTGTCTGAAATTAGACTAGTAACCCCTCCTTTCTTCTGATTTCTGTTTGCTTGATAGATTTTTCTCCAACCCTTTATTTTCAGCCTATTGGTGTTATTGCATGTGAGATAGGTCTCTAGAAGACAGCATACAATTGGGTATTGCTTTTTTATCCAATTTGCTACTCTGTGCCTTTATAATTGGGGCATTTAGCCTGTTGACATTCAAGGTTAATATTTATATGTGTGGATGTGATCCTGTAATTATGTTGTTAGCTGTTTATCATGCAGACTTGATTGTGTATTTGCTTTACAGTGTCAATGGCCTATGTACTTAGGTGTGTTTTTGTGGTGTCTGGTAATGGTCTTTCCGTTCCATATTTAGCACTATCTTAAGGAACTCTTGTAAGGCAGATCTAGTGGTAATGAATTCCCTTAGCATTTGCTCTTATGAAGTGGATCTAATTTCTCTTTCACTTATGAAGTTTTGTTTGGCTGAATATGAAATTCTTAGTTGAAATCTATTTTTTTTTAAGTGCTGAATATAGGCCCCCATCTCTTCTGGCTGGTAGGGTTTCTGCTGAATGGTCCACTGCTAGCCTGATAAAGTGTTCTTTGTAGGTAACCTACCCCTTCTCTCTTGTTTTATGAATTTGGGTGCTCCTGTGTTGGGTGCATACATATTTAGGATAGTTACGTCTTCTTGTTGAATTGTCTTGTATAGTATCTCGCAAGGGTTGCTTTTAACACTTTTTCCTTTCACTTTGACCTTGGAGAATCTGATGACTGTGTCTTGGGTATGGTCGTCTTGTTTAGTATCTTGCAAGGGTTCTCTGCCTTTCATGAATTTGAATGTTGGCCTCTCTAGTGAAGTTGGGAAATTTTTCATGGTTGACATCCTGAAATATGTTTTTCAAGTTGCTTGCTTTCTCTTCCTCTCTTTCAGGGATGCCAATGGGTCTTAAATTTGGTTTCTATATAACCCCATATTCCTCGGAGGTTTTGTTCATTCTTTTTTATTCTCTTTTCTTTATTTTTGTGTGCTTGATTTAATTTGGAGAACCAGTCTTCAAGTTCTAATATTCTTTCATCAGCTTGGTCTATTCTGCTGTTAATAGTTGTGATTGTACTCTGAAGTTATTGAAGTGCATTTTTCAGCTCTATTAGATCAGTTTTGTTCTTTCTTAAACTGGCCATTTGGTCTTGCAGCTTCTGGATCATTTTATTGTATTCCTTAGATTGCTTGGATTAGGTTTCCACTTTCTCCTGAATCTTGATGATTTTCATTCCTATCCATATTCTGAATTCTAAGTGTGTCATTTCAGCCATTTCAGGCTGGTTGAGAACCATCACTGGGGAAGAAGTGCAATCCTTTGGAATTAATAAGACATTCTGACCTTTTGAGTTGCCAGAGTTCTTGCACTGGTTCTTTATCTTTTCTGTGAGCTGATGTTCCTTCAGTCTTTGAAGTTGCTGTCCTTTAGATGGGTGTTTTACTCTTATCTTTTTTGATGCCCTTGGGGTTTTGATTGTGTTATAAGATGGGTTCAGTCACCTGGTTTCATTTCTCAGCACTCCTGGGCTGCATACGCTAATCTGGGTGGCTACTACCAGGTCCCTGACTTTGTTTTCTAACCCCTTGACATTAGAAAACTGTTGTGCTGGAGGGGCTGAGGTGTTCCCAGTCTGTTGGCCACAACAGTCCAGTGAATAGCGCTGGTGAAAGCTCTTTGCTGGGGTGGTGGTAACAGGATCCATGCTCACCTGTGTGTGTCAGCAGCTGCAGCAACATGGCAGGGTGCACGTGTATCAGCTGGAATACAGCACTGGGGAGATCAGGGTGGCAGCATTCCTGCTTGCATTCCGGGGCATGGTAAGGGTGGGGAGCTGGTGAAAGTAGGATTGTTGGCTTCTGTGCACACACTTGCACCAGTGGTGGCAGTGGCATGGCAAGGGCAGGACTGCCAACATCTGTGTGTTTGTTTGTGACATTGGTGGCAGTTTGACAGGGTGCCTGTGCATCAGCAGTGGTGAGCCATTGGGGTGTGTATACATGGCAGCAGTGGGGTGGCAGGGTGTGCGCACATCAATGCACAGGCAGGAGACTGGAGGGAAAATCTGCCCATAAGTGCTGGCAAAGCAATGAAAAGATCAAAGTGAGCAGAAGCCATCAAAGTGGTGGGGAATGCTGTAGCAGAAGGAGGTTGCAGGTGAGTAGGAACCAGTCTGCTGAAGCTCTCCAATGGTCAGGTGCAGCCTACAAGTGAAGGAGTTAGGATGAGGGCCCCGGGGAAGCACTCTGGTTGGGCATCAGAGCTGCAAGCAGGGATGGCCAGACTGGCCCAATCTCATGGACAAGACCACCCTGCTCTGTCCGGGTCTGACAGTCACCTTAAGACTACTATCTGCTAGAGGAGCATGACTAGCCTTGGAGAATGGGCACCCCTGGCTGTACTCTACTACAGATGTTCCCATACCAAGCTCTCTCAGCTCCACATAGGCTGGAGTTCTGCCCCTGCCACCTCTCTAAGTAGTTACTGTCTCTGCCAAGTCCCTGCCATGTCAAGTGTCCGTGGGGGTCTTGGGGTATCCCACTGCTAGGATTCTGGTCTCCTATGGTGGGAGTGGGCCACTTCTCACCTGTTCAACTCACCCCTTCCCTATGAGTCACTGGGGGCCAAGAATGAGTCTGGGTGCTTGGCAGTCCTTTTCAGCATTCCCAGATTCTTTTAACATTCAGCCCAGCATCTGCATCCTCCCTCCATCTACTGTCAATGCCTTCCTTCTGAAGTTCTGCTCAAAGATTGCCAGTCTTCCCAATGTCCCAGTCTCTTGGTAGAAGATGTTCCTTCTGGCTGCATCTAGTCAGCCATCTTGGCTCTTCTCTTCATTGTGGTTTTGATTACTCTGATGACTAGTAATGTTGAACTTTTTTTCATGTTTGTTGGCTGCTTGTCTCTCTTCTTCTGGGAAGTGTCCATTCATGACCTTTGCCACACTGGGCTTTTGAGTTTCCTTTTTGTAGGAATTTGCCAGTAGAGGAGGGGAGTGGAGTTAGGGAGAAACAGCAAAAGAGAGGGAGAGACATAGACAGAATGAGCCCCCAGGGATAGCCAAGCTGCATCCACTAGGTGGTCATCAGTGCCTTTTAGTGGCCACAGTCATCGCAGTTCAGTGGCCACAGTTTCTGTGTGGAGATGCTGGGTTCTAGAAAAAGACTTTCATAGCCTCCAAATCTAGTAATAAATGGGGCTCTGAAAAGACTGAATAATGTACTCTTTCCAGACAAAACTTAAGCTTTGGCCCTGTGAAACATGCCTCCAGCATTTATCTGCAGCTATTTGTATACTTCAGAGAGGATAAGAATTCTCTGAAGACACATTAAAAACCAAATATCTACCCCTTCCCTTCCAATCCCCTCAAGAATCTGACCCACTAAGTCTGGGCAAGGCCAGGGAATATTCATTTCTTACCAGCACCCAGGAGATGGACATGTTTCTGGTCCCTAGACTATACTTTGGGTAGTCCAGTTTCAAAATACTTCTTTGAGATGTGGATACAGACCAAACCAGAAGTGACAAGTAATTCACCTTGAAGGACATGGAGGTGGAGGATGGGAGTGCCAGTGGCTTTGGGGAGACAAACAGAATCAGGGAAGGAAGGGTTCAGAACACCATGCCTGGTGATAAAGATAAAGGATTTCTAGACCCAGATGTCAGTCACCAGGATGATACCTCTGGAAAGGAGAGAGTCTGCTTTAAATCTGTGAGCTGATCCTCTCCACAGTGGCCCCTCAGAGCTGAGGCTTCCCAGTAGCTACAATTGTGAGACTCACATTTACATTTTAGTCAATGCCCAGAATTGACTGTTTAAAGTTTTCTGATTTTAGCTATTAGGAAGACTGTTGTGCTGAACGTGTCATTTATATGTATTTGTGTGTATAACTGATTATTTCTTCCTTGGAGACAGAGTTCTCAGAAGTTGAATTACTCAATTTTCTTAACTTCTTAAGGATTTTTAATTTTAAATTTAAATAGTTATTTTAATTGCCAAATAAAAATTGTATATATATATATATATATGTATATACACATGAACATATACACACAGAAACACATACATATAGTATAGAATGTAATGTTTTAAAATATGTATGCATTGTGGAATGGCTATACCAAGATAACTAACATATGCATTACCTCACATACTCATCATTTTTTTGTGATGAGAATAAAATCTAATCTATTAACAATTTTTGAGTATAAAATACATTGCTATTAACTATAGTTACATTTTCTACCATAGTTTTCTCAAATTTATATCTTCTAATTGAAATTTGTTTTCTTTGACGAGCATCTCTCTAATCTCAGTTTCTCCCTTTCCCATCCCTACAGCCTCTGATAACCACCATTCTATTCTCTGCTTCTATGATTCTTACTTTTTAAGATTCCATATATAAGTGAGATAATGTGGCTTTTGTTTCTCTGTGCCTAGTTAATAATAGGCCACTATTAACATAATGGCCTCCAGGTTCATCTATGTTTTCACAAATGAGAGAATTTCCTTTTTCTTAAAGGATCAAGAATATTCTATCTTGTATATGCACCACATTTTCTTTATCCATACATCCATTGATGGACACTTAGGTTGATTCTACGCCTTGGTTATTGTGAATAATGCTGCAATGAGCATGGAAGTGCAGATTTCTCTTTGATAGACTGATTTTATTTCCTTTGGATATATACCCAGTATTGGGATTGCTGGATTATGTAGTAGTTCTATATTTAATTTTTTGAGTAATAGCTATACTTTAATCCATAATGGCTGTATTAATTAGCATTTCCAGCAACAATGTGCAACAATTCCTTTTTCTCCAAACCTTTGCCAACATTTATCTCTCATCTTTTTGATAATATTCATTCTAACATATTTGAAGTGGCATCTCATGGTTTGATTTATTAATACATTTCCTGGTTGATGAGTGATGTTGAGCACTTCTTCATATATTTGTTGGTCATTTTTGTGTCCACTTTCGATAAATGTGTATTTATGTTCTTTGTCCATTCTTGAATTGGGTTATTTGTTTTCTTGCTATTGAGTTGTTTGAGTTTCTTATGTATTTTGAATATTCATTTCTTATCAGATGAATCATTTGTAAACATTCTCCCCCATTCCATAGGTTGTCTCTTCACCCTGTTAATTGTTTCCTTGCCTGTGCAGAAGCTTTTTCATTTGATGTAATTCCATTTTTGCTATTGTTGCATGTATTTTTATGGTCCAATCCTAAAAATCATTGCCCAGAAAAAATGTTATAAAGCCTTTCCCTTGTGTTTTCTTGTAATAATTTTACAGTTTTGAGTCTTACACTTAACTACAAGATCATTTTGAATTGAGTTTTGTAGGTAGTGTAAGATAAGTGTCTATTTTTATTTTTCTGCTTATGGATATCCAGTTTTCTCAATATCATTGCCTGAAGGGACTGTCCTTTTCTCCCTGTGTGTTCTTGGCATTTTTGTCATAAACCAATTGACCGTAGGTGCTTAAATTTATGTCTGGGCTGTCTAATATTTCCTTTGGCCTATGAGTCTGTTTTTATGCCAGTTTCATGCTGTTTTGATTACTCTAGCTTTGCAGTAGATTTTGAAATCAGGTAGAGTGATGCTTCCAGTTTTGTTTTTTTTCTTAAGATTTATTTAGCTATTCAGCATCTTTTCTGGTTCTCATACAAATTTAGGATTGCTTTTTATATTTATGTAAAAAAATCATTAGAATTTTAATAGGTATTGCAATGAATCTATAGATCACTTAGGTAATATGGTCATTTTAACAATATTTATTCTCCCAATCCATGAACATGGAATATCTTTTCATTTATTTGTGTCTTCTTCAGTTTCTTGCATCAGTGTTTTATGGTTTTTGGTTTACAGATCTTTCATTTTATTGGTTAAATTTATTTCTAAATAGTACATATTTTTGTGTAAAATAGGTTGTTTTTATCATATAGAAAGTGTACTGATTTGTGTATATTGATTTTATATCCTGAAGCTTTACTGAATTTGTTTATTAGTTATAACAGAATTTTTTGTGGAGTCTTTAGGATTTTCCATACAAAAGATAATGTCATCTCTAAACAGATACTATTAAATTTCTTCCTTTGTGATATGGGTGACTTTTCTTTATCTTGCCTTATTGCAATGGTATGATTTCCAGTACTATATTAAATAGAAGTGGCAAGAGTGAACATCCTTGTCTTTTGCTTGATCTTAGAGAAAAAAACTTCAAATTTCACCATAGAGTATAATGTTAGCTAAGGTTTTGGCATATGCTGTATTGAGGGTTTTTTTATACCTGATTTTTGAGGGTTTTTATTCATGAAAGGATGTTGAATTTTGTGAAATGCATATACCGAATCTATTGAGCAGATCATTTGTTTTTTGTTTTCCATTCTGTTAATGTGGTGTGTCACATTTACAGATTTTCATATGCTGAACCATCCTTGCATTTCAGTGCTAAATCCCAACTGATTATGGTAAATCATCCTTTTACCATGCTGCTGAACTGACATTATGATATTTTATTGGAGAATTTTGCATCTATGCACATTGGAGATATTGATGTGTAATTCTCTTTTCTTATATTGTCATTCTCGGCTTTCGTATAAGAGTAATGGTAGTCTTATAAAATAAAGTTGTAAATAGCCTGTTCTCTTCAATTTTGGGAAATACTTTGAGAAGATTTGGTATTAGTTCTTTAAATGTTTGACAGAATTCAGCAATGAAGCCACCAATTTCTGGGCTTTTTTTGGACAGGAGATGTTTTATTACTAATTCAATTCTTTTACTCATTTTTGGTCTCTACAAATTTTTTATTTCTTCATGAATCAGGCTTGGTAGTTTGTATGTTTCCAGAAATTTATCCATTTTTTTTACTGTATACAATTTGCTGGCACATAATTGTTCATAGTAGTCATTTAAGATCCTTTGTATTTCTGTGGTGTCAGTTGTAATATCTTGCCTTTCCTTTCTGATTATACTTATTTGACTCTTCTCTTTTTTTCCTAGTCTAGCTAAAGGTTTGTCAATTTTGTTTATCTTTTTAAAAAACCAATTCTTTGTTTTGTTGAACTTTCCATTGTTTTCCTAGTCTCTATTTTATTTCTTTCTGCTCCAATCTTATAATTTTCTTCCTTCTATTAAGTTTGGGCTTAGTTTGTTTTTCTTTTTCTGGCATCTTGAGGTGCAATATTAGGATGTTTATTTGAGTTTTTTTTCTTATTTGATATAGACATTTGTTGCTATAAATTTCCTTCTTAGAACCACTTTTTGCTGCATTCTATAAGTTTTGGTATGTTGTGTTTTTATTTTTGTTTGTCTCAAGATAATTTCAAATTTTCCTTTTAATTTATTAATTTACCCATTGATTATTCAGAAGCACGTCTTTAAATTTTCACATTATTTGTAAATTAAAAAAAAATCTTTCTATTATTGATTTGTAGATTCATACCATTGTGGTCAGAAAGGATACTTGATATGATTTCATTCTTCTTAAATTTGAAATTTTTTTTGCCTAATGTAAAATGTATCTGGAGATTGTTGTTTGTGCAATTGAAAGTAACGTATATTCCCCTTCTGGTGGCTGGAATGTTTTGTACATATCTGTGAGGTCATTTGGTCCAGGGAATAGTTAAATTATAATGTTTCTTTATTGTTGTCTGTCTGGATAATCTGCTCATAGTGGGAAGTAGAATACTGAAGTTCCCTACTCTTATTGTTTTGCAGTCTACTTCTCCCTTTAAATCTATTAACTCTTGAATTATATGTTTAGGTGCTCAGATAGATGTCTGGTGTATTTGCATTTATAATTCTTATATACTCCTAATGAATCAGTTCTTTTATTATAAGGATCTTCTTTGTCTTATTTAAGTATTTTTGACTTAAAGTTTATTTTATCTGATATGGTATAGGTATCTCTGCTCTCTTTTGATTTGTTTGCATAGAATATCTTTTTTCATCCCTTTACTTTCAACCTATTCATACATTTAAGGTAAAATGAATCTCTCGTAAGCAGCATAGACATGGATCTTATTTGTTTATCCATTCAGCCATTCCATGTCTTTTGATTAAAGATTATAATCTATTCATATTCAAGGTAACCATTGATATGTAAGGACTTACTACTGCCCTTTTGATAATTGTTTTCTGGCTGTTATGTAGATTTTTATCATTCTTCCTCTCTTGTTTTCTTCCTTTGTGATTAGATGATTTTATGTAGTAGTACGCTTTGAATTTCTTTTTTTTCTTTTTTTTTTTTTTTTTGAGATAGAGTCTCGCTCTGTCGCCCAGGCTGGAATGCAGTGGCGTGATCTCAGCTCACTGCAAGCTCTGCCTCCCGGGTTCATGCCATTCTCCTGCCTCAGCCTCCCAAGTAGCTGGGACTACAGGTGCCTGCCACCATGCCTGGCTAATTTTTTGTATTTTTAGTAGAGACAGGGTTTCACCATGTTAGCCAGGATGGTCTCGATTTCCTGACCTCGTGATCTGTCTGCCTTGGCCTCCCAAAGTGCTGGGATTACAGGCATGAGCCATCATGCCTGGCTTGAATTTTTACTTCTAATATTTTCTTTATCTACTATAGGTTTTTGCTTTCAGTACCATGAGGCTTACACAAAATATGTTATAGTTAAAACAGGCTATGTTGGACCAACAATAACTTAACTTCAATTACACTGAAAAACTCTACACTCTTCTCCCAACATTTTATCATTTTGATGTCACAGTTTACATCTTTTAATATGTATATCCCATAACACAGGGTTCCCCAACCCCTGGACTGGAGACTGGTACTGGTCCGTGGCCTTTTAGGAACCAGGCTACACAGCAGGAGGTGAGCAGTGGCTGAGCAAGCATTACTACCTGAGCTTTGCCTTCTGTAAGGTCAGCAGTAGCATTAGATTCTCATAGGAGTGTGAACTGCACGTGAGAGGGATCTAGGTTACATGCTCCTTATGAGAATCTAACTAATGCCTGGTGACCTGGGGTGGAACAAATTCCTACCAAAACCGTCCCGTACCCTCTACCCCCCAGTCCATGGAAAAATTGTCTCCTATGAAACACGTCCCTGGTGCCAAAAAGTTGGGGACCACTGCCTTAAATCATTGTGGCTACTATTATTTCAAAGAGTTTTGTCCTAAAATCTTCATACAGAAGATATAAGAGATTTGCAAATTACCATTATAGTATTAGAGTATTCTGAATTTCAGTATGTACTTAGTTTCACTAGGGAGATTTTTATTTTCATATATTAATATGCTACCAGTGAGTATTGTTTTCTTGCAGCTAAAAGAATGTTCTTTAGCATTCCTTTCTCCCTTTCTTTCTCTTTCTTTCTTTCTTTCTTTCTTTCTTTCTTTCTTTCTTTCTTTCTTTCTTTCTTTCTTTCTTTCTTTCTTTTACAGAGTCTTACTCTTGTTGCCCAGGCTGTAGTGCAGTGGTGCGATCTCGGCTCACTGCAACCTCCACCTCTGCCTCCTGCGTTCAAGAAATTCTCCTGCCTCAGCCTCCAGAGTAGCTGGGATTACAGGCACCTGCCAAGTTAATTTTTGTATTTCAGTACTATGTTGGCCAGGCTGGTCTCAAACTCCTGACCTCATGATCCACCCACCTCACCCTCCCAAAATGCTGGGATTACAGGTGTGAGCCACCATGCCAGGCCAGCATTTCTTTTAAAGCAGGTCTAGTAGTGATGAACTGCCACAGTTTAATTTGTCTGGGAAAATTCTTATTTGTTCTTCATTTCTGAATGACAGATTTGTTGGGTATAGTATCATCGGTTTGCAATTAAAAAAATTCTTTCAGTTTATTTAATGTATCATTCAGATTTGTCCTGGCTTTTCAGGTCTCTGCTGAGAAATCAGAGGATAATCTTATAAAGATTCTCTTGTATGTGACAAGTTGATATTTTCTTGCTGCTTTCAAAATTCTCTTTGCCTTTGGCAGTTGAAAATTGTATTATAATGCATTGGTAAAAGTCACATTATATTTAATCTATTTAGGGTTATTTGGGCTTCCTGAATCTGTATGTTAATTTCTAGCTCCAGATTTGAAAAATTTTCTGCCATTATTTACTTAAAGATGTTTCCTGCCTCTTCTTTTTCTGTATTCCTTCTGGGACACCTGTATTGCATTCATTGGTTTGCTTGATAGTTTTTTATAATTCCTGTAGAATTTATTTACTCTTTTTGTGCGTTTTGCTTTGTTTCTCTCACAGGGTAATTTCAAATGACCTGGTCTTAATCTCACTGATCCTTTCTTCTGGTTAATCAAGTCTACTGTTGAAGTTATTAGAAGAAATTTTTCAGTTTAGTTCATTGTGTCTTTAGCTCTAGAATTTGTGTGATTCTTTTTTGTGGTTTCTCTCTTTTTTGATCTTATAATTTTGTCTGTGTTCACTTTTACTGATTTTATTTATGTATATTTTGATATTCTCTTGTAGCTCACTGAGCATTGAAATATAATTACTTTGAATTTTTTGTCAGACATTTGTAAATCTCCATTTTTTTAGGGTAACTTACTGGTGCTTTATTTTTATGGTAGTGTCATGTTTCTCGGATTGTTTGTAATCCTTATGGCCATGTGTAGGTGACTGTGCATTTCAAGTAGGCACTTGTTCCAATATAGACTGACTTTGACAGGAAAAGCCCTTCACCAATCATCCTGTCCAGAATTCTGGGCAGGCATCTGGTATGGTCCATGGTAAGCTTGTTGCTGGAGTTCTTGGGCAGGCTCACCTGGTGCTTGGTTCTATAGGGTTGGGCCTGCAGCCTGGGCTCACCAGGATTGACCTGTTGATTGGGTCTGCAGTGATGGTTCTATAGCCTTTTTCCATGTGGTTGGGCAGGAAGTTGAATTAACTGGGCAAGCCTGAATCCTGGCTGACTTGGCACTGGAAAAGTCCTGAGTCTGTGTCTGCAGTGTCCAGCCAGGTGCTGGGATGGGCGTGGTGTCTGTGATGGAACTGGAGCCTGAGTGTACAGATTCTAGCCTAGCCCTGGGGAAATCCAAGAGCCAGGGTCCATGGCTATAGGTCTGGGTCCTCAATTTTCAGAGGCTGTCCTGGAGACTGAGTCCACAGGGGTGGTTCTTGAGCCTTGGTCCACAGGGAAAGCTTGTGCAGGAGTCTACTGGTGTGGTTCTGGACCCAGGGTACACTGAAACATGTCTGGATCTTGGGTCCACTGGAGCCTGGTGCTCTGGGGACCAGCCTGGGTCCTGGGGCAGTGTAATGCAGGGGAGTCTTATAACCTGGGTCTGCAAGGTCTGGTCTGGTGCATAGGGCTACAGAAGCCAGGCTGAAGGCTGGATGTGTGCATGCTGACCTGGAGGCTAGATTCATGAGGACTGGCTTGGAGCCTGGGACACAGGGCCTGGTTCAGATCTGTTGTCATCCTGAAGGCTGAATGTGTGGGTACAGGCCTGGGTTCTGGGACTGTGCGGGCTGGCCTGGAACCTGGGTGTGCAAGGGAAATCCTAGAACCTGGGTTTGCAGAGGCTGGACTGGCAGTGGAAACTTTTGAGATAGGCCTGATCTTTGGGTTTACTGGAGCACAGGATCACAGGGGATGGTCTTGAGTATATGCAGGCTTGTATGCTCAGTCTTCTGGTGCTGACCTGAAGTCAAGGGTTTTAGAAACTGGACAGGGGCTGGGTTAGACCTGAAGGCTGACTCTGAGGAGCCAGCCTGGAGCCTGTATCTGTAGGAGCTAGCCTAGTGCTGGGATTGGCCTGAAATCTGGGACCACAATAGCTGTCTTTGTGTTGGGGTGGGGCTGTAGCCTTGGACCATGGTGCCAGCCTGAAGGCTGGGGTCCTGTGGGACTGCCTGACACTGGTTTTACTGTGGTAGGTGCAGTGTTGAGGTCTGAGGCAAAGTTCAATACTCCCTCACCTTCCTTCAAGTAGGGGATGTTTCTGTCCACAGTGTATAGCCTGGAGTGAGAGGAAAGGTGATGTGGGTTGTATAAAACTCTCCTTACTGCACTCTTCAATGTTTTAGTCTTATTTCTGTGCTACCCAAGTGTTGCAATCTGACACTTGGTTTGATGAGCTCCTGTGAGGATATTTTATGTACAGTTAGGTTCAAATTGGGGTATTTGAGAAGAGATTAATGTGGAAAGTTTCTATTCTGCCACCTTATTGACATCACTCCAAGGATTTTTATTATAATAAACATTGTGAAAATGTCCTATGTAATTTAACTTGAAAAGTGGGCAATTTAATTCCTATATTCCTGAAGGTTTTCATTCTACCTAGGCTGGCTCAGAAGTTAAGCAGTTAGTTAATCCTCTGCTAAGTCTGAAGCCCTCTCACTCCCTTCCTACCTCTCCCATGCATCTGCACATCCCGTACTGGGAAATCCCTCTCCTCTGGGAGAAAGTATCTTGGTCTTGATTTATTTCTTAAACAAATCCTATACCTTCATATTTTATATAACTTCCATCCTACTTGATGCTGCTCTTTCATGTTTCTTATGTTGTTATCCAGGTTCATGAACCCCTGGGGATTTGCAAGAATGCAGACTTATTTTCCAAAGGCAGGGAGGCCCTGAGGTTCAACATTTCTAAGAGATTTTCCAAAGATGCTGCTGCTGCCTCACACATCAGGACCATTTTACGAGGGTGAGCCTAGAAGTCTTTCTTCCGCCCACCAACCTGCTGAGGATCAGGAAAGGCGTGTGAGCCACCCTTCAAGAGCAGAGGCCACAAGACCAGGGGAGCCCAACACCATGTCTGAGCTCATCCAGGCACATGAGGTGCCTGAGAGGAGATAGTCATTGCACCTCTGGCCACGTGGGTTATTGGCCGTGATCCCTGAGACAGCAGCTCAGATGTACCACTTGTGCCACCTGGAGCTGGCTCAGGAGTCCATCTACCCAGATCCTACTTGTCTGCCCTGGTGAGAATAACTCCATCAAACACCCAGCCCCTTTTATCGAGAACTACAGCACACAAAGTTTCTTAAAATGCTGATGTTTAATGATCTACACTACATGATTAGGCTCAAGATGTGTGGATTTTCTAAAACACTGATCTGAGATCTCAAACACATGCAAAATAGGATAACAAACAAGTCCAAAGCTGCTCAGCCACTGAAGAGTCCTCAGGAGAGAAGTGCTGATGTCCACGGAATGTGGGAGCAGCACATGGACAAGCCTGTGAGTGGGTTTCACTCAGTGGAATCCCTCCAAGCAGGTCTTGTTCAGGAGGCTGAACTGAGTCATCCAGGGCCTGGTGCTGATGGTGAAGAAGCAGGTTAAAGTCTGAGAGAACAAGCACAGGAAGGGACAGTGGGTGAGGGAGGCTCAGGAAGCTCATGGCTCAAGCTCTGAACAATGGCTTCCTCTCCACATTGCCCTTTCCCAGGTCAAGCAGTGGGAAGACGGGGCCTCTGGCTATCATGTGCTGCCCCCAAGCCTGAGTCCTGGGCTGTTCTGGAGATTTGAGCTGAACTGCAACTCTTTTCTGACCCAGGGGCGCCTGTGCAATGTTCCCCACTCCCTAGCAGTGGCCCTCAGGGGAACCCCGGGCTGTCCTGGTGTGATCCCTGCACCCAAGAGCAGCAGGAGAATGCATTGTCCCAGTGGAAGCAGTTCCCAGATTTAAGCAATCAGCTACCTATTTTTTAATATTACAATAAGGGTGTTGATTAAGCTTAGGAAGAGTTTTCCCAGAGCCAGGCTTTACTTGGAGCTTGTCCCCTAGAGCAGGTGCTGCAGCTCAGCTCAGGGCCTGGGAGGGAGGGTAGTGGGGCTCCTTCTCAGCCTCTACCACTTTTGGGTCTAGGGGAGGGTAGGGAAACCCTGAGAACTGCATCCACAGACAGAGGTGATGTCAGATCCCAGGTTCTTCCAGAAGGCAGGGGAGGAAGACCAGAGAGGGGACCACTTCTTACTGGACCCAGGAGAGTGGGACCCCAGGGGGAAAGAGCAGTCTGAAGGCCATGTGCCCTGGGTGCAGGCAGCTGCAGTGGCATGACAGGGCAGAGTTGATAAACTCAGATTGGCCAGGAGCCTGCAAGTGGACCCCTAGCTGCCTGCCCCTCTGCGCTCCCCACTAAGGCACAAGCAGGGCAGCCTGGTAGAGGCTGCTGCAGGCTCACTCCTCTAAGTCTCTTTGTCAGTTGCACCTGTGCCCACACCACACCCCATGTGGCATCCACAGCTGTATCCAGGTGGGAAGCTGGTGTCCTGTCTTACATTGTTCAGCTCTGTGCTTTCTTGGAAAGGGCAGTTGTCAATGTCGTCTTCAAATTTCCCACACCTAGTTCTCCCCAGCAGTAGCTCCATTGAGAATACAGTCTTGGACTCCACCTATTGCACACAGAGAGATTAATGTGAACACGCCCTCTTTGTTGCCCCTAAGTAGCTGCTGGTGAAGATGTCATTTGTGTAGGAGAAGTCCCAACATTCTTCTCCATTAGGGAGCTTGCCCATGGGCCTGGCATCAGGAGATCTTCTTTAGATTGGGCAGTTAAGAGCAAAAAGTGGATGGGCATGGTGGCCCCAGGGCAGACACCCATGAATGTATCCCTATTTCCAGATGCACTTCCCACTCTCCCATGGTGAGACCCCAGTTTCACTCTCAGTCAGTGTCTGAACCTGCAGCTGCATTTCCAGAGGATGGCGCTATGTGCCTGGGGAGGGGTTTGGCTCTCCAAGAGCTTTCAGGGTAACCTCAGCCCTGGGACAGAGGGAGCCTCATCTAGGGCATGTTGTCAAACCTTCCACCTGACCTGAGAAAAAAAAAAATGCAAGAATGCCACCCAGCACTCCCACTACACACAGGCATACATCCTTGGGACAATGGCTTCAAGAAACACCATCTGGGGCCGGGTGTGGTGGCTCACACCTGTAATCCCAGCACTTTTGGAGGCTGGGGTGGGTGAATAATGAGGTCGGGAGTTCGAGACCAGCCTGGCCAACATGGTGAAAACCCGTCTCTACTAAAAATACAAAAGTTAGCTGGGCATGGTGGCAGGTACTTGTAATCCCAGCTACTCGGGAGGGAGGCTGAGGCAGGAGAATTGTTTGAACCCGGGAGGCAGAGGTTGCAGGGAGCTGAGATTGTGCCATTGCACTCCAGCCTGGTTGACAGGGTGAGACTCCATATCAAAAGAAAGAAAGAAAGAAAGAAACACCATCTGCCCTATTGCAAAGTGCACCTTGCTCTTCTCACTCCATTCAGTTTCACTTCATTCCATCTCCCTTCTCCCTATCCGTCCATTTCCCCAACTCCAAAACTGACTCTGGAATTGTCACATCCAGGAACCCACGTGGCAGGCTCCAGCCCAGAGAGCAGGGGTCAGAGAACCAGCCAGGGCCTTGCACAGGGTCTTTCCAGAGGCTTAAGCTCTGTGCAGGGTTGGGGTCCTTTTGCTCTTCTTGCAAGGTTTCAGTAATGAGGTAGGAAGAGCATTTTTGCCTCTCTACCCAACTAGAAGTCCTCAACTTAGCTGGGTGCAGTGGCTCATGCCTGTAATCCCCGCACTTTGGGAGGCCGAGGTGGGCAGATCATGAGGTCAGGAGTTCAAGACCAGCCTGGCCAACATAGTGAAACCCTGTCTCTACTAAAAATACAAAAAATTAACCAGGCGTCTGGCGGGTGCCTGTAATCCCAGTTATTTGGGAGGCTGAGGCAGGAGAATCACTTGAACCCGGGAGGCGGATCTTGCAGTGAGCGGAGATGACGCCACTGTACTCTAGCCTGGGTGACAGAGCAAGATTCCATCTCAAAAAAAAAAAGTCCTCAACTTGGTGACTATTTGCATTGTTCATGCCTGCAGCACAGATGAACTGTGCATTCCTGATTGCATTCTGTAGTGACTTCATTAAAAGGAGGACATTTAGGATTAAGACCTGTGGTCTGAGGAAGAGTGTAAAACAGTCTTCAGTTTATTAAGTGCAGACACACCAAGGAGCTCAGAGAAGGTGGAAATCAGCAAAGAGGAACTGACCACCCAGAGGTCTTTTGGGACTGGCGGGGGTTTCTTATTGCTCCTGAACCCTTACTGTTCTCTTTTTTAATTTTCATTTTTTAAATTATCTCTTTTTTATTACATTTTTTGGAAGTATTTCTCAATTTCTCTCTATTCACATTTTCTGTTCAGCCCTTTTCCTTATTCCGTATCTTCATTTTCTTGGTAGTCCTCATTTTGAAGTCATTCTTCAGTTAAATAATGTCATAAAAAGATGGAGATTAAACAATATGTTTTTCATGAGAGTCGATTAGGATCAAATTATTTGAAATTTCTAACTTAGATGTTTTCAAAATCAAAAACTAACTAAACTACCTTGTATTTTCTTAAGTATGGACTACAACTGGTGAACAAGACTCTTCAATAAGACCCCCTGCCCCCACCCCACTCCCATTTTTCACTGAGCAGCACATGCCAGATGCCAGGGCAGGAGGGTACGTGGTCGCCAACCTGCTCCTTCCAGGAATTCAAGATGTGCACCAGTCTGTAGGCATAGTAGTCCTTGCTCTGTTGGTTGAATGTGTGGACAGCAAACTCCACTGTGGCAGGGAGGTAACGAGCCATGACATTGTGTTCGTCAAGTCCCTTTGCTCGTGGAAATGCCAGGCATAGATCAGCAGGATCTGGGAGCCTAAGAGAAGCAGCAGCAGCGCCCAGGGCAGACCTCCCTTCCACGGCAGGCCCAGCATGGTGCTGACTGTAGGCACCGCTGACTTTGCTCTTCCCAGCCCCTGTGCCCACAGGAGTTAACTGAGCACAGACCCAGCCCTTAATCTTATCTGCTCAGACAGCCCTGTGGGACAAACTTGTCTCACCCCACACTGGCGACAGGCACTCCTACAGGACAGGAAGGACAGGATCCTGGATTAAAGGGAGGCAGCTCTGGATGCGGAGTCACTCATCTGCCATCCTTCTGCCCTATACTCTCTAGGCCAGCGCAAGCCACAGGCAGGAGGGGAGCTACCCTCTGCCACTAGCTTTGAAGGCTGCTCCTTCAGAACCCACAGGTTCTGGTTGTCCTCAGGTGCTTGGTGTCCTTGGATGATTCTGTGCCTTCGCCTCCCCCAGCGAACTGAGATAAGACCTGGGGACATCTCGACTCTCACTCTCCCCTCCTTCACCCCGTCAAAGAGAGGATCTCCATTGTTCAGAAAAATAACTAAGATATCAGTTTGTTCTTCTGTTGTATAATACCTCAACAGTTGTACTCTGTGAACCAAGGGAAAAAATGAAAAAAATAAATGGCAATTTTTATCAACCATTTTGACCTGGGATGGACAATGAGTATTGTGAGAAAAGGGCAGGAAAGACAGAGACCCAAGTCCTGAGGCCCCAGCCTGGTCATGCCGAGCCCAGCCCTGCTTGCATTTCTAAACCTTGTCAGCCCTGGTTCCAGCTGAGCCAGAGCCAAGGTTTCTACAGGGCCCACCGCCCTACATCTGCAGCCCCACCACACACACTCATGTTTTATTAGACTGGAATATCATTCTAGACCAAATTTTTAAACACTTCCCTGGGAGATCACATGTTTCTGCCTCAGTGAGATAGAGGTTGGACCATTCTTCTGCACCTTGATCATTTTTGTCTCCATCTGACCATCCTTCTTGGTGTTCTAGAGTGAGCTATTTTGCCAGCACTTAGGTGATACTAGGTGGTTACTTTTAAATCAACTTCCTGGCAATAACTAACCTGAAAGAGGAAATAATAATATTTTGTTGCTGTAAGAATGAACATTAAATAGTGCAGGACAGGTGAAGTATGCAAAAGTGAGAGTTTTGAGTTTGGCTGAGAAGACTATGGTGCTGCAATATAGGCAAGAACCTAGCTAGCATTGTTGCCAGATAACAGAATAGAAAGTTCAGTCCCAAGTCAGGGAGACTGATTCTACAAGAACTGTTCTGACTGTGTCCCCTACCATGTTCCCAGATCACAGCAGGGCCAGGCCTGGGAAGAGCATCACTGCATCTGTCCACACTAGCACAGCACTGGCCAGGTCAAGACAGCTGCAGGTGAAGAGAGTCATGCTGCCTGACCCAACACTGGGGTGGTCCCGAGTGCCTCCTCACAGGAGACTTCACCCATCACAGACAGAAGAAAGTAGCTAGTGTGTGGGGAGCTGCTGCCCAGGAGCCATGTGCATCTTGATCTTCTGCCTTGACTCCAGGAAGTGGGTGACACAGAGTAGCTGAAACCTGTGTCCTGATTAGCAATGATAACAGGTGAAATCTGGCCCAATTGCGTTGTTTCATGGTTTTTTTTTTTTTTTTTTTGATGGAGTCTCTGTTGCCCAGGCTTGAGTGCGGTGGTGTGATCTTGGCTCACTGCTGCAACCTCCGCCTCCCAGGTTCAAGAGATTCTCCTGCCTCAGCCTCCTGAGTAGCTGAGATTACAGGCGTGTTGCACCATGCCCGGCTAATTCTTTGTATTTTTAGTAGAGATGGGGTTTTGCCATGTAGGCCAAGCTGGTCTCGAACTCTCCTGGCCTCAAGTGGTCCTCCCACCTCAGCCTCCTAATGTGCTGGGATTACAGGCATGAGCTACTGTGTCCAGCCCCTATTGCACTGTTGAAATGTCACTGGTCTTCTGGATCACACCCAGCTGACCCATTCTTCTCATATTTATTTAACCTTGGCAAACAAACAGCTCAACCACACAACTATTTGCAAAATTATTTGTGAGATCTACTGGGTTGTGAAAGATTTTCACATGAGAAAGATTTTCAATCAAACACAACTCACAAGTCAAGGGATCCATGACACAAGATTCACACTTTCCTTTTCACTTGGCAAAGTCTTGCTTATAATTGTGAAGCAGAAGCCAGCACTGCAGGATTCCTTACCACTGCATGAGTTACACAAGAATGAAAACTTCTCATGGGTTCCCTAAAAACTGAGATTGGAAAATGACATAATAACAACAAAAATAATGGTGCAAATTGACATAGTTATATCTCATAGATGTGTCTTAGGTCTTTTCAAAAACAAGAGATAGGTCAAGAAAGACCTGAGGTGACCCTGAGCTTGCATCTCTGCCTGACTTCCAATCTCAGCACAAGCAAGGAACCTTGGCTAGGACAGAGGTGTGAGTGGCCTACGCATTGAAGGTGTGCCCCAATACACACACCAAGTGGGCTAGTTTTGGAAGGGTGTTGTTGTTGTTGTTACAGTTGTTTAGTGACTTTGACCACATGTAACAAATAACACACTCTTCACAGAAATAGTTTAGAAAAGTCACTAAACAAAGACACAACTACAATCCACAGCAAGCAACAACAAATCTTAGGGAGAAAGCAGACTCAGACTCCTGAAGTTAACACAATTTAACATTTAAATAACCAGTTTTCCAAAAAAAATTATAAGGCATACAAAGGGACCTGAAAGTAAGTCCCATTTACAGTTTTCTTTGTGGTGCAATGCCTTTTCAGCTTGATGTAATCCTGTTTGTTTATTTTTGTTTTTGTTGCCATGATTTTGAGTTCTTACCTAAAAAGTCTGCCCACACCAATGTCCTGAAATGTTTTCCCAATACTTCTAGAAGTTTCATAGTTTCAGGTCTTAAATTTAAGCGTTTAATCAATTTTTGTTTTTTTTTATATATATACTGTTTTATATATATAGTGTTTTATATATATAGTGTTTTTTTTAATGTATATATAGTGAGAGGTAGTGGTCTAGCTTCACTTTTCTGCATTATGATCATCCAGTTTTTCCAGCAGCATTTATTGAAGAGACTGTTCCTTTTCCAATGGGTTTTCTTGGCGTCTTTGTTGAAAATGAGGTGGCTGTGAACATGTGGATTTATTTTTGGGTTCTCCATTCTGTTCCATTGGTGTATGTGTCTGTTTTTATGCCAGTGCCATGCTGTTCGGTTACTGTATCATTGTACTACAATTTGAAGTCAGGTATATTTTGATGTCCCCTGCCTTGTTATTTTTGCTAAGGATTTCCCTGGCTATTTGAGGTCTTTTGTGGTATTATAGATATTTTCGGATATTTTTGTCCTTTTCTGTGAAGAATGTCATTGACATTTTGCATAAGGATTGCATTGAAATTGTAGATAGCTTTGGTTAGTATTGACATTTTCACAACATTAATTCTTCCAATTTATGAGCATAAATATCTTTCCAGTTTTTAATTTCCTCTTCCATTTATTTCATTAATGCTTTATAGGTTTTTTTGTAGACATCTTTTACTTCTTGAGGTAAATTTATTTCTAATTATTTTATATTTTTGTAGCTACTGTAAATTTGATTGCATTCTTGATTTCTTTTTCAGTTTGTTCACTGTTGGTGTATGTTAGTGCTACTGATCTTTGTACATTGATTTTGTGTTTTCAACTTAACTGAATTCATTTAGCAGTTTTAATAGTTTTTTGACGAAGTCTTTAGCTTTTCCCAAATATCATAACATGTCATCTGTGAACAAGGATAATTTAACTTCTTCCTTTCCAATGTGGATGCCCATTATTTCTTTCTCTTGCCTAGTTGCTCTGGTCGGGACTTCGAGTACTACATTGAATAAAAGTGGTGGAAGTCTTGTTCCAGATATTAAAGGAAAGAGATATATAACAAACCCACAGCCTTTATTTTGGCCTTCATTTTGAGGTGTGTTCCTTTAAGCCTGTTGTGTTGAGAGCTTTTATCATGAAAAGATGTGTGATTTTTGTCTAATGCTTTTTCAGCATCTATTGAAATGACCATATGGTTTTTGTCTTTGATTTTGTTAATGTGATGTGTCATATTTACTAATTTGCATATGTTGACCCATCCTTGCATCCCTGGAGTGGATCCCATTTGGTGATGGTGAATGATTTTTTTTACGTGTCGTTGTATGTTCATTTGCTAGTACTTTGTTGAGGATTTTTTTTTTTTTTTTTTTTTTGCTCCTATGTTCACCAGGGGTATTGGCCTGTAGGTTTTTATTGTTCTTATTGTACCCTGAACTGGTTTTGGCATCAGAGTAATGTTGGCTTTGTAGAATGAGTTTGAAAGTATTCTGTTCTTTTTTATTTTCTGAAATAGTTTGAATAGAATTGATAGTACTTCTTTACATGTTTGGTAGAATTCGGCAGTGAAGCTATTAGGACCTAGGCTTTCTTTGATGGGAGACTTTTTAGTACTGCTTTGATCTTGTTACTCATTGCTGATCTGTTTAGGTTTTCTGTTTTTTCTTGGTTCTTCTTGGTATGTTATATGTATCCAGGAATGTATTCACTTCCCCTAGGTTTTTTGCCATATATTTGTTCCTAATAGTCTCTAACAATCCTTTACATTTTTGTATTATCAATTGTTATGTCTCTGTTTTTGTTTCTGATTATATTTTTTTGAGCATTCTCTCTTTTTTCCTTACTCTAGATAAAGGTTTGCTGATTTTATCTTTTCAAAAGAATAACTTATTGTTTTGTTAATCTTTTATATTTTTTAAATTCTCAATTCTGATATTTGTTACTTCTTTCCTTCTACTAATTTTGGATTTGGTTTATTTCTGCTTTTCTAATTTCTTGAGCTGCATTATTAGGTTGAAATATTTGAAATCTTAATACATTTTTGGTATAGGCATTTATTGTTATAAACTTGCCTCTTAGAACTCCCTTAGCTGTAGATTTTGATATGTTGTGTTTCCATTTTCATTTGTTTTAAGTAATTTTTAAACTTCTGTATTAATTTCTTTATTGATCAATGATCCTTTAGAAATGTTGCTTAACTTCCATGTGTTTATACAATTTCCAAAGTTCCTCTTGTTATTGATTTCTAGTTTTATTCCATTGTGGTCAGAAAAGGCACTTGATATGATTTCAACTTTTTGAAATTTATTGAGATTTTTTTTGAGGCCTAACATATGGCCTATCCTGGAGAATGTTTCATGTGCTGATAAGAATGTGTATTCTGTAGCAGTTGGATTAAATGTTCTCTAAATATCAATTAGGTCTACTTGGTACTCTAGAGTGTCTTTTAACTTTGAATATTTTTGTTGATTCTGTCTGGCTCATCTTTCTGATTTTTTCTGGCTCATCTTTCATCTTACCGAAAGGGGTATTAAAGTTCTCTACTATTATTTTATTGTAGTCTATCTCTGTGGCTTTATATCTATTAATGTTTGCATTATATGCTTGGGATATCCAATGCTGGAAGCATAGATATTTATAGTTGTTATTCCTTTTGTTGAATTCACCCCTTTATCTTTATATAGTAAACTCCTTTTTCTCTTTTTTACAGTCTTTGACTTAAAATATATTTTATCTTGTGTAAGCTTAGCTACTTCTGCTCTTTTTTTTTTTTTTTTTTTTTTGAGATGGAGTCTCACTCTGTCGCCCAGGCTGGAGTGCAGTGGAGCAATCTTAGCTCACTGCAAACTCTGCCTCCCAGGTTCATGCCATTCTCCTGCCTCAGCCTCCTGAGTAGCTGGGACTACAGGCACTGCCACCACACCTGGCTATTTTTTTGTATTTCTAGTAGAGACGGGGTTTCACCATGTTATCCGGGATGGTCTTGATCTCCTGACCTCATGATCCACCCACCTCAGCCTCCCAAAGTGCTGGGATTACGGGTGTGAGCCACCATGCCCAGCCCTACTTCTGCTCTTTTTATGGTTTTCATTTGTGTGGAAGATCTTTTTCCATCCCTTCACTTTCAGACTGTGTCCTTACAGGTGAAATGAGTTTCTTGTAGGCAACATATAGTTGGGTCTTTATCCTTTATCCATTCAGTCACTCTATATCTTTTAGTTGAATAATTTAGTCCACTTACATTTAATGTTATTATTGACAGGTAAGGACTTACTGCTGCAAATTTATTATGTGTTTTCCATTGTTTTGTAACTCCTCTCTTTCGTTCTTTCTTACTGTATTCACTTGTGGTTAAGTAATTTCCTCTGGTAGTATCTTTTCATTTGTTGCTTTTTATTCTTAGTGTATCTATTATAGGTTTCTGCTTTGTGGTTACCTTGAGGATTCCAAAAGATTCTCTTATACATATAACAAGTTACTTTAAACAGATGAGAACTTAACTTTGATCACAAAGAAAAGAAAAGAAACAAAGGAAAGACTAAAAACTCTACAATTTAACTCCATCAACTCCCCGTTTTGACTTTTTGTTGTCTTAATTTATATCTTTTTTATTGCCTATCTCTTAACAGGTTGCTGTAATAATTTTTGATAGATTTATCTTTTTTTTCTTCATACCAGATATATGAGTAGATTACTCAGCACAATTACAGTATTAAAATACTCTGAATTGTCTATATACTTACTTTTACCAGTGAGTTTTATATCTCCAATAGCTTTCTTTTTGCATGTTATCATCCTTTCTCTTCAGATCAAATACATCAATTTAGCATTGCTTTTAAGATGGGTCTAATGGTTAAGGATTTTCTCAACTTTTGTTTGGGAAATGCTTTATCTCTTCTTCATGTTTGAAGGAAATATTTGCTGATTACAGTATTTTTATTTGGCAGTTATTTCCCTTCGGCCCTTTGAATATGTAATCCCACTTCCTCCTGGCCTGTATGGTTTTTGCTGAGAAGTCTGTTGCCAGACAAATTGGAGCTCCTTTATGGTTTTTTTTTCCTTTCTTCTTTTATTTTGCTGTTTCTGGAATCCTCTCTTTGTCCTTGACATTTGAGTATTTGATTATTATATGCTTTGAGATGTGTCATTTGGGTCAAATCTGTTTGGTGATCTGACCTTCTTTAACCTGGATATTTATCTTTCCCTTGATTTGGAAAAATGTCTGTTATTATTTCTTGTTTTAAAAATTTTATTTCAACAGTTTTCGGGGAACAGGTGGTTTTGGTTTACATGGATAAGTTCTTTATTGGTGATTTCTGAGATGTTGCTGTACCCATCACCCAAGCAGTGTACCCTGTACCCAATGTGTAGTCTTTTATCCTTCACCCTCCTCTCACCCTTCCCCCAACTTCCCAAAGTCCCTTATATTATTCTTATGCCTTTGCATCCTCATAGCTTAGCTCCCACTTATAAATGAGAACATGTGATACTTGGTTTTCCGTTCCTGAGTTACTTAACTTAGAATAACAGTCTCCAATTTTATGCAGGTTTCTGCAAATACCATTATTTCATTCCTTTTTATGGCTGAGTAGTAATCCAAGGTCTATATATACCACATTTTCTTTTTCCACTAATTGGCTGATGGACATTTAGGCTTCTTAGATATTTTTTGCAATTGTGAATTGTGCTGCTACAAACATGCATATGCAAGTCTCTTTTTCATATAATGACTTCCTTTCCTCTGTGTTGACACTCAGGAGTGGAATTGCTGGATCAAATGGTAGTTCTACTTTTAGCTCTTTAAGAAATCTTCATACTGTTTTTCATAGTAGTTTTACTAGTTTACATTCTAACCAGCAGTGTAAAGGTGGTCCCTTTTCACCGCATCCATGCCAACATCTATTTTTTTTTATTTTTTAATTTTGCCCATCCTTGCAGATGTAAGGTGGTATCATATTGTAGTTTTGATTTGCATTTCTCTGATAATTAGTGATATTGAGCATTTTTTTCATATATTTATTGGCCATTTGTATATCTTCTTTTGAGAATTGTCTATTCATGTCCTTTGACCACTTTTTGATGGGGTTTTTTGCTTTTCTCTTGCTGATTTGTTTGAGTTCTTCATAGATTCTGGATATTAGTTCTTTATCAGATGCACAGTTTGTGAACATTTTCTCCCAGTCTGTGGGTTTTCTATTTATTCTGTTAATTATTTCTTTTGCTGTGCAGAAGCTTGTTAGTTTAATTTAGTTTAATTAGGTCCCATCTATTTATTTTTGTTTCTGTTGCATTTGCATTTAGGTTCTTGGTCATGAACTCTTTGCCTAAGCCAATGTCTAGAAGAATTTTTCCAGTGTTATCTTCTGGAATTTTTATGGTTTCAAGTCTTAGATTTCAGTCTTTGAACTATCTAGAGTTGATTTTTGTATAAGGTGAGAGATGAGGATCCTGTTTCATTCTTCTACATGTGGCTTGCCAATTATCCCAGCACCATTTCCTGAATAGGGTGTACTTTCTCTACTTTATATATATTTTGTATATATAAAGTAGAAACCTTTGTCAAAAATTAGTTGGCTGTAAGTATTTGGCTTTATTTCTGAGTTCACTATTCACTTCCATTGGTCTACGTGCCTATTTTTATATGAGTACCATGCCATTTTGGTAACTATAGCCTTGTAGTATAACTTGAAGTTGGGTAATGTGATGCTGCCAGATTCTTTCTTTTTGCTTAGTCTTGCTTTGGCTATGTGGCCTCTTTTTTGGTTCCATATGCATGTTACAATTTTTTTTGTAGTTCTATGAAGAATGATGATGGTGTTTTGGTGGGAACTACATTGAATCCGTAGATTGCTTTTAACAGTATGATCATTTTCATAATATTGATTCTACCCTTCCATGAGCATGGGATGTGTTTCCACTTGTCTGTGTCATCAATGATTTCTTTCAGTAGTGTTTTGCATTTTTTCTTGTAGAGATCTTTCACTTCCTTGGCTAGGTATATTCGTAAGTATTTTATATTTTTGCAACTGTTATAAAAGGGATAGAATTCATTATTTGATTCTAAGCATGGTCTTTCTTGTGTATAGCAATGCTACTGATTTGTGTACAATGATTTTCTGTCTTGGAACTTTACCAAATTTATCACATCTAGGGTCTTTTTAGATGAATCTTTAGAGTTTTCCAGATATACAATCATATAATCAGTGAACAGCAACAATTTGACTTCCTCTTTACCAATTTGGATGCCCTTTACTTGTTTCTCTTGTCTGATTGCTTTGGCTAGGACTTCCAATACTATGTTGAATAGAAGTGATATAAGTGGGCATCCTTGTCTTGTTCCAGTTCTCAGGGGAAATGCTCCCCTTAAGCAACGGGGAAGCATTTCTCAACTTTTCCCCATTCAGTATAATGTTGACTGTGGGTTTGTGATAGATAGTTCTCATTACCTTTTCCCTTCTAGGCCGATTGTGCTGAGGGCTTTAATCATAAAAAGATGCTGAATTTTGTCAAATGTGTTTTTCTGCATCTATTGAGATGATCATATGATTTTCATTTGTAATTCTGTTTATGTGGTGTATCACATTTATTGACTTGTGTATGTTAAATCATCCCTGCATCCCTGGTATTTCCTTGTAGAGATCTTTCACCTATAGAACCTCCTCATAGCATAAATATGGAACTAAGGAGTGGTAACCAGCTTATTATGGGTGTTATCTTTTTTAAATGCCACTGGATTTGGTTAGCTAGTATTTTGTTGAGGATTTTTGCAACTATGTTCATCAGAGATATTGGTCTGTAGTTTTGTTTTTTTGTTATGTCCTTTCCTGGTTTTGGTATTAGGGTGATACTGGCTTTACAGAATGATTTAGGAAGGATTGCCACTTTCTCTTTCTTTTGGAATAGTTTCCATAAGATTGGTACCAATTATTCTTTGAATGTCTGTTAGAATTCAGCTGTGAATCCATCTGGTCCTGAATTTTTTTTTCATTGGCAATTATTTTCATTACTGTTTCAATCTCGCTACTTGTTATTGGTCTGTTCAAAGTTTCCATTTCTTCCTGATTTAATCGACGAGGATTGTATGTTTCCGGGAATTTATCCATCTCCTCTAGATTTTGTAGTTTGTGTGCATAAAGGTGTTCATATTAGCCTTGAATGATCTTTTGTATTTCCGTATAGTGGTTGTAATAGCTCTCATTTTATTTCTAATTGAGCTTTTTGGACCTTCTCATCTTTTCTTGGTTAATGTCATTAATGGCTCATCAATTTTATCTTTTCAAACAAGCAGCTTTTTGCATCATTTGTCTTTTGTATTTTTTGTTTGCTTCAATTTCATTTAGTTCTGCTCTGATCTTTGTTATTTATTTTATTCTTCTGGGTTTGGGTTTGGTTTGTTCTTGTTTCTCTAGTTCCTTGAGGTGTGACCTTAGATTGTTTATTTGTTCTCTTTCAGACTTTTTGATGTAGGCATTTAATGGTATGAACTTTCCTTTTAGCACCACTTTTGCTGTATCCCAGAGGTTTTGATAAGCTGTGTCACTATTATTCAGTTCAAAGAATCTTAAAATTTCCATCTTGATTTCATCATTTACCTAATGAAGTGCAGATTATTTAATTTCCATATATTTTTATAGTTTTGAGAGTTTCTTTTGGATTTACTTTCCAGTTATATTCCACTGTGATCTGAGAGGACACTTGATATAATTTTGATTTTCTCAAATTTATTAAGACTTGTTTTGTGACCTAGCATGTGTTCTGTCTTGGAGAATGTTCCATGTGTTGATGAAGAGAATGTATATTATGAAGTTTTTGGGTAGAGTGTTCTGTTAAAATCTGTTAGGTTCATTTGTTGGAAGGTATAGTTTAAGCCCATTTTCTCTTTGTTGACTTTCTGGCTTGATGACCTGTCTAGTGCTGTCAGTGGAGTACTGGAGTTCCCCACTGTTATTGTGTTGCTATCTCATTTCTTAGGTCTAGTAGTAATTGTTTGATAATTTGGGAACTCCCATGTTAGATGCATATATATTTAGGATTGTGATATTTTCCTATTGGATTAATCCTTTTATCATTATATAATGTCCTTCTTTGCCTTTTTTCACGATTCTTGCTTTCAAGTCTGTTTTGTTTGGTACAAGAATAGCTATTCCTGCTCACTTTTGATTTTCATTTGCATGTAATATCTTCTTCCACCCCTTTACCTTAAGTTTGTTTAAGTCCTTATGTGTTAGGTGAGTCTCTTGAAGACAGCAGGTACTCGGTTGGTGGATTTTTATTCATTCTGCCATTCTGTATCTTTTAAGTGGAACATTTAGTTCATTCACATTCAGTGTTGGTATTGAGATGGGAGGTCCTGTTCTGTTCATTATGCTAGTTATTGCCTAAGTACCTTGATTTTTTTATTGTGTTATTGCTTTATAGGCCCTCTGAGATTTATGCTATAATCAGGTTCTATTTTGGTGTATTTCAAGTTTTTGTTTCAAGATTTAGAATACCTTTTAGCATTTCTTGTAGTACTGGCTTGGTAGTGGCAAATTCTCTCAGCATTTGTTTATCCAAAAAAGATTTTATTTCTCCTTCATTTGTGAAGCTTAGTTTTTTGGATACAAAATTCTTGGCTGACAATTATTTTGTTTCAGGAGGCTAAAGATAGGACCCCAGTGCCTTCTGGCATGTAAGGTTTCTGCTGAGAAATCTACTGTTAATCTGATAGGTTTTCCTTTATTGGTTACCTGATGCCTTTGTGTCACAGTTCTTAAGATTATTTCCTTCATCTTGACTTTATATAACCTGATGACTATGTGCTAGGTGATAATCTTTTTGTGATGATTTTTTTCAGGTGTTATTTTATCTTCTTGTATTTGGATGTCTAGATCTCTAGCAAGGGCAGGTAAGTTTTTTTCACATAGTCTCTCAAATAAGTTTTCTAGACTTTTAGATTTCTCCTCCTCTTCAGGAACACCAGTAGTTTTTAGGTTTGGCCATTTAATATAATCCAAAGTTTCTTGAAGCCTTGTTCTTTAATTTTTTTTTTTGTCCTTGTCTGACTGGGTTAATTTGAAAGCTCTGTCTTTGAGCTCTTAAGTTCTTTTTACTTTTTATTTATATATATTTTGTATTTTTCCATAAGCTATTGGGGTACAGGTGATATCTGGTTACATGAGTAAGTTCTTTAGTGGTGATTCGTGAGATATTGGTGTACCCATCACCTGAGCAGTAAACAGTGCACCATATTTGCAGTGTTTTACCCCTCATCCCCTTCTCACTCTTCCCCCCAAGTCTCCAAAGTCCATTGTATCATTCTTATGCCTTTGTGTCCTCATAGGTGAGCTCCCACATATCCGTGAGAACATACGATGTTGGGTTTTCCATTCCTGAGTTACTTTACTTAGAATAAATAGTCTCCAATCTCATCCAGGTCACTGCAAATGCTGTTAATTCAGTCTTTTTTATCGCTGAGTAATATTCTATTGCATATATATATACCACAGTTTCTTTATCCACTCATTGATTGATGGGCATTTGGGTTGGTTCCACTATTTTGTAATTGTGCATTGTGCTGCTATAAACATGCGTGTGCAAGTATCTTTTTTGAATAATGAATTTCCTAGGTGTTATTTGTGCTTCTTGTATTTGGATGTCTAGGTTTCTAGGAAGGCCAGGGAAGTTTTTCTCAATTATTCCCCAAAATATGTTTTCCAAGTTTTTAGAATTCTCTTCTTCCTTAGGAACATCAATTATTCTTAGGTTTGGTCATTTAACATTATCCCAGACTTCTTGGAGTGTTTGTTTATATTTTCTTATTCTTTTGTCTGTGTCTTTGTTGGATTGGGTTAATTCTAAGACCTTTTCTTCGAGCTCTGAATTTCTTTTTCCTACTAGTTTAATTTTGTTGATGAGACTTTCCAGAGCATTTCACATTTCTAAGAGGGTGTCCAAAGTTTCCAAAATCCTTTATTGTTTTTTCTTTAAACTATCTATTCTCTTGGATATTTCTCCCTTGACTTCTTGTATTGTTTTTTGGATTTCCTTGCATTGGGCTTCTCTTTTCTCTGGTGCCTTTCCAATTAGCTTAATAACTGAATTCCAGAATTCTTTTTCAGATAAATCATGTATTTCTTCTTAGTTTGGATCCATTGCTGGTGAACTAGTGTGATTTTAGGGGGAGTGTTAAAGAGCCTTGTTTTGTCATATTACCAGGGTTGGTTTTCTGATTTCTTCTCATTTGGGTAGGCTCTTTCAGAGGGAAAGTCTAGGGTTGATGGCTGTTGTCCAGATTATTTTGTCCCACAGGGTGTTCACTTGATGTGGCCCTCTCCTCTTTTCCCATAAAAGAGGGAAGTGTTTGTTCCTGTGAGCCGAACTGCAGTGTTTGTTGTCTCTCTTCTAGGTCTAGCCACCCAGCGAGTCTACCAAGCTCTGGGCTGGTACTGGGGTTGTCTACACAGAGTCCTGTGATGTGAACTGTCTATGGGTCTTTCAGCCGTGGATATCATCACCTCCTCTGGTAGAAGTGGTGGGGGTGGGGGTACATTGGACTCTGTGAGGGTTGTTAGATTTAGTGGTTTAATGCTCTATTTTTGTGCTGATTGGCCATCTGCAGAGAGGTGGCGCTTTCCAGAAAGCATCAGCTATAGTAGTGTGGAGAGGGACCAGCGGTGGGCAGGGCCCTAGAACTCCCAAGAGTATAGGCCCTTTGTCTTCCTCCACCAGGGTGGGTAGGGAAGGGCCATCAGGTGGGGGCGGGGCTGGGCGTGTCTGCGCTCAGACTCTCCTTGGGCGGGTCTTGCTGCGGCAGCTGTTGGGGATGGAGGTTAGACTCCCAGGTCACTGGAGTTGTGTACCTAGGAGGATTATTGGCTGCCTTTGCTGAGTCATGCAGGTTGTCAGGGAAGTGGGGGAAAGCCGGCAGTCACAGGCCTCACCCAGCTCCCACGCAAACTGAAGGGCTGGTCTCACTCCCACTGTAACCCCCACAATAGCCCCAAGTCTGTTTCTAGGTGGTGGGCAAAATGAGCTTGAGAACTTGCCCCAGGCTACTCACCTCCAGGCTGTGAAAGAAAAGGGCTTGGTTCTTCCCTTGCCTGTGGAGTCTACACACCGGATTTGCACCCTTTCCTGAGTTCTGGCCAGGAGGCTTCTCACCCATTCAAATTGTTACACAGTTCAGCTAGAGATTTCCTTCTTCTTATGGAGTCTTGCCCCACCACTCTTCTGGCAGTCTTCCCAATGGATCCCTGTGGTGTCAGGCAGGAATGTCCTACTTGGGGGACCCAGCAAGCTCCCAGGGCCTTTCTGCTGCTTCCTCTACCGCTGTATTTCACTCTGCTCTCTAAATTGACTCAGCTCCAGGTAAGGTAGGAAACTTATCTCACCAACAGACCTTCAGTTTCTCCATTGGGGGTGTGAGTTCAAGAGAGGAGGGTTTCCCTTTCCCACTTTTGCAGTTGGAGCACTCATAGTATTTGAGGTGTCTCCTGGGTCCTGCAGGAGCAATTTGCTTCTTTGAGAGGGTCTGTGGATCCTCTTGGGATTGCTGGATTGTTCTTGCAGTCAATCTGGAGCTAGAATTCACAGCGTGAGCTTCCACACGCTGCTCTGTTCAGAGCTGTAATCTAGTCCTGTCTCCTGTCTGCCATGATGATCCATCACAGATTTTGTTTTAGCTGTTTAAATAAATTTATTAGGTTTATAAGTAACAATATGGATAGATCTCAAAATCAGGATTTGGTTTTTCTTATTTATTTATTATGCTTTACGTCCTGTGATACACGTGCAGAACATACAGTTTTGTTACACAGATATACATGTACCATGGTGGTTTGCTGCACCCATCAACTCGTCATCTAGGTTTTAAACCCTGCATGCATTAGGTATTTGTCCTAATGTTCTCCCTCCCCTTGCCCCCCACCCCCTGACTGGCCCTGGTGTGTGATGTTCCTCTCCCTGTGTCCATGTGTTCTCATTGTTCAATTCTTACTTGTGAATGAGAACATGTGCCACAACCAATTTTTTTACTGTTGAGTTTTGAGAGTTTATTACATATACTAGATACTAGTTGTCTGATGGATATATGATTTGCAAATATTTTCTCCCACTCTGTAGTTTGTCTTTCCATCCTCCTCACATGGGTTTTCACTGAGCAAAAGCTTTTAATTTTGATAAGAAATAATTTATCAGTTAATTATTTTATGTATCATGATTGGAGGTTTAGTCTAAAATGTATTTTCTGTGCATGGTGTTTTCATATGCATATTAATTTATATTCTGTGTCTCTAGAGGTCTGCCCTTTTTCATTACTAATATTTTTATTTCTTTATCTCTTTTTCCTTTCCTCTCTCTTCTTTCCTGACTCTGCCAAAAAACACAAGAACAATGTTGACCAAATACTCATGGCTGAATACTTCCCTGCCATGGTGGAATGTGTGTGTCACACACATTCCACCTGCAGAGCACGGACTCATATGCCTACAAGCTGGTGCATGTTCTGAGTTCCTAGAGGAAGAAGGTTGGTAACCACATCCTTTCCTTCCCAGCCCTCCCTTACTTGCTACCAATAATGGATAGGGGTGTGGTGTCTAATTAAGGAGTCTTGGTTTATCATTTGTAGTCCATGACAAGGTAAAATTTGAGGTCTATAGTATAGTAAGGTATAATATCTAGTTTAGTAATTTTAAGTTTTTAGAAAACATTTTACTTTGAAACATCTAAGAACTTATTCAAATCTAATTAATAGTGCTTAAAACATTTTTTCAGTCTTCATCTTTTCTATGACATTATTCAACTGAAGAATGACTTCAAAATAAGGACTACTAAAGAGATGAAGCTACTGAGTTAAAAAAAATATATGGACTAAAAATGTCCATAAAGACAGATTGAGAAGTACTTCAAATTTTATGTCAAAGACATAAAATGACAACAGATACTTAGAAAAATGGGAAAACTGGAGACAGAGTGAGAGAGAGAGTGAGAGATGCAGATTCAGAAGCAATAAGGAACCCCCATCAGTCCTGAGAGGCTGCTGTGTGGTCAGTTCCTCTTCTCTGATTTCCACCTGCTCTGAGCTCCTTGGTGGGTCTGCACTTAATGAACTGAAGGGTTTTTTACACTCTTTCTCAGACCACAGCTTTCAATCCTAAATGATTTCCTTTTAATCAAGTCACTACAGCATGCAATCGGAATGCACTGTTTATCTGGGCTGCAGGTATGGACAATGAAAATGATCTCCCAATGGAGCACTTTTGGTTAGGAGGGAGAAGTAGGATTGCTCTTCCTCCTTCAGCACTAAGATCCTGCAAGAAGGGCAGAGGGACTCCAACCCTGCACAGAGCTTAAGCCTCTGGAAAGACTCTGTGCAAGGCCCTGGCTGGTTCTCTGCCCCCTGCTCTCTGGGCTGGAGCCTTCCACGTGGCTTCCTGAATCTGGCAGTCCCTGAGTCAGTGTGGGGTTTGATAAGAATGTATGAATGAGGAAGGAGGATATGGAATGGAAAGAAATAGAATTGAGTGGAAAGAAGAGCAAGGAAAATTTCAAAGTGCATTTTGCAATGGGGCAGGTGTTATTTCTTGAAGCCATTGTCCCAAGGATGTGTGCCTGTGTGTAATGGGAGCACTGTGTGTCATTCTTCTTGCTGGAGGTCAGGTGGAAGGTTTGACAATATGCTGTAGATGAGGCTCCCTCTGTGCCAGGGCTGAGGTTACCCTGAAAACTCTTGGAGATCCAACACCCTCCCGGGCATGTGGTGCCATCCTCTGGGAATGCAGTTGCAGGATGAGATGCCTGCTGAGAGTGAAGCTGTGTCTCATCGTGGGAGAGGTGGAGGTGAAGCTGGAGACAGGGGATACATTAGTGGGGTCTGACTCAGCCTGTGTCTGCCCCAGGACCCACCATGCACACCTGCTCTTTGCTCTTAATTCCTTAATCTGGAGAAGGTTCCCCAGATTTTACCTCCAGTGAACTGATGCCAGGCCCATGAGTGAGCTCCCTAATGCAGTAGCATGTTTGGGCCTCTCCCTACAATGACAGCATCTTCACTTTCAGGTATTTAGGTGCAGAAAGAGGGGCGTGTTCACTGTAATCTCTCTGTGTACATTAGATAGAGTCCAAGACCGTATTCTCAATGGAGCTACTGCTGGGGAGAACTAGGTGTGGGAAATTTGAAGACAACATTGATAACTGCCCTTTCCAAGAAAGCACAGAGCTGAACGATGTAAGACAGGACACCAGCTTCCCTTCTGGACACAGCTGTGGATGCCACATAGGGTGTGGTATGGGCACAGGTGCAGGTGACAAAGAGACTTAGAGGAGTTAGCCTGCAGCAGCCTCTACCAGGCTGCCCTGCTTTTGCCTTAGTGGGGAGTGCAGAGGGGCAGGCAGCCACGGGTCCACTTGCAGGCTCCCGGCCAATCTGAGTTTCCTGACTCTGCCCTGTCACGCCACTGCAGCGGCCTGTACCCAGGGCACATGGCCTTCAGACTGCTCTTGTCCACCTGGGGTCCCAGTCTCCTAAGACTGAGTAGAGGCTGTTTCCTCTCTGGTCTTCCTCCCCAGTCTTTGTCTGCCTTCTGAAGAAAGAGCGTGGTGGGGATCCAATATCACCTCTTTCTGAGTGTGCTGTTCTCAGGGTCCCCCTCCCCTAATCCAGAGCCTGAGGCAGGTGGAGGCTGAGGAGGGGCCCCACTGCCCTCCCTCCCTTGTCCTGCCCTGGCCCCTGCTGAGCTGCAATGCCTGCTCCAGAGGATAGGGACAGGGGACAAGGGGAAGCCCAGCTCTGGGGACAGCCTACCTAGGACAGGTGGGCCCCCTCATCAAAGGATTAACTAATAGGTTAAACATTGGCCTACATCTGAGAGCAGCTCTGGGGAGACAAAGTGACTTTTGGTGCTCTTGGGGGTATGAATCACACAGGCCAGCCTGTGGAGTCCCAGGAGGCCACTGTCTGGGAAGTGGGTCCTAACACAGGTTACCTTGAGTGAAGAGGGAGCCCCAGATCTGGAAGCAGCTAAGAAATGTCCCAGGAGTGGGGCTGGATGGCCCCACATGAGGACGAGAGCCGCATTCAACTGACAGCTTGGGAAATGTGCAAGGTGGATATTGATCCTTTGCTCAGAGTGGGAGCCACGAGCTTCCTGAGCCCCCTGTCCCCAATGCCTCGCCCATGCTTTCCCTCCCAGATGCTCACCTGCTTCTTCACTTTTAGGACCCAGCCCTGGGTAATGCAGTGTGAGCTCCTGAACAAGACCTGCTCAGAGGGGTTCCCCTGATTGCTTCTCACCCACAGGCCCAGGCTCAGGCTGCCCTCACCTCGGTGGACACTGGCAGTTCTCCAAAGGTGGCTCTGCTGTAGCCAACCAGCTCCATATTTGTTTGTTCTTTTCAATTTACAATTCCCTTGGATTCATGACGGGGCATGCAGATACTGTCAAAGTAAATTCCACACTTCTCCAGGTTCCTCATGTAGAATATAGGTAATTAAACATCAGCATTTCCAGAAGCTTTGTGTGCTAGTGTCCTGGAGAGAGGGGCCTGGGCAGTTGATGGAGTTATTCTCAGCAGGGCAGCCTCGTGGGCTCTCAGGGGTAAGTTTTTATCCCCCGTTGGGCCTCCTGAGTGGCTTCCAGAGGCACAGCTAAGGTGCGTCTGAGCCGCCATCTCAGGGCCCCTTGCAGGCTGCAGAGGGGCAGTGAGGGTGGCCTCCCAGAGCACAGGATGTGCACATGGAGCAGGACAGGGACTCGGGAATCCCACACAGCCCATGTGACATTGGCACTAATGCTCAGAGTGCATGTATACCTAATGTGTTAGCTGAGAATAGCCAGCAGCTATGGACACCCTGTCCACATCTCCCAGATCAGGCTTCGGCATGCATTCTCTGTAAAAATTTAAGGAGTAACCATTTTGGTCTTTGTAGGCTTATAGTCACTTTCTCAGCTACCCAGCACTGCCTTTGTATGTTGAGAGCAGCCATAGACAGTGCATAAACAAATAAGAGCAGTCGTGTCCCAACAAGACTTTGTCTACACATGGAGACAAGCAGACTGGGCTGCTTTTGGCCCTCGGGTCATGGTTGCCAACCCCTGACCTAACAGGCCTTCTGAGTGCAGCTGCCGCTGGTATCCCAAGTACCAGTACATGGGTAGCTCCCAACTCATGCACCTGCGACGTGCCCAGCTTGGCTAGTGGCTTTCTCCGTGTAATTGGAGCTCCTCCAGCAGAGCAGGTACACCCCTGTGGTGTGGGAAAGGTCAAGTCTGAGAGTCACACTCCTTCTTCAGGAGGGAGGCAGGTGAATGTCCCAGTCTCCCAGCCTCTGGGCACCCAATTCAGAGGTGCATATCACATGGTTCTCAGAGCTCCCCAGCAGAATAAACACCCCCGGCCCCAGTGTGACCCATTGATAACAGACACCTTGAGTTTCCCCTTCTCTGTCTCCCTTTCTCACATGTGTCCCCTGGGATCACCTCCAAATAAACTACCTGCACCCACCAGTCTGTGTTTCAGGGTCAGCCTGGGGGGACCCAACACAAGAACTGTGGTGCGTTTGGACCATCGTCTTGGGACTTGTCCTCCATAGATGTGCTGGGAGGGTGGCCCCTAGATCATAGGCGTTCAGGCAAAGCAGAGGGGAGAGCCAGGCCTGGAGACCTCCCTGCGGCCTGCCAGCACTGAGGTAGGCACAGCTGCTGCACTTTGTCCCATCTGGCTTCTGGAACCCACACAGCCCTGCCGTGCCTTGCTCCAGACTTGAGCAGATTTTCCTCTGAGACCCTCCCACCACCTCCCCTGTCTGCTCCCACCCTTGGTCCTTCTCTTGACCCTGACTCCATCAGCAGAAGGAAGCTCAGAGGAGGCGCTTTATCCACAGTGATTCCAACAAGTGTCTTCCAAACAATCCACCCCACTCATTCCATTCGAGAACTATTTCTGAGGCAGCTCCCAGGACAGGGTCTCATGGGGAGTGAGCCCACTGTGGGGGTTGTCCTGGCTCCCTCCCTCATGAAGAGGGAGCAGAGCCCTCCTTCATGAAGCAAGGGGAGAGGAGCCCACTCCAAGGCACTGGCCCTTGAGAGGATACACTAATTCCTGCCTGACTCAAGTTACATGTGTGGGTCTTTAACAGTTTTCTATACCTCCTAGAAGGGAATATTCACGAAATATAGGATTTTTCCTGGCTACAAATATATCTCCAGGGTTCAAAGCAGTGCATGACTTGAACTGCGTGCTTGGATTTTGCATGCAGACAGGGCTAGCATTGAGGGCTCTGTTGCTTTGGAAAGATCTCTCCTCTCTCACACTTACCATCCATTCCTGCTCCTGAAGTTGGCCTCCTGGTCACTTCTCTTTCTGGAATCTTTATAGTGAAGAATCAGGGAATTGCAGCCATGAATGCTGTGTATGGTCACAAGGTAGGTCTGCAAGTAAATCCTGTGCCAGAGGCCAAGGCCAGGGACATGCTGGGAACACCTAGTCAGTAGCATCCCTGGGCCTCAGCCCCAGGAAGGAAAAGGAGCATAGATTGTAGTGTAGTGTCACAAGTTTCCTCCTTCTCTGGAAATGTGAGTTCTCATCCAGGTCTGCATCCTCCATCTCCTAGTCCCTCATCCTCTGTCTCTGCATCATTTACACGGAGATGACAATTTTTGCTTGGCTGCCTTCAAATGGCTACAGCTGAAATCAAATGAAACAGTAGAAGATAATACTAAATATAAATCTGTTCAAAAATGTGTTAGATATGCACTTCCTTATTCTGTACTGCAACCACTTCCTTGTCTGCTAGGGAGACATCTGGACACATTCCTCACCTTTCGCAGTGTGTCAGGGATGAAACATAGCCCTGGGGACATTATAGGACTGAACACAAAGTAACAACAATGTGGAAAACTTGGGTAGGGACTTCCACACTTCCTGTGCCTCTCTTCTCGAGACAGAGCAAAGGCAGATGAGGTGGATCCTGAGGAGGAGAAGGGGCTGTCAGTATATATTCACAGGGACCACATCCCAGCTGTCGGTGGTTCTTGCCCTGTGTCTTGTGTCTGGGTGACTTCCACCAATTCCCAGAAGAGACTAAGAATCTCTGGATAATAACATTAGACACATGAATGGGTAGAATCAAATAGAATTGAAGTTTTAGAATAAATAAAGGTTAAGATCAGTTTGAGGGATAACATAAGAGCAATCTATCTGCAGCAAGAATGGAGAGGGATCCACAGTGGGTAAGCAGGTGTGTGGCAGTGGTGGAAAGGGAGCAAGTGGGCTATGGACTTCTCAGAAAATTACTGACTTCCTTAACTTCTGGGCCAGCCAAGGTGGAGTGAGGTTTATCAAGAACACAGGAATTTGAAAACCCAATGCTCAAAATCAATTGCAAAAGTATTAAAACAAAAACTTTAGACAAAATAAATTTAACAGTTCTTTGCTGTTTAAACTTAACAGCAAAGAACAATTCACAAATTGGGTAGCAATCAAAAGTAAAAAGCGCCTAGAGCCCTCTGCTCTAGTAACATTAGCAGCAAACTTTTGTAAGCTGAACATGGGAGCAAAATATAGAAATTAGCTGATTAGCTAGAGCTAGGCATTCACTTTGCCTGGGCATGGTGTGGTGGGAGGCCCTAGGCGTTTGCCTCATTTGGGAATCATGTACTGGGAGATGTCTAGTTATATAAGCAATTGGCTGGTTTGACTGTTTGTGACTGACTGAGGCTAGGTTTGTTTTTTTAGATGTCAGTTACAAGTAATGCCTCCAAGGTAAGCATCAGTTTGCTTACATAAGAGCTACAGTACAGAGACAACCTCAAGCTAATGGCCTTCTTATTTGCTTTAACAATCATGAGAGGTTGACCAAAACTTTGGTCATTAATTCTGCTCTCTGTCATGATTATAATGGACTTAGTTGGTCTCAGTATGGTATTCATAAGACGCCAGGCTAACTGAATAATTCTTTTTGTTGTTCTTCATGTTTTTGTCACTCTAACTGGGGTGATGTTGTTTGACAAAGAGTAGGTGGCTCCACACAAACATTTAAGTCTCAAGAGGACACAGTGCACCAAGAGGACTAATCTTACCATCAGGAGGGAAATACTGAGACTAAAGTATGCTCTATAACCAAGGCCACCATGACCCAAATCAATTAAAGTCAAATAAATTAAAGAATGAGCCAAAAGAAAAATGTACTTGTTTTAAGCAAGTGCCTTACTAGTTGATTTCTTGCAACTGAGTTTCTCCTATACCAGATGTATTTATTTAAGTGCAGCAGACAGTGACAGCTATCTCACACCCCACTCCCTGTTCAGCAAAGAGGTATTCCAAAGCAATACTGTGAACTAAAACAACTTTAGCAAGATAATTTGGAGGAGGCTGTGGCATTATAGCCTTTGCAGTAGTCAGCTATATGTTTGCAACATATGTCTCATCATCTCATTTATATTTGTGTTAGTACACGAAAGGAGTATTCTACCACAAGATGCCAATTTAGGGGGATATATGCCTGCTGGCAAATTCTTTGTTATTCTACAATGCAAATTAAAGGGTGTTGACCAAGGCTTAGTTTCCAGACAGTTATGGAGTAAGAGTTGTACTGTTGAAATCCGCAATGCACATTTTATTTCTCATTTATCAAAGCCTGGATTTGCTCATTCTTATGCTTGATTATTAAATCTTCTACAGATAAAAATATATCCTGGAGGGGCACAACAGATAGTTCCCTGTGGGGTGCTTTGTGTGTAAGTGGCCACCGGAAGATAAGCATGAGTATTACTCATCCAAGGCTATTTTATTGTATTACCACATGGCTGAAGGCTACCCACAATTAGGGGATTTGGGTTATGAAAGTATCTATAAACTGTTGCATAATCTTTCCCTTTGGTTTTTAAATTCAGTTTCTGGCAAGACTTCACTGCAAAATCCTCACTAGAGGTTCTGTCTACTGTTAGATTTAAACAAGAAATCTGAACATATGAGTCTTAAAGTATAATCCACATACGCAGTTCCAACAGGCAGTCACACTAGGAGTAGCAGTAAAATTTGTTATAGGGTGAACTAGAGGATCTCTAAAATCATGTAAGAATTTAAGTTTAGCATGACATCTCCAACATTCAGTTATGATTCTTGCTGAAGCTATTGATTGGGAGATCCTGATCATAGCATTATTCTGCCACTCATACACAAAAAGAATGCACAGGGAAAAGAGAGAAAGGAACAATTATTTTATGAAGACATTAAGAGAAGTCTTGATTCATGATCTTGGGAAAGCTGTCTACATCTAGAATGTCATCTGCTTCTGGGGAGAAACCACACTGTGCAGTTTCACCTTGGAATCATCAATGGATGCGCAGCTACAAGAGTTTGAAGGGGACCTGTGGACCCAAGTCTCAAGGCCCTTAAGTTGTGTTGAAGTGTGGATACTGAGAAGAATTTGGTATGGTCATTTCCAGTGGGGTTTAGGCACAGTCTTTTTCTGGTGTCATTTTTAAAAGACCCAGTCTCTGGGTTCTAGATTACGAAAGGTCTGGTTGTCATTAGTTGGTAGGTCATGTAAGGCTCCTTTTACTTGATGAAAATATACTTTGAAATAATGCAGTAAAATTTATAACGCTGACTCATGTTGGAATTTATAAAATCAGGAGATACATAAGGCTCTCTTATTAGGTGCATAGGTCTTCTGGTAACAAGATCATGAAATATTAATTTGTGTTTTCTTGTAGGAGTGGATCTGATTGCCACCAAAACTGATAGTAATACATTTGGCCAAGAAAGTCTTGTTGATTGATTAGCTTTTCCAATTTCAGTCTTAAAATGCTATTTGCCCTTTCTCCCTTTAAAATTAAGTATGGTAGAAATAACGGTAATGCCATTGTTCGTGTAATACCTTATTTAACTGTGTTAGTATTTCTATTGCTGGAGATTTACTCAGGAATTCCTCATAAAGGAAACACATTTTCTAAAAACGTTCTACCTAACTATTATAGTGTTAGCCTTCCTGCATGGGAAAGCTTCTATACAACCAGAGAACACATAGATTTTTGTAAGAACATGTTGATATCCCACTGAGAGTGGCAATTGAATGAAGTTCAACTGTAAGTGCTCAAATGGTCCAGCTAGTGGTGGAAATATTCCATCTGAGGTTTTTATTATTTGACAGTACTTCTTATAGAATTTAACATATCAAATAAGCCTAATTAGTTTTCATTATTTGTAAGGAGAGAAAAAAGACTGTTTTGAGATGTGACATGGGTCAGCTGGAAACTCCCAAAGTTAGTTTAAGGTCACAAGACTTAATTTAGAATTTGATTTGGGATATAAATTTTTAAAAAATTTAAAAAAATTAAAAAAAGAATAAAAAAATTAAAAAAGCAGAAAAACAATTTGATTTGGGGAAGTGGTCAAAAATATTAAGGCTTGAATACTTGATTAAATAGGATATGAAGTCACTGTGACAAAGTGTTGTTACTCAAGATGATGATGAATAGATTTTAAAGGCAAATGCAGAAAGTTACATTGTTATAGTGAAAACCTTGCCTCTTTTAATAGAGAGGTTTTGGTTTTCTAAAGTAACTAAAGACTTGACAAAAGACAACATGAAGCATAGTAAATTGTTTTGCTAAGACACAGTCTTTGTTTCCTAGCTAGAATTCTTAAAAGGCTAAAAAACATCTTTCACAATCTCATATTAGGGCAGTCCAATAATTCAAGATATCCTTGTCATTTTAACATAGGAGGCCAAATTCTAGTGTTACATCAGTGTACTTTTGATATGAATAATCAAACAAATTATAAATAATTTCTTTCAAATCTTATCAAACTTTATCACACATGAAATATTTCCCAAGATTTCTTTCCACAAACCTTCTACAACTTCTTTTATATCAATTTGGTTTTGTCCTATTTGCTTTCTCTTTTCCATTGTGGAACAACCAGCCATTCTACTTTAGGTTAAAAAAATTACTTTTTTCTTAAAGAAAAACACATCTTTTATATCTCGTAGCTTCCCCTACCTAAAACTTGTCTTACTATTCTTACATATGGAGTTGGTTCTCTTATTATTTCTAGCATTAATTACCATATGTTAGTTATAACTCTTAACTACTATTAGCTTGAATTTGTAGTGAAAACTAGGGGGTAAGCAACAGTGAATGGCCTGTTTGTTAGTGATGATGGTGGTATTGTTTTTAGGTATTTTGGATTCTTTTCTATTGCACCTTGCAAATGAACAATGTTGCCAAAATTAAAACTTCCCCATGTGAATGCTGTCATCCTAAATTATTCTTAGCAAGGTTAACTCGTTTGTCCAAAAATATAAAGGTTCGTGGTCCCTAATTATCGTACATAAAATTAGCCAGTATCCCAGCAAGTGGAGTCCCAGGCTCCTTTCTTTGGAGAAATCAATTTTCAGAAAGTACCTACCTGAGGGCTCTAACTGGTCTCAGTTCTGCTATTTATTGGATTCAATCTGATTCTGAATGGAGACTGGCTAAGGAAATGTGCAAATAAAGTTGGAGAGGTCAAAATGCAAGTTTCTGGAGCTCCTATTTGAAAGGAAACTCACCCCCACTTTCCAGTTGCAGCAAGAGAGCACCGTGGCTCAGTTGGTGCCTTTGCTGGGTAGTAGGTTTTCTTAGATGCAGCTGGAGTTTGCCTTAGGATTCCACATCTGACACTAAATTGTTAAAGAAAAACTTTAAACAAAATGAATTCAATAGAGTTTATTTGGGCAAAGAAGAATTCATGAACTGGGCAACACTCAAAACTGGAAAAGATTGAGAAAGTTTTTCTCTAGTAGCATAAACAGCAAGGTTTCCCAGGCTGAACAAGGGAGCAAAGTCAAGAAATTACCTGATTGGCTTAGCTAGATGTCTACCTTATTTGGGCATGATGTAATGATAGGTGTAATGATGTCAATATTTATCTGCAGGCACTTGTAAACTTCAGAGAGACCAGAATCCCCTGAACGGATGTTAAAACCCAAGTTTTAGCCACCCCACTTCCCAAGACACTGACCAAGTAGGTGTGAGTGGGGCCAGGAAAACTGCATTTCTAACCAGCACACAGGGAATGGTGATGTTCCTGGTCCTAGGTGTTTGCCTTATTTGGGTATCTTGTGATCAGAGGTCCCTAGTTATATAACTAACTGGCTGCCTGTTTGTGGTTGATTGATGCTAGATTTTAATTTGTAAGTCAGCCATGAGAAATGCCTCCAAGTTAAGTTTTGGTTTGCTTATGAAAGAGCTCCAGGTACAAAAGCAACCTCATGATAATGACCTATTACTTGCTTTAATAGAGGACATTGTAATAATGTTTATTAAAAATTCTTAAGAAATTTTAATGAAAATATTGGGCAATAGTTTAATCTCTGAGCACATTGCCTATAAGAAAGCAATAACCATATACACAGCGATAAATATAAAAGAAGCATTCATCATACCACTTTTCATAATACAAAAAAGTAGAAAAATTTAAACAATTAATTATGGGAACTGACTAAATATAAGCTCCAGCTCTGAGGAGCTGCAGTGCAGAGGGCCAGGCTGTCAGGGCCAGTGCAGCCTCTCTCTTCTCCAGAGGCACCGTCCTGATGCCTGGGGCCTAGAAACTCTCCTTTTTCTTTACAATCAGGCATAGTGTTCTGACCCCTTCCCCAATTCAGCGTGCAATGAAGAAGCCATTCTCAGCCTCATCCCAATGCCCTTTGAGGTGAGTTACTTCTCACTTGTGGTTTGGTCTGCATGCACCCCGCAATGATGGCTTCTGAACCTGCACCATTCCAAGTGTGGTCTGGGTACCAGGAGCAGGTCCATCCCAGGAGAGGTGGTGAGACATGCAAATTCCCTGCCCCTGCCCAGACCTAGTGGTTCAGATTCCTGGGGGATAGGGAGAATAAGAACTTAGGTTTAGGGTATTTAGAACTTGCCTTCAGGGTATTCTAGTCCCTTTGAAGTTCACAAGTAACTACAGATAAATGCTGAAGGCATCTTCATGGAGAAGAAACTTAAGTCTTGTCCAGAAAGAATACTTTATTTAATTTTTAGCTGGAGGATGTGATAGTTTCTTTCTCGAGGCCAGACTATGGACCATAGGGGTATATCCTGCTGGGAGGCAAATGCAGAAATTCAACCCCGAATTGGGTGCCCTGAGGTTGGGGAGACTGGGACATATACCTGCTCACTTCCAGTGACAGAATGTGACCCTCAGATGTGACCTTTCCCACACCTGCAGGGTGCACCTGCTCTGCTGATGGAGCTCATTTGCACAGATCAATCCCTGAGTGAAGCTGGGGGAGATACAGGTGCCTGGCGTGGGAGCTGGTAGCATGGTGTGTCTCAGGGGCACCAGGGTCCAGAGGAGCTCTTAGCATCAGAGACTGGTAACTATGGCCTGAGGCCCAAGCAGCTCACTGCCTGTTTGTGTAAACACTTATTGGAACACAACCACTCTTACATGTTTGCACATTGGCTATTGCTCCTTTCAAGATACGACAGCAATTCTGAGTAGCTGAGAGAGACCATCTGCCCACAAAGGCCAGAATAGTTACTCTCTGGCTTCTTCAGAAAATTTTTTTGCCAAACCCTGGTTTAGGTGATTTAGGCAAGGTCTTGGTAGCATCTAGTCTGCCCGTGCCTCTCACACTGCATCCCCTGGGGGTGTGCATTCCTGCAAATCCTGCATTTTCAGGGGATTTCTGCATCCCTGGGGATTTGTAAGAGCGCAGATGCATTTTCCAAAGGTCAGAGGCCCTGAAGTTGGACATTTCTAAGATTCTTTCAGAAGATGCTGCTGCTCCAGATGCCAGGACAACTTTATAAGGGTGAGGCTAGAAGTCCTTCCTCTTCCCACCAACCTTCCACGAACCAGGAAAGGTGTGTGAGCCACCCCTTGAGAACAGAGGCCACATGTGCTGAGTGGGACCCAGAGGCCCTGTCTTGCTCAGTTGTGCACATTGGGTGTCCTGCAAGATCACAGACATTTTACCTCTGGCCACATGGGTCATCATCAGCCATGAGCATGGAGACAGCAGCTCAGACTTAGCTTGGTTGTGCCACCTGGAGCTGGCTTACGAGGTCTTAAGGGAGGGAGGACCCCACTGACACAGATGCAAATAGGCTGCCCTTCTGAGAGGAACTCCATCAACTGCTCAGCCCCCTCCCTCCAGAACATGGCACAGGAAGCTTCTGCAAATGCTGATGTTTAATGACCTATTCTACTTGAGGAATCTGGACAATGAGGATTTTCTAAAATGCCAAGTCATAAAACCTCAGACACTTGCAAAGTAAGAGAACAAATATGCACGGAGCTGCTCAGCCACTGATATGTCAACTCCTGGGAACAGCTGGTGTCCATGGGGGAGGGGGCAGCATGTGGCCAGGCATGTGAGTGGCTTCCACTCAGGAGAGCCTCTCTGAGCAGGTCTTGTTCAGGAGTTCAAAATATGTCTTCCAGGGCATGGTTTCAATAGTGAAGAAGCAGCTGAAGGTCTGAGGGAACAAACAGGAAGAGACAGTAGGGTGGGGTTTGGGGAGGTTCGGGAATCTTGTGGCATCTGCCCTCAACACAGGTTCCATCTCCACCTTGCCCATTCCTGGGGCCAGCAATTGTGCCATGTGGCTCTGGCCTTCAGGTCTAGCCTGAGCCTGAGGCCTATCCTGAACTACAACGTGATCTGAGGCTCCCTCCCTCCTTAGCCAGGGTCACTTGTGCCATGCCTCCTTCTCCAGCCCGTGCCCCTCAGGGGAACCCCAGGCTGTCCTGGTGTGATCCCTGCATCCAAGAGCAGCAGGAGAATGTTTTGTCCCAGTGGAAGCAGTTCCCAGACTTAGGTAATTAGTTACCTATTTGTTAATCTTACAATAAGGGGGTTGACTAAGAATGGGAAGTTTTCCCAGAGCCAGGCTTTGCTTGGAGCTCATCCCCTAGAGCAGGTGCTGCAGCTCAGCGGGGCCTAGGAGCGAGGGCAGTGGGGCTTCTTCTCAGCCTCCACCACTTTTGGGTCTAGGGCATGGTAGGGAAACCCTGAGAAAAGTACCCACAGACATTGTCACCATTGTCTCCAGGCTCTTTCTCTATGAAGGCAGGGAAGAAGTGGGGAGGAAGACCAGAGAGAAGGTTCTGAAGGCCATGTGGCCCAGGTGCAGGCAGCTGCAATGGTGTCAGAGGGCAGAATCAGGAAACTCAGATTGGCCAGGGGCCTGAAAGTGAACCCCTTGGCTTAATGCCTCACTGGGCTTCCCACTAAGGCACAAGCAGGGCAGCCTGGTACAGCCTGCTGTGGGCTCACTTCCCTTTGTCCCTCGGAATGGCTTTGTCAGCTGCTCCTGTGACCACACCACACCCCATGCAGCATCCACAGCTGTGGACCTGAGGAAAGCTGATGCCCTGTCTTACGTTGTTCAGCTCCAGGCTTTCTTGAAAAGGGCAGTTGTCAATGTCATCTTCAAATTTCCTACATACGGTTTGGCGCAGTTGCAGATTCATGGAGAACACCATCTTACCTCGCCACTGTTGGAAAAAAGAAGATTAAAGTGGATGCACCGTCTTCCTGCCCCTAAGTAGCTACTAGTGAAGATGCCATTTGAGTAGGAGAGTCCCCAACACTTTACTGCATTTGAGAGCTTGCCCATGGGCCTGGCATCAGCTCACTGGAGGTGAAACCCAGGGGATCTTCTCTAGACTGAGGAGTTAAGAGCAAAAAGCAGGTGGGCATGGTGGGTCTGGGGAGGATGCAGGCTGAGTCAGACCCCACTAACACATTCTCCACCTCCACCCACCCCCATTTCCCACGGTGAGACTCCAGCTTCACTCTCAGTAGGCATCTGATCTTGCAGCTGCATTCCCAGAGGACAGAGCCACATGTCCGGGAGGGTGTTGGATCTCCAAGAGTTTTCAGGGTAACTTCAGCCCTGGGACAGAGGGAGCCTCATCTACAGTGTGTTGTCAAACCTTCCAAGTGACCTCCAGCAAGAAGAATGACACACAGCGCTCCCACTACACACAGGCACACACCCTGGGAAAATGGCTTCAAGAAATACCATCTGCCCTATTGCAAAGTGCATGCTGAAGTTCTCCTTGCCCTCCTTCCCACTCCATTCTATTTAATTCCACTCCATAGCCTCCCTCCCACCCATCTATTCTTCCCAGCCCCCAAACTGATGCTGGGATTGCCATATCCAGGAAGCCATGTGGAAAGCTTTTAGGACTTACTGTCATTTAGGACTTATAGACCATAGTAAGGAGCTTAGATTTTATTCTAAAGGTATTAAGAATGGAGGCTTACACTGAGGTCTTGGAGAATCAAGCAAAGCACTGGGAAAGCAGAAGCATGAGGCCTGGCCAATCTCAATCTCTGAGACTTCCAAGGTTCCAGCATTAATGTTAGCAGACACCATTACTGGACCAGATGCCCCTCTGAGGGTTGCATCAGGCTTTTAATTCTCCCGAGAGGAGGCAGCAAATGAGCTAGGAGGAAAATTCCTCTGTACCAGCATTGGAATCCTGAGGATGGCAGTGAAGAATCCACCCCAGGAGGCAGAGAACCAGCCAGGGCCTTGCACAGAGTCTTTCCAGAGCTTAAGCTCTGTGCGGTACTAGAGTCCCTCTGCCCTTCTTTCAGGCTCTTGGTGCCGAGAAAGGAAGAGCAATGCTCCTTCTCTCTCTAAACCAGAAGTTCTCCACTAGGAGGGCATTTTACTTGTTCATGCCTGAAGCCCAGATGAACTGTGCATTCCTGACCACATTTAATGATTTCATCAAAAAGGCAAGCATTTTAGGATGAAGGTCCATTGAGGAAGAGTGTAAATTAAGTGCAGACAGAGCAAGGAGCCCAGAGAAGGTGGAGATCAGAGAACTAACCTTTCACAGTGGCCTCTCAGGGCTGATGGTGTTCTTTATTGCCCTCGAATTCTCACTGTTCTCTCTCTGTCTGCCTGTCTCTCTCTCTCTCTGTCTCTCTCTCTCTCTCTGTGTGTGTGTGTGTGTGTGTGTGTGTGTGTGTCCTTGCTTTTCCATTTTCATTTTATGACCTGGAAATATTTATCAGTCTCTTTGGTTATTTTCTCTTCTTGTCAGCTTCATCTCCTTAGAAGTCCTTATTTTGAAGTCACTCTTCAGTTATACAATGTCATAAAAATCATGAAGATTGAAAAATATATTTTGCATGTGAATAGACATTTACCTAATTTAAAAAAAAATTTAAGTTCAATGTTTTCCAAAACTAAAACTACCGTAATTGGTTGTGGACTACCCGACTATGGACTGCTGATGGTGAACCAAGTCTCCTAGACTAGACACCTTGGTCCCTCACTTAGGGGCAGATGGAGAAGGACAGGCCAGAAGAGGATGTGGTCACCAACCTTTCTGTCCATGCTATCCTCCCTCCATGGACTCAGGACGCGCAACAGCCTGTAGGCGTGCTCCTCCTTGCTCTGCATGTTGAAAGTGTTCAAGGCAAACTCCACTGTGGTGAGGAACATAGGATCCTGGACTATTTTATTATTACCACCCATTTCCTCTTCAGAACACCAGGCATAAGTCACCAGGAGCTGGAAGCCCATGAGAAGCAGTGACAGTGCCCAGGGCAGAGCCTTCCTCCTCTGCGGACTCGACATGATGCAGGCTCCAGCAGCCCTTGCCTTTGCCCTTCAGATCCCTGGTGTCCACTGGAGCCTTCCAGGGCTCAGGTCTGGCCTTTAAATTCACCTGCTGGGGCAGAAACTCCTCCCTCCAGGCCTCACCTCTGCAGTTACACCCTGTCTCTCCCATACGTGGCCTCCCTTCTTCCAAAGGCATTTAAATCATCTCCTGTTTAGGGGAGAGGAACAGCACCCAGGCAGGTGGGTTGGAAAAGACTAGCAATGGGAAAGAGAGTTCCCTGGACATGAGGCCCAGCCCCAGCTTCCCAAGCACCTCCGCAGGCTAAAGGAGACCTCCACTGGGCGCCCCAGAGTCAGAGCCCGGCACAGGAACACAAGTGTGAGAGGTATGAGTGGAAGGTGAGCCCTGGACTCAGCAGTGGGGGTGGGCTGGGAGGGGGAGGATATGTGGAAAGGCAGAGACGAAAGGATGGAAAGGGATGACAGTGGATGCTATCGTGGGTGAGCAGGTACAGCGCCCCGAGAAAGCACTGGGCCTGTTGAGAGAGAGGCAGGGAGCCCGGGAGGACTGGCACGATGTCCTGCAGGTGTCTGCTCCCCCGAGGGTCTCGGGAGGGGGGCACCAGCCTGGGGGTCGTGGGCAGAGGTTGAGGAAACCAAGAGCAGGAGCCCCCAACCCTGAATGCAGCTTCCCAGCCCAGGGACGCGCTGCCAAGTGCTGGTACTAGGGGCCTGGCTAGTTATGGCTGCCCGTATTCCTCAAAGGTGTTTCCAGGACGGGTGGCCGCTTGCAATTGGAGCAGTGGAGAACCAGAAAGACGAAGATGCCCTCAGGGATGGCTGAAGTGCACCCATTAGGTTGTCACGGGTTCCCTCCTGTGGCCACAGCCGGCACAGCGCTCTGCGGCACACTTTGTGGGTGGAGATTCTGAGTTCTCGACCAACACCCACATAGCCTCCAACTCCAACCGCAAATGGGGCTCTCAAAAGACTGAATAATGCACTCTTCACAGACCAGACTTAAGCTTTGTCCCTGTGAAATATGCCTTTGATGTTTATCCGTAGCTCCTTGTAAACTTCAGAAGCAACCAGCATCCCCTGAAGTCACGTTAAAAAGCAAGTTCCTAGTTTCCCCACCCAAAGATTCTGACCCAGTAGCTGTGAGCAGGGCCAGGGAACCTACATTTCTCACCAGCTTCCAGAGGATGGTTGTGTTCCCGGTCTCAGAACCACACTTTGAGTGGTGCAGGTTCAGAATACTTCCTGGGAAGTGCATACAGACCAAACCACATATGAGAAGTAACTCAGCTTGAGGGGCATGGAGGTCAGGGGATGAGAATGGCTTTTGTGGGGCAGGCAGGATGGGGGACAGGCTTAGACAGCATGCCTGGTGATAAAGAATAAGAGTTTGTTTCTAGACCCTGTTTGCAAAGAAAAAGCAACTCAATGTGACAATTCCAGGAAAGCAGCCAGATGTGCCAAAAACATCACCCAAGGAGTCTGTATCCTTTCTCTGATGGCATTGAGTTCACTGGAACTGCAGCTGAAGCGTAACTAATGTGGTTTCTTAGCTGGAGAGTGATGGTGCACGTGGGGGTAGGAAGGGGGTGTCAGTGAGGGCGGAAATGTGGGTTTTGGGATGAGCAGGCCATAAGGTGCTGTGAGAACTAGAATCCTGATGCCTGGAATAGGTTGCGAGTGTCCTGAGCGAGGCCTGCAATGCCCATGGAGGTCACTCTCACCTTGTAAGTTCAGCGGCTGACAAACTTGGGGCATCCTGCCAATTGCCAGTGGCTCCCTCACCATTCTGAGGTCAGATACCCACATGTGCTCCAAGGGAGTGCCCACACTCACTCTTACATGAGCAGTGGTTTAGGGTCCTGGGCACCAGCTCTGTCCTCACTGTGCAGCCAAGGAGGGGACGGGGATCCCCACACCCAGATGTGAGACCACGGGTGTACAGACACCATGGACCCTTACAAGTGTGTCTGTTTTCTTGTCGAATCCCCAGTGGCCTGGGATGGCCTCACTTCCCAGGTGGAGAGAGACGGGAATATCAAGACATAGCCAGGTAAAGAGAAATACCTTTCTCCAGGTATTTCTCTCCAGGTATGTGGGCTCCAGGCTGAGGAGCCCCGAAGACGTGGGTCAACATGTTGCCGAGGCCAGAGTGAAACCGGACGGCCCGGAGGGGCTGGCTGGCCAGCCCACAGGCACAGCTCACAGCTCTCTGCAGGGCTATCCCCAGGTCTCAGGTCTGGGAGGCTTTCTCTCGAGTCCCCTTGCAAGAATTCTGTCTCACTCAGCTTCTTCCTGGGCACTCGTTGGCCTGTGTGTCTCTGGGGCCACCGGGACTTGTCTGGTGCCCTCGTTGTGTTGCTGGCACTGGCACCGAACACCCATGTGGTCTCATAGGAAGGTCCCAGTAACTCCTCACTGAAATGGACCTGCTTTTCCAGAAACGAGGCCCTGTATTTCTGAACGCATTCCTTTGAATGATTAGAGAATGCTGGCAATGACCAGGACCAAGCCACTGGCCCTTTTCTGTGAAGCTGAACATGAGGTGGTGGGCCAGGGGAAGCCCAGTGACTCTTCGGGGCACAGGACGCTCTCCCCAGCTCCCGCAGACCCTCCAGCTGAGTGCTCTCCCCGGGGTCGGACTCATGACCCTCACTGCCCGGCCTACTCAGCCACATGCTCTAAAGGTCCCGTGCGACCTTGCTCACTGCCTGTTTCAAGCTGGGCCAGGCTCAGCGGGGCCTGCCAGTTTCAGGATCGCCTGCTGGGCTTTGGGATCACTTCCTCGGGACCCTCCCCATTCCCCCTGCTTGGCATTTCCCTAGGAGACTCCCCAGACAAGCCAGCATTCCCAGGGGTTTCCCTGTGCTGGAAAACAAGGTGGTGTCCAGGAGATCAAAGGAAGACAGCAGGGGCAGGGAGGAGCCCGGGACTCAGAGCAGAGTGAGTGATCCAGTGATTGCTGTCATAGCAATCATCAAAGGGGCAGCTCGGGGCAGGGGGGTGAGCAGGGCTGGGTGGGGGTGCTGCCAGGGAATTCCAGAGCCCCCTCCACTCCTCCCTCCCCTCCTCCAGGTTTTCCACCTGGGGGGTTCTTCTTAGCTCAGTCTTCAGCTGACTTTGAGTTTTTATAATTTAAGGAATTAATCTCATATAGGCTTATGGCAAATTTAAACTGAGAAAGAGGAATAATTATTGAATTAAAAAATGACAAAAGGAGAAATAAAAATACAAACATTACCGGTAAATATAGAGGCCTAAATCAGGGGTCATTCGTACCACGTGCAAATCGGAAGGCCCATGGGCTGTTTCTTCTCCTTCCTGTGGGTCCAGCAGGTCCCTCACCCTGGCTAAGTCGGGGGTGCTGCCCTGGGCCCAGGAGCTTTGCTCTGAAGAGGAAGTGCTGCCCCAGTCACCCTCAGCAGCCCTCCTGTTTGCTGGCCTTTGCCAAACACACCTGCCTTCGCTCCTCAGTGGGCGTTTCCTCAGCTTCTGCTGTGCTCCCGACGGAAGCCTCTCCCATCCAACGCAGCCCATTGTTTTCTTTCATAAGTACTTTAGTTTTTAAAAAACTGTAAGTTAATTTAAATTTAAAACAGTACAAAAATGTCATAATACCACTTCTTTTTTATTTTTAAAATTTTCTGTAGAGATGGAGTCTCACTATGTTGCCCAAGATGTTCTCGAACTCCTGGCCTCAAGTGATCCTCATGCCTCAGCCTACAATTCCACTTTTACTAAGTGAAATGTAGGTTTCGACATAATAGAAACTCCAAATACCAGTGGCTTAAACAAGCTGGTGTTGCTTTCTCTCTCAGGATGCTGACAATGCTAGAATTCTTTCATAAGCCTCACTCCTGCTGGGCACTGCCTTAGGCGCTCATTGACTCATTTAAGCCTCACATAGTAACAGTTCAGCCAAAATGGTATATATCATTACATTTTACGTTTTTAACATTTTGCGTAAATAATGACTGTATGTCTTACCACTTTATGCCTTTACTGAAATCATATTTGTGAGCATCACCTGTGTTGACACTTGTCGCTCTAGCTCCTTCATTACCACTGTTTTGCTTTATTCACTGGGACCTTGACCTGAATGACTGTAGTTAATTAAGTCCTTCCTGATTTAATTGGGAATGGTGAAATAGGGTGGAGCTTATAGGGTCAGGTGCTTGTGATGAAAACTAACAGACTGTGGTTTATTAAAGCATTCTCTACTGACTTGATTTTACACTGGGTTGATTCCACTCATTTCCTCTTAAATTGGGGTTGCAACGGGCACCTTTGTCCTGGTTTTCATGTGCACAAGTATGACAGCTTCTCTAGGGTCAGCACCAGAAAGAAAATTGCAGACATATGAGATCACCTCCTTTCAGTTTTATTAGGGATAGCTGTGCTGATGATTTTCTTTTCTTTATTCTTTTTTGAGACGGAGGTCTCACTATGTTGCTTAGGCTGGTCTTGAACTCCTGGGCTCAAGTGATCCTCTCGCCTTGGCCTCCCAAAGTACGAGGATTACAGGCATGAGCCACCACGTGCGACCTGATTTCTTTCACCATATAGATTTTTCTTAAAAATTGAAGACGGTTTAATGTATCAATGTTTTGTTTAGGGTATGTGCTTTTGTAATTTTCATTTCAACAATCCTTTCCTATGCTCTTCTATGTTCTGTTTCACCATGTTCTTTCTTTTGCTTTTCACATTTAGGTGTGCGATCCAACTGGAGGCTAAGTATGTGTGGTGTAAGGTTGGAATCCCAGGATCGATCGTCTGCCCCACCACCTGCGTGCACAGCTGGCTTTTCCAGCATTGACGATGGAGCAGTTCATTCTCTACCCTCTGATTCCAACAGCATTTCTATCGTAGTCCCCTTTCCCCAAAAGGCTGGTTGCTTTTGAGCCTCTTTTCTATTGTACTGGCTGTATGAAGGAGGCACAGGCCTGAGCTAAGAAGGTCATTGTTTGATCTTGGCCAGGAAAGGAAGAAAAATTCTTGGGCACTTCCCAGACCTAGGCACACTTCCTGGGCCCTACCTGCTAGAATAGATGGGTCTGCTCCCTGGTTCTAGCCCCTGACTCCCTGCCACGCCCTCCCATCATCGGGCTGCTGCTTTGCACTAACATCCTCTCTTTGGGGCATATGGTCTGATTTTGGATCCCAGCTTTTCGGAAAAGCTTCATGTATTGGCCATGATTATTGATGCTACTGTTATCGTCACAAGCACCTCACCCTGCAAGCTCACCATGCCCTTCCTTCATTCTTTGGAAACATGAGATTTGTTCTTGAGGGCAGCTTGTCTTCCTGGGAAGTTGAAATTACCTTTTTGATGCAGACAAGCACTTGTCCTGAAGAGTAACGGGAGGAACCAGGTGTCTATCACTGAGAGGCGGGAGTGCAGAACTGGAGACAGGATAAGTGGGGCAATCTTGACTGATTGCAAGGAAATAGTACCGTTATTGGCTCCATTTGTAGAGGCTGGAGTCTTTAGATGACTTGTATGGTTTATAGACTCCACAGAAGGAGGCAAAGCAGTAGTTGAGGAGGTCTTTGGAGTTGGGCACATGTGAGTTCAGGTTTCATTTGCACCTTTTACTAGTTGCATTTCCTGGGGGCACATTTCTACTTTATGTGAGCTTCTGTTTCCACAACCGTGCAATTGGACTCTTGTGATTTCTCCTTCAAGGAGCTGTCATGAAGATGAATGGGGAGATGTATGGAAGGGACTGGCAGGAGGCCCAGCAGGACCAGGCCCTCAGGAGATGGTGTTTGTGCTGCTCATTCTCATCACCAGTTCTGGGGGGAACATCCCTCATGAGCCAGGCTTGTTGATGACAACCTTCTCAGCAGGCAAGTGGCAGAGGAGATGAGGAGGTACCCAAAAGTCCAAGCTCCCACCAGGGGTAGGCAGGCAAAAAGGAGGAGCAGAGGATTCTATGGCTTGTCAGCAATTACCAGGTTCTCTGGGACAGTGTAGACAGGGCACAGAAATGGGATTGCATTTTACTGTTTGGCTTTGAGTTTAGACTTTTGGTCCAAGTCAGGTTGGGATCAGAACTCAAGAGAGTATCTTCTGGATAATTAAATATAATGATTGTCTCTTCAAAAGGCTCTGACAACCAAACTTGAAAATGTTCCCAAGCTTCATTTTAAAGTGTTGAGATGCTTGGGCTCACGTCCTTGTGTTCTGCCTTGTAGCTGGGAAACCTGGTGCACCTCAGTATTCCTAAGCCCCCTTTCCTCACCTATGGTTTTGGATCAAGTTTAGCTGAGAGATCATATACAGTGACACTGTGTGACCCCTTACAGTATGATTTGACCGTTTGCTGTTAGAAGACCCGCTATCCCCCATCCTCACTCTAAAGTCAAAACAGCATCCGGGCTCCTCTTCTTCTCTATTGGGAGCAAGTTTTATTTTAAAATAAAATCAGGGATAAGTGCCAAATGTAATCATCAGCTGAGACCCTCCAAACCTTTCGTTCCAACCACTCTAATTTCTGTCACAATGGCCCCTTGTCACTGTGAGCCTTTCTGTGGAGGGTATTTGGGGCTGTCTTGCCTCTGACCACTTCATGCACACTGATCACAGTGTTCTCAATACTTTTCATTTTGACACTTTTGGGCAATGTTTACCTCTACTTCTTTGAAAACATTCTCTTTAGACTTGGCCAATTTGACAAACGTGTTCTTTCTGCCTTCTTTAGTGGTTGTCCAGGCATGGACAACGGCTGCTTTCTCCTGGAACTGATTCCATTCAGAGTCCTTTTGGCTTTCTTGCAATAGTTTTCCTTTGATTCAGCCAAATTTTCCACTTCTTCAATAAGTATTATTTAGAGATCAACCTCAAATCTCCAACACTGGCACTTATTTTGAAACCTTAAGCAGTAAACCCATGCCAGAGATAATACTTCCTTTTGGGGGACAAAAACCGATTCAGTCTATTTTCCACCTTCTTTACTTTTCCAGACACATCAGTGATTCTTGACACGTTAATGTCTTCCTTAAGCCTCACCACAATCCGTGTGATTTTAGGCTAAGGGATTAGATTTGGGATCTATTTCTCCAACATTCATATATAGTGGTTCAAGATAAAAGATAACCTATATCAATATTTAAATCTAAATGCCAAATATTGGAGGTGGGGTTGTACCCGGATGGGTCGATTGCCATCTTTCACATCAGAGGCCGGACACATATTCTCTGAAATAGGCAAATGCAGTTATTGTTGAGTAGACCTACGGTCTAGAGAAGTTGTGAGGTAAGATGCCAGGAGAACTGGAACATAGCAACCTGCTCTTTAGGACTGAAACAGAAGCTCGGAGCAGATGGACACTTGGATTTTTGTCTTAAGCTCATCTGCAATTTCTATCATGTGCAGACAGTACTTTGATAATAATAAAATAATGTTTTTTTGTTTTTGTTTTTTGTTTTTTGTTTTTTTTTAGCTTTTTTTGCATCCTCTTGAATTCAGAGTCTTTCAGGCCCAAAAGGGTGATGTGGGTTGGGGGCCAGGGGTAAGAGGATTGGGTTGGGTGAGAGGACTTGCTCCTTAGGGGGTGCTCCACCATGGACACTCAGATGAGAAGCAGGTGGGAGGAGAGGAAAGCTCCTAGAAAATCCAGTGGGTCATGTGGGAAGTAATTTGTGGCACTTGTTTTTAGGTTTACCGGATTAAATGGTCTAAGATAATCATGGGGGATACTTCATCCACTGCCACACATTTCAAGAGCTTAAGGCTAGAGTCTTTGAAGTCAAATTCTAGGCTGCAGAATGTGCCTGCAGGGCTCCCCAGCCTGTACCCCATCTCTGTGTTCCCCACTCTGTTTCAGGATATTTTTCTACAGGGCTTGCACATTCTCATGAGATTGCAAGATTGCTTCAGAAAAACTGAATTCACAGCAATGCTTACTCACCCTGGTTTGCATACACACATACACATGCACGCACACACACACACACACACCCCCAAAAAAACAAAACATAAACAACAAAGACTTTTTGGAGGAACTTTAGAGCACTAAACTCAGCCCTGGGTCAAGTGGGCTCTTCCCCAGAGCCTTTTGTATTTTACTTTGTCCTTAGAAGGGTATCAGAGTCCTGGAAGTGCGGCTGGCCTCCATGTTGGCTTGGGTCCTGGAAGAGACTGACAAAGGCTATTTGGCAACAGAGAGACCATAGAGCCCTAGAGGATTCAAGCTTAAATCCTCCAACTACAAATTATAAATTATTAATACTTCCAGTGGACTTGTTTGTCTTTCCTTGCCAGAACCAACAATTCTCAAATCTGACTGCCCATCTAAGCCACTTGGGGAGCTTAATCTATAGATGTTTATATGAATTCTGAAGCCTTACCTCAAGGACTCAGTGTCCGCAGTGAGGCCTGGGAACCGGATCTTTAACAGCCATGGCACCTTCTGCAGGCTGGCCTTCGGTAACCACTGAGTGGTTGATCCAAAGGTCTTTCTGAGCTCTCCTGGCCCAGGATCCTCTGATTCAATGAATGCATCCCTAGCAAGGGCAACACAGAGCAGGGCTTCAGTCACTTACTGCATTCACACCTGCCCATCAGCGCATTCTGCCTGCACCTTGCCTCTCCCAAGCTCTGGTTGCTTCTGAGAACTGAAAGCGCTCCTCTCACTGGAAGAGCCCAGCACTGGTCCTGGCTCTCACTGGGACTCCTTTGGATCCCAGATCAGCGGGACCCTGCAGGAAGACAGTGGGGTCTATTGCCTGGGGGTAAATCTGTGCTGCAAACCCTGATGGTTTCCACTAGAAGGCCCTGCCTGTTCCAATCTTGGTAATGGGTAATGACCTTGCCCTTCAGGAAATTCTTTCTGGCATAAAATGAGACTTCTGTGCCTGTGACTACTGAAAAGGATGTGACAGATGCAAGAAATACTCTGAGGGAAAAAGTAATTTAACCTAATGTAAAGGGTTTTTCAGTGGTAAAATGTACATAATAAAAAACTTACCATTTTAACCATTTTAAAGTTTATACTTCAGTGGCATTAAGTACATTCACATTGTTGAGCCGCCATCACCAGCATCCATCTGGAGCATTTTCATCTTCCCAAACTGAAGCTCTGTCCCATTAAACAATAAGTACCGTTATCCTTACCCCCAGCCCCTGGAAACCACGATTCTACTTTTTGTCACTATAAATTTGACTATTCGAGTTACCTCATATGTATGAAATCAGACAGTATTTATTTTTTTGTGACTGGCATATTTCACTTAGCATAATGTCTTCAAGGTCCATTCATGTTGCAGCAAATGTCAGGATTTCCTTCCTTTATAGGGCTAAATAATATTCTGTTGTATGTGTATAGTATGTTCTGTAAATCCACTCATCATCCATCAATAAACGCTTGAGTTGGTTCCACCTTTTGGCTATGGACATGGATGTGCAAATATTATGTTTGAGTCCCTGCTTTCGCTTCTTTTGGGTATATATCCAGAAGTAGAATTTGAATCAAACAGTAATTCTATTTTTATTTTTATTTTTATTATACTTTAAGTTCTAGGGCACATGTGCACAACGTGCAAGTTGGTTACATAGGTATACATGTGCCATGTTGGTTTGCTGATGGGTTTTTGGATCACATCAATTCGACATTTACATTAGGTATTTCTCCTAATGCTATCCCTCCCCCAGTCCCCCACCCCCTGACAGACCCTGGAGTGTAATGTTCCCCACCCTATGTCCATGTGTTCTCATTGTTCAACTCCCACCTATGAGTAAGAACATATGGTATTTGCTTTTCTGTCCTTGTGATAGTTTGCTGAGAATGATGGTTTCCAGTTTCATCCATGTCCCTACAAAGGACATGAACTCATCCATTTTTATGGCTGCATAGTATTCCATGGTGTATATGTGCCACATTTTTTAAATCAGTCTATCATTGGTGGACATTTGGGTTGGTTCCAAGTCTTTCTATTGTGAATAGTGCCACAATTAACATACGTGTGCATGTGTCTTTATAACTAGCATGATTTATAATCCTTTGGGTATATACCCAGTAATGGGATTGCTGGGTCAAATGGTATTTCTAGTTCTAGATCCTTGAAGAATCACTGCACTGTCTTCCACAATTGTTGAACTAATTTACACCCCCACCAACAATGTAAAAGCGTTCCTATTTCTCCACATCCTCTCCAGCATCTGTTGTTTCCTGACATTTTCATGATCACCATTCTAACTGGTGTGAGATAGTATCTCATTGTGGTTTTGATTTGCAATTCTCTGATGACCAGTGATGATGAGCATTTTTCCATGTGTCTGTTGGATGCATAAATGTCTTCTTTTGAGAAGTGTCTGTTCATATCCTTTGCCCACTTTTTGATGGGGTTCTTTGCTTTTTTGATTGTAAATTTGTCTAAGTTCTTTGCAGATTCTGGACTTTAGCCCTTTGTCAGATGGGTAGATTGCAAAAATTTTCTCCCATTCTGTAGGTTGCCTGTTCACTCTGATGATAGTTTCTTTTGCTGTGCAGAAGCTCTTTAGTTTAATTAGATCCCATTTGTCTATTTTGGCTTTTGTTGCCATTGCTTTTGGTGTTTTAGTCATGAAGTCTTTTCCCATGCCTAAGTCCTGAATGGTATTGCCTAGGTTTTCTTCTAGGGCTTTTATGGTTTTAGGTCTAACAATTAAGTCTTTAATCCATCTTGAGTTAATTTTTGTATAAGGTATAAGGAAGGGATCCAGTTTCAGCTTTCTATATATGGCTAGCCAGTTTTCCCAGCACCATTTATTAAATAGGGAATCCTTTCCCCATTTCTTGTTTTTGTCAGGTTTGTCAAAGATCAGATGGTTGTAGATGTGTGGTGTTATTTCTGAGGCCTCTATTCTGTTCCCCTGGTCTATATGTTTTGGTACCAGTACCATGCTGTTTAGGTTACTGTAGCCTTGTAGTATAGTTTGAAGTCAGGTAACACAATGCTTCCAGCTTTGATGTTTTTGCTTAGGATTGTCTTGGCAATGCGGGCTCTTTTTTGGTTCCATATAAACTTTAAAGTAGTTTTTTTCCAATTCTGTGAAGAAAGTCATTGGTAGCTTGATGGGGATGGCATTGAATCTATAAATTACCTTGGGCAGTATGGCCATTTTCATGATATTGATTCTTCCTACCCATGAGCATGGAATGTTCTTCCATTTGTTTGTATCCTCTTTTATTTCATTGAGCAGTGGTTTGTAGTTCTCCTTGAAGAGGTCCTTCACGTCCCTTGTAAATTGGATTCCTAGGTATTTTATTCTCTTTTTAGCAATTGTGAATGGTAGTTCACTCATGACTTGGCTCTCTGTTTGTCTGTTATTGGTATATGGGAATGCTTGTGATTTTTGCACATTGATTTTTGTTTCCTGAGACTTTGCAGAAGTTGCTCATCAGCTTAAGTTGCTCATCAGCTTTTGGGCTGAGATGATGGGGTTTTCTAAATGTACAATCATGTCATCTGCAAACAGGGACAATTTGACTTCCTCATTTCCTAATTGAATACCCTTTATTTCTTTCTCTTGCCTGATTGCCCTGGCCAGAACTTCCAACACTATGTTGAATAGGAGTAGTGAGAGAGGGCATCCTTGCCTTGTGTCAGTTTTCAAAGGGAATGCTTCCAGTGTTTGCCCATTGATTATGATATTGGCCATGGGTTTGTCATAAAGAGCTCTTATTATTTTGAGATAGATTCCATCAATACCTAGTTTATTGAGAGTTTTTAGCATGAAGTGCTGTTGAATTTTGTTGAAGGCCTTTTCTGCATCTATTGAGATAATCATGTGGTTTTTGTCATTAGTTCTGTTTATGTGATGGATTACGTTTATTGATTTGCATATGTTGAACCAGCCTTGCATCCCAGGGATGAAGCCAACTTGATCTTGGTGGATAAGCTTTTTGATGTGCTGCTGGATTCAGTTTGCCAGTATTTTCTTGAGGATTTTTGCATCGATGTTCATCAGGGTTATTGGTCTAAAATTCTCTTTTTTTTGTTGTGTCTCTGCCAGGCTTTGGTATCAGGATGATGCTGGCTTCATAAAATGAGTTAGGGAGGATTCCCTCTTTTTCTATTGATAGGAATAGTTTCAGAAGGAATGGTACCAGCTCCTCTTTGTACCTCTGGTAGAACTCAGCTGTGAATCCATCTGGTTCTGAACTTTTTTGGTTGGTAGGCTATTAATTATTGCCTCAATTTCAGAACCCGTTATTAGTCTATTTGGAGATTCAACTTCTTCCTGGTTTAGACTTAGGAGGGTGTATGTGTCCAGGAATGTATCCATTTCTTCTAGATTTTCTAGTTGATTTGCATAGAGGTATTTATAGTATTCTCTGATGGTAGTTTGTATTTCCATGGGATCAGTGGTGATATCCCCTTTACCATTTTTTATAGCATCTATTTGATTCTTCTCTCTGTTTTTCTTTATTAGCCTTGCTAGCAGTCTATCAATTTTGTTGATATTTAAAAAAAAAACAGCTCCTGGATTCATTGATTTTTTGAAGGGATTTTTGTGTCTCTATCTCCTTCATTTCTCCTCTGATCTTAGTTATTTCTTGCCTTCTGCTAGCTTTTGAATTTGTTTGCTCTTGCTTTTCTAGTTCTTTTACTTGTGATGTTAGGGTATCATTTTTAGATCTTTCCTGCTTTCTCTAGTGGGCATTTAGTGCTGTAAATTTCCCTCTACACACTGCTTTAAATATGTCCCAGAGATTCTGGTACGTTGTGTCTTTGTTCTCATTGGTTTCAAAGAACATCTTTATTTCTGCCTTCATTTCGTTATTTACTCAGTAGTCATTCAGGAGCAGGTTGTTCAGTTTCCATGTAGTTGTGTGGTTTTGAGTGAGTTTCTTAATCCTGAGTTCTAATTTGATTGCACTGTGGTGTGAGAGACAGTTTGTTGTGATTTCCGTTCTTTTACATTTGCTGAGGAGTGCTTTACTCCCAACTATATGGTCAATTTTGGAATAAGTGTGATGTGGTGCTGAGGAGAATGTATATTCTGTTGATTTGAGGTGGAGAGTTCTGTAGATGTCTATTAGGTCTGCTTGGTGCAGAGCTGAGTTCAAATCCTGGATATCCTTGTTAACTTTCTGTCTCATTGATCTGTCTTATATTGACAGTGGGGTGTTAAAGTCTCCCATTATTTTTGTGTGGGAGTCTAAGTCTCTTTGTAGGTCTCTAAGGACTTGCTTTATGAATCTGGGTGCTCCTGTATTGGGTGCATGTATATTTAGGATAGTTAACTCTTTTTGTTGAATTGATCCTTTTACCATTATGTAATAGCCTTCTTTGTCTCTTTTGATCTTTGTTGGTTTAAAGTCTGTTTTATCAGAGACTAGGATTGCAACTCCTGCTTTTTTTTTTTTTTTTTTTTTTGCTTTCCCTTTGCTTGGTAGATCTTCCTTCACTCCTTTATTTTGAGCCTATGTGTGTCTCTGCATGTGAGAAGGGTCTCCTGAATACAGCACATTAGTGGGTCTTGACTCTTGATCCAATTTGCCAGTCTGTGTCTTTTTATTGGGGCATTTAGCCCATTTACATTTAAGGTTAATATTGTTATGTGTGAATTTGATCCATTATGATGTTAGCTGGTTATTTTGCATGTTAATTGATGCAGTTTCTTCCTAGCATTGATGGTCTTTACAATTTGGCATGTTTTTGCAGTGGCTGGTACCAGTTGTTCCTTTCCATGTTTTGTGCTTCCTTCAGGAGCTCTTGTAAGGCAGGCTTGGTGGTGACAAAATCTCTCAGCATTTGCTTGTCTGTAAAGGATTTTATTTCTCCTTCACTTATGAAGCTTAGTTTGGCTGGATATGAAATTCTAGGTTGAAAATTCTTTTCTTTAAGAGTGTTGAATATTGGCTCCCACTTTCTTCTGGCTTGTAGGGTTTCTGCTGAGAGACCCACTGTTAGTCTGATGGGCTTCTCTTTGTGGGTAACCCAACCTTTCTCTCTGGCTGCCCTTAACATTTTTTCCTTCATTTCAACCTTGGTGAATCTGACAATTGGGTTGCTCTTCTCGAGGAGTATCTTTGTGGTGTTCTCTGTATTTCCTGAATTTGAATGTTGGCCTGCCTTTCTAGGTTGGGGAAGCTCTCCTGTATAATATGCTGAAGAGTGTTTTCTAAATTGGTTCCATTCTCCCCGTCACTTTCAGGTACACCAATCAAATGTAGATTTGGTCTTTTCACATAGTCCCATATTTCTTGGAGGTTTTGTTCATTTCTTTTCACTCTTTTTTCTCTAATCTTGTCTTCTCATTTTATTTTATTAATTTGATCTTCAATCACTGATATCCTTTCTTCCACTTAATCGAATCAGCTATTGAAGCTTTTGCATGTGTCATGAAGTTCTCGTGCTGTGGTTTTCAGCTCCATCAGGTCATTTAAGGTCTTCTCTACACTGTTTATTCTAGTTATCCATTTGTCTAACCTTTTTTTCAAAGTTTTTAGCTTCCTTGCAATGGGTTGAAACATGCTCCTTTAGCTCGGATAAGTTTGTTATTACCGACCTTCTGAAGCCAACTTCTGTCAACTTGTTAAACTCATTCTCCGTCCATTTTTGTTCTGTTGCTGACGAGGAGCTGCAATCCCTTGGAGGAGAAGAGGCGCTCTGGTTTTTGGAATTTTCAGCTTTTCTGCTCTGGTTTCTCCCCATCTTTGTGGTTTTATCTACCTTTGGTCTTCGATGTTGGTGATCTACAGATGGGGTTTTGGTGTAGATGTCCTTTTCATTGATGTTGATGCTATTCCTTTCTGTTTGTTAGTTTTCCTTCTAACAGGCCCCTCAGCTGCAGGTCTGTTGGAGTTTGCTGGAGGTCCACTCCAGACCGTGTTTGCCTAGGTATCACCAGCAGAGGCTGCAGAACAGCAAATATTGCAGAACAGCAAATATTGCTGCCTGATCCTTCCTCTGGAAGCTTCATCCCAGAAGGGCACCTACCTGTATGAGGTGTCTGTCGGCCCCTACTGGGAGGTGTCTCCCAGTCAGGCTACACGGGGATCAGGGACCCACTTGAGGGGGCAATCTGTCCATTCTCAGAGCTCGAACACTGTGCTGGAAGAACCACTGCTCTCTTCAGAACTGTCAGACAGGGACGTTTAAGTCTGCAGAAGTTTTCTGCTGCCTTTGGTTCAGTTATGCCCTGCCCACAGAGGTGGAGTCCAGAGAGGCAGTAGGCCTTGCTGAGCTGTGGTGGCCTCTGCCCAGTTTGAGCTTCCTGGCCACTTTGTTTACCTACTCAAGCCTCAGCAATGGCAGATGCCCCTCCCCCTGCCAGCTGCAGCCTCGCAGGTCAATCTCAAACTGTTGTGCTAGCAGTGAGCAAGGCTCTGTGGGTGTGGGACTCACCTAGCCAGGCATGGGAGGGAATCTCCTGGTCTGCCGGATGCTAAGACCATAGGAGAAGTGCATTATTTGGACAGGGGTGTACCATTCCTCCAGGTACAGTCTGTCATGGCTTCCCTTGGATAAGAAAGGGAAATCCCCTGACCCCTTGCGCTTCCTGGGTGAGGTGATACCCTATCCTGCTTCAGCTTGCTCTCCATGGGCTGCACCCCCTGTCCAACCAGTCCCAATGAGATGAACCAGGAATCTCAGTTGGAAATGCAGAAATCACCCATCTTTTGCGTCAATCTCGCTGGGAGCTGCAGACCAAAACTATTCGTATTCGGCCATCTTGGCAGCGACCAGTAATTCTATTTTTAATTATTTGAGGAACTATTGTAAGTTTTCCACAGTAGCTGCACCATTTTACATTCCCACCAGCAGTGAAGAAGAGTACTAATTTTTACACATCCTTAATTATAGCCACCTTCGTGGGTGCAACAGGGTATCTCACTATGGCCTTGATTTGTGTTTCCCTAATGATGAGTGATGTCGAGTATCTTTTCATGTGTGTACTGGCCATGCATGCATGTATCTTTGCAGAAATATCGATTCAAGCCTATTGCCCATCTTTGGTCATGTTGTTTGCTCTGTTTTTGTTGTCAAGTTGTAGGAGTTCCTTATATATTTTGGATACTAACCACTTGTCAGATATGTAATTTTGCAAATATTTTCTCCTTTTCTGTGGGTTGCCTTTTCATTCTGCTGATAGTGCTAGTGCCCTTTTTGATTTTATATTATTATTGATATGGTTGGCTCTGTGTCCCCACCCAAATCTCCTGTTGAGTTGTGATCCTCAGTGTTGGAGGAGGGACCTGGTGGGAGGTGATTGGATCATAAGGGCAGGTTCTTTTTTAAAAATTATTTTATTATTATTTTTTAAGTTCCAGGGTACAGGTATGTGCAGATTTGTTACATAGGTAAACATGTGTCATGGTGGTTTGCTGCACCTGATAATCCATTACCTAGGTATTAAGCCCAGAATGCATCAGCTCTTTTCCCTAATGCTCTCCCCATCCCACCTTCCCCCAACTGGCCCCAGTGTGTGTTGTTACCCTCCCTGTGTCCATGTGTTCTCATTATTCAGCTCCCACTTATAAGTGAGACTATGTGGTGTTTGGTTTTCTGTTCCTGCATTAGTTTGCTGAGGAGAATGTCTTCCAGCTTCACCCATGTCCCTGCAAAGGACATGATCTCATTCCTTTTTATGGCTGCACAGTATTCCATCGTGTATATGTACCATTCTTTATCCAATCTATCATTGATGGGCATTTGGGTTGATTCCATGTCTTTGCTATTGTGCCACAATGAACATACGAGTGCATGTATCTTTATAATAGAATGATTTATATTCCTTTGGGTATATAACCAGTAATGGGATTGCTGAGTCAAATGTTATTTCTGGTTTTAAATCTTTGAGGAATCACCACTCTGTCTTCCACAGTCGTTGAGCTAATTTACATTTCCACCAACAGTGTAAAAGCATTCCTGTTTCTCTGCATTCTCAGCAGTATCTGTTTTTTTTTTTTTTGACTTTTTAATAAAAAGTGGAAATGCATTTTGCATTCACATAAGGTCAGTTCTGTTTTGTTTCATGGACAATGAAGTATAACTTACAGACTATAGAAAGCAGAGACACTCTCATATTTTTACTTACGTGAATAAAAGTTGGGCCCATCTGCTCCCTCTCCTTTCTTTAACAATAGAACTACTGAGCTGTGATTTTGCCCAGTATCATCCCCCAGGAGACCAGTTCCCAGCCTCTTGGCAGCTGGGTGTGGCCGAGTGAGTCATCTCTGGCCAGGGAGATGAGAGCAAAGGACTGCAGCCACAGAGGCTTTGAGCTCCATTGCCCATACCCTGCTTTTCTTATGAAGAGAATTTATTCTCATCCCAGTGGTATCACTGAAAAGCTAAAGGCTGGGAAGATGAATGGAAGGGCCCGTGCTTTGGACATTCTGCTCCCATGAATCATATTTGCTTGGGAAATTAAGCAGGAACGAGAGCATTTTGGAAAACATGCTTCAGTTTCACTTTCAAAACAGGAACAGAGAAAAAGTAAAAACAAGAGAGAGGAAAACCAGCTGTGATGGCTAAATTTTTTGTGTCAACTTGGCTAGGCCATGGTGCCAGTTGTTTGGTGAAGCACCAATCTGTGTGTTGTCATGAGGGTGTTTTGTAGATATTATTAACATGTACAATTGGTTGATTTTCAGTGAAGAAAATAACCTTAGATAATGTGGCTGGACTCCATTCAATTAGTTGAAGGACTTAAGGGCAAAAACTGAGATTTCCAGAGGAAGAATGAAGTCTGTTTTAGACTGTAACATATCCTGCCTGCCTGACAAATCCTGGACTTGCCAGGCCCCACAATCACATAAACAGATTCCTTAAAATAAATCTCTTTATATATATATATATATATATATATATATATATATATATATACATACACACACACACACACATTCTCTTAATAAATATAAATATATCTTAATATATGTACATAATATATATGTATACATTTCATGTTATATAATTTTCTATTTATGCGCACATAATATATATCCTATTGGTACAATCTCTTTATATATATATAGATGTGTGTGCGTATATATATCCTGTTGGCTCTGTTTCTCTGGAGAAACCGAGTTGATACATGTATTAGTCTGGTCTCACACTGCTATAAAGAAATACCTGAGACTGGGTAATTTATAAAGGAAAGAGTTTTAATTGACTCACAGTTCCACGTGGCTGGGGAAGCCTCAAGAAACTTATGACCATGGCAGAAGGTGAAGGGGAAGCAAGGATGTTCTTCACACGGCAGCAGGAGACAGTGTATGTAAAGAAGAAACTGTCAAACATTTACAAAACCATCAGATTGCATGAGAACTAACCATCATAAAGATAGCATGGGGAAAACTGCCCCCATGGTCCAATCACCTCCCACCAGGTCCCTCCCTCAACACGGGGATTATGGAGATTACAATTCAAGATGAGATTTGAGTGTGGACACAGCCAAACCATATCAATACACTGACTAACTCAGCAAGAAGAGACAGACTTCCCTGTGAACTTAAGGACTGGGACCAATTTGATACAAAGCACAATGTGGTTCTGAAGGCTAGCAGAGAGGGAGATGAGGACAAACCTTGATTCAATTTCTCTTGCAGGGGCCACTAAAAAAGTGAGAGACACCTGAACTATTGCTGAATTAGAAAACACTGACTGGGACTATCTTAAGTGAAATTAGCAAGACACAAAAAGACAAATATCGCATGTTCTCACTTATATGTGGGAGCTAAAAAGTCTGATCACATGGAAGCAGAGAGTGGAAAGATAGATACCAGAGACTGGGAAGGGTGAGTCACTGAAGGGGGAGGATGAAGAGAAGTGGGTTACAGGGTACAAATATACAGTTAGATAGAGGAAACACATCTGATGTTTGATAGCAGAGTAGGGTGACTATAGTTAAACAAAAATGTATTGTATTCTGGTGATGGACTCCCTAAACAGTCTGACCTAATCACTATCCATTTATATAAATGCAACAAAATTTCACATGTGCCCCATAAATTTGTACAAATAAACAAAACAAAATTCTTATGCCTAAAAAAGGAAGAAAGAATGAAAGAAAGAGAAAGAAAGAAAGAAAGAAGGAAGGAAGGAAGGAAGAAAGAAAGAAAGAAAGAAAGAAAGAAAGAAAGAAAGAAAGAAAGAAAGAAAGAAAAAGAAAGAAAGAGTGAATGGGGCCAAAGGCATCTCACTGATGGAGAGTAGAGTGGTCTCAGAGGACAGGCCAGAATGACACCTCGGGGGGTTGGTGCGGTGCAGGTAGGATCCAGGGAGCTACTGGCATCTGCGGGGAGCCTCTTAGGTCTGCACAAAGAGGACTCCCAGTAAGAACAGTTGAAGGTTTGCTTCCTACAACTGTTAGAATCACCTGGGGCGTGTGACTTTAGTTGTCTGGCTGGGGCTTGTGAACCAGCATCCATTCAACGCATCCAGATGATTCTTATAGTTGTTGGTTCAGGTTCTTGACTTCGCCACACAAAATAATTTGAGAGCAAGTCCAAAGTAACAGTAGGCAAAGAAATTTGTTGCAAAGCAACAGCTACACTCTGAGAGGCAGAGGGGGCTGCTCAGAAGAAGAAACAGCAGCTAGTGCCGTAAGGGAAATTCCCTTTATGGGAGCTGTTCATACACATTCATAAAATACTGGTGAGGTCAAGTATGCAAAGGTGGACCTGCGGTTGACGCATGCACTCAGCATCTATGTGCTCTAACATGCATCACGTGCATCATTAGCACATAAAATCTCCACCTAGGAATGTGCTTTTTACTATTAAGATGAGGGAAATGACACTATAAGCCAAACCTTCAGCCTACTTGCACAGGTGGGACCCCAGAGAAGTTCTTAGCCCTCCACTCCCCTCAAAGTAGGAATTTGTAGCTAATATCTTCTTGGGCTTTGGAGCTGATTGGCTGGAGATTAGGGAAGCTACGTCATGAACAAGGGGCTTTTGTTCTCTTTCCCAGCTGTGTTGAGTATCAGGAACTTAAGACTCTGGCGGTTGGCTGGTACCGTGTAGGGCTGCTTACCTTACAGAAGAGTTAGATGCTGACACGTAAGGATGCAAGTGAAAGGAGCCCGCTGAGAAGTGAGCCCGCAGGGCTTCACACAAGCGGATGAGCCAGTATGGCCCCCTAACCTTCCTTATCCAGCCTCATTCTGTGCCCCCAGGAGTGAGGACCACAGTCTTAGCAACCGGGCCAGGTCTTCTGACTAACTTCACCAACCTGAAATCATCGAAGCTCCACTGGTGGTTTCTCAGGTGATGCGGACACTGTAGGTGAAGATACAGGTTTGATTCAGCTTCAAGAGGACGTGCTTGATAAACTCAAGGAAAATAAGAGAGGATGAGCAGAGGTGGGACCTACCAAAGGGGAGTCAGCCACCGGCGTCTCAGGTCAGTGCTCATTCTGATGGAAAACAGTTATCCCACTCAGGGTGAGAGAATAAACAAGACCTGTTCAACATCACATGACTTGAGCAGACTGGAAGTGACTGATTTATATCCTTCCTTAGGGTATCCCTTGGGCAAAATGCAGTGGACTGCGTAAGAAGAGGAAAGGAGTGGGGCTTGAACACAAGGAAAGAATCAAGGACTTTCCAAAATTTCACTGCAAGCAGGCATGAGCACACACTGCTTCTCATGTTTACTACTTTGTCTCACAGCTTGTGAACACACATTCTTGGGCCATGCCCCATGGTTTCTAATTCAACAGGCTGGGGTGTGGCCTAAGAACTTGCATCTCTTACAAGATCTCTGGTGCTGCTGCTGCTGGTCCAGGAACTGCACTTTGGGATTCTCTACCTTTAAAAAACACACCCAATCACAGTGAGAAATGGGTTACAAGCACTGCGCTGTCACCTGTCACGCATGCACTAAGGCTGGGGGGTCTCAGTGGCTGAGAGCCTGAGACTGAGCCAAATAAGAATTTGAGAAGAATTGTTTGTACACTTTAAGAATTTTATTGTGGGCTGTAATTTCTTTAGACTTCAATGTCAGGACTTCAACTTGCAAGGGGAGTTGATCTTGTGTTTAGTTTTTCCTGGGAATGAGATGATGGGGGTTGGGTGGTAAATTTATGGTCAAGTTTGGGGCATTTGCACATTGGCTTGTAACTGGAGTAAGTTGTGGTGTTGTTTAATTTTGTTGAGGCTTGACTGGAATATATGTCTGGAAATTATTTGGGACTGAAAGAGAAGCGGTAGTAAACATTTGCCTTAGGTAAAATGTAGCTTTGGGATGAAATTTTTTTAAACAGCTTTACTGACATTTAATTTTCACATACCTCACCCACTTAAAGTATACAGTTCAGTGGTTCTGAGTATATTCACAAAATTGAGCAAATGGACCTATAATCTGATTTTAGAACATTTTCATGATCCCTCCAAGGAAACCTCCTATTAGCAGTCACTCTGCCTTCTATTGCCCCCAGCCCTAGACAACCACTAATCTACAGTCTGTCTCTATACATTTTTCTGTTCTGGGTATTTCATATAAATTGAATCATATTGTATGAATGCTGACTTGTTTCAGCATGGCTTGCTGGCTTCTTTCACTTAGCACATTTTCAAGATTGCTCCACATTGTAGCACGGGTCATGTCATTCTCTTTTATGCCCATTCATTTTCCATTGTATGAATAGACTAACACTATATCTTGATTATCCATTTGTCAGTTGATGGACATTTGAGGGTTTTTTTTTAATATTTTTTTCTGATTTTAATAATGATGCTATGAACTTTCATGTGTACATATTTTGGTGAACTTAATGTTTTTATTTGTAGCTGACATATAAATATGAGTAGAGTTGCTAGGTTATATGGTAGGTCTAACCTTTTGAAAACTTGTGAAACTGTTTTCCAAAGCAGCTGCACCATTTTACATTCCCACCAGCTATGTATAAGGATTCCAATTTGTTATTTGTGGTCTCTTTGACCACAACCATGTAGTGGCTTTGAAGCTGCTTTTTATTGTGGTTTTGATTTGCCTTTCCCTAATAGCTAATGGTGTTATGCACCTTTTTATGTGTTTATTGGCTATTTACATATCTTCTTTGGAAAAACGTTTATTCAAATCCTTTGGAACTTTTAAATTGGTTTATTTCTTTAAAAACTTTGAGTTATATAAAAATTAGTTTATTTGCCTTTATTTTTAAATTGGGTTTTCTTTTTTAAAAGAATTTTTAATTGGGTTACCTGTCTTATTGAGTTGTAAGAGTTCATTATATGTTCTGAATACAAGTTCTATATCAGATATATAATTTGCAAAATTTTTTTCCTATCATGTGTGTTTTTTTGTGTGTGTTTTTTTTGGGGGGGGGGATGAATTTAATTAGTGAGTTGTTCTGGCCTATTTGAGGGTTTCCTGAGTTCAAATCAATTCCATTTATGAGAAGTCCCAGGGGATCCCCAAGAAATTTGGTTGGTACTGGGGAGGTGCCTCATGAAGATAGAAAAAGGATGTCCAGATTGATTGCTGATTTCAATCCCAGGGGCACAGCTACACTTCTGGCTGACCACAGCTTAACGATGAGCCCGATTATATCTCAATAAGGGAAGTTACAGCTAATTTCTCCTTGAACACAAGTCCATTGCAGCATCTTCAGAGGCAGGGCCAGCCTCTATTTTTCAGTCATGGTGACATCTGTGGTCCTTGCATTTTTAAGAGTGGCCTGCTACTTGTAAGGTCCAGGGGACAGGTCCTCCACTTTCTGCAAGCTGGTCCTTGAGGCATTACTTCTGAAACAGTCAAGAAATGTCATGGGACTGTGGGTCTGAGAACTGACTAATGAGTTATTTTTGTCTGTCAGTGAGGACAGACAAGAGCACAGGGCTGGAAACCCAACCCAACTGGCCTGGTGGTTGGTTCACATAACTAGGAAGTTCAGAGCAAGGGCAGGCATCAGGCTCTGCTTGGTGCAGGGACTCCATTATAACTCACCTGCTCCTTGCTGTCTGTTTCTCTCTCTCTTTTTCTGAGACACAGGGTCTCGCTCTTTTGCCCAGGCTGGAGTTCAGTAGTGAAATCATGGCTCATTGCAGCCTCAAACTGCTGAGCTCAAGCAGTCCTCCCGCGTCAGCCTCCAGAATAGCTGGGAGTGCACCACCAGGCCTGGTTTCCTTGCTGTCTCTTCAATTTTGTTGCTTCCCATAACTTGGCTTCATTCTCAAACAGGCTCCAAGTGGGCCCCATACCTCATGTCTTTTTTATCTTCACACTCAGCAGGGAAGGAAGAACCCACTTATCACTCAGTCAAACAAAATCCCACCGTTAAGCCTATGTGGGTCCTGGGCAGCCACACATAGGTCACGTGTTGTCCTCATGCCAATCACTGAGGCTTCAGGGGAGGGAGACCTGCTGCCCTGACCAGCTTAGCCAGGATCAAGTGCTCCAAGCTGTGGTCTAAAGGGTAGAGTCAGCTTCCCTGGAAAAAGGCGGAGTGAGAGGGGAGGAGGGGTGAATCCTCACGGGGAAACTGCTATTGTTGTTGTAAGAAGGTGGGGCAGTCATGGCTTGTGAGTCAGACGCTGGCCGCTGGCCTCAGAGGTGTGTTTGGTAATGATGCCTCCATGCATACAGCATGAGCTACCCAGTCAGAGAAGGCACAGAGCCTGTGGGGTAAACACTTCCCAGCATCATTCCCTGCCTGGTAGCCATTCAGGAAAGGCAGCATTTTCCTCAGTCTTTTCATCAGGGTCCTGGATTTGGTAAAATAAATAGATAAATAAATAACTGTTGCTATTAGTGATCTCAAGTCCCTCACAAAGAAGGTGGTCCTGTTCACTAGGAAGGCCTTTGGTTTATAAGAACCTTGATGGGTGTGGGGAAGTCTACAAAGAGCTGAATTGTTCTACCCCACAAAGGAGCCTTTGGACTTGCTGAGGGACCCAGTGGAGAGGATGCATGGACAGATCGGGAATGCCACGGCGAAGGGCAGGCAGGGAAACAATCAGGCCAGTGACTGGTGGGGGGGGGTGGAATGTGACGGTCAAGTGGCAACTACCTTTGGGAGGGAAGCCAACGGCATTTCAAGGACAGAAATACCCAGTGCTGGGTTTGAGGAAGTGGGGGTTACTGTTCCACAGGGCGGGAGGTGATTTCCTGAAATCACCAACAAATTTCATTGCCCCGAACAAAGCTTTGGTGGAAGGAATTTCCATTTGCTTTTGCTTTGTTGAGTTTCATTGACTGGAAATCAAGGGCTACACGTTTGTAGAGATACCTGGCACGGAAAGTGTGTCCACAGGCAGATGTGACCATGAGACTATCTTTACCTGCTGCAATTTGCAGATGTTTTAGGAGCAACTGGACTTTGACCAGGACTCTAATTGAGTTATAGTCCAGTGGTTCCTTGGGGAAGCAATGGGAGGAGTATTTAAACATCCAATGTCCACGTCCCATCCCAGAACACAATCAACTTTTCTGACTGGGACCATGGGATTGCCACGTGCAGCCAGGCTCCCCAGTGATGCCATGTACAGCCAAGCTTGAGACTAGAGTTCAGATGAGCCTGACCTGGTCTCAAGGGAGCCAGAGACCCAGCTGATGTCACAGTGGCCTGAGCACATCTGACTCGACCCCATAAGCCTCAGGTGACAGGATTTGGAAGTGACCCACTTGGCATCCCAGCACCAAGGGTGAGAGCAGGTATGGGTAATTAAAGGAATGTCTGTTCCCTATTTTAGTCACCATTGTGTTCATGGCTTCTCAGTTTTGTGTCTTTGAGCAGTGAACTCAGACAGCACAGCAGAGCATAAGGAGAGGAAGGGGTGACTAGCTGCTATCTTCCTGGGCCTCGTCTCTCCAGCTTCGCCCTGGAGTTATGGGACAGGGCTGGCGATTTGCTCTCTCTGCATCTTTTAGGGAGGCTTGTGGCCTAGTCCAAGGTCACTCCCGCCAGCCAATCATAAGCCAGCTCCCCTCTGTCTCTCACAGCCACATGGGTGGCAACATCCCAAGCCTCTAAGTCCATAAATAATAAACCACCAAGGCAGAGTAAAAAAAACAAACAAAAAAAACAAACAAAAAAAAACAGGCAAAAGCAATAGTCTTCTATTGAACTATTAACTAGTCTATCAGCAAAGACTAGAGGTACAATACTTGGAAATATCCCTGACCAAAATATAAAATATCCAGGAATAAATTTCACAGAAAATATGAAAGATGCATAAAATTTATTCTACTGAATACCATCAGAAAAGCAGGAAGGTATTGCAAGATGCATGGTATTCTAAAATGAAAGGCTCAAATGTTAAACGTTGTCAATTTTTTTTCCTAAAAAAACATAATATTTCTACTTATTGAACCTGAAAAAATTTCATTTGGAGGAAGAAATACATTTAGAAAACAAAATTTTGGGGGAATAAAGAATAAAGATATAAAAATATTACCTGAAAGATACAAAAATATTATATTTAAAATGGAGTAATTTAAAAAATGGAAAAGAACAAGCTAGATTTAGGACTGAGATCCTGAAACTGACCTATGGTTATGGAAATCTGCTGTGGGTGTCAGCTGGAGCGGCTCTGGGCGGTCTCCTGTGGAGACTCCATCTTGGATGCCAATGCTGAGCCTCAGTCCCATCAATGCTTCTAAGATTTCTATTTCATCTGCTGTTTACTGTAAATCCAGCCCTTAGGTAAATTCCTTCTGAAGCTCCTATACCTTTTCCCCTATGGCACAGAAGCCCAGGGTCTGGGGGTAATGGGGTGGCGATCCACTGTCTTGCAGCCACGCAGGACACGGCTTCTGTTCCCAGGTCCCTATTACAACTTTCTTTCTAAGAAACTAGACTTGTCAGCCTTTCTTCGGCCTCTCAGCTCCCTGGGCCTTTGAGGGTAGGTGTCTGCAGGCTTGCCATCGAGGAACACCCCGCCAGCCTGACCGTCCTGGGGAGAGGGATCCTTCTGCAGAGGCTGGCTTCCTTCAGGACAAGAATGCTAGGGAGCTCAGAAGCTACTGGGCCCTTCCTGATCCCACCCCAACGGTCACCAGCAACACAATGCAAGAGGTGTCAAAGCACTATGTTATAAAGCCACCAGTGTAGAACCAGATCAATGAAAAAGCCTCTCCAACCTACTGTGTTTATTCAGAGCCAGGCCCTGTAATGAATCTATTTATATGGATAACTGTAGATGAAGTATATACTTAAATCAACATTTAAAATAAATGTAAAAGTAACTCTTGCAGATGAAAGGTGCAAGGGCGAGGCCTCCTCTCCAGGATGTGCTGGTCACAGTGACCTCTGGGTCAGAGGGGCTTCTGGCTCACTGGCCTCATGGGGGCCCAAGGGAGGCATTTACAGGCCCGCCGGCTGCGGAGGGGAGGCAGGGGTGGCACCAACCTGCTTCCCTGTGGGCTGTGGGCCATGGGGCCACCGGGCGGAGGGCAGGGAAGCGAGCAGTCACATAGGGAGGCTGGGGAGCCCTGTGCACAGCCCGCCCCCAACCTCAACTTCCCCAAGGAAGAAGTGTGTCAGAAAAGGCACTGGGCTATATGGTCAGCTGTCCGTTTCCACTGCGTGCCTGGATGGAGGTTGCCTGTGTCAAAGATCCTTCACCGAGGTAGAAAACCAGGAGCACCTCCCTGCAGGGACCCTTTACCCCTGACCACAACCACCACTTCTATCCCCCAACCCCCCACAGAAAACTGAGTCACTAAGACCACCCACCCCCAGCAGGGTGAGGCCCAGACTCAAATCTCCTCAGCTCATGGCATCCTAGGGGGTGCTACACTTCCCTCACCCCAAAGACCCTGTTAAAGCAAGTCAGGGTGGAGAGGAAAAGGAAGCAGACGCTCCCCTCTCTCCCTGCCGTGTCCCCTGCTCTGACTTTGCAGGGACAGCATGTGGGGTGCTGGCCTTGGCGCTACTGGGGTGGATTTTCCTTCATCATTTCACCTTCAGTGTTCATGGCAGCAGCCAAAAGAGGGGGTCAGTGCAGCTCTGAGGTTGGAAGGTACCTGGGAGGCCTGCCCCAGCAGCACTCGCTGTAAGGGCTGCACCCCTGTCCTAAAATGGCAAAGGGAAGGACTGTGCAGGGTGGGCTGTGTCTTAGGACTGTAGCCTCCTGCTTGTGGCACAAAGATCCACTATTCTATAGGATAATGCTGACATGAAGGGAATGTTCTCTCTTAATCCTCCTTGGAAAAAGAAGAGTCCACTACATTGTCGGTCTCATTTGTGCTTTAACTTCATCCCTACCATGAAGCTGGACTAACAACTTGTTTTAAATCCAAGTCCAGAGAAAGGGCTGGTGGCTATGAGCCTGTAAAACTCTGGGAGGACACAGCCTCCCAGGATGGATGACAGCAGGTGCCGCTTTCTCTGTGATCTTGCTGGTCTCTGGTCTGGCTGGCGTTTCTCCTGCTCAGTTACACACACAGGCTTTTTGGACTTTGTTTCCACATAGGGGCCTAAGTCTCTTGGAAAGAAGCACGCATTGATCACTATTTAGTGTCTAGAGGATTTGATGAGAGCAGCTCAGTCCCTGGGTTCTGCTCAACTCTGCAAGCACAGATGGAATCTATGACCTGGTGAGCTCCACCGAGGCCTGGCCCCTGTCTATGGACACAGCCAGCTCCCTCCTCCTGGTCTGACCAGCAGCTCAGACCAAATCACCAGCCCAGCTTCTGGGGGCAGCAGCTTGGGCCCCCTCCTCTCCCTGACCCCCTCACCAGGGGCTGCTGTGGCTCAACGCCTTGGTTCCCAGCCCCTGGCTGCTCTCCCTGCTCTGAGACTCAGGTCTCCTATAGCAGCAGCTTGCCTGATGGCCTTGCTGTGGCCGCGTCAGCTCCCAGGTACTCCTCTCATCTTCACACCAGCAGGACAAGGAGGCTTCATAAAGGAACTGCGGAAACCCTGCCTGTGTGCACATCCCCAGACAGCCAAGAACTCAGAGGGAGCCGATGCTACTGTTTTATTGCAGGAGGTGGGGGTGTATGCACCGCACACCGGGGCTATGAGAAGCAAGAAGGAAGGAGGGAGGGCAGAGCCCCTTGCTGAGCAACAAAGGCCGCCTGCTGCCTTCTCTGTCTGTCTCCTGGTGCAGGCACATGGGGAGACCTTCCCCAAGGCTGGGGCCACCAGTCCAGGGGTGGGAATACAGGCGGTGGGAGGTGTGCGTAAGAGGTGATAGGCACAGGCCAGCCCGGTACAGACCCCTAGGCATCCTGACAGGTGGATTTCGACAAGGTCATTGTGCCCTGCCAAGGCACAGCGTAGATCTGGAAAGAGCAGAATGCTTTCTGTGAAAGAAAACAGAGGGGACAATCAGTGTGGGTTACAGTTCAAAGCAGAAGATGCCCAGGCACGGGACATCACAGTGGGAGTGAAGAAGGATGGAGGTGAAACACTGGGCCCTTATCTACCCCTCCACCCACCCCTGCTGATCCCAGAGCACCGCTGGACTGGGCAGTGACTGCTCCATCCCTCTCCCAGGGCTCCAACTCCACCTGGTGGCACTGGGCCCCCACCCCAGCCTGCAGGATTCCTGCCCCAGCACAGCCCTGTGAGGAGCAGCCTGTGCAAGGCCTCGGGAGCCCTAAGGGTACAGGGCAGGGGGAGGCAGCTCACTGCCCCCATCTCCTTCCACCTCCAGCCCTCAGGCCAGCACTATGAAGGGCCAGAGGGAAGAACCCAGGGAACTGGAAATTCCAAGTCATAGTGCATGGGGTGGTGAGGAGATGACAAGGAGAGTGTGGCTCTCCCCTGAGCAGAGACGTCACAAGAAGTCCTGGGTCCTTGGAGAAGCTGGTGTTGGGTGAGCTGGGGCAGGTCTGAGGGTTTGGCTGCTAACAGGTCTCTAGTACCCTCTAACCTGCTCAGTGTGGCCGTGGCTGTGGGCAGGTGCCTGAGGCTGGGATTAGACAGAGCCCTTTCTCCCTGCCCAGCACCCAGCCCTGCAGCTGCTTCCTGCAGTCCAGTAGGCAACACTCCAAAGCACACAGGGTGGAGCTCCCAGTACCCCAATCCCAAGCTAAAGCCCTCTTAGCAAATCAAATTCATCACTCCTCTCCACACCACCCCGTCTACATGCACACACATAGGCATCTACATGAACTCACCCTAACCTTCACCCATACGGATCTATGCATGAATCCACATACTCCCTCACACATCTATCTACCCACATGCACACACACACACAGGGCAGGTAATTCCTCATAATACAGCATGTATGTTCACAGAAACCCCCATGTATGTGAATGTATGTGCACAGACACCCCCACACATATGTGCACACACATATACTCACTCACACACCCACACCTATCCATGCATAAACCCCCACACTTCCCCAACACATCCACACATCCACTTGCACACACTCACGTGCACTTCCCCACACAAACCTATACTTGGAAACACATATGCATCTCCACATGTACACACACTCAGGCACATGCACACATACCCTGCAGAACATGTGCATCACACACACACACACACACCCCTCTGCAGTGTATGACTGGCCCTGGACCCATATAAGGCACATACCCTTTTCAGATGTGGCTGGTCATGGAAGGGGCAGTTGTCCAAGTTGGGCTGGGTCTTGGTACACGTGGTTCGGCCCAGCTCCACGTCCAAGAAGTAGTTCACCCCAGCTACGATCTACACATGTGAAAGAGTAGGAGGCAGGGACAGCACACTCTGTCAGTTTCTTACACACACAGGCACTTCACTGTGACCGGGTCACTGGGCTTGCCTGGGGCTTCAAGCCTACCTTCATGAGCTGCCCACACTGTCACCTGCAAGGCACACAAGCCACCTCCTCCTGCCAGCTGGCAGGGATGCCATGCCCCAGGCCTCCCCAGTAACTTGTTTCTCTATGCCAATGCCAAGGATTAACTGAATTCCGCTACCTATGACCCAGGGGGCAGGGACACTGGATCTATTCTAGGAAGGTTCTCATGTGATGATGAAATATGGGCAAACTTCCAGTTCCTGGCATTCAGTCCACAGAGCATCTCATTCCTGCCATTTAACCCAGAGGTATTTTTCCTCATTTCTCACTAGGAGATGAGATGCTCACATACATTGATGTTTTAGGCCAATAAACATTGCTTCCCACGTGCCTCCATTCCAGGTGTGATTTTCAAGGCAATATTTCTAAAGTGAGTCACACACCTGCATGTCTTAGGGTTGCAACTTCAGAAGAGAACTGAATGCTTTCCCTGCACAGTGCCGCCCCCACACATGACTTGTCAGAACTGTGGAGAAGCATGGGATGAGGGACCCTGGGACCAGGGTGCTAGACCTTGCCCTGTGGAACCACACACAAGTCCTGTAGAACCACATGGAAGTCCTGTGATCCCTCCGGTGTCAGTCTGCTCCTCTGTAAAACAGGCTCCAGGGTCCAACGATCTACAGTGCCCCGTGCTTTACTCCCAGTGAGAGAGAGGTGCAGGCCAGCGGGGACCCTACACCAGGGAATGGCCCTCCTGTGCAGGGAGAGGGCCCCAGCTGACGGCTGCAGGAGAAAGGCGGCTGGTCTGGACTCCTCTGAATTTCCAAGAGAAGGTGGAGGAGCTCTAAAGTCTGTGTCACTGTTCGCTGCTCTGCCATGGGATGCAGGTCAAGCTGGGCCTGGTAGCCCTACTGAAGCTCCCTCCCGATCCGACCCCCTACTCCGCTCTGCTGGGTGTCTTCATCTGGCTGAGGTCTAACTCTGCATCAGCTGATAGAGGCAGGGTCAGGCATGCTCCACCCCAGCAGGGACTCAGCTGCCCTGGGATGTAGGGGGTGGTCAGCCGGCCTGAGGGTGAAGGCCGCTAGTCCTAGGGGGCTGTGCCCAGGGGTGTGACTTGGGGAGGGAAGCAGGGCTCTGCAGGACAAGGTGCCAGGCTCACGTGTGGCCCCTGTGGAAAGTACTCTGGGAGGAGGACGAGCCTCATGGCCTAGATCTCATCTTGAGCAGCATCAAGCCCACCCAGAGTCAGCATAGTCTCCATCCACACCTGCTGGACCCTGGGAAATGGCTCGGTCGTGGCACAGACCCAGCTGCTGCTGCAGGTTAAAAGAGGCCAAGGGGACAGGACAGGGCTGAACTCATGCACTCATGGCCCAGGAGCGTCCTAGGGCACGAAGGCCGTCAACAGACAGGGAAAGCTGAATGAGTGTGAGCATTAGATCATGAATGTGTCAGTGCTGATTTTCAAAATGGAATCGTGGTTATGTGAGATATTGCCCTTGTTTTTAGGAAAAACACACTGAAGTGTTTACTTTCAAAAGATTCAGGCAAAAAATGCATATACAGTACATATACACACACCCATATTCACATTCGGAAAGTGAGCTGGGGGGAACAAACAGGGCAAAATGTTAACATCTGTGCTAACATCTGAGGGATCTGGGTGAAAGATCTACAGGGATGCCCTGTGCTATTTTGCAGCTCTGTAAGTCTGAAATTACGTGAGAATAAAAAGTTAAAAGAAACAAAAGTGCTTAAAAATTATTTGGTGTAAGAACAAGGAGGCAGCCAGATGAGGGGCTCTGTTTTTCCTTCTCCTGCCTATTCAGCAGCGCACCCGGAGCCCAGCGTCCCAGGAGGTCGGGACAGAGCTGTGTGGGACGTCCTGTGCCTGCCCCCGCACTGCGGCGCAGCTCGAGCTGGCGTCTGGAAGCTGATCTTAGGCCGGGCGCGGACCTGACTTATCCGTGCGGTTCCAGGCCAGGCCAGACTCAGGGCATTCCCGGACACGCCCGCCAAGGGCTCGGGGGTGACAGCGAAGACCGGGAACAGGGTCCGGGTGAGAAGCCCAGGCGCCGGGGAGGAGCAGCACGGGGTCCGGGAGCAGCGCGGGTGGGGGGGCTGGGGCGGCGGGGCCGGGGCTTCGGACCCTGCGGGGGGCGGCACGCACCTGCTTGCGGGCGCGCACCACCTGCAGCGCGCGGCTGTGGTACATGTCGTTGCTGGCTTTGTTGTACTCGCCGACGGCAAAGTCCAGTGCACGCCGCACACCCTCCTCCTCCACGCTGGCGTCCATGGGGCCGCCCACCAGGCGCGGCGGCTTGCCGGGACTGGAGCCGGCCGCGGGGCTCACGGCCAGGGCCACGGCCAGGATGGCCAGCAGGAGCAGCGGGGCGCGCAGGGGCCCGGCCATGGTCGGCTAGGACGCGGGACGCGGGGAGTGGGGCGCAGGCGAGAGGCTGGAGCTAGATAGAGAGGACCCGCTGCGATACCGAGGCGAGGCCGTGAGCCCCGCGAGGCCGGCGACTGCGGTTTTATCCCTTCCGGCCTTCGCCGCCCCACCCCCCCGCGCCCTGCACTCCCTTTTCCGGAACGCCTCGTCGCTCCCACCTCCCTTCTCCCTCCCCGCCTCCCCGGCCTCTCCCCGCCTCCCCGGCCTCTCCCCGCCTCCCCGGCCTCTCCCCGCCTCCCCGGCCTCTCCCCGCCTCCCCTGCCTCTCCCCGCCTCCCCTGCCTCTCCCCGCCTCCCGGTCCCTCCCTATCAGTCTCCTCCCATCCCAGCCTCCCCTGCCCCTCCAGGCCTCCCTGTCCTTCCCCATCCATCCCCTTCCCTCCCCTCCCAGCCCCTCCCAGCCCCTCCCGGCCTCCCCTCTCCCTTCCCGCCTCCCCTCTCCCTCCCCTCCTCCCCTGGCCCCCCAGTCTCCCTGGCCTTCCCTATCCATTCCCATCCATCCCCTCCCCTTCCTCTCCTACTCTCTTCCAGCCTCCCCTGCCCCTCCTATCGTCCCCATTCCTCCCCCTCCATCCCAGACCATTCCCACCTCCCCACTTCGGGCTCCTCCATGCCTCCACTCTTCAGGCTCCTTCTCCTCTGTCCCTTTCCCCTTTCAACCCCCAGACACCGCCTCCCATGCCCCTCATCTCCCTCCTCCACTCCTGTCCTTGCTCCCACTTCGCCCCCACCCCAGCTCGGCCCCTCTTCATCGCCCCTCCCTCGTCCCGCCCCTCCTCTGTCTTCCCTTCCTACCCACTCCTGGCCTCTCCCTGTCCCTGTCCCTCCTATCCTCTTCTTTCCCCTCTTCTCACCCCACTCCTGGCACCTCTTCCCCCACCCCTTCCACACCTATGCCCCCCTTCTACCCACTCCACCCCCTCAGCTCCATCTCTTCCCAAAGACCTGTCCCTCCTCCCAAGCTGAGGTCACCCTGCCCTCCAGAGAGGTGTCAGGGCCCCCTGGGCCCTAAAAGCATGCCACCCCCTAGCTTCATTTCCTCAGAAAAGGGAAAGATAGAGGTCTCGGCCTTCCGGAGTCTTCGGGAGTCCTGAGTATCTGTGAGCATTTGGTCAAGGTCTAGAAATCACTAAGGCAGAGGTGTGATTCCAGAGGCCGCAGGAGACTCAGGCCATGCCCTGTGCTAGGGAACTTTTCAAACAGAAGAATTAACCTTTATTTGAGTAAAAAAACTCTGGGTTCTCCTTTCACAACTCCTTATTATTCAATAAACAGACTTTTCACCAGCTTCCCCCTGCACCAGGTGGTCTAGGAGCTAGAGACGGAGCCTGGGTGACCGAGCCGTGGACACTACATTGCAGGGCTGCTGCCAGACAGAAATGTGACACGAACCCAGGAGCAATTTAAAACTTTCTGGGAGACACATTTCAAAAAGTAAAAAAGAAACAGGTGAAGGTAATGTTTATAATATTTCTTACTTAACCTAATATATCCAAAATATTATTTCAACACATAAGAAGAATCATTAATAACATAGGTTATTTTATTTTGGGTGTGTGTACTGAGTCTTTGAAATTCCCTGTGTATGTGGGCGTCAATTGTACTGGCCCCATTTCAAGCGCCCTGTGGCCACATGTGGCTGGTGGCTGTGGCACTGCACAGCCCACCATTAGGGTGTGTGGGAGGATGGCGAATAGTGATCAATAATTAATATCAGGAAATTAGTCTCTCTGTTGGAAGTGAGAGTATGGGATAGAGAGAGATGATGCCACTGGACCTGGTCAGGGAGGTCTCTATGAGACTGGAAAGGTGAGAAGCCCTGCCTAGACAGGAAACAGCCCCAGGCAGCGGGAAGGGCCAGTGCAAAGGCCCTGAGGCGGGGCTGGGCATGCCTGCTCCAGGAAGAGGAAGCTCCTGGAGGGAGTGTGAGCAGGGAAGGGAATGACCTGGAGTCTCACGGTAACTGTGGGTGGGGCCGGGTGGAAGGTGCAGTGAGACCCCTTGGCAGGCAGTGGGGGTGTCAGGAGAGGGAGCAGCAGCCACAGGATGAATGTGGGAGCCCACGGGTGTCTCTTGCTCCTCCCCTCTGGGCGTCATGCTGCTGGCGCTGGTCCTCTGCACTGCTTGGAAAACTCACCTGAGTTTAGAACATCACTGTGAGTGAGGTAGAATTTACAGACAACAAAATGTCTAATCTGGGGGATTTCATTAATGCATATACCCGTGTTACCACTTTGTCCAGACCTGTGACATCTGCCTTGCCCCAGACGGTGTGTCCTCCTGCCTCTGCAGCTCACCCTCATGCCCATCCTGCCCTGGCAGCCCCCATCCTGCCCTATAGACTCATTTGTCGCCTGTCCTTGAGCTTCCCAGAAATGGAGTCCTGCAGAGCAAGCCTGGGTGTGTCTTTGTCCTTTGCTCAGTGTGGCTTTCCAGTGGGCCCTGAGTTCCTTCATTGCCAGGATTGTGAGTTCTCCTCCCCAGACTGAGAGGACCTGATCAGCTGGGTGCCCTGTGGGGTGACAAAGTCCCCAGCTTGGGATGCTGCGGACCTGGGCTGGAATGTGACTCCAGGAGTGGGGGGGTGGAAGGAGGCTCTGAACAGACAGCTGCTCCCTTTGTTCTCTCTACCCCACCCTCCATGCCTGAAGGTGACCCTGTGGCAAATGCCCTTATGGCGAAGTGGCAGCTTTGCCAGAAACACCAGAAAACTCTGGGCCTTTGCAGGGCACCCAGAGGACTCTCCTGGGAGTGGTGGAGATGAGGGTCGGCCAGGGTCAGCCCAGACCTGCTGCGATCCTGGGGCTCTGCCATGGCTGGGGCTGGATCAGCAGGAACCCGGCAGCGGGAACAATATTACTCATGGATGCTCATGTTCAGTGGTAGGACAGGGAACCTTGTTACCCGAGGCCCAGTGACCATCTCACCCCACTGTCAATCCAGCGTCCCTAGAAAAGCCATGCACCCCAGCAGATACAGCAGGTGGCCCAGATGGTGTTTACTGCTGGGTGAGGGAAGGAAGGTCTTCAAACAGGGCTGCGCATATGCCTCCTAATTAGACAGGAAATGGGGAGAGATTTTCAGAGAAGGGAAAGAGAGGGCAGCCCCTGGCCAGGTGCTTGTGAGCAGAATGGTCATCTCCCAAGTGTGGGAGTTGGTTCTTCTCTGTGGCTCCCACTTTCCCTGGCCACTGGGGCTGTAGTCTCAGGAGGATGGGTTGTGCAGAGGGTAAGCTGAAATACACACAAATCCCCTGTCTTTTGTCATTAGGAAGGACGTGCAGGTCACCCAAATAGCGGGAGCATGGTGGTAGGTGGGGTGTGAGGTAGGAGCTGAAGTGCTGGCCTATTTCCCTGTATGTGATTCCACCGCCGGTGGTCATCCTCTGTCAGGACGTGCCTTGCAGGCACATGCTGCAGGGAGGGTCAGCTGGCCTGATGCCGCGACCTCTCTAACCCTTGTAGGACAGACACCAGTGTAGGGTGCTCTCAGGAGCTGCAGGAGCCGTGTTCAGTATGCTGTAATAGGAAGTGAAAGGTTACAGTAGCTGGGCAGCTGCTCCTGATATTTGGTGACCTTGAGCAAATGTTTTGCCTTCTCTGTGGTCATGTGTCTGGAGAGGTGGACTGCCTTGTAAACTGTTGTGCCTGGGCATCAGTGATGGTGTTTAAACACGATTAAAAGTGACAGAGCAGCCTACAGCTTCAAAGACATGCTACAGAGACACAGAGAGAAACAGTGGACCTAGGACTGAGCCTGGGACCTCCAGCACCCATGTAACTTGGAGGAGTCCAGCTGCCCAGGAGGGGGCATATTTCCCTTCTGCCAGGTGATGAAAGAGAAAGCCGTGGTCTCCCAGGCTGCCTTTTTGACTACTGATCTCATTATCTGAATTAGTAGAGTGAGAAATTAGGTAAATGGCAGAAATTCTCTATAATAAATAAGCAATAATAACAACACTAAACAATGCTATAATAAATAAACGACCAAACACATAAACAGCACCTAAAGGTGCAAGTGGTTAAATCAAGTTGGCCAAGAGTTGAGATTCTGCACTTTGGGTTTTGAGAAATTATCACTCGGTGTCTATAGAAGGAGCTTGGACTAAGCAGCCACGGGTTTTGGTAGCTTCTCAAAGGCAAAGCCCAGGAGCCTTCCTTATGGAGTGCCCGGAGTCCTCTGGGGTCAAGCCTGTCCCTTACACACAGGCTCCCTCCTTCTCCCCTCTCTCTCCCCAACGATGGAGGAAATGCAGATGCTTCTAGACGGTAGGCCAACATTGGTAATGCATTTGGCTCCAATAGAGATGAAGCCACATCATTAGGAAACTGATCCGCACTGGGAAGCCTGCTGGCAGCCTTGCAGACTGAGGCGAGAAAGGGCAGAGCCCGGTGTCTGCGGCCCATTTTGCACTTCATGGGGGATGAGAATCCTTGGGACATTTCTGCTCAGGAGCAAATTTGTAAACGGCGCTCATCATTTTGGATTACAGGGTTAACATTTATTTTCTCAAGGAGTGCATTCACCAGAGCAGAGCCAGTGACTGAAGAACCACATCTGAGTGGAAGGGAGAGAGAGAGAGGCCTCCAGGGACACAGGCTGCTGGCTGGTGCTGCCAGGGCTCCACCTGACTCCCTGCAGAGGCCTGACCACGAAGAAAACAGATGGCTCTGAGGGGGTTGAGCAATCCCTTTGGCATCTCTGAGTGGTCAGTTTACTTTCTAGACCCACGTTCTTGTAACATTCCCCTCTTAGTGTTTCTGCAGCCTTGAATATCAGTTCCCTTAGCAGAGTTCAGTGACCCGGGAGAGTGGTTCCTATTCCTGCCCAGGATCCTGCTAAGCTGACTCACTGGGTGCTGGAGCTGGAGCCCCAGGCCTCCTGCTGCATCTTGTCAGAATCCTGCTAGGTTAGTTTAGCCAGCACTCTCTTCCCTTGATGTCTGCTTAGTAACTTTCCACCTGCTAACACCACCCCTCCACGCCATGTTCCTTGGCTGTAAATCCCACTTATTCTTGTTGTGTTCAGGGTTGAGCTCTGTCTCTCTCTTATTGCGACGGTGTTGACCCCCACCGCGACGGTCTTGAATCAAGTCTCCGTTACCATTTTAATAAGTGTCTACAGAATATTTTTTTTTAACAGTAGAAGCCAGCAAGGCCAAAACTCTCCCCTACCAGAAAATCCTGTTGCCAAGTAAGAGTAAGGGGCTTGGAGGACTAAAAGCAAACAAAAAATGGGAAGAGGGCAGATTGAGCGGGGGTGATGGGAAAGGGACGGGTGTAGGGTAAGGTGGGGCTGTGGGGCTGTGGCATGTGTTTCCCCGTATATTTTATTATGAAAATATTTAAACATTCATCAAAGTTAGAGTAATTTTACAGCAAACACCTATCTACCCACTGCCATGATTCTGTCATTAATATTAGATTTCTTTTTTTCTCTCACCTATCTACTGCTCTGTCCGTCTAAGCATCCTCAATCTGTCTTTTTAAAAATGCATTTTGTAGTAGGTTGCAGACATTAGTATACTCCACTCCTAAACACGTGTTAGTATGCGTATCATTAACTAGAGCTCATCATTTATTTATACCTTTTTCACTTGTTATAAAATGTACCTATAGTGAAATGCACGAATCTGAAGCATACATTAACTAAATTTTGACGAAGTCACACTCTGTCAGATACAGAGCATGATCACCCCCCAGAAAGTTCCCGTGTCCCCTTTTCCAGTCAATTGGGGGCCTCACTTCTGAGACAGCCACTGCACCAATGCTTCATTTACTATTGATGAGTTTTGTTTCTTGCAGAAGTGCATGCTGACAAATTTTTACATCATGTAGACTTTTACGCTTGCCATTTTTCACTCAGCATGATGTTTTTGAGATGTATCCATGTTAAACAGTATATTCATACATCAGTCTTTGATTGCCACACATGAGGCTCCTGACACTCGCAGCCCTGGATTTCAGGCAGCATTTGCTGTAGTGAGGAGGCAGCTCTCGAGCACTCGGAGTTTTCGCCGCTACTTCCCCTTTCTCCTTTCTAATCTGGACCAGCTGCCCTGCGTTACCCCTACTCTCCCTGCTCCTCCTCTTTCATCTTTCTCTTTCTCCTAAGGTTACTTTCACTTTTTGCTCCAAGCAGAATCTAGAAGGGGGTAAAAGTGTCACCATCAATGGAGCAAAACCCAATTTTCTAAGACAACGAACAGATTTCTCCAACTCTTCTCCGTATTTGAAAATAAAAGTTCTTGTATTTTTAGAATCAAATTAGTACATGCTTATTATAAAATGAATAAGAAAATGAATAAAAGTGTAAGAAAGATAAATTACACGTGTGCATGTGAGTTTGTGTGCGCACGCTTTTGTGCGTGTGCCTGCGTGTGTACACGTGTACATGTGTGCATGTGAGTTTGTGTGCACGTGCTTCTGTGCATATGCCTGCGTGTGTACACATGTGTGCATGTGGGTTTGTGTGCGCACACTTCTGTGCATGTGCATGTGTGCATTTTCACCAAACTGAGATCATGTGGTGGTTATAATTTCATGTTGCTTTTTTAAACTTCATTATGTCATGAGCATTTTTCATGTTGTTAAATCATCTTTGAAAGTTTTGCTTCATTTCCTATTCTGAGTATTCCATAGTTTAGTTTTTAATTTTTTTGCTAATGATAGACTTTTAGGCTATTTCAAATTTTTTTTTCTAGAATGACTAATACTGTGATACACACTCTTACAGAAAAAAAAATTCTTGGTGCATAGGTTGTTTTCTTCCTAGAAGTGAAACTTTTGAGTCCGGGGCTACAAAGTTATTTATCTATTTTTTTTTAATGAATCTCAAAAAAAGACTGCCAATAGCTCTTCAGAGAGATACACCTGCCTCAGTCAGGTCCAACTAGCCACGAGGCAGTTCTAGTGGTCAACTGCAGCATTCTGCGCTTTATCTTAGGCGTGAATGTTGGTGAGTGTAACTGTCCTCAGTTGTCATGCTGGGCCTGAGACCATGGGTGGTCCTACCTAAAGGGCAGTGCTCTTTCTAGGCATCGTTTGCACCTGAATCACATCATGGTAGACCCATCTTGTTCTTACTGATCCTTTATAAAAGGTGTTACCTTTTTCATTCTTTCACTTAGTTTAGTAAATATTCATTGAACACCTATGATGTGAGATTCTGACTTTAGCGAGGTAAAAGTTCCGTTTGTGCTTTCAAGAAGTCCTGGGTCTGTAAGGAGAAAGCCATCTAAACAGCTATTTCAACACAGCGTGGTGCAGGTCATCACACGACACTAAAAGGTGCAGATGCTAGTGCCGCGGCTCCAACCCTGGGGGTCTCCTGAGGCACATCTGGGGCTTTAACACCAATGCTGCACCCATGTCTCTAGCATGGATGTCTCCAGCATGAACTCCTGATGAACGTCCAAGTCCATCTCAGTGCCCTTCTCCTGGATGGCTCCAGACACCTGAGGCCACCCAGGCCTTCAGCTGTACGTTGGGCCCACCCCTCCATCTCCCTCGCTCCCAGCCTCTCCTGCTCAGTAAGGGCTGCTCCACCTTTCTGGTTGCTCAAGCCAAAAACCTGGAGTCCACCTTCACCAACTTCTCTTCTCACATCTGATTTATCAGGAAATGTTGCCGGTTCCACCTTCAAAACACATCTAGATGATCTGTTCACTGCCTTTACTTTCATGGCCACCACTAGGCCAGACCACCACCAGCTGTAGGCAGCATCTGACGGGTAGCCCCAGCAGCCCATGCTCATCTCTGAAGCCTAGAGCTCCTTTTACAACCTTAATCAAATCACGCCACTCTTCTGTTCAAAATTCTCAGACCACATGTGGCTCTTGAGCACTGAGATGTGGCTGGCACATTTGTGATTTTATTGAATATTCATTAGCTTAAGTTTAAAATAGCCACATGAGGCCTGTGGCTGCTGTGCTGAAGGGTGAAATTCTAATGGTTTCAATTCTCACTCAGAGTAAAACCAAAGACCTCCCAATGGGTCCACAGAGCCCTCATGATCTGCCTGCCATATTCTGACCTCCTGTCATACTGCTCTTCTTGCTGCTCCTGGAAGGTATGAAGCATACTCCTGCCTCAGGGCCTTTGCACAAACTGATTCCCACACCTGCAGATCTGTGGTTCTCTTCCTCACCTCCTTCACTCTTTCTATAAAGGTCAGCCTCAAAACAAGGAAATGTAGAGCCAGTGGAAGTAGAACCAGAAACATCCAATGTCAGGCAGGTAATGGTTAATTTATGTCTAATTTATCCAAGAAGAAGGATTTTATGAAAAGAAGAATGAGTGTTAGCCTGAGTCCCCTCCTAGACCATGACTCCTTGCCTGTGGGGTCCCTAAGTGGGCCCAAACATCCTTGGACACACAGTGTAACACCTGCATGCTTGTAACTAGAGTAGTTGTGGCCACATGCCTGTGCATGAAGCACTCGTGGTGATTTTTAAGATAAAGAGGAAATAAGTGGAAAATAGCTATTTGGGAAGGCTGGAATATGGGCCAAAGAAAACAGTATAAAATTAAAGCATAGAGAAGTTTTATCTGGGGGAAGAGAATGAATGTATCATTCTAACATATATGTCCAATGCATTAACCTGGTTCAAGTTAGCTTGCAGGAGTGAAAGAAAAATAAACAATAAAAATGAAAAATCTTATTTTACCTTCATTTATTCCTTCTCTAATGCTCTCGTTTTCTTCATGTGGAACAAATTTTTGATTTATATTGTTTTCCTTCTTGAAGAACAAGACCCAAAGTGATTCATAGGCAAGTTTGAGAAGCACTGTGTCAGGTGCCTGAGGCATGGCAGTTGGTCATAAAGGCTGGTAAAGAAAAATAATTCTGTTCCCTAAATTGAAGCTGTAGTAATTCTGTCCACAGGGACAGAATTCTGAAACAGCAAGGAATGGGTAGTTAGGATCCCTCAGACTCCTCTACTGCAATGTCCTTCACTTACCGGCACTTGAGAAAGGAAAGTAGTAGCAGAGTGTTTGAGACTGCATTTTTTACTTTTACTTTTTGAGATAGGATCTCACTCTGTTACCCAGGCTAGAGTGCAGTAGCACCATCTCAGCTCACTGCAATCTCTACCTCCAGAGCTCAAGTGATCCTCCCACCTCAGCCTCCTAAGTAGCTGGGATTACAGGTGCACACCACCATATCCAGCTGATTTTGTATTTTTTTTTTTGTAGAGATGAGGTTTTGCCATGTTGCCCAAGCTGGTTTCAAACTCCTGGGCTCAAGCGGTTCACCTGTCTCAGCCTCCCAAATTGCTGGGATTACAGGTGCGAACCACCATGCCTGTCCCCAAGACTGGATTTTGAAAGATTTCCAATTTACAGAAAAGTTGCAAAAAGAGATGGTCAGTTTTATTTGTCATCTTGGGTAGACTATAGTCCCCAGGTTTTCAGTCAAACACTAATGTAAGTGTTGTTGTCCAAGTAGTTTGCAGAAGTGATTAAAGTTAACAATCAGTTGAGTTTAAGGAAGGGAGATTATCCTAGATGACCTGGGTGGACTTGATGCAATCAGTCCAAAGGCCCTAAAAACAGAACTCAGTTTCCCTGAGGAGGAAGAAATTGTGACTGTGGACAGCAGTGTCAGTTTGTGTCTGAGAGCCCCAGCTGCCCTTCCTGAGGATCTACCTTTTTTGTTCCTGCCAGCTACCACGACTGCATAAGCCGATGGCTTACAACAAGGCACGCCTTGGAGATATTGCGGGTTCTGTTTCAGACCACCACAGTAAAGTGAATTTTGCAATAAAGTGAGTCACACATACTTTTTCATTTCAAGTACATGTAAAAGTTATGTTTACACTATACTGTAGTCTATTAAGTTTGAAATAACATTCTATCTAAAAACAATATATATACCTTTGTTTAAAAATACTTTATTGGTAAAAAATGCTAACAATCATCTGAGCCTTCAGTGAGTTAAAATCTTTCTGCTGGTGGACAGTCTTCCTTCAATCCAATGGCTGCTAATTGATCAGAGTGGTGGTTGTAAAGGTTGGGGTGGCTGTGGCAATTTCTTAAGATAAGACAACAATGAAGTTTGGCACATTGATTGACTCTCCCTTTCACCAAAGATTTCTCTGTAGGCCCGGCACGGTGGGTCATGCCTGTAATCGCAGCACTTTGGGAGGCTGAGGGGGTGCGGATCACTTGAGGTTAGGATTTCAAGACCAGCCTGGTCAACATGGCATGGAAAACCCTGTCTCTATTAAAAATACAAAAAAAAAAAAAAAAAATTAGCCAGGCGTGATGGCACAGGCCTGTAGTCCCAGCTACTTGGGAGGCCGAGGCAGGAGAATCACTTGAACCTGGGAGGCGGAGGTTGCAGTGAGCTGAGATCATGCCACTGCACTCCTGCCTGGGTGACAGAATGAGACTCCATCTCAAAAAAAAAAAAAAAAAAAAGAGAGATTTCTCTGTAGCATGAGATGCTGTTTGATAGCATTTTACCCACAATAGAACTTCTTCCAAAATTGGAGTCAGTCCTCTCAAACCTTGTCACTGCTTTATCATCTAAGTTTACATAATAGTTTAAATCCTTTGTTGTCATTTCAACAATTTTCACAACATCTTCACCAGGAGTCGATTCCATCTCAAAAAACGGCTCTCTTTGCTCATCCACAAGAAGCAGCTCCTCATCTGTTCAAGTGTTACCATACGATTGCAGCAATCCAGTCCCATCTTCGGCTCTACTTTTCAATAAGTTTTTATTTATTTGCATTATTATTTCAATAGCTTTTGGAATACAATAGGTTTTTGGTTGAATGAGTGGATGGATGAATTATGTAGTAATATAGTAATAAAACAGTTCCTGGATGAATTATATAGGGTGAATTCTGAGATTTTAGTGCACCCATCACCTGAGTAGTGTACATTGTACCCAATATGTAGTTTTTTATCCTTCACCCCCCCATCCCAGCCTCCCATTTCTGAGCCTCCAAAATCCACCATATCACTCCTTATGCTTTTACATACCCATAGCTTAGCTTCCATTTATGAGTTAGAACATGCAGTATTTGGTTTTCTTTTCCTAACTTACTTCACTTAGCATAATGGCCTCCAGCTCCATCAAAGTTGCTGCAAAAGACATGATTTCATTCTTTTTTATGGCTGAGTAGTATTCTATGGTACCACATTTTCTTTATCCACTCGTTGATCAATGGGTACTTAGGTTAGTTCCATGTCTTTGCAATTATTAATTGTCCACTTGTAATTATTGTTCTCTTTCTCTTTCTACCATATCTGCAATTACTTCCTCTGCTAAAGTCTTGAGTCCCCCAAAGTAATTTATGAGTGCTGTAATCAACTTTTTCCAAACTTCTGCTAATGTTGATATTTTGACCTCCTCCCATAAATCGCAAATGTTCTTAATAGCATTTAGAATGGATAATCCTTTCTAGAAGGTTTCAATGCACTTTTCCTTGATCCATCAGAGGAATCGCTATCTATGCCAGCTGTAGCCATATTAAATGGATCTCTTAAATAATAAAACATGAAAATCAAAATTACTCCAGGATCTATGGGCTGCAGAGTGGATTTTGTGATAGCAAGCATGAAAACAAAATTAATCTCCTTGCACATCTCCATCAGAGCTCTTGCGTAACCAGGTGCATTGTCAATGAGCAGAGATTTTTTTTAAGGATTTTTTTTTTTTTCTGAGCAGTAGGCCTCAAAATTGGGCTTAAAATACTCAGTAAACTATGCTGTGAACAGAAATGCTATCTTTGTTTTATCTGTAGAGCATAGATTTATCATAATTAGTAAGGGTTGTAGGATTTTTGAAATGGTAAATGAACATTGGCTTCAACTTAAAGTCACCAGCTGCATTAGCTCCTAACAAGAGAGTCAGCCTGTCCTTTGAAGTTTTGAAAACAGGCTTTGACTTTTCCTCTCTAGCTACAAAAGAAGGTGGTAACTTCTTTCAATAGAAGGCTGTTTCTTCGACATTGAAAATCTGTTGTTTATTGTAGGCAGCTTCATCAATGATCTTAGCTAGATCTTCTGGATAGCTTGCTGCAGCTTCTACATCAGCACTTGCTGCTTCACCTTGCACTTTTACGTTATGGAGATGGCTTCCTTTCTTAAATGTCATAAGCCAATCTCTGCTAGCTTCAAACTTCTGCAGCTTTATAACCTCTTCCAGCCTTCATAGAAGAGAGTTAGGTTCTTGTTCTAAATTAGGCTTTGGCTAAAGGGAATGTTGTGGTTGGTTTGATCTTCTATTCAGACCATTCATACTTTCTCCATATCAGCAATAAGGTTATTTCACTTTTTTTGAGACAGGGTCTTGTTTTGTCACCCAGGCTGGAGTGCTGTGATGCAATCATAGTTCACTGCAACCTTGAACTTCTGAGCTCAGTCCTATTGCTTTAGCTTCATGGGTTGCTGGGACTACAGATGCACATCACTGCATCTGGCTAATTGTTTTTATTTTTTGTAGAGACAAAGTCTCACTTTGTTGTCCAGCCTGGTCTTGAACTCCTGGGCTTAAGTGATCCTCCTGCCTCAGCCTCCCAAAGTGCTGGGATTACAGGTGTGAGCCATTGCACCAGGCCTATTTCACTTTCTTGCTATTTGCAGGTTCACTGGAGTAACACCTTTAATTGCTTTCAAGAATTTTTCCTTTTTATTCATAACTAGGCTCTTTGGCACAAGAGACATAGCTTTTGGCCTGTCTTGGCTTTCAACATGCCTTCCTTGCAAAGCTTAAATCAGTTCTAGATTTTCGTTTAAAGTGAGAGATGGTGGAAGAGATGGTGCAACTCTTCCTTTCACTTAAACACTTAGAGGCCAATGTAGGGTTATGAATTGGCCTATGGTTTTTTTCTTTCTTTTTTTCTTTTTTTTTCCAGAGATGGAGTCTTACTCTGTCACCCAGGCTGGAGTGCAATGGCTTGATCTCCACTCCTGCAACCTCCGCCTCCCAGGCACAAGAAATTCTCCTGCCTCAGCCTCCCAAGCAACTGGAATTACAGGTGTGTGCCACCACGCCAGGCTAATTTTTGTATTTGTAATAGAGACGTGGTTTCACCATGTTGGCCAGGCTGGTATTGAACTCCTGACCTCAAGTGATCTGCCCGCCTTGGCCTCCCAAAGTGCTATGATTATAGGCATGAACCACTGTGCCCAGCCTAATTGGCCCAATTTTAATATTGTTGTGTCTCAGGGAATAGAGAGGCCCGAGGAGAGGGAGAGAGATGGGAGAATGGTTGGTTAGTGGAGCAGTCAGCACACATAGATTAAGTTTGCAGTCTTATGTGGGTGCTGCTCATGGCACCCCAAAACAATTACAATAGTAACATCAAACATCATTGATCACAGATCATCATAGCAGATATAATCATGATAAAAATGTTTGAAATATTGTGAGAATTACAAAAGTGTAACACAGACACATAAAGTGAGTACATGCTCTTGGAAAAATGGTGCCAATAGACTTGCTCCTTCTGGGTTGCCACAAACTTCCAATTTGTAAAAAATGCAATGTCAGCAAAGGATAATAAAATGAAATATGCCAGTATATCTCTTAATATATCTCTCTTACGAGGTCTGTAAGTTCGTATATGGTATTAATTTAACATATATGGATTAATACCATATAGCAACTTACAGTCCTCGTAAGAGAGAGGTTGAACCCTGAGTGATACACATCCATATGCCAACTTTAGCATTTGCTTCTATTTTATATATACACACATATATTATAAATATTTATATATATATATACACATATATATACACACACACACATATACATATTAGAGGGTAAGTTGTAGATATTATGGCTTTTTACCCCTAAATACTTCTGCCTAAGAAAGAAGTTCTAGCTTGGTGCAGTGGCTCATGCCTGTAATCCCAGTACATTGGGAGGCCGAGGTGGATGGATCACCTGAGGTCAGGGGTTCAAGACCAGCCTGGCCAACAAGGTGAAACCCCGTTTCTACTAAAAATACAAAAAATTAGCCAGGTATAGTGGCAGGCACCTGTAATCCCAGCTACTCAGGAGGCTGAGGCAGGATAATCGCTTGAACCCAGGAGGCAGAGTTTGCAGTGAGCCGAGGTCGAGCCATTGCACTCCAGCCTGGGCAACAAAGAGCGAAACTCCAACCCAAAAAAAAAAAAAAAGAATAAAAAAGAAAGAAGTTCTTCTGAAGAAAAGGCTTTTTGGTACTTGTTGTCACATAATTATCAGATTTAGGAGATTTAACACCAATACACAATTATCTAATAGTAGTTCTTTTAAAAATTTATCCAGTTATCCCGAAGATATCCATTCCAGCATTTTCCCATCTGCTCCCGGATCAAATCCAGGATCTCACTTTGCATTTTGTATCATGTTGCTTTAATGAACGTGCATGGGAACAACTGCTGTCCTGTTTTTGTCCTCCATGTCATTGACAATTTTTGAGGAATACAGAACAGTTGTTTTTACAATAATATTTTACATAATTTATAACCTTATAAATTTGAGTCTTTTTGTTTCTTGATGATTAGACTTGAGGCCAACACTTTTGACAGAAGCTTCGCCTGGGTGAGGCTGTGTCCTCCTCAGTGCATCACATCAGGAGGCCCAGGATGTGAGTTTGTCCTGTTACTGGTGACTTGATGTTGATCATGATTTAAGGCAGTGTCTGCAGGTTTCTCCATAAGTTTCTCCATACTTATTGTTAATAAGTGACCTATGGGGAGATGCTTGGAGACATTATAAAATACCCTGTGCACCAGTCACTCCCCCCAGTGGTTTTAGTGTCTATTGATGACTCCATCCAAGTATGTTATTGTTCTGTGGTTGCTTCCAGGCTTTTAAATGCTGTTCTTTGATTCAGCCTGCAGCAGGCTGTTAGGGAAGGCTCTTCCTTCCTAACACAGAGTCCCAAAACACTGGGCTTCAAGGGAGGTGGTGGTATATCCCTGTCTACAAAATATTTTGTGCACTTCCTTTTTCCTGAGCAAGATTTAAGGTACTCTGGGCATGTTTTGTTAGGACACCTCTTTTTAAGACCTGAAGATCTTATGGAAAATGGCAGCCTTCCATTTTAGCTGTCAAAGTCTACAGGCTTTAACTATGCCGGCTGGTGGCTGGAAGTGGGTCCAGGCAACAGTTCAAAGTCAGAAGCCTGAGATCTGTGTCCTTCAGAGGGCTGGTGGCAGCTTGTGCCTGGGCATCTCAGCCCTGGAGGGGAGTCAGGAAGGAGCCCCTGAAGGGGCGAGCCAGTAGCTGACTCTGGGCCAGTCCAAGGCCCCCACACACGACCCAGGCCCAGGCCCTGCCTCCCTATGGTGACCGTGCTGCTGAGCTGAACTCCAAGGGCTGCTGCTCCTCCAGCACTATGGTGAGGGAGAACTTGATCTTTTTTGAGACGGAGTCTCACTGTGCTGCCCAGACTGGAGTGCCATGGGGTGATCTCATCTCACTGCAACCTTCCAGGTTCAAGCGATTCTCCTACCTCAGCCTCCTAAGTAGCTGGGACAACAGGTGCTTGCCACCACACCCGACTAATTTTTGTTTTTTAGAGACAGGGTTTCACCATGTTGGCCAGGCTGGTCTCGAACTCCTCACTTCAGGATTTGATCTTCTTAGGCACTGTGGGCCTCTCCTCCCTCTCTCCCTCTACTTTCCCTTTGGCCCTCACCCATTCTCTGCCATCTGTGCTCTCTTAATTCTGCAGTGGTGGCCACCCTTCCTCCACTCTGTGGCCCCGGGACCCTCTCCTTCCTCCCCTCCAGTGTCAGATCAAGGGAGGCCACATGGAGACTGCCCATGGCTGACCATGCCCTAGAGGGTCTCACCCCAGTCACAGAGCAGACTCCTGTGGGGAGCTATGCCAGGCACCTCCCGCAGGGTTTCTGCTTTAACTCCTTGCGGGGAGGCCCAGGCATTCATCGCTTTCAACCTGCACAGGTGATTCTAGAGTCAGACAGGAAGTGTCAAGGGCCATGGATTAAAAGGTCAAAGCACAAGCTCCATGAGACAAGGAACTAATCTCTCCTCAGTCTAAAAGTCACATCAAAGATTTAGCAGTCAAGGATGGGGGGAAATTCTGCTGTGCATTTATTTTAATTCCCTACCAGGGCAGGCCTGAGGTTTTCTCTGGGATCCCACCAAGCCCTGCTTGAGCTGAAAAGCAAGAAGCACAGGTAGCAGGTAAATTCAGGTGCTCCTTGGAGCAGCTGTTAAGCTGGGGCTATGAGGCACTGCCTGGATCCAAGTCTCTAAAACAGAACAATTGCACTAAGATATTAAGAATACACACACCCACATCTTACCAAATGTTTTCATTTTCACAAGAAAAACACCATGTGCTGAGTCTTAGCTGCAAATCCTGTGAAAATCCCAGAAGGCATGGCTCACAAGTTCAGACTTGTATCACATGCACATTACAGAAGGCGAGGCTTCTCTAAGCCCCAGGGCAGGTGGGTAATAGAGATCAGCACTGCAGCAAATTCCAACATGCATCCAATCATGGTCTCAGTTGGCTACCTGGCTGTGTTGAGAAGCCAAACTCTCAGCAAATGTTACTCATAATTTGCAAGTCAGAAGTCTCCATTCCCACCCTCTGGTTGTGCTGACCCAAATCCCGCTGGCCAGGCAAGAGTCCAAGGGCTGTGTGGAGATATGGGGCCAGGAGAGCTGTGGCAGAAAGGTCATCCTATTACTATGTAGGATTCTTTCTAACATAGCCACCATAGTGTTCAGGAAATTTAATTCCACATCACCCCGAGACTGTGAGAACTAGTGAAAAGAGGTCCTGATGGAGGGCAAGGGAGTGGGGAGGACTTGGATGGGGCAAGGCTGGGAATAAAGAGGTAGAGGCAGGAATGGAGGGTGGGGCAGAAAAACAAAGGTTTTTAAGCTAACTTGCTATTTACCTGCACCCGGTCCTCTTATATGTGCTGCCTCATTTAACCTTCAAACAACCCCGGGTGACATTTCCCCTGTCTTATAAATATTAAAACAGAAAACTGAAGACAGGCACATCCTTCACAGTTAGGCAGAAAGGGGATGCAAACCAAGTCTGTTCCTTTTCTGCAGAAGTGGGAAGTGTGCCAAGTGCAGAGACAGGGGTCTGGAAGACCAAGGAGGAGGCAGATAGGGGAACTGGGAAGGGAGGGACCCCTGCAAAACCAGGAACCCCACATGCATCAAGCCAGAGCCTGAGGAATGAGGGAGGCCCTCGTGTTTGCTTTGCCAACTGCGGTACAGATAACAGGAAAATAACCTGGCCTATCTTTATTTGTAAGCATCCAGATATTCTGGCAATCGTTTATGTAACCCTCAGCTTACACTTGCTTCTCAGTGACATTAAACTCAAGTCCTAAGATCAGAAGAGCTAAATCAATGACAAAACATGCTCAGGGTTTTGGTGGTGATACTTCAAGGAGAAGAAGAAGTTAGTGCAGAGAATACACTTTTTAATGATATGATCAGTGGTGGGAATCAAAATCTTACCCCGAAGGAGTTTATTAAAACAAGTAACTGATGTTAGAAAATGTTCTTTCTGGCTCCTTGCAGAATCCTTTGGGGATTCTGAAGCAAATTTCTTAAGCAGTCTGAATTCTCAAAATTTAGTCCAACATTCTTCATTAACAGGCCTGGGTAAATGCAAGCTTCGTCCCTTCCAGAATTTAAATTTCTCCTTATGAGAACAGAAGAGGGTAGAATAAAGGAGTTTATTGTCAGCCCACACTCTCGTACTTGAAACTCAGGGCAGAAATCTCAGGCTGGCACCATTGCCACTTCACTTGGATGGAGAGCAGCATCTGGAATATGTTAGAAAAGGCCTTGCTGTGCTGCAGAAACCGGAACATGGGGCTTGGTCCAGGACTCAGCCCGGAATTGGCTAAATACACAACACTTTTGTAAAACGGCATTGACATAGGCTTTTGTTTCTCCTCTGCTTCGAACCCCACGCACGCTCATTTGGTGCCCAGCCTGACACCCACCCCCGCACCCCCACATAGGTGATCCGGACTTGGCTGCTGGGGCTGCAGGGATGCCAGCCCGTCAGGCAGGGCTCCCCCTGAGGACTGCGGGGGGTGTTCCCTCAGCCCCCTCGCTTCCTGGGCTGCATTGAGAGGGCCGGTGTTGCCTTCTTTTCACTTCCTCACTGAGAGACTGGAAAAGGGCCAGACCTCTCTCACCCCTCGGGAGGAAGTTCAGTTCTTTTCCTTCCCTCTTTCACTTCCCCCTGCCAAGCCTGGAGCACGCGAAGGACCGGCCGAGGGTGGGCAGGCCCCGCCCTGTGCTCACCAGCGGCTGGGCAGTCTGGGCGGAGGAGGGCACCAGCAGGAGAGAGGTCCTACAACTCCGAGTTCGGCAGAAAGGCCTCCCCGGGAGGGGCTGGGAGCTCCCCCAGCAAAGGCAGGCACTTCCCCTCCCTTTGGCCACTTGGCCCTGGAGGGCTTCTTTGGAGATAAATCCCACAGAAGGGGAGGGGAAATTATGTAACTCAGGGTAAAACGCTATGTGGAGTCCCATGTACTCACAATCTCTCTGGAGGAAACTAGGCTTCACCGTCGCCAGGTGACAACGAAATGCCCTAACCCCGGGCTGCCAGCAGCACAGGGCCATGGAATCCAGGGTGAAACCAGCTCTGAGCTGAGGGGTGTGTAAAATGCAGGTTCTGATTCGGTAGCTCCGGGGCGGGCCTGAGCTCTGCATTTCTGATGCTCCCAGGGATGCTGATGTTGCTGGTCTGGGGACCGCTCTGAGGTCAGGGCTGTGGAGGGCAGGCACCAGGCTGAGCAGAGGCACTGCTGGTGCTGAGTCAGCTCTTCCCGCAGCCCCTGAGGTCTGGAGTGCTTCCCGTTGGGAGATTTACTAGTTTTCTTGCTTGGCTACCCCGGCATTAACAGGTACGGTAAATGGGAATACATGGCTACAGTTGAGTTCTAGTGGGCGAAATGTCCAGTTACATGTTAGCTGCAACCCTTAACAAGCAGAAGTGAATAATCTATTCGGCTACTCCACAACACAGAATGTGTGCCTATGTTTCGTATGATAGCACGAAAGTAAAGCCTTAGAATTACTAATGACTCTGAAGCCTCCAGTTATTTTAAAGGTGCCGTCCTAGTTATCTCTTGGAAATAAATTGAGAAAAAACAACCCTTTCACAGTAGCCCAGTGACCTTTCTACAAACTTACGCTTGTGAAGGAGGAATCTTTAATATTTTAGATCCTTAGCCAAATGTAACATTTTACTTTAATTTTCTGGACTGGACATTTGCAGCTTTAATGTTTAATTTTGGGGGGCCAAGTCATGTCTAAACGGGCTTATTCTTTGAGATCCCCCCTTTTGCATGTTGTGGAAAAAGTCAGAGCTTCCCCTGTACGGAAGCTGAAGAAGCCAGACGCCTTGTCTTCCTGGTCCCAGAAGGTAGGGCATGACACTCATCTTCAGGTCAACCAATCAGATATTCCAATTCTGGATTTTAAATTGGGAATGGATTATATAAAGAGACGGGACAGTGGGCTAGGAGAGGGGAAATGCCATGTCCACGTGCAAGGCTGTGGTGTTGGAGGGCCTGACAGCTGTCCCTCACCCATGGCGCTAGGTGGCAGGGCTGCAGCTTGCTCACCAGGGAGGCGTGAGGTGTGACCTCGGTCCTGCTGCAGCGGCATGCCCACTCAGTCTGCGCTCACTTGCCAAGCCTCGTTATCTAGGTTCCCATAGGTTTGTGAACCACCTCGCTTCTTTTCAAATGAATCTTTTTTTCTCCTAAGTCAATTAGGCTTGGTTTTATTTATTTGTTGTCAAGCACCCTGGAATGTACCATGCTTCTCACCTTTAAAAAAAATCCCATTACAGGTATAAAAGACAGCGCTGATTAGTTTCCTTTCTTTTTCGATTCCTAACTGCTGATTCAGGAACTTCTGGGATTCTCAATAATTTTTAGCATAATAAAATAACATTACTGCCATCATAAGTATATTTAGAACACAACTTCATGTCATTTGGTGTGTGATTCCTAGAGCATTATTTGAGTGTGTATTACATAACCTAATAAGTATCTTTTCCAATGAAGTATTACTTTGCTGGATGTCTTATGTCCAGCAAGGCGTGGCTCTGTCTGCTTGAGGCCCAGATATACTAAGTCCAAGAGGGTAGCTGTGCAAGGAGAATCTGTGTCTTCAAAGGTTAGCTATAGTGTGCTTTCATTAACAGAAGATCATGAATACCCCCAAGTTAGCTGCTGGGCATCCTGATAATTCATCAGGATTTCCTCTGCAGATAGTATCGGGCATACCAACCAATCACATCATCATAACATTCTCTGATGTGTGATCGGGTATCTTCTAGGGAAACTTAACTGCTCACTGACATTGACAAATAGATGCCACAGAAATGCCCAAGGATTTTAGAGCTGACAAATAAAACAGAAAAGGAGAGTACCCTGGCACTTACTGCAAGTTTTACCTTTCCAACTCATCACTTTGGTGCAAGGATTGCATTAATAGTACAAGTAGCGTGGGCCAAATGATCTTGTCATGAAGGCGAACAGTTAATTACCACTTACTGGAACTTGTGTGAAAATAAAAATTTTACCTGGAACTTAGTTGTGTAAAAATAAAAATTAAGAGGCTAACACCTTTAATGCCAGAATACAACACAAAATGGCTCCATTGCTTGATGAGTAATTGAAGGAATTTCTGGAACTTCCTACAGCCCTGTTAGAGTTAGTAGTTTAGGAAATGGTGTTTGGTCATGGAGTTAAGGCCACACACACACACACACACACACACAGAGACACACGGACACATACACATATACACACAGACACATACACACAGACATATGCACACACACCCACACACACACACACGTTTCCAGATCAAGCCAAGGGTGGAGCTACTTATTCTCTCAGCCCAATAACGAGATGCAGATGAACTGAGAAAGAAGAGAGTTTATTTCTATAACCAGGTACGGGGAGAAAGAAGGCCAGGAAAATATCGCCAGACCAACTCAAAATCACAAAGTTTTCCAGAGCTTATATAACTTCTAAGCTGTATGTCTACATGTAAGTGTGCAATCACTTAAAGACATAAGTGATTAACTTCTTCTAATCTATAACTGAGGTCTGAGTCCTGAAGACCTTCCTTTGGCGCCTCAGTAAATTTACTTAATCTAGCTGGGTCCAGGTGCTGGGGTGATTACCCTTATTTTGTCTCCTGCTAAATCATGGAGGTTTGGGGAGTTCCTTCATACCCCAGTAAACTTGTTTGTGGAGGTCTGTGGAGTTTCTTCAGACCCCAGTAAAAACTTGTTTAATCTTAAACGGGTCCTGTTAAGAATTCCTTCGTTATCTTGTCATACTTCAAGGCCCAGGAAAGGCCTGGGCAAAACTCTTGGTGGGCTTTTGTTACATTCCAGCCTTTGTATAAGGGGACTGGCTCTCTAGGCTTTTAATGTTTAACTTAACCACTTAGTCAGTGCTGAAGCAGTTGTTACAGAGGCCTGCCTGTTCAGCCGTTAGTGAGACCTGGCCTGCCACACACAGACACACACACAGACATACACACAGACACACACACACACATATATACACGCATACACAAACCACATACATACACACTGTATTAGGGTTCTCTAGAGGGACAGAACTAATAGGCTAGATGTGTATCTAAAGGGGAGTTTATTAAGGAGAATTGACTCACATGATCACAAGGTGAGGTCCCACAATAGGCCATCTGCAAGTTGAGGAGCAAGGAAGCCAGTTTGAGTCCCAAAACCTCAAAAGTAGGGGAGCCGACTGCAGACTTAAGTCTGTGGCCAAAGGTCCAAGGGTCCCAAAGCTGAAGAACTTTGGGTCCGATGTTTGAGGGCAGGAAACATCCAGCACTGGAGAAAGATGTAGGCCAGGAGGCTAAGTCAGTCTAGTCTTTCCACGTTCTTCTGCCTGCTTTTATTCTGGTCTCGCTGGCAGCTGATTAGATGGTGCCCACCCAGATTAAGGGTGGGTCTGCCTTTCCCAGTCCACCCACTGAAATGTTAATCTCCTTTGGCAATACCCTCACAGACACACCCAAGAACAGTACTTTGCATCCTTCAATCCAATCAAGTTGACACTCAATATTAACCATCACACACACGTAGACATACACATACAGACATACACACAAATACATACACACACACATATGCACACATACACTCATACACTCATCTACACACAGACATACAAACACACACATATATAGACACATTCACACACACATATGTATACACATGCACACACACATACACACATACACATACATACACACGTGCACACACATACACACACAGACCCACAGATACAGACACATACATATACACACACTCATACACACACAGGCATACACACATACAGACATACATACACATATGCACATATACACATAAACACCCACACACAGACACACACACAGACATACTCATACACACACAGAGACATACATACCCTCATAAAAGTCCAGCTGGGCTGGGCGTTCTCAGTGTGGGCTGTGCCCCCAGCTGGGGGAGAGGCCACTTTTACATGGCCTTTTCCACCTGGCCTGCCCTCCTCCATTCTCTGGCCTCTGGCTTCCTGCCTGTCCTTATATAAACGTCTGAATCTTAGGCTTGGGCAAAGCAAGTCCTCAGAGGAGCTTGGATTGTGGGAATGAAGAAACTGAACAAGATAAGGGCTTAGGAAAACTATGGAAGCTTTGAGATTTGTCTCCATTGCGAGCTGGATGGAAAGAGGCTTCACAGGGCCTCCGGAATTCAGGACTTCTTAGAATTGGCTGCCCTGAGACCTGATATGAACCCAGAACTTGATCCTTCCACGTGATCAAATTCGACTCCAGCTGTGGCTCAGCCTCATGGAGAGTTATGATTACATCACCCCTGGTAAGCCAAAGGTGGGGATGGAAAAGAAAAAACTCAGGCAAAATTAATATAAGTAGAATGGTTATATGGCCCAAATGTAAAAACTGCAACTTGGTTGCATAGATTAAAGTTGCCCTGAAGATGCTCCAATTAGCAGCAGTTGCAAGTGAGTTTTTAAAGAAAAAAAAGGCCATTTCTAAATTGTTTACCAAGAATTTACATTAAGATAACATATGCTGTAAATTGGCTATACATTTTTCCAGGATGGGGAAGATAATGGGTGAGACAGGTCATCAGGAATAGAATGTCTTTAAGCAATTGCCCCCAGCCATGCGTAGGAAGGACATGACTAAAGTCCCACACTCATGTCTCTCTGGGCCTGATAGATTTTGCACACCTCACATAGCCCACACTGCTCTGGCTATTTTTCTGTGGTCTCGCAGGCATTGGAACCGTGGGAAGCGAGTCTCCTGCCCATCTCTGTTCATCCCGGACAGTTGCAATTGTGGAGGGACCCTCCAATGACATTGGACACTGGAGGCCCAGAGAAGGAAGTAAGTAGAGCCGAGAAGGGTGTATTTCTGATTTGCAATTTCATTTTAATTTCAGTTATCTCTGATCTGGTTTACACATTATATGATTTTAAATGGGGACTTTAAACACTCCTCTGCAACAGCCCTGCTGTGGGATTCTTGTTTTTGCGGTCATGGTAAAAATCAACTTTTTTTCTTGGTTTTAATTTTGAACTCACCTTCTTTCCCCCATTTTGTTGTCTCCTAAATGCTTAGGTCCTCTGAAGAGAATAAAATAGTCCACTTAAAGCAACACCAGAAGTCTCTTGGGATATGTGAGGACAATAGCTCCCTGTGTGTGCTGGAGACCTTGGACAAAGTCCCCAAGTCATATCCATACCTACAAGGTGTCAGAAGAAAAGATTACAACACATCCCGTTTAAAGGTCTTTATTGGCTTTGGTTTAGAGGCTAGAATTGGGCAATACATCATTCATAAAACAAAGAGTGTTTGATGAGCAGAGCTGAGGAAGCGGAGGGCTGAGGATAGCAGACAGAGGACAAAAGCACAGGTATTCATCTGCCTGAAGAGAGTTAAACGCTGTCCTCTGAATCCGAGAGATGGGTAGCTGTTAGGATTTGCCAAAAGGAGACTATTTATTTATTTGGAGACAGGGGCTCGCTCTGCCTCCTGGGCTGCAGTGCAGTGGCACAATCACGTCTCACTGCAGCTTTGACCTCCCAGACTTAAGTGATCCTCCCACCTCAGCCTTTCTAGTAGCTGGAACTAGAGGTGTGCACTACCATGCTGCACTAATTTTTTAAATTTTTAGTAGAAACAATGTCTTGCTATGTTGCCCAGGCTGATCTCAAACTCCTGGGCTCAAGCCATTCTTCCACCTCTGCCTCCCAAAGTGCTGGGATTACAGGCGTGAGCCACCGCGAAGGACCAGAAGGAAATATTTAAAGTTCTTGTTTCTAGTCCTTGTAACAACCATCTTTAGTACTTGTTATGGAACACAGATTGTTATGGGGGCAGCCAAGGGTTCACTTGGAATAAGAGTGGAGAAGATGCACCATGGAAAATGGGATAACTCATGCATTAGTCAGCTGCTGTTCCCTAGGAAAAACCTTAGCATCTCGGGGGCTGACAGCAACAAGCTATACCTGTCATGCTCTGCCGCCTGCACATGGGCTGGGGGTCAGTGGGTCTGGTGCTGGCTTGGCTTGTGTCTTCATGCTGGGGTCCATGCTGAAGGGGTGGTGCCTGTCTGGGCCAGGTTCTTCTCATGGAGGCTCAGAGGGGAGCAGGAGGACCAGCCTCTCACACATGCAGGGTTAAGGTCTCTGTGCTTGTCCCATGTGTTAACATCCTATAGACCAAGCAAGACCCATGACCATGCACAATGGCAATGGGGGTCTACTCTGCATTTTCTGGAAAGAGGCGCTGCTAGCTGCATGGCACAGGGCATGGATGTATACTTTAGTTCCAGCGAGGGAGCCAGCTGTCCATCCATCCTGTCACACCCCCATGAATCTTGGAAAAACACTGTTGTGACATGGCATATATGCGCCCAGGAAGCAGGTGGATTTCGTGCTGGCAGTGGTTGGCTGAACTCCTACTATCTAGGCTGACTTTTCTCTGTCTCCTCTGTTCCATCCTGGGATTTTTCTGGGAAGTGTTGGCTTCTCAGGAGTCCTCCAAGTGTGGAAAGCTCCCTTTTCAGGACTTCTCTCTTTCTTCTCTATAAAATGAGCAGGTCAAAGGCCATGGCTTCCGAGAGTCCTTTTTAGGCCTATAGTTTGTGATCTGTTGATTACTGTGTTACTCTGGATGAAGAACTTACCCCTTTCTACCTCCATTCCCACCTCTATCCATTGCTGGCAATGTGGTACCAGACTCACAGGCCCATCCTGGTGGGGGTGTGCATGTGGGAGAGGGGGCTTATGGTGAAAACCCAGGAGGAAACAGAAGGAGGCTGTGAAACAGTAGTGACCCCCCTGTGCTGCAGAGGGAGGTGCAGGTAGAGTGAGTGGTGGGGAACGTGACTGTCCCTTGTGAGGCAACACATCTGGGGGAAGCAGAGGGCGCTTCTTCCTCAGCCTCTGCCCATGCATTCTCTCCAGTGCGCCAGTCCCCACCCCGTTTCTCTGCTCCAAGGAACAGTACAGGGTGTGGACACTGGTAAAGCTTATGCTTAGTAACCAGCTGGCCTGTAGCTTCATGGTACTGTGGCTTGGCTGGAAGTCCATGCTAGGCTGGGAAGCATGAGCCGGGACTTTCCAACAAGCTGAGCCTATGGGCCTGTGCGTGCTGGGTGGGGCTGGGGTCTCAGTGCTGAGGCAGCACTTTGCTGTATTTTTAATTTTTAATTTTTTGTAAAAGATAAAAAGATGATGGAAGTATGTCAGGAGGACACAGGAAGCAGCTTAAAGGGGCTCTACTAGTCAACTCTGAGAAAATTTAAACATTCAAATAAATGATAGTAATAGATTACAATTCATTGAATAAAATAAGAAACCATGAATCTTCTAGATCTGTGGATAAATAGATGATTAACAAATAGAGAGATGGAAAGATAGATACAGATAAAGGAGAAAAGTTCTTCCTTGGAGTAAAAAGAATGCCATTAATAAATATAGAAAAAATGAAGCAATTTTATTTTTCTATATTTATTAGAAAAGAAGTAATAATAAACTTTTTTATCGTAGTTTTGAAGTGACTTCAAACTTACAAAAAGCAGCAAGAGTAATATAAAGAGCTCCTGTACACACCCAGACCCTCCCACTCCTCACATTGTGTCCCGCGCGCTTTTCCCTCTTTCTATATGTGTACGCACTGTTACAGCTTTTCCTGAGCCATTTCAGAGCAAGCTGCAGGTGTGACTCCTTTTGTCCTTAGACATTCTCATGTGTGTCCCCTAAGGCCAAGGACATTCTCCAGCACAGCCTCAGTGCAGTGAGAGGAATCACGGCACTAGCATGGGTCCACACTGTCGTCTAATCTGTCGTCCATGCAATTCATCAACCGTGTGTCGTTGTCAGGCCGCCTCAGTCTCCTCTGATCTGAAACCGTTTCTCAGTCTTTCTTATCTTTGTAATCTTGTCATTTTTGAAGATAACTGGCGATTTCATAGAATGTCCTCAACTGGGCTTTGTCAATGGATGTGATTCAGGCTATGCAGATTTTCAGAGGAGAATTGTAGATGTGATCTCGTGTCCCTCAGTACCTCCTACCAGGAGGCCATAACATCGCTGTCCCATGGCTGACAGACACTAACTTTGATCTCTAGGTTCAGATGGTATCTGACAGATCTCTCCACAGTATGGTTTACTCTTCTCTCCTTTATAATTAGGAATTATTTCATTGAGCAATACTTTGAAATATGTATTTATGTCTTACTTATAAAGTTTTCACTTTTGCTTTCTAGCTTTAGCATACAATAATAATTCCTCTTCGAATAAATTGTTATTATGATTGCTTTCAAATTGTATTCCTAACTTCGTTTTTAAAAAATACTTATAAATGGCATTCATTCTACTGCAAGGAAACACTTTTCTCTTTGACCTACCTATCCATCTATCTGTTAGTCATCTATTTTGCTATAGATCTATCCCACTCATGGTTTCTTATTTTACTCAGTGAGTTAGAATGTATTGCTCTTGTTTATTAGAATGTTAAAATTATCTCAGAATAGGCTAGTGGGAGCCCCTTTAAGCTGCTTCCTGTGTCCTCTTGACATATTTCCATCGTTATTTGAGCTTATCCTTACTTTCTGATATAACAAGAAGTCCTAGATTTATGTTTTACTTTCTCTGATCCAAGGTGAAAATCAGTGGTTGGAATCTGCAGTGAATGCAGAAAGCAATTCCCGCGTGCTTCCTGTACTCACCACTCCTGGAATGCCGTGAGGCCTCAGTCAGTGATTCTCAACCTGGGGCAATTTTGCTTCCCAGGGCACATTTGGTAATGTCTAGGGATGTGTTTGGTTGTTCCAATTTGTAAGGCAGGTGCTACTGGCACTTAGGGAGAGAGGGCAGGGATGCTGATCAACATTCTGCAATGCACAGGACATTTCATAGGTCTCACATGGCCACAGTGCAGAAGTTGAGGAACCTTGTTCTTGGCCTTGTCTGTTGGTCAGTGCTACAAAATACACACAGAAACTTACCCACGTGTAGATAGCTATTGTTCTATTGCCTATTTACGTGTTAAAAACTCTGAGTTAATATTGGCACCAAACCCAATGCAATGAGATTCTTTCCAGTCTCCTCCTTTCTATAGTTGTGACTCCTTTCTTGGACAATTATAAATCTTAATTCAATTATCATCAGTATATTTACTTGCTTTCTCTGTACTAGAACTCACAGAAGGCGAAACATTATTCTAGATCAGTGTTTCCCAATTTATCTTCACAGGGCACTCTTTCTCATGGTTGCTGATACATATTAGCCCTTCCCCGCAAAACACAATGGTTATGAGGAACAGAATCGTCTAGGAAAGTTGGAAGAGAATTAATCAGATTCTCATTGCAAGTATTTTATGTTTTAATGAATATTCTAATGTGCATTGGTATCTCTGAATGGAGGCTTTTGTATACAGTATAATTTCAATGTGTTCTTCAGGGAATCTTTGAAAATGTAATTAGCAATATATATTAACTCATAGCCACATTTGTACTGTGTGCAACAGTTTGCAAACACTGTTTTAGATCTTTTGCACCCTGCAAGGAGTTTTTCTAGATTTTTCCATGAACGTAAAGAGTTTCATGCTTTTGAGGAAATTCATTACTGAGAAATATTTATACAGCAGGTTTTCTCTGTAGTAGTACACTATTGCATGAGACTGTGTATGTGTGTTTGAGATTGTGTGTGTGCATGCACCTGAACAAGGCACCAATCTCTCAGGAGCCTGAGAGCTGCCCACCACAGGTCCGCTGATGGCTCACTCCATTCAACAGCTCTTGTGTTCCCCCGGAAGCCCTCATTGCTCTTCTCTGAGGTCTCTGGGTTCCCACTGCAGCATTTGTTATCACCTTTGGAGTTCAGCAGCACCATGGCATTTTCCTAGGGTAGCATCACATTGAAGATGCACTCACTTTACCTCCTGTGCTTCCTACCAGTGGGCTCAACCTACTCTAAGGCACCCTCTTCTGGTGAGAATCACAGGCCTAGAAGGAAAGAAGGGGGTGTCTATCAGCTGCCATGCCTGTGCCTCTCTGCTTCCTTTGTTCCATGCACATGGCACACTGTCTACTTGCTCAATGCTGTGGTCTCAGCCCTAGCACTGGACTCAGTAAGGAATTAGTTGAGCGAATGAATGGATTCTCCAGCAATCTTTATAAAATATGTTTTCCACATTTTTCAGACAAGGAACCTGCAACAAAAAGTGTCAGACCCCACACTGTGATCTCAACACTGCTGAGCTCTGCCTGGAATCTTGGAACTCTCCAGCGATCCCCTCTCCTTAAGAGTGGACGTGGGATGCCTCCACGCATTCAGTCAAAATAAGGTTATGGTGTGCCTGTTGTGTGCTAGGAATTCTCTTCTCATCAGAAAAAGAATCTCTCTATGTTTTGGGAATAAGTGAAGAACAAAATGATGATGTGTAAGAGGTTCTTGCCAAATTGCTCGGCACAGAGAAGCCCTGGAGAAAGGGTGACAGTGTTGCTGGTGGGGGCTCTGCTGGCTGGTTTCCAGGACTCTTCCTCTGGGACAGCTTGTGCTTCCTGCCACCCTCCCCAGGGTCATTTCTTATCCTTCCCCAGTTGCATTTTGATATTTCCTTTTAAGATTTTACTGTTTTTCAAAAGATCCAAAAGTAATTAAAACTCTAGCCATTGAAATGGCAGTTCTAACAAGTCGTCTTAGAGTCATTGTCACCTCATGGGGCTGCTAGAAAGCTATCCATATGAAATCATCTTATCCACACTGGGAAAGTCTCTGACACACCCATAAAGGCATGTTCATCCAGTATGCACACTGAGTGTCCTCCATATTCCAAGGATTGTGAGAAGCACAGACACGTTACAGAGAATGAGATGGATACAATATTGCCTTAAACGAACTGGTGGCCAAGCCAAATTCTAACTGCAGAGAATGATCAGGAAGGAGCGATTTGAGGAAATAACATGTGAGCTAGACTTTTAAGGAGGAGAAAGAGCCAGCTGCAGAAAGCCAACTAGAATGGTGTTTAATGCAAAGAAAATCATAAACCAACCCCTAGCTGGAAATGATCCTAACCTGTGGAAGCTCCTGAATTGAGTGAGGGACCGGCCGGCAGGAGAGGTAAGCAGACTGGGTTTGGTGGATGAGCAGATATCAATTCCTGCCACACCTTTCACACCGTGCTGAAGAATTTCTGTTTTACTCCAAGTGAAATGAGAAGCCTTTGAAAGGTTTTACCAGGACATGACAAGACACCTTTTATATTATTAGAAGGCTGGCATGGCCACAGGGAAGGAACAGGCTTTTAGTCGGTGAGAATGGGAGGGTGGAGAACAGTCAGGAGGACATTGCAGTTGCTCAGGAAAGAGAGGACAGTGACCTGGGCCTGTGCCGTGGCCGGGAGTTGGAGCACAGGAGACTCAGGATGCCTGTGAGAGGTGGCGGGGCAGGACTTGCTGAGGGCTGGGTTGAGGGCGCAGTGAGGAGGAAAGAACAGAACTCCAGCCCAGGCCTAAGTAAGTTACAGGATGGTTACTCAGCCAAGGCAGAGGTGAGGATGAGCAGATTGTCAGGGCTGGGGCTTTGGGGAGGAATCTAGAGCCGTCCTCATAGAGTGTTGGGGCGTTATGCATGTAGGACTGTGGATCTCATATGCCACCCCGTGGATCCAGCTTAGAGGTTCAGGTTTTATGAGAGTGCAGGGGAGGGCACCTCTCAATTTTGATCATGGACTTCATTTGGGGCAGTACCACATGGTTTTCCATTATGAATTAGTGATAGTCAATTTTAATCTTTGCCAACCATATTTGGAAAATTAACATTAGCAATTCTTAATCTAAAAAAGCATGGATTACAGGAACCCAGAGTCTATAACCCATGGCTTGGAAGGTGTCTGAGAGGGATCCTGGGCTGTGTCAGATTTCGCAGAGAGGGTGGGTGGCTGACCTCTGAGAGACGGAGGGCGTCTGACAGGAACTAAGGTGGGAAGAGTCTCGCAGAGCGGCAGTCTTCCTACCCCACGATAAAGAAGGTGACAATATGTTGAAATATGACATGTGAAGATGAAGACATCATGAAGAGAATCCTCCAAGGTGGCAGATAAGCCACAAAGCTACAGGGCAATTCCTGTGCCCACAGCCACCTGCCCTGTAAATCCCGGCATCCTCCACTTCACCACAGTGACCAATAGAGGGCAGCATTCACCCATGGATGATCAGCCCCTCAGGTGCCTTTTACTCCAGCTTCACCCTGGGGAGCAGGCTCTGAAGGTGGCCCTGGGGTCGACATAGGGTCTGCATTGAAGGAAGAAGCTCTACTAACTAAACACTCCCTGAGTGCTGTATGGGTTCTGCAGAGGCCCCTCTGCTGGGCTCTGTCCTTGCTGCTCTGGGCTACAGGGGTGTGCAGGGTTTTATTGATCAGAGCAATGGCCAGTAGATGGCATAGCCTCCTTTTCCTGCAGCTGTCCCCATGGCCCTGCTGGACAGGCCCAGAACGGACCCTCTCAGAAGACAAGGACTCTCTCAGGGTGGGTGATGAACATGTGGACACCTCTGTGGACAAGACTGGTTTCTTTCCTCTCTTTCACTCTTCCCTCTTCCGCTGTTATTACTGTTCGCTCTCTTCCTCCCCTCCCCTTTACTAAAGCTACCCATCTCCCATCTCCTTCTTGCTCATGGTCCCTTCTGGAGGTCAGAGGTGTGAATGCCAGGGAAAATCTACTTTTGTTCTTGTGGTTAACAGGGACAAGTGATCCATTTGTGACAGACACAGTTTTCCATCCACGATGAGGTGTCTAAGGAGAAGATTCACCTTAGTCCCGATCTGATAAATCTCTAGACAGTGGAACTCTCTTACTGGTACCTGCTCAGGCCTGGTGCTTACATTCCTCTCCAAATAGCTTCATCCTCTCCCGTAAAACATAATATCACCACCATCTCCATCCAAGCAATCACCATTATCATCACCACAATCACCACTGTCCCATCAGCATCACTGTTATCACCACTGTTGTAACCATCATCATTAGTGTCACCATCACTATCTCCACCAACCTCACCATTAACATCCTTAGTACCATAAGCACCATTATCCCCATTATCATCAACACCCCCATCACCACTATTACCATCACTGTCAACCACCATTACCATCACCACCATCACCATCATTATCAACACTATTGCCATTGCCATCACTATTACTACTAACATCACCATCACCACTATCACCACAACCACCACCATTACCATCACCACCATCATCACTACCATCACCACCACCATTGCCATCACCATCACCACCACAATCACCATGGTAATCCTCATCCGTAACACCATCATCATCATGACTACCATTACCAGTATCAACAAGACCACCATAACCACCATTATCACCACATCACTATCTTCATTACCATCATCATCACCATAATCACCACCACTTTCACCACCATCATCATTATCATCAGCATCACCTTCTCCATTATCATCACCGCCATCACCATTACTGCCACTGCTGTCACCATTCTCACTTTTGCCACATCATAACCACTACCACCACCATCACCAACATTATCACCACCATCATCACTACCATCACCACGCTATGACCATTATCAGCAACGTGACCACTACAATCCCCATCATCACCGTCACTATCACCACCATTACTATCATCATCACCACAATCACCACTGCTGCTATAGCATCATTAGCATCTTCACCACCATCACCATCTCCATCTCCACAATACCATCATCATCACCATCATCATTTTCACTGTCACTGCCAGGTGTCAGCAGTTACTCTGCATTGGACATTGTGTTCTGCCCTTTATCAACCTCGTGTGATTATACAGTCATTCTGATTCTATATTTTATACAGAAAAAGAAGGTGGCAATTGGCTTTGTAACATGATAGAAGAGTATGATAACCTGCCTTCTATTCTCAGAACTATTTTGAAATCAATAAAAGAGAAGACTTATTTTATTTCTCATCTCCCACATTGCTGGATCCTTTCTAGATAGGTCTGGTCTGGACATCCACAGTGATGTCCTCACTGGTCCACTGGTCTGCACCCTTAGATTCTGTTTCTCTGGTTCTCAAATGTTCTGAAAGCCACATCCCCTGCCACATGAAGCCCTGGAAACCTGCCCTCTGTGGCTTCCCTTCAGCTTTTGCCCATCATGTGGCTTGGCCTCTAGAGAAGCTGGACTTCCTTGATGTTCTCAGACACATCCTGTCCAAGCTTATATGAATTTGCCCTTCTGGAAAGTGCACCTGTAGCTCCCCATCCACCATAGATCTTTGCCTCTTCAAATATAACATGCTTCCCAAGTTCAGGTCTACATAAACCTTTTCTATAAATCCTTCTCTGGTCCATGTAACCAGTTGTGAACCTTTTGATTTTGGTCTCCTACAGCACTTTTATGTTCACTGTAGGCATTTATCCTCCTCCTCTCATGGTCTTTCTTACTTGTGTGTGTATTTCTGTCCCCCACTAGTCCATGAGGTCCTGGTGAGCAAGGACTGAGTCTCCTTCCCCATGTGATATGCCTTTCAGAGATCGCTGAGAGAATCACAAACCAAAACTAGCTAATAATAATAACGTCACCTTACAATGAACATAACATTCAATAATTTATTATAGCATCACATAACTACTTAGTAGTTACTATTACTGTCTCCATTTTACAGATGAAGAAATTGAACCACAGAGAGGCAAGTACTGCAAAATCTCACAGCTTATAAGTGGAAGAACCAGGCTTTTAACCCATGCAGTCTGGTTTCATGCTTTTGGCATGAGGTTAGATGTCCCAGCAGTCCCCAGTCCTCAACACCTTTGGATACTTGGCAAATTCCATGGTGGGCCCAGTTAGATAGCTTTTGAGCTGGAGCTCAGTGTTTGAAACTTCTGAAACTCCAGGGTCATCCCACCTCATATGGAACTTGACACTTATTCACACCCACGTGTCTTGGCCCAGACTCCCTGTTTTGGAATTCCCTTCCCCTATGTCACCTCATTGATTCCTCTTCAACTTTTGTGATTCCACAGAAATTACATTCTCCATAAAAATGACTGTCTAGATCGGGCTACCCAGAGGGAGTCCTTGTAATCAGAATTCAATTGCAAGTGGCTTATTTGGAAGGCAATCCCAGGGTACACTACTAGGACAGTGAGGAAATGAAACAGGGATGAGAAGGTGGTCAATACTATGAGTGTGAGCTGTCAGGCTACTGACTGCTATGTGGCTCATTTCTGCTGGGAACGTCTGGCAGATTGTGTTTGATGTGTCAGGTGGTGTCAGTCGTTGCTGGAGAATGTGCCAGGGAATTAGTTATCTTGCACTTTCTTGGGCTATTTGTACAGGTAAATGGTTACAGATGCTGGCAAATGGAAGGTGGGCTGATTGATGCTGAGGTAGAAAGGACCCAGGAACGTAGGCAGCTTGTCCTCCTCCCCTAGCCTCTCTATGGGTTTGGTGCCTTGCTCTGTGCTCTCCAGTGCCCTATTCTCTCCTCTGATTTCCACTTCCCTGTCTAGCAGACCTGACACCCATTGATGGTGGAAGACTCAGATCTTCCTCCTCGAGTTCTCCAGCACCCAATCGAGTGTCTACCACAGAGCACATGCTCAATAATACAGGAGGAGAACACAATTAGGCCCATTTTATGACAAGTCTGAAAATTTTCCATAAATCTTTGTTTAGCAACTTTAATTTATGGACAAATCCTCTTGAGTAATTAAAAGAGAAACATTTTATAAAAGTTGCAGAAACAGAAAGCAAATAGCTTTATGTCATTTAAAAAAATCACACAGAAAAGTGAAAGTATCTATAAAAGAAATGAGAGACAAGGAAAATTGTAATCATTAGCTTGGAGGCCCAAAAGTAAAATAAGGTAAAGGTGAAAATGAATCACTGGTGCTATGAAGCTCATTCCCTTCCATGGAACAAGGAATTGGGTAAGAGAGGCAACCCAACGCCACGTGCCAGCACCCAGGCAGTTCCAAGTGGGTTCAGGGCAAAATAATCTTGGCATCTTGGTGAACTTGGTGGGTGAAAACGCAAATGATCATCAAGGTACTCTGCCTAGGTGATGCTTGACTGCCCAAAGCTGGGTAAAGTGGTTTTCTGTGTACTTTAAGGCATTTTTAGGATACTGTGTATATATATATATGTTTATGTTTGTTTGTTTGTTTGTTTTTGTTTTTTCGAGACGGAGTCTCACTGTGTCACCCAGGCTGCAGTACAGTGGCGTGATCTCTCAGTGCAGTGGCGCGATTTCCGCCTCCTGGATTCAAGTGATTCTCCTGCCTTAGCCTTCCAAGTAGCTGGGACTGCAGGTATGCGCTACCATGCCTGACTAATTTTTGAATTTTTAGTAGAGACATGGTTTCACTACGTTGGCCAGGCTGGTCTCAAACTCCTGACATCAAGTGATCCACCTGCCTTGGCCTCCCAAAGTGCTGGGATTATAGGCGTGAGCCATCCCCACTGTGAGGTCACTATATTTTATTATACTTCTATTATTTGATTTCAGGTCCACTATGTCCAAAATGTCTGGGGAAGCAGAGGTGGTGAGCAGGGGAGCAGGGACAAAGTGGGATCTGAGCTGTGCTCTTGCTTGCCTGGTACCCCAGTGCTGTGGGCAGCACAGACATCTGCCTGGTGTGATTGGGTGGGCATTTGTGGTAGTCATTAGGGCTGTCCCTTGAGTGCTTCTGTTTCTTATGGGTACAAGACAGGATTGTCCTTCCCCTTCCTTTGAGTTGGCTGTAGTCATGACCTGCTTTGTTCAATATAATAGAAGAATAAGTGGCATCTGTTACTTCCAGTTGCACTTGGGGAAAGCTGGTGCTCATTGCCTTGGCCACTGATACCATTGTGAGGGTGTCTTCTCCATCATTTTGGGATCCAGAGTGAGCACAACATAGTTCAGCACCCCCAACACACATGCAGTGCATCTATACAAATAGCAGTCACAATAATGGAATGGTATGTTGCTGTCTTAAGTCCCTCATACTTTTTTTGTTACCACAGCATAACCCAGCTCATCCTGACTGATGCCACCATTTCAAGAGAAGAGAAATGAGACTGAGAAAGATTAAGATATTTTCTTAAGATTGGACACTGTGTTCCTACCCATTGTGCTTGCCTTATAGGTATGTGTTCTCGTTTTGACAATCAAGATATAGATAAAATGAGGGCAGAAACATTTGATTATTTACTAAGAGCAAGAGAAGGAGAAAGAGAATTAAACAGAGAGGAAGAAGATATGTAAGGAGGAAAAGCAATAAACTAGGAACCAAGCCCGTGCAATCTTTATAATTTCTTTAGAATTTTCTTCCTTTTTAAAACTTTGTTTTATTTTTGAAAGGGAAGGAGTATCTTCCATTAATTTTATAGGACATCCCATGCTTTTTGTAAAACAGAGTTTTATTCATTTTCCACTAAATACAAATATTTATTGCCCGTCTACTATAGGCTATACTTTGACCTTTTGTTCTGTATAATTCTCCTCATTTAAAAAGGTATAATTTGTCAACATTCATTTCATAGATTTATAGCCAAGTATTGTCTGTATACCTATTGGTTTCACTTTTATCTTCTATATTCAGAAAAAGAAAACAAGAAGAGACTTTAATAACTAATTATAAGATAAACATTAAGAGTCTTGTGTTAGGCTTCTGTGTACACTGTACAGTTAGTTTTGAAATTATTTTTGTATTCATTCATTCATTTCTCTTAATTTTTTTTCCAGTCGAAAGAGAGTTTATTTAAGCACAGAGATCAAGCAAAAGTGGAGCACAGGACACACTTTCAAGTTGCTTTGGGGACTGCTCTGTAGAACAAAAAAGAAACTCAAGATTTTAAGGAATAAAAAGTACAAATGAAGAGAAGGCATGATTACAAAAGTTGTTGATCAGTAATTCTCACTGGTAGACAGAAATACCAGTGGCTAATGATCGGCTATACATTGTTGAATTATAGGATGTATGGTATTTAAAATATATTTATTTAAAACTAATTTTTTTTAAGATTTTTGATGGGTTAGGGGTACAGGTGCAGTTGTGTTACATGGATATATTGTGTAGAGGTGAAATCTGAGCTTTTAGTGTACAACTACCCAAATAAGATACATTGTACCCGATAGGCAGCATTTCACTTTCACCCTCATTCTATCCTCCCACCGTTTGGAGCCTCCAATGTCTATCATTCCACTCAGTAAGTCCATGTCCATGGTTTAGCGCCCACGTATAAGTGGGAATGTGCAGTTCTTGATTTTCTGTTTCTGAGTCATTTCACTAAGAGTAATGGCCTCCAGTTCCATACACATTGCTGCAAAAGTCATAATTTCATTCACTTTTATGGCTGAATAGTATTCCATGGTATATATCTACCAGATTGTTTTATTCAGTGATGTGTTGATGGACACTTAGGTCGATTTCACAACTTTGCTATTCTGAATTGTGCTACAATAAACATACAAATGCTGAAGGCTTTTTTATATAATGATTTCTTTCTTTTTTGGGGGTACATATGCAGTAGTGGAATTGCTGGATTGAAGGGTAGTTCTATTTTTAGTTTTCTAGAAATTACCATACTGTTTTCCATAGAGGTCATACTAATTACATATCAACATCTTGCTTTTTGACCTTTTTTGAGACAGGGTCTCCCTCTGTTGCCCAGGCTGAAGTGCAGTGGCATGATCATAGGTCACTGCAGCCCCAACCTCTTGGGCTCAAGGCATCCTCCTGGCTCTGCCTCCTGAGTAGCAAGGACTGCAGGCCCACACCACCACACCTGGATATTTTTTTTCTTGTTTGTTGAGACAAGGTCTCACTATGTTGCCGAGGCTTATCTTGAATCCCTGAGCTCAAGTGATCCACCCACCTCAGCCTCTCAAAATACTGTGATGACAAGCATGAACCACTGCACTTGGCTATTTTTTGACTCTTTAATAACAGCCATTGTGACTAGTATAAGATGGTATGGCATTGTGGCTTTAATTTTCATTTCTCTGATATTTAATTATGTTAAGCATTTTCATAAGTTTGCCATTTGTATGTCTTTTATTTAAAAATGTCTGTTCATACCCTATGCCCACTTTTTAATGGGGTTATTCTTGTTTTTCTCGTTGAGTTTTTTGAGTTCCTTGTAGAGTCTGGAAATTAGCTCTTTGTCAGACACACCGTTGGCAAATCTTTTCTCCCATTCTGTAGGTTGTTTGTTTACTGATAATTATTTCTTTCACTGTGCAGAAGCTTTTTAGTTTTATTAAATCCCATTTCTCTGTTTTGGTTTTTGTTGTATTTTACTTTGAGGACTTCATCATAAATTCTTTGCCTAGATCAATAGTTAGAAGAGCTTTTCCTAGGTTGTCTTCTAAGATTTTTATAGTTTCAGTTCTTACATTTAAGTCTTTAATCCACCTTGAGTTAATTTTTGTATGTGATGGAAGGTAAGAGGCCAGTTTCATGAATCTACATATGGCTCAGCAATTATCCCAGCACCATTTATTGAATAGAATGTGATTTCCCTTTATATAATTTTGTCAAGTTTGTCAGAAATCAGTTGACTGTAGCTGTGTGGCTTTATTTTTCAGTATGTGTCTATTTCTATAACATGACCGTGCTGTTTTGGTTACTACAGCCTTGCAATATAATATGATATCTCCAATTTTATTCTCTTTGCTTAGCATTACTTTGGGTATTCACGATCTTTTCTTGGTTTCATATGAATTTTCGGATTTTTTTTTCTAATTCTATGAAGAATGACATTGGTAGTATGATAGTAATTTAACTGAATCTGTAGATAGCTTGGGCAGTATGGTCATTTTAATGTTATTGATTCTCCCAATCTATAAGCATGGGATTTTTAAAATTTCTTTGTGCCATCTATTATTTCTTTCTTCAGGATTTTGTAGTTCTCTTTGTAGAGATCTTTCACCTCCTTGGTTAAATGTGTTTCTAGGTATTTTATTACTTTTTGTAGCTATTATGAATTGGATTGAGTTCTTGATTTGGTTCTCAGCTTGGTCATTATTGTTATGTAGAAATGCTACTGATTTTTGTACATTAATTTTGTATCCTGAAACTTTCATGAAGAAATTTATCAAATCGAAGATTCTTTGGAAGAATCTCTAGGGTTTTCTAGGTATAAGATCATAACATAAAAGAAAACAGAAAATTTGACTTCCTCTTTTACAGTTTGGATGTATTTTATTTCTTTCTTCTGCCTGATTGCTTTAGCTGGAACTTCCAGTAGTATGTTGAATAGGAGTAGTCATAGTGGGTATCCTTGCCTTATTCCTATTCTTAGGGAAAATGCTTTCAACTTTTCTTCATTCAGAATGATGTTGGCTTTGGGTTTGTCATATATGGCATTTATTGTTTTGAGGTATGTTCCTTCTATGCCTAGTTTGGTAAGGGTCTTTGTTATGAAGAGATGCTGCATTTTGTTAAATGCCTTTTCCCGAATCTTTTGATATGATCACATGATTTTTGTTTTTAATTCTGTTTATGTGGTGAATCCTATTTTTTTTATTGTGTCTGTTGAATCAATCTTGCATCTCTGGAATAAAACCCACTCAATCTTTGTGTATTATGTCTTTGATATGCTGCTGGATTTTGTGTGGTAGCATTTTGTTGAAGATTTTTGCTTCTATGTTTATTAGAGATATTGGTTTGTAGTTTTTTGTTGTTGTTGTTTTTGGTTATGTCCTTGTCTATCTTTGGTATCATCGCAATGCTGGTTACATGGAATAGAATAGAGAAGATTCCCTTTTTGCAAAAGTTTCAGTAAGATTGGCAGCAGTTCTGTCTTGTACATCTGATAGAATTTGGCTATGAACTCATCTGGTCCTAGGCTTTTTTGTTGTTGTTGGGAGTTTTTTTTTTTTTTCTTACTAATTCAATTTTATTACTCATTATTGGTCTGTTCAAAATTTCTTTTTCTTCCTGGTTGAAACTTAGGGGATTGTATATTTCCAGAAATCCATCTATTTCTTCTAGATTTTCTCATTTGATCACATAGAGATGCTCAGAGTAGTCTTTGATAATCTTCTGTATTTCTGTTGTATCAGTTGTAATGACACCTTTATCGCTTCTGCTTGCACTTGTTTGAATCTCCTCTCTTTGTTTGTTGGTAAATTTAGCTAGTGGTGTATTGATTTTGTTGATCTTTTCAAACAACCAACTTCATTTCATTGATTGTTTTTTTTTTTTTTTTTTTGGTCTCAATTTCATTTAGTCCTTTTCTGATTTTTATTCTGTTTTCCTTTTTTACTAGCCTTGGGTGTGGTTTGTTTTTTTTTCTCAGGTTTCTTGAGGTATAACCTTAAGTTGCTTATTTGAAATCTTTCTATCTTTTTCATGTAGGCAGTTAATGTTATAAATTTCCCTCTTAGCACTGATTTGGTTGTTTTTAAGACATTTTTGCAAGCTATATCTTTATTTTTATTCATTTACTTTTTTTAATGTCGATTTTAATTTCATCATTGGTCCAACAGTCATTCAGAAGTAGATCATTTAATTTTCATGTATTTGTGTAGTTTTGAGTATTCCTCTTAGTGTTGATCTGTATTTTTATTTCACTGTGGTTCAAGAAGGTATTTGGTATGATTTCAATTTTTTTACATTTATTGAAATTTTCCTTGTGGCCTAGCATATGGTAAATTTTTGAGAATGTTTTATGCATACACCAGAAGACTGTATATTCTGAAGTTGTAGGGTAGAATATTCTGTAAATATCTGTTAGGTCCATTTGCTCTAGAGTTCAACTTAATTCCAGAATTTTTTGGTTGATTTTCTGCCTCAATAAACTGTCTAGTTCTGTCAGTGGGATATTGAAGTCCCATACAAATACCGTATTGGTATTTATCTCTTTTTTTAGGTGTAGTAGTATTTGTTTTATGAATCTAGGTGTTCTAATGTTTGGTGCAAATGTATTTGGAATTGTTAGATCTTCCCCAATAAATTTATTTATCATTATATAATTACCTTATTTGTCTCATTTATAGATTTTTCTATTTTTTTCCTTTTTGTTCTCTCTCTGAAATATGTGTGACTTCTAATTTTACATGCTTTTTATATGGTCCCATATTTCTTGAAATGTTTAATCATTAATTTTTTTCCTTTATTTTTGTCTGAAATATTTTCAGAAAAATTATTTTCATGAAGACCCATTGCGGGAGAGTTAGTGTGGTCCTTTTGAGTTATTGTTACACTCTGCTTTTCCATACTTTTGGAATTTTTTCTCTGGTTCCTTCTCATCTGTAAAGCTATCTCTGTTTCTAATTTTTAAATTTACTTTCATTTGGAAGGGATGTTTTTGTTTTTTCCTTTTCTCCCTTGAGAATGTGTATAATGTGTGCTGTGTAGGGTTCAACTTTGGTTCTGGGTGCTTTCATTGTCAAAGGTTCTGTGTATGTTCCTTGGTTATAGGTAGTCTTTGTATGGTGGCTTCCTTAGATGTTGGTTGTAGTAGTGGTGAAGGGAGAAATGAGTGGGTTCACTGCCTCCTACATGTCCAGTATGGCTGAGGTCTCAGGAAGTTTATCTCATTCTCCAGTGCTATGCATTTCTGTCAGCAGATTTTCTATTAGATTGTGCCATTTATTTTCCAATCCAGTGGGTGGTGCTTATGGATAAGAACCAGCTAAGGCTGATTCAGATGGGGCATATACTTGATCTTTGTTTATGGTGAGATGCTTTCTGCTGTCTCAGGCAATGGGCTATGTTGTGGAATGCACAGTGGTGTGAGCTCCCTATACAGTCCTGGACTGAGGGACCAAGCTGGCTTGGGCCAGAGAATGCAGACATGCCTACATGTCCACCAGTGGTAGGTGCAAGCACTATCTCTGAAGTCAGATAAAGAGGCAGCTGCAAAACATCCAGAGATGTGCCTGGGTATGGAGGGGATAATCCTCTGCTGCCCAGTGTTCTCTGCCTGGAAAGGGAGTGGTAACCTACCCTCCTAATCTAGAAAAGCGAGTACTCCACATGCATGAAGATACGTCCAGGCATGCAGCACAGTGGGTGCTGCTGATTCAAGACCTATGCACCTGAAGGGAGGGGAGGCTGAGGCTCCTAATCCAGGTGAGAAGGTTCTCCAAATGCCTGGAAATGTGCCCAGCATGGAGTGGAGAGGGTGCTTCTGCACCAAGATCTCTGCATGAGAAAGGAGGGGAAGCTCAGGTTCCTATTCCAGGTAAGTGGGTACTCAACATGCCTGGAAATATCCCTGAGCAAGACAGAGACGGCACTGCTGTACCAAGATTTCTGCACAGGACAAGAGAAGTGACTCAGGGTTCCAGTCCAGTAGAGCAGGTGCACTGAGTGCTTGGAACTATGCCCTGGAGAGGAGTGGAAAAGTAAAGATGCACTAAGATCTCCGCATTAGAAGGGAAAGGCAACTTATACTCCTAATCCAGGTGAGGGGGTGTACTGAATTCTTGAAATTATGCCTGGTTGTGGAGTGAAGAGGGTGCTTCTGCACCAAGATGTCTGCACAGCAATGGAGGGGTGACCCAGGATCTTAATCTAGGTGAGCAGATGGGCCAAATGCCTGGAAATATGTCCCTCAGTGAGGAACAAAAAAATTTGCTGCAGAGTGGAGAAATGGCTGTTGCAACAAGCTCTGTTCACGGGAGGGGTGCCAGGCCCTTATTTCAGGAAGTGGAAGTGTTGAATGCTGGGAAATATGCCCAGGCTTGGACCTGAGTGGGAGGTGTTGTTGCTTTGCCAAATTATTTGCAAGATAAGGGAGCTATGAACCACACTCCCCATTCACACCAGCAGCTCAAAACTGGTGGGACACACCTCCCAACTGACAAAGGGGGCAGGCTGGGGCACCCAGAAATGACACCCACACGCAAGTCCATGACTGCGTAGCTGTTCCTGGCCATACTACCTATCACCCAGGAAAAATTGTGGCTTCAGCAACTCTCTTTGGTATGGATTTCTATTTTTATTTCATTTTGTCTTATTGGTATTGATTTCTATTTTTATTCCACTGTGGTCTGAGAGTACAGTTAGTATGATTTTCCTTTTTTAATTTATTGAGACCTGCTTCATGGCTGAGCATGTGGTCTGTCTTAGAGCATGCTCTGTGGTCCCATGAGAAGAAAGTATGTTCTGTGGTTGATGGGTGGTGTATTCTGTAGATGTCTATTAGGTCCAATTGGTCAAGTATCAAATTTAAATCCAGAATTTCTTTGTTAGTTTTCTACGTCAATGATCTATCTAACACTGCCATTGGGATATTGACGTACCCCATTATTATTCTGTGACTAATTCTTTTTGTTGGCCTGGGCATACTTGTTTATCAATCTAGGGGCTGCAACGTTGGGTGCATATATGTTTAAGAATAACTAAGTCATCTCGTTTAATTGAACACTTTGTCATCATGTAATGCCCTTCTTTGTCCTTTCTAAATTGCTGTTTTGGGCTTAAAGTCTGTTTCATCTGATGTGAAAATAGCAAACCTCTCCCTTTTATGTTTTCTATTTGTGTGATAGATCTCCCTCCAACCCTTTTTGTTGAGACTATGGGTGTCATTATGTGTGAGATGGATCTTTTCAAAGACAGCAGATGGATGGGTCTGGGTTTTTAAATACAACTTGTAATCTGTGCCTTTTAAGTGGGTCGTTTAGGCTGTTTATAGTCAAGATCAATATTTTTTGTTTGTTTGTTTGTTTGTTTGAGACAGAGACTTGCTCTATTGCCCAGGCTGGAGTACAATGGCACGATCTCGGCTTACTGCAACCTCTGCCTCCTGGGTTCAAGTGATTCTCCTGCCTCAGCCTCCCAAGTAGCTGGGATTATAGGTGTGCACCACCATGCCCAGCTAATTTTTTGTAGTTTTAGTAGACACTGGGTTTCACCATGCTGGGCAGGCTGGTCTCGAACTCTTGACCTTGTGATCCACCCGCCTCAGCCTCCCAAAGTGCTGGGATTACAGGCGCGAGCCACTGTGCCCGGCCCAAGGTTAATATTTATATGTGAGTTTTTGATCCTATCATGAAGGTGACAGCTGTTTTCCTTGTAGTATGTATTGGGTTGTTGCTATCTACTGTCTCTGAGCTATGCATTTAACTGTATTCTTGCAACAGTAGGTGTTGTTCTCTTATTTCCATCTTTAGACCTCGTTTAAGCATCTCTTGTAAAGCTGGTCTAGTGGTAACACATTTTCTCAGTGACTGCTTGTCTGGAAAAGATTTTTTTTTCTTCTTTGCTTATGAAGCTTAGTTTGATGGGATAGGAAATTTTGTTTGGAATTTATTGTCTTTAAGAATGCTGAAAATAGGCCCCAAAAGATTGGGTTCTTTCGACACCTAGTCAAAAATGAAAGTGTTATCCTCATGAAAATGTACTCACTAATATGGTATGTACAATAGTTAGTGTATCATGAAGTTTGTTTTTATTTTATGTTATTTCGTTTTTCATTTTACCCAAGTGAGACCCAAATTGTTTTATTTTATAGGATTTCTTGATTTTCACATTTGTAGGGTGCAGACCTGTGTAGTGAACTGCTCACAGCAAGGATGTATGCCTGTGAGGTGGCACAGACCCGATGGATCAGACTTGGCCTCCATCCTCCTCTTATCCTGATGAAATCTGACAGCTCCAGACAACACAGATGTAAAACTTTGACCAACAGTAAGATGGCTTGAAGAAATACTTCTTTCAGGACAAACTCTTTCTGCGCATTCCATAAGGTAATCAATATAGGATATAATTATACATTTGCAAAATTTGGAGCCCACTACAACAATGAGAGTTTTAAAGTGCTGTGTTTAGTGGTCATTGTCAATAGAGTCTTTACGATCATCAATCTTAAGTCAAGAAAATTTAGAAAGTACTAAAATCTTAGCACTCACATGAAAGAAAACTGGAAGCTTTTCCAAATTAGACAACAATCAGACAAATTTGCATAATATTACCAATGTGAGTTTTGAAGCAGAAAGAAAATGTTATAAACCATGATTTTCACAAGTAGGATTGATTGTAGTATTTCATAATTTTGGATGATTGTAGTATTTATCAGAATTTTAAAGTGATCAAACTGAGTGGAAAGACTGGTTTACCTTTCTGCTATATTTATAGAAAATTCTATTATAAAATCAATGTCATGCGATGAGGCAAATTGTGACTCAATAGTTGACTATGAAAACATAGAAATAACTTATTACACTTTTGTGTCAAGTAGCTAATTAATAAAAATGCTATGTTAGCAAGTAAAAAGAACACAAATTTAGGAAGGTCAAATCTGCCCTTTCATCTGCAAGGTGCATGGATGGACTGATGAGGACAAAGCCAATGACATCATGAACAGGAAACAGTGTTTCTCTCAAGCTGCAGGTTTGAAAAGTCAGGCAGCCTCTTCCTTGGCTGAGGACTGCTTTCTGACTCAATGGAAGACCTTGTTCTCTAGTGTCAGGGGCTGTCAGAAACTTTGCTTATGAGTAAGAAGAACATCCCACTGCCTGGATGATCTATATCCACCTTTACACAGAAGCACAGAGCTACAGAGAAGGGGTTTCTGGATGGAACGTTCCACATCTGGCTGGACTTTATGGGTTCTAAGGACACAGGACCTAGGTCCACTTTGCAGACCAGACTTGACACTGGCTCCTTTACACGGAGGCCTGCCATGCTCTGAGTCCATCACTACAGCCTCAAAAATCCCTCCCCACAGTCTTATAATAACCTCTTTGCTTTGTTTTTTGAATCATCCCAGATTTCTTGATGTGAATTTATTCCCTTTTTGCTACAAGCCAATAATCTTGAGTCTGTTAACTGCAAAATCAGTTTTGATGACTGATCGCACTAGGATGTATATCATTTTTCTGGAATTTGGGATGATTGTTATATTTATTAGGACTTTAAAATGAGTAATTTGTTGTGACTTATTTCCTCTTCTTAAATAAACACTAACTTCTGTGCTTAGTTTCAAATTGGTTATATTATGCTATTTTTCATGCAGATAACCCTCTGTATTATGTAAGCCTCAGACCTCACGGAACCTGGGTTGTCTGTGGTCATAGTGCTGAGAATCCACCTGCCCAAGGAATGACCACACTTGTTCCTGCTTCCCAGGCCTCCAATGGATTTATCTCTCCTTCCAGAGTGATTTGTCTATGCTGAAGGTGGAATTTCTAACCTCTGTGGTTTTACACTTTTAGCAAGAATATGTGACATTATTTTTGCTAAAGGAACTCTTAGAAGGGGTGCAATATTTCCAAAACATGACCCTTAGGAGCCTTTTTTACTCCCAAAACCCAGTAGCTTCCAGAGACAGCCCAGATCCTCAGCTTGGTCCGGAAGACAAAGACCCACATGCTCACCTTCAAGCTTCCCTGTCCCCTGCTCCCCTCCTAGGGAACAGACACACAGGGAGATGGTGGAGGGAGCCCTCTACAGAGCCAGACTTCCCCCTCCACTTCCCCAGGAAGAGAGATGTCAGAAAAGTTACTGGTTTACAGAAAATCACCCGTTCCTTGTGTCCTTGGATGGTGGTTGCTTATGTCAAGACAGACCCTTCCCCAGGTAGAGAACCATGAGGATCTCCATGCAGGGAAGACTTCGCCCCTAACCACCATTCCTGGGCACCTGCTGTTCTGCTCTCAGCCCCTCTCTTCCAACAGAAGCCTAAATCAGTGTGTGTGACCCCCGACCACCTGACACTGGGTGAGACCCAGACTCAGTTCTCCTCAGCTCATGGCCTCCTGGGTGCTGCTTCACTTTTTTCCAACCCAAAACCTTGGTTAAATCCCGTAGGGGTGGAGGGGAAATGAAGCACGTGCTCCCCACTCTCCCTACCAGACCATTCTCCTCCAGGCTTTCTATGTGCGGCACATGGGGTGCTGGCCTCAGGGCTGTTTGGGCAGTTTCCCCTTTGTCATTTCCCCCTCGGTGTTCATGGCAGCCACTCTTGGTCAACACAGTTCTAGGCATGGAAGATAGTTGAGAGCCCTTCCCACAGGCACCTGCCCTGAGGGCTGCACCCCTCTGCCCTGAAATGGCAAAGGGAAGGGCCGTGCAGGGTGGGCGGGCTCTTAGGACTGTAGCCTCTTCTTTGGAGCGCAACTACCCACTATTCTACAGAATGGTTTTGACACTAAGGTGATGTTATTTATTAATTAAAACATCCTTTGTGAAAAAAATCGAGTGTCCACTGCATGTCACTTTCATTTGTGTTTTAGCTTCTCCATCCTTGCCAAGAAGCCTGACCTGAGTGCTCGTTTTAAATCCAAGTCTAGAGAAAGGGTGGCTGGGTGTGAACGTGTAAAACTCTTCTAGGGCACAGCTTCCTAGCGTAGGAGACCACCTCCCAGCCTGGGGCACACCCTCCCAGGATGGATGACAGCAGGCTCTGCTTTCTCTGGGTGATCTTGCCCGTCTTTGGTTTGGGTGGCATTTTTCCCAATCAGTTACACACACACAAACACACACACACACACACACTTTTGGACTTTGTTTCCATGTAGGGGCCTAAAGTCTCCTGTGGAAAGAACTACACGTCGATCGCTATCTCGTTAGTGTCTAGGGGATTTGATGAGAGCAGCTCAGTCCCTGGAGTCTGCTCCACTCTGCAAGCACAGATGGACTCTATGGCCTGGCGAGCTCCACCGAGGCCTGGCCCCTGCTTGTGGACACAACCAGCCCCCTCTTCCTGGTCTGACCAGGACCTCAGACCAAAGCACCAGCCCAGCTTCTGGGGCAGCTGCCTGGGCCCCCTCCTCTCCCTGACCCCCTCACCAGGGGCTGCTGCAGCTGAAAGCCTGGGTTCCCAGCCCCTGGCTGCTCTCTCCCTGTTCTGAAGCTGAGGTCTCCAAAAGTGGCAGCAGCTCCCCTGACAGCCTTGCTGTGGCCGCATCAGCTCCCAGGTACTCCTCTGATCTCCACACCAGCAGGACAAGGAGGCTTCATAAAGGAACTGCAGAAACCCTGACTGTGTGCACATCCCCAAACAGCCAAGAACTCAGAGGGAGGTGATGCTACTGTTTAATTGCAGGAGGTGGGGGTGTGTGTACCATGTACCAGGGCTATGAGAAGCAAGAAGGAAGGAGGGAGGGCAGAGCCCCCTGCTGAGCAACAAAGGCCTCCTGCAGCCTTCTCTGTCTGTCTCTTGGCGCAGGCACATGGGGAGGCCTCCTGCAGGGTGGGGGCCACCAGTCCAGGGGTGGGAGCACTACAGGGGGTGGGAATGGGTGGTGGTCGGTGTGACTGGCCTGGCACAGATCCCTAGGCTTCTTGACACCTGGAATTCACCAGGGACCTTCTGTCCTCCCAGGGAACTTCGTAGATCTCAAAAGAGCACAACTGTTTCTGTGAAAGGGAAGAGAGAGGGCCAATCAGTGTGGGTTACAGTTAAAGGGGAAGATGCCCAGGCATGAGATGTCAGAGCCTGGATGAGGAGGATGGAGGTGAGACACTGGGCCCTCACCCACCCCTGCTGAGTCCCAGAGCACTGAACTAGAATGAATGGTGACTGTTCCATTGCCCCTCCCAAGGCTCCAAGTCACCAGGTGGCACTGGGCCCCCACAGCAGCCTGCAGGGTCCTGTCCCAGCACAGCCCTGCGAGGAGCAGCCTGGGCAAGGCCTCGGGAGCCCCAAGGGTGCAGGGCATGGGGAGGTGGCTCACTTCCCCCAGCTCCTTCCACCTCCAGCACCCAGGCCAGCACTAAGAGGGGCCAGAGGGAAGAACCCAGGGCAGGGCAACTCCCCCTCAAAGAGCTGGGGCATGGGGCAAGGGCAACAAGGGTTGTGCAGCTCTCCCCTGAGTGGAGACCTCACAAGAACCAGCAGGTCCTTGGAGAGGCTGGTGTTGGGTGAGCTGGGCAGGTCCAGGGCTTCCCAGCTAACAGCTCTCTAGGTCCCACTAATCTGATTGTGGCTGTGGCTGCATGCAGGTGCCTGAGGCTGGGATTAGACAGAGCCCCTTCTCCCTGCCCAGCACACAGCCCCACAGCTGATTCTTCCCGTCCAACAGGCAACACCCCAAAGCAGGCAGTTGACCTTCTAGTAACCATTCCCAAGCTAAAGCCTTCCTAGCAAAACAAACACATCACCCCCCTCCCTCACCACGGAGGGACATACATGGACAACTACGTAAACTCACTTGGACCCCTCATCCCCATGGATCTATGTACAAACCCCCATACTCCCGCCACACACCCACACAGGCACACATGCTCCCATACAGCTCCCCGCACACACTGGCACATGTGTGTACACACATGCACCTTTCCACTTGCCCACCTACATGCACACCCCCCCACAAGTACATGAACATGTACACATCCATGCATACAGGACTCCCCACATACCCACCTGCACACACCAACCCTCCAAACATGTATAGGGCAGAGGCGGACACATACGCACCCCTCTGCAGTGCATGACTGGCCCGGGACCCGCATCAGGAACGTACCTTCTGCAGTTCTGGCTGTTCATGGAAGGCACAGGTGTCCAAGTTGGGCTGGGACTTGGTACATATGGTTCGGCCCAACTCTACGTCGAAGAAGTAATTCGTCCCGGCCACGGTCTGCACACAGGAGAAAACAGGACGCACAGACAGCGCCCCCATCAGTTCATGCACTCACAGGCACTTCACTGTGGCTGAGTCACTGGACTTGCTTGGGGGCTTCGTGAGCTGCCCACATGTCAACACAAGGCACACAAGCCCCCTCTTCCTGTCAGCTGGCAGGGTGCTGGGCCTCATGCCTGCTCTTAAACATTGCTTTCTCTGTGCTGGGTAAAAGGATTCATTGAATTCTGTTACCTGTGGCTCAGGGGCGAGGGCACACTGACTCTTTTCTAGGAAGGCTGTCTGATGACAAAATTTCAGCTAACTCACGAAAATCTCATTCCCTCCATTCAACCTAGATTTATTACTTCACTTAGAGTAGGAAATGAGATGCTTCACACACATAGATATTTTGGGTCAATGGGGCCGCCTGGATGCCACCACTTCAAGTGTGAGATTCAAGATACATTTCTCAAGTCAGCAGCACACCTGCGTGTCTTAACAGTTGCAGATTAGAATTGAACCCTTTCCCTGCACAGGGCCTCTCCCAGACACAACCTGGCAGAGCTGTGGAGAAACCTGGGATGAGGGACTCTTTGGAACCAGGAGGAACTGCTGAGATCCCTCGAGTATAGTTTACCCATGTCTAAAATAGGCTTCCGGGCCTGATGGTCTGCAATGCCCTGTGCTTCACTCCAAGTTACTGTCATGCTTGAGAGCGAGATGGAGGCCAGCGGGGACCGTGGCACCAGGCAGTGTGCCTCATATGCAGGGTGAGGGCCCCAGCTGACAGCCGCAGGAGGAGAAACAGGGCTGGTGGGGATTCGTTTGAATTTCCAGGAGAAGGTGGAGGAGCTCTAAATGCTGTGTCACTATTTGCTGCTCTGCCATGGGATGCAGGTCAAGCTGGGCCCAGTAGCGCTGCTGACGCTCCCTCCCAACCTGACCCCCTCCTTCGCTCTGCTGGGTGACTGCTGTCCTCATCTGGCTGAGGTCTAACTCTGCATCAGCTGGTAGAGGCAGGGTCAGGCATGCTCCACCCCAGCAGGGACTCAGCCACCCTGGGCTGTAGGAGTTGGTCAGCCTGTCTGAGGGTGAAGGCCACTAGCCCTAAGGGGCTGTGCCCAAGGGCATGACTTGGGGAGGGAAGCAGGGCTCTGCAGAACAGGAAGCCAGGTTCCTGTGTGGCCCCTGCAGAGAGGACTCAGGGAGGAGTATGAGCCTCATGGCCTGGATCTCATCCTGAGCAGCATCAAGCCCACCCAGAGTCAGCACAGTCTCCATCCACACCTGCTGGACCCTGGGAAATGCCACAGTCATGGTACAGACACAGTGGCTGCTGCAGGTTAAAGGAAGCTGAGAGGACAGACAGTCGCTGCAGTGCATGGCCCGGGAGCATGCTTAGGCATGAAGGCCATCAGCGGAGAGTCAGGGAAAGCTGAATGAATCTGAGCATTAGATCATGAATGTGTCAGTGTTGATTTGCTGGGAATGCTCTTGGGGGTTGGGTGACAAGCCAGGCTGGGACTCAGGACCCCTCGGGTGGAGGCAGCACCCACCTGCTCCCTGGCTCGCAGCACCTGCAGCGGGCGTCTGTAGTACTCATCTTCGGTGGCCTTGTTATACTCGCTGATGGCAAAGTGAAGGGCACGCTGTACCCACTCATCATTGAGGTCTGCATCATAGATGCCACCCGAGATTATCCTATCCTCCTCCTCGGAGCTCGAGGCCAGGGCCCCAGCCAGGGTAGCCATCAGGAGTAGCAGGGTACACAGATGCCGGGCCATGGTCTCCTCAGAGGCAGAGCACAGAGCTGGAGCTGCAGGAGAGGAGGGTGAGAGCCTGAGGTGGGAATCCCAGACCAGCAGGCAGGTGTGCATTTATCCTGCTTTGGCAGCCCAGCCCCACCCACCTCCATGCCCTGCCGCTGACTGCTCCTCCTCTTTTTGCCCATCCCCTCTTTCTCCATCTCTCTTTTCACTCCCCTGCCAACACAAGCTCCCTCCCTGCCTAAGTTCTCCCTGCCCCTCCCACGCCTCCTCCTCCATCTCCCCCTCCTCCCCACTCCTGTCCTCACTGCAGCCTCCCCGAGCCATGCCTCTCTTCCCCAGTGCTCCCAAGCTTGAGTCACCCAGGTCTCCACAGAGGTGACACAGGTCCTTTGACTGTGAAAGCCATGTGACTTCCTGTTTGCTCAGAAAAGGGAAAAATACAGGGTTTGGCCTCCCGGGGTCTTCAGATATCAGGGGATCCAGGAGCACTTGGTCACGGTTTCCAAATCTCTGGAGCAGAGAGGTTATTTCAGAAGGTTCCAGAAGACCCTGTCCACACGCTAATATGGAGAATTTCTTTGCCAAATTTAAAGGAATTAACCTTTTTGGAAAAGGTCACTGGCTTCTGTTTTCATAACTCATTATTCAATAAACAAACCTATCACCAGCTACTCCCCGTGCCAGGAGGTCTAGGGCTTGAAGACGGAACCTGGATGATGAGCCATAGAGGTGACATTGCAGAGCTGCTGCCCACAGAGATGTGACATGAACCCACGAGCATTTGAAAATTTCTAGTAGATGCATTTTAAAAGATGAGAATAAATGGGTGAAAGTAATGTTTAAAATATTTATTTAACCTTATATAGCCACAATATTATTTCAGCTAATGGGAACAATTATTAATGAGATCGTTTATGTGGTTTTTTTTTTGGTTTTGTAAATCTTTGAAATTCCCTGTGTATTTTTTACACTTAGCCCAGGAATCATTTTGGACTGGCCCCATTTCAAGTGTCTTGTGGCACATGTGGCTGGTGGCTGTGGAACTGCACAGTAAATTCCTACACAGTGTGTGTAGAGGGTGGTAGGTTATGATCAACAATTAGGATCAGGGAGTTATACTCACTCTGTTGGAAGTGAAATAGAACGGGGGCTAGAGAGAGACCACTGGACCCTGGTCAGGGAGGTCTCTATGAGACTGGAGAGGTTGAGAAGCCCCAGGCAGCAGGGAACAGCCAGTGCAAAGGCCCTGAGGTGGGGTTGGGGCATGCCTACTACAGGAAGAGGAAGCTCCTGGAGGGGAATTGAGCAGGGGAGGAAACGACCTGGAGTCTCACGGTAACTGTGGGTGAGGCCCGGTGGAAGGTGCAGGGAGACCCCTGGCAGGCAGTGGGGGTGTCAGAAGAGGGAGCAGCAGCCACGAGATGAATGTGGGAACCCACAGGCCTCTCTTGCTTCTCTCCTAGGCAGCCATGCTTCGGGCTTCTTTCCTCTGTGCACTCCTTGGAAGACTCACGTGGCATTTTAAAAATTGCCTTAAATGAGGTAGAATTTACATACAATAAAATGCCTAATAGTATGTGCCCAATCTGGGGGATTTCATAAATGCATACACTTGTGTTACCACTTTGTCCAGACCTGTGACATCTGCCTTGCCCCAGACGGTATCCTCCTGCCTCTCCAGCCACCCTCGTGCCCGCCCCACCCTGGCAGCCCCCATCCGGCCCTGTAGACTCCTTTGTCGCCTGTCCTTGAGCTTCCCAGGAATGGAGTCCTGCAGAGCGAGGCCTGATGTGTCTTCATCCTTTGCTCAGTGTGGCTTTCCAGCGGCACCCGATTTGCTTCATTGCCAAGATTGTGAGTTCTCCTTCTCCACAGACTGAGAGGATGTAGTCAGTTGGGTGTCCTGTGGGCTGACAAAGCCCCCAGCTTGGGATGCTGCGGGCCTGGGCTGGAATGTGACTCCAGGAGTGGGGAGGGTGGAAGGAGGCTCTGACCAGACAGCTGCTCTCGTTGTTCTCTCAACCCAACCCTCCATGCCTGAAGGTGACCCTGTGGCAAATGCCCTTATGGGGAGGTGGCAGGCTTGGCCAGAAACACCAGGAAACCCTGGGCCTTAGCAGGACACCCAGAGGACTGTCTTGGGAGTGGTGGAGGTGAGGGTTGGCCAGTGTCAGCCCAGACCTGTTTAGAACACTGAACAATACTATAATAAACAAATGACCAAGCGCAGAAAGCATCACATAAAGGTGCAAGTGATGAGGACAAGCTGGCCAAGAGTCATCCTGGGCTGGGACATGGCTGGGGCTGGATCAGCAGGAACCCGGCAGCAGGAACCATATTACTAATGGGTGCTCATGTTCAGTATTAGTACAGGGAACCTTGTTACCTGAGGCCTGGTGACCATCTCACCCCACTGTGAATCCAGCACCCCTAGAATAGCCATGCAGCCTGGCAGATACAGCAGGGGTCCCGATGGTGTTTACTGCTGGGTGAGGGAGGGAAGGTCTTCAAACAGAGCTGCACATATGCCTCCTAGTTAGACAGGAAATGGGGAGAGATTCCTAGAGAAAGGAAAGAGGGGGAAGTCCCTTACTAGGTGTTTGTGAGCAGAATGGTCATCTCCAAAGGGTAGGAGTTAGTTCTCCTCTGTGGCTCCCACCTTCCTGGGACAGCTGGGAGTCCAGACTCAGGAAGACATGGTGTGCAGAGGGTAAACTGAAAGTCCAGCAATCCTCTTGTTTTTTTTTTTTTTTTAATCATCGGAAAGGAGATGCAGGTAACCCAAATAGCGAGAATGTGCTGGTGGGTGAAGTGTGAGGGAGGGAGGCCAGAGTGCTGACCTGTGCCCCATATGTGATGACACCACCAGTGGTCATCTTCTGTCAGGACGCTGGCATGCACTGCAGGGAGGGTCAGCTGTCCTGATGCAGCAACCTCTCTAATCCCAGTAGGAAAGATACCAATATAGGTTGCTCTTAGGAGGAGGTACAAGTGCGATGTCCAGTATGGAGTTATAGGAAGTGGCAGGTTGAGGTAGCTGGCCAGCTGCTCCAGATATTTGATGACCTTAGGCAAATGTTGTGTCTGTCATGCTTCTGGAGAAAGAGGCTGCTTTCTAAAGCATAGGTCTGGGATTTCAGACTGGCAGAGATGAGCATACTTCAGCAGCGGTGTATAAACATGTTTGAAAATAATGGAGTAGCCAGGTGTGATGGTGCACATGTAATCCTAGCTAATTAGGAGAGTGAGTCAGGAAGATTCCTTGAGTCCAGAAGTTCAATTTCAGACTGTGTAACACAGTGAAACCCCTATCTCAAAAAAAATGACAGAACACTTTGTTCCCTGATTTCTATAGTCCACAGTTTTAAGGACACACTAGGAGGGGGCCAGGTAGCTACCATGGACTGAGGAACAAGCTTGGGGCCTCCAGCACCCATATAACCTAGAGGAGTCTAGCTGCCCAGGAGGGGGCATGTTTTCCTTCTGCCAGGTGGCAAAAGAGAAAGCTGTGTTCCCCTAGGCTGCATGGGTAACTACTGATCCGATTATCTGAATTAGTAGGATGAGAAATTAGGTGACAGGCAGAAGTTCTCTGCAATGAATGACCAATAATAAGTGAACACTAAACGATACTATAATAAACAAATGGCCAAGCTCAGAAAGCATCATGTAAAGCTTCAAGTGGTGAGGACAAGCTGGCCAAGAGTTGAGATTCTGCACATCTGGGTTTTGAGCAACTAACAGTTTGGTCTATGGTAGGAGCTGGGACTGAGCAGCCACAGGATTTGGTGACTTCTCAAATGCGAAGGCCAGGAGTCTCCTTTATGGAGTGCCTGGAATTCTCTGGGGTCAAGCTCGTCTCTTTCACTCCATCCCTCCTTCTTTTCTCCCTCTCCTCACACATGGTGGACACGTGGATGCTTCTAAACTATGAGCCAGTGTTGGTAACACATTTGGCTCTGCTAGAACATGTGGATGCTTCTAAACTGTGGGCCCATGTTGGTAACACATTTGGCTCTTTCACATCATTAGGAAACTGTGATACTCATGGGGAAGCCTGCTGGTAGCCCTGGCTAGGAAAGGCGAGAGAGGGCAGAGCCCAGTGTCAGGTCTGATTGTTTTGCACTCCATGGGGAGAAGGAGAATCCTTTCCCTCAGGGACCAGCACGTGAACGGTATTCCTGGTTCTGGAGGGCAAGTTAATATTTATTTTGCAAAAAGAGCATTTGTCAGTGCAGATTCACTGACTGAAGAACCACATATGAATGGAGGGGAGTAGGGGCGGCCTCCGGGAACTCGGGCTGCTGGTTGCTGCAGCCAGGGATCCGTCTGACTCCCTGGGCTGCAGCCTGCAGAGGCCTGGCCATGAGGAAAACAGATGACTCTGAGGAGGTGAGTCATCTCCTCGACATCTCTGGGTGGTCAGACTTTCTTATCCTGTTTGGGTCACTGCTGGGACTTCCCTGTCACTGTTTGTGTAACCTTAAATATCAATTCCTTTAGCAAAGTGCAGTGACCCTGGAGAATGGTTCCTCTTCCTGCTTGGAATCCTGTTCAACTCAATCACTGAGTGCTGGAGCTGGAGCCAGAGGCCATCAGGACAGCCCTGCTCCCTCCTGTGGCCCTGCCTGCCCTCTCCTCCTGTCACAGAGGAGCTGGATCCAGCGACAAGACTCACCTTGACCAAACCTTAGTTAAGCTCCTCTGAGCCTTCTTCTCCCCAGTCCTCATCCCTAGTCCCCAGCCCTGGACCTCCTGTTCTTGCGAGGGCTGCATGGCCCAGTTTTAGGAAAGAATCCTGCTAAGTCAGTTTAGAAAGAATCCCCCAACCCTTGGTATCTGACCACCTTCAGCATATGATCGAGTTCTTCATTCCTTACTTTTGATGTCTAAGGCTTTCTCCTGCCTTTAGCAACAATATTGTTAGGTCAGTTTTTCTAGAAACTCCTACCTTTGATGTCTCTGCTTAGTAATTCTGTTTGAAACATTTCTAAAGCTACTTTAATAATGGCCCAATCATTCCATATTGTAAGTGGAATGATTTTACCCTCCCTACTTGCTTGTTTTAATTCTTTGCTAATTTCTTCCCAATCTTTTAGATCTAAAGTACCTTGTTCTAGAAACCACAGGCAGAATTGTTCTATTGTTCGAAATAGCGTGATTAGATTTTTTGTAGAGATTCTAACTCCCCCTCTTTTTAAAAGAATTTTAATACAGCTGAGCTAAGAGGCATATTTACTTTTAGTTTGCCCCATTGTTACCCTGGCTTCTTCTGAGCGTACAAGCTTACTGCAAGGCTGACTGTAGACGTACTTGGGAATCTCTCGTTGACTTATCCTCAATGACCACGCTCGAGCATACCTTCACCCTAGAGAAAAGCACCCACGTTGGGCACCAGATGAAGGGGTGGCCATCCCCTCCACACCTGTGGACATTTCTGGTCAGGTGGGATGAGAGACTGAGAAAAGAAAGAGACATGGAGACAAAGTATAGAGAAAGAAAAGTGGGCCCAGGGGACTGGTGCTCAGCATAGGGAGGACCTGAGCTGGCACAGGTCTCTCTGTTCCCTCAGTATTTATTGATCATTATCTCTACCATCTCGGAGAGGGGGATGTGGCAGGACAATAGGGTAATAGTCAGGAGAGGGTCAGCAGGAAAACATGTGAACAAATGTCTCTGTGTCATAAACAAGGTTAGAAAATGTGCTGTGCTTTGATGTGCACATACATAAACATATCTGGTGCATTAAAGAGCAGTATTGCCGCCAGCATGTGTCACCTCCAGCCTTAAGGCGGTTTTCTCCTATCTCAGTAGATGGAACATCCGATTGGGTTTTACAGGTAGATATTCCATTGCCTAGGGACCAGCAGGAGACAGATGCCTTCCTCTTATCTCAACTGCAAAGAGGCCTTCCTCTTTCACTAATCCTCCTCAGCACAGACCCTTTATGGGTGTGGGGCTGGGGGACGGTCAGGTCTTTCCCTTCCCATGAGGCCATATTTCAGACTATCACATGGAGAGAAACCTTGGACAATACCTGGCTTTCCTAGGCAGAGGTCCCTGTGGCCTTCCGCAGTGTTTTGTGTCCCTGGGTACTTGAGATTAGGGAGTGGTGATGACTTTTAACAAGCATGCTGCCTTCAAGCATTTGTTTAACAAAGCACATCCTGCATAGCCCTAAATCCATTAAACCTTGAGTCAACACAGCACATGTTTCTGGGAGCACAGAGTTGGAGGTAGGGTTACAGATTAATAACATCTCAAGGCAGAAGATTTTTTTTTAGTACAGAACAAAATGGAGTCTCTTATGGCTACTTCTTTCCACATAGACACAGTAACAGTCTGATCTCTCTTTCTTTTCCCCACACACAACTATATGGAAACTGAACAACTGCTCCTGCATGACTACTGGGTAAATAATAAAATGAAGGCAGAAATAAAGATATTCTTTGAAACCAATGAGGACAAAGACACAATGTACCAGAATCTCTGGGACACATTTAAAGCAGTGTGTAGAGAGAAATTTATAGCACTGAATGCTCACAAGAGAAAGCAGGAAAGATCTAAAATCCACACACTAACATCACAATTAAAAGAACTAGAGAAGCAAGAGCAAACAAATTCAAATGCTAGAATTTGTTCCAGAGAAGCAAGAGCAAAGAAATTCAAAAGCTAGAATTCAAAAGCTAGAAGGCAAGAAGTAATTAAGATCAGAGCAGAACTGAAGGAGACAGAGACACAAAAAACCCTTCAAAAAATCAATGAATCCAGGAGCTGGTTTTTTTTTTTTTGAAAAGATCAACAAAATTGATAGACCACTAGCAAGAATAATAAAGAAGGAAAGACAGAAGAATCAATAGACACAGTAAAAAATGATAAAGGGGATATCACCACCGATCCCATAGAAATACAAACTACCATCAGAGAATACTATAAACAGCTCTACACAAATAAACTAGAAAATCTAGAAGAAATGGATAAATTCCTCGACACATACACCCTCCCAAGACTAAACCAGGAAGAAGTCGAATTGCTGAATAGACCAATAACAGGCTCTGAAATTGAGGCAATAATTGACAGCCTACTAACCAAAAAAAGTCCAGGACCAGACAGATTCACAGCCGAATTCTACCAGCTGTACAAAGAGGAGCTGGTACCATTCCTTCTGAAACTATTCCAAACAACAGAAAAAGAGGGAATCCTCCTTAACTCATTTTATGAGGTCAGGATCATACTGATACCAAAGCCTGGTAGAGACACACACACAAAAAGAGAATTTTAGACCAATATCCCTGATGAACATCACTGCAAAACTCCTCAATAAAATGCTGGCAAACTGAATACAGCAGCACATCGAAAAGCTTATCCTCCAAGATCAAGTTGGCTTCATCCCTGGGATGCAAGGCTGGTTCAACATACACAAATCAATAAACGTAATCCAACACATAATCAGACCAAAAGACAAAAACCACATGATTATCTCAATAGATGCAGAAAAGGCCTTCAACAAAATTCAACAGCCCTTCATGCTAAAAAGTCTCAATAAAGTAAGTATTGATGGAATGTATCTCAAAATAATAAGAGCTATTTATGACAAACCCACAGCCAATATCATACTGAATGGGCAAAAACTGGAAGCATTCCCTTTGAAAACTGGCACAAGACAAGGATGCCCTCTCTCACCACTCCTATTCAACATAGTGTTGGAAGTTCTGGCTAGGGCAATCAGGCAAGAGAAAGAAAGAAAGGGTATTCAATTAGGAAAAGAGGAGGTCAAATTGTCCCTGTTTGCAGATGGCATGATTGTATATTTAGAAAACCCCATCGACTCAACCCAAAATCTCCTTAAGGTGAGAAGCAACTTCAGCAAAGTCTCAGGATACAAAATCCATGTGCAAAAATCACAAGAATTTCTATGCACCAATAACAGACCAACAGAGAGCCAATTGAACAATGAGAACACTAGGACACAGGGTGGGGAACATCACACACTGGGTCCTGTCCTGGGGTGGGGGTATGGGGGAGGGACAGCATTAGAAGAAATACCTAATGTAAACAATGAGTTAATGGGTGCAGCAAACCTGCATGGCACATGTATACATATGTAACAAACCTGCATGTTGTGTACATGTACCCTACAACTTAAAGTATAAAAACAGAGAGAGAAAGTTCTAAATATCTGAGAAATAATCAAAAAGAAATAGAGCAGCCAACCTGGGAGTCCCCAGTCCTACTTGTGTTGTTTGTCGTGTGCATCAGATTATAAAAGCTAAAAGTGGATTCCAGCCTCTGTGATTATTCTGTTTTGCTCTCTAATGGAACAGCCATTCAGTGGTGGTTTGCATTCTCCTTTGCCTCTCTTCAGCATGTCACTTTAGGGTTAGGGTGCTGTTTGACAGGGGGAACTGGGATCCTCCCCTTTTCTCACTGAGGTGCTGTCTTGAATTACAGTCAGGAGCCAGGACCTGGGCAGTGCGGAGGACCAGCATGCTGTGCCCCACAGACCTCCTGGATTGCTTCTTCATATGTGGGAAGAATTAAGTGCTGTCCTGGATCTCTGATATATGGGCTGCTTTTAGGATTTGCCAAAAGGAAACTTAAAGCTTCTGTTTCTTTACAACCAGCAGCTCAATTACTTATGGTAGGTTGTCATGGAGGCAGTAAAGAGTTCATTTGGGAAAAGAGTGGAGAAAGCGTACAGCGGAAAATGGAATAAACCATGTATGAGTCAGTTTCTTTTCCATAGGAAAAACCCTTAACATCTTAGGGACTAAAAGCAAGAAACTGTTCCTGTCACGCTCTGGAGGCTGCAGATGGGCTGGGGCTTAGCAGATCTGGTCTGGCTTGCCTTGTGTCTTCATCCCGGGGCCCATGCTAAGGGGCAGTGTCTGCTTGGATCAGGTTTTCTTCATGATGGTAAGGAGGGGAGCAGGAGGACCCACCTCTCACATCTGCAGGGTTAAGGTCTCTGTCCTTGTCACATCTGTTAAGACCCAAGCAAGACCCATGACCATGCACAAAGGCAATGGGGGTTTATGTTGCATTTTCTGGAGAGAGTTGCTGCTAGCCACATGGCAGAGGGGACATGCATGTATAGTTTTGTTCCAGCAAGGGAGACAGCTGTCCATCAATCCTGGCACACCCCCTTGAATCTAGTAAAACCCCTCTGCTCTGTGCTGTGACATGGCACACGCTTCCAGGAAGCCTGTGGCTTTCATGCTGGCTATGGCTGTCTAAACTTTTGCTAACAAGGGTGATTTTTTTCAGTCTCCTGAGTTCCACCTGCGGTATCTTGGAAGTGCTGGCTCCCTAGAAGGGATCCTCCATATGAGGAAAGCTCCTTTCCAAAGGCCCATGTTTATTCTCTATAAAAACAGGCTGCTCAAAAGGTATGGCCTGGTAGAGCCTTTTTTGGCCTACATTTTGTTATATATTAATTGTTGAGTTCTTCCTAATAGAGAATTCACGTCTACTCCCACCCAGTGTGGTTCACATGGTATCAGAATCATAGCCAAATAATTGCGAAGGTGTGCAATGTGCAGGATGGGGTTTTATGATGAAAACTCAAGATGAAATAGAAGAAGGGGGCTGGGAAACAACAGTGACCCCCTGCACTGCAAAGGGAGGTGCAGGTAGGATGAGGTGGGGAAAGTGGCCATCTCTTGTGAGGTGACAACATCTGGGGGAAGTGGAGGGCTTTTCCTCCTCAGCCTCTGTCCCTGCATCCTCTCCAGTGCCCCAGTCCCTTCTGCCTCACACTCTCTCTCTGCTCCAAGGAACAGTACAGAGTGTGGATGCTGGTGAAGCGTGTTCTTAGTAACCAGCCAGCCTGCAGCTTCATCACGTGATGGCTTGGCCATTTCCCCTACACATGTATGCTAGGCTGAGAAGTTAGGAGGTGTTTCCATGACTTCCCAACTAGCTGACAACACTGGCCTGTGTATCTCAGGTGATCCCGATGCAGAACTTTGCTGTATTTTGAGTTTTTATTTTTTGCACCTTTTATTTTGTAGTGATTTCAAACTTACAAAAAGTGGGAAGAGTAATATAAAGAGCTCCTGTATACACTCAGATTCTCCCACTCTTAACATTTTGTCTTGTGCTTTTTCCTTCTCTTTCTATATGTACAAGCTATTATAGGTTTTTCTGAGTCATTTGAGTGCAAATTGCAGACATGACCTCTTTTGTCCTCAGATACTTTCATGTGTGTGTCCTAAGGACAAGGACATTCTCTAACACAACCTCAGTGCAATGAGCAAAATCATGATGCTTGTGTGGATACATCCTTTTATCTAGTCTATTGTTCAGACAGTTTATCAATTGTGTTTGTTTGCCAAGCTTCCTTAGTCTCCTTTAATCTGGAAAAGCTCTTCATTCTTTCTTGTCTTTGTTATCCTGTCATTTTTGAAGATAACTGGCTACTTTGAAGAATGTTTTCTGTTGGGGTCGTCAATGGATTAGATTCAGGTGATGCATTTTTTTCAGATGAAAATTATAGAAGTGGTATTGTGTCCCTCAGTATATCATCATTCCAGGAGGCCAGGATACCATTGTCCAATTGCTGATACATGTTAACATTAATCTCTAGATACAGATAGTATCTTCCAGGTTTCTCCACTCTTAAGTTACTTTTTTTTGTTTGTGTAATTAATAAGTATTTCACAGAGCAATACTTAGAAAATAGGTTTGTGTTCTACTTCTTATTAAACTTTTACTTTCTACTATTAGCATATAATGATAATTCTTTCCTGAATCAGTTGTTATTATGATTATTGTGACTATTTTTTTCTAACTTCATCGTTTCTTCTGTATTTATTAATGGCATTCATTCCACTGTAAGGAAAACTTGCTTTTCTCATCTGTCTGTTTATCTACATACCTACCTACCTAGCTTCTGTCTCTCGACAGATCTAACTCATGGTTTCTTATTTTATTCAATAAGTTATAATCTGTTACCACTATTATTCCAATGTGTAGATTATCTCACAGTTGGCTACCAAGAGCTCCTTTAAGCAGCTTCCTCTGTTCTCTTGACAGATTTCCATTATTATTGGAGCCTATCCTTACCTTCTCATGTATTAATAACAAGAAGTTCTAGATCTATTTTATACTTTCCTTCATCCAACTCTAGAATTACTGGCTGAAATCTGTGGTGAGTTCAGAAAGCAATCCCGAGTGGTGCCTGTGCTCATTCATTGCTACAGGGAGGCCATGGTGCCTCTGTTGGTAGTTATTCACCTGGGGCAATTTTGCTTCCCAGGGCACACTGGTAATGTCTAGGACATTTTTGGTCGTTGCTACTTGGGAGGATGTGCTACTGGCATTTAGTGGACAGAGGTCAGGGATTCTGATAAACATTGTGCATTTTTTTCCCCCAGTGGTAGATTAGAAGCTTTCGGTGTGCCTCAAGCACTTGGAAATAGCAAAATAGTACCTAGTGATCAGCTCTGTGAGTTTTAACTCAAAAAGGAGAGTGTGAATCCACTGGAATCCTGAAGGACACCTCAGATTCTGGGGAGGAGAATGCAGGCAAATAGCCCCTAAGACAATGTGTTCCTCATAAAAGTGAGTGATATCCCAGAATGTGAGGGGGCAGAGAGTCTTCCTCTGTGATGTACCCTTCCACTGGGGATTCCATGGAACCAGGCCAAGGGAGAGCACTTTGTTTCTCCCAAGCCCTAGGGCTAACTTGGGGAGATGCTTGGACTCTCTGAGAAGGAAAGACACTGGAAAAAGCTGCTGCCATTTTGTTAGACCTAGGACTAAGAGCAATATGCTATTTTTAATCTGGGCTCATAAGTCAGTCATTCTTAGGTGACCCAGCAGCTTGCCCACAAACTCATTTTAGTCTTGGGCCATATGGGAGTGCTTGTGCTAGAATGGGGTAGGGGCCTCCGTATTAGAACTGAGCAGTGACTGCGAAAAATGCCCTAGGAGTAGTGTTGGAATTGTGCTCACCCTTGTCGCAAGTCTAGAGCCAGAGGAGGTCTGCTGCAGCCATGGTTTCTCCTGGGTGATGACACTTGCAGTCAAGGTCATCTTGGTACCTGGAACTGGTCTCTGTGTATGAGTGCTGGATGCGCCAGACTTATTCCCTGAGATCGTGGAGTGGCTGGATCCTCTCTGCCCCACACTTAGGCTGATCTCTTGGCATTCAGAGCAACTGCTCCCTCGGATCATCAGCCTAAGCAGCCCCACCCTTCCTATGTATAGACTGTGGTGCAGCAGGGCCCTCTGTACTCCATACCCAGGTAGATCTCCAGGCATTCAGAGCACCTGTGTGCCTAAATCAGCAGCCTTTGCTGCCTTACCCTTCCTGTACAGAGACAGTGGTGAAGCAGGACCCTCTCTGCTCCATGCCCAGGTAGACCTCCAGATATTTAGAGCAGCTGCTCACTTGGAACAATAGCCTGAGCTGCCCCAACATTCCTGTGCAGAGATTGCGGTGTAGCAGCACCTGCTGCACTCCATGCCAAGGCAGATATCTGGGGATCTGGAGCACGCACTCCCCTGGATTAGGAATTTAGGCGTTCCACCTCCTGCAGAGAAGCTGAGTCCAAGGAGGTTTCTCATATCCATGCCTAGGCACATCTCTGGGTGCTCAATTGATGCCCACTGGACTCCCACTCAATGCTGGTGCTTGTACCTGCTATTGGAGCACCTGTAGTTATGCCTGCCCTTCTTGGTCCCCTCGTCCAGGGATAAGCAGGGAGCTTACACCATGGTGCACTTCAGGATCAGCCCAATGCCAGAGGCAACAGAAAGCTTCTCCCAGTAAACAAGAATCAAATATATATCCATCTGCATTAGCCACAGCTGGCTGTTACAGACAAGCACCATCTATTGGCCTGTAGACAAACCGCATAGCCCAATATAGAACATGCTGACAAAAGTGCATAGGGTTATAGAAGCAAAGCCAAAAACCCTATAATCACACTCCCTAGAGAGGGGTTGAAATGGAAAGAAAAACAATGATGTAGGGAAAGAAAGAAAAAAAATTCTGTCTGTATGAAAATAATTACAAAAATTGGAAGTGCCAATATGTCCAGATGAGAAAAAAACAGCACAAGAATCCTGGAACCATGAAACATCTGAATGTTGTGACACCATCAAAAGATTGTACTATCTCTCCAGAATGGTTCCTAACCAAAATGAAAACTCAAAAATGACAGATAAAGAATCCAAAGCATACATTGCAAGAAAGCTCAATGAGATCCAAGACAAGGTTGAAAATCAACAAAAACAAATTTCTTAAGCAATCCAGAAGATGAAGAAAGAGATACACATTTTAAAAGAAATCAGTCAGAGCTTGTGGAACTGATAAACTCCACTGAAGAAATTTCAAAATACGATTGAAAGCTTTATTATTAGACTAGACCAAACAAAACAAATCACTTCAGAGCTTGAAGAGTAGTACTTTGAACTAACCCAGTCAGACAAAAGAAATGAACAGTCTTTGAGAAATATGATGTTATATAAAATGACCAAACCTCTGAATTGTTAGCATTCCTGAGTGAGAAGGAGAAAACATAAACAATGTGGAAAGCATATTTGAGGTAATCCAAGAAAATTTCCCTAATCTTGCTAGTGTCATAGACATCCAGACACAAAAAATACTGAGAACACCTGCGAGATACTATACAAAATGAACATCAATGCGTATAGTCACCAGGCTTTTCAAGGTCAATTAAATAAAAAATCTTAAAAGCATCTAGAGAAAAATGTCAGATAATGTACAAAGGAAACCTCATCAGGCTAACTGCAAAGTTCTCAGTGGAAACCGTACAAGTCAGAAGTGATGGGAACCTATTTTCAGCATTTTTAAAGACAAGAAAATTCAACCAATAATTTCATATCCTGTTAAATTAAGCTTTATAAGCAAAGAGAAATAAAATCTTTCTCAGGCAAACAATCAGTAAGGAAATTTGTTACCAGTAGACCAGGCTTACAAGAGATTCTTAAGGAAGTACTACACATGAAAACAAAAGAAAGATCCAGCTAACATAAAAACAAACAAGTACATAGTCCACAGACTTTGTAAAGCAACTATGCAATAGAAACTACAAAGCAACCAGCTAATAACTTCATGAGAGGATCAAAATTTCATTTATTTCTTAAATGACCATATGTAGTCATAGTTATAATTCTTCCCATTGTACAGATAAGTTAACTGAGTCTCCTAGAGATGACATCCCTAGCTCTCTCATTAGGGGTTCCATCTATCAGTTTCTGCTTTACCAGTGAGACTTCATTCTCTCAGCTACTTGGAGTGTGGCCACTGATGGCTCACACCTGAGTCCTTCTGTGGGCATTGAACTGAGTCAAAGGGAGCTGCTTTGTCCAAGTTCATGTCCCTCCTGGAATTGCCTATTTTAAATAATAGGTCTATAAGGGAGTACAAAATGTTGACTCTTTTGCCTTAATATGCTACCACTCTGAGGCCATCCCCATTGCAGAGATCTCCATGGGCCTGACTTTGGGCTCTGCTGAGCTGCACCCCTGCCTGACTTTTCCCTCTGCCCCACCTCATGCCCCTCTGCTGAGCTGCACCCCTGCCTGACTTCTTCCTTTGCCCCACCCCATGCCCCTGCCGCCCTAGCACATGCCTCAGTGAGCCTCTTGCCCGTGAATCTCCATCTGAGTCTGTTTCCAGGAACCCTAACCAAGAGATGGTGAAGTCAGGACCCACACCACAAATATCCTGCCTTTTAAACTACAGTGGGTGTTAGATCTGTGAATGTTTGGAGGATGGGGCAATTCTTGTCTAGGAGACTAGATGTCTCTCTTCTCAGGATTCGAGGGGTAGGATGCTCCAAATGTTTTCAGACCTGAGACCTATTTGGAAAAATGGTGTTTTATCTGGAAAGTTACCTGTTCTTGAAAATCTCTTACCCAGCTAGTACTATTTTTCCCTCTTTACTCATTAGTAAAATGAAAACCAAAGCTTCCATTTGTATTGGACTTGGTGAAATATTTCACTTACCAAATTTCTTTGGATCCACCTGATGGGGAAGGCTAGGCAGGTAACATAAACCCCTTGTAATTTTGTGGAAATATGTAGAAGGGAATTTGGGGACAATAAGCCAGGTCATGTAATTTTCAGATAAATTTTTGTCGCATTGCACAATAAGCTTCATTTGCCACCCTGGCTGTGGGACTGGCACTTAGTGGTGTGTCAGCTCCATCATTCCTAGAAGTTATCCTGGCTGCAGATAGCAGGAGTCCTGAGAAACACTGGCTGCCTCTCCCATGATGACACTGGTCATTTACCAAAGGCCATGGGGGTGGTGTTCACAGAGTTGGTGCAGCGTCCTTAGCAGGGGCCCAGGTGGTTTCCTTCCATCTTCTCCATCATTCATTGAGCTCTTGTTGTTGGGCACACGGCTCATAAGTGAAAGGCAGACACCATAGTTGGAGACATTCTGTCCCACACTACAGCCAGAAAGGTGAGGAGTAGGAGCAGGAGGAGGTCACAGGGGGTGAGAAGAGGGTGTGGACAGTGAGTGGGAGAGTGTGTGTGTGTGTGTGTGTGCGTGTGTGTGTGTGTGTGTGAGAGAGAGAGAGAGAGAGGATTCTTTCCGAGGACTCTGTCTTTTCTATTCAGTACAGGCTTTTCTTTTCTTTTCTTTTTCTTTTTTCTTTTTTTTGTAATGACTTGGCTGCCTTCTTAGATGTTACTGCCTGGACTTGGGTCCTATGCCCCATGGGGTGAGGAAGGCCAGGAAGTTTATTGCCTGGTGCTTTCAGCCTTTCCACTCAGGGGAAGGGAAAGGGAGTAGGGAATGGCTGGTGAGGTTTTCAGAACAAAGTTTCTTAATATGAGAGTCCACAAAGAGTTTGTAGAAACTCCATTGTACTCCAAAGATTACAAGCGTGTTTGTGCAGGAGTGTGCCTATGCATACATACACACCATTTCTACAATACTCATCTGATTCTTAATGGGATCAGTGACTATTACACTATTCTAATGTTGAAGTATGGATGCTGAGTTGTAAATGCAATGCCATGAGTTTGCACTGAAATGAAATGCAGACTCGCTTCTTGAGCTTTACATGTCCATTACTTTCAACTGAACTGGGCATCAGGCTATCTCCTCTTTACATTCAATGAAAGTAGAATACAGGAGAACGGAAGAGGATGAAATGGAGCACTCTAAAGCCAAGCCAGAGCCCACCTGCTAATTGCAGTCACTGAGTCCACAGCAGTGATGATTTCTCTGGTGGTGAAGGCTTTGTAGGGAATGTGACCTAAGATATCCTCTCTTCCCCAGGAGCTCAGAGCATATATCTGAAGACATTCAGTGCCACGAAAAACAAGCAAACACTTATTAAATACTAAGTGGCTTTCAGAACTCAGGGAGCATGTGAGAACAATTTTTTTCCCACTTTGGAAGGAGTTTCACTCTTTTTGCCCAGGCTACAGTGCGATGGTGTGATCATGGCTTACTGCAACCTCTGCCTTCCAGGTTCAAGCAATTCTCCTGCCTCAGCCGCCCGAGTAGCTGGGATTACAGGTACATGCCAGATGGGGTTTCACCATGTTGGCCAGACTGGTCTTGAACTCTCAACCTCAAATCATCCACCTGCCTCGACCTCCCAAAGTTCTAGGATTATAGGCATGAGCCACTGTACCCAGCTGTGAGAACACTTATGCTGAAAATAAACTGCCGATTAACTCATAGTTGATAAGCTGTTAGTCATATGTGGGCATATCAACCACACCAATAAGTCATTCAGCCATAGTATTTGTTAGTTTTAGTTTTAAAAATAGAGACATAGGGAGGATCCAAGGGGAAATAACGTATAATCTCATCACCCAAACACTCCTAACTGACACTAAAAAATATGTATAAAGAACACACACACATTTTTGTGATGTTCAAATGGAAAATAAAGATTCTAAATATAAAAAAAAGCAAAAGCCAAATTATCCATCCCCCTACCCACACTACCACCTCTCTTCCGTGGTATCCACTGTTAATAAATACAAATGACTGACTGCCTGTCTCCTTTCCTATATCTTAGACTTTTATGTGTATATCCATATGTGTAAATATGTGTCTAAATGTCTATATAGCCACTCATACACATGCGTGTTTACTTTTGTTTTTACAAGCTTTATATTAACACACCACATATACCTTGCTTTCAATAAAATAATATATTCAAGATATATTAAAATTATTTCCAGTTTAACACATATATTGCTATCTAATTCTTAACCACTCTTCCATCATGTGTGTGCTCTATAATTTATTTGAGTAGTCTCTAGTGATGACATCATTTTGATCATGTTAAAGTTTGTGCTATTACCAGGACATTGCCATGGTCATCCACAGGTTTCACTGAGTGTTGATGACACTATAAATGATATATTAATAGATTCTTAACATATTTTAAGTGTAGGTTTATTAACATCTATTAAATGTATGATTGTTGTAGGGGGTGGGCCTGTGATCCAGACCTGGTCTATGAGGCATAAGAATGAATGAGCTAAGGAGTGCATAGGAGGAGGTTACTCACATTCAGGAAGGACGGGTGGAACAGAGGCTTCTCCCTAGGATCTTTCTGCCTCTGGATGTTGGTGTTGATGATGTGATGTCTGGAGCTGTAGAAACCACCTTGCTACCAGCTCGAGGCTGAAGCATCATAAACAGAAAGGTAAGGATGAGAGAATAGCAGGGAAGCAGAGCTAGATGCTGGGAGTTCTGTTCCTAAAGCCTGTCTCACCCAGGGCCTTCCTATTATGAAAGGTAGAGCACTCCCTTTGCATTCAAGCCATTTTTAATTGGGGCCTTTCTTTACATGCAGCGGAAAGACTCTTGCCAGTTCCCAATGCCCATGCAAGTTTCTTCTGCATGAGTTTCTCCTTCCCTCACTTCTCCATGTCTCCTACTTTTGTGGCTGGTGAATTTGCCTCCTTCCCATTTCCTCTGGGACCATGCACTCTTACAAAAATATTAAAGTCTTCTAATAAAAATCCAGATCTTTAGTGATGCTAATGACTTTTAAGTACACAGCTGTTCAAAAACCCCACAAAAAGCTCCAAGTGGGCCTCAGCAACAGCTTTACTTGGCTGGATGTTTTGTACAATAAAAAGTGTGTGGTATTTTCACTGTAGTCAGTTAAGAACATTGGCTTTTTCTACTTTGGCTTTCTTCTTCACATTCACCACCCTCCGGATGGTGTAGGTTGGACCCAGGCATTTTGGTATCTGGCTAAGAGGACGTTGAGTTGGGAGGCATTTAACCTGGGGTGAGGGGAACACATTCCCGTGATTCTCCCTCACTCCTGTGCATAGTCATGATGCCTCAAACTGTCCTGGTGTAGGAGTGGCCCCAGACAAGGCCCTACCACCCCCTCGGTTTTTACCTAAATCAGCGAGGAGAGGTAGAACCTTGATCAGAAAATGTCCCCAGCACCTCACATTGGAAGCCTGTGATTAGCAGAGAGGAAAGAAGGTTTGCAATGTGTGGAGCCAGAAGCCCATCTGTGGATAATGATTCCCAGCAGAAACATGGAAAATTTCAAGTGAGTGTTTGGTTCTTTTTGACCCTAGTCAAAAAAGGAAGTTTTACTCTATTGGAAATGTATTTGGTAATATGGCATATAAAATAATTATTGCATCATGTAGTTGTTTTTATTTTTGATGGTAATTGAATGAGATAGAATTTCTCAATTTTTGACATTTGTAGAGCACAGATCTGTGTGGTGAAACTACCAATAGTAAGGACATATGTGTGTAAAGTGGCACAGAACTGATGGATGGGGCTGACCTCCCACCTCTTCTTATCCTGACCAAGTCTGGGAGCTCCACATAACACAGATATAAAATTGTGACCAGCAGTAAGGCAGCTCAAAGAAATGCTTGCTTCAGGACAAACTCCTCCTGCTCAGTCAATGAGCTAATAGATATAGCACATAAGGCTATTTTTAGACAATTCTGAATCTCAGTACAACAGTGACAGTTTAAAAATGCTGTGTTTGTGTGTATTGTCAATAGAAAGATTTGATAAGGTCCTCAATTTTAAAACAAGAAAATTTAGAGTTATTAAAAACTTAGAGCTTGCAGATGAAAGGAAAATGAAAGAGGCTTTTCCAAAATGGACAACAACCAGAAAAATGTGCATGATATGGCCAATTATGAGTTTTGAATCAAGATGTTATGCACCATCAATTTTACAAGTGATCAAACCTTTTAGTGGAAAGACTGCGTTATTCTTCTGCTATACTTAGTCAAAATCCTATGATAAATTAAATGTCTTATAATGAGACAAATAGTGATTCATTAGTTGAGTATAAAAACATCAAATGAAATTATGAGTTGTGTCAGTAGCTAATTAATAAAAATATCATGTGAGGAAGTAAAAATCATGTGGATTAAGAAGGGCAAATCTGCCCTTTCATCTGCAGAGTGGATAGATGGACTGATGTTAACAAAGCCAGTGGTATCATGAGCAGGACAGAATGTTCAAGCTGCAGCTTTGAAATGTCAAACAGCCTCTTGCTGGCTGATGACTGCTTTCTGACTCTGGGCAGGTGCCTGAGACTGGGGTTAGACAGAGCCCCTTCTCCCTGCCCAGCACCCAGCCCTGCAGCTGCTCCCTCCAGTCCAGCAAGCAACATCCCAAAGGATGCATGGTGGAGCTCCCAGTACCTCCATTGCCAAGTTAAATACCTCTTAACAAATCAAATTCATCACATTTGTCCCCACCACCCCATCCACCAGCTCATGTCAGAGGCGTTTGAACCAGAGCAACTCCATCTGGAGTAGGGGCTGGATACAATGAGGCTGAGACCTACTGTGCTGCATTCCCAGATGGTTAAGGCATTCTAAGTCACAGGATGAGGTAGGAGGTCAACACAAGACTGCTTTCTGACTCAATGGAAGACCTCATCCTCTGGAGTCAGGGGCTGTCAGAAACTTTGCTTATCAGTAAGAAGAACATTCCACTGCCTGGAGGATCTATATCCCCCTTTACACAGAAGCGCAGAGCTACAGAGAAGGGGTTTATGGACAGGACATTCCACATCTGGCTGGACTTTATGGGTTCTAAGGACACAGGACCTAGGTCCACTTTGCAGACCAGGCTTGACACTGGCTGCTTTACACAGAGGCCTGCCATGCGCTGAGTGCATCAATATCACCTCAAAATCCTTTCCCCTGCTCCTATAATAACCTCTTTTCTTTTTTGAATCATCCCAGTTTCTTGGTGTGAATTTATTCCCTTATTTCCACAAGCCAATAGACCTGAGTCTGTTGACCACAGAATCGGTGTTGGTGACTGATTGCAAGAGGTTATGTGTTATTTTTCCAGATTTTGTGATGTTCACAGTATTTTTCAGCATTTTCATGCATACAATTTCCATGATTTATTTTCTCTTCCTAAATAAACATTAATTTTTGTTCTTAGTTTTCTATTGCTAACATTGTGCTATTTTTTTTTTCACAGAGAGCCCCTATGTATGCTCCTCAGGCCTTGCACACCTTGGTCCTCCTGTCCTTGTTATGGCAAGTGTCCACCTCCAAGGAAAGTCTGTGCTGTCTTGTGCTTCCCTGGCCTCCGATGCACTCAATCCTCCTTCCAGAGTGATTTCTCTATGCTGGATTAGGGGTTTCTAACTTCTTCATTTTCAGTCTTTTACCACTGATTTGTGACATTATTTTTGGGAAAGAAAGTCTTAGAAAAGGCATAAAATTTCCAAAATGGGAACTGAATGATATGGAATTTTATAATTTTTCATATTTGTAGGCACAGATCAGTGTAGTGAAACCCTGTCTTACTCTCCTACAAAGACCTAGTGGCTTCAGGACACAGTTCAGACAATTCATTGGCTCAGAAGCTATTCTTGCTCACCTTCAGCATCCCTATCCACTTCTTCCCTCCTAGAGAGCAGACACACACACAGGGAGAAGGTGGGGGAAGCCCACTATACACCCCCCACTTTACTCCCAACTTTCTCAAGGGAGAGAGAATTGTGTCTGAGAAGTGGCTGGCTTACACAAAATCATCTCTTCGTTGTGTGTCTTGAGGATGGTTGCTTGTGTCAAAGGAGATCTTCCATCCAGGTAGAAAATCATGAGCAACTCTCTGCAGGGATGTCTTCACCCCTAATCACCACTCTGAGCACCTCCTACTCTGCATGCAACCCCTCTCTCCCACCAGAAGCCTGAGTGACTACATCTGCCCATCCCCAAGAGGTTGAGGCTCAGACTCAAGTCCCCCAGGTCATGGCCTCCTGGGTGGTGCTTCAGTTCCCAGATCCCAAAGACCTCTGTAAAATCAAGTCCAAGTGGAGATGAAATGGATGTAGATGTTCTCCACTCTCCCTGTCCATCTGTTTCCCACTCTGGATTTCTAGGTGTGGCACATGGGTGCCAGCCTCTGGACAATTTGGGCAGATTTCCTCTTATCATTTTGCGCCCCTGCCCTCCGCCATGTTCATGGCAGCAGCCCTTGCTCAATGTGACTCTGAGCATGGAAGGTATTGGAGAGCCCTGCCCGGGTCACTGACCATGAGGCTGCCCCCCTGTACCCTGAAATGGCAAAGGGGACTGTGCAGGATGGGCTGTGTGACTTAGGACTGTAGTTTCCTGTTCAGGGCAGAAATATCCACTGTTCTTTGGAATGCTAGTGACAAGGAAGTGATGTTCTTTATTAATGAGAACATCCTTCTTGAAAACTAAAGACTGTCCACTGCATTGCAGTCCTGAATATTTTAATTTCTACATTCTTTATGTTAAGCTTGACATAATAACTTGGTTTGAATCCAAGTTCAGAGAAAGGGCCAGTGGGTGTGAATGTGAACAATGCTCCTAGGGTGCAACCTCCCAGCACAGGGCACTGCCTCCCACCATAGGGCATAACCTCCAAGCATAGGGCACAATCTCCCAGGATAAGACACCACCTTTCAGTATAGGACACAGCCTCCCAGCATAGGGCACCATCTCTCAGCATAGGACACCACCTCTCATCATAGCACATAGCCTCCCAGCATAGGGCACTACCTCCCAGTGTAGGGCACAGCCTCCCTGTCCAGCATAGGGCATGACCTCCCTGCATAGGGTGCACCCTCATGGGACTGATCAATGGAGGCGCTGCTTTCACACTAGAACCTGGGCTGCTCCCTTTGGAAGAGGTCAGACTTGGAGGAGGGGGCTGGTGGACAAGGAGAGCTTCATAAAGGGACTGCTAAAACCCTTCCTGTGTGCACAGCCCCAGACAGCCAAGAACTCAGAGGGAGCCGATGCTACTGTTTAGTTGCAGGAGAAGGGGTTGTGTGCACCATGCACCGGGGCTGTAAGAAGCAAGGAGGGAGGGCAGAAACCCGTGCCGCGCAAAAAACCTCCTGATGCCTTCTCTGTCTGTATCCTGGTGCAGGCCTGCAGAGGAGACCTCCCCCAAGGTAGGAACCACCAATCCAAGGGTGAGAGCACTACAGTGGCGTGGGTGTAGGAGGTGGTTCGTGCAGCTAGCCTACTACAAACCCCTAGACATTCTGACACGTGGATTTCACCAAGGACATTCTGTCCTCCCAAGGAAATTCATAGATCTGGAAAGAGCAGAACTGTCTCTGTGAAAGGAAAGAGAACGGGACAATCAGTGTGAGTTGCAGTTAAAGCAGGAGACTCTCAGGCATGAGACCATCATCAACATAACGTCAACATCATGGTCATCATCATCATCACCACCATCACCATAAGCCTCACTACCATCACCATCACTATTATCATCACCATCACCATTACTGCCACCACCAAGACCATCACCAACACCAGTACCAGCATAATCCCCACCATCGCTACCATCATTACCACCATCACCACTGTCACCATCATCATCATTATTATCACCACTACCATCATCATTATCAATACCACCATCTCTGCCATCATCACCATCACCACCACCACTATTACTACCATCACTCTCACCGACTTCACCACTATTACCATCACCACTATTATCATTACAAGAGCTACCATCACCACCATTATAACCACCACCACCACCATCACTATTATCACAATCACCATCACCATTATCAATACCAACATTACTGCTGTCATCACCATCACCGTCACCACTACCACCATCACTATCAGTATACTCACCGTCATTATACTCATCATGACCACCATTACCATTATCATCATCAACACCATCAACATCATTACCATTACCAGCATTACCACCATACCATCATCATCACCTTCAAAACCACCACCACCAACACCATTTTCATCTCCAGCATATCATTCTCATCACCATCATCATCTTCAGCACCACTGCCAGGTGTCTGTCAGTAGCTTTTCTGCATTGGACATTGTGCCACACCCTTTATAAACCTCATGTGATTACATAGTCATGCTAATTCTATATTTTATAGAAAAAAAGAAGGCGTCAATTGGCTTTGTAACATGATAGAAGAGTGAGAATCTGGTTTTTCTTCTCAGAACTATCTGCAATCCATGATAGAGAAGAATCACTGTATTTCTCAGCTCCTACATTACTGGATCTTCCCTAGAGAGGTCTGATGTGGACATCCACAGTGAAGTCTTCACTGGTTTTCTGGTCTCCACCCTCAGATTTTGTTTCTCTGGTTCTAAAATGTTTAGAAACCCATATCCCCTGCCACATGAAGCATTGGCGTCTTGATCTCTGTGGCTGCACTTTTGCTTTTGCCCATTACATAGTCTGGCCTCTAGAGAAACTGGACTCTTTGATGTTCTCCAGACACAGAACTGTCCAGGCTGACATAATTCTTTCTCAAATGTTTACCTGTAGATGCCCACTCCACCATAGATCTTTGCCTCCACAACTGCTACCTGCTTCTCTGGTTTAGGTCTACACAAACCCTGTCTATGAATCCCTCTCTGGTCCATGTAGCCAGCCATGTGTGACCCTTTTGATTTGGGGGTCTTATAGCACTTTTGTGTGCACAAGAGGAATTTTCTATCCTCCTCTTAGGGTCATTCTCACTTGTGTGTCTATTTCTGTCACCCGCCAGGCCATGAGGTCCTAGAAGATAAAGACTGAATCTCCTTCCCCATGTGATTTGCCTCTCAGAGATCACTGAGATAATCACAAACAAAAACTAGCTAACACTAATAATGAACATAACACTCAATAATATATTATAACCTCATAACTACTTACTAGGTACTATTACTTTCTTCATTTTAGAGATGAAATAACTGAGCCACAGAGAGGTTAGGGAAATATGTCAAATTTACACAGCTTGTAAATGGAAGAATCAGGATTTTAACCCGTGTAGTCTGACTCCATGTCATTGCCATGATGTGAGATGCCTCAGCAGTCTGCTGTCCTCAAAACTTTGTGCATTTGAGAAATTTCATGTCGAGCCACAGTTATGCTGCTTTTGAACTGGAGCTCAGAGGATGGGGTCATTTAAAATGCCAAGGTCATCACCACCTCGTGTGGAACTTGACTATGATTCACAGGCATGTGTCTTGGCCCAGACCCTCCTTCTTTTTGGAATTCCCATCTCCTATGTCACCTCATTGATTTCTCTTCATCATTTGTGATTCTGTAGATATTACATTTTCCATAAAGGTGACTTTCTAGATTGACAGAAGAAAACCCTGACAAGGGGATACAAATGAAAGTGGTTTATTTGGGAGGTAGTCCCAAGACACACTCCTGGGGCATTGAGGAAATGATACAGGGAAGAGAAGGTGCTCAATACAGTGAGTGTGAGCTTTCAGGCTACTACTATGGGCACACATGGCTCAATTCTGCTGGGAACTTCTGGGAGATTGCATAGAACATGTCTGCTCATGTCATTCCTTGGATGAGGAATATACAGGGCTATTAGTTCTCTCGCACTTACTTGTGCCATGTGCACAGGTAAGTTGGTGGGGATAGTGGCAACTGGAATGTGGACTGGCAAGCGCAGTGAGGTAAGACAGTGAGGAACAATCAAGGGATGTGGGCAGCTTGTCCTCCTCCCCCAGCCCTCTCTGTGCATTTGGTGCCTTTCTCTGTGCTCTCCAGTGCCATATTCTCTCCTCTGATTTCCACTTGCCTGTCGACAACCCAGAATTCTATACTGAACATTCATCAAGGATGGAGGACTTGGCTCTTTCACTTTCTTTTCTCCAGTACCAGATTTTGTTTCTAGCATAGAATGTACACTTAACAAAGACAGTAGGAGTGAAATTAAATCCATTTTATGAAAATCTGAAAAGCTTTCATAAATGTTGATTTAGAAATATTAATTTAGGAGAAATTCTCTTGAATAATTAAAAGAAAAATGTTATATAGAAGTTACCAGGAACAAAAAGAAAATTGCTTTGTGTAATTTGAAAAATCATCCCCAAAAATAAAATGCATAAAAAGGAAGTGTGAGAGAGGGAAAATGTAATCATCAGCCTAGAGCCCCAAAAGTAAAATAAGGTAGAAATGAAAATGAATCACAGGTGCTACAAAGCTCATTCTCTTCCACTGAACAAGGAATTGGGTAAGAAATGCAACCAGAAACCATATGCTGGCACCCGAGCAGTTCCAAGTGGGTTCAGGGCAAAATGATCCTCTTGGTACTTTGGTGACCTTGATAAGTGAGTGGATGAGAAGTGTGAGTGATCACCCAGTTATGCTGTCCAAGAATACTTGACTGCCCAAAGATGGATAAAATGTTTTCTGTGTACTTTAAGGAACTGTTAAGATCCTGCATTTCATTATACTTCTTTTATGTGGTTTTTAGGACCCCTAAGTCTAAGACGCCCAGAAAAGAGGAAGAGGTGAGCAGGTACAAAGTGGGGTCTGAGTTCTGCTTGTGCCTGTCTGGTAGCCTAGTACTGCCTGAAGAAGCACAAACATCTACCTGGTGCTGTTAGGTGGGCATTTGTGGTCATTATTAGGGCTGTCTTCTGAGTATTTCAGTTTCTTCTCATAAGTGCAAGGCAGGATTGTTCTTCTTCTTTCTTTGAGTTTGGTGTGGTCATGACTTGCTCTGGTGATGAAGAAGTGAGATGTCTAGTCATCATGCTGGTTCTCTCCTGAATACCGTGTGCTTTTTTTTTTTCATCGTAGTATTCTTTTATAGGTCCTGGAGATTTATGCTTTAAGGAAATTCTATTTTGTGTATTTTGAGGATTTGTTGCAAGATTTAGAGCTCCTTTTAGCGGTTCTCATAGTGCTGGCCTGGTAGCGGCAAATTCTCTCAACATTTATCTGAAAAAGACTGTATCTTTCCTTCATTTATAAAGCTCAGTTTCACTGGATACAAAATTTTTTATTTATTTATTTATTTATTTATTATTATTATACTTTAAGTTTTAGGGTACATGTGCACAATGTGCAGGTTAGTTACATATGTATACATGTGCCATGCTGGTGTGCTGCACCCACTAACTTGTCATCTAGCATTAGGTATATCTCCCAATGCTATCCCTCCCCCCTCCCCCCACCCCACAACAGGCCCCAGAGTTTGATGTTCCCCTTTCTGTGTCCATGTGTTCTCATTGTTCAATTCCTGCCTATGAGTGAGAATATGCGGTGTTTGGTTTTTTGTTCTTGCGATAGTTTACTGAGAATGATGATTTCCAGTTTCATCCATGTCCCTACAAAGGACATGAACTCATCATTTTTTATGGCTGCATAGTATTCCATGGTGTATATGTGCCACATTTTCTTAATCCAGTCTATCATTGTTGGACATTTGGGTTGGTTCCAAGTCTTTGCTATTGTGAATAATGCCACAATAAACATACGTGTGCATGTGTCTTTATAGCAGCATGATTTATATTCCTTTGGGTATATACCCAGTAATGGGATTGCTGGGTCAAATGGTATTTCTAGTTCTAGATCCCTGAGGAATCGCCACACTGACTTCCACAATGGTTGAACTAGTTTACAGTCCCTCTAGCAGTGTAAAAGTGTTCCTATTTCTCCACATCCTCTCCAGCACCTGTTTTTTCCTGACTTTTTAATGATTGCCATTCTAACTGGTGTGAGATGGTATCTCATTGTGGTTTTGATTTGCATTTCTCTGATGGCCAGTGATGGTGAGCATTTTTTCATGTGTTTTTTGGCTGCATAAATGTCTTCTTTTGAAGAGTGTCTGTTCATGTCCTTTGCCCACTTTTTGATGGGGTTGTTTGTTTTTTTCTTGTAAATTTGTTTGAGTTCATTGTAGATTCTGGATATTAGCCCTTTGTCAGATGAGTAGGTTGTGAAAATTTTCTCCCATTTTGTAGGTTGCCTATTCACTCTGATGGTAGTTTCTTTTGCTGTGCAGAAGCTCTTTAGTTTAATTAGATCCCATTTGTCAATTTTGTCTTTGGTTGCCATTGCTTTTGGTGTTTTAGGCATGAAGTCCTTGCTCATGCCTATGTCCTGAATGGTAATGCCTAGGTTTTCTTCTGGGGTTTTTATGGTTTTAGGTCTAACGTTTAAGTCTTTAATCCATCCTGAATTGATTTTTGTATAAGGTGTAAGGAAGGGATCCAGTTTCAGCTTTCTACATATGGCTAGTCAGTTTTCCCAGCACCATTTATTAAATAGGGAATCCTTTCCCCTTTACTTGTTTTTCTCAGGTTTGTCAAAGATCAGATAGTTGTAGATATGCGGCGTTATTTCTGAGGGCTCTGTTCTGTTCCATTGATCTATATCTCTGTTTTGGTACCAGTACCATGCTGTTTTGGTTACTGTAGCCTTGTAGTATAGTTTGAAGTCAGGTAATGTGATGCCTCCAGCTTTGTTCTTTTGGCTTAGGATTGACTTGAGGATGTGGGCTCTTTTTTGGTTCCATATGAACTTTAAAGTAGTTTTTTCCAATTCTGTGAAGAAAGTCACTGGTAGCTTGATGGGGATGGCATTGAATCTGTAAATTACCTTGGGCAGTATGGCCATTTTCATGATATTGATTCTTCCTACCCATGAGCATGGAATGTTCTTCCATTTGTTTGTGGATACAAAATTCTTGGTAGATTTTTTGTTGCTGTTGTTTAAAGAGGCTAAATATAAGACTCGAATCCCTTCTAGCTTGTAAGGATTCTGATGAGAAATCTGCTGTTAATCTGATAGGTTTTCCTTTATAGGTTACCTGATGATTTGCCTCACAGCTCTTAAGATTCTTTTCTTCATCTTCACTTCAGTTAACCTGATAACTATGTGCCTAGGTGACGATCTTTTTGCAATGAATTTCCCAAGTGTTCTGTCAGCTTCTTGTGTTTGTATGTCTAGATCTCTAGCAAGATCAAAGAAGTTTTCCTCGATCATTCCCTCAAATATGTTTTTCAAACTTTATATTTCTCTTCTTCCTTGGGAACATCAATTATTCTTAGATTTGGTCATTTAACTAAATCCCAAACTTGTTGGAGGCTTTGTTTATTTTTTAATTCTATCTTCTTCGTCATTGTTGGACTGAGTTAATTTGAAAACTTTGTCTTCGAGGTCAGAAGTTCTTTCTTCTACTTATTTGATTCTATTGCTGAGACTTACCAGTGGATTTTGCATTTCTCTAAGTGTGTCCTTGATTTCCAAAAGTTGTGATTGTATTTTGTTTATTCCATTTATTTTCACTGGAGATCTTTCTATTCACATGCTGCATCTTTTTTTTTTTAATTTCTTTAAGTTGGACTTCACCTTTCTCAGTTGGCTCCTTGGTTGGTTTAATAATTGCTTCTGCATTCCTTTTCTGGCATTTCAGAGATTTCATCTTAGTTTGGATCCATGGCTGGTGAGCTGATGTAATTTTTTGGGGTGTTAAATAACCTTAATTTGTCATACTACCGGAATTGTTTTTCGGTTTCCTTCACACTTGGGTAAGCTGTGTCAGAGGGAAGATCTGGGACTCAACAGCTGCTCAAGGGCTGGCAGCAACAAGCTGTTCCTGTCATGCTCTGCTGCCTGCACTTGGGCTGGGGGTCAGGGGGTCTGGTGCCGGCTTGGCTTGTGTCTTTATGCTGAGGCCCATGCTGAAGGGGTAGTGCCCGTCTGGGCCAAGTTCTTCTCATGGAAGCTCAGATGAGAGAAGGAGGACCAGCCTCTCACACACGCAGGGTTAAGGGCTCTGTGCTTGTCCCATGTGTTAACATCCTATGGGCCAAGCAAGACCCATGACCATGCACAATGGCAATGGGGGTCTACTCTGCATTTTCTGGAAAGAGGCGCTGCTAGCTGTGTGGCACAGGGCATGGATGTATACTTTAGTTCCAGCAAGGGAGCCAACTGTCCATCCACCCTGCCACACTCCCCTGAATCTTGGAAAAACACTGCTGTGACATGGCACATATGCGCCCAGGAAGCAGGTGGATTTCATGCTGGCAGTGGTTGGCTGAACTCTTGCTATCAAGGCTGACTTTTTTCTGTCTTCTCTGTTCCATCCTAGGATGTCTGGGAAGTGTTGGCCTCTAAGGAGTCCTCCAAGTGCGGAGAGTTCCCTTTTCAGGCCTTCTCTTTCTTCTCTATAAAAATGAGCAGGTCAAAGGCCATGGCTTCAGAGAGTCCTTTTTAGGCCTATAGTTTGTGATCCATTGATTACTGTGTTACTCCGGATGAAGAATTTATCCCCTTCTACCTCCATTCCCACCTCTACCCATTGCTGGCAATGTGGTACCAGACTCACAGGCCCATCCTGGTGGGGGTGTGCATGTGGGAGAGGGGGCTTATGGTGAAAACCCAGGAGGAAACAGAAGAAGGGGGCTGTGAAACAGTAGTGACCCCCCTGTGCTGCAGAGGGAGGTGCAGGTAGAGTGAGTGGTGGGGAACGTGGCTGTCCCTTGTGAGGCAACACATCTGGTGGAAGGAGAAAATGCTTCTTCCTCAGCCTCTGCCCATGCATTCTCTCCAGTGCGCCAGTCACTGCTGTCTCACACCCCGTTTCTCTGCTCCAAGGAACAGTACAGGGTGTGGACACTGGTGAAGCTCATCCTTAGTAACCAGCTGCCCTGAAGCTTCATGGTGCCGTGGCTTGGCTGGAAAGTCCATGCTAGGCTGGGAAGCATGAGCCGGGACCTTCCAACAAAGTGAGCACACAGGCCTTTGCACTCTGGGTGGGGCTGGGGTCTCAGTGCTGAGGCAGCACTTTGCTGTATTTTCAATTTTTAATTTTTTGTAAAAGATAAAAAGATGATGGAAGTATGTCAGGAGGACACAGGAAGCAGCTTAAAGGGGCTCTCACTAGTCAACTCTGAGATATTTTAAACATTCAAATAAGTTATGGTAACAGATTACAACTCACTGAATAAAATAAGAAACCGTGAGTCTTCTAGATCTGTGGATAAATAGATGATTAACAAATAGAGAGATAGAAAGATAGATACAGATAAAGGAGAAAAGTTCTTCCTTGGAGTAAAAAGAATGCCATTAATAAATATATAAAAAAGAAGTAATTTTATTTTTCTATATTTATTAGAAAAGAAGTAATAATAAACTTTTTTATTGTAGTTTTGAAGTGACTTCAAACTTACAAAAAGCAGCAAGAGTAATATAAAGAGCTCCTGTACACACCCAGACCCTCCCACTCCTCACATTGTGTCCCGCGCGCTTTTCCCTCTTTCTATATGTGTACGCACTGTTACAGCTTTTCCTGAGCCATTTCAGAGCAAGCTGCAGGTGTGACTCCTTTTGTCCTTAGACATTCTCATGTGTGTCCCCTAAGGCCAAGGACATTCTCCAGCACAGCCTCGGTGCAGTGAGAGGAATCACGGCACTAGCATGGGTCCACACTGTCGTCTAATTTGTCATCCATGCAATTCATCAACCGTGTGTCGTTGTCAGGCCGCCTCAGCCTCCTCTCATCTGAAACAGTTTCTCAGTCTTTCTTATCTTTGTGATCTTGTCATTTTTGAAGATAACTAGCGATTTCATAGAATGTCCTCAACTGGGCTTTGTCAATGGATGAGATTCAGGCTATGCAGATTTTCAGAGGAGAATTGTAGATGTGATCCTGTGTCCCTCATTACCTCCTACCAGGAAGCCATAACAACGCTGTCCCATGGCTGATAGACACTAACCTTGATCTCTAGGTTCAGATGGTATCTGACAGGTCTCTCTCTCCACAGTACAGTTTACTTTTCTCTCCTTTATAGTTACTAAGTGTTTCATGGAGCAATACTTTGAAATATATATTTATGTCTTACTTATAAAGTTTTCACTTTTGCTTTCTAGCTTTAGCATACAATAATAATTCATGTTTGAATCAGTTGCTATTATGATTGCTTTCAAATTGTATTCCTAACTGCATTTTAAAAAGTACTTATAAATGGCATTCATTCTACTGCAAGGAAAAACTTTACTCTTTTCCCTATCTATCCATCTATCTATTAGTCATCAATTTTTCCATAGATCTATCTGACTCATGGTTTCTTATTTTACTCAAGGAGTTAGAATCTATTGCTCTTGTTTATTAGAATGTGAAAATTACCTCAGAGTAAGTTAGTGGGAGCCCCTTTAAGCTGCTTCCTGTGTCCTCTTGATATATTTCCATCATTATTTGAGCCTATCCTTACTTTGTGATATAACAAGAAGTTCCGGATTTATGTTTTACTTTCTCTGATCCAAGGTGAAAATCAGTGGTTGGTATCTGCAGTGAATGTAGAAAGCAATTCCCGCGTGCTGCCTGTAATCACCGCTCCTGGAATGCCGTGAGGCCTCAGTCAGTGGTTCTCAACCTGGGGCAATTTTGCTTCCCAGGGCACATTTGGCAATGTCTACGATGTCTTTGGTTGTTCCAATTTGTAAGGCAGGTGCTACTGGCATTTAGGGAGAGAGGGAAGGGATGCTGATCAACATTCTGCAATGCACAGGACATTTCCAGAAAAAGAATTCCTAGGTCTCAAATGGCGACAGTGCAGAAGGTGAGGAACCTTGTTCTTGGCCTTGTCTGTTGGTCAGTGCTACAAAATACATACAAAAACATACCCACATGTAGATAGCTATTGTTCTATTACCTATTTATGTATTAAAAACTCTGAATTATTATTGACACCAAACCCAAAGCAATGAGATTCTTTCCAGTCTCCTCCTTTCTATAGTTGTGACTCCTTTCTTGGACAATTATAAACCTTCATTCCATTATCATCAATATATTTACTTGCTTTCTGTGTACTAGAACTCACAGAAAGTGAAACATTATTCTAGATCAGTGTTTCCCAATTTATCTTCACAGGACACTCTTTCTCATGGTTGCTGATACATGTTAGCCCTTCCCCGCAAAACACAAAGGGTATGAGGAACAGAATCGTCTAGGAAAGTTGGAAGAGAATTAATCAGATTCTTATCACAAGTATTTCATGTTTTGATGAATATTCTAATGTGCATTGGTATCTCTGAATGGAGGCTTTTGTATACAGAATAATTTCAATGTATTTTTCGAGGAATCTTTGAAAATGTAATTAGGAGCATGTATTAACTCATAGCCACGTTTGTGCTGTGTGCAACAGTTTGCAAACACTGTTTTAGATCTTTTGCACCCTGCAAGGAGTTTTTCTAGATCTTTTCATGAACATAAAGTATTTCATGCTTTTGAGGAAATTCATTACTGAGAAATATTTATACAGCAGGTTTTCTCTGTATTAGTACACTATTACGTGAGACTGTGTATGTGTATATGAGATTGTGTGTGTGCATGCACCTGAACAAGGAGCCTGAGAGCTCAGGAGCCTGAGAGCTGCCCACTACGGGTCCCCTGATGGCTCACTCCATTCAGCAGCTCTTGTGTTCTCCCGGAAGCCCTCATTGCTATTCTCTGAGGTCTCTGGGTTCCCACTGCAGCATTTGTTATCACTGTCGTAGTTCAGCAGCACCATGGCATTTTCCTAGGGTAGCATCACATTGGACATGCACTCACTTTACCTCCTGTGCTTCCTACCAGTGGGCTCAACCTACTCCAAGGCACGCTCTTCTCATGAAACTCCCAGGCTGAGAAGGAAAGAAGGGGGTGTCTATCAGCTGCCGTGCCTGTGCCTCTCTGCTTCCTTTTTTCCATGCACATGGCACACTGCCTACTTGCTCAATGCTGTGGTCTCAGCCCTAGCACAGGAATCAGTAAGGAATTAGTTGACTGAAAGAATGGATTCTCTAACAATCTTTACAAAATGTGTTTTCCACATTTTTCAGACAAGGAACCTGCAACAAAAAGTGTCAGACCCCACACTGTGATCTCATCACTGCTGAGCTCTGCCTGGAATCTTGGAACTCTCCAGCGATGTCCTTTCCTTAAGAGTGGACGTGGGATGTCCACTCATTCAGTCAAAATAAGGTTATGGTGTGCCTGCTGTATGCTAGGAACTGTATTCTCATCAGAAAAGGAATCTCTCTATATTTTGGGAATACATGAAGAACAAAATGATGATGTGTAAGAGGTTCTTGCCAAACTGCTCGGCACAGAGAAGCCCTGGAGAAAGGGTGACAGTGTTGCTGGTGGGGGCTCTGCTGGCTGGTTTCCAGGACTCTTCCTCTGGGACAGCTTGTGCTTCCTGCCACCCTCCCCAGGGTCATTTCTTATCCTTCCCCAGTTGCATTTTGATATTTCCTTTAAAGATTTCACTATTTTTAAAAAGATGGAAAAGTAATTAAAACACTAGCCATCAAAACAGCAGTTCTCACAAGTAGTCATCATCACCTCATGGGAACTGCCAGCAAGCTATCCACATGGAATCATCTTATCCACACTGGGAAAGTCTCTGAAACACCCATAAAGGCATATTCATCCAATATGCACACTGAGTGTCCTCCACATTCCACAGATTGTGAGAAGCACAGACACATTACAGAGAATGAGATGGATACAATATTGCCTTCAATGAACTGGTTGCCAAGTCAAATTCTAACTGCAGAGAATGATCAGGAAAGATCAATTTGAGGAAATAACATTTGAGCTAGGCTTTTAAGGAGGAGAAAGAGCCAGCTGCAGAAAGCCAACAAGATGGGTGTTTGATGCAAAGAAAATCATAAACCGACCCCTAGCTGGAAATGATCCTAACCTGTGGAAGCTCCTGAATTGAGTGAGGGACCGGCCGGCAGGAGAGGTAAGCAGACTGGGTTTGGTGGATGAGCAGGTATCAATTCCTGCCATACCTTGCACACCGTGCTGAAGAATTTCTATTTTACTCCAAGTGAAATGAGAAGCCTTTGAAAGGTTTTACCAGGACATGACAAGACACCTTTTGTATTATTAGAAGGCTGGCATGGCCACAGGGAAGGAACGGGCTTCTAGTTGCTGAGAATGCGAGGGCGGAGAACAGTCAGGAGGACATTGCAGTTCCTCAGGAAAGAGAGGATAGTGGCCTGTGCCTGTGCAGTGGCTGGGAGTTGGAGCACAGGAGACTCAGGATGCCTATGAGAGGTGGCGGGGCAGGACTTGCTAAGGGCTGGGTAGAGGGCGCAGTGAGGAGGAAAGAACAGAACTCCAGCCCAGGCCTGAGTAAGTCACAGGATGGTTACTCAGCCAAGGCAGAGGTGAGGATGAGCAGATTGTCAGGGCTGGGGCTTTGGAGAGGAATCCAGAGCTGTTCCCACAGCGGCTTGGGATGTCACCCATGTAGGACTGTGGATCTCAAATGCTACTCCCTGGATCCAGCCTGGAGGTTCAGGTTTTATGAGAGTGCAGGGGAGGGCACCTCTCAATTTTGATCCTGGACTTCATATGGTGCAGTACCACATGGTTTTCCATTATGAATTAGTGATAGTCAATTTTAGTCTTTGCCAACCATATTTGGAAAATCAACATTAGCAGTCCTTAATCTAAAAAAGCATGGATTACAGGAACCCAGAGTCTATAACCCATGGCTTGGAAGGTGTCTGAGAGGGATCCTGGGCTGTGTCCGAGTTGGCAGGCAGGGTGGGTGGCTGATTTCTGAGAGACAGAGGGCATCTGATGGGAACTAAGGTGGGAAGAGGCTCACAGAGTGGCAATCATCCAAACTCACGATAAACAAGAGGACAATATGTTGAAATGTGACATGTGAAGATGAAGACATCATGAAGAGAATCTTCCAAGGCGGCAGAGAATCCAAAAGCTACAGGGCAATTCCTTTGCCCACAGCCACCTGCCCTGAAAATCCTGCTGGGTTCATGAGTTTGCAGAGAACCTCTGTAAGGTGGGGCCTGCATCCTCCACTTCACCACACTGACCACCAGAGGGAAGCACTCACCCACTGATGACCAGTCCCTCTGGTGCCTTCTACTCCAGCTTCACCCTGGGGAGCAGGCTCTGAAAGTGGCCCTGGGGTCGACATAGGGTCTGCCTTGCAGGAAGAAGCTCTACAAACTAAACACTTTCTGAGTGCTGTATGGGTTCTGCAGAGGCCCCTCTACTTGGCTCTGTCCTTGCTGCTCTGGGTTACCTGGTTGTGCAGGGTTTTATTGCTCAGAGCAATGGCCAGTAGATGGCACAGCTTCCTGTTCCTGCAGCTGTCCCCACGGCCCCTGCTGGACAGGCCCAGAATGGACCCTCTCAGAAGACAAGGACTCTCTCAGGGTGGGTGATGAACATGTGAACACCTCTGTGGACAAGACTGGTTTCTTTCCTCTCTTTCACTCTTCCCCCTTCTGCTGATCTCCCTGTTCACTCTCTTCCTCCCCTCCCCCTTTACTAAAGCTACCCATCTCCCAACTACTTCTTCTTCATGGTCCCTTCTGGAGGTCAGAAGTATGAATGCCTGGGAAAATCTACTTTTGTTCCTGTGGTTAACAGGGACACGCGATTCATTTGTGGCAGACACTGTTTTCCATCCACGATGAGGAGTCTAAGGAGAAGATTTACCTGAGTCCCGACCTGATAAATCTCTAGAGGGTAGAACTCTCTTACTAGTACCTGGTCAGGCCTGGTGCTTACATTCTGCTCCAAATAGCTTCATCTTCTCCCATAAAACATAATATCACCACCATCTCCATCCAAGCCATCACCATTATCATCACGACAATCACCACTGTCCCATCACCATCACCGTTATCACCACTGTTGTAACCATCATCACTAGTGTCACCATCATTATCTCCACCAACATCACTATCATCACTCTCAGTACCATCAGCACATTTATCCCCATTATCATCAACACCCCATCACCACTATTACCATCACTATCAACCACCATCACCATCACCACCATCACCATCATTATCAACACCATTGCCATTGCCATCATTATTACTACTAACATCACCATCACCACTATCACCACAACCACCACCATTACCATCATCACTACCATCACTACCACCATTGCCATCACCATCACCACCGCAGTCACCATGGTAATCCTCATCAGTAACACCATCATCATCATGACTACCATTACCAGTATCAACATGACCACCATAACCACCATCATCACCACATCACTATCTTCATTACCATCATCATCACCATAATCACCGCCACTCTCACCACCATCATCATTATCATCACCACCATCTTCTCCCTTATCACCACCATCACCATTACTGCCACCACCATCAACATCCGCACTTTTGCCACATCATAACCACTACCACCACCATCACCAACATTATCACCACCATCATCACTACCATCACCACGCTATGACCATTATTACCAACATGACCACTGCAATCCCCATCATCACTGTCACTATCACCACCATTACTATCATCATCACCAGAATCACCACTGCTGCTATAGCATCATCATTAGCATCTTCACCACCATCACCATCTCCACCTCCACAATACCATCATCATCACCATCATCATTATCACTGTCACTGCCGGGTGTAAGCAGTTACTCTGCATTGGGCACTGTTTTCTGCCGTTTATCAACCTCGTGTGATTATACAGTCACTCTGATTCTATATTTTATACAGAAAAAGAAGGTGGTAATTGGCTTTGTAACATTATAACTGCCTTCTATTCTCAGAACTATTCTGACATCAATAAAAAAGAAGACTTATTTTATTTCTCATCTCCCACATTGCTGGATGCCGTCTAGATAGGTCTGGTCTGGACATCCACAGTGAACTCCTCACTGGTCCACTAGTCTCCACCCTTAGATTCTGTTTCTCTGGTTCTCAAATGTTCTGAAAGCCACATCCCCTGCCACATGAGGCCCTGGAAACTTGCCCTCTGTGGCTGCCCTCCAGCTTTTGCCCATCATATAGCTTGGCCTTTAGAGAAGCTGGACTTCCTTGATGTTGTCAGACACATCCTGTCCAAGCTTATATGAATTTGCCCTTCTGGAAAGTGCACCTGTAGCTCCCCACCCACCCTAGATCTTTGCCTCTTCAAATATAACATGCTTCCCAAGTTCAGGTCTACACAAACCTTTTCTATAAATCCTTCTCTGATCCATGTAACCAGGTGTGAACCTTTTGATTTTGGTCTCCTACAGCACTTTTATGTTGACGATAGGCATTTATCCTCCTCCTCTCATGGTCTTTCTTACTCGTGTGTGTATTTCTGTCCCCCACTAGTCCATGAGGTCCTGGAGAGCAAGGACTGAGTCTCCTTCCCCATGTGATGTGCCTTTCAGAGATCACTGAGAGAATCACAAACCAAAACTAGCTAATAATAATGTCACCTTACAATGAACATAATTCAATAATTTATTATAGCATCACATAACTGCTTAGTAGTTACTATTACTGTCTCCATTTTACAGATGAAGAAATTGAACCACAGAGGGGCAAGTATTACAAAGTCGCACAGCTTATAAGTGGAAGAACCAGGCTTTTAACCCATGCAGTCTGGTTGCATGCTTTTGGCATGAGGTTAGATGTCATAGCAGTCCCCAGTCCTCAACACCTTTGGATACTTGGCAAATTCCATGGTGGACCCAGTTTGATAGCCTTTGACCTGGAGCTCAGTGTTTGAAACCCCTGAAACTCCAGGGTCATCTCTCCTCATATGCAACTTGACACTTATTCACGCCCATATGTCTTGGCACAGACTCCCTGTTTGGAATTCCCTTCCCCTATGTCACCTCATTGATTCCTCTTCAACTTTTGTGATTCCACAGAAATTACATTCTCCATAAAGATGACTGTCAAGATTGGGCTACCCAGAGGGAGACCTTGTAACCAGAATTCAATTTCCTGTGGCTTATCTGGAAGGCAGTCCCAGGGTACACTCCTAGGACAGTGAGGAAATGAAATAGGGATGAGAAGATGGTCAATACTATGAGTGTGAGCTGTCAGGCTACTGCTATGCAGCTCCTTTCTGCTGGGAACTTCTGGGAGATTGTGTTTAACATGTCAGCTGGTGTCAGTCCTTGGAGAATGTGCCAGGGAATTAGTTATCTTGCACTTACTCGGGCTATTTGTACAGGTGAATAGGTACAGATGCTGGCAATTGGAAGTTGGGCTGGTAGGTGCTCAAGTAGAGAGGACCTAGGAATGTGGGCAGCTTGTCCTCCCCTCCCAGCCTCTGTGGGTTTGGTTCCCTTCTCTGTGCTCCCCAGTGCCCTGTTCTCTCCTCTGATTTCCACTTCCCTGTCTAGCAGACCTGACATTCATTGAGGGTGGATGACTCGGATCTTCCTGCTTGATATCTCCAGCACCCAATCGAGCATCTACCACACATCACATGCTCAATAATACAGGAGGAGGACATAATTAGGCCCATTTTATGACAAGCCTGAAAATTTTCTATAAATCTTTGTTTAACAACTTTAATTTATGGACAAATTTTCTTGAATAATTAAAAGAGAAACATTTTATAAAAGTTGCAGGAACAAAAAGCAAATAGCTTTATGTCATTTAAAAAAAAATCACACAGAAAAGTTAAAATGTCTATAAAGGAAATGAGAGACAAGGAAAATTGTAATCATTAGCTTGGAGGCCCAAAAGTAAAATAAGGTAAAGGTGAAAATGAATCACAGGTGCCATGAAGCTCATTCCCTTCCATGAAACAAGAAATTGGGTAAGAGAGGCAACCCGAAGCCACGTGCCAGCACCCAGACCATTCCAAGTGGGTTCAGGGCAAAATAATCTTGGCATCTTGGTGAACTTGGTGGGTGAAAACACAAATGATCATCAAGGTACTCTGCCTAGGTGATGCTTGACTGCCCAAAGATGGGTAAAATATTTTCTGTGTACTTTAAGGCATTTTCAGGATACTGTATACATACATACATATATATATATATGTATATATATATATGTGTATATATATATATATATATACTTTTTTTTTTTTGAGATGGAGTCTCACTGTGTCACCCAGGCAGCAGTGCAGTGGCTCAATCTCAGCTAAATACAACCTCTGCCTCCTATATTCAAGGAATTCTCCTGCCTCAGCCTCCCAAGTAGCTGGGACCGAGGGTATGCGCTACCATGCCCAGCTAATTTTTGTATTTTTAGTAAAGACAGGGTTTCACTATGTTGGCCAGGCTGCGAACTCCTAACATCAAGTGATCCACCTGCCTTGGCCTCCCAAAGTGCTGGGATTATAGGCATGAGCCATCCCCCCTGTGAGGTGACTGTATTTTATTATACTTCTATTATTTGGTTTCAGGTCCACTGTGTCCAAAATGTCTGGGGAAGTGGATGTGGTGAGCAGGGAGAAACTGGGATCTGAGCTGTGCTATTGCTTGCCTGGTATCCTGGTGCTGTGGGCAGAAGCACAGACATCTGCCTGGTGTGATTGAGTGGGTATTTGTGATAGTCTTTAGGGCTGTCCCTTGAGTGCTTCTGTTTCTTATGTGTACAAGACAGGATTGTCCTTCCCCTTCCTTTGAGTTTGTTGTAGTCATGACCTGCTTTGGTCTATATAATAGATGAATAAGTGACATCTGATACTTCCAGTTGCACTTGGGGAAAGCTGGTGCTTATTGCCTTGGCCCCTGATACTGTTGTGAGGGTGTCTTCTCCATCATTTTGGGATCCAGAGTGAGCACAACATCGTTCAGCACCCCCGACACACATGCAGTGCATCTATACAAATAGCAGTCACAATAATGGAATGGTATGTTGCTGTCTTAAGTCCCTCATACTTTTTTTTGTTACCACAACATAACACAGCTCATCCTGACTGATGCCACCATTTCCAGATAAGAGAAATGTGACTGAGAAAGATTAAGATATTTTCTTAAGATTGGACATTGTGTTCCTACTCATTGTGCTTGTGTTATAGGTATGTGTTCTGGTTTTGACAATTAAGATATAGACAAAATGAGGGCAGAAACATTTGATTATTTACTCAGAGCAGGAGAGGGAGAAATAGAATTAATGTGAAAGGAAGAAGATATGTAAGGAGGAAAAATAATAAACTAGGAACCAAGCACATGCAATCTTTATAATTTCTTAGAGTTTTCTTCTCTTTTGAAAGTCTGTTTTATTTTAAAAAAGGAAGGAGGATCTTCCATTAATTTTATAGGACATCTCATGCTTTTTGTAAAACAGAGTTTTATTCATTTTCCACTAAATACAAATATTTATTGCCCATCTACTATACACTATACATTCACCTTTGTTCTGCATATTTCTCCTCTTTTTAAAAGGTATAATTTGTCAACATTCAGTTCATAGATTTATAGCCAAATGTTTTCTGTATACCTATTGGTTTCACTTTGATCTCCTATATCCAGAAAAAGAAAATAATCAAGAAAAGACTTTAATAACTAATTATAAGATAAACATTAAGGCTTCTGTGTACACTATACAGTTTGTTTTGAAATTATTTTTGTACTCATTCATTCATTTCTCTTAATTTTTTTTCCAGTTGAAAGAGAGTTTATTTAAGCACAGAGATCAAGCAAGAGTGGAGCACAGGACACACTTTCAGGTTGCCTTGGGGACTGCTCTGTAGAACAAAAAATCAAACTCAAGATTTTAAGGAAAAAAAGTACAAGTGAAGAGAAGGCATGATTACCAAAGTTGTTGATCTAATTCTCATTGATTTACAGAAATAACAGTGGCTAATGATCAGCTATACATTGTTGAATTATAGGATGTATGGCATTTAAAAATGTATTTATTTAAAACTAATTTTTTTTTAGATTTTTGATGGATTTAGGGGTACAGGTGCAGTTGTGTTACATGTATATATTTTGTAGAGATGAAATCTGGGCTTTTACGTACAACTACCCAAAAAAGATACATTGTACCCAATAGGCAGCATTTCACTTTCACCCTCATTCTATCCTGCCACTGTTTGGAGCCTCCAATGTCTATCATTCCACTCAGTAAGTCCATGTCCATGGTTTAGCACCCATGTATAATTGGGAACATGCAGTTCTTGATTTTCTGTTTCTAAGTCATTTCACTAAGGGTAATGGCCTCCAGTTCCACACACATGCTGCAAAAGTCATAATTTCATCCACTTTTATGGCTGAATAGTATTCCATGGTATATATCTACCAGATTGTTTTATTCAATGATGTGTTGATGGACACTTAGGTTGATTTTGCAATTTTGCTATTCTGAATTGTGCTACAATAAACATACAAATGCAGAAGGCTTTTTTATATAATGATTTCTTTCTTTTTGGGGAGTACATCTGCAGTAGTGGAATTGCTGGATTGAAGGGTAGTTCTATTTTTAGTTTTCTATAAATTATCATACTGTTTTCCATAGACGTCATACTAATTACACACCAACCAATACATATTTTCCAACATCTTGCTTTTTGACCTTTTTTGAGACAGGGTCTCCCTCTGTTGCCCAGGCTGAAGTGCAGTGGCATGATCATAGGTCACTGCAGCCCCAACCTCTTGGGCTCAATGCATCCTCCTGGCTCTGCCTCCTGAGTAGTAAGGACTACAGGCCCATACCACCACACCTGGATATATTTTTTCTTGTTTGTCGAGACAAGGTCTCACTATGTTGCCCAGGCTTATCTTGAATGCCTGGACTCAAGTGATTCACCCACCTCAGCCTCTCAAAATACTGTGATGACAAGCATGAACCACTGCACTTGGCCATTTTTTGACTGTTTAATAACAGCCATTGTGACTAGTATAAGATGGTATGGCATTACGGCTTTAATTTTCATTTCTCTGATATTTAATTATGTTAAGTATTTTCATATGTTTGCCGTTTATATGTCGTTTATTTAAAAATGTCTGTTCATACCCTGTGGCCACTTTTTAATGGGGTTATTCTTGTTTTTCTTGTTGAGTTGTTTAAGTTCCTTGCAGAGCCTGGATATTAGCTCTTTGTCAGATACACTGTTGGCAAATCTTTTCGCCCATTCTGCAGGTTGTTTGTTTACTGAGAATTATTTCTTTTGATGTGCAGAAGCTTTTTAGTTTTATTAAATCCCATTTCTCTGTTTTGGTTTTTGTCCTATTTTATTTTGAGGACTTCATGATAAATTCTTTGCCTAGACCAATATTTAGAAGAGTTTTTCCTAAGTTGTCTTCTAAGATTTTTTTAGTTTCAGTTCTTACATTTAAGTCTTTAATCTGCCTTGAGTTAATTTTTGTATGTGATGGAAGGTAAGAGGCCAATTTCATGAATCTACATATAGCTCAGCAATTATCCCAGCACCATTTATTGAATAGAATGTGATTTCTCTTTATAAAATTTTGTCAACTTTCTCAGAGATCAGTTGGTTGTAGCTATGTGGCTTTATTTTTCCGTATGCGTCTCTTTCTATAACATGACCATGCTGTTTTGGTTACTACAGCCATACAATATAATGTGATCTGTCCAATTTTATTCTCTTTGCTTAGCATTACTTTGGGTATTCAAGATCTTTTTTGGTTCCATGTGAATTTTACGATTTTTTTTTCTGATTCTATGAAGAATGACATTGGTAGTTTGATAGTAATTTAATTGAACATGTAGATAGCTTGGGCAGTATGGTCATTTTAATGATATTGATTCCCCCAGTCTATAAGCATGGGATTTTTACAATATATTTTTGCCATCTATTATTTCTTTCTTTAGTGTTTCATAGTTCTCTTTGTAGAGATCTTTCACTCCTTGATTAAGTGTATTTCAAGGCATTTTATTACTTTTTGTAACTATTATGAATTGGATTGAGTTCTTGATTTGGTTCTCAGCTTGGACATTATTGTTATATAGAAATGCTACTGATTTTTGTACATTAATTTTGTATCCTGAAACTTTCATGAATAAATTTATCAAATCGAGGAGTCTTTTGGGGGAATCTTTAGGGTTTTCTAGGTATAAGATCATATAAAAAATATGAGAATTTGACCTCCTCTTTTAGAACTTTGATGTACTTTATTTCTTTCTTCTGCCTGATTGCTTTAGCTAGAACTTCCAGTAGTACGTTGAATAGGAGTCCTCGTAGTGGATATCCTTGCCTTGTTCTTATTCTTAGGGAAAATGCTTTCAACTTTTCTTCATTCAGAATGATGTTGGCTTTGGGTTTGTCATATATGGCATTTATTGTTTTGAGGTATGCTCCTTGTATGCCTAATTGGTAAGGGTCTTTATTATGAAGAGATGCTGGATTTTGTTGAATGCTTTTTCTGAATCTTTTGATATGATCACATGTTTTTTGTTTTTAATTCTGTTTATATGGTGAATCCTATTTTTTGATTTGTGTATGTTGAATCAATCTTGCATCTCTGGAATAAAACCCACTCAATCTTGGTGTATTATGTCTTTGATATGCTGTTAGATTTTGTGTGGTAGCATTTTGTTGAGGATTTTTGCTTCTATGTTTATTAGAGATATTGGTTTGTAGTTTTTTGTTGTTGTTTTTGGTTGTGTTCTTGTCTATCTTTGGTATCATTGCAATGCTGACTGCATAGAATAAATTAGAGAAGATTCCCTTTTTGGAACAGTTTCAGTAAGATTGGCAGCAGTTCTGTCTGGTACATCTGATAGTATCTGGGTTTGAACTCATCTGGTCCTAGGCTTTTTTGTTGTTGGGATTTTTTTTTTCATACTAATTCAATTTTATTACTTATTATTGGTCGGTTCAAAATTTCTATTTTTCCTGGTTGAACCTTAGGGGTTGTATATTTCCAGAAATCCATCTATTTCTTCTAGGTTTTCTCATTTGATCACATAGAGATGCTCAGAGTAGTCTTTGATAATCTTCTGTATTTCTGTTGTTATCAGCTGTAATGACACCTTTATCACTTCTGCTTGTACTTGTTTGAATCTCTTCTCTTTGTCTGTTGGTTAATCTAGCTAGTGGTCTATTGATTTTGTTGATCTTTTCAAACAACCAACTTCATTTCATTGATTCTTTTTTTTTTTTTTCTTGGTCTCAATTTCATTTAGTCCTTTTCTGATTTTTATTCTTTTTTTCTTTTTTACTAGCCTTGGGTGTGGTTTGTTTTTTTTTCCTCAAGTTTTGTGAGGTATAACCTTAAGTTGCTTATTTGAGATCTTTCTATCTTTTTCATGTAGGCAGTGAATGTTTTAAACTTCCCTCTTAGCACTGATTGTGTTGTTTTTCGGATATTTTTTGCAAGCCATATCTTTATTTTTATTCATTTACACTTTTTTTGATGTGGGTCTTAATTTCATCATTGATCCAACAGTCGTTCAGAAGCAGATCATTTAATTTTCATGTATTTGTATAGTTTTGAGTATTCCTCTTAGTGTTGATCTGTATTTTTATTTCACTGTTGTTTTTAGAAGGTACTTGATATGATTTCAATTTTTTTACATTTATTGAGATTTTCCTTGTGGCATAGCATGTGATAAATTTTTGAGAATGTTTCATTCATACATGAGAAGACTGTATATTCTGAGGTTGTAGGGTAGAATATTTTGTAATTATCTGTTAGGTCCATTTGCTCTAGAGTTCAACTTTAATCCAGAATTTTTTGTTGTTGTTGATTTTCTGCCTCAATGAACTGTCTAGTTCTGTCAGTGGGATATTGAAGTCCCATACAAATACTGTATTGGTAGCTATCTTTTTTTTGGTGTACTAGTATTTGTTTTATGAATCTAGGTGTTCTAATATTTGGTGCCCATGTATTTGGAATTGTTAGATCTTCTCAAATAAATTTCTTTATCATTATATAATTACCTTCTTTGTCTCATTTATAGATTTTTCTATATTTTTTACTTTTTTCTTCTCTCTCTGGAATATCTATGACTCTTATTTTTAAATGCTTTTTATATGGTCGCATATTTCTTGAAATCTTTAATCATTAAATTTTTTGTCCTTTATTTTTGTCTCACTGGATTAGTTTGAAAGACCTACTTTCCATCTCTGAAATAATTTCTTCCACTTTGGTCAAGCCTACTGTTGATGCTTTTACCTGGATTTTAAAATTTCATCAATACAGTTTTTATTTTTAGTAGTTGTATAGGTTATTAAAAATCTATCTCTTTTTTCATGTCTTGAATGGTATTTCTGATTTATGTTACTTTTCAACTATCTCTTGGATTATTTTGTGCTTTCTAAAAATCAGTATTTTAAATTCTTTATCTAGCATTTCAAAAAAAATTATTTTCATGAAGACCCATTTCTGGAGAGTTAGTGTGGTCCTTTTGAGGTATTGTTACTCTCTGCTTTTCCATACTTTTGAATTTTGTTTTGCTGATTCCTTCTCATCTGCAAAAGCTATCACTGCTTCCAATTCTTAAATTTACTTTCATTTAGAAGGGATGTTTTTGTTTTTTTTCTTTTCTCCCTTGAGAATGTGTATAATGTCTGCTGTGTAGGGTTCAACTTTGGTTCTGGGCTTTCATTGTCAAAGGTTCTGTGTATGTTCCTTGGTTATAGATAGTCTTTGTATGGTGGCTTTCTCAGATGTTGGTTGTAGTAGTGGTGTAGGGATGAATGAGTGGGTTCACTGTCTCCTACAAGTCCAGTATGGTTGAGGTCTCAGGAAGCTTATCTCATTCTCCAGTGCAATGCATTTCTGTCAGCAGATTTTCTATTAGATGGTGTCATTTATTTTCCAAGCCAGAGTGTGGTGCTTATGGATAAGAACCAGCTAAGGCTGATGCAGATGGGGCATATACTTGATCTTTGTTTATCGCGAGATGCTTTCTGTTGCCTCAGGCAATGGGCTATGTTGTGGAATGCACAGTGGTGTGAGCTCCTTGTACAGTCCTGGACTGAGGGAACAAGCTAGTTGGGGCCAGAGAATGCAGACATGCCTAAATGTCTGCCAGTGGTAAGGGCAAGCACTAGCTCTGAGGGCAGATAAAGAGGCAGCTGCAAAACATCCAGAGATGTGCCTGGGTATGGAGGGGATAACCCTCTGCTGCCCAAAGTTCTCTGCCTGGAAAGGGAGTGGTAACATACCCTCCTAATCTTGAAAAGTGAGTACTCCACATGCCTGAAGATATGTCCAGGCATGGAGCATAGTGGGTGCTGCTGATTCAAGACCTATGCACCTGAAGGGAGGGGTGGCTGAGGCTCCTAATCCAGGTGAGAAGGTTCTCCAAATGCCTGGGAATGGGCCCAGCATGGAGTGGAGAGGGTGCTGCTGCAGAAAGATCTCTGCGTGAGAAGGGAGGGGCAGCTCAGATTCCTACTCCGGGTAAGTGGGTCCTCAACATGCCTGGAAGTATCCCTGAGCATGACAGAGAGGGCACTGCTGTACCAAGATTTCTGCACAGGATAAGAGAAGTGACTCAGGGTTCCAGTCCAGTAGAGCAGGTGTGCTGAATGCTTGGGACGATACCTTAGAGTGGAGTAGAAAAGTACAGATGCACTAAGATCTCTGCATTAGAAGATAAAGGCAACTTATGCTCCTAATCCAGGTGAGGGGGTGTACTGAATTCTTGAAATTATGCCTGGTTGTGGAGTGAAGAGGGTGCTTCTGCACCAAGATGTCTGCACGGGAATGGAGGGGTGACCCAGGATCTTAATCTAGGTGAGCAGATGGGCCAAATGCCTGGAAATATGCCCCTCAGTGAGGAACAAAAAAATTTGCTGCAGAGCAGTGAAATGGCTGTTGCAACAAGGTCCTTGCAGGAAAGGCTGCTAGGCCCTTATTTCAGGAAGTGGAAGTGTTGAATGCTGGGAAATATGCCCAGGCTTGGACCTGAGGGGGTTTGTTGCTTTGCCAAGTTATTTGCATGTTAAGGGAGCTGTGGCCCACACTCCCGATTCAGACCAGCAGCTCTGTCTTTGAGTATGCTCTGTAGGCCCATGAGAAGAATGTATGTTCTGTGGTTGATGTGAGAGGTGAAGACAGCTAGGCTTCTGGGTCAGGTGGGGACTTGGAGAACTCTTCTATCTAGCTAAAGGATTGTCAATGCACCAATCAATGCTCTGTGTCTAGCTGAAGGTTTGTAAATGCACCAGTCAGCACTCTGTAAAAACAGACCAACCAGCACTCTGTAAAATAGACCAATCAGCAGGATGTGGGTGCGGCCAAATAAGGGAATAAAAGCTGGCCACCTGAGCCAGCCGCTGCTACCTGCTTGGGCTGCCTTGCATGCTGTGGAAGCTTTGTTCTTTCGCTCTTCACAATAAATCTTGCTGCTGCTCACTCTTTTGGTCTGCACTACCTTTATGAGCTATAATCCTCACCATGAAGGTCTACAGTTTCACTCCTGAAGTCAGTGAGACCATGAACCCACCAGGAGGAATGAACAACTCCAGACGCGCCACCTTTAAGAGCTGTAACACTCACTGTGAAGGTCTGTGGCTTCACTTCTGAAGTCAGCAAGACCACAAACCCAGCAGAAGGAAGAAACTCCAGACACATCTGAGCTTCAGAAGGAACAACTCTGGACACACCATCTTTAAGAACTGTTAACACTCACCACAAGGGTCCATGGCTTCATTCTTGAAGTCAGCAAGACCAAGAACCCACCAGAAAGAACCAATTCTGGACACATTTTGGTGACCACGAAGGCACTATCATCTATCACCAAGCAGTGAGTACCATTGGACCCCTTTTGCTATTTATTCTGTCCTATTTTTCCTTAGAATTTGGGTGCTAAATACTGGGCACCTGTCGGCCTGTTAAAAGTGACTAGCGCAGCTGCCGGACTAAAGACATGGGTGTCAGGCTTTCTGGGAAAGGGCTCTCTAACAACCCCCAACTCTTTGAAATTGGGAGCGTTGGTTTGCCTGGAACCAGCTTCCACTTTTCCTGTACTTCTGGGCTGAGCTGGAGGTCAACAGAGAGGAAAGCCATTCAGCTCTCAGGGTCAACAAGTTGGTTGACCCTGCGGCCATGAGCGGAACTCTCAAATTCATGTCGCCCAAGCAAGACTCGCCCATCTGTCCTATCTATCCTATCTCTCCTGACCCTTGCCTCCTGGGTTCTAATGCTTGTCAGACAAACTTCCTCTCACCTCTCTTCTCTGAGGCTAGTCCCACTTCTAAAAACTACTCCCTGTCTCTGGTGCTTTTCTAGTTTCTCCTGTAAGAGTGATTTCTAGTATAAACTTCAGGACTCTGTTACCTTCTTTAGGCTCCCTGGCTCACCAATCAGAAAGACAAAATTTTTGCCGAAAGCCCCATCACAGGGGGGACTATCTGGAATTTTAGGATCCCTCCTCAGACAAGCAGGCCTAGAGAAGCTATTCTGGAAGCTAGGATATGGGGAGCTTCAGAAATGATATCCTTCCTATTCATATAAGTGAGGACAAAAAGGCATCACTCTTCCACCTCTGATGATCCCTCCCCTCCCTCAGGCTATGGCCCTCCGCTTCATTTTTCAGGCATAACATCTTTATAGGACAGAGTTAAAGTCCCAATACTAACATGAGAATGCTTAGGACTAACAAGTTTTCAAGAATGCATTGGTAAGGGCCACTAAATCCAATTTTTCTCAGTCTTCTTTGTGGTCTAGGAGGACAGGCAAGGGTGCAGGTTTTTAAGAATGCTTTGGTAAGGGCCACTAAATCTGACCTTCCTCAGTCCTCCTTGTGGAAGAAAACTAACGTTTGTGTTGCTGCACTGGTGAGTGCAACTATTCCAATCAGCAGGGTCCAGGGACTGTTGTGTGTTCTTGGGCAAGAGTTGTTTCTGCTGCTGCGTCGGTGAGTGCAACTATTCCAATCAGCAGGTACCAAGGACCATTGTGGGTTCTTGGGCAGGGGGAGAAACAAGCAAACCAAAACCATGGGCAGTTTTGTCTTTCATATGGGAAACACTCAGGCATCGACAGGCTCACCCTTGAAATGCATCCTAAGCCATTGGGACCAATTTGACCCACAAACCCTGAAAAAGAGGTGTCTCATTGTTTTCTGCAGTACGGCTTGGTCCCAATATTCTCTCTCTGAAGGGGGAAAATGGCCATCTGATGGAAGTATAAATTACAATACTATCCTGCAGCTTGACCTTTTCTGTAAGAGAGAAGACAAATGGAGTGAAATACCTTATATCCAAGCTTTCTTTACATTGAAGGAGAATACACAACTATGCAAAGCTTGCAACTTACATCTCACAGGATGACCTTTCAGCTTACCCCCATATCCTAGCCTCCCTATAGCTCCCCTTCCTATTAATAATAGGCATCCTCTAATCTCCCCCACCCAGAAGAAAATAGGCAAACAAATCTCCAAAGGACCACAAAAACTCCTGGGCTATCAGTTATGTCCCCTTCAAGCTGTAGGGGGAAGGGAATTTGTCCCAACCCAGGTAGATGTCCCTTTCTCCCTCTCTGATTTAAAGCAGATCAAGACAGACCTGGGGAAGTTTTCAGATGATCCTGATAGGTACATAGATGTCCTACAGGGCCTAAGGCAAACCTTCAATCTCACTTGGAGAGATGTCATGCTATTATTAGATCAAGTCCTGGCCTTTAATGAAAAGAATGCAGCTTTAGCTGCAGCCCAAGAGTTTGGAGATACCTGGTATCTTACTCAAGTTAATGATAGAATGACAGCTGAAGAAAGGGACAAATTCCCTACTGCTCAGCAAGCCATCCCCAGTATGGATCCCCACTGGGACCTCGACTCAGATCATGGGGACTGGAGTCACAAACATCTGTTAACCTGTGTTCTAGAAGGACTAAGGAGAATGAGGAAAAAGCCCATGAATTATTCAGTGATGTCCACCATGTCAGGGAAAGGAAGAAAATGCTTCTGCCTTCCTCGAGCAGCTATGGGAGGCCTTAAGAAAATATACTCCCCTGTCACCCGACTAACTAGAGGGTCAATTGATCCTAAAAGATAAGTTTATTACCCAATCAGCTGCAGATATCAGGAGAAAGCTCCAAAGTAAGCCCTGGGCCCTGGACAAAATCTGGAGGCATTATTAAACCTGGCAACTTCGGTGTTCTATGATAGGGACCAAGAGGAACAGGCCCAAAACAAAAAGCTAAATCAGAGAAAGGCCACAGCCTTAGTCATGGCCCTCAGACAAACAAACCCTGGTGGTTCAGAGAGGACAGAAAATGGAGTAGGCCAATCACCTGGTAGCGCTTGTTATCAGTGTGGTTTACAAGGACACTTTAAAAAAGATTGTCCTATGAGAAACAAGCTGTCTCCTCATCCGTGTCCACTATGCCAAGGCAATCACTGGAAGGCACATTGCCCCAGAGTGCAATGGTTCTCTGGGCCAGAAGCCCCAACCAGATGATCCAACAACAAGACTGAGGGTGCCTGGGGCAAGTGCCAGCTCATGTCATCACTCTCACTGAACCCCGGGTATGTATAACCATTGAGGGCCAGGAAATTGACTTCCTCCTGGACACTGGCACAGCTTTGTCAGTGTTAATCTACTGTTCTGGACAGCTGTCCTCAAGGTCTGTTACCATCTTAGGAATCCTGGGACAGGTATTTCTCTCACTTCCTCAGTTGTAATTGGGAGACTTTGCTCTTTTCACATGTCTTTCTTGTTATGCCTGAAAGTCCCATACTCTTATTAGGGAGGGATATATTAGCCAAAGCTGCAGCTATTGTTTACATGAATATGGGGAACAAGTTACCCATCTGTTGTCACCTGCTTGAGGAGGGAATCAACCCTGAAGTCTGGGCATTGGAAGAAACAAATTCAAGCTCCAGCCTTAAACCTTCCCACAAGACAAAACTTCTCTTTATACATCACAAGGAGAGCAGGAATAGCTCTTGGAGTCCTTACTCAGACTCGTGGGACAACCCCACATCAGTGGCATACTTAAGTAAGGAAATTGATGTAGTAGCAAAAGGCTGGCCTCACCATTTATGGGTAGTTGTGGTGGTGGCCGTCTTAGTGTTAGAGGTTATCAAAATAATACAAGGAAAGGATCTCACTGTCTGGACTACTCATGATGTAAATGACATACTAGGTGCAAAACAAAGTTTATGGTTATCAGACAAACACCTACTTAGATACCAGGTGCTAGTCCTTGAGGGACTGGTCCTTCAAATATGTATGTGCATGGCCCTCAACCCTGCCACTTTTCTCCCAGAGGATGAGGGGCCAATCGAGCATGACTGCCAAAAAATTATAGTCCAGATTTATGCCACCTGAGATGATCTCTTAGAAGTCCCCTTAGCTAATCCTGACCTTATACTATATACTGATGGAAGTTCATTTGTGGAGAATGGGATATGAAGGGCAGGTTATGCCATAGTAACAGTACTTGAAAGTAAGCCTCTTCCCCCAGGGACCAGTGCCCAGTTAGCAGAATTAGTGGCACTTACCCAAGCCTTAGAACTAGGAAAGGGAAGAAGAATAAATGTGTACACAAATAGCAAGTATGCTTATCTAATCCTACATGCCCATGCTGCAATCTGGAAAGAAAGGGAGTTCCTAACCTCTGGGAGAACCCCCATTAAATACCACAAGAAAACCATAGAGTTATTGCACGCAGTGCAAAAACCCAAGGAGGTGGCAGTCTTACACTGCCAAACCCATCAAAAGGGGAAGGAGAGGGGAGAACAGCAGCATAATCAGCTGGCAGAGGCAGGGAAAGACCAGCAGAAAGGAAGGAGAGAAAGAGACAGAAAGTCAGAGAGAGAGAGACAGAGAGAGGAAGAGAGAGAGAAAAAAGGAGTCAGAGAGAAAGAAAGAAAGAGACAAAGTCAAAGAGACAAAGAGAGGAAGAGAGAGGACAAAGAGGGAGTCAGAGAGAGAGAGAGAGAAAGAGAGACACAGAAAGTCAAAGAGAGAGAGGAAGAGACAGAAAAAGAGAGAGTCAGAAAGAGAGAGACAAAGAAATCAAAGAGAAAGAGAGATAGAAGTAATAAAGAAAAAAGTGTACCCTATTCCTTTAAAAGCTAGGGTAAAATTAAAACCTATAATTGATAAATGAAGGTTTTCTCCGTAACCCTATAACACTCCAATACCACCTTGTCATTGTAAACAAGGGTGTAGCCCGAAAGCACTGAGGCCACTGACAACCCGTAGCCTTCCTATCAAAAATCCTTAACCCAGCAGGTTTCCTAACGGGGGATCTAAATCTTAATTAATTACTGTACAAAGGTCCGACCAGATCTAGGAGGAACTCTCTTCATGACAGGAGGCTAGATGGTTCCTCCCAGGTGATTAAGGAAAAAGACACAACGGGTATTCATTAAGTGATAAGGAAAATCATAGAAGCAGAATTAGGAAAATTGTCTAATAATTGATCTGCTCAAGGGTGCGAGCTGTTTACACTAACCCAAACCTTAAAGTACTTACAGAATCAGGAAGGAGCCATCCATACCAGTTCTAAGTTAATATGGACTGAACGAGGTCTTATTAATAGCAAAGAATAATTGAAATCCCAAACTTAAAAGGTTTTCAACAAAAGTAAAGTTTGCTAAAAGTTAACAGTGTAAGCATATATTATCCTAACTTCCAGTCTTGTGAAATCAGACCCTATCAGTACCCTATAATTGATATTATAGCTCAAGTATAATTGATATTATAGCTCACGTACCCTATAACTGATATTAAAGCTCAAGTCCGTCAGTGCAGAGCTATACAACTAATACCCCTACTTATAGGGTTAGCAATGGCTACTGCTACAGGAACTGGAATAGCCGGTTTATTTATTTCATTATCCTACTACCACACACTCTCAAAGGATTTCTTAGACAGTTTGCAAGAAATAGCGAAATCTATCCTTACTCTACAATCCCAAATAGACTCTTTGGCAGCCATGATTCTCCAAACCACCGAGGCCTAGACCTCCTCACTGCTGAGAAAGGAGGATTCTGTACCTTCTTAGGGGAAGAGTGTTGTTTTTACACTAACCAGTCAGGGACAGTATAAGATGCCACACGACATTTACAGAAAAAGGCTTCTGAAATCAGATAACACCTTTCAAGCTCTTATACCAACCTCTGGAGTTGGGCAACATGGCTTCTCCCCTTTCTAGGTCCCCTGGCAGCCATCTTCCTATTACCTGCCTTCGGGCCCTGTATTTTTAACCTCCTTGTCAAATTAGTTTCCTCTAGGATTGAGGCCATCAAGCTTCAGATGGTCTTACATATGGAAACCCAAATGAGCTCAACTAACAACTTCTACCAAGGATCCCTGGACTAACCCACTGGCCCTTTCACTGGCCTAAAGAGTTCACCTCTGGAGGATACTACAACTGCAGGGCCCCTTCTTTGCCCCTATCCAGCAGGAAGTAGCTAGAGTGGTCATCACTGAACTCCCAACAGCAGTTGGGGTGTCCTGTTTGAGGGGGGATTGACAGGTGAAGCCAGCTAGGCTTCTGGGTCAGGTGGGGATTTGGAGAACTTTTATGTGTACCTAAAGGATGGTAAATGCACAAATCAGTGCTCTGTGTCTAGCTAAAGGTTTGTAAAGGCACCAATCAGCACTCTGTAAAAACAGACCAATCAGCACTCTGTAAAATGGACCAATCAGCTCTCTGTAAAATGGACCAATCAGCAGGTTGTGGGTGGGGCCAAATAAGGGAATAAAAGTTGGCCACCCAGCCAGCAGTGGCAACCCACTTGGGTCCCCTTCCACGTTGTGGAAGCTTTGTTCTTTCACTCTTCACAATAAATCTTGCTGCTGCTCAGTCTTTGGATCCACACTACCTTTATGAGCTGTAACGCTCACCACGAAGGTATGCAGCTTCATTCCTGAAGTCAGTGAGAGCACAAACCCACCAGGAGGAATGAGCAACTCCAGACACGCCACCTTAAGAGCTGTAACACTCACTGTGAAGGTCTGTGGCTTCACTTCTGAAGTCAGCAAGACCACGAACCCACCAGAAGGAAGAAACTCCAGATGTATATGAACATCTGAAGGAACAACTCTGGACACACCATCTTTAAGAACTGTAACACTCACTGCGAGGGTCCACAGCTTTATTCTTGAAGTCAGCGAGACCAAGAACCCACCAGAAGGAACCAATTCAGGATACAGATAGGTGGAGCATTCTGTAGATGTCTATGAGGTCCAATTGGTCAAGTGTCAAATTTAAATCCAGAATTTCTTTGTTAGTTTTCTACCTTGATGATCTATCTAACACTGCCAGTGGGATGTTGAAGTACCCCATTATAATTCTGTGGCTAATTCTTTTTGTAGGCCTGGGCATACTTGTTTATGAATCTGGGGGCTGCAATGTTGGGTGCATATATGTTTAAGAATAATTAAGTTTTCTTGTTTAATTGAACTGTTTGTCATCATGTAATGCCCTTCTTTGTCCTCTCTAAATTGCTGTTTTGGGTTTAAAGTCTGTTTCATCTGATGTAAAAATAGCAACCCTCTCCCTTTTTTATTTTCTATTTGTGTGATAGATCTCCCTCCAACCTTTTATGTTGAGACCATGGGTGTCATTATGTGTGAGATGGATCTTTTGAAGACAGCAGATGGATGGGTCTGGGTTTTTAATTACAACTTTAATCTGTGCCTTTTAAGTGGGGTATTTAGGCTGTTTATGGTCAAGGTTAATTTTTGTTTGTTTGTTTGAGACAGAGTCTCACTCTATCACCCAGGATGGAGTGCAGTGGCACAATCTCAGCTCACTGCAACCTCCGCCTCCTTGGTTCAAGTGATTCTTCTGCCTCAGCCTCCCAAGTAGCTGGGATTACAGGTGCGCACCACCATGCCCAGCTAATTTTTTGTATTTTTAATAGAGACGGGGTTTCACCATGATGGCCAGACTGGTCTCGAACCCCTGACTTCATGATCCGGCCGTCTCGGCCTCCCAAAGTGCTGGGATTACAGGCTTGAGCCACTGTGCCTGGCCCAGAGTTAATATTTATATGTGAGTTTTTGATCCTATCATGAAGGTGACAACTGGTTTCCTTGCAGTATGTATTGTGTTGTTGCTATATACTGTCTCTGAGGTATATTTAACTGTATTTTTGCAACAGTAGGTATTGTTCTCTTATTTCCATGTTTAGAACTCCCTTAAGCATCTCTTAAGGCTGGTCTAGTGGTAACAAATTTTCTCAGTAACTGCTTGTCTGGAAAAGATTTTTTTTCTTCTTTGCTTATGAAGCTTAGTTGGATGGGATAGGACATTCTTGGTTGGAATCTATTGTCTTTAAGAACGCTGAAAATAGGTTAGTGTCATGAAAATGTACTCACTAATATGGTATGTACAATAGCACACCATGCAGTTTGTTTTTATTTTATGTTATTTTGTTTTTAATTTTACCCAAGTGAGACCCAAGTTTTTGTATTTTTTATGGGAATTTAATGAGATAGAATTTCTTGATTTTTCACGTTTGTAGGGTGCAGATCTGCATAGTGAAACTACCCACAGCAAGGATCTATGCCTGTGAGGTGGCACAGAACGGATGGATCAGACTTGGCCTTCAACCTCCTGTTATCCTGATGAAATTGCAAGCTCCAAACAACAGAGACACAACATTGACCAACAGTAAGATGGCTTGAAGAAATATTTCTTTCAGGACAAACTCTGTGCATTCCATGAGGTAATCAATCTAGTATATAGCTATACATTTGCACAATTTTGAAGCCCACTACAACAGTCAGAGTTTTAAAATGCTGTGTTTAGTGAGCATTGTTGATAGAGTCTTTAAGATCATCAATCTTAAGTCAAGAAAATTTAGAAAGTACTAAAATCTTAGCGCTCACATGAAAGAAAACTGGAAGCTTTTCCAAATTAGACAACAATCAGACAAATTTGCATAGTATTACCTATATGAGCTTTGAAGCAGAAAGAAAATATTATAATCCATGATTTTCACAAGTAGGATTGATTGTAGTATTTCATAATTTTGGATGATTGTATTATTTATCAGAATTTTAAAGTGATCAAACTTAGTGGAAAGACTGGTTTATCTTTCTGCTATATTTATAGAAAATTCTATGATAAAATCAATGTCATGTGATGAAGCAAATAGTTACTCAATAGTTGAGTATGAAAACATAGAAATAACTTGTTACACTGTTGAGTCAAGTAGTTAATAAAAATGCTATGTTAGCAAGTAAAAAGAACACAAATTAAGGAAGGGCAAATCTGCCCTTTCATCTGCAGGGTGGATGGATGGACTTATGAGGACAAAGCCACTGACATCATGAGCAGGAAACAATGCTTCTCTCAAGCTGCAGCTTCGAAATGTCAAACAGCCTCTTCCTTGGGTGACAACTGCTTTCTGACTCAAAGGAAGACCTTGCTCTCCAGCATCAGGGGCTGTCAGAAACTTTGCTTTTGAGTAAGAACAACATCACACTGCCTGGAGGATCTGGGTCCAACTTTACACAGAAGCACAGAGCTACAGAGAAGGGGTTTCTGGATGGAACATTCACATCTAGCTGGACTTCATGGGTTCTAAGGACAGAGGACCCGGGTCCACTTTGCAGACCAGACTTGACACTGGCTGCTTTACACTTAGGACTGCTATGTTGTGAGTCCATCACTACAGCCTCAAAAATCCCTCCCCACAGTCTTATAATAACCTCTTTGCTTTGTTTTTTTAGTCATCCCAGGTTTCTTAATGTGAATTTATTCCCTTTTTGCTACAAGCCAATAATCCTGAGTCTGTTGACTGCAAAATCAGTTTTGGTGACTGAATGCACTAGGATGTATATTAGTTTCTGGAATTTGGGATGACTGTAGCATTTTTCAGCATTTTAAAGTGAGTAATTTGTTGTGACTTATTTCCTTTTCTTAAATAAACACTAACTTTTGTGTTTAGTTTCAAATAGTTTATATTATGCTATTTTTCATGTAGATAACCCTCTGAATTATGTAAGCCTCAGACCTCACGGAACCTGGATTGCCAGTGGTCATAGTGCTGAGAATCCACCTGCCCAAGGAATGACCGCTCTGGTTCCCGCTTCCCAGGCCTCCAATGGACTTATCCCTCCTTTCAGAGTGATTTGTCTATGCTGAAGGTGGAGTTTCTAACCTCAGCGGTTTTAGGCTTTTAGTAAGAATGTGTGACATTATTTTTGCTAAAGTAATTCTTAGAAGGGGTGCAATATTTCCAAAACATGACCCTCAGGATCCTCCTTTACTCCCAAAAACCGGGTGGCTTCCGGACAGGGCCCAGACCCTCAGCTTGGTCCAGAAGCTGAAGGTCCGCATGCTCACCTTAAAGCCTCCCTGCCCCCTGCTTCCCTCCTAGGGAACAGACACACAAGGAGATGGTTGAGGGAGCCCTCTACAGAGCCAGACGTCCCCCTCCACTTCCCCAGGAAGAGAGATGTCAGAAAAGTTATTGGTTTACACAAAATTGCCTGTTCCTTGTGTCCTTGGATGGTGGTTGCTTATGTCAAGACAGACCTTTCCCCAGGTAGAGAACCATGAGGATCTCCATGCAGGGAAGACTTTGCCCCTAACCACGATTCCTGGGCACATGCTTCCTCTACTCTCAGCCCCTCTCTTCCAACAGAAGCCTGAATCAGTGTGTGCAGCCCCCACCCCCTGACACCGGGTGAGGCCCAGACTCAAATCTCCCCAGTTCATGGCCTCCTGGGTGCTGCTTCAATTTCTTCAACGTAAAACCTTGGTTACATCCCATAGGGGTGGAGAGGAAATGAAACAGGTGCTCCCCACTCTCCCTGCCAGACCATACTCCTGCTGGCTTTCTATGTGTGGCACATGGGGTGCTGGCCTCAGGGCTGTTTCAACAGTTTCCCCTTTGTCATTTTCCCCTTGGTGTTCACGGCAGCCACTCTTGGTCAACGCAGCTCTAGGCATGGAAGATAGTTGAGAGCCCTTCCCCAGAGGCACCTGCCCTGAGGGCTGCACCCCTGCCCTGAAATGGCAAAGGGAAGGGCGGTGCAGGGTGGGCGGTGTCTTAGGACTGTAGCTTCTTCTTTGGAGCACAACTACCCGCTATTCTACAGAATGGTTTTGACACTAAGGTGATGTTATTTATTAATTAAAACATCCTTTGTGAAAAACTCGAGTGTCCACTGCATGTCACTTTCATTTGTGTTTTAGCTTCTCCATCCTTGCCAAGAAGCCTGACCTGAGTGCTCGTTTTAAATCCAAGTCTAGAGAAAGGGCGGCTGGATGAGAATGTGTAAAACTCTTCTAGGGCACAGCTTCCTAGCGTAGGAGACAACCTCCCAGCCTGGGGCACACCCTCCCAGGATGGATGACAGCAGGCTCTGCTTTCTCTGGGTGATCTTGCCCATCTTTGGTCTGGGTGGCATTTTTCCCAGTAAGCTACACACACACACACACACACACACACACACACACACACACTTTTGGACTTTGTTTCCATGTAGGGGCCTAAAGTCTCCTGTGGAAAGAGCTACACGTTGATTGCTGTCTATTTAGTGTCTAGGGGATTTGATGAGAGCAGCTCAGTCCCTGGAGTCTGCTCAACTCTGCAAGCACAGATGGACTCTATGGCCTGGCGAGCTCCACTGAGGCCTGGCCCCTGCCTGTGGACACAGCCAGCCCCCTCCTCGTGGTATGACCAGCAGCTCAGACCAAAACAGCAGCCCAGCTTGTGGGGCAGCTGCCTGGGCCCCCTCCTCTCCCTGACCCCCTCACCAGGGGCTGCTGCAGCTGAAGGCCTGGGTTCCCAGTCCCTGGCTGCTCTCTCCCTGTTCTGAAGCTCAGGTCTCTGAAAGTGGCAGCAGCTCCCCTGATGGCCTTGCTGTGGCTGCGTCAGCTCCCAGGTACTCCTCTGATCTCCACACCAGCAGGACAAGGAGGCTTCATAAAAGAACTGCAGAAACCCTGCCTGCGTGCACATCCCCAGACAGCCAAGAACTCAGAGGGAGGCGATGCTACTGTTTAATTGCAGGAGGTGGGGGGGTGTGTACCATGTACCAGGGCTATGAGAAGCAAGAAGGAAGGAGGGAGGGCAGAGCCCCCTGCTGAGCAACAAAGGCCTCCTGCAGCCTTCTCTGTCTGTCTCTTGGCGCAGGCACATGGGGAGGCCTCCCGCAGGGTGGGGGCCACCAGTCCAGGGGTGGGAGCACTATAGGGGGTGGGAGTGGGTGGTGGCCGGTGCGAATGGCCTGGCACAGATTCCTAGGATTCTTGACACCTGGATTTCACCAGGGACCTTCTGTCCTCCCAGGGAACTTCGTAGATCTCGAAAGAGCACAACTGTTTCTGTGAAAGGGAAGAGAGAGGGCCAATCAGTGTGGGTTACAGTTAAAGGGGAAGATGCCCAGGCATGAGATGTCAGAGCCTGGGTGAGGAGGATGGAGGTGAGACACTGGGCCCTCACCCACCCCTACTGAGTCCCAGAGTGCTGAACTAGAATGAATGGTGACTGTTCCATTGCCCCTCCCAAGGCTCCAAGTCACCAGGTGGCATTGGGCCCCCACCGCAGCCTGCAGGGTCCTGTCCCAGCACAGCCCTGTGAGGAGCAGCCTGTGCAAGGCCTCGGGAGCCCCAAGGGTGCAGGGCATGGGGAGGCGGCTCAGTTCCCCCAGCTCCTTCCACCTCCAGCACCCAGGCCAGCACTAAGAGGGGCCAGAGGGTAGAACCCAGGGCAGGGCAACTCCCCCTCAAAGAGCTGGGGCATGGGGCAAGGGCAACAAGGGGAGTGCGGCTCTTCCCTGAGTGGAGAGCTGACAAGAACCAGCAGGTCCTTGGAGAGGCTGGTGTTGGGTGAGCCGGGCAGGTCCAGGGCTTCCCAGCTAACAGGCCTCTAGGTCCCACTAATCTGATCACTGTGGCTGTGGCTGCATGCAGGTGCCTGAGGCTGGGATTAGACAGAGCCCCTTCTCCCTGCCCAGCACACAGCCCCACAGCTGCTTCTTCCTGTCCAACAGGCAACACTCCAAAGCAGGCAGAGTTGACCTTATAGTAACCATTCCCAACCTAAAGCCTTCCTAGCAAATCAAACACATCACCCTCCTCCCTCACCACCCCATCTGCACATACATGGACAACTACGTAAACTCACTTGGACCCCTCATCCCCATGGATCTATGTACAAAGCCCCATACACCCCCCACACATCCATGCACAGGCACACATGCTCCCATCCACCTCCCTGCACACACTGGCACAGGTGTGTACACACGTGCACCTTTCCACATGCACACCTAAAGGCACACACCTCCACAAGTACATGAACATGTACACATCCATGCATACATGACTCCCCACATACCCACCTGCACACACACACACACCCTCCAAATATGTGTAGGGCAGAGGCTGACACATACGCACCCCTCTGCAGTGCATGACTGGCCCGGGACCCGCATCAGGAACGTACCTTCTGCAGTTCTGGCTGTTCATGGAAGGCACAGGTGTCCAAGTTGGGCTGGGACTTGGTACATATGGTTCGGCCCACCTCTACGTCGAAGAAGAAATTCACCCCCTCCACGGTCTGCATACAGGAGAAAACAGGACAGCACCCCCATCAGTTCATGCACTCACAGGCACTTCACTGTGGCTGAGTCACTGGACTTGCTTGGGGGCTTCGTGAGCTGCCCACATGTCAACACAAGGCACACAAGCCCCCTCTTCCTGTCAGCTGGCAGGGTGCTGGGCCTCATACCCGCTCTTAAACATTGCTTTCTCTGTGCTGGGTAAAAGGATTCATTGAATTCTGCTGCCTGTGGCTCAGGGGCGAGGGAACACTGACTCTTTTCTAGGAAGTCTGTCTGATGACAAAATTTCACCTAACTTCTGAAAATCTTATTCCCTCCATTTAACGTAGATTTATTACTTCACTCAGAGTAGGAAATGAGATGCTTCACACACACAGATATTTTGGATCAATGGGGCCGCCCGGATGCCACCATTTCAAGTGTGAGATTCAAGATACATTTCTCAAGTCAGCAGCACACCTGCGTGTCTTACAGTTGCAGATTAGAATTGAACCCTTTCCCTGCACAGGGCCTTTCCCAGACACAATGTGGCAGAGCTGTGGAGAAACCTGGGATGAGGGACTCTTTGGAACCAGGAGGAACTGCTGAGATCCCTCGAGTGTCAGTTTACCCATGTCTAAAATAGGCTTCTGGGCCTGATGGTCTGCAATGCCCTGTGCTTCACTCCAAGTTACTGTCATGCTTGAAAGGGAGATGCAGGCCAGCGGGGACCACGGCACCAGGGAGTGTATCTCGTATGCAGGGAGATGCAGGCCAGCGGGGACCACGGCACCAGGGAGTGTATCTCGTATGCAGGGAGAGAGCCCCAGCTGACAGCTGCAAGAGGAGAAACGGGGCTGGTGGGGATTCCTTTGAATTTCCAGGAGAAGGTGGAGGAGCTCTAAAGACTGTGTCACTATTTGCTGCTGTGCCATGGTATGCAGGTCAAGCTGGGCCCAGTTGCCCTGCTGAAGCTCCCTCCCGACCTGACCCCTCCTCTGCTCTGCTGGGTGACCACTGTCCTCATCTGGCTGAGGTCTAACTCTGCATCAGCTGGTAGAGGCAGGGTCAGGCATGCTCCACCCCAGCAGGGACTCAGCGCCCTGGGCTGTAGGGGTTTGTCAGCCAGCCTGAGGGTGAAGGTCGCTAGCCATAAGGGGCTGTGCCCAGGGGCGTGACTTGGGGAAGCAGGGCTCTGCAGAACAGGGAGCCAGGTTCCTGTGTGGCCCCTGCAGAGAGGACTCAGGGAGGAGTGTGAACCTCATGGCCTGGATCTCATCCTGAGCAGCATCAAGCCCACCCAGAGTCAGCACAGTCTCCATCCACACCTGCTGGACCCTGGGAAATGCCACAGTCATGGTACAGACACAGTGGCTGCTGCAGGTTAAAGGAAGCTGAGTTTGTGCACGGCTGGGGAGCGTGCTTAGGCATGAAGGGCATCAGCGGAGAGCCAGGGAAAGCCGAATGAATCTGAGCAATAGATCATGAATGTATCAGTGTTGATTGCTGGGAATGCTCTTGGGGGTTGGGGGACAAACCAGGCTGGGACCCAGGACCCCTGGGGTGGAGGGAGCACCTACCTGTTGCCTAGCTCTTAGTACCCGCAGCGGACGTCTGTAGTAGTCATCTTTGGTGGCCTTGTTATACTCGCTGATGGCGAAGTGAAGGGCACGCTGTACCCACTCATCATTGAGGTCTGCGTTATAGATGCCACCCGGGATTATCCTATCCTCCTCCTTGGGGCTCCAGGCCCGGGCCACAGCTACGGTGGCCAGCAGGAGCAGTAGGGTACTCAGATGCCGGGCCATGGTCTCCTCAGAGGCAGAGCACAAAGCTGGAGCTGCAGGAGAGGAGGGTGAGAGCCTGAGGCAGGGAGCCCAGACCAGCAGGCAGCTGTGCATTTATCCTGCTTTGGCAGCCTAGCCTCACCCACCTCCATGCCCCACCCCTGACTCCTTCTCCTCTTTCTGCCCATCCCCTCTTTCTCCATCTCTCTTTTCACTCCCCCGCTACTACAAGCTCCTTTCCTGCCTAAGTTCCCCCTGCCCCTCCCAGGCCTCCTCCTCCATCTCCCCCTCCTCCCCACTCCTGTCCTTACTGCAGCCTCCCCGAGCCATGCCTCTCTTCCCCAGTGCTCCCAAGCTTGAGTCACCCAGGTCTCCACAGAGGTGACACTGGTCCTTTGACTGTGAAAGCAATGTGACTTCCTGTTTGCTCAGAAAGGGGAAAAATACAGGGCTTGGCCTCCCGGGGTCTTCAGATATCAGGGGCATCCAGGAGCACTTGGTCACAGTCTCTGAATCTCTGGAACAGGGAGGTTATTTCAGAAAGTTCCAGAAGACCCTGTCCACACCCTAATGTGGAGAATTTCTTTGCCAAATTTAAGGGAATTAACCTTTTTGGAAAAGGTCACTGGATTCTCTTTTCATAATTCATTATTCAATAAGCAAACCTATCACCAGCTACTCCCCGTGCCAGGAGGTCTAGGGCTTGAAGACGGAACCTGGATGATGAGCCATAGAGGTGACATTGCAGAGCTGCTGCCCACAGAGATGTGACACGAACTCACGAGCAATTGAAAATTTCTAGTAGATGCATTTTTAAAGATGAGAATAAATGGGTGAAAGTAATGTTTAAAATATTTATTTAACCTTATATAGCCACAATGTGATTTCAGCTAATGGGAACAATTATTAATGAGATCGTTTATGTTTTTGTTTTTGTTTTTTTTTTGGTTTTGTAAATCTTTGAAATTCCCTGTGTATTTTTAACACTTAGACCAGAAGTAATTTTGGACTGGCCCCATTTCAAGTATCCTGTGGCACATGTGGCTGGTTCTATGGAACTGCATAGTCCATTCCTACACAATGTGTGTAGGGGATGGTAGGTTACGATCAAAAATTAGGGTCAGGGAGTTATGCTCACTCTTTTGGAAGTGAAATAGAACAGGGGCTAGAGAGAGACCACTGGACCCTGGTCAGGGTGGTCTCTATGAGACTGGAGAGGTTGAGAAGCCCCAGGCATTGGGGAACAGCCAGTGCAAAGGCCCTGAGGTGGGGTTGGGACATGCCTGCTCCAGAAAGTGGAAGCTCCTGGAGGGGATATGAGGAGGGAAGGGAACGACCTGGAGTCTCACAGTAACTGTGGGTGGGGCCCGGTGGAAGGTGCAGGGAGACCCCTGTCAGGCAGTGGGGGTGTCAGGAAAGGGAGCAGCAGCCACGGGATGAATGTCGGAACCCACAGGCCTCTCTTGCTTCTCTCCTAGGCAGCCATGCTTCAGGCTCCTTTCCTCTGTGCACTGCTTGGAAGACTCACCTGATATTTTAAAAATTGCCTTAAATGAGGTAGAATTTGCATACAATAAAATGCCTAATAGTATGTGCCCAATCTGGGGTGTTTCATAAATGCATATACTTGTGTTACCACTTTGTCCAGACCTGTGACATCTGACTTGCCCCAGACAGTATCTTCCTGCCTTTCTAGCCACCCTTGTGCCCGTCCCACCTTGGCAGTCCCCATCCGGCCCCATAGACTCCTTTGTCGCCTGTCCTTGAGCTTCCCAGGAATGGAGTCCTGCAGAGCGAGCCCATGTGTGTCTTTGTCCTTTGCCCAGTGTAGCTTTCCAGCGGCCCCCGAGTTGCTTCATTGCCAGGATTGTGAGTTCTCCTTCTCCACAGACTGAGAGGATTTGGTCAGTTGGGTGCCCTGTGGGCTGACAAAGCCCCCAGCTCGGGATGCTGTGGGCCTGGGCTGGAATGTGACTCCAGGAGAGGAGAGGGTGGAAGGAGGCTCTGAACAGACAGCTGCTCCCTTTGTTCTCTCAACCCCACCCTCCATGCCTGAAGGTGACCCTGTGGCAAATGCCCTTATGGGGAGGTGGCAGGCTTGGCCAGAAGCTATAGGAAACCCTGGACCTTAGCAGGACACCCAGAGGACTCTCCCAGGAGTGGTGGAGGTGAGCGTTGGCCAGTGTCAGCCCAGACCTGTTTAGAACACTAAACAATACTATAATAAACAAATGACCAAGTGCAGAAACCATCACATAAAGGTGCAAGTGATGAGGACAAGATGGCCAAGAGTCATCCTGGGCTGGGACATGGCTGGGGCTGGATCATCAGGAACCCGGCATTGGGAACCATATTACTCATGGGTGCTCATGTTCAGTATTAGTACAGGGAACCTTGTTACCTGAGGTCTGGTGACCATCTCACCCCACTGTGAATCCAGCACCCCTAGAATAGCCGTGCAGCCCGGCAGATACAGCAGGTGTACCGAAGGTGTTTACTGCTGGGTGAAGGAGGGAAGGTCTTCAAACAAAGCTGCACATATGCCTCCTAGTTAGACAGGAAATGGGGAGAGATTCCCAGAGAAGGGAAAGAGAGGGAAGTCCCTTACCAGGTGTTTGTGAGCAGAATGGTCATCTCCAAAGGGTAGGAGTTAGTTCTCCTCTGTGGCTCCCACCTTCCTGGGACAGCTGGGAGTCCAGGCTCAGGAAGACATGCTGTGCAGAGGGTAAACTGAAGGTCAAGCAATCCTCTTGTTTTTTTGTTTGTTTTTGTTTGTTTGTTTTGTTTTGTTTTAATCATTGGAAAGGAGATGCAGGTAACCCAAATAGCGAGAATGTGCTGGTGGGTGGAGTATGAGGGAGGGAGGCCAGAGTGCTGACCTGTGCCCTGTATGTGATGACACCACCAGTGGTCATCTTCTGTCTGGACACTGGCATGCACTGCAGGGAGGGTCAGCTGTTCTGATGCAGCAAGCTCTCTAATCCCAGTAGGAAAAATACCAGTGTACATTGCTCTTAGGAGGAGGTACAAGTGCGATGTCCAGTATGGAGTGATAGGAAGTAGCAGGTTGAGGTAGCTGGCCAGCTGCTCCAGATGTTTGATGACCTTAGGCAAATGTTGTGTCTGTCATGCATCTGGAGAAAGAGGCTACTTTCTAAAGCATAGTATCTGGGAGTTAAGACCAGCAGAGATGAGCAGACTTCAGCAGTGATGTATCAACATGGTTAAAAATGATGGAGTAGCCAGGTGTGGTGCTGCACCTGTAATCCTAGCTTATTAGGAGAGTGAGTCAGGAAGATTCCTTGAGTCTAGAAGTTCAATTTCAGCCTGTGCAACACAGTGAAACACCCATCTAAAAAAATGGCAGAACACTTTGTTCCCTGATTTCTATAGTCCACAGTTTTAAGGACACACTAGGAGGGGGCCAGATAGCAACCATGGACTGAGGAACAAGCTTGGGGCCTCCAGCACCCATGTAACCTAGAGTAGTCCAGCTGCCCAGGAGGGGGCATGTTTTCCTTCTGCTAGGTGACAAAAGAGAAAGCTGTGTTCCCCTAGGCTGCACAGGTGACTACTGATCTGATTATCTGAATTAGTAGGATGAGAAATTAGGTGAGTGGCAGAAGTTCTCTGCAATAAATGACCAATAATAAGTGAACACTAAACAATACCATAATAAATGACCAAGCGCAGAAAGCATCATGTAAAAGTGCAAGTGGTGAGGACAAGCTGGCCAAGAGTTGAGATTCTGCACAACTGGGTTTTGAGCAACTAACAGTTTGGTCTATGGTAGGAGCTGGGACTGAGCAGCCACAGGATTTGGTGGCTTCTCAAATGGGAAGCCCAGGAGCCTCCTTTATGGAGTGCCTGGAATTCTCTGGGGTCAAGCTCGTCTCTTTCACACTCCAGCCTTCCTTCTTTTCTCCCTCTCCTTACACATCGTGGACATGTGGATGCTTCTAAACTATGGGCCCATGTTGGTACCACATTTGGCTTTTCCACATCATTAGGAAACTGATACTCATGGGGAAGCCTGCTGGCAGCCCCGGCTAGGAAAGGCAAGAGAGGGCAGAGCCCAGTGTCAGGTCCGATTTTTTTGCACTCCATGGGGAGAAAGAGAATCCTTTCTCTCAGGGACCAGCACGTGAATGGTATTCCTGGTTCTGGAGTGCAAGTTAACATTTATTTTTCAAAAATCAAAAAGAGCATTTGTCAGTGCAGATTCACTGACTGAAGAACCACATATGAATGGAGGGGAGTAGGGGCGGCCTCCGGAACTCGGGCTGCTGGCTGCTGCAGCCAGAGATCCATCTGACTCCCTGGGCTACAGCCTGCAGAGGCCTGGCCATGAGGAAAACAGATGACTCTGAGGAGGTGAGTCATCCCCTTGACATCTCTGGGTGGTCGGACTTTCTTATCCTATTTGGGTCACTGCTGGGACTTCCCTGTCACTGTTTGTGTAACCTTAAATATCAATTCCTTTAGCAAAGTGCAGTGACTGTGGAGATTTGTTCCTCTTCCTGCTTGGAATCCTGTTCAACTCAATCACTGAGTGCTGGAGCTGGAGCCAGAGGCCATCAGGACAGCCCTGCTCCCTCCTGTGGCCCTGCCTGCCCTCTCCTCCTGTCACAGAAGAGCTGGATCCAGTGACAAGACTCACCTTGACCAAACCCTTGTTAGGCTCCTCTGAGCCTTCCTCTGCCCTGGTCCTCAACCCTAGTCCCCAGCCCTGGATCTCCTGTCCTTGCGAGGGCTTCATGGCCCAGTTTTAGGAAAGAATCCTGCTAAGTCAGTTTAGAAAGACTCCCCCCTACCCTTGGTATCTGATCACCCTCAATATCTGACCAAGTTCTTCTTTCCTTTGATGTCTAAGGCTTTGTCCTGGCTTTAGCAACAATATTGTTAGGTCAGTTTATCTAGAACCTCCTACCTTTGATGTCTCTGCTTAGTAATTCTGTTTGAAACCGTTCCAAAGCTACTTTAATAATGACCCAATCATTCCATACTGTAAGTGAGATGATTTTACCCTCCCTACTTGCTTGTTTTAATTGTTTGCCAATTTTTCTCCAATCTTTTAGATCTAAAGTTCCCTGTTCTAGAAACCATGGGCAGAATCGTTCTATTGTTTGAAATAGCATGATTAGATTTTTTGTAGAAACACTAACTCCCCAACTTTTTACAAAAATTTTAATAGAGCTGAGATAAGAGGCATATTTACTTTAGTTTGCCCCATTGTTACCCTGGCTTCTTTCGAGCTTACCACAAGGCTGACTGTAGACGTACTCGGGAATCTCTCATCGACTTGTCCTCAGTGACCATGCTTGAGCATACCTTCACCCTAGAGGAAAGCACCCACGTTGGGCACCAGATGAAAGGGTGGCCAGCCGCTCCACACCTGTGGGCATTTCTCATTGGGTGGGATGAGAGACTGAGAAAAGAAAGAGACACAGAGACAAAGTATAGAGAAAGAAAAGTGGGCCCAGGGGACAAGTGCTCAGCATAGGGAGGACCCACGCTGGCACAGGTCTCTCCGTTCCCTCAGTATTTATTGATCATTATCTCTACCATCTCAGAGAGGGGGTTGTGGCAGGACAATAGTGTAATAGTGGGGAGAGGGTCAGCAGGAAAACATGTGAACAAATGTCTCTGTGTCATAAACAAGGTTAGAAAATGTGCTGTGCTTTGATGTGCACATACATAAACATATCTGGTGCATTAAAGAGCAGTATTGCCAGCAACATATCTCACCTCCAGCCTGAAGGTGGTTTTCTCCTATCTCAGTAGATGGAACATTCAATTGGGTTTTACAAGTAGATATTCCATTGCCTAGGGAGTAGCAGGAGACAGATGCCTTCCTCTTATCTCAACTGCAAAGAGGCCTTCCTCTTTTACTAATCCTCCTCAGCACAGACCCTTTACAGGTGTGGGGTTGGGGGATGGGCAGGTCTTTCCCTTCCCACGAGGCCATATTTCAGACTTTCATATGGGGAGAAACCTTGGACAATACCTGGCTTTCCTAGGAAGAGGTTCCTGTGGCCTCCTGCAGTGATTTGTGTCCCTGTGTACTTGAGATTAGGGAGTGGTGATGACTTTTAACAAGCATGCTGCCTTCAAGCATTTGTTTAACAAAGCACGCCCTACCTAGCCCTAAATCCATTGAATCAACACAACCTTGAATCAACACAGCACTTGTTTCTGCCAGCACAGGGTTGGGGGTAGGGTTACAGATTAACAGCATCTCAAGGTAGAAGAATTTTTCTTATTACAGAACAAAATGAAGTCTCTTATGTCTACTTCTTTCTACATAGACACAGTAACAGTCTGATCTCTCTTTCTTTTCCCCACACACAACTACATGGAAACTGAACAACCTGCTCCTAAATGACTACTGGGTAAATAATAAAATGAAGTCAAAAATGAAGATGTTCTTTGAAGCCAATGAGAACAAAGACACAACGTACCAGAATCTCTGGGACACATTTAAAGCAGTGTGTAGAGAGAAATTTATAGCACTAAATGCTCACAAGAGAAAGCAGGAAAGATCTAAAATCGACACCCTAACATCACAATTAAAAGAACTAGAGAAGCAAGAGCAAACAAGTTCAAAAGCCAGCAGAAGACAAGAAGTAACTAAGATCAGAGCAGAACTGAAGGAGACAGAGACACAAAAAACCCTTTAAAAAATCAATGAATCCAGGAGCTGTTTTTTCTGAAAAGATCAACAAAATTGATAGACCACTAGCAGACTAATAAAGAAGAAAAGAGAGAAGAATCAATAGACCCAATAAAAAATGATAAAGGGAGTATCACCACCAATCCCACAGAAATACAAACTACCATCAGAATACTATAAACACCTCTATGCAAATAAACTAGAAAATCTAGAAGAAATGGATACATTCCTGGACCCATACACCCTCCCAAGACTAAACCAGGAAGAAGTTGAATTGCTGAATAGACCAATAACAGGCTCTGAAATTGAGGCAATAATTAATAGCCTACTAACCAAAAAAGTCCAGGACCAGACAGATTCACAGTTGAATTCTACCAGTGGCACAAAGAGGAGCTGGTACCATTCCTTTTGAAACTATTCCAATCAATAGAAAAAGAGGGAATCCTGCCTAACTCACTTTATGAGGCCAGCATCATCCTGATACCAAAGCATGGCAGAGACACAACAAAAAAAGGAGAATTTTAGACCAATATCCTTGATGAACATCGATGTGAAAATCCTCAATAAAATACTGGCAAACCGAATCCAGCAGCACATCAAAAAGCTTATCCACCAAGATCAAGTGGGCTTCATCCCTGGGATGCAAGGCTGGTTCAATATATGCAAATCAATAAATGTAATCCAGCATATAAACAGAACCAAAGACAAAAACCACATGATTATCTCAATAGATGCAGAAAAGGCCTTCAACAAAATTCAACAGTGCTTCATGCTAAAAAGTCTCAATAAACTAGGTATTGATGGAATATATTTCAAAATAATAAGAGCTATTTATGACAAACCCACAGCCAATATCATACTGAATGGGCAAAAACTGGAAGCACTCCCTTTGAAAACTGGTGCAAGACAGGGATGCCCTCTCTCACCACTCCTATTCAACACAGTGTTGGAAGTTCTGGCCAGGGCAATCAGGCAGGAGAAGGAAATAAAGGGTATTCAATTAGGAAAAGAGGAAGTCAAATTGTCCCTGTTTGCAGATGGCATGATTGTATATTTAGAAAACCCCATCGTCTCAGCCAAAAATCTCCTTAAGGTGATAAGCAAGTTCAGCAAAGCCTCAGGATACAAAATCCACGTGAAAAAATCACAAGAATTCCTATACACCGATAACAGACCAACAGAGAGCCAATTGAACAATGAGAACACTTGGACACAGGGCGGGGAACATCACACACTGGTGCCTGTCATGGGGTGGGGGTGTGGGGGAGGGATAGCATTAGGAGAAATACCTAATGTAAATGATGAGTTAATGGGTGCAGCAAACCAACATGGCACATGTAAACATATGTAACAAACCTGCACATTGTGCACATGTACCCTAGAACTTAAAGTCTAAAAAAGAGGGAAAGTTCTAAATATCTGATAAATAATCAAACCGAAATAGGGTAGCCAACCTGGGAGTCCCCAGTTCTACTTGTGTTGTTTGTCGTGTGCATCAGATTATAGAAGCTAAAAGTGGATTCCAGCCTCTGTGATTATTGTTTTGCTCTCTAAAGGAACAGCCATTCAGTGGTGGTTTGCATTCTTCTTTGCCTCTCTTCAGCATGCCACTTTAGGGTTAGGGTGGCGTTTGACAGGGTGAACCAGGATCCTCCCCTTTTCTCACTGAGGTGCTGTCTTGACTTACAGTCAGGAGCCAGGACCTGGGCAATGCGGAGGACCAGCATGCTGTGCCCCACAGACCTCCTGGATTGCTTATTTGTATCTGGGAAGAGTTAAGTGCTGTCCTGGGTCTCTGATATATGGGCTGCTTTTAGGATTTGCCAAAAGGAAACTTTTAAAACTTCTGTGTCTTTACAGCCAGCAGCTTAATTACTTATGGGATGTAGGTTGTCATGGGGACAGTAAAGAGTTCATTTGGGAAAAGAGTGGAGAAGGAGTACAGTGGAAAATGGAATAAATCATGTGTGAGTCAGTTGCTGTTCCACAGGAAAAACTCTTAACATCTTAGGGACTAAAAGCAAGAAACTGTTCCTGTCACGCTGTGGAGCCTGCAGATGGGCTGGGACTTAGCAGATCTGGTCTGGCTTGCCTTGTGTCTTCATCCCGGGGCCCATGCTAAGGGGCAGTGTCTGCTTGGATCAGGTTTTCTTCATGATGGTGAGGAGGGGAGCAGGAGGACCCACCTCTCGCATCTGCAGGGTTAAGGTTTCTGTCCTTGTCCCATCTGTTAAGGCCCAAGCAAGACCCATGACCATGCACAAAGGCAGTGGGGGTTTATGCTGCATTTTCTGGAGAGAGTTGCTGCTAGCCACATGGCAGAGGGGGCATGCATGTATAGTTTTGTTCCAGCAAGGGAGACAGCTGTCCATCAATCCTGGCATACCCCCTTGAATCTAGGAAAACCCCTTTTCTCTGTGCCATGACATGGCACACGCTTCCAGGAAGCCTGTGGCTTTCATGCTGGCCATGGCTGTCTAAACTTTTGCTAACAAGGGTGATTTTTTCAGTCTCCTGAGTTCCACCTGGGGTATCTGGGAAGTGCTGGCTCCCTGGATGGGATCCTCCATATGAGGAAAGCTCCTCTCCAAAAGCCCGTGTTTATTCTCCATAAAAACGGGCTGGTCAAAGGGTATGGCCTGGTAGAGCCTTTTTTGGCCTATATTTTGTTATGTATTGATTGTTGAGGTCTTCCTAATAGAGAATTCACTTCTACTCCCACCCAGTGTGGTTCACATGGTATCAGAATCATAGCCAAATAATTGTGAAGGTGTGCAATGTGCAGGATGGGGTTTTATGATGAAAACTCAAGATGAAATAGAAGAAGGGGGCTGGGAAACAACAGTGACCCCCCTGCACTGCAAAGGGAGGTGCAGGTAGGATGAGGTGGGGAACGTGGCCATCTCTTGTGAGGTGCAACATCTAGGGAAATTGGAGGGAATTTCCTCCTCAGCCTCTGTCCCTGCATCCTCTCCAGTGCCCCAGTCCCTTCCGTCTCACACTCTGTCTCCACTCTAAGGAACAGTACAGAGTGTGGATGCTGGTGGAACGTGTTCTTAGTAACCAGCCAGCCTGCAGCTTCCTCACGCAATGGCTTGGACATTCCCCTGACACATTGATGCTAGGCTGAGAAGTTAGGAGGTGTTTCCATGACTTCCCAACTAGCTGACAACACAGGGCTGTGCATGTCGATGATCCTTACATAGAACTTTGCTGTATTTTGGATTTTTATTTTTTGCACCTTTTATTTTGTAGTGATTTCTATTTTTTATTTCTTTTTTTTTTTTGAAACAGAGTCTTGCTCTGTCACCCAGGCTGGAGTGCAGTGGCACAATCTCGGCTCACTGGAAGCTCCGCCTCCTGGGTTCACGCCATTCTCCTGCCTCCTGAGTAGCTGGGATTATAGGCGCCCGCCACCACGCCCGGCTAATTTTTTGTATTTTTTTAGTAGAGACGGGGTTTCACCGTGTTAACCAAGATGGTCTCGATCTCCTGACCTTGTGATCTGCCCACCTTGGCCTCCCAAAGTGCTGGGATTACAGGCGTGAGCCACCACGCCCGTCCTAGTGATTTCAAACTTACAAAAAGTGGGAAGAGTAATATAAAGAACTCTTGTATACACTCAAATTCTCCCACTCATAACATTGTATCTTGTGCTTTTTCCTTCTCTTTCTATGTGTGTACAAGCTATTATAGGTTTTTACAAGTCATTTGAGTGCAAATTGCAGTATCTTTTGTCCTCAGATACTTTCATGTGTGTGTCCTAAGGACAAGGACATTCTCTAACACAACCTCAGTTCAATGAGCAAAATCATGATGCTTGTGTGGATACATCCTTTTGTCTAGTCTGTTGTTCAGACAGTTTATCAATGGTGTTTATTTGCCAAGCTTCCTTAGTCTCCTTTAATCTGGAAAAGCCCTTCATTCTCTCTTGTCTTTGTTATCCTGTCATTTTTGACAATAACTGGCTATTTTGTAGAATGTTTTCTGTTGGGGTCGTCAATGGATTTGATTCAGGTTATGCATTTTTTAGATGAAAATTATAGAAGTGATATGGTGTCCCTCAGTACCTCATTCCAGGAGGCCAGGATACCATCGTCCAACTGCTGATAGATGTTAACATTAATCTCTAGATTTAGATAGCATCTTCCAGCTTTCTCCACTCTAAAGTTACTTTATTTGTTGTATAATTAGTAAGTATTTCAAGGAGCAATACTTAGAAAATAGGTTTATGTTCTACTTATTATTGAACTTTTACTTTCTACCATTAGCATATAATGATAATTCTTCCATGAATCAATTGTTATTATGATGATTGTGACTATTATTTTCTAACTTCATCATTTCTTCTGTATTTATTAACGGCATTCATTCCACTGTAAGGAAAACTTGCTTTTCTCGTCTGTCTGTTTATCTACATACCTACCTACCTAGCTTCTGTCTCTCAACAGATCTAACTCATGGTTTCTTATTTTATTCAAGAAGTTATAATCTGTTACCACTATTATTCCAATGTGTAGATTATCTCACAGTTGGCTACCGAGAGCTCCTTTAAGCAGCTTCCTCTGTTCTCTTGACATGTTTCCATTATTATTGGAGCCTATCCTTACCTTCTCATGTATTAATAACAAGAAGTTCTAGATCTATTTTATACTTTCCTTCATCCAACTCTAGAAGTACTGGCTGAAATCTTTGGTGAGTTCAGAAGGCAATCCCGAGTGGTGCCTGTGCACATTCATTGCTACAGGGAGGCCATGGTGCCTCTGTTGGTAGTTATTCACCTGGGGCAATTTTGCTTCCCAGGGCACACTGGTAATGTCTAGGACATTTTTGGTCGTTGCTACTTGGGAGGATGTGCTACTGGCATTTAGTGGACAGAGGTCAGGGATTCTGATGAACATTGTGCATTTTTCCCCCCAGTGGTAGATTAGAAGCTTTCGGTGTGCCTCAAGCACTTGGAAATAGCAAAATAGTACCTAGTGATCAGCTCTGTGAGTTTTAACTCAAGAAGGAGAGTGGGAATCCACTAGAATCCTGAAGGACACCTCAGATTCTGGGGAGAAGAATGTAGGCAAATAGCCCCTATGATAATGTGCTCCTGATAAAAGTGAGTGATGTCCCAGAATGTAAGGGGTAGAGAGTCTCCCTCTGTGATGTACCCTTCCACTGGGGATTCCATGGAACCAGGTCAAGGGAGAGCACTTTATTTCTCCCAAGCCCTAGAGCTAACTTGGGGAGATGCTTGGACACTCTGAGAGGGAAAGACACTGGAAAAAGCTGCTGCCATTTTCTTAGACCTAGGACTAAGGGCAGTATGCTGGTTTTAATCTGGGCTCATAAGTCAGTCATTCTTAGGTGACCCAGCAGCTTGCCTACAAACTCATTTTAGTCTTGGGCCATATGGGAGTGCTTGTGCTAGAATGGGGTAGGGGTCTCCGTATTAGAACTGAGCAATGACTGTGAAAAATGTCCCAATAATAGGTGTTGGAATTGTGTTCACCCTTGTTGCCAGTCTGAAGCCAGAGGAGGGCTACTGCAGTCATGGGTTCTCCTATGTCATGAGACTTGCAGCCAAGGTCATCTTGGTACCTGGAACTGGTCTCTGTGTATCGGTGCTGGATGCACCAGACTTCTTCCCTGAGATCATGGAGCAGCTGGATCTTCTCTGCCCTACACTAGGGCTGATTTCTAGGCATTCAGAACACCTGCTCACTCGGATGAGCAGCCTAAGCAACCCCACCCTTCCTATGTATAGACAGTGGTGTAGCAGGGCCCTCTGTACTCCATACCCAGGTAGATCTCCAGGCATTCAGAGCCACCCTGTGCCTAAATCAGCAGCCTTTTCTGCCTTACCCTTTCTGTGCAGAGACAGTGGTGAAGCAGGGCCCTCTCTGCTCCATGCCCAGGCAGACCTCCGGACATGTAGAGCACCTGCTCACCTGGAACAACATCCTGAGCTGCCCCAATATTCCTGTGCAGAGATTTTGGTGTAGCAGCACCTGCTGCACTCCATGCTCAGGCAGATATCCAGGCATCTGGAGCACTGACTCCCCTGGATTAGGAATTGAGGCATTCTACCCCTTGCAGAGAATTTGAGTCTAAGGAGGTTTCTCACATCCAGGCCTAGGCACATGTCTGGGTGCTCAGTTGATGCCCACTGGACTCCTACTCAATGCTGGTGCTTGTACCTGCTATCGGAGCACCTGTAGTTATGCCTGCCCATCTTGGTCACCTCATCCAGGCATAAGCAGGGAGCTCAAACCATGGTGCACTTCAGGATCAGCCCAATGCCAGAGGCAACAGAAAGCTTCTCCCAGTAAACAAGAATCAAGAATATACCCATCTGCATTAGCCACAGCCGACTCTTACAGACAAGCACCGTCTATTGGCCTGTAGACAAACCGCGTGGCCCAATATAAAACATGCTGACAAAAGTGCATAGGGTTACAGAAGCAAAGCCAAAAACCCTATAGTCACACACCCTAGAGAGGGGTAGAAATGGAAAGAAAAACAATGATATAGAGAAAGATAGAAAAAAAATTCTGTCTGCAGGAAAATAATTTCAAAAATTAGAAGTGCCAATGTGTCCAGATGAGAAAAAAGCAGCACAAGAATCCTGGCACCATGAAACATCTGAATGTTGTGAGACCATCAAGGATCTCACTATCTCCCCAGCAATGGTTCCTAACCAAAATGAAAACTCAAAAATGACAGATAAAGAATTCAAAGCATACATTGCTAGGAAGCTCAATGAGATCCAAGACAATATTCAAAATCAACAAAAACAAATTTCTTAAGCAATCCAGGAGATGAAGAAAGAGATACACATTTTAAAAAGAAATCAATCAGAGCTTGTGGAATTGATAAACTCCACTTAAGGAATTTCAAAATACAATTGAAAGCTTTATTATTAGACTAGACCAAACAAAAAAAACACTTCAGAGCTTAAAGATTGGTACTTTGAACTAACCCAGTCAGACAAAAAAAATGAACAGTCTTTGAGAAATATGAAATTATATAAAATGACGAAACCTCTGAATTGTTAGCATTCCTGAGAGACAAGGAGAAAACATAAACAATGTGGGAAACATATTGGAGGTAATCCAAGAAAATTTCCCTAATCTTGCTAGTGTCATAGACATCTAGACACAAAAAATGAAGAGAACACCTGCGAGATATTGTCAGGACTCTGAGCCTAAGCTAAGCCATCATATCCTCTGTGACCTGCAGGTACACATCCAGATGGCCATTTTCTGCCTTAACTGATGACATTCCACCACAAAAGAAGTGAAAATGGCCGGTTCCTGCCTTAACTGATGACATTGTCTTGTGAAATTCCTTCTCTCCTGGCTCATCCTGGCTCAAAAGCTCCCTTACTGAGCACCTTGTGACCCCCCTCTCCTGCCCACCAGAGAACAACCCCCCTTTGACTGTAATTTTCCTTTACCTACCCTAATCTTATAAGACAGCCCCACCCCTATCTCTGTTTGCTGACTCTCTTTTCAGACTCAGCCTGTCTGTCTGCATCCAGGTGATTAAAAGCTTTATTGCTCACACAAAGCCTATTTAGTGGTGTCTTCACACAGACGCACATGAAAGATACTATACAAAATGAACATCAATGCGTATAGTCACCAGGCTTTTCAAGGTCAATTAAATAAAAAATCTAAAAGCATCTAGAGAAAAATGTCAGATAATGTACAAAGGAAACCCCATCAGGTTAACTGCAAAGTTCTCAGTGGCAACTGTACAAGTCAGAAGTGATGGGAGCCTATTTTCAGCATTTTTAAAGACAAGAAAATTCAACCAAGAATTTCATATTCTGTCAAACTAAGCGTTAGAAGCAAAGAGAAATAAAATGTTTTTCAGGCAAACAATCACTAAGGAAATTTGTTACCACTAGACCAGGCTTACATGAGATTCTTAAGGAAGTACTACACATGGAAACAAAAGATCCCTGCTACCATAAAAACAAACTTAAGTACATAGTCCACAGACCTTGTAAAGCAACCATGCAATAGAAACTACAAAGCAATCAGCTAATAACTTCATGAGAGGATCAAAATTTCACTTATCTCTTAAATGGCCATACATAGTCATAGTTATAATTCTTCCCATTGTACAGATGAGTTAACTGAGTCTCCTCGAGATGACATCCCTCACTCTCTCAGTAGGGGCTCCATCCACCAGTTTCCCCTTTACCAGTGAGACTTCATTCTCTCAGCTACTGGGAGTGTGGCCGCTGATGGCTCGCAGTTGAGTCCTTCTGTGGGCATTGATCTGAGTCAAAGGAAGCTGCTTTGTCCAAGTTCATGCCCCTCCTGGAATTGCCTATTTTAAATAATAGGTCTATATGGGGGTACAAAATGTTGACTCTTTTGCCCTGATATGCTACCACTCTGAGGCCATCCCCACTGCAGAGCTCTCCATGGGCCTGGCTGTGGCTGGCATCTGCTGAGCTGCACCCCTGCCTGACTTCTCCCTCTGCCCTACCCCATGCCCCTGCCTCCCCAGCACATGCCTCAGTGAGCCTCTTGCCCATGAATCTCCATCTGGGTCTATTTCCAGGAACCCTAAGCAAGAGATGGTGGAGTCAGGACCCACACCACAAATATCCTGCCTTTTAAACTACAGTGGGTGTTAGGTCTGTGAATGTTTGGAGGATGGGGCAATTCTTGTCTAGGAGACTGGATGTCTCTCTTCTCAGGATTCGAGGGGTAGGATGTTCCAAATGTATTCAGACCTGAGACTTATTTGGAAATATGGTGTTTTATCTGGAAAGTTACCTGTTCTTGAAAATCTCTCACTCAGCAGGACTATTTTTCCCTCCTTACTCCTTAGTAAAATGAAAACCAAAGCTTCCATTTGCATTGGTCTTGGTGAAATATTTCACTTACCAAATTTCTTTGCATCTACCTGATGGGGAAGGCTAGGCAGGTAACACAAACCCTTTGTAATTTTGAGGAAATATGTAGAAGGCAATTTGGGGACAATAAGCCAGGTCATGTAATTTTCAGATACATTTTGTTCACATTGCACAATAAGCTTCATTTGCCACCCTGGCTCTGGGACTGGCACTTAGTGATGTGTCAGCTCCATCATTCCTGGAAGTATCCTGGCTGCAGAGAGGAAGAGTCCTGAGAAACACAGGCTACCTCTCCCATGATGACACTGGTCATTTACCAAAGGCCATGGGGGTGGTGTTCACAGAGTTGCTGCAGTGTCCTCAGCAGGGGCCCAGGTGGTTTCCTTCCATCTTCTCCATCATTCATTGGGCTCTTGTTGTTGGGCACACGGCTCATAGTGAAAGGCAGACACCATAGTTGGGACATTCTGTCCCACACTACAGCCTGAAAGATGAGGAGCAGGAGCAGGAGGAGGTCACAGGTGGTGAGAGGAGGGTGTGGAGAGTGAGTGAGAGAGAGAGAGAGAGTGTGTGTGTGTCTGTGTGTGTGTGAGAGAGAGAGAGAAAGAGAGAGAGAGGATTCTTTCCAAGGCCTCGATCTTTTCTATTCAGTATAGGCTTTTTTTTTTTTTTTTGTAATGACCTGGCTGTCTTCTTAGATGTTATTGCCTGGACTTGGGTCCTATGCCCCCTGGGGTGAGGAAGGCCAGGAAGTTTATTGACTGATGCTTTCAGCCTTTGCACTCGGGGCAGGCAGGAGAAAGGGAGTAGGGAATGGCTGGTGAGGTTTTCAGAACAAAATTTCTTAATATAAGAGTCCACAAAGAGTTTGTAGAAACTCCATAGTACTCAAAAGGTTACAAGTGCGTTTGTGCAGGAGTGTGCCTATGCATACATACACACCATTTCTACAATACTCATCTGATTCCTAATGGGATCAGTGACTGGTACACCATTCTAATGTTGAAGTATCGACGCTGAGATGTAAATGAAATGCCGTGAGTTTGCACTGAAATTAAATACAGACTCACCTCTTGAGCTTCAGACGTCCATTACTTTCAACTGAACTGGGCAGCAGGCTACCTCCTCTTTACATTAAATCAAAGTAGAATACAGGAGAATGAAAGAGGATGAAATTGAGCACACTAAAGCCAAGCCAAAGCCCACTTGCTAATCACAGTCACTGAGTCCACGGCAGTGATGAATTCTCTGGTGGTGAAGGCTTTGTAGGGAATGTGACCTAAGACACCTTCTCTTCCCCAGGAGCTCAGAGTATAGATGGCAGAGGATATATCTGAAAACATTTACTGCCATGAAAAACAAGGAAACACTTATTAAATACTAAGTGGCTTTCATAAATCAGGGAGCATGTGAGAACAATTTTTTTTCCCCCTTAGGAAGGAGTTTCACTCTTTTTGCCCAGGCTACAGTGCAATGGCATGATCTTGGCTCACTGCAACCTCCACCTCCCAGGTTCAAGTGATTCTCCTGCCTCAGCCGCCCGAGTAGCTGGGATTACAGGTACATGCCAGATGGGGTTTCACCATGTTGGCCAGACTGGTCTTGAACTCTCAACCTCAAATCATCCACCTGCCTCGACCTCCCAAAGTTCTAGGATTATAGGCATGAGCCACTGTACCCAGCTGTGAGAACACTTATGCTGAAAATAAACTGCCGATTAACTCATAGTTGATAAGCTGTTAGTCATATGTGGGCATATCAACCACACCAATAAGTCATTCAGCCATAGTATTTGTTAGTTTTAAAAATAGAGACATAGGGAGGATCCAAGGGGAAATAACCTGTAATCTCATCACCCAAACACTCCTAGCTGACACTGAAAAAGAGGTAGAAAGAACATACACATATTTTTGTAATATTCAAATGGAAAAGAAAGATTCTAAATATAAAAAAAGCAAAAGCCAAATTATCCATTTCCCTACACACACTACCATCTCTCTTCGGTGATATCCAATGTTAATAAATACAAATGACTGCTTACCTCTCTCCTTTCCCATATTTTAGATGTGTATGTATATATCCTTATGTGGAAATATGTGTCTAAATGTCTATATAGCCACTCATACACATGTGTGTTTACTTTGTTTTTACAACAAGCTTTATATTAACACACCATATATACCTTGCTTTCAATAAAATAATATATTCAAGATATATTAAAATTATTTCTAGTTTAATACATATATTGCTATCTAATTCTTAACCACTCTTCCATCATGTGTGTGCTCTATAATTTATTTGAGTAGTCTCTAGTGATGACATCATTTTGTTCATGTTAAAGTTTGTGCTATTACCAGGACATTGCCATGGTCATCCACAGGTTTCACTGAGTGTTGGTGACACTATCAATGATGTATTAATAGATTCTCAACATCTTTTAAGTGTAGATGTATTAAGATCTATTAAGTGTATGATTGGTGTAGGGGATGGGCCTGTGATCCAGACCTGGCCTATGAGGCATCAAAAGGAGTGAGTGCATAGGAGGAGCTTACTCACATTCAGGAAGGACGGGTGGAACAGAGGCTTCTCCCTAGGATCTTTCTGCCTCTGGATGTTGGTGCTGATGATGTGATGTCTGGAGTTGTGGCAACCACCTTGCTACCAGCTTGAGGCTGAAGCATCATGAACAGAGAGGTAAGAATGAGAGAATCCCAGAGAAGCAGAGCTAGATGGTGGGAGTTCTGTTCCTAAAGCTTGTCTCACCCAGGGCCTTCTTATTATGAAAGGTAGAGCACTCCCTTTGCATTCAAGCCATTTTTAATTGGGGCCTTTCTTACATGCTGCGGAAAGCCTCTTGCCAGGTCTTCATGCACGTGCAGGTTTCTTTTGCATGAGTTTCTCCTTCCCTCACTTCTTCTCCATGTCTCCTATTTTTGTGGCTGGTGGATTTGCCTCCTTCCCATTTCCCCTTGGCCCATCCACTCTTGCAAAAATAGTAAAGTCTTCTCATAAAAATCCAGAAGATCTTCAATGATGCTAATGACGTTTAAGTACAGAGATTTCCAAAAACCCCACAAAAGGCTCCAAGTGGGCCTGAGCAACAGCTTTACTTGGCTGGATGTTTTGTACAATAAAAAATGTGTGATATTTTCACTGTAGTCAGCTAAGAACACTGGATTTTTCTACTCTGGCTTTCCTCTTCCCATTCACGGCCCTCAGGATGGTGTAGGGTGGACACAGGCATTTTGGTATCTGGCTAAGAGGAAGTTGAGTTGGGATGCATTTAACACGGGGTGAGGGGAACACAGTCCCATGGTTCTCAGTCACTCTGTGCATAGTCATGTTGCCTCAAACTGTCCTGGTGCAGGAGAGGCCCCAGACAAGGCCCTACCACCATCTTGGTTTTTACCTAAAGCATTGAGGAGAGGTAGAACCTTGATCAGAAAATGTCCCCAGCACCTCACATTGGAAGCCTGTGATTAGCAGAGGAAAGAAGGTTTGCAATGTGTGGAGCCAGAAGCCCATCTGTGGAAAATTATTCCCAGAAGAAACATGCAAAATTTTAAGTGAGTGTTTTGTTTCTTTTTGACCCTAGTCAAAAAAGGAAGTTTTATTCTATTGGAAATGTATTTAGTAATATGGCATATAACATAATTAGTGCATTATGCAGTTGTCTTTATTTTTGATGGGAATTGAATGAGATAGAATTTCTCAATTTTTGACATTTGTAGAGCACAGATCTGTGTGGTGAAACTACCCATAATAAGGACATATATGTGTGAAGCGGCACAGAACTGATGGATGGGGCTGACCTCCCACCTCTTCTTATCCTGATCAAGTCTGGGAGCTCCACATAACACAGATATAAAACTGTGACTAGCAGAAAGACAGCTCGAAGAAATACTTGCTTCAGGACAAACACCTCCTGCACATACAATGAGCTAATAAATATAGCCCATAATGACATTTTTAGATAATTCTGAAGCTCAATACAACCGTGACAGTTTAAAAATGCTGTGTTTGTGTGTATTGTCAATAGAAAGATTTGTTAAGGTCTTCAAATTTAAGTCGAGAAATTTTAGAGGTATTAAAATCTTAGAGCTTGCAGATGAAAGGAAAATGAAAGAGGCTTTTCCAAATTAGACAACAATCAGAAAAATGTGCACGATATGACCAAGTATGAGTTTGAATCAAGATGTGATGAGCCATCAATTTTACAAGTGATCAAACCTTTTAGTGGAAAGACTGCTTTATTCTTCTGTTATACGTGACAAAGTCCTATGATAAATGTCTTACAATGAGGCAAACCGTGATTCATTAGTTGAGTATAAAAACATCAAATGAAATTATGAGTTGTGTCAGTAGCTGATTAATAAAAATATCATGTGAGGAAGTAAAAATCATGTGGATTAAGAAGGGCAAATCTGCCCTTTCGTCTGCAGAGTGGATAGATGGACTGATGTTAACAAAGCCAGTGGCATCATGAGCAGGACAGAATGTTTCTCTCAAGCTGCAGCTTTGAAATGTCAAACAGCCTCTTGCTGGCTGATGACTGCTTTCTGACTCTGGGCAGGTGCCTGAGGCTGGGATTAGACAGAGCCCCTTCTGCCTGCCCAGCACCCAGCCCTGAAGCTGCTTCCTCCAGTCCAGCAGGCAACATCCCAAAGGATGCAGGGTGGAGCTCCCAGTACCTCCATTGCCAAGTTAAATCCCACTTAGCAAATCAAATTCATCACATTTGTTCCCCACCACCCCATCTACGTGCTCATGTCAGAGGCGTTTGAATCAGAGCAACTTCATCTGGAGTAGGGGCTGGGTACAATGAGGCTGAGACCTACTGTGCTGCATTCCCAGATGGTTAAGGCATTCTAAGTCACAGGATGAGATAGGAGGTCAACACAAGACTGCTTTCTGACTCAATGGAAGACCTCATCCTCTAGAGTCAGGGGCTGTCAGAAACTTTGCTTATCAGTAAGAAGAACATTCTACTGCCTGGAAGATCTATATCCACCTTTCCACAGAAGCACAGAGCTACAGAGAAGGGGTTTATGGACAGAACATTCCACATCTGTCTGGACTTTATGGGTTCTAAGGACACAGGACCTAGGTCCACTTTGCAGACCAGGCTTGACACTGGCTGCTTTACACAGAGGCCTGCCATGCTCTGAGAGCCTCAATATCCCTTCAAAATCCTTTCTAACATCTTCATTTTCAATCTTTTACCACTGATTTGTGACATCATTTTTGGGAGAGAAAGTCTTAGAAAAGGCATAAAATTTCCAAAATGGGAATTCAGTGATATGGAGTTTGTAATTTTTGATATTTGTAGGCAAATATCAGTCTAGTGAAACCCTGTCTTACTCTCCTACAGAGATCTAGTGGCTTCAGTACACAGTTCAGACAATTCATTTGGCTCAGAAGATATACCTGTTCACCCTCAGCATCCCTATCCACTTCTTCCCTCCTAGAGAGCAGACACACTGGGAGAAGGTGGGGAAGCCCAGTATGCAGCCCCCACTTTACTCCCAACTTTCTCAAGGGAGAAAGAATTGTGTCTGAGAAGTGGCTTAGTTTACACAAAATCCTCTCTTCATTGTGTGTCTTGATGGTGGTTGCTTGTGTCAAAGATCTTCCATTCAGGTAGAAAATCATGAGCAACTCCTTGCAGAGATGTCTTCACCCCAGTCACCACTCTGAGCACCTCCTACTCTGCATGCAACCCCTCTCTCCCAGCAGAAGCCTGAGTGACTACACCTGCCCACCCCCAAGAGGATGAGGCTCAGACTGAAGCCCCCCAGGTCATGGCCTCCTGGGTGGTGCTTCAGTTCCCAGATCCCAAAGACCTCTGTAAAATCAAGTCCAAGTGGAGATGAAATGGATGTAGATGTTCTCCACTCTCCCTGTCCATCTGTTTCCCACTCTGGATTTCTAGGTGTGGCACATGGGTGCCAGCCTCTGGACAATTTGGGCAGATTTCCTCTTATCATTTTGTGCCCCTGCCCTCCGCCATGTTCATGGCAGCAGCCCTTGCTCAATGTGACTCTGAGCATGGAAGGTATTGGAGAGCCCTGCCTGGGGCACCGGCCATGAGGCTGCCCCCCTGTACCCTGAAATGGCAAAGAGGGTTGTGCAGGATGGGCTGTGTGACTTAGGACTGTAGTTTCCTGTTCAGGGCAGAAATGTCCACTGTTCTTTGGAATGCTAGTGACAATGAAGTGATGTTCTTCATTAATGAGAACATCCTTCTTGAAACCTGAAGAGCATCCACTGCATTACAGTCCTGAATGTTTTAATTTCTACATACTTTATGTTAAGCTTGACATGACGACTTGCTTTAAATCCAAGTCCAAGAGAAAGTACTAGTGGGTGTGAACATGAACAATGCTCCTAGGGTGCAACCTCCCAGCACAGGGCACTGCCTCCCAGCCTAGGGCATAACTTCCAAGCACAGGGCAAAATCTCCCAGGATAAGACACCACCTCTCAGCATAGGACACAGCCTCCCAGCATAGGGCACCATCTCTCAGCATAGGACACCACCTCTCATCGTAGCACATAGCCTCCCAGCACAGGGCACTACCTCCCAGTGTAATGCACAATCTCCCTGTCCAGCATAGGGTATGACCTCCCTGCGTAGGGCACACCCACATGGAACTGATGAAAGGAGGCACTGCTCTCACACTAGAACCTGGTCTGCTCCCTTTGGAAGAGGTCAGACTTGGAGGAGGGGGCTGGTGGACAAGAAGAGTTTCATAAAGGGTCTGCCAAAAGCCTTCCTGTTTGCACAGCCCTGGACAGCCAAGAACTCAGTGGGAGCAGATGCTACTGTTTAGTTGCAGGAGAAGGGGGCATGTGTACCATACACTGGGGCTGTAAGAAGCAAGGAGCCAGGGCAGAAACCCCTGCTGTGAAGAAAGCCTCCTGATGTCTTCTCTGCCTGTCTCCTGGTGAAGACCCTCAGAGGAGACCTCCCCCAGGGCAGGAACCACCAATTCAAGGGTGAGAGCACTACAGTGGCATGGGAGTAGGAGGTGGTTTGTGCAGCTGGCCTGGTACAAACCCCTAGACATTCTGACACGTGGATTTCACCAAGGACATTCTGTCCTCCCAAGGAACTTCATAGATCTGGAAAGAGCATAACTGTTTCCGTGAAAGGAAAGAGAGAGGGACTATCAGTGTCGGCTGCAGTTAAAGTGAGAGACGCCCAGGCATGAGGCATCTGATGGAGGCAAGGATGGATGGAGGTGAGACACTGTGCCCCCACCTGCTCCTGCTGAGACCCAAGGAACTGAACCAAATTGTGCAGTGATTACTCCATTCCCCCTCTCAGGTGGGGATGGAAGGCTCCAGTTCACCAGGCGGCATTGCCCCCATTTCCAGCCTGCAGGGTTCTTGCCCCAGCACAGCCCTGGGAGGAGCAGCCTGTGCAAGGTCTCGGGAGCCCTAAGGGTGCAGGACAGGGGGAGGCAGCACACTGCCCCCAGCTCCTTCCACCTCCTGTGCCTAGGCCAGCACTATGAGGGGCCAGAGGGAAGAAGCCAGGGCAGGGCAGCTCCCCTTGAAAGAGCTGGGGCGTAGGGAGCAGGCGAGAAGGGGAGTGCGGGTCCTCCCTGATTGGAGACCTCACAAGAACAAGCAGGTCTTTGGAGAGGCTGTTGTTGGGTGAGCGGGGCAGGTCCAGGGCTTTGCAGCTAACAGGCCTCTAGGTCCCTCTAATCTGCTCAGCATGGCGGTGGCTGTGGGCAGGTGCCTGAAGCTGGGATTAGACAGAGCCCCATCTCCCTGCCCCACACCCAACCCTGCAGCTGCTTCCTATGGTTCAGCAGGCAACAACCCTAAGCACATGAGGTGGAGCTCCCAGTACCCCCATTCCCAAGCTAAAGCCCTCTTAGCAAATCAAATTCCTCACTCCTCTCCACACCACCCCACCTACATGTACACACATATTCATCTACATGAACTCACCCCAACCCTCACCCACATGGATCTATGCACAAACGTCCATACTTCTCCCACACAACCACATGCACACTCCCATGCACCTCCCCCACACACTTGCACATGTGTGTGTACACATGCCCCTTTCCATGAGCAAAACAACACCTGCACACCTACTCACATGTACATGCACAGACATATAACTTCATATGCACACACATTCATGTCTCTCCCAACACACATCTGCCCATGTGTGCATAAACACACATGCATGTCGCCATATAAATGTACCCATGCCTGCATGCCCTGCTCTAGGCATACCGATGCGCTTACACACATACCCTTCAAAACTTATGAACGAGCACACACACACACACACCCCTCTGCAATGCACAACTGTCCCCGACCCACATCATGCACATACCTCCTGAAGTTTTGGCTGGTCATGGAACGGACAGTTTTCCAAGTTGGGCTGGGACCTGGCACATTTGATTTGCCCCATCTCCACATCAAAGATTTAGTTCATCGCAGCCACGACCTACTCACGGGAAAGAGCAGGATGCACGGACAGTGCTCTCCACCAGTTTCATGCACACACAGGCACATCACTGTGACTGAGTCAAGGGAGTTGCCTGGGGCTTCATTCCTGCCTTCATGAGCTGCCCACACTCCCACCTGCAAGGCACACAGTCACCTCCTGCCGGCTGGCAGGGGTGATATGCCCCAGGCCTCCCTGGTAACTTGTTTTCTCTGTGCCAGTGCAAAGGATTAACTGAAATCTGCTGGCCCAAGGGGCAGGGACCGTGTATTTCTTCTAGGAAGGCTGTCGTCTGATGATGAAATTTCAGCTAACTTCCAGTTTCTAGACTTCAGCCCATTGAGCATCTTATTTCCTCCATTTAACTCAGATTTATTTATTCCCTCTTTTATCAGTAGGAGATGAGAAGCTTCACACAAATGGATGTTTTAGGCCAACAAGAGACTTCCTCTCTAGTGTCTCCATTCTGAGTGGATGCTTTAGTGCCGGCCTAAAACATCCATAAGAGACTTCCTCTCTAATGCCTCCATTCTGAGTGGATGTTTTAGGCCAATAAGGGACTTCCTCTCTAATGCCTCTGTTCTGAGTGGATGTTTTCGGCCAATAGGAGACTTCCTCTCTAATGCCTCCATTCTGAGTGGGTTTTTGGCTCCAGTATTTCTAGGGTCATACACCTACTTGTGTTAAACTTGCCATTGCAGAAGAGAATTGAATGCTTTCCCTGCACAGGGCATCATGGAGGCGCAACTTGTCAGAACTGGGGAGAAGCACAGGAGAAGGAGCCCTGGGAACCAGGCTGTGGAACCAAGAGGTAGTTGTGTGTTCTCTAGGGCATCAGTCTCCCCATCTGTAAATTAGGATCCTGGGCCCAACAATTCACATCATCCACTGCTTCACTCTGAGTTACTGTCACACTTCTGAGACACTTGCAGGCCAGGAGGAACTGTGACACCAGCGAATGCACCTCATGTGCGGGCAGAGAGCACCAGCTGATGGCTGCAGGAGGAGAAACGGGGCTGGTCTGGACTCCTTTGAATTTCCAAGAGAAGATGGAGGAGCTCTAAAGTCTATGTCACTGTTTGCTGCTCTGCCACGGGATGCACGTCAAGCTGGGCCTGGTAGCCCTGCTGAATCTCCCTCCTGACCCAACTCCCTCCTCTACTCTGCTGGGTGACTGCTGTCCTCACTGGCTGAGTCTAACTCTGTGTAAGCTGGCAGAGGGAGGGTCATCAGGCGTGTTCCACCCCAGCAGGAACTCAGCAGTCCTGGGCTGCAGGAGGTGGTCAGCCAGTCTGAGGGTGAAGGCTGGTAGCCCTAAGGGGCTGTACCCAGGGCGTGACTTGGGGAGGGAAGCAGGGCTCTGCAGGACAAGGAGCCAGGCTCCTTTGTGGCCCCTGCAGAGAGGAGTCAGAGAGGAGGATGAGCCTCATGGCCTGGCTCTCATCCTGAGCAGCACCAAGCCCACCCAGAGTCCGCACAGTCTCCATCCACACCTGCTGGACCCTGGGAAATGCTAACATCATGGCACAGACCCAGTGACTGCTGCAGGTTAAAGGTGGCCAAGTGGACACGACAAGGCTGAACTCAAGCACTCATGGCCCAGGAGCATCCTTGGGCTTGAAGGCCGTCAGCGGACTGTCAGGGAAAGCTGAATGAGTCTGAGCCTTAGATCATGAATGTGTCAGTACTGATTTGCTGGGAATGCTCTCGGAGGGGCAAAGCAGAGGCTATGGCATCCCTAGGTGTGGTGGCAGCACCCACCTGCTCTCTGGCTCGCAGCACCCACAGCGGGCGTCTGTAGTACTGATCTCTGGTGGCTTTGTTGTACTTGCTAATGGTGAAGTGAAGGGCACGCTGTACCCACTCATCATTGAGGTGTGTGTCATAGATGTCACCCCGATTGTCCTTCCTCCTCCTCGGGGCTCCAGGACAGGGCCACTGCCAGGGCGGCCAGCAGGAGCAGCAGGGTGCACAGGGGCCGGGCCATGGGCTCCTCAGAGGCAGAGCACAGAGCTGGAGCTGCAGGAGATGAGGGTGAGAGCCTAAGGTAGGGAGCCCAGACCAGCAGGCAGCTGTGCATTTATCGTGCTTCGGCAGCCCCAGCCCACCCCACTCCATGCCCGCCCTTGGCTCCTCCTCCTCTTTCTGCCCATCCCCCTCTTTCTCCATCTCTCATTTCACTACTCCCCCTACCCGCCCCCTCTGGCCCCCCATAACCTCCCTCCCTGCCTAAGTTCCCCTGCCCCTCCATCCACCAGTCTGCTCCTCCATCTCCCCCTCCTCCTCACTACTCTCCTCACTCCCACCACTTTTCCAGCCCTGCCCCTCCTCCCCATTGCTCTCAAGCTGGCTCACCGTTGTCCCCAGAGAGGGCACACTGCTCGCTGGGCTGTGAAAGCAACATGACCTCCTGTTTCCTCAGAAAAGGGAAAAGTGCAGGGCCCTCCTGGGATCTTCAGTTTTCAGAGGCATCAGTGAGAGCTTGGTCACAGTCTGGGAATCCATGAAACAGATGATTTCAGGAGCTCCTGGAAGGCTTATTCCACATCCTGCTCTGGGGAATTTCTTTGCCAGACATAAGAGAATTAATGTTTTGTGAAAGGTCATTAGGTTATTTTTCCATAAGTCCTCATTATTCAATACACAAACTCTTCATCAGCTCCTCCGGGTACCACGTGGTCTAGGACCTGGAGATGGAGCACGGATGACCGAGCCATGGACAGAGATGTGACACAAACCCATGAGCACTTTTCAGTTTTATAATAGACACGTTAAAAAAGGAAAAAGAAACAGAGGGATTGATTTTAATAATATTTCTTGTTTAACCTAATATATCCAAAATATTATTTCAACACATTGGAACAGTTGTTAATGAGATAGTTTACATTCTTTTGAATGTGTGTAAGTCTTTGAAATTCCCTGTGTTTTTTTTCACACTTAGACCAAATGTCATTTTGGACTGGCCTCATTTTCAGTGACCCATGGCCACATGTGGCTGGTGGCAGTGGTTCTGCTCCTTAGGGTATGGAGGATGAGAAAGCGATAATCAATAATTAATATCAGGAAATTAGTCTCTCTGTTAGAAGTGAAAGAGTATGAGGTAGAGACAGATGGAGCCACTGGACCCTGGTCAGAGAGACTGGAAAGGTGAGAAGCCCTGTCTAGACAGGAAACAGAGCTCCAGGCAGCGGGAACAGCCAGTGCAAAGGCCCTGAGGCGAGGCTGAGCATGCCTGCTCCAAGAAGAGGAAGCTCCTGGGGCGGGTGTGAGCAGGGAAGGGAATGACCTGGAGTCTCAGGGTAACTGTGGGTGGGGCCCGGTGGGAGGTGCAGGGAGACTCCTGGCAGGTGGTGGGGGTGTCAGGAGAGGGAGCAGCAGCCGCGGGATGAATGTGGGAGCCGACGGGTGTCTCTTGCTCCTCCCCTCAGACAGCCAAGCTGCCGGCGCTGGTCCTCTGTGCACTACTTGGAAAACTCACCTGATTCTTAAAAATTGCCTTGAATGAGGTAGAATTTACATACAATAAAACGCCTAATTATGTATGTGTAACCTGGGGGATTTGTTTATTTTTATGGATTTTGGGGTACAGATGTAGTTGCGTTATGTGGATATGTTGCATAGAGGTGAAATCTGGGCTTTTAGGGTACCCATTACCAGATAATGTACGTTATATCCACTAGGTGATATTTCACATTCACCACCATCCCGCTCTCCCACCTTTGAGCCTCCACTGTCTATCATTCCACTCTGCATGTCCGTGAGTACCCATTGTTTAGCTCCCACTTAACAAGTGAGAGCATGCAGTTTTTGATTTTCAGTTTGAATCACTTCAATAAGGATAATGGCCTCCAGTTCCATATATGTTGCTGCAAAAAAACATAATTTCATTCATTTTTGTGGCTGAGTATTACTCCATGGTGTGTGTGTGTGTGTGTGTGCACATATATATATATATACACACACGTATACATATATACATATATATGTATACGTGTGTGTGTGTATATATATATATATATATATATGGAGTAGCATTCATACACACACACAAACCACCTTGTTTTATCCAACTGTCCATCTGTCCATTGATACCATGACTTTTCTATGTGAAAACTGCTGCAAGAAACATACAAGTGCAGGTGTCATTTTTACATAATGATTTCTTTTTAGAGGGTACCTATCCAGTAATGGAACTGCTGGATCACAGGGCAGTTCTGCTTTTAGTTGTTTGAGAAATCATCAGTTTTCTATAGAGGTTGCACTAATGTACACTTCCACCAACAGTGCATAATTTTTTCTTTTCCCCACATCTTCTCCAATGTCTGTTGTTTTTTGACTTTCTTTTGAGACAGGATCTCACACTCTTACCTGGGCGGAAAGGCAGTGGCACGATCATACCTAACTATAGCCTCAAACTCCTGAGCTCAAATGATCCACCTGCCTCAGCCTCCTGAGTAGCTAGGACTACAGGCCCATGGCAAGACATTTTTATTTTTTGTAGAGACAGGGTTTCACTATTTTGTCCAGGTTGGTCTTGAACTCCTGGCCCCAAGCAATCCTCCCATTTTGGCCTGTCAAAGTGCTGTGATTATAGACATGAACCACTGCACTCTGCTGTCTTTTGACACTTAATAACAGCCTTTCTCCCTGGTGTACAATGATATTTCATTGTGATTTCAATTTGCATTTCTCAGATATTTAGTCATGTTGAGCATTTTTTCACAAGCATGTTTGCCACTTGTATGTCTTCTTTTGAAAAATATCTGTTTATGTCCTATGCCCACTTTTAAAAATTTTACTTTAAGTTCTGGAATACATGTGCAGAATGTGCAGGTTTGTTACATAGGTGTACATGTGCCATGGTGGTTTGCTGCCCCTATCAACCTGTCATCTAGGTTTTAAGCCCCACATGCATTAGGTGTTTGTCTTAATGCTTTCCCTCCACTTGTCCCCCAGTCTCTGACAGGCCCCGATATGTGATTTTCCCCTCCCTGTGTCCATGTGTTCTCACTGGTCAACTGCCACTTATGAGTGAGAACATGTGGTGTTTGTTTTTCTGTTCCTGTGTTAGTTTGCTGAGAATGATGGTTTCCAGCTTCATCTATGTCCCTGCAAAGGACATGAATGCATTCTCTTTTATGGCTGCACAGTGTTTGTGCCACATTTTCTTTATCCAGTCTATCACTGATGGGCATTTGGGTTCCAAGTCTTTGCTATTGTAAATAGTGTTGCAATAAACATATGTGTGCATGTGTCTTTATAGTAGAATGGTTTATAATCCTTTGGATATATACCCAGTAATGGGATTGCTGGGTCAAATGGCATTTCTGGTTTTAGATCCTTGAGGAATCACCACACTGTCTTCCACAATGGTTGAAGTAATTTACATTCCCACCAACTGTGTAAAAGCCTTCCTATTTCTCCACAGCCTCGCCAGCATCTGTTGTTTCCTGACTTATTAATGATTGCCATTCTAATTGGCATGAGATGGTATCTCATTGTGGTTTTGATTTGCATTTCTCTAATGACCAATGATGATGAGCTTTTTTTCATGTGCTTATTGGTTGCATAAATGTCTTGAGACGTGTCTCTTCATATCCTTTGTGCACTTTTTGCGCAAAGGTCTGGATATTAGAGCTTTGTCAGATGGATAGGTTGCAAAAATGTTCTCCCTTTCTGTAGGTTGCCTGTTTACTCCAATGATAGTTTCTTTTGGTGTGCAGAAGCTCTTTAGTTTAAATAGATCCCATTTGTCAATTTTGACTTTTGTTGCAATTCCTTTTGACATTTTAGTCATGAAGTTTTTGCCCATGCCTATGTCCTCAATGGTATTGCCTAGGTTTTCTTCTAGGGTTTTTATGGTTTTAGGTGTTACATTTAAGTCTTTAATCCATCTTGAGTTAATTTTTGTATAAGATATAAGGAAGGGGCCCAGTTTCTGTTTTCTGCATATGGCTAACTGGTTTTCCCAGCACCATTTATTAAATAGGGAATCCTTTCCCATTGCTTGTTTTTGTCAGATTTGTCAAAGATCAGATGGTTGTAGATGCTTGATGTTATTTCTGAGGGCTCTGTTCTGTTCCCTTGGTCTATATCTCTGTTTTGGTACCAATACCATGCTGTTTTGGTTACTGCAGCCTCGTAGTGTAGTTTGAAGTCAGGTAGCATGATGTCTGCAGCTTTGTTCTTTTTGCTTAGTATTGGCTTGGCTATATGGGATCTTTTTTTGATTTCATATGAAATTTAAAGTAGTTTTTTTTTTGTAATTCTGCAAAGAAAATCAATGATAGCTTGATGGGAATAGCATTGAATCTATAAATTACTTTGGGCAGTATGGCCATTTTCATGATATTTATCCTTCCTATTCATGAGAATGAATTTTTTTCCATTTCTTTGTGTCCAGCCTTATTTCCTTGAGCAGCTGTTTGTAGTTCTCCTTGAAGAGGTCCTTTGCCTGCCTTGTAAGTTGTATTCCTAGGCATTCTATGCCCACTTTTTTTGAGATGGAGTCTCACTCTGTTGCCCAGGCTGGAGTGCAATGGCATGATCTTGGCTCACTGCAACCTCCACCTCTTGGGTTCAAGTGATTCTCCTGCCTCAGCCTCCCGAGTAGCTGGGATTACAGGCACGTGCCACGAGGCCTGGCTAATTTTTGTATTTTTTTTTTAGTAGAGACGGAGTTTCACCATTTTGGTCAGGCTGGTCTCAAACTTTTGACCTCATGATCTGCCCGCCTCGGCCTCTCAAAGTGTTTGGAGGACCCCTGCCTTCCCAGCACATGCCTCAGTGAGCCTCTTGCCTGTGAATCTCCATCTGAGTTGGTTCCCAGGAACCCTAACCAGGAGATGGTGGAGTCAGGACCCACACCCAAATATCTTGCCTTTTAACCACAGTGGGTGTTAGGTTTGTGAAAGTTTGGAACATTTTTGTCTAGGAGATTGGATATCTCCGTTCAGTAGATGATCCCAATGTTCTCACACCCATGAGACCTGCTGAAGAAAACCAAAGCTTCATCTGGAAAGTTCCTTGTTCCCAAAAATTACTTACTCAGCTGGGTCTTTTTTCCCCCTCTTCATCCCTAGTGAAATGCAAACCAAAGTGTCCGTCTGTATTGGACTCGGTGAAATATTTTCACTCATATAATTTCATTTGATCTTGCTGTTGAGGAAGGTTGAGCAGGTACCAGAAACCCTTTGTACTCTTAAGAATATAAGTAGGAGGTAGTTTGAGGATAAGATGTCAGGTCATGTAATTTTTAGCTTAATTATGTTCTTGTCACACAGTAAGCTTCATTTGCCACCCTGGCTCTGGGACTGACATTAAGTAATGTGTCAGCTCCATCACACCTAGGGAGTGTCCTGGCCGCAGGTAGCAGGAGTCCTGAGAAACACTTGCCGCCTCTCCTACGATGACACTGGTTATTTAACAAAGGCTGTGGGAGTGGTGTTCACAGAGTTGCAGCATCCTCAGCAGGGGCCCAGGTGGTTTCCTTCCATCTTCTCCATCATTCCTTGCGCTTTTGTTCTTGGGCACACAGCTCATGAGTGAAAGGTGGACACCATAGCCCTAGACATCCTGTCCCACACTACAGCCTGAAAGGTGAGGAGTCGGAGCAGGAGGAGGTCACAGGGCGTGAGAGGAGGGTTGAGGGAGAGAGAGAGAAAGAGACAGAGAGATAGAGAGAGAGAGAGAGAGAGAGAGAGAGAGAAAGAGAGAGAGAGAACTCTCCTCAGGGGGCTTTTCTCTGTTTATCCAGCAGATACTCTCTTAGTAGCAACCTGGCCGAGTGCTTAGCAGTTGCTGGCTGGACCTGAGCTCCATTTCCCCAGGGGTGAGGAAGGCTTGGAAGTCCATTGCCTGATACTTTCACTGTTTGCACTCAGGGGCAGGCAAGAGGAAAGGAACTGACAATGGCTGGTCTCCAGAACAAAGTCACTTATATGAGTGTTCATCGAGAGCTTGTAGAAACTCCATTGTACTCTGAAGTTTATGAATGTGTTTATGCACAGGTGTGCATGCCATTTGGGGTGTCTGAGAAGGATGCCTGAGCTGTGTCAGAGTTGGCAGGAATGGTGGGCTTTGGGGCCCTAAGATATGGAGAGTATCCGACGGGAACTAAGTGGGAAGAGGCTTGCAGAGTTGGCAACCTCCTCACCCCATGATAAAGGAGTGGATGATATGCTGAAACATCACATGTGAAGATGAACACATCACAAGGAAAATGCTCAAATGTGGCAGATAAACCACAAAGCTACAGGGCAATTCCTGTGCCTGCAGCTACCTGCCCTGTAAATCCTTCTCAGTTCATGAGTTTGCAGAGAACCTCTAGGTTCTGCATGCTCCACTTCACCACAGTGACCACCAGAGGGAAGCATTCACCCACGGATGACCAGCCCTTTGGGTGCCTCTACTGCAGCCTCACCCTGGGGAGCAGGCTCTGAAGGTAACCCTGGGGTTGTCATAGCATCTGCCTTGGAGAAAGGGGTTTTGTAAACTAAGCATTCCCTGAGTGCCGTACGGGTTCTGCAGAGGCCCGTCTGCTTGGCTCTGTCCTAGCTGCCCTGGGCTACCTGGGCTACCTGGGCATGTGGGGTTTTATTGATCAGAGCGATGGCCAGTAGATGGCACAGCCTTCTGTTCCTGCAGCTCTCCCCAGGGCCCTTGCTGGATATTTCCAGGAAGGAGAGACAGGCCCAGAGCTGACTCTCTCAGAAGACAGGGACCTTCTGAAGGCAGGTGACAATGAACGTGTGGACACCCCTGTGGACAAGTCTGGTTTCTATCCTCTCTTCCAGTCTCTGCCTCCTCACCCGTTTCCTGGTGCTCCCTCTCTTACTTCCTGCCCCTTTCTAAAACTCCCCATCTCCTTCTTTTTCATGGTCAACTTAGTCAGTCGGAGGCATGAATACCATGGAAAAACCACGTTTGCTGCTCTGGTTAAGAAGAACACATGATCCATTACTGAAAACCAGTTTCCCATGCAAGGCGAGGTGTCTGAAGACCAGATTCACCTGAGTCCAGATCTGATGAGCCTGCAAACAGAGGAAAACCCTTAACAATAGCTGTTCTGCCTTCGTGCTTATATTCTGCATCAAAGAGCTTTATCTTTTCACATCAAATATCATATCACCACCATCGCCACTATATCATCAATATCATCATAATCTTCACAACTATTGCCACTTCCATAACCACCATCACTATCACCAGCATCACCACCACCATTCCCACAATCATCACTACCACCATCACCATTATCTTTAACACTATCACCATCGATACCACTCCCATGATCACCATCGTCATCATCACCAGCATCATCACCATCACCATCATCATCACCATCACCATAACCTCAACATCATGGTCATCACCATCATCACCACCATCATCATAATCATCACTACCATCACCATCACTATTATCATCACCGTCACCATTACTGCCACCACCAAGACCATCACCATCAACACCAGTATCACCATAATACCCACCATCACTACCATCATTACCACCAACACTATTATCAACATCATCACTATCATCACCACCACCATCATTATCAATACCACCATCTCTGCCATCATCACCATCACCACCACCACTATTACTACCATCACTATCACCAACTTCACCACTATTACCATCACCACTATTATTACTACAAGAGCTACCATCATCACCACCATTATAACCACCACCACCACCATCCTCACTATTATCACAATCACCATCACCATTAACAATACCAGCATTACTGCTGTCATCAACATCACCATCACCATTACCACCATCACCATCAGTATACTCATCATCATTATACACATCATGAGCACCACTATCAGCATCAACACCATCACCATCATTACCATTACCAGCATTACCACCATACCATCATCATCACCTTCAAAACCACCACCACCACCATTTTCATCTCCAGCATATCATTCTCATCACCATCATCATCTTCAGCACCAATGCCAGGTGTCTGTCAGCAGCTGTTCTGCATTGGACATTGTGCCACACCCTTTATAAACCTCATGTGATTACATAGTCATGCTGATTCTGTATTTTATAGAAAAAAAGAAGGTGGTAATTGGCTTTGAAACATGATAGAAGAGTGTGAGAACCTGCTTTTTCTTCTCAGAACTATCTGCAATCAATGAAAGAGAAGACTCACTTTATTTCTCAGCTGCCACATTGCTGGATCTTCCCTAGAGAGGTCTGATGTGGACATCCACAGTGAAGTCTTCACTTGTTTGCTGGTCTCCACCCTCAGATTTTGTTTCTCTGGTTCTAAAATGTTTAGAAACCCATATCCTCTGCCACATGAAGCATTGGCATCTTGCTCTCTGTCGCTGCACTCTTGCTTTTTCCCACGACATAGCCTGGCCTCTAGAGAAACTGGACTCTTTGATGTTCTCCAGACACAGAACTGTCCAGGCTCACATAATTCTTTCTCAAACGTTTACCTGTAGATGCCCACTCCACCCTAAATCTTTACCTCCACAAATGCTACTGCTTCTCAGGTTTAGGTCTACACAAACCCTGTCTATGAATCCCTCTCTGGTCCATGTAGCCAGCCAGGTGTGACCCTTTTGAATTTGGGGTCTTATCGCAGTTTTGTGTGCACAAGAGGAATTTTCTATCCTCCTCTGAGGGTCGTTCTTACTTGTGTGTCTATTTCTGTCACCCACCAGGCCATGAGGACCTAGAGGATAAAGACTGAGTCCCCTTCCCCATGTGATTTGCTTCTCAGAGATCACTGAGATAATCACAAACAAAAACTAGCTAACACTAATAATGAACATAACACTCAATAATGTATCATCACCTCATAATAACTACTTAGTAGGTGCTGTTACTGTCTTCATTTTATAGATGAAATAACTGAGCCACAGAGAGTTTAGGGAAATATGTCAAATTTACACAGCTTGTAAATGGAAGAATCAGGATTTTAACCTGTGTAGTCTGACTCCATGTCATTGCCATGATGTGAGATGCCTCAGCAGTCTGCTGTCCCTGAAACTTTGTACATTTGAGAAATCTCATGTTGAGCCACAGTTATGCTGCTTTTGAACTGGAGCTCAGAGGATGGGGTCATTTAAGATGCCAAGGTCATCACCACCTCATACGGAACTTGACAATGATTCCTGCCCACGTGTCTTCGTCCAGACTCTCCTTCTTTTTGGAATTCCCATCTCCTATGTCACCTCATTGATTTCTCTTCATCATTTGTGATTCTGTAGATATTCTATATTCCATAAAGGTGACTGTCCAGATTGACAGAAGAAAACCCTGACAAGAGGATGCAAATGAAAGTGATTTATTTGGGTGGTAGTCCCAGGACACACTGCTGGGGCATTGAGGAAATGATACAGGGAACAGAAGGTGCTCAATACAGTGCGTGTGAACTTTCAGGCTACTGCTATTCATACCTTGGGCTCAATTCTGCTGGGAACTTCTGGGAGATTGCATAGAACATGTCTGCTGGTGTCATTCCTTGGAAGAAGAATGTACAGAGCTATTAGTTCTCTCGCACTTGCTTGTGCCATATGCACAGGTAAATTTGTGGGGATGGTGGCAACTGGAATGTGGACTGGCAAGCGCAGTGAGGTAAGACAGTGAGGACCAATCAAGGGATGTGGGCAGCTTGTCCTCCTCCCCCAGCCTTCTCTGTGTGTTTGGTGCCCTTCTCTGTGCTCTCCAGTGCCATATTCTCTTCTCTGATTTCCACTTGCCTGTCTACCACCCAGAATTCTATACTGTATATTCATCGAGGATGGAGGACTTGGCTCTTTCACTTTCTTTTCTCCAGCAACAGATTTCTTTTCTAGCATAAAATGTATACTCAACAAAGACAGTAGGAGTGATGAAACTAAGCCCATTTTTTGAAAAGTCTGATAAACTTTCAAAAATCTTTATTTAGAAACATTAATTTATGGGGAAATTCTCTTGAATAATTGAAAGAAAAATATTTTATAGAAGTTGCCAGGAACAATAAGAAAATTGCTTTGTGTAATTTGAAAAATCATCCCCAAATATAAAATGCATAAAAAGGAAGTGAGAGAGAGAGAGAAAATGTAATCATCAGCCTAGAGCCCTGAAAGTAAAATAAGTAGAAATGAAAATGAATCACAGGTGCTACAAAGCTCATTCTCTTCCACTGAACAAGAAATTGGGTAAGAAATGCAACCAGAAGCCATGTGCTGGCAGCCAAGCAGTTCCAAGTGGGTTCAGGGCAAAATGATCCTCTTGGTACTTTGGTGAACTTCATAAGTGAATGGATGAAAAGTGTGAGTAATCACCCAGGTACCCTGTTCAGGAACACTTGACTGTCCAAAAAGATGGATAAAATGTTTTTCTGTGTACTTTAAGGAATTGTTAAGATCTTGCATTTCATTATACTTCTTTTATGTGATTTCAGGACCCCTATGTCCAAGATGTCCAGAAAAGAGGAAGAGGTGAGCAGGTACAAAGTGGGGTCTGAGTTCTGCTTCTGCCTGTCTGGTAGCCTAGTGCTGCCTGAAGAAGCATAAAGATCTACCTGGTGCTATTAGGTGGGCACTTGTGGTCATTTTTAGGGCTGTCTTCCGAGTATTTCAGTTTCTGGTTTTTTTTTATTATTATACTTTAAGTTTTAGGGTACATGTGCACAACTTGCAGGTTTGTTACATATATATATACATGTGCAATGTTGGTGTGCTGCACCCATTAACTCATCATTTAACATCGGGTATATCTCCTAATGCTATCCCTCCCCCCTCCCCGCACCCCATAACTGGCCCCAGTGTGTGATGTTCCCCTTCCTGTGTCCATGTGTTCTCATTGTTCAATTCCCACCTATGAGTGAGAACATGCGGTGTTTGGTTTTTTGTCGTTGCGATAGTTTGCTGAGAATGATGGCTTCCAGCTTCAACCATGTCCGTACAAAGGACATGAACTCATCATTTTTGTGGATGCATAGTATTCCATGGTGTATATGTGCCACATTTTCTTAATCCAGTCTATCATTGTTGGACATTTTTGTTGGTTCCAAATCTTTGCTATTGTGAATAGTGCTGCAATAAACATACATGTGCATGTGTCTTTATAGCAACATGATTTATAATCCTTTGGGCATATACCCAGTAATGGGATGGCTGGGTCAAATGGTATTTCTAGTTCTAGATCCCTGAGGAATCGCCACACTGACTTCCACAATGGTTGAACTAGTTTACAGTCCCACCACCAGTGTAAAAGAGTTCCTATTTCTCCACATTCTCTCCAGCACCTGTTGTTTCCTGACTTTTTAATGATCGTCATTCTAACTGGTGTGAGATGGTATCTCATTGTGGTTTTGATTTGCATTTCTCTGATGGCCAGTGATGATGAGCATTTTTTCATGTGACTTTTGGCTGCATAAACGTCTTCTTTTGACAAGTGTCTGTTCATATCCTTTGCCCATGTGTTGATAAGATTGTTTGTTTTTTTCTTGTTTGAGTTCATTGTAGATTCTGGATATTAGCCCTTTGTCAGATGAGTAGATCGTAAAAAGTTTGTCCCACTCTGTAGGTTGCCTGTTCACTCTAATGGTAGTTTCTGTTGCTGTGCAGAAGCTCTTTAGCTTAATTAGATCCCATTTGTCAATTTACGCTTCTGTTGCCATTGCTTTTGGTGTTTTTGACATGAAGTCCTTGCTCATGCCTATGTCCTGAATGGTATTGCCTAGGTTTTCTTCTAGGGTTTTTATGGTTTTAGGTTTAACATTTAAGTCTTTAATCCGTCTTGAATTAATTTTTGTATAAGGTGTAAGGAAGGGATGCAGTTTCAGCTTTCTACATATGGCTAGCCAGTTTTCCCAGCAAAATTTGTTAAATAGGGAATCCTTTCCCCATCGCTTGTTTTTGTCAGGTTTGTCAAAGATCAGATAGTTGTAGATATGTGGCATTATTTCTGAGGGCTCTATTCTGTTCCATTGGTCTATATCTGTGTTTTGGTACCGGTACCATGCTGTTTTGGTTACTGTAGCCTTGTAGTATAGTTTGAAGTCAGGTAGCGTGATGCCTCCAACTTTGTTCTTTTGGCTTTGGATTGACTTGGCAATGCGGGCTCTTTTTTGGTTCCATATGAACTTTAAAGTAGTTTTTTCCAATTCTGTGAAGAAAGTCATTGGTAGTTTGATGAGGATGGCATTGAATCTATAAATTACCTTGGGCAGTATGACCATTTTCACGATATTGATTCTTCCTACCCATGAACATGGAATGTTCTTCCATTTGTTTGTATCCTCTTTTATTTCATTGAGCAGTGGTTTACAGTTCTCCTTGAAGAGGTCCTTCACATCCCATGTAAGTTGGATTCCTAGGTGTTTTATTCTCTTTGAAGCAATTGTGAATGGGAGTTCACTCATGATTTCGCTCTCTGTTTGTCTGTTATTGGTTTATAAGAAGGCTTGTGATTTTTGCACATTGATTTTGTATCCTGAGACTTTGCTGAAGTTGCTTATCAGCTTAAGGAGATTTTGGGCTGATACGATGGGGTTTTCTAGATATACAATCATGTCATCTGCAAACAGTGATAATTTGACTTCCTCATTTCCTAATTGAATACCTTTTATTTCTTTCTCCTGCCTGATTGCCCTGGCCAGAACTTCCAACGCTATGTTGAATACGAGTGGTGAGAGAGAGCATCCCTGTCTTGTGCCAGTTTTCGAAGAGAAAGCTTCCAGTTTTTGACCATTCAGTATGATATTGGCTGTGGGTTTGTCATAAACAGCTCTTATTATTTTGAGATACATCCAATCAATACCTAAATTATTGAGACTTTTTAGCATGAAGGGCTGTTGAATTTTGTCAAAGGCCTTGTCTGCATTTGTTGAGATAATCATGTGGTTTTTGTCAGTGGTTCTGATTATATGCTGGATTACATTTATTGATTTGAGTATGTTGAACCAGCCTTGCATCCCAGGGATGAAGCCCACTTGATCATGGTGGATAAGCTTTTTGATGTGCTGCTGGATTCAGTTTGCCAGTATTTTACTGAGGATTTTTGCATCGATGTGCTCAGGGATATTGGTCTAAAATTCTCTTTTTTTTTGTTGTGTCTCTGCCAGGCTTTGGTATTAGGATGATGCTGGCCTCATAAAATGAGTTAGGGAGGATTCCCTCTTTTTCTATTGATTGGAATAGTTTCAGAAGGAATGGTACCAGCTCCTTCTTGTCCCTCTGGTAGAATTTGGCTGTGAATCCAAAACCCCATCTGTATGTCACCATCATCAAAGACCAAAGGTAGATAAAACCACAAAGATGGGGAAAAAGCAGAGCAGATAAACTGAATATTCTAAAAATCAGAGCACCTCTCCTCCTCCAAAGGAACATAGCTCCTCACCAGCAATGGAACAAAGCTGGACAGAGAATTACTTTGATGAGTTGAGAGAAGAAGGCTTCAGATGATCAAACTACTCTGAGCTAAAGGAGAAAGTTTGAACCCATGACAAAGAAGTTAAAAACCTTGAAAAAAGATGAGACAAATGGCTAACTAGAATAACCAATACAGAGAAGTCCTTAAAGGACCTGATGGAGCTGAAAACCATGGCATGAGAACTACATGACGAATGCACAAGCCTCAGAAGCCAATTCGATCAACTGGAAGAAAGGGTATCAGTGATGGAAGATCAAATGAATGAAATGAAGTGAGAAGAGAAGTTTAGAGAAAAAAAGAATAACAAGAAATTAACAAAGCCTCCAAGAAATATGGGACTATGTGAAAAGACCAAATCTACATCTGATTGGTGTTCCTGAAAGTGACAGGGAGAATGGAACCAAGTTGGAAAGCACTCTGCAGGATATTATCCAGGTGAACTTCCCCAATCTAGCAAGACAGGCCAACATTCAAATTCAGGAAATACAGAGAACGCCACAAAGATACTCCTCGAGAACAGCAACTCCAAGACACATAATTGTCAGATTCACCAATGTTGAAATGAAGGAAAAAATGTTAAGGGCAGCCAGAAAGAAAGGTCGGGTTACCCACAAAGGGAAGCCCATCAGACTAACAGCTGATCTCTCGGCAGAAACTCTACAAGCCAGAAGAGAGTGAGGGCCAATATTCAACATTCTTAAAGAAAAGAATTTTCAACCCAGAATTTCATATCCAGCCAAACTAAGCTTCATAAGTGAAGGAGAAATAAAATCCTTTACAGACAAGCAAATGCTGAGAGATTTTGTCACCACCAGGCCTGCCCTAAAAGAGCTCCTGAAAGAAGTGCTAAACATGGAAAGGAACAACCGGTACCAGCCACTGCAAAAACATGCCAAAATGTAAAGACCATCAAGGCTAGGAAGAAACTGTGTCAACTAATGAGCAAAATAACCAGCTAACATCATAATGACAGGATCAAATTCACACATAACAATGTTAACCTTAAATGTAAATGGGCTAAATACTCCAATTAAAAGACACAGACTGGCAAATTGGATAAAGAGTCAAGATCCATCAGTGTGCTGTATTCAGGAAACCCATCTCATGTGCAGAGATACACATAGGCTCAAAATAAAGGGATGGAGGAATATCTACCAAGCAAATGGAAAACAAAAAAGGTAGGGGTTGCAATCCTAGTCTCTGATAAAACAGGCTTTAAACCAACAACGATCAAAAGAGACAAAGAAGGCCATTACATAATGGTAAAGGGATCAATTCAACAAGAAGAGCTAACTATCCTAATATATATGCACCCAATACTGGAGCACCCAGATTCATAAAGCAAGTCCTTACAGACCTAGAAAGAGACTATGACTCCCACACAATAAGAATGGGAGACTTTAACACCCCACTGTCAACATTAGACACATCAACAAGACAGAAAGTTACCAAGGATATCCAGGAATTGAACTCAGCTCTGCACCAAGTGGACCTAATAGACATCTACAGAACTCTCCACCTCAAATCAACAATATACATTCTTTTCAGAACCACACCACATCTATTCCAAAATTGACCACATAGTTGGAAGTAAAGCACTCCTCAGCAATTGTAAAAGAACAGAAATTATAACAAACTATCTCTCAGACCACAGTGCAATCAAACTAGAACTCAGGATTAAGAAACTCTCTCAAAATTGCTCAAGTACATGGAAACTGAACAACCTGTTCCTTAATGACTACTGGGTACATAACAAAATGAAGGCAGAAATAAAGATGTTCTTTGAAACCAATGAGAACAAAGACACAACATAGCAGAATCTCTGGGACACATTCAAAGCAGTGTGTAGAGGGAAATTTATAGCACTAAATGTCCACAAAAGAAAGCAGGAAAGATCTAAAATTGACACCCTAACATCACAATTAAAAGAACTAGAGAAGCAAGAGCAAACACATTAAAAAGCTAGCACAAGGCAAGAAATAACTGAGATCAGAGCACAACTGAAGGAAATAGAGACACAAAAAACCCTTCAAAAAATCAATGAATCCAGGAGCTGGTTTTTTGAAAAGATCAACAAAATTGATAGACCACTAGCAAGACTAATAAAGAAGAAAAGAGAGAAAAATCAAATAGACCCATTGAAAAATGATAAAGGGGATATCACCACTGATCCCACAGAAATACAAACTACCATCAGAGAATACTATAAGCACCTCTACGCAAATAAACTAGAAAATCTGGAAGGAATGGATAAATTCTTCGACACATACACTCTCCCAAGACTAAACTAGGAAGAAGTTGAATCTCTGAATAGACCAATAACAGGCTCTGAAATTGAGGCAATAATTAATAGCTTACCAACCAAAAAAAGTCCAGGATCAGTTTCTTCCCATAAGTGCAAGAGACGATGGTCCTTCTTCTTCTTTTGAGTTTGATGTGGTCATGACTTGCTGTGGTCATGAAGAAGTGAGATGTCTAGTCATCATGCTAGTTCTTGCCTCAAAACCATGTGCTTTTGTTTTTTTTTTTTTTCATTGTGATATTCTTTTATAGGTCCTGTGAGATTTATGCTTTAAGGAGATTCTATTTTGTGTATTTTGAGGATGTGTTTCAAGATTTAGAGCTCCTTTTAGCAGTTCTCATAGTGCTGGCCTGGTAGTGGCAAATTATCTCAACATTTGTCTGAAAAAGACTCTATCTTTCCTTCGTTTATAAAGCTTAGTTTCACTAGATACAAAATTCTGGGCTGATTTTTGTTGTCGTTGTTTAAAGAGGCTAAAGAAAATACCCTAATCCCTTCCAGCTTGTAAGTTTTCTGCTGAGAAATCTGCTGTTAATCTGATAGGTTTTCCTTTATAGGTGACCTGATGATTTGCCTCACAGCTCTTAAGATTCTTTTCTTCACCTTGAATTTAGTTAACCTGATAATTATGTGCCTAGGTGATGATCTTTATGCAATGAATTTCCCAAGTGTTCTATCAGCTTTTTGTATTTGTATGTCTAGATCTCTAGCAAGGCCAAAGAAGATTTCCATGATCATTCCCTCAAATATGTTTTTCAAACTTTTAGATTTCTCTTCTTCCTCAGGAACAGCAATTATTCTTAGGTTTGGCCATTTAATGCAATCCCAAACTTGTGAGAGGCTTTGTTTATTTTTAAATTCTATTTTCTTCATCTTTATTGGACTGAGTTAATTTGAAAACTTTGTCTTTGAGCTCAGAAGTTCTTTCTTCTACTCGTTTGAGTCTATTGCTGAGATTTTCCAGTGGATTTTGCATTTCTCTAAGTGTGTCCTTGATTTCCAAAAGTTGTGATTATATTTTGTTTATTCCGTCTATTTTCACTACAGATTTTTCAATTCATGTGCTGCATCTTTTTTAAAAAATTCTTTAAATTGGACTTCACCATTCTCTGGTGCCACCTTGGTGGGTTTAATAATTGACCTTCTGAATTCCTTTTCTGGCAATTCAGAGATTTCATCTTGGTTTGGATCCATGGCTGGTGAGCTGATGTAATTTTTTGGGGTGTTAACTATCCTGAATTTCTCATACTACCAGAATTGTTTTTTGGTTTCCTTCACACTTGGGTAAGTTGTGTCAGAGGGAAGATCTGGAACTCAATGGCTGCTCAAGGGCTGACACCAACAAGCTATTCCAGTCATGCTCTACCACCTGCACATTGGCTGGGGGTCAGCGGGTCTGGTGCTGGCTTGGCTTGTGTCTTCATGCTGGGGCCCATGCTGAAGGGGTGGTGCCTGTCTGTGCCTCGTTTTTCTCATGGAGGCTCAGAGGAGAGCAGGAGGACCAGCCTCTCACACATGCCAGTTAAGGGCTCTGTGCTTGTCCCATGTGTTAACATCCTATGGGCCAAGCAAGACCCATGACCATGCACAATGGCAATGGGGGTCTACTCTGCATTTCCTGGACAGAGGCATTGCTAACTGCCTGGCAGAGGGCATGGATGTATACTTTAGTTCCAGTGAGGGAGCCAGCTGTCCATCCATCCTGCCACACCCCCGAGAATCTTGGAAAAACACTGCTGTGACATGGCACATATGTGCCCAGGAAGCTGGTGGATTTCATGCTGGCAGTGATTGGCTGAACTTCCGCTATCAAGGCTGACTTTTCTCTGTCTCCTTTGTCCCATCCTGGGATGTCTGGGAAGTGTTGGCTTCTAAGGAGTCCTCCAAGTGCAGACAGCTCCCTTTTCAGGCCCTCTTTTTCTTCTCTATAAAAATGAGCAGGTCAAAGGCCATGGCTTCAGAGAGTCCTTTTTAGGCCTATAATTTGTGATCCATTGATTACTGTGTTACTCCGGATGAAGAATTTACCCCCTCCGACCTCCATTCCCAACTCTACCTATTGCTGGCAATGTGGTACCAGACTCACAGGCCCATGCTGGTGGGGGTGTGCATGTGGGAGAGGGGGCTTATGGTAAAAACCCAGGAGGAAACAGAAGAAGGCGGCTGTGAAACAGTAGTGACCCTCCTGTGCTGCAGAGGGAGGTGCAGGTAGAGTGAGTGGTGGGGAACGTGGCTGTCCCTTGTGAGGCAACACGTCTGGTGGAAGCAGAGAGCGCTTCTTCCTCAACCTCTGCCCATGCATTCTCTCCAGTACGCCAGTCCCTGCCGTCTCACACCCCATTTCTCTGCTCCAAGGAACAGTACAGGGTGTGGACACTGGTAAAGCTTATGCTTAGTAACCAGCTGGCCTGTAGCTTCATGGTGCTGTGGCTTGGCTGGGAAGTCCATGTTAGGCTGGGAAGCATGAGCTGGGACCTTCCAACAAGCTGAGCACACAGGCCTGTGCATGATGGCTGGGGCTGCAGTGTCAATGCTGAGGCAGCACTTTACTGTATTTTTAATTTTTAATTTTTTATAAAAGATAAAAAGATGATGGAAGTACATCAGGAGGACACAGGAAACAGCTTAAAGGGGCTCTCACTATTCAACTCTGAGATATTTTAAACATTCAAATAAGTGATAGTAACAGATTACAACTCATTGAATAAAATAAGAAACCATGAGTCTTCTAGATCTGTGGATAAATAGATGATTAACAGATAGAGAGATGGAAAGATAGATACAGATAAAGGAGAAAAGTTCTTCCTTGGAGTAAAAAGAATGCCATTAATAAATATATAAAAAAGAAGTAATTTTATTTTTCTATATTCATTAGAAAAGAAGTAATAAACCTTTTTTTATTGTAGTTCTGAAGTGACTTCAAACTTACAAAAAGCAGCAAGAGTAATATAAAGAGCTCCTGTACACACCCAGACCCTCCCACTCCTCACATTGTGTCCCGCGCGCTTTTCCCTCTTTCTATATGTGTACGCACTGTTACAGCGTTTCCTGAGCCATTTCAGAGCAAGCTGCAGGTGTGACTCCTTTTGTCCTTAGACATTCTCATGTGTGTCTCCTAAGGCCAAGGACATTCTCCAGCACAGCCTCAGTGCAGTGAGTGGAATCACGGCACTAGCATGGGTCCACATTGTCGTCTAATCTGTCGTCCATGCAATTCATCAACCGTGTGTCATTGTCAGGCAGCTTCAGTCTCCTCTCATCTGAAACAGTTTCTCAGTCTTTCTTATCTTTGTGATCTTGTCATTTTTGAAGATAACTGGTGATTTCATAGAATGTCCTCAGCTGGGCTTTGTCAATGGATGAGATTCAGGCTATGCAGGTTTTCAGGAGAACTGTAAGTGTGATCTTGTTTCTCCCAGTACCTCCTACCAGGAGGCCATAACAACGCTGTCCCACGGCTGATAGACACTAACTTTGATCTCTAGGTTCAGATGGTATCTGACAGCTCTCTGCACAGTACGGTTTACTCTTCTCTCCTTTATAATTAAGAATTATTTCATGGATCAATACTTTGAAACATTTATTTATGTCTTATAAAGTTTTCACTTTTGCTTTCTAGCTTTAGCATACAATAATAATTCCTCTTTGAATCAATTGTTATTATGATTGCTTTCAAATTGTATTCCTAACTGCATTTTAAAAAAATACTTATAAATGACATTCATTCTACTGCAAGGAAACACTTTTCTCTTTTATCTACCTATCCATATATCTGTTAGTCATATATCTTTCTATAGATCTCTCTGACTCATGGTTTCTTATTTTACTCAGTGAGTTAGAATGTATTGTTCTTGTTTATTAGAATGTGAAAATTACATTAGATTAGGCTAGTGGGAGCCCCTTTAAGCTGCTTCCTGTGTCCTCTTAATATATTTCCATCATTATTTGAGCCTATCCTTACTTTCTGATAAAACAAGAAGTTCCGGATTTATATTTTACTTTCTCTGATCCAAGGTGAAAATCAGTGGTTGGAATCTGAAGTGAATGTAGAAAGCAATTCCCGCGTGCTGCCTGTACTCACCGCTCCTGGAATGCCGTGAGGCCTCAGTCAGTGGTTCTCAACCTGGGGCAATTTTGCTTCCCAGGGCACATTTGGTAATGTCTAGGATGTCTTTGGTTGTTCCGATTTGTAAGGCAGGTGCTACTGGCATTCAGGGAGAGAGGGAAGGGATGTTGATCAACATTCTGCAATGCATAGGACGTTTCCAGAAAAAGAATTTCTAGGTCTCAAATGGCCACAGTGCAGAAGGTGAGGAACCTTGTTCTTGGCCTTGTCTGTTGGTCAGTGCTAAAAAAAAAACACACAAAAACTTACCCACGTGTAGATAGCTATTGTTCTATTACCTATTTAGGTATTAAAAACTCTGAGTTAATATCGACACCAAACCCAAAGCAATGAGATTCTTTCCAGTCCCCTCCTTTCTATAGTTGTGGCTCCTTTCTTGGACAATTATCAACTTTAATTCCATTATCATCAATATATTTACTTGCTTTCTGTGTACTAAAACTCATAGAAAGTGAAACATTATTCTACATCAGTGTTTCCCAATTTATCTTCACAGGACACTCTTTCTCACGGTTGCTGATACGTGTTAGCCTTTCCCCGCAAAACACAAAGAGTATGAGGAACAGAATCGACTAGGAAAGTTGGAAGAGAATTAATCAGATTCTTATCGCAAGTATTTTATGTTTTAATGAATATTCTAATATGCATTGCTATCTCTGAATGGAGGCTTTTGTATACAGAATAATTTCAATGTATTTTTCGAGGAATCTTTGAAAATGTAATTAGGAGCATGTACTAACTCATAGCCACATTTGTGCTGTGTGCAACAGTTTGCAAACACTGTTTTAGATCTTTTGCACCCTGCAAGGAGTTTTTCTAGATTTTTCCATGAACATAAAGAATTTCATGCTTTTGAGGAAATTCATTACTGAGAAATATTTATACAGCTGGTTTTCTCTGTAGTAGTACACTATTGCATGAGACTGTGTATGTGTGTTTGAGATTGTGTGTGTGCATGCACCTGAACAAGGCACCAATCCCTCAGGAGCCTGAGAGCTGCCCACTACGGGTTCCCTGATGGCTCACTCCATTCAGCAGCTCTTGTGTTCCCCTGGAAGCCCTCATTGCTGTTTTCTGAGGTCTCTGGGTTCCCACTGCAGCATTTGTTATCACTGTCGAGTTCAGCAGCACCATGGCATTTCCTAGGGTAGCATCACATTGGAGATGCACTCACTTTACCTCCTGTGCTTCCTACCAGTGGGCTCAACCTACTCCAAGGCACCCTCTTCTCGTGAGACTCACAGGCTGAGAAGGAAAGAAGGGGGTGTCTATCAGCTGCCGTGCCTGTGCCTCTCTGCCTCCTTTGTTCCATGCACATGGAACGCTGTCTACTTGCTCAATGCTGTGGTCTCAGCCCTAGCACAGGACTCAGTAAGGAATTAGTTGAGTGAATGAAAGGATTCTCCAACAATCTTTATAAAATGTGTTTTCCACATTTTTCAGACAAGGAACCTGCAACAAAAAGTGTCACACCCCACACTGTGATCTCATCACTGCTGAGCTCTGCCTGGAATCTTGGAACTCTCCAGTGATCTCCTCTCCTTAAGAGTGGACGTGGGATAATTGTACACATTACTTCAAAATAAGGTTATGGTGTGCCTATTGTATGCTAGGAATTATCTTCTCATCAGAAAAAGAATCTCTCTATATTTTGGGAATATGTGAAGAACAAAATGATGATGTGTAAGAGATTCTTGCCAAATTGCTTGGCACAGAGAAGCCCTGGAGAAAGGGTGACAGTGTTGTTGGTGGGGTCTCTGCTGGCTGGGTTCCAGGACTCTTCTTCTGGGACACCCTGTGCTTCCTGCCACCCTCCGCAGGGCCATTTCTTATCCTTCCTCGTTTGCACTTTGATATTTCCTTCTAAGATTTCACTATTTTTCAAAAGATCCAAAATTAATTAAAACTCTAGCCATTGAAATGGCAGTTCTAACAAGTCGTCTTAGAGTCATCATGGCCTCATGGGGGCTGCCAGCAAGCTATCCACATGGAATCATTTTATACACAGTGGGAAAGTCTCTGAAACATCCACAAAGGCATGTTCATCCAGTATGCACACTGAGTGTCCTCCACATTCCACAGACTGTGAGAAGCACAGACACATTACAGAGAATGAGATGGATACAATATTGCCTTCAACAAACTGGTGGCCAAGCCAAATTCTAACTGCAGAGAAGGATCAGGAAGGAGAGATTTGAGGAAATAATATGTGAGCTAGACTTTTAAGGAGGAGAAAGAGCCAGCTGCAGAAAGCCAACAAGAGGGGTGTTTAATGCAAAGAAAATCATAAACCAACCCCTAGCTGGAAATGATCCTAACCTGTGGAAGCTCCTGAATTGAGTGAGGGACCGGCCGGCAGGAGAGGTAAGCAGACTGGGTTTGGTGGATGAGCAGATATCAATTCCTGCCACACCTTGCACACCGTGCTGAAGAATTTCTGTTTTACTCCAAGTGAAATGAGAAGCCTTTGAAAGGTTTTACCAGGACATGACAATACACCTTTTGTATTGTTAGAAGGCTGGCGTGACCACAGGGAAGGAACAGGCTTCTAGTCGGTGAGAATGGGAGGGTGGAGAACAGTCAGGAGGACATTGCAGTTCCTCAGGAAGGAGAGGATAGTGGCCTGTGCCTGTGCAGTGGCTGGGAGGTGGAGCACAGGAGACTCAGGATGCCTATGAGAGGTGGCGGGGCAGGACTTGCTAAGGGCTGGGTAGAGGGCGCAGTGAGGAGGAAAGAACAGAACTCCAGCCCAGGCCTGAGTAAGTCACAGGATGGTTACTCAGCCAAGGCAGAGGTGAGGATGAGCAGATTGTCAGGGCTGGGGCTTTGGAGAGGAATCCAGAGCTGTTCCCACAGAGGCTTGGGATGTCATGCATGTAGGACGGTGGATCTCAAATGCTACTCCCTGGATCCAGCCTGGAGGTTCAGGTTTTACGAGCTTGCAGGGGAGGGAATCTCTCAATTTTGATCATGGACTTCATTTGGGGCAATGCCACATGGTTTTCCATTATGAATTAATGATAGTCAATTTTAATCTTTGCCAACCATATTTGGAAAATCAACATTAGCAGTTCTTAATCTAAAAAAAGCATGGATTACAGGAACCCAGAGTCTATAACCCATGGCTTGGAAGGTGTCTGAGAGGGATTCTGGGCTGTATCAGAGTTGGCAGGCAGGGTGGGTGGCTGATTTCTGAGAGACAGAGGGCATCTGATGGGAACTAAGGTGGGAAGAGGCTCACAGAGTGGCAATCATCCAACCTCACGATAAAGAAGAGGACAATATGTTGAAATGTGACATGTAACGATGAAGACATCATGAAGAGAATCTTGCAAGGCGGCAGAGAATCCAAAAGCTACAGGGCAATTCCTTTGCCCACAGCCACCTGCCCTAAAAATCCTGCTGGGTTCATGAGTTTGCAGAGAACCTCTGTAAGGTGGGGCCTGCATCCTCCACTTCACCACACCGACCACCAGAGGGAAGCACTCACCCACTGATGTCCAGTCCCTCAGGTGCCTTCTACTCCAGCTTCACCCTGGGGAGCAGGCTCTGCAGGTGGCCCTGGGGTCGACATAAGGTCTGCCTTGAAGGAAGAAGCTCTACAAACTAAACACTCCCTGAGTGCTGTATGGGTTCTGCAGAGGCCCCTCTGCTTGGCTCTGTCCTTGCTGCTCTGGGTTACCTGGTTGTGCAGGGTTTTATTGCTCAGAGCCATGGCCAGTAAATGGCATAGCCTCCTGTTCCTGCAGCTGTCCCCACGGCCCCTGCTGGACAGGCCCAGAATGGACCCTCTCAGAAGACAAGGACTCTCTCAGGGTGGGTGATGAACATGTGGATAACTCTGTGGACAAGTCTGGTTTCTCTCCTCTCTTTCACTCTTCCCCCTTCCGCTTATCTCCCTGTTCACTCTCTTCCTCCTCTCCCCATTTACTAAAGCTACCCATCTCCCATCTCCTTCTTGCTCATGGTCCCTTCTGGAGGTCAGAGGTATGAATGCCAGGGAAAATCTACTTTTGTTCCTGCGGTTAACAGGGACACGTGATCCATTTGTGACAGACACAGTTTTCCATCCAAGATGAGGAGTCTAAGGAGAAGATTTACCTGCGTACCGACCTGATAAATCTCTAGAGAGTAGAACTCTCTTACTGGTACCTGGTCAGGCCTGGTGCTTACATTCTGCTCCAAATAGCTTCATCTTCTCCCATAAAACATAATATCACCACCATCTCCATCCAAGCCATCACCATTATCATCATGACAATCACCACTGTCCCATCACCATCACCGTTACCACCACTGTTGTAAACATCATCACTAGTGTCACCATCATTATCTCCAACATCACCATCATCACTCTCAGTACCATCAGCACATTTATCCCCATTATCATCAACATCCTTATCACCACTATTATCATCACTATCAACCACCATCACCATCATTATCAACACCATTGCCATTGCCATCAGTATTACTACTAACATCACCATCACCACTATCACTACAACCACCACCATTACCATCACCATCATCATCACTACCATCACCAACACCATTGCCATCACCATCACCACCACAATCACCATGGTAATCCTCATCAGTAACACCATCATCATCATGACTACCATTACCAATATCAACATGACCACCATAACCACCATCATCAGCACATCACTGTCTTCATTACCATCATCATCACCATAATCACCGCCACTCTCACCACCATCATCATTATCATCAGCACCATCTTCTCCGTTATCATCACCGCCAGCACCATTACTGCCACCACCATCACCATCCCCACTTTTGCCACATCATAACCACTACCACCACCATGACCAACATTATCACCACCATCATCACCACCATCACCACGCTATGACCATTATCACCAACATGACCACTACAATCCCCATCATCACCATCACTATCACCACCATTACTATCATCATCACCACAATCACCACTGCTGCTATAGCATCATCATCAGCATCTTCACCACCATCACCATCTCCATCTCCACAATACCATCATCATCACCATCATCATTTTCACTGTCACTGCCAGGTGTCAGCAGTTACTCTGCATTGGACATTGTGTTATGCCCTTTATCAACCTCTTGTGATTATACAGTCAGTCTGATTCTATATTTTATACAGAAAAAGAAGGTGGTAATTGGCTTTGTAACATTATAACTGCCTTCTATTCTCAGAACTATTTTGAAATCAATAAAAAAGAAGACTTATTTTATTTCTCATCTCCCACATTGCTGGATGCTGTCTAGATAGGTCTGGTCTGGACATCCACAGTGAAGTCCTCACTAGTCCACTGGTCTCCACCCTTAGATTCCATTTCTCTGGTCCTCAAATGTTCTGAAAGCCATATCCCCTGCCACATGAGGTCCTGGAAACTTGCCCTCTGTGGCTGCCTTCCAGCTTTTCCCCATCACATAGCTTGGCCTTTAGAGAAGCTGGACTTCCTTGATGTTCTCAGACACATCCTGTCCAAGCTTATATGAATTTGCCCTTCTGGAAAGTGCACCTGTATCTCCCCACCCACCCGAGATCTTTGCCTTTTCAAATATAACATGCTTCCCAAGTTCAGGTCTACACAAACCTTTTCTATAAATCCTTCTCTGATCCGTGTAGCCAGGTGTGAACCTTTTGATTTTGGTCTCCTACAGCACTTTTATGTTCACTGTAGGCATTTATCATCCTCCTCTCATGGTCTTTCTTACTCGTGTGTCTATTTCTGTCCCCAACCATTCCATGAGGTCCTGGAGAGCAAGGACTGAGTCTCCTTCCCCATGTGATGTGCCTTTCAGAGATCACTGACAGAATCACAAACCAAAACTAGCTAATAATAATAACGTCACCTTACAATGAACATAACATTCAATAATTTATTATAACATCACATAACTACTTAGTAGTTACTATTACTGTCTCCATTTTACAGATGAAGAAATTGAACCACAGAGAGGCAAGTATTACAAAGTCGCACAGCTTATAAGTGGAAGAACCAGGCTTTTAACCCGTGCAGTCTGGTTGCATGCTTTTGGCATGAGGTTAGATGTCCCAGCAGTCCCCAGTCCTCAACACCTTTGGATACTTGGCAAATTCCATGGTGGGCCCAGTTTGATAGCCTTTGACCTGGAGCTCAGTGTTTGAAACCCCTGAAACTCCAGGGTCATCTCTCCTCATATGGAACTTGACACTTATTCACACCCATATGTCTTGGCCCAGACTCCCTGTTTTGGAATTCCCTTCCCCTATGTCACCTCATTGATTCCTCTTCAACTTTTGTGATTCCACAGAAATTACATTCTCCATAAAGATGACTGTCAAGATTGGGCTACCCAGAGGGAGACCTTGTAACCAGAATTCAATTTCCTGTGGCTTTTCTGGAAGGCAGTCCCAGGGTACACTCCTAGGACAGTGAGGAAATGAAATAGGAATGAGAAGGTGGTCAATACTATGAGTGTGAACTGTCAGGCTACTGCTATGTAGCTCCTTTCTGCTGGGAACTTCTGGGAGATTGTGTTTAACATGTCAGCTGGTGTCAGTCCTTGGAGAATGTGCCAGGGAATTAGTTATCTTGCACTTACTTGGGGTATTTGTACAGGTAAATGGGTACAGATGCTGGCAATTGGAAGTTGGGCTGATAGGCACTCAAGAAGAGGGGACTCAGGAATGTGGGCAGCTTGTCCTCCTCTCCCAGCCTCTCTGTGGGTTTGGTTCCCTTCTCTGTGCTCTCCAGTGCCCTGTTCTCTCCTCTGATTTCCACTTCCCTGTCTAGCAGACCTGACATTCATTGAGGGTGGGTGACTCGGATCTTCCTGCTTGATATATCCAGCACCCAATCGAGCACCTACCACACATCACATGCTCAATAATATAGGAGGAGGAAACAATTAGGCCCATTTTATGACAAGCCTGAAAATTTTCCATAAATCTTTCTTTAGCAACTTTAATTTACAGACAAATATTCTTCAATAATTAAAAGAGGAACATTTTATAAAAGTTGCAGGAACAAAAAGCAAATAGCTTTATGTCATTTAAAAAAAATCACACAGAAAAGTTAAAATGTCTATAAAGGAAATGAGAGACAAGGAAAATTGTAATCATTAGCTTGGAGGCCCAAAACTAAAACAAGGTAAAGGTGAAAATGAATCACAGGTGCCATGAAGCTCATTCCCTTCCATGAAACAAGGAATTCGGTAAGAGAGGCAACCTGAAGCCACGTGCCAGCACCCAGACAGTTCCAAGTGGGTTCAGGGCAAAATAATCTTGGCATCTTGGTGAACTTGGTGGGTGAAAACACAAATGATCATCAAGGTACTCTGCCTAGGTGATGCTTGACTGCCCAAAGATGGGTAAAATGTTTTCTGTGAACTTTAAGGCATTTTCAGGATACTGTATGTATATGTGTGTGTGTGTGTATATATATATATATATATATGTACATTATTTTTCTTTTTTGAGATGGAGTCTCACTGTGTCCCCCAGGCTGCAGTGCAGTGGTGCAATGTCAGCTAAATACAACCTCCACCTCCTAGATTCAAGCAATTCTCCTGCCTCAGCCTCCCAAGTAGCTGGGAACACAGGTATGCGCTACCATGCCTGGCTAATTTTTGTATTTTTAGTAAAGACAGGGTTTCATTATGTTGGGCAGGCTGGTCTCGAACTCCTGATATCAAGTGATCGACCCGCCTTGGCCTCCCAAATTGCTGGGATTGTAGGCATGAGCCATCTCCCCTGTCAGATGACTGTATTTTGTTATACTTACATTATTTGGTTTCAGGTCCACTATGTCCAAAATATCTGGGGAAGCGGAGGTGGTGAGCAGGGAGAAACTGGGATCTGAGCTGTGCTATTGCTTGCGTGGTACCCTGGTGCTGTGGGCAGAAACACAGACATCTGCCTGGTGTGATTGGGTGGGCATTTGTGATAGTCTTTAGGGCTGTCCCTTGAGTGCTTCTGTGTCTTATGGGTACAAGACAGGATTGTCCTTCCCCTTCCTTTGAGTTTGTTGTAGTCATGACCTGCTTTGGTCTATATAATAGATGAATAAGTGACATCTGTTACTTCCAGTTGCACTTGGGGAAAGCTGGTGCTTATTGCCTTGGCCCCTGATACTGTTGTGAGGGTGTCTTCTCCATCATCTTGGGATCCAGAGTGAGCACAACATAGTTCAGCACCCCCGACACACATGCAGTGCATCTATACAAATAGCAGTCACAATAATGGAATGGTATGTTGCTGTCTTAAGTCCCTCATACTTTTTTTTGTTACCACAGCATAACACAGCTCATCCTGACTGATGCTACCATTTCCAGATAAGAGAAATGCGACTGAGAAAGATTAAGATATTTTCTTAAGATTGGACATTGTGTTCCTACCCATTGTGCTTGCCTTATAGGTATGTGTTCTGGTTTTGACAATTAAGATATAGACAAAATGAGGGCAGAAACATTTGATTATTTACTCAGAGCAGGAGAAGGAGAAATAGAATTAATGTGAGAGGAAGAAGATATGTAAGGAGGAAAAATAATAAACTAGGAACCAAGCACATGCAATCTTTATAATTTCTTAGAATTTTCTTCCCTTTTGAAAGTTTGTTTTATTTTAAAAAAGGAAGGAGGATCTTCCATTAATTTTATAGGACATCTCATGCTTTTTGTAAAACAGAGTTTTATTCATTTTCCACTAAATGCAAATATTTATTGCCCATCTACTATACACTATACATTCACCTTTGTTCTGCATATTTCTCCTCCTTTTAAAAGGAGAAGGCATGATTACCAAAGTTATTGATCTAATTCTCATTGATTTACAGAAATAACAGTGGCTAATGATCAGCTATACATTGTTGAATTATAGGATGTATGGCATTTAAAAATGTATTTATTTAAAACTAATTTTTTTTAGATTTTTGATGGATTTAGGGGTACAGGCGCAGTTGTGTTACATGGATATATTTTGTAGAAATGAAATCTGGGCTTTTATGTACAACTACCCAAATAAGATACATTGTACCTGATAGGCAGCATTTCACTTTCACCCTCATTCTATCCTCCCACTGTTTGGAGCCTCCAATGTCTATCATTCCACTCAGTAAGTCCATGTCCATGGTTTAGCACCCATGTATAAGTGGGAACATGCAGTTCTTGATTTTCTGTTTCTGAGTCATTTCACTAAGGGTAATGGCCTCCAGTTCCATACACATTGCTGCAAAAGTCATAATTTCATTCACTTTTATGGCTGAATAGTATTCCATGGTATATATCTACCAGATTGTTTTATTCAATGATGTGTTGATGGACACTTAGGTTGATTTCACAACTTTGCTATTCTGAACTGTGCTACAATAAACATACAAATGCAGAAGGCTTTTTTATATAATGATTTGTTTCCTTTTGGGGGGTACATGTGCGGTAGTGGAATTGCTGAATTGAAGGGTGGTTCTATTTTTAGTTTTCTAGAAATTATCATACTGTTTTCCATAGAGGTAATATGAGTTACACATCAACCAATGCATCTTTTCCAACATCTTGTTTTTTGACCATTTTTGAGACAGGGTCTCCCTCTGTTGCCCAGGCTGAAGTGCAGTGGCATGATCATAGGTCACTGCAGTCCCAACCTCTTGAGGTCAAGGCGTCCTCCTGGCTCTGCCTCCTAAGTAGCAAGGACTACAGGCCCACACCACCACACGTGGATTTTTTTTTTTTTTTTTTTTTTTTTTTTTTTTGCTTGTTGAGACAATGTCTCACAATGTTGCCCAGGCTTATCTTGAATGCCTGGACTCAAGTGATCCACCCACCTCAGCCTCTCAAAATACTGTGATTACAAGCATGAACCACTGCACTTGTCCGTTTTTGACTGTTTAATAACAGCCATTGTGACTAGTATAAGATGGCATGGCATTGTGGCTTTAATTTTCATTTCTCTGATATTTAATTATGTTAAGTATTTTCATATGTTTGCCGTTTGTATGTCTTTTATTTAAAAATGTCTGTTCATACCCTGTGGCCACTTTTTAATGGGGTTATTCTTGTTTTTCTCGTTGAGTTGTTTAAGTTCCTTGTAGAGTCTGGATATTAGCTCTTTGTCAGATACACTGCTGGCAAAACTTTTCGCCCATTCTGCAGTTTGTTTGTTTACTGAGAATTATTTCTTTTGCTGTGCAGAAGCTTTTTACTTTTATTAAGTCCCATTTCTCTGTTTTGGTTTTTGTCGTATTTTATTTTGAGGACTTCATCATAAATTCTTTGTCTAGACCAATATTTAGAAGAGTTTTTCCTAAGTTGTCTTCTAAGATTTTTATAGTTTCAGTTCTTACATTTAAGTCTTTAATCCACCTTGAGTTAATTTTTGTATGTGATGGAAGGTAAGAGGCCAGTTTCATGAATCGACATATGGCACACCAATTATCCCAGCACCATTTATTGAATAGAATGTGATTTCCCTTTATATAATTTTGTCAACTTTGTCAGAGATCAGTTGGTTGTAGCTATGTGACTTTATTTTTCCGTATGCGTCTCTTTCTATAACATGACCATGCTGTTTTGGTTACTACAGCCATACAATATAATGTGATCTGTCCAATTTTATTCTCTTTGCTTAGCATTACTTTGGGCATTCAGGATCTTTTTTGGATCCGTGTGAATTTTACAATTTTTTTTTCTGATTCTATGAAGAATGACATTGGTAGTTTGATAGTAATTTAATTGAATCTGTAGATAGCTTGGGCAGTATGGTCATTTTAATGATATTGATTCCCCAGTCTATAAGCATGGGATTTTTAAAATTTATTTTTGCCATCTATTATGTCTTTCTTTAGTGTTTCATAGGTCTCTTTCTAGAGATCTTTCACTCCTTCATTAAATGTATTTCGAGGTATTTTATTGCTTTTTGTAACTATTATGAATTGGATTGAGTTCTTGATTTGGTTCTCAGCTTGGACATTATTGTTATATAGAAATGCTACTGATTTTTGTACATTAATTTTGTATCCTGAAACTTTCATGAATAAATTTATCAAATCGAAGAGTCTTTTGGGGGAATCTTTAGGGTTTTCTAGGTATAAGATCATATCATAAAAAATATGAAAATTTGACTTCCTCTTTTAGAACTTTGATGTACTTTATTTCTTTCTTCTGCCTGATTGCTTTAGCTAGAACTTCCAGTAATACGTTGAATAGGGGTCCTCATAGTGGGTATCCTTGCGTTGTTCTTACTCTTAGAGAAAATGCTTTCAACTTTTCTTCATTCAGAATGATGTTGGCTTTGTGTTTGTCATATATGGCATTTACCATTTTGAGGTATGCTCCTTCTATGCCTAATTGGTAAGAGTCTTTATTATGAAGAGATGCTGGATTTTGTTGAATGCCTTTTTCTGAATCTTTTGATATGATCACATGGTTTTGTTTTTAATTCTGTTTATATGGTGAATCCTATTTTTTGATTTGTGTATGTTGAATCAATCTTGTATCTCTGGAATAAAACCCACTCAATCTTGGTGTATTATGTCTTTGATATGCTGTTAGATTTCGTGTGGTAGCATTTTGTTAAGGATTTTTGCTTCTATGTTTATTAGAGATATTGGTTTGTAGTTTTTTTTGTTGTTGTTGTTTTTGGTTGTGTTCTTGTCTATCTTTGGTATCATTGCAATGCTGACAGCATAGAATTAATTAGAGAAGATTCCCTTTTTGGAACAGTTTCAGTAAGATTGGCAGCAGTTCTGTCTGGTACATCTGATAGTATCTGGGTTTGAACTCATGTGATCCTAGGCTTTTTTGTTGTTGGGATTTTTTTTCTTACTAATTCAATTTTATTACTTATTTTTGGTCTTTTCAAAATTTCTATTTCTTCCTGGTTGAAACTTAGGGGGTTGTATATTTCCAGAAATCCATCTATTTCTTCTAGGTTCTCTCATTTGATCACATAGAGATGCTCAGAGTAGTCTTTGATAATCTTCTGTATTTCTGTTGTATCAGTTGTAATGACACCTTTATTGCTTCTACTTGCACTTGTTTGAATCTTCTCTCATTTTTTGTTGGTTAATCTAGCTAGTGGTCTATTGATTTTGTTGATCTTTTCAAACAACCAACTTCATTTCATTGATTCTTTTTATTTTTGGTCTCAATTTCATTTAGTCCTTTTCTGATCTTTATTCTTTTACTTGCCTTGGGTGTGGTTTTTTTTTTCTCAAGTTTCTTGAGGTATAACCTTAAGTTGCTTATTTGAAATCTTTCTATCTTTTTCATGTAGGCAGTTAATGTTATAAACTTCCCTCTTAGCACGATTTGGTTGTTTTTCAGACATTTTTGAAAGCTATATCTTTATTTTTATTCATTTACAATTTTTTTGATGTTGGTCTTAATTTCATCATTGACCCAACTGTGATTCAGAAGCAGATCACTTAATTTTCATGTATTCATATAGTTTTGAGTATTCCTCTTAGTGTTGATCTGTATTTCTATTTCACTGTTGTTTTTAGAAGTTACTTGATATGATTTCAATTTTTTCACATTTATTGAGATTTTCCTTGTGACCTAGCAAATGATAAATTTTTGAGAATGTTTCATGCATACATGAGAAGACTGTATATTCTGAGGTTGTAGGGTAGAATATTTTGTAAATATCTGTTAGGTCCATTTGCTCTAGGGTTCAACTTAAATCCAGAATTTTCTGTTGTTGTTGATTTTCTGCCTCTATGAACTGTCTAGTTCTGTCAGTGGGATATTGAGTCCCATACAAATACTGTATTGCTAGCTATCTTTTTTTTTTAGGTGTAGTAGTATTTGTTTTATGAATCTAGGTGTTCCAATGTTTCGTGCACATGTATTTGAAAATGTTAGATCTTCTCAAATAAATTTCTTTATCATTATATAATTACCTTCTTTGTCTCATTTATAGATTTTTCTATATTTTTTACTTTTTTCTTCTCTCTCTGAAATATCTATGACTCGTATTTTTACATGCTTTTTATATGGTCCCAATTTCTTGAAATCTTTAATTATTAAAATTTTTTTTCCTTTATTTTTGTCTGGCTGGATTAATTTGAAAGACCTACTTTCCATCTCTGAAATAATTTCTTCTGCTTTGGTCAAGCCTACTGTTGATGCTTTTACCTGGATTTTAAAATTTCACCAATAGAGTTTTTATTTTTAGTAGTTGTATGGGTTTTTAAAAATCTATCTCTTTTTTCATATCTTGTATGGTATTTCTCATTTATGTTGCTTTTCAAATTTCTCTTGGTTTATTTTGTGCCTTTTAAAAATCAGTATTTTAAATTCTTTATCAAGCATTTCAAAAAAAATTATTTTCATGAAGACCCATTGCTGGAGAGTTAGTGTGGTCCTTTTGAGGTACTGTTACACTCTGCTTTTCCATACTTTTGAATTTTTTTTTTGCTGATTCCTTCTCATCTGCAAAAGCTATCTCTGTTTCTAATTTTTAAATTTACTTTCATTTAGAAGGGATGTTTTTGTTTTTTTCTTTTCTCCCTTGAGAATGTATATAATGTCTGCTGTGTAGGGTTCAACTTTGGTTCTGGGCTTTCATTGTCAAAGGTTCTGTGTATGTTCCTTGGTTATAGATAGTCTTTGTATGGTGGATTTCTCAGATGTTGGTTGTAGTAGTGGTGTAGGGATGAATGAGTGGGTTCACTGTCTCCTACAAGTCCAGTATGGTTGAGGTCTCAGAAAGCTTATCTCATTCTCCAGTGCAATGCATTTCTGTCAGCAGATTTTCTATTAGATTGTGTCATTTATTTTCCAAGCCAGTGTGTGGTGCTTATGGATAAGAACCAGCTAAGGCTGATGCAGATGGGGCATATACTTGATCTTTGTTTATGGCGAGATGCTTTCTGTTGCCTCAGGCAATGGGCTATGTTGTGCAATGCACAGTGGTGTGAGCTCCCTGTACAGTCCTGGACTGAGGCACCAAGCTGGCTTGAGCCAGAGAATGCAGACATGCCTACATGTCTGCCAGTGGTAGGGGCAAACACTAGCTCTGAGGGCAGATAAAGAGGCAGCTGCAAAACATCCAGAGATGTGCCTGGATATGGAGGGGATATTCCTCTGCTGCCCAGTGTTCTCTGCCTGGAAAGGGAGTGGTAACCTACCCTTCTAATCTTGAAAAGTGAGTACTCCACATGGCTGAAGATATGTCCAGGCATGGAGCATAGTGGGTGCTGCAGACTCAAGACCTATGCACCTGAAGGGAGGGGTGGCTGAGGCTCCTAATCCAGGTGAGAAGGTTCTCCAAATGCCTGGGAATGGGCCCAGCATGGAGTGGAGAGGGTGCTGCTGCAGAAAGATCTCTGCATGAGAAGGGAGGGGCAGCTAAGGTTCCTATTCCGGGTAAGTGGGTCCTCAACATGCCTGGAAGTATCCCTGAGCATGACAGAGAGGGCACTGCTGTACCAAGATTTCTGCACAGGACAAGAGAAGTGACTCAGGGTTCCAGTCCAGTAGAACAGGTGTGCTGAATGCTTGGAACTATGCCTTAGAGTGGAGTAGAAAAGCACAGATGCACCAAGATCTCTGCATTAGAAGGGAAAGGCAACTTATGCTCCTAATCCAGGTGAGGGGGCACACTGAATTCTTGAAATTATGCCTGGTTGTGGAGTGAAGAGGGTGCTTCTACACCAAGATGTCTGCACGGGAATGGAGGGGTGACCCAGGATATTAATCTAGGTGAGCAGATGGGCCAAATGCCTGGAAATATGCCCCTCAGTGAGGAACAAAAAAATTTGCTTCAGAGCAGTGAAATGGCTATTGCAACAAGGTCTTTGCAGGAAAGGCTGCTAGGCCCTTATTTCAGGAAGTAGAAGTGTTGAATGCTGGGAAATCTGCCCAGGCTTGGACCTGAGGGGGTTTGTTGCTTTGCCAAGTTATTTGCAAGATAAGGGAGCTGTGGCCCACACTCCCAATTCAGACCAGCAGCTCTGTCTTTGAGTATGCTCTGTAGGCCCATGAGAAGAATGTATGCTCTGTGGTTGATGTGAGAGGTGAAGACAGCTAGGCTTCTGGGTCAGGTGGGGACTTGGAGAACTCTTCTATCTAGCTAAAGGATTTTCAATGCACCAATCAATGCTCTGTGTCTAGCTAAAGGTTTGTAAATGCACCAGTCAGCACTCTGTAAAAACAGACCAATCAGCACTCTGTAAAATGGACCAATCAGCTCTCTGTAAAACGGACCAGTCAGCAGGATGTGGGTGGGGCCACATAAGGGAATAAAAGCTGGCCACCTGAGCCAGCAGCTGCTACCTGCTCGGGTTGCCTTGCATGCTGTGGAGGCTTTGTTCTTTCGCTGTTCACAATAAATCTTGCTGCTGCTCACTCTTTGGGTCTGCACTACCTTTATGAGCTGTAACCCTCACCATGAAGGTCTGCAGTTTCACTCCTGAAGTCAGTGAGACCATGAACCCACCAGGAGGAATGAACAACTCCAGACGCTCCACCTTTAAGAGCTGTAACACTCACTGTGAAGTTCTGCGGCTTCACTTCTGAAGTCAGCAAGACCACAAACCCAGCAGAAGGAAGAAACTCCAGACACATCTGAACTTCAGAAGGAACAACCCTGGACACATCATCTTTAAGAACTGTAACACTCACCATGAGGGTCCACAGCTTCATTCTTGAAGTCAGCAAGACCAAGAACCCACCAGAAAGAACCAATTGTGGACACATTTTGGTGATCACGAAGGCACTATTGCCTATCACCAAGCAGTGAGTACCATCGGACCCCTTTTGCTATTTATTCTGTCCTATTTTTCCTTAGAATTTGGGTGCTAAATACTGGGCAACTGTCGGCCTGTTAAAAGTGACTAGCGCAGCTGCCGGACTAAAGACATGGGTGTCAGGCTTTCTGGGAAAGGGCTCTCTAAAAGTTGGGAGTGTTGGTTTGCCTGGAACAAGCTTCCACTTTTCCTGTACTTCTGGGCTGAGCTGGAGGTCAACAGAGAGGAAAGCCATTCAGCTCTCAGGGTCAACAAGTTGGTTGACCCTGCGGCCATGAGTGGAACTCTCAAAGTCATGTCGCCCAAGCAAGACTCGCCCATCTGTCCTATCTATCCTATCTCTCCTGACCCTTGCCTCCTGGATTCTAATGCTTGTCAGACAAACTTCTTCTCACCTCTCTTCTCTGAGGCTAGTCCCACTTCTAAAAACTAATCCCTATCTCTGGTGCTTTTCTAATTTCTCCTGTAAGAGTGATTTCTAATATAAACTTCAGGACTCTGTTACCTTCTTTAGGCTCCCTGGTTCACCAATCAGAAAGACATAATTTTTGCCCAAAGCCCCATCACAGGGGGTACTATCTGGAATTTTAGGATCCCTCCTCAGACAAGCAGGCCTAATGAAGCTATTCTGGAAGCTAGGATATGGGGAGCTTCAGAAATGATATCCTTCCTATTCATATAAGTGAGGACAAAAAGGCATCACTCTTCCAACTCTGATGATCCCTCCCCTCCCTCAGGCTATGGCCCTCCACTTCATTTTTCAGGCATAACATCTTTATAGGACAGGGTTAAAGTCCCAATACTAACAGGAGAATGCTTAGGACTAACAGGTTTTCAAGAACGTGTTGGTAAGGGCCACTAAATCCAATTTTTCTCAGTCTTCTTTGTGGTCTAGGAGGAAAGGCAAGGGTGCAGGTTTTCAAGAATGCATTGGTAAGGGCCACTAAATCTGACCTCCCTCAGTCCTCCTAGTGGAAGAAAACTAGTGTTTCTATTGCTGTGTCAGTGACTGAAACTATTTCAATCAGCAGGGTCCAGGGACTGTTGCATGTTCTTGGGCAAGAGGTGTTTCTGCTGCTGCATCAGTGAGTGCAACTATTCCAATCAGCAGATTCCAACGACCATTGTGGGTTCTTGGGCAGGTGGAGAAACAAGCAAACCAAAACCATGGGCAGTTTTGTCTTTCAGATGGGAAACACTCAGGCATCAACAGACTCACCCTTGAAATGCATCCTAAGCCATTGGGACCAATTTGACCCACAAACCCTGAAGAAGAGGTGGTTCATTTTTTTCTGCACTACAGCTTGGCGCTAATATTCCCTCTCTGAAGGGGGAAAATGGCCACCTGATGGAAGTATAAATTGCAATACTATTCTGCAGCTTGACCTTTTCTGTAAGAGGGAAGACAAATGGAGTGAAATACCTTATGCCCAAGCTTTCTTTACATTGAAGGAGAATACACAACTATGCAAAGCTTACAATTTACATCCCACAGGAAGACCTTTCAGGTTACCCCCATATCCTAGCCTCCCTATAGCTCCCCTTCCTATTAATGATAAGCCTCCTCTAATCTCCCCCACTGAGAAGGAAATAGGCAACCAAATCTCCAAAGGACCACAAAAATCCCTGGGCTATCAGTTATGTCCCCTTCAAGCTGTAGGGGGAGGGGAATTTTGCCCAACCCAGGTACATGTCCCTTTCTCCCTCTCTGATTTAAAGCAGATCAAGACAGACCTGGGGAAGTTTTCAGATGATCCTGATAGGTACATAGATGTCCTACAGGGCCTAAGGCAAACCTTCAATCTCACTTGGAGAGATGTCATGCTATTATTAGATCAAATCCAGGCCTTTAATGAAAAGAATGCAGCTTTATCTGCAGCCAAAGATACCTGGTATCTTACTCAAGTAAATGATAGAATGACAGCTGAAGAAAGGGACAAATTCTCTTCTGCTCAGCAAGCCATCCCCAATATGGCTCCCCACTGGGACCTCAACTCAGATTATGGAGACTGGAGTCACAAACATCTGTTAACCTGTGTTCTAGAAGGACTAAGGAGAATGAGGAAAAAGCCCATGAATTATTCAGTGATGTCCACCATGTCAGGGAAAGGAAGAAAATGCTTCTGTCTCCCTCAAGCAGCTACGGGAGGCCTTAAGAAAATATACTCCCCTGTCACCCAACTCACTGGAGGGTCAATTGATCTTAAAAGAGAAGTTTATTACCCAATCAGCTGCAGATATCAGGAGAAAGCTCCAAAAGTAAGCCATGGGCCCTGAACAAAATCTGGAGGCATTATTAAACCTGGCAACTTCAGTGTTCTATAATAGGGACCAAGAGGAACAGGCCCAAAAGGAAAAGCAAAATCAGAGAAAGGCCACAGCTTTAGTCATGGCCTCAGACAAACAAACCCTGGTGATTCAGAGAGGACAGGAAATGGAGCAGGCCAATCACCTGGTAGCGCTTGTTATCAGTGTGGTTTACAAGGACACTTTAAAAAGATTGTCCTATGAGAAACAAGCTGCCTCCTCGTCCGTGTCCACTATGCCAAGGCAATCACTGGAAGGCACATTGCCCCAGAGTGCAATGGTTCTCTGGGCCAGAAGCCCCCAATCAGATGATCCAACAACAAGACTGAGGGTGCCCGGGGCAAGTGCCAGCTCATGTCATTACTCTCACTGAACGCCGGGTATGTATAACCATTGAGGGCCAGGAAATTGACTTCCTCCTGGACACTGGCACAGCTTTGTCAGTGTTAATCTACTGTTCTGGACAGCTGTCCTCAAGTTCTGTTACCATCTGATGAATCCCGGGACAGGTATTTCTCCCACTTCCTCAGTTGTAATTGGGAGACTTTGCTCTTTTCACATGTCTTTCTTGTTATGCCTGAAAGTTCCATACCCTTATTAGGGAGGGATATATTAGCCAAAGCTGCAGCTATTATTTACATGAATATGGGGGGAAAGTTACCCATTTGTTGTCCCCTGCTTGAGAAGGGAATCAACCCTGAAGTCTGGGCATTGGAAGGAACAAACTCAAACTCCAGCCTTAAACCTTCCCACAGGACAAAACTTCTCTTTATACATCACTAGGAGAGCAGGAATAGCTCTTGGAGTCCTTACTCATACTCGTGGGACAACCCCACATCAGTGGCATACTTAAGTAATGAAGTTGATGTAGTAGCAAAAGGCTGGCCTCACTGTTTATGGGTGGTTGTGGTGGTGGCCATCTTAGTGTTAGAGGTTATCAAAATAATACAAGGAAAGGATCTCACTGTCTGGACTACTCATGATGTAAATGACATACTAGGTGCCAAAGGAAGTTTATGGTTATCAGACAACCATCTACTTAGATACCAGGCCCTACTCTTTGAGGGACTGGTGCTTCAAATATGTACATGCATGGCCCTCAACCCTGCCACTTTTCTCCCAGAGGATGAGGAGCCAATCAAGCATGACTGCCAACAAATTATAGTCCAGATTTATACCACCTGAGATGATCTCTTAGAAGTCCCCTTAACTAATCCTGACCTTAACCTATATACTGATGGAAGTTCATCTGTGGAGAATGGGATATGAAGGGCAGGTTATGCCATAGTAACAGTACTTGAAAGTAAGGCCTCTTCCCCCAGGGACCAGCGCCCAGTCAGCAGAACTAGTGGCACTTACCCAAGCCTTAGAACTGGGAAAGGGAAGAAGAATAAATATGTATACAAATAGAAAGTATGCTTATCTAATCCTACATGCCCATGCTGCAATCTGGAAAGAAAGGGAGTTCTTAACCTCTGGGAGAACCCCCATTAAATACCACAAGGAAGCCATGGAGTTATTGCACGCAGTGCAAAAATCCAAGGAGGTGGCAGTCTTGCACTGCCAAACCCATCAAAAGGGGAAGGAGAGGGGAGAACAGCAGCATAAGCAGCTGGCAGAGGCAGGGAAAGACCAGAAGAAAGGAAAGAGAGAAAGAGACAGAAAGTTAGAGAAAGAGACAGAGAGAGGAAGAGAGAGAGAAAAAAGGAGTCAGAGAGAAGGAAAGAAAGAGACAAAGTCAAAGAGACAAAGAGAAGAAGAGAGAGAGACAAAGAGGGAGTCAGAAGAGAGAAAAAGAGAGACACAGAAAGTCAAAGAGAGAGAGGAAGAGACAGACAAAGAGAGAAACAAAGAGAAAGACAAAGCAAGAGAGAGACAAAGAAATCAAAGAGAAAGAGAGATAGAAGTAGTAAAGAAAAAAGTGTACCCTATTCCTTTAAAAGCCAGGGTGAAGTTAAAACCTATAATTGATAAATGAAGGTTTTCTCTGTAACCCTGTAACACTCCAATACCACCTTGTCAGTGTAAACAAGGGTGTAGCCTGAAAGCACTGAGGCCACTGACAACCCATAGCCTTCCTATCAAAAATCCTTAATCCAGTAGGTTTCCTAACAGGGGATCTAAATCTTAATTAATTACTATACAAAGGTCCGACCAGATCTAGGAAGAACTCTCTTCAGGATAGGAGGATAGATGGTTCCTCCCGGGTGATTAAGGAAAAAGACACAACGGGTATTCAGTAAGTGATAAGGAAAATCATAGAATCAGAATTAGGAAAATTGTCTAATAATTGATCTGCTCAAGGGTGCGAGCTGTTTGCACTAACCCAAACCTTAAAGTACTTACAGAATCAGGAAGGAGCCATCCATACCAATTCTAAGTTAATATGGACTGAACGAGGTCTTATTAATAGCAAAGAATAATTGAAATCCCAAACTTAAAAGGTTTTCAACAAAAGTAAAGTTTGCTAAAAGTTAACAGTGTAAACATATATTATCCTAACTTCTAGTCTTGTGAAACCAGACCCTATCAGTACCCTATAACTGATATTATAGCCCAAGTATAATTGATATTATAGCTCAATTACCCTATAACTGATATTAAAGCTCAAGTCCGTCAGTGCAGAGCTATACAACTAATACCCCTACTTACAGGGTTAGGAATGGCTACTGCTACAGGAACCAGAATAGCCAGTATATTTACTTCATTATCCTACTACCACACACTGTCAAAGGATTTCTCAGACAGTTTGTAAGAAATCGCGAAAGCTGTCCTTACTCTACAACCCCAAATAGAGTCTTTGGCAGCCATGACTCTCCAAAACCACCGAGGCCTAGACATCCTCAGTGCTGAGAAAGGAGGACTCTGTACCTTCTTAGGGGAAGAGTGTTGTTTTTACACTAACCAGTCAGGGATAGTACAAGTTGCCACTCAGCATTGACAGAAAAAGGCTTCTGAAATCAGATAACACTTTTCTGATGGTCTTACATATGGAAACCCAAATGAGCTCAACTAACAACTTCTACCAAGGACCCCTGGACTGACCCGCTGGCCCTTTCACTGGCCTAAAGAGTTCACCTCTGGAGGACACTACAACTGCAGGGTCCCTTCTTTGCCCCTATCCAGCAGGAAGTAGCTACAGTGGTCATCACTGAATTCCCAACAGCAGTTGGGGTGTCCTGTTTGAGGGGGGATTGACAGGTGAAGCCAGCTAGGCTTCTGGGTCAGGTGGGGCTTGGAGAACTTTTATGTGTAGCTAAAGGATGGTAAATGCACCAATCAGCACTCTGTGTCTAGCTAAAGGTTTGTAAAGGCACCAATCAGCACTCTGTAAAAACAGAACAATCAGCACTCTGTAAAATGGACCAATCAGCAGGTTGTGGGTGGGGCCAAATAAGGGAATAAAAGCTGGCCACCCCAGCCAGCAGTGGCAACCTGCTCGGGTCCCCTTCCATGCTGTGGAAGCTTTGTTCTTTCACTCTTCACAATAAATCTTGCTGCTGCTCACTCTTTGGGTCCTCACTACCTTTATGAGCTGTAACCCTCACCGCAACGGTCTGCAGCTTCACTCCTGAAGTCAGCAAGAGCACAAACCCACTGGGAGGAATGAACAACTCCAGACATGCCACCTTAAGAGCAGTAACACTCACTGTGAAGGTCTGCAGCTTCACTTCTGAAGTCAGCAAGACCACGAACCCACCAGAAGGAAGAAACTCCAGACATATATGAACATCTGAAGGAACAACTCCGGACACACCATCTTTAAGAACTGTAACACTCACTGCAAGGGTCCACAGCTTTATTCTTGAAGTCGGCGAGACCAAGAAGCCACCAGAAGGAACCAATTCAGGACACAGATAGGTGGAGCATTCTGTAGATGTCTATGAGGTCCAATTGGTCAAGTGTCAAATTTAAATCCAGAATTTCTTTGTTAGTTTTCTACCTTGATGATCTATCTAACACTGCCAGTGGGATGTTGAAGTACCCCATTATAATTCTGTGGCTAATTCTTTTTGTAGGCCTGGGCATACTTGTTTATGAATCTGGGGGCTGCAATGTTGGATGCATATATGTTTAAGAATAATTAAGTTTTCTTGTTTAATTGAACCGTTTGTCATCATGTAATGCCCTTCTTTGTCCTCTTTAAATTGCTGTTTTGGGTTTAAAGTCTGTTTCATCTGATGTAAAAATAGTAACCCTCTCCCTTTTTTGTTTTCTATTTCTGTGATAGATCTCCCTCCAACCTTTTATGTTAAGACCATGGGTGTCATTACGTGTGAGATGGATCTTTTGAAGACAGCAGATGGATGGGTCTGGGTTTTTAAATACAACTTGTAATCTGTGCCTTTTAAGTGGAGTATTTAGGCTGTTTATGGTCAAGGTTAATTTTTGTTTGTTTGTTTGAGACAGTCTCACTCTATCACCCAGGATGGAGTGCAGTGGCACAATCTCAGCTCACTGCAACCTCCGCCTCCTGGGTTCAAGTGATTCTTCTGCCTCAGCCTCCCAAGTAGCTGGGATTACAGGTGCACACCACCATGCCCAGCTAATTTTTTGTATTTTTAATAGAGACGGGGGTTTCACCATGATGGCCAGACTGGTCTCAAACCCCTGACTTCATGATCCACCCATCTCGGCCTCCCAAAGTGCTGGGATTACAGGCTTGAGCCACTGTGCCTGGCCCAAGGTTAATATTTACATGTGAGTTTTTGATCCTATCATGAAGGTGACAACTGGTTTCCTTGCAGTATGTATTGTGTTGTGGCTATATACTGTCTCTGAGCTATATGTAACTATATTTTTGCAACAGTAGGTATTGTTCTCTTATTTCCATGTTTAGAACTCCCTTAAGCATCTCTTAAGGCTGGTCTAGTGGTAACAAGTTTTCTCAGTAACTGCTTGTTTGGAAAAGATTTATTTTTCTTCTTTGCTTATGAAGCTTCGTTGGATGGGATAGGACATTCTTGGTTGGAATCTATTGTCTTTAATAATGCTGAAAATAGGTTAGTGTCAGGAAAATGTACTCACTAATATGGTATGTACAATAGCGCACCATGCAGTTTGTTTTTATTTTGTTATTTTGTTTTTAATTTTACCCAAGTGAGACCCAAGTTGTTTTATTTTTTATGGGAATTTAATGGGTAGAATTTATTGATTTTTCACATTTGTAGGGTGCAGACCTGCATAGCGAAACTACCCACAGCAAGGATGTATGGCTGTGAGTTGACACAGAATCGGTGGATCAGACTTGGCCTTCAACCTCCTGTTATCCTGATGAAATTGCAAGCTCCAAACAACAGAGACACAACATTGACCAACAGTAAGATGCTTGAAGAAATATTTCTTTCAGGACAAACTCTGTGCATCCCATGAGGTAATCAATATAGTATATAGCTATACATTTGCACAATTTTGAAGCCCACTACAACAGTCAGAGTTTTTAAATGCTGTGTTTAGTGAGCATTGTTGATACAGTCTTTAAGATCATCAATCTTAAGTCAAGAAAATTTAGAAAGTACTAAAATCTTAGCACTCACACGAAAGAAAACTGGAAGCTTTTCCAAATTAGACAACAATCAGGCAAATTTGCATAACATTACCTATATGAGTCTTGAAGCAGAAAGAAAATGTTATAATCCATGATTTTCACAAGTAGGATTGATTGTAGTATTTCATAATTTTGGATGATTGTATTATTTATCAGAATTTTAAAGTGATCAAACTTAGTGGAAAGACTGGTTTATCTTTCTGCTATATTTACAGAAAATTCTATTATAAAATCAATATCACGTGATGAAGCAAATAGTGACTCAATAGTTGAGTATGAAAACATAGAAATAACTTGTTACACTGTTGTGTCCACTAGTTAATAAAAATGTTATGTTAGTAAGTAAAAAGAACACAAATTAAGGAAAGGCAAATCTGCCCTTTCATCTGCAGGGTGGATGGATGGACTGATGAGGACAAAGCCAGTGACATCATGAGCAGGAAACAATGTTTCTCTCAAGCTGCAGCTTCAAAATGTCAAACAGCCTCTTCCTTGGCTGACAACTGCTTTCTGACTCAACGGGAGACCTTGTTCTCCAACGTCAGGGGCTGTCAGAAACTTTGCTTATGAGTAAGAAGAACATCCCAGTTCTTGGAGGATCTACATCCACCTCTTCACAGAAGCACAGAGCTACAGAGAAGGGGTTTCTGGATGGAACATTCCAAATCTGGCAGGACTTTATGGGTTCTAAGGACACAAGACCTAGGTCCACTTTGCAGAGCAGATTTGACACTGGCTGCTTTACACTAAGACCTGCCATGTTCTGAGTCCATCACTACAGCCTCAAAAATCCCTCCCCACAGTCTTATAATATTCTCTTTGCTTTGTTTTTTGAATCATCCCAGGTTGGTTGATGTGAATTTATTCCCTTTTTGCTACAAGCCAATAATCCTGAGTCTGTCGACTGCAAAATCAGTTTTGGTGACTGACTGCACTAGGATATATATTATTTTTCTGGAATTTGGGATGATTGTAGTATTTATTAGGAGTTTAAGATGAGTAATTTGTTGTGACTTATTTCCTCTTCTTAAATAAACACTAACTTCTGTGCTTAGTTTTAAATTGGTTATATTATGCTATTTTTCATGCAGATAACCCTGTGTATTATGTAAGCCTTAGACCTCATGGAACCTGGGTTGTCTGTGGTCATAGTGCTGAGAATCCACCTGCCCAGGGAATGACTGCACTGGTTCCTGCTTCCCAGGCCTCCAATGGACTTATCCCTCCTTTCAGAGTGATTTGTTTATGCTGAAGGTGGAGTTTCTAACTTCAGCGGTTTTAGTCTTTTAGCAAGAATTTGTGACATTATTTTTGCTAAAGGAACTCTTAGAAGGGGTGCAATATTTTCAAAACATGACCCTCATGAGACTTCTTTACTCCAAAAACCCAGTAGCTTCTGGACAGGGCCCAGACCCTCAGCTTGTTCCAGAAGAGAAAGACCCACATGCTCACCTTCAAGCCTCCCTGCCCCCAGGTCCCCTCCTAGGGAACAGACACACAGGGAGATGGTGGAGGGAGCCCTCTACAGAGCCAGACTTCCCCCTCCACTTTCCCAGGAAGAGAGATGTCAGAAAAGTTACTGGTTTACAGAAAATCACCTGTTCCTTGTGTCCTTGGATGGTGGTTGCTTATGTCAAGACAGACCCTTCCCCAGGTAGAGAACCATGAGGATCTCCATGCAGGGAAGACTTCACCCCTAACCACCATTTCTGGGCACCTGCTGTTCTGCTCTCAGCCCCTCTCTTCCAACAGAAGCCTAAATCAGTGTGTGTGACCCCCGACCACCTGACACTGGGTGAGGCCCAGACTCAGATCTCCTCAGCTCATGGCCTCCTGGGTGCTGCTTCACTTTCTTCAATCCAAAACCTTGGTTAAATCCCTTGGGGGTGGAGAGGAAATGAAGCACATGCTCCCCACTCTCCCTGCTAGACCATTCTCCTCCTGGCTTTCTATGTGTGGCACATGGGGTGCTGGCCTCAGGGCTGTTTTGGCAGTTTCCCCTTTGTCTTTTCCCCCTCGGTGTTCATGGCAGCCACCCTTGGTCAACACAGCTCTAGGTATGGAAGATAGTTGAGAGCCCTTCCCAGAGGCACCTACCCTGAGGGCTGCACCCCCTGCCCTGAAATGGCAAAGGGAAGGGCCTTGCAGGGTGGGCTGGGTCTTAGGACTATAGCTTCTTCTTTGGAGCACAACTACCCACTATTCTAGAGAATGGTTTTGACACTAAGGTGATGTTATTTATTAATTAAAACATCCTTTGTGAAAAAAATGAGTGTCCACTGTATGTCACTTTCATTTGTGTTTTAACTTCTCCATCCCTGTCAAGAAGCCTGACCTGAGCGCTTCTTTTAAATCCAAGTCCAAAGAAAGGGCGGCTGGATGTGAACGTGTAAAACTCTTCTAGGGCACAGCTTCCTAGCATAGGAGACCACCTCCCAGCATGGGCGCACCCTCCCAGGATGGATGACAGCAGGCTCTGCTTTCTCTGTGTGATGTTGCCCATCTTTTGTCTGGGTGGCATTTTTCCCAATCAGCTATACACACTCACACACACACACACACACAAATGTGTGTTCTTTGTTTCCATGTAGGGGCCTAAAGTCTCTTGTGGAAAGAACTACACATCGATCGCTATCTATTTAGTGTCTAAGGCATTTGATGAGAGCAGCTCAGTCCCTGTAAGGAAGGAGACCACTGCTACTCCCGCTGCCCTCTTCCCTCCACCTTGCCTAGTTCACAAGACAGGAGGAGAGAAAAAGCAAAAGGTTGGAAAAAAACAAAAGTAAGATAAATAGCCAGACAACCTTGGCACCACCACCTGGCTGTAGGAGTTAAAAAAAGTAATAATAATAACATCAACCCCTGACCCAAACTACTTGTGTTATCTGTAAATTCCAGACACTGTATGAAAAAAGCACTGTAAAACTTTTTGTTCTGTTAGCTGATGCATGTAGCCCCAGTCACGTTTCCCACACTTGCTTGATGTATCATGACCCTTTCATGTGGACCCCTTAAAGCTGTAAGCCTATAAAAAGGCCAAGAATTTATTTTTCCGGGAGCTTGGCTCTTAAGACGCAAGTCTGCTGATGCTCCCAGCCGAATAAAAACCTCTTCCTTCTTTAATCTGGTGTCTGAGGACATTTGTCTATGGCTCATCCTGCTACACTTGGAGTCTGCTCAACTCTGCAAGCACAGATGGAATCTACAGCCTAGCAAGCTCCACTGAGGCCGGAGCCCTGCCTGTGGACACAGCCAGCCCCCTCCTCCTGGTTGGACCAGTAGCTCAGACCAAAGCAGCAGCCCAGCTTCCCGGGCAGCAGTCTGGCCCACTCCTCTCCCTGACCCCCTCACCAGAGGCTGCTGCACCTGAAGGCCTGGGTTTCCAGCCCCTGGCTGCTGTCTCCCTGTTCTAAAGCTCAGGCCTCCAAAAGTGGCAGCAGCTCCCCTGACAGCCTTGCTGTGGCCATGTCAGGTCCCAGATACTCCTCTGATCTCCACACAAGCAGAACAAGGAGGCTTCATAAAGGAACTGCAGAAACCCTGCCTGTGTGCACATCCCCAGACAGCCAAGAACTCAGAGGGAGGTGATGCTACTGTTTAATTGCAGGAGGTGGGGGTGTGTGTACCATGTACCAGGGCTATGAGAAGCAAAAGGAAGGAGGGAGGGCAGAGCCCCCTGCTGAGCAAAAAAGGCCTCCTGCAGCCTTCTCTGTCCTCTCCTGCTGCAGGTGCATGGGGAGACCTCCCACAGGGTGGGGGCCACCAGTCCAGGGGTGGGAGCACTACAAGGGGTGGGAGTAGGAGGTGGTCGGTGTGACTCCCTGGCACAGACCCCTAGGCTTCTTGACACCTGGAATTCACCAGGGACATTCTGTCCTCCCAGGGAACTTCGTAGATCTCGAAAGAGCACAACTGTTTCTGTGAAAGGGAAGAGAGAGGGCCAATCAGTGTGAGTTACAGTTAAAGGGGAAGTCACCCAGGCATGAGATGTCACAGCCTGAGTGAGGAGGATGGAGGTGAGACACTGGGCCCTCACCCACCCCTGCTGAGTCCCAGAGTGCTGAAGTAGAATGAATAGTGACTGTTCCATTGCCCCTCCCAAGGCTCCAAGTCACCAGGTGGCATTGGGACCCCACCCCAGCCTGCAGGGTCCTGTCCCAGCACAGCCCTGTGAGGATCAGCCTGTGCAAGGACTTGGGAGTCCCAAGGGTGCAGGACATGGGGAGGTGGCTCACTTCCCCCAGCTCCTTCCACCTCCAGCACTCAGGCCAGCACTAAGAAGGGCCAGAGGGAAGAACCCAGAGCAGGGCAACTCTGCCTCAAAGAGCTGGGGAATGGGGCAATGGTAACAAGGGGAGTGTGGTTCTCCCCTGAGTGGAGACCTCACAAGAACCAGCAGGTCCTTGGAGAGGCTGGTGTTGGGTGAGCCGGGCAGGTCCAGGGCTTCCCAGCTAACAGACCTCTAGGTCCCACTAATCTGATCATTGTGTCTGTTGCTGCATGCAGGTACCTGAGCCTGGGATTAGACAGAGCCCCTTCTCCCTGCCCAGCACACAGCCCCACAGCTGCTTCTTCCTGTCCAACAGGCAACACCCCAAAGCAGGCAGAGTTGATCTCCCAGTAACCATTCCCAAGCTGAAGCCTTCCTAGCAAATCAAACACATCACCCCCCTCCCTCACCACCCCATCTGCACACACATAGGCAACTACATAAACTCACTTGGACCCCTCAACCCCATGGATCTATGTACAAACCCCCAGAATACCCACACACAGGCACACATGCTCCCATACAGCTCCCTGCACACACTGGCACAGGTGTGTACACACATGCACCTTTCCACATGCACACCTATATGCACACCCCTCCACAAGTACATGAACATGTACACATCCATGCATACATGGCTCCCCACATACCCACCTGCACACACACACCGTCCAAACATGGGTAGGGCAGAGGCTGACACATACGCACCCCTCTGCAGTGCATGACTGGCCCGGGACCCACATCAGGAACGTACCTTCTGCAGTTCTGGCTGTTCATGGAAGGCACAGGTGTCCAAGTTGGGCTGGGACTTGGTACATATGGTTCGGCCCACCTCTACGTCGAAGAAGTAATTCATCCCGGCCACGGTCTGCACACAGGAGAAAACAGGAAGCACGGACAGCGCCCCCATCAGTTCATGCACTCACAGGCACTTCACTGTGGCTGAGTCACTGGACTTGCTTGGGGGCTTCGTGAGCTGCCCACATGTCAACACAAGGCACACAAGCCCCCTCTTCCTGTCAGCTGGCAGGGTGCTGGGCCTCATGCCCGCTCTTAAACATTGCTTTCTCTGTGCTGGGTAAAAGGATTCATTGAATTCTGCTACCTGTGGCTCAGGGGCGATGGAACACTGACTCTTTTTACCCATGGGTATCAGTTTACCCATGTATAAAATAGGCGTCCGGGCCTGATGGTCTGCAATGCCCTGTGCTTCACTCCAAGTTACTGTCATGCTTGAAAGGGAGGTGGAGGCAAGCGGGGACCATGGCACCAGGGAGTGCACCTCCCGTGCAGGGTGAGGGTCCCAATTGACAGCTGCAGGAGGAGAAATGGGGCTGGTCTGGATTCCTTTGAATTTCCAAGAGAAGGTGGAGGAGCTCTAAAGGCTGTGTCTCTATTTGCTGCTCTGCCATGGGATGCAGGTCAAGCTGGGTCCTATAGCCCTTCTGAAGCTCCCTCTTGACCTGACACCTCCTCCTCTCTACTGGGTAACTGCTGTCCTCATCTGGCTGAGGTCTAACTCTGCATCAGCTCATAGAGGCAGGGTCAGGCGTGCTCCACCCCAGCAGGGACTCAGCTGCCCTGGGCTGTAGGGGGTGGTCAGCCGGCCTGAGGGTGAAGGCCATTAGCCCTTCTGTACCCAGGGGTGTGACCTGGGGAGTGAAGTAGGGCTCTGCAGAACAGGGAGCAAAGTTCCTGTGTGGCCCCTGAGGAGAGGACTCAGGGAGGAGGGTGAGCCTCATGGCCTGGATCTCATCCTGAGCAGCATCAAGCCCATCCAGAGTCAGCATAGTCTCCATCCCCACCTGCTGGACCCTGGGAAATGCCACGGTCATGGTATAGACACAGTGGCTGCTGCGGGTTAAAGGAAGCTGAGAGGACAGACAGTGGCTGCAGTGCATGGCTGGGGAGCATGCTTAGGCATGAAGGCCATCAGCAGAGAGTCAGGGAAAGCTGAATGAATCTGAGCATTAGATCATGAATGTATCAGTGTTGATGTGCTGCGAATGCTCTTATGGATCGGGCGACAAACCAGGCTGGGACTCAGGACCCCTCGGGTGGAGGCAGCACCCACCTGCTCCCTGGCTCGTAGCACCCGCAGCGGGCGTCTGTAGTACTCATCTTCAGTGGCCTTGTTATACTCGCTGATGGCAAAGTGAAGGGCACGCTGTACCCACTCATCATTGAGGTCTGCATCATAGATGCCACCCCCGATTATCCTGTCCTCCTCCTGGGGGCTCCAGGCCAGGGCCACAGCCTGGGCGGCCAGCAGGAGCAGCAGGGTGCACAGGGGCCAGGCCATGGTCTCCTCAGAGGCAGAGCACAGAGCTGGAGCTGCAGGAGAGGTGGGTGAGAGCCTGAGGCGGGGAGCCCAGACCAGCAGGCAGCTGTGCATTTATCCTGCTTTGGCCGCTCAGCCCCACCCCCCTCCATGACCCGCCCCTGACTCCTCCTCCTCTTTCTGCTCATACCCTCTTTCTCCATCTCTCTTTTCACTCCTCAGAAACCACAAGATCCCTCCCTGCCTAAGTTCTCCCTGCCCCTCCCAGGCCTCCTCCTCTATCTCCCCCTCCTCCCCGCTCCTGTCCTCACTGCAGCCTCCCCGAGCCATGCCTCTCTTCCCCAGTGCTCCCAAGCTTGAGTCACCGGGTCTCCACAGAGGTGACACTTCTCCTTTGGCTATGAAAGCAATGTGACCTCCTGTTTGCTCAGAAATGGGAAAAATACAGGGCTTGGCCTCCCGGGGTCTTCAGATATCAGAGGCATCCAGGAGCACTTGGTCACGGTCTCTGAATCTCTGGAACAGGGAGGTTATTTCAGAAGGTTCCAGAAGACCCTGTCCACACCCTATTATGGAGAATTCCTTTGCCAAATTCAAGGGAATTAACCTTTTTTGAAAAGGTCACTGGGTTCTCTTTTCATAACTCATTATTCAATAAAAAAACTTATCACCAGCTACTCCCCGTGCCAGGAGGTCTAGGGCTTGAAGACGGAACCTGGATGATGAGCCATAGAGGTGACATTGCAGAGCTGCTGCCCACAGAGATGTGACATGAACCCACGAGCATTTGAAAATGTGTAGTAGATGCATTTTAAAAGATGAGAAAAAATGGGTGAAAGTAGTGTTTAAAATATTTATCTAACCTAATACAGCCACAATATTATTTCAGCTAATAGGAACTATTATTAATGAGATTTTTTTTATGTTGGGGGGGTTTTGTAAATCTTTGAAATTCGCTGTGTATTTTTTACACTTAGCCTGGGAGTCATTTTGGACTGGCCCCATTTCAAGTGTCCCGCGGCACATGTGGCAGGTGGCTATGAAACTGCACAGTCCGTTCCTACACAGTGTGTGTAGGGGATGGTAGGTTACGATCAAAAATTAGGATCAGGGAATTACACTCACTCTGTTGGAAGTGAAATAGAACAGGGGCTAGAGAGAGACCACTGGACCCTGGTCAGGGTGGTCTCTATGAGACTGGAGAGGTTGAGAAGCCCCAGGCATTGGGGAACAGCCAGTGCAAAGGCCCTGAGGTGGGGTTGGGACATGCCTGCTCCAGGAAGAGGAAGCTCCTGGAGGGGATGCGAGCAGGGAAGGGAACAACCTGGAGTCTCACGGTAACTGTGGGTGGGGCCCGGTGGAAGGTGCAGGGAGACCCCTGGCAGGCAGTGGGGGTGTCAGGAGAGGGAGCAGCAGCCAAGGGATGAATGTGGGAGCTCACAGGCCTCACTTGCTTCTCTCCTAGGCAGCCATGCTTCCAGCTTCTTTCCTCTATGCACTGCTTGGAAGACCCACCTGATATTTTAAGAATTGCCTTGCAGGAGGTAGAATTTACATACAGTAAGATGCCTAATAGTATGTGCCCACCTGGAAGATTTTGTAAATACATACACCTGTGTTACCACTTTGTCCAGACCTCTGACATCTGCCTTGCCCCAGACGGTGTCCTCCTGCCTCTGCAGCTCACCCTCGTGCCCACCCCACCCTGGCAGCCCCTGTCCAGCCCTGTAGACTCCTTTGTCACCTGCCTTTGCGATTCCCAGGAATGGAATCCTGCAGAGCGATCCCAGGTGTGTCTTCGTCCTTTGCTCAGCATGGCTTTCCAGTGGCCCCCGAGTTGCTTCATTGCCAGGATTGGGAATTCTCCTTCTCCACAGACTGAGAGGACCTAATCAGCACAGTGCTCTGTGGGGTGACAAAGTCACCAGCTTGGGATGCTGTAGGCCTGTGCTGGAATGTGACTCCAGGAGTGGGGAGGATGGAAGGAGGCTCTGAACAGACAGCTGCTCCCTTTGTTCTCTCAACCCCACCCTCCATGCCTGAAGGTGACCCTGTGGCAAATGCCCTTGTGGTGAGGTGGAAGGCTTGGTGAGAAACACCAAGAAACCCTGGGTCTTTGCATGGCATCCAGAGGACTCTCCTGGGAGTGGTGGAGGTGAGGGTCAGCCAGAGTCGACCCAGAGCTGCTGTGATCCTGGGCCTCAGCGGTGGCTGGGGCTGGATCAGCAGGACCCGGCAGCAGGAACAATATTACTCATTGGTGTTCATGTTCAGTATTAGGACAGGGGACCTTGTTATCCAAGGCCCAGTGACCATTGCACCCCACTGTCAATCCAGCACCCCTAGAAAAACCATGCATCCCAGCAGACACAGCAGGTGTCCCAGGGATGGTGTTTACCGCTGGGTGACGGAGGGAAGGCCTTCAAACAGGGCTGCGCAGGATGGCTCCTAGTTAGACAGGGAATGGGGATAAATTCCCAGAGAAGGGAGAGAGAGGGAAGTCCCTTACCAGGTGTTTGTGAGCAGAGTGGTCATCTCCAAAGGGTAGGACTTAGTTCTCCTCTGTGGCTCCCACCTTCCTGGGATAGCTGGGAGTCCAGACTCAGGAAGAGCTGCTGTGCAGAGGATAAGCTGAAGGTCAAGAAATCCTCTCATTTTTTTTTATCACTGGAAAGGAGATGAAAGTTGAAGGGGTGGCCTGCCCCTCCACACCTGTGGGTATTTCTAGTCAGGTGGGATGAGAGACTGAGAAAAGAAATAAGACACAGAGACAAAGTATAGAGAAACAACAGTGGGCCCAGGGGACCGGCGCTCAGCATACCAAGGACCTGTACCGGCACCGGTCTGAGTTCCCTCAGTTTTTATTGATTATTATCTTCATTATTTCACCAAAAATGAACGTAGCAGGAGGGCAGGGTGATAATAAGGAGAAGGTCAGCAACAAACATGTGAGCAATAGAATCTACGTCATAATTAAGTTCAAGGGAAGGTACTATGACTGGACATGCACGTAAGCCAGATTTATGTTTCTCTCCACCCAAACATCTCAGTGGAGTAAAGAATAACAAGGCAGTATTGCTGCAAACATGTCTCACCTCCCACCATAGGGCAGTTTTTCTTTCGTCTCAGAATTGAACAAATGTACAATCGGGTTTTATACTGAGACATTCAGTTCCCAGGGGCAGGCAGGAGACAGTGGCCTTCCTCTATCTCAACTGCAAGAGGCTTTCCTCTTTTACTAATCCACCTCAGCACAGACCCTTAATGGGTGTCGGGCTGGGGGACAGTCAGGTCTTTCTCATCCCACCAGGCCATATTTCAGACTATCACATGGGGAGAAACCTTGGACAATACCCCGCTTTCAAGGGCAGAGGTCCCTGCAGACTTCCACAGTGCATTGTGCCCCTGGTTTATTGAGACTAGAGAATGACGACGGCCTTTATCAAGTATACTGCTTGTAAACATTTTGTTAACAAGGCACATCCTGCACAGCCCTAGATCCCTTAAACCTTGATTTTATACAGCACATGTTTTTGTGAGCTCCAGGTTGGGTCAAAGTGGTTGGGTCAAAGTGCCTGGGGCAAAGCTACAAATTAACAACATCTCAGCAAAGCAATTATTTAAAGTACAGGTCTTTTACAAAATGGAGTCTCTTATGTCTTCCATTTCTACACAGACACAGTAACAGTCTGATCTCTCTTTCTTTTCCCAAACAGGTAACCCAAATAGTGAGAATTTGCTGGTGAGTGGCGTGTGAGGGAGGGAGGCCAAAGTGCTGACCTGTGCCGTGTATGTGATGACACCACCAGTGGTCATCTTGTGTCAGGATGCTGGCATGCACTGCAGGGAGGGTCAGCTGTCCTGATGCAGCAACCTCTCTAATCCCAGTAGGAAAGATACCAATGTAGGTTGCTCTTCTGAGGAGGTACAAGTGCGATGTCCAGTATGGAGTGATAGGAAGTGGCAGGTGGGGGTAGCTGGCCAGCTGCTCCAGATGTTTGATGACCTTAGGCAAATGTTGTGTCTGTTGTGCATGTGGAGAAAGAGGCTACTTTTTAAAGCATATTGTCTGGGAGTTCAGACCAGCAGAGATGAGCAGACTTTACCAGTGATGTAGCAACATGTTTGAAAATGATGGAATAGCCAGGTGAGGTGGTGCACCTGTAATCCTAGCTAATTAGGAGAGTGAGTCAGGAAGATTCCTTGAATCCAGGAGTTCAATTCCAGCCTGTGAAACACAGTGAAACCCCCATCTCAAAAAAAATGACAGAACACTTTGTTCCCTGATTTCTATAGTCCACAGTTTTAAGGACACACTAGGAGGGGGCCAGATAGCAACCATGGACTGAGGAACAAGCCTGGGGCCTCCAGCACCCATGTAACCTGGAGGAGTCTAGCTGCCCAGAAGGGGGCAAGTTTTCCTTCTGCTAGGTGACAAAAGAGAAAGCTGTGTTCCCCTAGGCTGCATGGGTGACTACTGATCCGATTATCTGAATTAGTAGGATGAGAAGTTAGGTGAGTGGTAGAAGTTCTCTGCAATAAATGATGAATAACAAGTGAACACTAAGCAATACTATAATAAACAAATGACCAAACACAGAAAGCATCACCTACAGGTGCAGGTGGTGAGGACAACCTGGCCAAGAGTTGAGATTCTGCACATCTGGGTTTTGAGCAACTAACACTTTGATCTATAGTAGGAGCTGAGACTGAACAGCCACAGGATTTGGTGGCTTCTCAAATGGGAAGCCCAGAAGCCCCTTTTATGGAGTGCCTGGAATTCTCTGGGGTCAAGCTTGTCTCTTTCACACTCTATCCCTCCTTCTTTTCTCCCTCTCCTCAAACATGGTGGACACGTGGATGCTTCTAAACTATGAGCCAATGTTGGTAACACATTTGTCTCTGCTAGGACATGTGAATGCTTCTAAACTATGGGCCCATGTTGGTATCACATTGGGCTCTTCCACATCATTAGGAAACTGTGATACTCATGGGGAAGCCTGCTGGTAGCCCCAGCTAGGAAAGGTGAGAGAGGGCAGAGCCCAGTGTCAGCTCTGATTGTTTTGCACTCCATGGGGAGAAAGAGAATCCTTTCTCTCAGGGACCAGCATGTGAATGGTATTCATGGTTCTGGAGTGCAAGTTAACATTTATTTTTCAAAAAAAGCATTTGTCAGTGCAGATTCACTGACTGAAGAACCACATATGAATGGAGGGGAGTAGGGGCGGCCTCCAGGAACTCGGGCTGCTGGTTGCTGCAGCCAGGGATCCATCTGACTCCCTGGGCTGCAGTCTGCAGAGGCCTGGCCACGAGGCAAATAGATGACTCTGAGGAGGTGAGTCATCTCCTTGACATCTCTGGGTGGTCAGACTTTCTTATCCTGTTTGGGTCACTGCTGGGACTTCCCTGTCACTGTTTGTGTAACCTTAAATATCAATTCCTTTAGCAAAGTGCAGTAACTCTGGAGAGTGGTTCCTGTTCCTGCTTGGAATCCTGTTCAATTCAATCACTGAGTGCTGGAGCTGGCCAGAGGTCATCAGGACAGCCCTGCTCCCACCTGTGGCCCTGCTTGCCCTCTCCTCCTGTCACAGAGGAGCTGGATCCAGCGACAAGACTCACCTTGATCAAACCTTAGTTAGGATCCTCTGAGCCTTCTTCTCCCCTAGTCCTCAACCCTAGTCCCCAGCCCTGGACCTCCTGCTGTTGTGAGGGCTGCATGGCCCAGTTTTAGGAAAGAATCCTGCTAAGTCAGTTCAGAAAGAATCCTTCCACCCTTGGTATCTGATCACCCTCAACATCTGATCAAGTTCTTCATTCCTTAACTTTGATATCTAAGGCTTTTTTTCTGCCTTTAGCAACAATATTTTTAGGTCGGTTTATCTAGAAACTCCTATCTTTGATGTCTCTTCTTAGTAATTCTTTATCTATTAACCCCACCACCTGATCCTTGGCTATAAATCCGCACTTCACCTTGTATTTACAGTTGAGTTCATTCTCTATCTTATTTTGAGAGTCTTGACACCTTTTGCAATAGTCTTGAAGCATCTCTATCATCTCTACCAAGCTCAGTCTTCAAGCAGTGAAGCTGCACATCCTCTTGCCCATGATGTCATCACTGGACATCCTTCACGCTCCAACAATTCAGCATTCAGTCTTCAGTCTCATCATTTTAAAAACAAGAATACAATGATCCCCAGTACCAGTGAGTTATTATGACAATGGACTGTGTAATAAGGTGCTGCATGATCTCATTGGCCTATTGCATTGACCAGTTATTTTTCTCACATCTGCAGTCCAGGTGGGAGTCACTGACCTGGGATGGGATTATCTGGGCTAGCTCTGGTCCACGTCTGTCATCCTTCTCCAGGGACCAATGGCCAACATTTTTCATATTCTCACATGGCAAGATCAGTGCACAAGAAGCCAAATTGAATTGCACAAAAGTATTTCAAGCTTCTGGTTACTTCACACCTACAACTCTCCCTTGACTAAAGCAAGTCACATGGCCAGCCCAAAAGGAAGTGGTGGGGAATTGTACTCTACCATGGAGGGTGGAGGACAGCGAGTGAATATTTAGACAAATAATATAATATGCCCCAGTAGCGTACCACACTGACTCATAGGGGCATCAGGGAAATTTAATGAAATGCTTGTGAAGTGTTTGGTACAGTGCCTGGCATATCTGTGTTTCTAGCTATCAATCTGTCAATTAATCTAATCTGCCTAACTAATCTAGCTATCTAGGTGTGAAAGGAAAATAAATCTCAGGACCCCTAAATCATTAAGTCAAAAGGAAAAGTCAAGCTGGGAACTGCATAGGGCAAATCTGCCTCTCATTCTATTCCTAAATATGGTGGCTACAAAGATTTAAAAACTACATACCTTCCTCACAATTTGCCCACAAGGAAATTCCTTATGAAAAAAGGACAGACAGAACTCAAAATCACCCCTCTGCTCACATGAGACAAATGCATATCTGATTGCTTCTTTTCCCCTATTGTTTCACTAAATACTATTCCTGTAAATTGCTTATTCAGTTAAAGGCTAATCAGAAACTCAAAGGAATTAAACTGTCTTTTGTCTACCTCTGACCCAGATGCCCCCTCCCTACTTTCAGTTGTCTTGCCTTTCCGGACTGAACCAATGTACATCTTACATATACTGATTGATGTCTCATGACTATCTAAAATGTGTAAAACAAGCTGTAACCCAACCACCTTGGATGAATGTAATCAGGGTTTCCTGAGGCCGTGTCATGGGATGGTCCTTATCCTTGGAAAAATAAACATTCTAAATTGATTGAGACCTGTCTCAGGTACTCTTGGTTTACAAATGTCATCTGTCTATTTATCTATCAAATCTATTTAATTATCCATCTATGTATCCACCCATCATGTTTCCTGTTTATTTCTTATCATTCCCTTACCAATAAAAATTGAAGTCCTGTGACATTCTATGACCTGTATTTCCAATGTGTCCTCCACACTGCCACAGCTATGAGAACACTCATGGCTGTCTCATGACTGTCCAATCTTTGAGGAATCTTCACTGTACTCTGTGTCTCCACTCCTGTGCTGTCCTACTCATGGCCACAAATCAGATTGTGATCCTTGGCTCACAGCCCTCCATGGCTTCCAAGTGTCCTTAAATTGAAACTCTGATGAGTACTTGGCATCTAAACTTGTCCCTGCCTGTCCCTGCCCTCCCTGGTGCATCCTGCAGGCAGGTGAGCTCTGGATTGGCCTTTGGGGTGAGAGTTTGGACGGTTCTGCCACTGGAAATTTACTTGCAATCCTGAGTACACCTGGTCCCGGACCTATTTAAGATGTTTTGAAAGGCTGATCCTCTGAGGGCAGCTTGATGGATTTGATAGTTCTAGTGCTATGAAAAGAGGATGGAAGCTGGTGAGAAGGCAGATGGAAAGCATAAAATGCAGGCTGGATTCTGAAGGACAGGGCTGCCCTCCACATGTCCATGGCAGTTTCAGATACCAGGAGAAACCACACAGTCTATGGGGGAGGAGATTTCCCCCTCTCTGGACCCCACATGGGGTGGACTGTGGGTCTCTTCTGAGAGAGGTGTTCGGATCATCCTGTACACATCAGTTACTGGCTCCTGCATCATAAGCCACCCCAAATCTTCCTGGCTGAAAGCAACATGATGTGTGGGTTCTCATGACTCTGGATCTGTCTGTGGCTCTTCTGCTGGTCTTGTTGGGTTCACTCAGGGGCTGCATTCAGGTGGGGTAGGCTGGGAATATGCTCAGCTGCAACAGTGGGCATCTCTTTCCAGGTGGTCTTTCATCTTCAAGAAGGTGAGAGGATACTTTTACATGAAGAGTATTTCTAAGATCATTCTGGGAACACAGTGCCCAGGAGAGGCCTGGCCCCAGGAATTGCAGACTCCCACCAGCTGAAGTCCCATTGGCCAAAGCAGGTCACATGGCCAAGCTCAGAGTCAGAATGGGCAGGGCCTCACAGAGTTAGGGGGTGAGGCCTGGTGTATTGTGGGGCTTCTTGTTTCCACCTCTACTCCCTACACTGAATCCAGGAGGAAGATGTGGGTTGGAGCAGTCTGATTTCAAAAAATGTATTTTTAAAAGACTGTTGTTTGAGTAAAATTGGTCTTCCCCTAATATCTGGATAGAGTTGAGGTATCCCAGAGGAAGGTAGTGAAGCCAGCAGTCAGGAGCTGTGTTTAACCTGCCCCTACTCATTCATCATGGGATCTGGTGAAACCACCCATTCCAGGTTGCCTTAGAAAGTTCTAAATATGCGTGGCCATTCCAACATGGCCAAATAGGAACGGCTCCCGTCTGTAGCTCCCAGCATGATCAACACAGAAGAGAGGTGATTTCTGCATTTCCAACTGAGGTACATGGTTCATCTCATTGGGACTGGTTGGACAGTGGATGCAGTGTATGGAGGGTGAGCCGAAGGAGGGCAGGGCATAGCCTCACCTGGGAAATGCAAGAGGTTGGGGGATTTCCCTTTCCTAGCCAAGGGAAGCTGTGACAGACTGTACTTGGAAAATTGGGACACTGTTACCCAAATACTGCACTTTTCCAATGGTCTTAGCAAATGGCACACCTGGAGATAATATCCCATGCTTGGCTCAGCGGGTCCCATGCCCATGGAGCCTTGCTCACTGCTAGCACAGCAGTCCAAGATTGAACTGCGAGGCAGCAGCCTGGCTGGGGGAGGGGCATCCACCATTGTTGAGGTTAGAGTAGGTAAACCAAGCGGTCAGGAAGCTCGAACTTGGTGGAGGCCACCACAGCTCAATGAGGCCTGCCTGCCTCTGTAGACTCCACCTCCGGGGGCAGGGCATAGCTGAAAAAAAGTCAGCAGAATCTTCTCCAGACTTAAACGTCCCTGTCTCACAGCTCTGAAGAGAGCAGTGGTTCCCTAGCATGGGGTTTGAGCTCTGAGAACAGACAGAATGCCTCCTTATGTGGGTCCCTGACACCCATGTAGTCTAACTGGGAGACACATCCCAGTAGGGGCCGACTGACACCTCACAAAGTTGGGTGCCCCTCTGAGGCAAAGCTTCCAGAGGAAGGATCAGGCAGCAATATTTGCTGTTCTACAATATTTGATGTTCTGCAGCCTCTGCTGGTTACACTCAGGCAAACAGGGTCTGCAGTGGACCTCCAGCAAACTCCAACAACCTGCAGCTGAGGGATGTGACAGTTAGAAGGAAGACTAACAAACAGAAAGGAATAGCATCAAAGCCAACAAAAAGAACATCCACACCAAAACCCCATCTGTAGGTCACCATCGTCAAAGACAAAAGGTAGATAAAACCACAAAATGGGGAGAAACCAGAGCAGAAAAGCTGAAAATTCTAAAAACCAGAGCATCACTTTTTCTTCAAAGGATTGCAGCTCCTCGCCAGCAACAAAACAAAGGTGGATGGAGAATGATTTTGATGAGCTGATGAGTTGATAGAAGTAGGCTTCAGAAGATTACTAATAACAAACTACTCTGAGCTAAAGCAGGATATTTGAACCCATCACAAGGAAGCTAAAAATCTTGGGAAAAGATTAGACGAATGGCTAACTAGAATTAACAGGGTAGAGAAGATCTTACATGACCCGATGGAGCTGAAAGCCATGGCACGAGACCTACATGATGCATGCACAAGCTTCAGTAGCCAAATTGATCAAGTGGAAGAAAGGATATCAGTGATTGAAGATCAAATTAATGAAATGAAGCAAGGAGAGAAGTTTAGAGAAAAAAGAGTAAAAACAAATGAACAAAGCCTCCAAGAAATATGTGGCTATGTGAAAAGACCAAATCTAAGTTTGATTGGTGTGCCTGAAGGTGATGGGGAGAATGGAATCAAGCTGGAAAATACTCTTCAGGATATTATCCAGGAGAACTTCCCAGACCTAGCAAGGCAGGCCAACATTGAAATTCAGGAAATAGAGAGAACACCACAAAGATACACCTTGAGAAGAGCAACCCCAAGACACATAATGGTCAGATTCACCAAGGTTGAAATGAAGGAAAAAATGTTAAGGGAAGCTAGAGAGAAAGGTTGGGTTACCCACAAAGGGAAGCCCATCAGACTAACAGTGGACCTCTCAAAAGAAACTCTACAAGCCTGAAGAGAGTGGGGGCCAATATTCAACATTCTTAAAGAAAAGAATTTTCAACCTGGAATTTCTTATCCAGCCAAACTAAGCTTCATAAGTGAGGGAGAAATAAAAACCTTTACAGAAAAAGCAAATGCTGAGAGATTTTGTCGCCACCAGGCCTGCCTTACAAGAGCTCCTGAAGGAAGCACTAAACATGGAAAGGAACAACCAGCAGCAGCCACTGCAAAAACATGCCAAATTGTAAAGACCATCCATGCTAGGAAGAAACTGCATCAATTAATGGGCAAAATAGCCAGCTAACATCATAATGACAGGAACAAATTCACACATAACACTATTAACCTTAAATGTAAATGGGCTAAATGCCCCAATTAAAAGACACAGACTGGCAAATTGGACAAAGAGTGAAGACCCAACAGTGTGCTATATTCAGGAGACCCATCTCACATGCAGAGACATATATAGGCTCAAAATAAAAGGATGGAGGAAGATCTACCAAGCAAATGGAAAGAAAAAAAAGCAGGGGTTGCAATTCTAGTCTCTGATCAAACAGACTTTAAACCAAGAAAGATCAAAAGAGACAAAGAAGGTCATTACATAATGGTAAAGGGATTAATTCAACGAGAAGAGCTAACTATCCTAAATATATATGCACCCAATACTGGAGCACCCAGATTCATGAAGCAAGTCCTTAGAGACCTACAAAGAGACTCAGACTCCCACACAATAATAATGGGATAATTTAACACGCCACTGTCAATATTACACAGATCAATTAGACAGAAGGTTAACAAGGATATTCAGGACTTGAACTCACCTCTGCACCAAGCGGACCTAATAGACATCTACAGAACTCTCCACCCCAAATCAACAGAATGTACATTCTTTTCAGCACCATCTCACACTTATTCCACAATTGACCACATAGTTGGAAGTAAAGCACTCCTCAGCAAATGTAAAAGAACAGAAATCACAACAAACTATCTCTCACACCACAGTGCAATCAAATTAGAACTCAGGATTAAGAAACTCAGTCAAAATCATATAACTACATGGAAACTGAACAACCTGCTCATGAATGACTACTGGGTAAATAACAAAATGAAGGCAGAAATAAAGAAATAAAGATGTTCTTTGAAATCAATGAGAACAAAGACACAACATACCAGAATCTCTGGGACGCATTCAAAGCAGTGTGTAGAGGGAAATTTATATCACTAAATGCCCACAAAAGAAAGCAGGAAAGATCTAAAATTGACACCCTAACATCACAATTAAAAGAACTAGACACATAAAAGCAAACAAATTCAAAAAGCTAGCAGAAGGCAAGAAATAACTAAGAACAGAGCAGAACCGAAGGAGATAGAGACACAAAAAACCCTTCAAAAAATCAATGAATCCAGGAGCTGTTTTTTTTAAGAGACCAACAAAATTGATAGATGGCTAGCAAGACTAATAAAGAAGAAAAGAAAGAAGAATCAAATAGATGCAATAAAAAAGGTAAAGGGGATGTAACCACCAATCCCACAGAAATACAAATTACTACCAGAGAATACTACAAACACCTCTACTCAAATAAACTAGAAATTCCAGAAGAAATGGATAAATTCCTGGACACATACACCCTCCCAAGACTAAACCAGGAAGAAGTTGAATCCCTGAATAGAACAATAACAGGCTCTGAAATCAAGGCTATAATTAATAGCCTACCAACCAAAAAAAGTCCAGGACCAGAACGATTCACAGTTGAATTCTACCAAAGTTACAAACAGGAGCTGGTACCATTCCTTCTGAAACTATTCCAATCAGTAGAAAAAGAGGGAATCCTCACTAACTCATTTTATGAGGCCAGCATCATCCTGATACCAAAGCCTGGCAGAGACACAATAAAAAAAGAGAATTTTAGACCATATCTCCTGATGAACATCAGTGCAAAAATCCTCAATAAAATGCTGGCAAACTGAATCCAGCAGCATATCAAAAAGCTTATCCACCAAGATCAACTTGGCTTCATCCCTGGGATGCAAGGCTGGTTCAACATACACAAATCAATAAACGTAATCCATCACATAATCAGAACAAATGATGAAAACCACATGATTATCTCTATAGACGCAGAAAAGGCCTTGGACAAAATTCAACAGCACTTCATGCTAAAAAGTCTCAATAAACTACGTATTGATGGAACATATCTCAAAATAATAAGAGCTATCTATGACAAACCCACAGCCGATATCATACTGAATGGGTAAAAACTGCAAGCATTCCCTTTGAAAACTGCCACAAGACAGGGATGCCCTCTCTCACCACTCCTATTCAACATAGTGTTGGAAGTTCTGGCCAGGGCAATAAGGCAAGTGAAAGAAATAAAGGGTATTCAATTAGGAAAAGAGGAAGGCAAATGGTCCCTGTTTGCAGATGACATGATTGTATATTTAGAAAACCCCATCATCTCAGCCCAAAATCTCCTTAAGCTGATAAGCAAATTCAGCAAAGTCTAAGGATACAAAGTCAATGTGCAAAAATCACCAGAATTCCTAAACACCAATCACAGACAAACAGAGAGCCAAATCATGAGTGAACTCCCATTCACAACTGCTACAAAGAGAATAAAATACCTAGGAATCCAACTTACAAGGGATGTGAATGACCTCTTCAAGGAGAACTACAAATTACCGCTCAATGAAATAAAAGAGGACACAAACAAATGGAAGAATATTCCACACTCATGGATAGGAAGAATCAATATCCTGAAAATGGCCATAATGCCCAAGGTAAATCATAGATTCATGCCATCCCCTTCAAGCTACCAGTGACTTTCTTCACAGAATTGGAAAAAACTACTTTAAAGTTCATATGGAACCAAAAAAGAGCCCGCATCACCAAGTCAATCCTAAGCCAAAAGAACAAAGCTGGAGGCATCATGCTACCTGACTTCAAACTATACTACAAGGCTACAGTAACCAAAACAGCATGGTGCTGGTACCAAAACAGAGATATAAACCAATGGAACAGAAGAGAGCCCTCAGAAATAACACCACACATCTACAACAATCTGGTCTTTGACAAACCTGACAAAAACAAAAATGGGGAAAGGATTCTCTATTTAATAAATGGTGCTGGGAAAACTGGCTAACTATATGTAGGGAGCTGGAACTGGATCCCTTCCTTATATCTTATACAAAAATTAATTCAAGATGGATTAAAGACTTAAATGTTAGACCTAAAACCCTTAAAACACTACAAGAAAACCTAGGCAATACCATTCAGGACATAGGCATGGGCAAGGACTTCATGACTAAAACACCAAAAGCAATGGCAACAAAAGCCAAAATAGACAAATGGGGTCCAATAAAACCAAAGAGCTTCTGCGCAGCAAAAGAAACTACCATCAGAGTGAACAGGCAACCTAGAGAATGGGAGAAAATTCTTGCAATCTATCCATCTGACAAAGGGCTAATATCCAGAATCTACAAAGAACTTAAACAAATTTACAAGAAAAAATCAAACAACTCCATCAAAAAGTGGGCAAAGGATATGAACAGACATTTGTTAAAAGAAGACATTTATGCCATCAACAGACACGTGAAAAAATGCTCATCATCACTGGTCATCAGAGAAATGCAAATCAAAACCACAATGAAATACCATCTCACACCAGTTAGAATGGCAATCATTAAAATGTCAGCAAAGAACAGGTGCTGGAGAGGATGTGGAGAAATAGGAATGCTTTTACACTGTTGGTGGAAGTGTAAACTAGTGCAATCATTGTGGAAGACAGTGTGTCAATTCCTCAAGAATCTAGAACTAGAAATACTATTTGACCCAGTGACCCCATTACTGGGTATATACACAAAGGATTATAAATCATGGTACTATAAAGACACATTCACACTTATGTTTATTGCGGCACTATTCACAATAGCAAAGACTTAGAACCAACCCAAATGTCCACCGATGATAGACTGGATTAAAAAAATGTGGCATATATACACCATGGAATACTATGCAGCCATAAAAAAGGATGCGTTCATGTGCTTTGTATGGACATGGATGAAGCTGGAAACCATCATTCTGAGCAAACTATCACAAGGACAGAAAATCAAATACCACATGTTCTCACTCATAGGTGGGAACTGAACAATGAGAATACTTGGATACAGGGCAAGAAACATCACACCCTTGGGCCTATTGTGGGGTGGGGGTATGGGGGAGGGATAGCATTAGGAGAAATACCTAATGTAAATGATGAGTTAATGGGTGCAGCGAACCAACGTGGCACATGTATACATATGTAACAAACCTGCACATTGTGCACAGGTACCCTAGAACTTAAAGTATAATAATAATAATAAAAAGAAAGTTCTAAATATCTGAGAAATAATCAAACAGAAATAAGGCAGCCAAACTGGGAGTGTCCACTCCTGCATGTGTTGTTTGTCTTGTGCATCAGATTACAAAAGCTAAAAGTGGATTCCAGCCTCTGTGATTATTCTGTTTTGCTCTCTAAAGGAACAGCCAATCAGTGGTGGTTTGCATTCTCCTTTGCCTCTCTTCAGCATGTCACTTTAGGGTCAGGGTGCTGTTTGACAGGGTGAACTGGGATCCTCCCCTTTTCTCACTGAGATGCTGTCTTGACTTACAGTCAGAAGCCAGGACCTGGGCAGTGCGGAGGACCAGCATGCTGTGCCCCACAGACCTCCTGGATTGCTTCTTCATATGTGGGAAGAGTTAAGTGCTGTCCTGGATCTCTGATATATGGGCTGCTTTTAGTATTTGCCAAAAGGAAACTTTTAAAGCTTCTATTTCTTTACAAACACCAGCTTAATTGCTTATGGGAGGTAGGTTTTCATGGGGGCAGTAAAGAGTTCATTCAGGAAAAGAGTGGAGAAGGTGTACAATGGAAAATGGAATAAACCATGTATGAGTCAGTTGTTGTTCCATAGGAAAAACCCTTAACATCTTAGGGACTAAAAGCAAGAAACTGTTCCTGTCACGCTCTGGAGCCTGCAGATGGGCTGGGGCTTAGCAGATCTAGTCTGGCTTGCCTTGTGTCTTCATCCTGGGGCCAATGCTGAAGGGGCTGTGCCTGCTTGGGTCAGTTTTTCTTCATGAAGTTTTGAAGGGGAGCAGGAGGACCCGCCTCTCACATCTGCAGGGTTACGGTCTCTGTCCTTATCACATCTGTTAACATCCTATAGACCCAAGCAAGTCCCATGACCATGCACAAAGACAATGGGGGTTTATGCTGCATTTTCTGGCAGACGGCATGGATGTATAGTTTTGTTCCAGTGAGGGAGACAGCTGTCCATCAATCCTGGCACACACTCTGAATCTAGGAAAACCCCTTTTCTCTGAGCCACGACATGGCACACGCTTCCAGGAAGCCTGTAGCTTTCATTCTGTCAGTGTCTGTCTAAACTTTTGCTAACAAGGCTGACTTTCTTCAGTCTCCTCAGCTCCACCTGTGGTATCTGGGAATTGCTGGCTCCCTAGAAGGGATCCTCCATATGAGGAAAGCTCCTTTCCAAAGGCTTGTGTTTATTCTCTATAAAAACAGGCTGGTCAAAGAGTATGGCCTGGTAGAGCCTTTTTTGGTCTGTGTTTTGTTATATATTAAGTGCTGAGCTCTTCCTAATAGAGAATTCACTTCTACTCCCACCCAATGTGGTTCACGTGGTATCAGAATCATAGCCAAATAATTATGAAGGTGTGCATGTGCAGGATGGGGTTTTATGATGAAAACTCAAGAGGAAATAGAAGAAGGTGGCTGGGAAACAGTACTGACCCACCTGCACTGCAAAGAGAGGTGCAGGTAGGATGAGGGGTGGGGAATGTGGCCATCTCTTGTGAGGTGACACCATCTGGGGGAAGTGGAGGGTGCCTCTTCCTCAGCCTCTGCCCCTGTATCCTCTCCAGTGCCACAGTTCCTTCTGCCTCACACCCTGTCTCTGCTCTAAGGAACAGTACAGAGTGTGGATGCTGGTGAAACGTCTTCATAGTAACCAGCCAGCCTGAAGCTTCATCATGCGATGGCTTGGACATTTCCTCGACACATGTATGCTAGGCTGAGAAGTTAGGAGGTGTTTCCATGACTTCCCAACTAGCTGACAACACAGGCCTGTGCATGTTGGGTGATCCTTACGCGGAACTTTGCTGTATTTTGAATTTTTATTTTTTGCATCTTTTGTTTTGCAGTGATTTCAAACTTACAAAAAGTGAGAAGAGTAATATAAAGAGCTCCTGTATACACTCAAATTCTCCCACTCTTAACATTTTGTCTCATGCTATTTCCTTCTCTTTCTATACGTGTACAAACTATTATAGGTTTTTCTGAGTCATTTGAGTGCAAATTGCAGAGATGACCTCTTTTATCCTCAGATACTTTCATGTGTGTGTCCTAAGGACAAGGACATTCTCTAACACAACTTCAGTGAAATGAGCAAAACCATGATGCCAATGTGGATACATCCTTTTGTCTAGTCTATTGTTCAGACAGTTTATCAATGGTGTTTATTTGCCAAGCTTCCTTAGTCGCCTTTAATCTGGAAAAGGTCTTCATTCTTTCTTGTCTTTGTTACCCTGTCATTTTTGAAGATAACTGGCTATTTTGTAGAATGTTTTCTGTTGGGGTCATCAATCGATTAGATTCAGGTGATGCATTTTTTTCAGATGAAAATTATAGAAGTGATATTGTGTCCCTCAGTACATCATTCTGGGAGGCCACGATACCATTGTCCAATTGCTGATGGATGTTAATATTAATCTCTAGATTTAGATAGCATCTTCCAGGTTTCTCCACTCTAAGGTTACATTTTTTTGTTTGTATAATTAATAAGTATTTCACAGAGCAATACTTAGAAAATAGGTTTATGTTCTACTTCTTATTAAACTTTTACTTTATACCATTAGTATATAGTTATAATTCCTTCCTGAATTGATTGTTATTATGATTATTGTGACTTTTGTTTTCTAACTTCATCGTTTCTTCTATATTTAGTAATGGTGTTCATTCCACCGTAAGGAAAACTTCCTTTTCTCATCTGTCTATTTATATACCTACCTACCTAGCTTCTCTCTCTCCAGAGATTGAACTCATGGTTTCTTATTTTATTCAAGAAGTTATAATCTGTTAATACTGTTATTCCAATGGGTAGATTATCTCACAGTTGGCTACTGAGAGCTCCTTTAAGCAGCTTCCTCTGTTCTCTTGACATGTTTCCATTATTATTGGAGCCTATCCTTACCTTCTCATGTATTAATAACAAGAAGTTCTAGATCTATTTTCTACTTTCCTTCATCCAACTCTAGAATTACTGGCTGAAATCTGCGGTGAGTTCAGAAAGCAATCCTGAGTGGTGCCTGTGCTCATTCATTGCTACAGGGAGGCCATGGTGCCTCTGTAAGTAGTTATTCACCTGGGGCAATTTTGCTTCCCAGGGCACATTGGTAATGTCTAGGACATTTTTGGTTGTTGCTACTTGGGAGGACGTGCTACTGGCATTTAGTGGACAGAGGTCAGTGATGCTGATAAACATTGTGTATTCTTTCCAATGGTAGATTAGAAGCTTTCAGTGTGCCTCAAACACTTGGAAACAGCAAAATAGTACCTAGTGATCAGCTCTGTGAGCTTTAACTCAAGAAGGAGAGTGGGAATCCACTGGAATCCTGAAGGACACCTCAGATTCTGGGGAGGAGAACCTGCTCACTCAGATCAGCAACCTAAGCAGCCCCACCTTTCCTATGTATAGACTGTAGTGCAGCAGGGCCTTCTCTACTCCATACCCAGGCAGATGTTCAAGCATTCAGAGCACCTGTGTGCCTAAATCATCAGCCTTTGCTGCCTTACTCTTCCTGTGCAGAGACAGTGGTGAAGCAGGGCCCTCTCTGCTCCATGCCCAAGCAGACCTCCAGACTTGTAGAGCACCTGCTTACTTGGAACAATAGCCTGAGCTGGCCCAACCTTCCTGTGCAGAGATTGTGGTGTAATAGCACCCACTGCACTCCATGCCTAGGCAGATATCCAGGCATCTGGAGCACCCACTCCCCTGGATTAGGAATTTAGGCACTTTACCTCCTGCAGAGAACTTGAGTCCAATGAGGTTTCTCATGTTCATGCCTAGGCACATGTCTGGGTGCTCAATTGATGCCCACTGGAACTCCCACTCAGTGCTGGTGTCCGTACCTGCTATTGGAGCACCTGTAATTATGCCTGTCCATCTTGTTCCCCTCATCCAGGGATGAGCAGGGAGCTCACACCATGGTGCACTTCAGGATCAGCCCAATGCCAGAGGCAACAGAAAGCTTCTCCCAGTAAACAAGAATAAAGTATATACCCATCTGCATTAGCCACAGCCAACTCTTACAGACAAGCGCCGTCTATTGGCCTGTAGACAAACCGCATAGCCGAATATAAAACATGCTGACAAAAGTGCATAGGGTTATAGAAGCAAAGCCAAAAACCCTATAGTCACACCCCCTAGAGAGGGGTTGAAATGGAAAGAAAAACAACGATACAGAGAAAGATAGAAAAAAATTCTGTCTGCATGAAAATAATTACAAAAATTAGAAGTGCCAGTGTGTCCAGATGAGAAAAAACAGCACAAGAATCCTGGCACCATGAAATATCTGAATGTTGTGACACCATCAAAGGATCGCATTATCTCTCCAGCAATTGTTTCCTAACCAAAATGAAAAGTCGAAAATGACAGATAAATAATTAAAAGCATAGATCACAAGGAAGCTCAATGAGATACAAGGTTGAAAATCAACAAAAACAAATTTCTTAAGCAATCCAGGAGACAAAGAAAGAGATGCACATTTTAGAAAGAAATCATTCTGAGCTTGTGGAATTGATAAACTCCACTGAAGAAATTTCAAAATACAATTCAAAGTTTTATTATTAGACTAGACCAAACAAAACAAATCATTTCAGAGCTTCAAAATTGGTAGTTTGAACTAACCCAGTCAGACAAAAAAATGAACAGTCTTTGAGAAATATGAGGTTATATAAAATGACCAAACCTCTGAATTCTTAGCATTCCTGTGAGAGAAGAAAAAAACATAAACAACGTGGAAAACATATTTGAGGTAATCCAAGAAAATTTCCCTAATCTTGCTAGTGTCATAGACATCCAGACACAAAAAATACAGAGAACACCTGCAAGATACCATACAAAATGAACATCAACGCCTATACTCACCAGGCTTTTCAAGGTCAATTAAATAAAAACCTTAAAAGCATCTAGAGAAAAATGTCAGATAATGTATAAAGGAAACCCCATCAGGCTAACTGCAAAGTTCTCAGTGGCAACTGTACAAGTCAGAAGTGATGGGAGCCTATTTTCAGCATTTTTAAAGACAAGAAAATTCAACCAAGAATTTCATATCTTGTCAAACTAAGCTTTATAAGCAAAGAGAAATAAAATCTTTTTCAGACAAACCATCACGAAGGAAATTTGTTACCACTAGACCAGCCTTGCATGAGATTCTTAAGGAAGTACTATACATGGAAACAAAAGAAAGAACCCTGCTACCATAAAATGAACTTAAGGACAAAGTCCACAGAACTTGTAAAGCAACTATGCAATAGAAACTACAAAGCAATCAGCTAATAATTTCATGAGAGGATCAAAATTTCATTTATTTCTTAAATAACCATATGTAGTAATAGTTATAATTCTTCCCATTGTACAGATGAGTTAACTGAGTTTCCTCAAGATGACATCCCTCGCTCTCTCAGTAGGGGCTCCATCCACCAGTTTCCCCTTTATCAGTGAGTCTTCATTCTCTCAGCTACTGGGAGTGTGGCCACTGATGGCTCACAGCTGAGTCCTTCTGTGGGCATTGATCTGAGTCAAAGGAAGCTGCTTTGTCCAAGTTCATGTCCCTCCTGGAATTGCCTATGTTAAATAATAGGTCTATATGGGGGCACAAAATGTTGACTCTTTTGCCCTAATATGCTACCACTCTGAGGCTATCTCCATTGCAGAGCTCTCCATGGGCCTGCTTGTGGCCTCTGCTGAGCTGCACCCCTGCCTGACTTTTCCCTCTGCCCCACCCCATGACCCTGCCTCCCCAGCACATGCCTCAGTGAGCCTCTTGCCTGTGAATCTCCATCTGAGTCTGTTTCCAGGAACCCTAACCAAGAGATGGTAGAGTCAGGACCCACACCACAAATATCCTGCCTTTTAAAGTACAGTGGGTGTTAGGTCTGTGAATGTTTGGAGGATGAGACGATTCTTGTCTAGGAGACTGGATGTCTCTCTTCTCAGGATTCAAGGTGGTAGGATGTTCCAAATGTTTTCAGACCTGAGACCTGTTTGGAAAAGTGGTGTTTTATCTGGAAAGTTACCTGTTCTTGAAAATCTCTTACTCAGCTGGGACTATTTGTCCCTCCTTACTCCTTAGCAAAATGAAAACCAAAGCTTCCATTTGTATTGGACTTGGTGAAATATTTCACTTACCAAATTTCTTTGGATCCACCTGATGGGGAACGCTAGGCAGGTAACATAAACCCCTTGTAATTTTGAGGAAATATGTAGAAGGGAATTTGGGGACAATAAGGCAGGTCATGTAATTTTCAGATAAATTTTGTTCGCATTGCACAATAAGCTTCATTTGCCACCCTGGCTCTGGGACTGTCACTTAGTGGTGTGTCAGCTCCATCATTTGTAGAAGTATCCTGGCTGCAGATAGCAGGAGTCCTGAGAAACACTGGCTACCTCTCCCATGATGACACTGGTGATTCACCAAAGGCCATGGGGGTGGTGTTCACAGAGTAGGTGCAGGGTCCTTAGCAGGGGCCTAGGTGGTTTCCTTCCATCTTCTCCATCATTCATTGGGCTCTTGTTCTTGGGCACACAGCTAATAAGTGAAAGGCAGACACCATAGTTGGAGACATTCTGTCCCACACTACAGCCAGAAAGGTGAGGAGTAGGAGCAGGAGGAGGTCACAGGGGGTGAGAGGAGGGTGTGGAGAGTGAGACAGAGTGTGTGTGTGTGTGTGTGTGTGTGTGTGTGTGTGACAGAGAGAGAGAGAGAGAGAGAGAGAGGAGGATTCTTTCCAAGGCCTCTGTCTTTTCTATTCAGCATAGGCTTTTTTTTTTTTTTTTTTTTTTTGTGATGACCTGGCTGCCTTCTTAGATGTTATTGCCTGGATGTACGTCCTATGCCCCCTGGGGTGAGGAGGGCTAGGAAGTTTATTACCTGATGTTTTCACCATTTGCACTCAGGGGCAGGCAAGAGAAAGGGAGTAGGGAATGGCTGGTGAGGTTTTCAGAACAAAGCTTCTTAATATGAGAATCCACAAAGAGTTTGTAGAAACTCCATTGTACTCAAAAGGTTACAAGTGCATTTGTGCAGGAGTGTGTGTATGCATACATACACACCATCTCTATAATACTCATCTGATTCCTAATGGGATCATTGACTATTACACCATTGTAATTTTGAATTATGGATGCTGAGATGTAAATGGAATGCCGTGAGTTTGCACTGAAATTAAAAGCAGACTCACCTCTTCGCTTTAGACATCCATTACTTTCAACTGAACTGGGCATCAGACTACCTCCTCTTTACATCCAATGAAAGTAGAATACAGGAGAATGAAAGAGGATGAAATGGAGCATTAAAAAGTCAGTAAACAACAGGTGCTGGAGAGGATGTAGAGAAATAGGAACACTTTTACACTGTTGATGGGACTGTAAACTAGTTCAACCATTGTGGAAGACAGTGTGGCGATTCCTCAGGGATCTAGAACTAGAAATACCATTTGACCCAGCCATCCCATTACTGGGTATATACCCAGACGATTATAAATCATGCTGCTATAAAGACACATGCACATGTATGTTTATTGCAGCACTATTCACAATAGCAAAGACTTGGAACCAACCCAAATGTTCAACAATGATAGACTGGATTAAGAAAATGTGGCACATATACACCATGGAATACTATGCATCCATAAAAAAGGATGAGTTCATGTCCATTGTAGGGACATGGATGAAGCTGGAAACCATCATTCTCCGCAAACTATCGCAAGGACAAAAAACCAAACACCGCATGTTCTCACTCATAGGTGGGAATTGAACAGTGAGAACACACGGACACAGGAAGGGGAACATCACACCCCAGGGCCTGTTGTGGGGTGGTGGGAGGGGGTAGGGATAGCATTTGGAGATATACCTAATGCTAAATGACAAGTTAATGGGTACAGCACACCAATATGGCACATGTATACATATGTAACAAACCTGCATGTTGTGCACATGTACCCTAAACCTTAAAGTATAATAATAATAAAATTTTTTAGAAAAAGAAAGTAGAATACAGTTGAATGAAAGAGGATGAAATGGAGCACTCTAAAGCCAAGCCAGAGCCCACCTGCTAATCGCAGTCACTGAGTCCACAGCAGTGATGATTTCTCTGGTGGTGAAGGCTTTGTAGGGAATGTGACCTAAGATATCCTCTCCTCCCCAGGAGCTCAGAGTATAGCTGGCAGAGGATATATCTGAAAACATTCAGTGCCATGAAAAACAAGGAAACACTTAGTAAATACTAAGTGGATTTCAGAACTCAGGGAGCATGTGAGAACAATTTTTTCCCCCTTGGGAAGGAGTTTCACTCTTTTTGCCCAGGCTACAGTGCAATGGTGTGATCTTGGCTCACTGCAACCTCCACCTCCCAGGTTCAAACAATTCCCCTGCCTCAGCCTCCAGAGTAGCTGGGATTACAGGCGCAGGCCACCACGCCTAGCAAATTTTGTATTTTTAGTAGAGATGGGGTTTCACCATGTTGGCCAGGCTAGACTTGAACTCTCAACCTCAAATCATCCACCCGCCTCGGCCTCCCAAAGTTCTGGGATTATAGGCATGAGCCACTGTACCCAGCTGTGAGAACACCTTATGCTGAAAATAAACTGCCGATTAACTCATAGTTGATAAGCTGTTAGGCATATGTGGGCATATCAACCACACCAATAGGTCATTCAGCCATAGTATTTGTTAGTTTTAAAAACAGAGACATAGGGAGGCTCCAAGGGGAAATAACCTATAATCTCATCGCCCAAACACTCCTAGCTGACACTAAAAAATAGGTAGAAAGAAGACACACACATTTTTCTCATATTCAAATGGAAAAGAAAGATTCTAAATATAAAAAAGCAAAAGCCAAATTATCCATCTCCCTACCCACACTACCACCTCTCTTCCCTGATATCCAATGTTAATAAATACAAATGACTGCTTGCCTCTCTCCTTTCCTATATTTTAGATGTTTATGTGTATATACATATGTGTAAATATGTGTCTAAATGTCTATATAGCCACTCATACACATGCGTGTTTACTTTTGTTTTTACAGCAAGCTTTATGTTAACACACCATATACACCTTGCTTTCAATAAAATAATATATTCAAAGTATATTAAAATTATTTCCAGTTTAACACATATATTGCTACTTAATTCTTTTCTTTTTTTTTTTTTTCCTTGAGCCAGAGTCTCCCTCTGTTGCACAGGCTGGAGGGCAGTGGCGCCATCTCGGCTCACTGCAAGCTCAGTCTCCCGGGTTCAAGCCATTCTCCTGCCTCAGTTTCCCAAGTAGCTGGGAGTACAGGTGCCTGCCACCACACCCAGGTAATTTTTTTTTTTTTTTTTTTGTATTTTTCAGTAGAGACGGGGTTTCACCGTGTTAGCCAGGATGGTCTTGACCTCCTGACCTCATGATCCGCCTGCCTCGGCCTCCCAAAGTGCCGGGATTACAGGCGTGAGCCACCATGCCCGTCCTATTGCTATCTAATTCTTAACAGCTCTTCCATCATGTGTGTGCTCTATAATTTAATTGAGTAGTCTCTAGTGATGACATCATTTTGATCATGTTAAAATTTGTGCTATTACCAGGATATTGCCATGGTCATCCACAGGTTTCACTGAGTGTTGGTGACACTATCAATGATGCATTAATAGATTCTTAACAGTGATTGGTTTAGGGGGTGGGCCTGTGATCCAGACCTGGCCAAAGAGGCATGAGAAGGAGTAAGCTAAGGAGTGCATAGGAGGAGGTTACTCACATTCAGGAAGGACGGGTGGAACAGAAGCTTTTCCATAGGATCTTTCTGCCTCTGGATGTTGGTGTTGATGATGTGATGTCTGGAGCTGTAGCAACAACCTTTCTACCAGCAGAAGGCTGAAGCATCATGAACAGAAAGGTAAGGATGGAAGCAGAGCTAGATGCTGGGAGTTCTGTTCCTAAAGCCTGTCTTACCCAGGGCCTTCTTATTATGAAAGGTAGAGCACTCCCTTTGTATTCAAGCCATTTTAAATTGAGGCCTTTCTTTACATGCAGCGGAAAGCCTCTTGGCAGGTCCCAATGCCCGTGCAGATTTCTTCTGCATGAGTTTCTCCTTGCCTCACTTCTTCTCCATGTCTCCTCCTACTTTTGTGGCTGGTGTATTTACCTCCTTCCCATTTCCCCTTGGCCTATCCACTCTTACAAAAATATTAATGTCTTCTCATAAAAATCCAGACGATCTTCCATGATGCTAATGACGTTTAAGTACAGAGCTTTTCAAAAACCCCACAAGAGGCTCCAACTGGGGCTGAGCAACAGGTTTACTTGGCTGGATGTTTTGTACAATAAAAAATATGTGGTATTTTCACTGTAGTCAGTTAAGAACATTTGCTTTTTCTACTCTGGCTTTCTTCTTCCCATTCACCACCCGCTGGATGGTGTAGGTTGGACCCAGGCATTTTGGTATCTGGCTAAGAGGAAGATGAGTTGGGATGCATTTAACTGGGGTGAGGGGAACACATTCCTGTGATTCTCCCTCACTCCTGTGCTTAGTCATGTTGCCTCAAACTGTACTGGTGTAGGAGTGGCCCCAGACAAGGCCCTACCACCCCCTCAGTTTTCACTTAAAGCAGCAAGGAGAGGTAGAACCTTGATCAGAAAATGCCCCCAGCACCTCACATTGGAAGCCTGTGATTAGCAGAGAGGAAAGAAGGTTTGCAATGTGTGGAGCCAGAAGTCCATCTATGGATAACGATACCCAGCAGAAACATGGAAAATTTCAAGTGAGTGTTTTGTTTTTTTCTGACCCTAGTCAAAAAAGGAAGTTTTATTCTATTGGAAATGTAGTCAGTATTATGGCATATAAAATAATTAGTGCACCATGCAGTTGTTTTTATTTTTGATGGGAGTTGAATGAGATAGAATTTCTCAATTTTTGACATTTGTAGGGCACAGATCTGTGTGGTGAAACTACCCATAGTAAGGACATATGTGTGTGAAGCGGCACAGAACTGATGGATGGGGCTGACCTCCCACCTCTTCTTATCCTGACCAAGTCTGGGAGCTCCACATAACACAGATATAAAATCGTGACCAGCAGTAAGACAGCTCGAGGAAATACTTGCTTCAGGACAAACTCCTCCTGCACATTCAATGAGCTAATAGATATAGCACATAAGGACACTTTTAGACAATTCTGAAGCTCAGTACAACAGTGACAGTTTAAAAATGCTGTGTTTGTGTGCATTGTCAATAGAAAGATTTGTTAAGGTCTTCAAATTTAAGTCAAGGAAATTTAGAGGTATTAAAATCTTAGAGCTTGCAGATGAAAGGAAAATGAAAGAGGCTTTTCCAAATTGGACAACAACCAGAAAAATGTGCATGATATGGCCAATTATGAGTTTTGAATCAAGATGTTATGCACCATCAATTTTACAAATGATCAAACCTTTTAGTGGAAAGACTGCTTTATTCTTCTACTAACGTAGACAAAACCCTATGATAAATTAAATGTCTTATAATGAGGCAAATAGTGATTCATTACTTGAGCATAAAAACATCGAATGAAATTATGAGATGTGTCAGTAGCTAATTAATAAAAATATCATGTGAGGAAGTAAAAATCATGTGGATTAAGAAGGGCAAATCTGCCCTTTCGTCTGCAGAGTGGATAGATGGACTGATGTTAACAAAGCCAGTGGCATCATGAGCAGGACAGAATGTTTCTCTCAAGCTGCAGCTTTGAAATGTCAAACAGCCTCTTCTTGGCTGATGACTGCTTTCTGACTCTGGGAAGGTGCCTGAGGTTGGGATTAGACTGAGCCCCTTCTCCCTGCCTAGCACCCAGCCCTGCAGCTGCTTCCTCCAGTCCAGCAGGTAACATCCCAAAGGATGCAGGGTGGAGCTCCCAGTACCCCCATTGCCAAGTTAAATCCCTCTTAGCAAATCAAATTTATCACATTTGTCCCCCACCACCCCATCCACCTGCTCATGTCAGAGGCGATTGAACCAGAGCAACTCCATCTGGAGTAGGGGCTGGGTACAATGAGGCTGAGACCTACTGTGCTGCATTCCCAGATGGTTAAGGCATTCTAAGTCACAGGATGAGATAGGAGGTCAACACAAGACTGCTTTCTGACTCAATGGAAGACCTCATCCTCTAGAGTCAGGGGCTGTCAGAAACTTTGCTTATCAGTAAGAAGAACATTCTACTGCCTGGAGGATCTATATCCACCTTTCCACAGAAGCACAGAGCTACAGAGAAGGGGTTTATGGACAGGACATTCCACATCTGGCTGGACTATATGGGTTCTAAGGACACAGGACCTAGGTCCACTTTGCAGACCAGGCTTGACACTGGCTGCTTTACACAGAGGCCTGCCATGCCCTGAGTGCATCGATATCACCTCAAAATCCTTTCCCCTGCTCCTATAATAACCTCTTTTCTTTTTTGAATCATCCCAGTTTCTTGGTGTGAATTTATTCCCTTATTTCCACAAGCCAATAGACCTGAGTCTGTTGACCACAGAATCGGTGTTGGTGACTGATTGCAAGAGGATATATGTTATTTGTCCGGATTTTGTGATGTTCACAGTATTTTTCAGCATTTTCATGCATACAATTTCCATGATTTATTTTCTCTTCCTAAATAAACATTAATTTTTGTTCTTAGTTTTGTAGTGCTAACATTGTGCTATTTTTTTTTTCACAGAGAGCCCCTATGTATGCTCCTCAGGCCTTGCACACCTTGGTCCTCCTGTCCTTGTTATGGCAAGTGTCCACCTGCCCAAGGAAAGTCTGTGCTGTCTTGTGCTTCCCAGGCCTCCAAATGTACTCACCCCTCCATCCAGAGTGATTTCTCCATGCTGGATGAGGGTTTTCTAACCTCTTCATTTTCAATCTTTTACCACTGATTTGTGACATTATTTTTGGTAAAGAAAGTCTTAGAAAAGGCATAAAATTTCCAAAATGGGAATTGAGTGATTTTCAATTTTGTAATTTTTGATATTTGTAGGCGCAGATCGGTGTGGTGAAACCCTGTCTTACTCTCCTACAAAGACCTAGTGGCTTCAGGACACAGTTCAGACAATTCATTTGGCTCAGAAGATATACCTGCTCACCCTCAGCATCCGTATCCACTTCTTCTCTCCAAAAGAGCAGACACACAGGGAGAAGTTGGGGGGAATCCCAGTATACAGCCTCTTCTTTACTCCCAACTTTCTCAAGGGAGAGAGAATTGTGTCTGATAAGTGGCTTAATTTACACAAAATCCTCTCTTCATTGTGTGTCTTGATGGTGTTTGCTTGTGCCAAAGGAGATCTTCCATTCAGGTAGAAAATCATGAGCAACTTCCTGCAGTGATGTCTTCGCCCCAGTCACCACTCTGAGCACCTCCTACTCTGCATGCAACCCCTCTCTCCCAGCAGAAGCCTGAGTGACTACACCTGCCCACCCCCAAGAGGATGAGGCCCAGACTCAAGTCCCCCAGGTCATGGCCTCCTGGGTGATGCTGCACTTCCCAGATCCCAAAGACCTCTGTAAAATCAAGTCCAAGTGGAGATGAAATGGATGTAGATGCTCTCTACTCTCCCTGTCTCCTGGTGCAGGCCCTCAGAAGAGACCTCCCCCAGGGCAGGAGCCACCAGTTCAAGGGTGAGAGCAGTACAGTGGTGTGGGAGTAGGAGGTGGTTGGTGCAGTTGGCCTGGTACAAACTCCTAGACATTCTGACATGTGGATTTCACCAAAGACATTCTGTCATCCCAAGGAACTTCACAGATCTGGAAAGAGCAGAACTGTTTCTGTGAAAGGAAAGAGAGAGGGACAATGAGTGTGGGTTGCACTAAAGCGGTAGATGCCCAGGCATGAGACATCAGAGTGGGGGCAAGCATGGATGGAGGTGAGACACTGTGCCCCCCACCTGCTCCTGCTGAGACCCAGAGCACTGAACCAAACTGTGCAGTGATGACTCCATTCCCCCTCTCAGGTGGGGATGGAAGGCTCCAGGTCACCAGGTGGCATTGCCCCCATTTCCAGCCTGCAGGGTTCCTGCCCCAGCACAGCCCTGTGAGGAGCAGCCTGTGCAAGGTCTCGGGAGCCCCAAGCATGCAGGACAGGGGGAGGCAGCTCACTGCCCCCAGCTCCTTCCAACTCCTGTGTCCAGGCTGGCACTAAGAAGGGTCAGAGGGAAGAACCCAGGGCAGGGCAATTCCCCCTCAAAGAGCTGGGGCATGGGGAGGCGGCGACAAGGGGAGCGAGGCTCTTCCCTGAGTGGAGACCTCATAGGAACCAGCAGGTCCTTGGAGAGGCTTGTGTTTGGTGAGTGGGGCAGGTCCAGGGCTTTTCAGCTAAGAGGCATCTAGGTCCCCCTAATCTGCTTAGCGTGGCTATAGCTGTGGGCATGTGCCTGAGGCTGGGAGGAGGGGACCACCCTTGAATTGGTGGTTCCTGCCCTGGGGGAGGTCTCCTCTGCGGGCCTGCACCAGGAGACAGGCAGAGAAGGCATCAGGAGGCTTTTTTGCACACCAGAGCCCCATGTCCCTGTCCAGCACCCAGCCCTGCAGCTGTTTCCTATAGTTCAGCAGGCAACAACCCAAAGTACACAGGGTGGAGCTCCCAGTACCCCTATTCCCAAGCCGAAGCCCTCTTAGCAAGTCAAATTCATCACTCCTCTCCACAGCACCTCACCTACATGCACACACATAGGCATTTACATGAACTCACCCCAACCCTCATCTACATGGATCTATGCAAAAACCTCCATACTTCCCCCACACAGCCACATGCACACACACACTCCCGTGCACCCCCACACACTTGCACGTGTGTGTACACATGCACCTTTCCATGTGCAAAACCACACCTGCACACCTACTCACATGTACATGCACAAACATATAACTTCATATGCACACACATCCATGTCCCTCCCAATACACATCTGCCCGTGTGTGCACAAACACACATGCATCTCTCCACATACATGTACCCATGCCTGCATGCCCTGCTCTAGGCATACCGATGCGCTTACACATATACCCTTCAAAACATGTGAAGGAGCACACACACACACACACACACACCTCTGCAGTGTGCAACTGTCCCCTGACCCACATCAGGCACATACCTCCTGAAGTTTTCGCTGGTGATGGAAGGAACAGTTGTCCAAGTTGGGCTGGGACTTGACACATGTGATTTGCCCCATCTCCACATCAAAGAAGTAGTTCATTGCAGCCACGACCTACTCACGTGAAAGAGCAGGATGCACGGACAGTGCTCTCCATCAGTTTCATGCACGCACAGGCACTTCACTATGACTGAGTCACGGGAGTTGCCTGGGGCTTCATTCCTGCCTTTATGAGCTGCCCACACTGCCACCTGCAAGGCACACAGTCACCTCCTGCCGGCTGGCAGGGGTGATATGCCCCAGGCCTCCCTGGTAACTTGTTTTCTCTGTGCCAGTGCAAAGGATTAACTGAATTCTGCTGGCCCAAGGGGCAGGGACCCTGTATTTCTTCTAGGAAGGCTGTCGTCTGATGATGAAATTTCAGCTAACTTCCAGTTTCTAGACTTCAGCCCATTGAGCATCTTATTTCCTCCATTTAACTCAGGTTTGTTTATTCCCTCATTTAGCAGTAGGAGATGAGAAGCTTCACACAAATGGATGTTTTAGGCCAACAAGAGACTTCCTCTCTAGTGCCTCCATTCTGAGTGGTTGTTTTAGGCCAATAGGAGACGTCCTCTCTAATGCCTTCATTCTGAGTGGATGTTTTAGGCCAATAGGAGACGTCCTCTCTAATGCCTTCATTCTGAGTGGATGTTTTAGGCCAATAGGAGACGTCCTCTCTAATGCCTTCATTCTGAGTGGATGTTTTAGGCCAATAGGAGACTTCCTCTCTAATGCCGCCATTCTGAGTGGGTTTTTGGCTCCAGTATTTCTAGGGTCACACACCCACATGTCTTAAACCTGCCATTGCAGAAGAGAATTGAATGCTTTCCCTGCACAGGGCATCCTCGAGACGCAACTTGTCAGAACTGGGGAGAAGCACAGGAGAAGGAGCCCTGGGAACCAGGCTGCAGAACCAAGAGGAACTTGTGTGTTCTCTAGGGCATCAGTCTCCCCATCTGTAAATTAGGATCCTGGGCCCAATAATTCACATCATCCACTGCTTCACTCTGAGTTACTGTCAGACTTCAGAGACACTTGCAGGCCAGGAGGAACTGTGGCACCAGAGAATGCACCTCATGTGCAAGCAGAGAGCACCAGCTGATGGCTGCAGGAGGAGAAACGAGGCTGGTCTGGACACCAATGAATTTCTAAGAGAAAGTGGAGGAGCTCTAAAGTCTGTGTCACTGTTCGCTGCTCTGCCACGGGATGCACGTCAAGCTGAGCCTGGTAGCCCTGCTGAAGCTCCCCCCCCCCCCCGCCCACCCCCCGATCTGACCCCCTCCTCCACTCTGCTGGGTGACAGCTGTCCTCATCTGGCTGAGGTCTAACTCTGCCCCGCCCATAACCTCCATCTCTGCCTAAGTTCCCCCTGCCCCTCTGCCCCTGCCCCTCCATCCCCCGGTCTGCTCCTCCGTCTCCCCCTCCTCCTCCCTACTCTCCTCACTCCCACCCCTTTTCCAGCCCTGCCCCTCCTCCCCATTGCTCCCAAGCTGGCTCACAATTGTCTCCAGAGAGGGCACACTGCTCCCTGGGCTGTGAAAGTATAATGACCTCCTGTTTCCTCAGAAAAGGGAAAAGTCCAGGGCGCTCCTGGGATCTTCAGTGTTCAGAGGCGTCGGTGAGAGCTTGGTCACGGTCTGGCAATCCATGAAACAGAGAGAGAATTTTAGGAGCTCCTGGAAGGCTTATTCCACATCCTGCTCTGGGGAATTTCTTTGCCAGACATAAGAGAATTAATGTTTTGCGAAAGGTCATTAGGTTATTTTTCCATAAGTCCTCATTATTCAATACACAAACTCTTCATCAGCTCCTCCGGGTACCACGTGGTCTAGGACCTGGAGATGGAGCACGGATGACCGAGCCATGGACAGAGATGTGACACAAACCCATGAGCACTTTTCAGTTTTATAATAGACACATTAAAAAAGGAAAAAGAAACAGAGGGAGTGATTTTAATGGTATTTCTTGTTTAACCTAATATATCCAAAATATTATTTCAACACATTGGAACAGTTGTTAATGAGATAGTTTACATTCCTTTGAATGTGTGTAAGTCTTTGAAATTCCCTGTTTTGTTTTGTTTTTTTTAACTTAGACCAAATGTCATTTTGGACTGGCCTCATTTTCAGTGACCCATGGCCACATGTGGCTGGTGGCAGTGGTTCTGCTCCTTAGGGTATGGAGGATGAGAAAGCGATAATCAATAATTAATATCAGGAAATTAGTCTCTCTGTTAGAAGTGAAAGAGTATGAGGTAGAGACAGATGGAGCCACTGGACCCTGGTCAGGGAGACTGGAAAGGTGAGAAGCCCTGTCTAGACAGGAAACAGAGCTCCAGGCAGCGGGAACAGCCAGTGCAAAGGCCCTGAGGCGGGGCTGAGCATGCCTGCTCCAAGAAGAGGAAGCTCCTGGGGCGGGTGTGAGCAGGGAAGGGAATGACCTGGAGTCTCAGGGTAACTGTGGGTGGGGCCTGGTGGGAGGTGCAGGGAGACTCCTGGCAGGTGGTGGGGGTGTCAGGAGAGGGAGCAGCAGCCGCGGGATGAATGTGGGAGCCCACGGGTGTCTCTTGCTCCTCCCCTCAGACAGCCAAGCTGCCGGCGCTGGTCCTCTGTGCACTACTTGGAAAACTCACCTGATTCTTAAAAATTGCCTTGAATGAGGTAGAATTTACATACAATAAAACGCCTAATTATGTATGTGTAACCTGGGGGATTTGTTTATTTTTATGGATTTTGGGGTACAGATGTAGTTGCGTTATGTGGATATATTGCATAGAAGTGAAATCTGGGCTTTTAGGGTACCCATTACCAGATAATGTACGTTATATCCACCAGGTGATATTTCACATTCACCACCATCCCACTCTCCCACCTTTGAGCCTCCACTGTCTATCATTCCACTCTGCATGTCCGTGAGTACCCATTGTTTAGCTCCCACTTACAAGTGAGAGCATGCAGTTTTTGATTTTCAGTTTGAGTCACTTCAATAAGGGTAATGGCCCCCAGTTCCATATATGTTGCTGCAAAAAAAAGAAAACATAATTTCATTCATTTTTGTGGCTGAGTGGTATTCCATGGTGTGTATATATATATATATATGTGTGTGTGTGTGTGTGTATATATATATATATTTATATATATATATTTATATATATATGGAGTAGTATTGGAGAGATATATATACACATATGTATATATATGCACATATGGATATATATATATATGGAGTAGTATTGGACATATATGTGTGTGTGTGTGTGTGTGTATATATATAGATATATATATATGGAGTAGTATTCATACACACACACACACACACACCACCTTGTTTTATCCAACTGTCCATCTGTCCATTGATATCATGACTTTTCTATGTGAAAAGTGCTGCAAGAAACATACAAGTGCAGGTGTCATTTTTACATAATGATTTCTTTTTAGGGGGTACCTATCCAGTAGTGGAATTGCTGGATCACAGGGCAGTTCTAGTGTTAGTTGTTTGAGAAATCATCAGTTTTCTATAGAGGTTGCACTAATGTACACTTCCACCAACAGGGCATAATTTTTTTCTTTTCCCCACATCTTCTCCAATGTCTGTTGTTTTTTGACTTTCTTTTGAGACAGGGTCTCACACTCTTATCCAGGCTGAAAGGCAGTGACACGATCATACCTAACTATAGCCTCAAATTCCTGGGCTCAAATGATCCACTTGCCTCAGCCTCCTGAGTAGCTAGGACTACAGGCCCATGGCAAGACATTTTTATTTTTTGTAGAGACAGGGTTTCACTATTTTGTCCAGGTTGGTCTTGAACTCCTGGCCCCAAGCAATCCTCCCATTTTGGCCTGTCAAAGTGCTGTGATTATAGACATGAACCACTGCACTCTGCTGTCTTTTGACATTTAATAACACCCTTTCTCCCTGGTGTACAATGATATTTAATTGTGGTTTCAATTTGCATTTCTCAGATATTTAGTGATGTTGAGCATTTTTTTCACGTTTGTTTGCCACTTGTATGTCTTCTTTTGAAAAATATCTGTTCATGTCCTATGCCCACTTTTTAAAAAATTTTACTTTAAGTTCTGGAATATATGTGTAGGATGTGCAGGTTTGTTACATAGGTGTACATGTGCCATGGTGGTTTGCTGCACCTATCAACCTGTCATCTAGGTTTTAAGCCCCACATGCATTTGGTATGTGTCTTAATGCTCTCCCTCCCCTTGTCCCCCACCCCCTGGCAGGCCCCGATGTGTGATGTTCCCCTCCCTGTGTCCACGTGTTCTCATTGTTCAACTCCCACTTATAAGTGAGAACATGTGGTGTTTGTTTTTCTGTTCCTGTGTTAGTTTGCTGAGAATGATGGTTTCCAGCTTCATCTATGTCCCTGCAAAGGACATGAACACATTCTCTTTTATGGCTGCATAGTGTATGTGCCACATTTTCTTTATCCAGTCTATCACTGATGGGCATTTGTGTTCCAAGTCTTTGCTATTTTAAATAGTGTTGCAATAAACATATGTGTGCATGTGTCTTTATAGTAGAATAGTTTATAATCACTTGGATATATACCCAGTAATGGGATTGCTGGGTCAAATGGTATTTCTGGTTTTAGATCCTTGAGGAATCACCATACTGTCTTCCACAATGGTTGAATTAATGTACACTCCCACCAACAGTGTAAAAGCCTTCCTATTTCTCCACAGCCTCGCCAGCATCTGTTGTTTCCTGACTTATTAATGATTGCCATTCTAATTGGCATGAGATGGTATCTCATTGTGGTTTTGATTTGCATTTCTCTAATGACCAATGATGGTGAGCTTTTTTTCATGTGTTTATTGGTTGCATAAATGTCTTGAGACATGTCTCTTCATATCCTTTGCCCACTTTTTGCTGGGGTTGTTTTTGTCTTGCAGTTCCTTGTAGTTCCTTGTAGATTCTGGATATTAGCCCTTTGTCAGATGGATAGATTCCAAAAATTTTCTCCCTTTCTGTAGGTTGCCTGTTTACTCCAATGATAGTTTCTTTTGGTGTGCAGAAGCTGTTTAGTTTAATTAGATCCCATTTGTCAATTTTGACTTTTGTTGCAATTGCTTTTGGTGTTTTAGTCATGAAGATTTTGCCCATGCCTATGCCCTGAATGGTATTGCCTAGGTTTTCTTCTAGGGTTTTTATGGTTTTAGGTTTTACATTTAAGTCTTTAATCCATTTTGAGTTAATTTTTGTATAAGATATAAGGAAGGGGCCCAGTTTCTGTTTTCTGCATATGGCTTGCCAATTTTCCCAGCACCATTTATTAACTAGAGAATCCTTTCCCATTGCTTGTTTTTGTCAGATTTGTCAAAGATCAGATGGTTGCAGATGTGTGATGTTATTTCTGAGGCCTCTGTTCTGTTCCCTTGGTCTATATCTCTGTTTTGGTACCAGTACCATGCTGTTTTGGTTACTGTAGTCTTGTAGTATAGTTTGAAGTCAGGTAGCGTGATGTCTGCAGCTTTGTTCTTTTTGCTTGGTATTGGCTTGGCTATATGGGATCTTTTTTTGGTTTCATATGAAATTTAAAGTAGTTTTTTTTCTAATTCTGCAAAGAAAATCAATGATAGCTTGATGGGAATAGCATTGAATCAATAAATTACTTTGGGCAATATGGCCATTTTCATGATATTGATTCTTCCTATTCATGAGCATGAATTTTTTTCCATTTGTTTGTGTCCTGCCGTATTTCCTTGAGCAGCGGTTTGTAGTTCTTCTTGAAGAGGTCCTTCACATCCCTTGTAAGTTGTATTCCTAGGTGCTATTCTATGTCCACTTTTTTTGGACGGAGTCTCGCTCTGTTGCCCAAGCTGGAGTGCAATGGCACGATCTTGGCTCACTGCAACCTCCACCTCCTGGGTTCAAGTGATTCTCCTGCCTCAGCCTCCCGAGTAGCTGGGATTACAGGCACGGGATACGAGGCCCAGCTAATTTTTGTATATTTTTTTTTTAGTAGAGACGGAGTTTCACCATTTTGGTCAGGCTGGTCTCAAACTCTCGACCTCGTGATCCGCCCGTCTCAGCCTCCCAAAGTGTTGGAATTATGGGCATGAGCCACCACGCCTGGCACCATGCCCACTTTTTAATGGGATTATTTTTAATTGAGTTATTTGAGTTCCTAGTGGATTCTCAATATTAGTCTTTTATCAGATACACTGCAAATATTTTCTTTCATTCTGTAGGTTATCTGTTGACTCTGTTGATTATTTCTTTTGCTGTGCAGAAGCTTTTCAGTTTAATTAAGTCCCATTTGTCTAAGGTAGTTGATGTTGGGCTTCATTTTGAGGACTTAGTCATAAATTCTTTGCCTAGATCAATATCCAAAAGAGTTTCTCCAAGTTTTCTTCTGTGATATTATTGTTTCAGTTCTTGCATTTAAGTCTTTAATCACCTTGAGTTAATTTTTGTATATGGTGAGAGACAAGGGTCCAGTTTCATGTTTCTGCATGTGGCTCTCCAATTGCCCCAGCACCATTTATTGAATAGGGTATCCTTTCCCCAGTGTATGATTTCTTAACTTTGTCAAAGACAAGTTGATTGAGGTATCTTTCTTTATTTCTAGGTGTCTATTTTGTTCCATTGATCTATGTGTCGTTTTTTATATCAGGCCCCTGCTGTCTTGCTTACTATAGCCTTGTAGTATAATGTGATACCTCCAATTCTATTATTTTTGCTTAAGATTGGTTTGGTTTTAGGATTTTAGGATTGAATTTTAGGATTTTTTTTCTAATTCTGTGAAGAATGATATTGATAATTTGATAGGAAGTGCACTGAATCTCTAGAAAGCTTTTGTCAGTAGGTCATTTTAACAATATTGATTATTCAAATCTATGAGCAAGGGATTTTTTTTCATTTGTTTGAGTCATCTATTTTTTTCATCAGTGTTTTGTAGTTCTCCTTGGAGAGATCTTTTACCTCCTTGATTAAATGATTTTGGTATTTTATTTTTTGTAGCTATTATGTATGGCCTTGAGTTCTTAATTTGGCTCTAAGCTTCATTATCATTGGTGTATAGAAGTACTGATTTATATACCTTGATTTTGAGTCCTGAAACTTTAGTAAAGTCATTTATGAAATCTAGGAGTCTTTTGGAGTAGTCTTTAAGGGTTTCTAGGTATAAGACCATATTATTGGCAAACAGAGAAAGTTAGACTTTCTCTTTTACAATTTGGATGCTCTTCATTTCTTTTTTCTACGTGATTGCTCTTGCTAGGACTTCCGGTACTCTGTTAAATAGGAGTGGACAGTGGGCATCCTTGTCCTCTTCTAGTTCCTAGGTGAAATGCTTTCAACTTTTACCCAATCAGTATGATGTTGGCTGTGGGTTTGTCACATATGGCCTTTATTATTTTTAGCTATGTACCTTGTATGTCTAGTTTGGTAAGAATTATCATGAAGAGATGCTGTATTCTGTCAAGTACTTTTTATGTATCTATTGATATGATCATATGATTTTAGTTTTAAAGTCTGTTTATGTGGTGAATCATATTTAGTGACTTACATATGTTAAAACAATCTTGCATCCCTTGAATCAAATCCACTTGATTGTAGTGTATTATCTTTTTGATGTGCTGCTGGACCACTGTGCTATTATTTAGTTGAGGAATTTTGTATCTATGTTCATCAGGGATATTGGTCTGTAGTTTTCTATTTTTGTTGTGTCCTTGCCTGGCTCTGGTGTCATGGTGATGCTGCCTTTGTAGGGTGTTAGGGATGATTCCCTTCTTTTTGATTTTTTGGAATGATTTCAGTAAAATCACTATCACTTCCTTCTTCTACTTCTCATAGAATTCGCCAGTGAACCTGTTTGGTTCTGGGCTTTATTTTCTTCAGAATTTTTTTTATTACTTATTCAATTTTACTACTCATTATTGGTCAGTTCAGGATTTCTATTTCTTTTTGGTTCAATCCTGGAAGGATGTATATTTCCAGGAATTTATCCATTTTTTCTCCATTTTCTTTTTTTTTTTTTTTTTTCTTTTGGGACAAAGTCTCACTCTGTCACCCAGGCTGGAGTGTACTGGCACAATCTCAGCTCACTGCAAACTCCGTCTCCCAGGTCCAAATGATTCTCCTGACTCAACCTCCCAAGTAGCTGGGATTACAGGCATGCACTACCATGCCTAGCTAATTTTTGTATTTTTAGTAGAGACGGGGTTTCACCATGTTGGCCAGGCTGGTCTGGAACTCCTGAACTCAAATGATCTGCCTGCCTCAGCCTGCTAAAGTGCTGGGATTATAGGTGTGAGCCACTGCACCCAGCCCATTTCTTCTACATTTTCTTGTTTGTGCACCTAAATTTTATTCTTCCTTCCGCACAACTCAGAGTCTTTTGCATTTTGCTTTCCTGTCTTTTAAAGATATCTTTATGTGTATGTATAAAATATTTTATATATTATATAAACATACATAATACATAGTTATATATAATATATATTATATATTATACATAAATATGACCCAACTTATTCTAATTTCACATCTGTATTTCCAGCTCTTTGGGAAGCTTAAATCAACTTCAAAACCTCCACAAATGAACTCACTATCTCACGTGCTAAGCTCACCAGCAGCCAGGCACCCAGGATGGAAGCTCTGTCAAGTAGTTCTCACACTCAGTTGGCAAATTCAGATTCCAAAAGTCTCTTGCGGCTCTCAGACCCCATGCCCTTTCCCAGCCACTGTGCTCAATAGCCCTGTGTTTCCACAGTTCCCACTTCTCTGTCCTGACACACCCTGAGTCTTGGCTCCCTTTCAGACTGTTGGTTTCAATTTTTAATAATCAGAAAAGGTATAACAAATGCTCTTGCATTCACACAAAAATCAATGGGGTTAGCATATACTTCAGTTTATAACAAACATTTCTAAAGTGATTGTACCATCTTACATTCCTGCCAAAGTACAATAGTTCCTCTTGCTCCACAGCCTTGCCTTTGAGGCTGTCAGTTATTTTTTCCCCCGTTATATCCAGAAATAATCATTGTTAACATTTTCTAGTCTCTCTCTCTCTCTTTATATATCAGGATAATGCCACATAGATTATTCCTTATCTTTTTTCTTTCTAACATAGTATAATGTTCTTCTATATCAAGAGATACAGATGTGTTGGCCAACATCTCCTCAGCCTTCCCCCTGCTCCATTCCCTGGTCTTCACCATTCTACTCGTGGCTTCTATAAGTTTGGCATTTTAGATCCCACATATAAATGAGATGATGTAATGTTTGTCTTTCTCTGTCTGGCTTAACATAATGTCCTCCAGGTTTACCTATGTTGTCACAATTGACAGAATAACACATGACCTTCTCTGTTGCATCTCCCCCAGTGCTCTGAGTGCTGTCTCTCGCACACCCCTTTCAATATTTTGCTCTCTGCTTAAGAGAGCCCTCTCTGCTATAGGGCAACCACCCTCAATCTCACTAGTGTGGCTCAAAGGCCCTGCTGGGCACAAGGCACTGCCCCCACCAGCCTGCACGTCCCACACTGAGACCCTCCACAAGGGAATCCTGCAGATCCCTGCCAGACTGTGCCCTCCCCGCCTCCTTTCTAGCCCTCGTTCTGAAATGCTTGCTTTGAGCCTCTTCCTCATTCTCAGTCCTAGTCCACAGTCTCAGCACAGGTGCCCTCACTCACAGGAAGCCCCCCTCCCTCGGACCTCCATCCTCCTAGGCTGGGGCGGGCTCTTACTTGGTGGTGCCTGGCATGATAGCTGCCCATCCCTGGGGTTGTTGCTGTCTGCAGCCTCCCCAGCACCCAGCACCATGTGAGCACCCAGCACGTGGTGCTTCTCGAAGTAGGCTATGAACTGACGGCCACAACAGAGAATAAGCAACAGATTTGTGTACAGTGTTTATTTTGCATCATCATCACATTCTTTTAATTCTATAATATATTTTAATATAAGGCACCATGAGTAATTTCCCAAATATTTTTAGTTATTTCAGTTTATTTTTCCACAAGACTTTTAGTATCTTCAAAATTATTGTCACGTATTTTGAATGGAACCCAATTAACTATAGATTCACTTGAAAAAAATTACCATCTTTACCTTATTTGTTCTTCTCATACAAAAAAAAAGCTCTAGTCATATTTTATCTCTCTTCTCAGTAAATTTTTCTTATTTTTCACTAAGAACTTGCTCATATCTTTAAAAATATTTTATTATGATAAAATACAGATAACATGAAAATTGTCATTTGCGCTGTATTTAAATATAGAGTTTTGCATCATTAAATACATCATACTGGTGTGCGGACATCCCCATTCTTCAATGAAAGAATTGTTTATCCTCTCAGATGAAACTTTGTACCCATTAAACATCAACTACCCATTTCCCCTATCCCTTAAGCCTTCCTTACTACCATTCTATTCTAAGTCTCTGTGAATGTGGCCAGTGTAAGTAGCTCATAGAAGTTGGATTACATGGTATTTGTCCTTTTCTTGTCTGATTTATGTTCCTTTGCATTATTTTCTCAAGGTTCATTCATATAGTGGCATGTGTCATAATTTCCTTTCTTTTTAAGATGGAAGAATATTTCCTTGTATGGGTATATAATAGTTTCTTTATCCATTTATCTATCAATGGATATCTGAGTTGCTTCTACCTTTCGGCTATAGCGAATAACATTGTTATGAATATTATGAACAGTATTTTGCAAAATACTGTGATATCTTACCTTGTTTTAATATGAATAGACTCTCCCTTAGCTGAGAAAGCTGGATGGACTCCATTTGGCTCCTTCATTTGCAAGACATCAAGGGTTCCTTACCCACCCCCTTCCTCAAGGACTTAAGTTGTGCAAGCTGACTCCCAGCACATCAAAGAGTGCAATTAACTGAGAAGGTACTGTGGCAAGCTATGTCCACAGTTCCCAAGAATTCACCCAGGTGATAGTACCCTAAGCCTCCACATTTGTGTTGCATAGATAGCACCCAAAAGCCCTCACATCTATCACCTCGTGATGAATTTAAAGCCCCTGCACCTGGAACTGTTTGTTTTCTGGTAACCATTTGTCTTTTTAACTTTTTTGCCTGTTTTACTTCTGTAAGATTGCTACAGCTAGGCTCCCCCTCCCCTCTCTAAACCAAAGTATAAAAGAAAATCTAGCCCCTTTTTCGGGGCCGAGAAAATTTTGAGTGCTAGCCATCTCTCGGTCGCTGGCTAATAAAGGACTCCTGAATTAGTCTCAAAGTGTGGCATTTCTCTATAACTCGCTTGGTTACAACAGTACCTTTTTCTTTAAAAATATTTCTGTCCATTTTCTTGCCTCTAGAGGTGAGATTTTGTTCTTCACACATTCCAATTAGTTTTTGCTAGCTTCTAGGAAAACTACTGATGCTTGAATTTTTGCCAGGGATTCAGCCATGTTGCCAGATACCGATACTGATTTTCATAACATTTAAGTTGATTCTTCTGAGCTTTCTAGACACATGAAGAAATCTTCTACAAATAAGAGTAATCTCATCTTTTCATTTCCCATACTTTTAGCTAACTCAGTAATATACCTCTTTGCATTTGCAGGAGGTAATGTCTTATGTGTCTTTTTATTCCCAGGACTCAGCATCACACAAGGCACCTAAGAGTTGGTTAAGAGGCACTTGCCGAGTAACAATTTGTGCTTCACATGGGGGCATGTGAAATGCTGTCAGGTGTCACCCATCTTTCCTCCTTTGCTGTATGCATGTCTTACTAACCAATGATTACATAACATAATGCAGGGCTCAGTGTCACTTTTCAAATATACTCTTTCATTTATTTCTTAAGTTACAATGTGCAGTCATGGTAATAATTCTTCCCATTGTACAGATAAATTAACTGAGTCTCCTAGAGATTACATCCCTTGCTCTCTCAGTGGGGCTCCCCCCACAGTTTCTCCTTTACCAGTGAGACTTCATTCTCTCAGCTGCTGGGAGTGTGGCCACTGAGGGCTCACAGCTGAGTCCCTCTGTGGGCATTGATCTGAGTCAAAAGAAGCTGCTTTGTCCAAATTCATGCCCTTTCTGGAGTTTCCTATTTCAGATAAATGGCTTCTATGGGGATACAAAGGCCTGATTCTTTTGCCCCAATAGGCCACCACTCTGAGGCCATCCCCATTGCAGAGCTCTGCATGGGCCTGGCTGTGGCCTCTGCTGAGATGCACCCCAGCCTGACTTCTCCCTTTGCCCTGACCCACATCCCTGACTCCCCAGCACATGCCTCAGTGAGCCTCTTGCCTGTGAATCTCCATCTGAGTCTATTTCCAGGAACCCTAACCAAGAGATGGTGGAGTCAGGACCCACACCACAAATATCCTGCCTTTTAAACTACAGTGGGTTTAGGTCTGTGAAAGTTTGGAACATTTCATAAACACCAATGAGACCCACTGAAGAAAACCAATGCTTCATCTGGAAAGTTACTTGTTCCCAAAAATCTCTTACTCAGTTGGGGTTTTTTGTCGCCTCTTTATCCCTAGTGAAATGCAAACCAAAGTGTCCATCTGTATTGGACTTGGTGAAATATTTTCACATATCATTTTCTTTGATCCACCTGATGAGGAAGATTGGGCAGGTACCAGAAACCGCTTGTACTCGTAAGTAAATAAGTAGGAGGTAGGTTGAGGATAAGGTGTCAGGTCATGTAATTTTCAGCTTAATTATGTTCTTGTCACACAGTAAGCTTCATTTGCCTCCCTGGCTCTGGGACTGACACTAAGTAATGTGTCAGCTCCATCACTCCTAGGAGCTTCCTGGCCACAGGTAGCAGGAGTCCTGAGAAACACTGGCCGCCTCTCGCACGATGACACTGATTATTTACCAAAGGCCGTGGGTGGTGTTCACAGAGTTGCAGCATCCTCAGCAGGGGCCCAGGTGGTTTCCTTCCATCTTCTCCATTGTTCCTTGGGCTTTTGTTCTTGGGCACACAGCTCATGAGTGAAAGGTGGACACCATAGCCCTAGACATCCTGTCTCATACCACAGCCTGAAAGGTGAGGAGTAGGAGCAGGAGGAGGTCACAGGGCATGAGAAGAGGGTTGGGGGTTGGGGGAGAGAGAGATAGAGAGAGAGAGAGAGAGAGAGAGAGAGAGAGAGAACTCCCCTCAGGGGGCCTTTCTTTGTTTATCCAGCAGATACTCTCTTAGTAGTACCCTGGCCGAGTGCTTGGCAGTTGTTGGCTGGACCTGCAGGGCCTGAGGCTCATACAATATGGGGGCTTTATGTATGAAAAATAGAGCAATATTAGCAATACAAAAGCCATTGCCTGATACTTTCAGTACACTCAGGAGCAGGCAAGAGGAAGGGAATTGACAATGGCTGTTCAGGTTTCCAGAACGACATACCTTAATATGAGAGTTCATTGAGAGCTTGTAGAAACTCCACTGTACTCTGAAGTTTATGAATGCAGAAGTGTGCACACACACACACACCATTTCTACAACTTTCATCAGATTCCTAATGAGATCACTGACTGCGCACCATTTCAATGTGTAAGTATGGGTGCAGAGATGTGAATGGAATGTTCTGAGCTTGTGCTGAAATTAAATGCAGACCAACCTCTCAAAACTTGGATGTTTCTTACTTTCAACATAACTGAGCAGCAGACTACCTCCTCCTTACGTTCAGTGAGAGTAGAATACAGGAGAATGAAATAGATCAAGCACTCTAAAGCCAAGCTGGAGTCCACCTGCTAATTGCCATCATCGTGTCCACAGGAATGATGAGCTCTTTGCTAGTAAACGCTCCTTAGGGAATGTGAGTGAAGATACCCTCTTTTCCCCAGGAGCTCACAGTGTAGCTGAGAGAGGATCTATCCAGAAATACTCAGTGTCATGAAAAACAAGGAAAAATGTATTGAATTCTAAATGACTATTGCAACTCAGGGGGCAGGGGAAACCCCTGATGCTGAATATCAACTCCTGATTCACTCATAATTAATGTGCTATTAAGCATATGCAGGCATGTCAACTACACCAATAGACATTCAGCCATAGCATTTGTTAGTTTTTAAAATGCAGACATAGGGAGGGTACAATGAAAAATAACCCATATCATCACCCAAACACCCATGGATGACATTTAAAATAATTAGAATAACTAGAACAACGTGCACATTGTAATAACATGCAAATGAAACAGAAAAATGCAAAATTCTTCTCTTCTTTCTTTTTCTTCTCTCTTCTCATCCTCTCTCCCTTTCTCTCTCTTTCCCTCAGATGTGTTTCTGTGTATACATATGTGTATATGTCTGTGTACATGTCTATATACACACATACACACATGTGTTTAGTTTTGTTTTTAGAAAGAGCTTTCTATTAACATACCATATAGATCTTGTTTTCTATAAAATAATATATTCAAAGGGTATTAAAATTTTTTTTATTTTAACACATATATTGCTATCTAATTCTTCTTAATGATGGTTTCATCATGTGCATGCATAATTTATTTATTCCCTCTGCAGTCATGTCATCATTTTGATCATGCTGAAGTTTGTGCTATTACCAGGATCCTGCCATCCTATCCACAGGTTTCACTGAGTGCTGGTGACACAATGGATGATGTGAATTCCTAACAGGGATTGGTGTAGGGAGTGGGCATATGACCCAGCCCTAGCCAATGAGACTGCAGGAGTGGTGAGCTAGGGGGTGCATAGGAGGAGCCTCCTCACATTCAGGAAGGAGGTGTGAAACAGAGGCTCTTCCCAGGGCTCTTTCTGCCTCTGGATGTTGGTGTTGATGACGTGATGTCTGGAGCTGTTGCAACCACCTTGCTACCAGCTCGAGGCTGAAGCTTGAAGAACAGAAAGGTAAGGCTGAGAGAATCCCAAGGAAGCAGAGCTATATGCTGGAAGTTCTGTTCCTGAAGCCTGCCTCACCCAGGGGCTTCTTATCATGAGGGTAGAGCATTCCCTTTGCATTCAAGACATTTTTAATTAGGGACTTAGTTTACATGTGGCTGAAAGCTTCTCAGCAGGTCCCAAGGCCTCTGCAGTTTCTTCTGCATGGTTTCTCCTTCCCTCACCTATTCTTCAAGTCTCTTTCTACTTTTGTGGCTGGTGGATTTGTCTCCTCCCTCACGTCCTCCTTTGCCCATGCACTATGCAAGAATACTGGAGTCTGCCCATGTGTGTGTGAGTGGCACAGACAGGAGGGGCGGGCCTGATGTCCCACCCCGATTATTCTGTTGACTCTCCCAGCTGCAGGCAACACAGATGTAAAACTGTGACCAACAGGTGAGACAATTTGAAGAGATACTTTTTCCAGGACAAACTCCTGCACATTCAATGAGCTAATCAATACAGCATATCATGATACATTTGCACAATTTTGAAGCTCACTACACAACAGTGACAGTTTAAAAATGCTGTGTTAGTGAGCATTGCTAATACAAAGAGTCTTTAAGATCATCAATCTTATGTCTAGAAAATTTAGAAAGCACTAAAATCTTAGAGTTCACATATGAGAGAAAACTGCAAGAAGCTTTTCCGAATTTGACAACAATCAGGAAAGGTTGCATGATATTACCAATGTGAGTTTTGAAGCAGAAAAAGGATGTTATGTACCATTAAGTTCACAGATCATCAAACAGCTAGTGGAAAGACTGGTTTATCTTTCTGCTATATTTATAAAAGTTCTGGTACAAATTCAATGTCTTATGATAAGGCAAATAGTGATTCATTAGCTGAATATGGAAACATAGGCAGAAAATATTACAGAGTTGTGTCAACTAGTTAATTAAACAAAAACATTATATGAGACAGTAAAGATCATGTGGATTAAGGAAGGGCAAATCTGCCCTTTCATCTGCAGGGTGGATAGATGGACTGATGTGGTCAAAGCCAGTGGCATCATGAACAGGAAACAATGTTTCTCTCAAGCTGCAGCTTTGAAATGTCAAGCAGCCTATTCCTTGGCTGACAACTGCTTTCTGACTCAATGGAAGACCTTGTTCTCTAGCGTCAGGGCTGTCAGAAACTTTGCTTATGAGTAAGAAGAACATCCCACTGCCTGGAGGATCTAGGTCCACCTTTACACAGAAGCACAGAGCTACAGAGAAGGGGTTTCTGGACAGAACGTTCCACATCTGCCTGAACCTTATGGGTTCTGAGGAGATAGGAGGAGCTGAGGAGATAGGAGGAGCCTAGTACAATTTGCAGTCCAGACCTGACCCTGGCTCCTTTACACAGAAGCCTGCCATGCTCTGAGTGCATCAATACACCTTCAAAATCCCTTCCTCCAATCCTGTGATAACCTTTTTTCCTTTGTTTGTTGAATCATGTGAGGATCCTTGTGTGACTTTATTCCCTTATTGCAACAACCCAATACTGAGTGTGTTGGCTACAGTACTGATTTGGTGGCTGATTATTTTCTAGATTTTGTGGGTGTCTGTTATTTTCTGGATTTTGTGGCTGTTTGCAGTATATCTCAGTGTTTTAAAAAGTGAGTATTTTGCCATAATTTATTTTCTTTTCCCAAATAAACATTAACTTTTGTGCTTTCTTTTGTATTGCTAATATTGCTCTATTTTTCATACATAAAGCCCCCATATTGTATGAGCCTCAGGCCCTGCAGCACCTGGTCTGCCTGTGATCATGAAGAGAGTCCACCTGCCCAAGGAAAGACTGTGCCGTCTCATGCTTCCCAGGCCTCCGATGCACTCATCCCTCCTTCCAGAGTGATTTCTCTATGCTGAGTGAGGGGTTTCCAACCTCTGCAGTTTCCATTTTTTACCTCTGATCTGGTGCATGATTTTTTCTAAAGGAACTCTTAGAAGACACTTAACATGACCTGATCAGGAACCTTCTTTAGCCTCTTCCAAGGACACAGCTCAGTGCCCAGAAGGTGGACCTGTTCACTCTCAGCTTCCCCGCATCCTGCTCTGTTCCTAGGGAGCAGACACACAGGGAAAAGTGGGGGGAGTCCTGTGCAGAACCCCGACGTCACACCATCTTCCCCAAGGAAGATAGAATTGTGTCAGAAAGGGACTGTTTTTCAAAAAATCAGCTGTTCATTGCATGCCTGGATGGTGGTCCCTTTGGTCAATAAACCCTTCATCCACATGGAAAATTATGAGCACTTCCGTGCAAGAAAGATTTTGCCCCCAACCACAACATCTGTGCACCTGCTGCTCTGCCCTCAGCCGCTCTCTCCCAGTAGAAGCCTGAATCACTAAGTGCACCCTCCACTGAGAGGATGAGGCCCAGATTTGACTCCCCCGCTCATGGCTGCCTGGGCGCTGCTACACTTCCCACATCACAGACTCAGTTAAATCCCATGGGGGTGGAGAGGAAATGGAAGCAGATGCTGCTCACTCTCCCTGCCAGACCATTCTCCTCCTGGCTTCCTAGGTGCGGCACGGTGGGTGCTGGCCTCAGGGCTGTGTCAGCAGCTTCCTCTTTGTCATTTCCCTCTCAGTGTTCATGGCAGCCACCCTTGGTCAATGCAGCTCTGAGTGGGGAAGACATTTCAGAGCCTTGGGCCAGAGGCATCTGTCCTGAGGGCTGCACCCCCTTCTCTTTGAACTAAAATAGCAAAGAGAAGGACCGTGTGGGCTTGGGGCCATGTGACTTAGGACTGTAGCCTCCTGCTTGAGGCACAAATATCTACTATTCTATGAATCATGATGACACTAAGTTTTTTTTATTAATTGGAACATCATCCTTGGAAAAAAACAGTCCACTTCATGCCAGTCCCATTTGTGTTTTAACTTCTCTAACTCTAATATAAAGTTTGACATGAGGACTTTTTAAAACTTCAAGTCCAGAGAATGGGCCGGTGGGTGTGAATTGACAAAACCTCCCACCCTGGGGCACACCCTCCCAGGATAGATGACAGCAGGCACTGTTTTCTCTGTGAGATCTTGCCCATCTTTGTTCTGGCTGGCATTTATCCCAATCAGTTACACATACACATACACACTTTTGGACTTGTTTCCATGTAAGGGCCTAAAGTCTCTTGTGGAAAGAAGCAGACATCGATCGCTATTTATTTAGTGTCTAGGGGATTTGATGAGAGCAGCTCAGTCCCTGGAGTCTGCTCAACTCTGCAAGCACAGATGGAATCCACGGCCTGGCAAGCTCCACTGAGGCCTGGCCCCTGCCTGTGGACACAGCCAGCCCCCTCCTCCTGGTCTGACCAGGAGCTCAGACCAAACCAGCAGCCCAACTTCTGGGGCCAGCAGAACAAGGAGGCTTCATAAAGGAACTGCAGAAACCCTGCCTGTGTGTACATCCCCAAACAGCCAAGAACTCAGAGGGAGGCAATGCTACTGTTTAATTGCAGGAGGTGGGAGAGTGTGCACTGCACACTGGGGCTATGAGAAGCAAGAAGGAAGGAGCAAGGGCAGAGCCCTCTGCTGAGCAATAAAGGCCTCCTGCCACCTTCTCTGTCTGTCTCCTGGTGCAGGCTCATGAGGAGACCTCCCCCAGGGTGGGGGCCACCAGTCCAGGGGTGGGAGCACTACAGGGGGTGGGAGTAGGAGGTGGTCAGTGTGACAGGCCTTGCACAGACCCCTAGACTTTCCGGCACTTGTAGTTCAGAATGGAAATTTTATCCTCCCAGGGAACTTCATTGATCTGGAAAGAGCAGAACTCTTCCTGTGAAAAGAAAGAGATGGAGAAAATGACTGTGGGTTACAGTTAAAGCCAAAGATGCCCAGGAATGGGACATCAGAATGGAGGTGAAAATGGATGGAGATGAGACACTGCCCCCTGACCCCAACCTACCCCTGCCGAGTTCCAGGGCACTGAGCCCAACTGGGCAGTGACTGTTCCATTGCCCCTCCCAAGGCTCCAAGTCACCAGGTGACATTGGGCCCTCACCCCAGCCTGCAGGATTCCTGTCCCAGCACAGCCCTATGAGGAGCAGCCTGTGCAAGGCCTTGGGAGCCTCAGGGGTGCAGGACAGGGGAGGCGGCTCACTGCCTCCAGCTCCTTCCACCTCCAGCACCCAGGCCAGCACTAAGAGGGGCCAGAGGGAAGAACCCAGGGAACTGGAAATTGCAACTCAAAGTGCCCGAGGTGGTGAGGAGATGACAAGGAGAGTGTGGCTCTGACTTGAGCAGAGACCTCGAAAGAAATCCTGGGTTCTTGGAGAGGCTGGTGTTGGGTGAGCTGGGGCAGGTCCAGGGCTTCTCAGCTAACAGGCATTTAATTCCCTCTAATATGCTCAGAGTGGCTGTGGCTGCAGGCAGATGCCTGAGGCTGGGGTTAGAGAGAGCCCCTTCTTTCTGACCAGAACCCAGCCCAGCAGCTGCTTCCTCCAGTCCAACAGGCAACACCCCAAAGCAGGCAGAGTTGGCCTCCCAGTAACCATTACCAAGCTAAAGTCTTCCTAGCAAAACAAATTCATCACCCGTATCCACACCACTCCATCTGCACACACATAGGCATCTATATTAACTCACAGCAACCCTCACCCAAACGAATATATGCATGAACCCACATACTCCTTCACACATCCACACACATGCGCACACACACTCCAGTGCATCTTCCTCATGTATGCACACATATGCATCTTTCCACATGCATAGCCACATGTGTACACCATCCCACACATACATTCATGCATACACAAAACTCCATATGCACAAACACATTCATTGACTTCACAATACACATCTGCACATGTGTGCCAAACACACATGCATCCTCCCATGCACATGAATACATCCTTGCATACGTGGCTCCACAAATATCTGCACACATGCACACATGCCCTCCAAAGCATGTGCAGGAGTACAGGTGCGTGCACACACACATACACACACACACATGCACACACTGCTCTGCGGTACTTGATGCCCCTGACCCACATCAGGCACATACCTCTTTCAGTTTTGGCTGGTCATTGAAGGGACAGTTGTCCAAGTTGGGCTGGGACTTGGTGCATGTGGTTCGACCGAACTTCACATTGAAGTAGTAGTTCACCCCACCCACGATCTACACACGTGGAAGAGCAGGAAGCAGGGACAGCATGCTGTCAGTTTCATGCACACGCAGGCACTTCACTGTGACTGAGTCACTGGGCTTGCCTGGGGCTTCATGCTGCCCACACTGTCACCCAAAAGGCACACAAGCCACCTTCTCCTGCTGGCTGGCAGTGGTAGTGTGTCCCGGTCCTTCCTAGTAACTTGTTTTCTCTGGGTATCTCAAGCAAGCTGTCTCATGCAGCCCAGTAGAAGGAGAAGCAGGGGCAGGGCAGATGGAAGCCAGGGCCTAAAACCCCCTTCACTGGATTCAGGAACAGAAGGCACAGCTCTGGGGAACCAGCCAGGGTGGGACAAAGAAACAGTCCTGGCACCAGGCTTGCAGGGCAGGGTCTAAGCACCAAGTGAATGCTCTTTCCCACAGCAAAGGATTAACTGAATTCTGCTACCTGTGCTCAGGGGGCAGGGACACTGGACCCATCCTAGGAAGGCTGTCACCTGATGATGAAATTTCAGCTAACTTCCAGCTCCTGGCATTCAGTCCACAGAGCATCTCATTCCTGCCATTTAACCCAGAGGTATTTTTCCTCATTTCTCAGTAGGAGATGAGATGCTCACATACATTCATGTTTTAGGCCAATAAACATTGCCTCCTGCATGCCTCCATTCCAGGTGTGATTTTCAAGGCAATATTTCTAAAGTGAGTCACACACCTGCATGTCTTAGGGTTGCAACTTCAGAAGAGAACTGAATGCTTTCCCTGCACAGTGCCGCCCCCAGACATGACTTGTCAGAACTGTGGAGAAGCATGGGATGAGGGACTCTGGGACCAGGGTGCTAGACCTTGCCCTGTGGAACCACACACAAGTCCTGTAGAACCACAAGCAAGTCCTGTGATCCCTCTGGTGTCAGTCTGCTGCTCTGTAAAATAGGCTCCAGGGCCCAACGATCTACATCATTCTGTGCTTCACTCCCAGTGAGTGACACACTTAAGAGGGAGTGCAGGCCAGCAGGGACCACAGCACCAGGGAATGCCCCTCCTGTGCAGGGAGAGGGCTGCAGGAGGAGAAACAGGGCTGGTCTGGACTCCTCTGACTTTCCAAGAGAAGGTGGAGGAGCTCTAAAGGCTGGCAGGCCATATAGCCCTGTGGTCGCTGTGTCACTGTTTGCTGCTCTGCCATGGGACGTAGGTCAAGCTGGGCTCGGTAGCCCTGCTGAAGCTCCTTCCCTCTGGACCCAACCACCTCCTTCACTCTGCTGGGTGATTGCTGTCCTCATTTTGCTGAGGTCTAACTCTGCGTTAGCTGGCAGAGGCAGGGTCAGGCGTGCTCTACCCCAGCAGGAACTCAGCTGTCCTGGGCTGTAGGGGGTGGTCAGCCAGTCTGAGAGTGAAGGCCACTAGCCATGATGGGCTGTGCCCAGGGGTGTGACTTGGGAGGGAAGCGGGGCTATCCAGGACAAGGAGTCAGGTTCCCGTGTGGCCCCTGTGGAGAGGACTCAGGGAGGAAGATGAACCTCGTGGCCTGGATCTCATCCTGAGCAGCATCAAGCCCACCCAGAGTCAGCACAGTCTCCATCCACACCTGCTGGACCCTGGGAAATGCCACAGTCATGGTACAGACACAGTGGCTGCTGCAGGTTAAAGGAGGCCGAGGGTACAGGACAAGGCTGAACTCATACACTCACGGCCAAGGAGTGTCCTAGGGCATGAAGACCATCAGCAGACAGTCAGAGAAAGCTGAATGAGTCTGCGGTTTAGATAATGTTGATTTGCTGGGAGTGCTGTGAGGGGTGAGGCAAAAAACCCAGCTGGGACTCAGGACCCCCAGGGTGGTGGTAGCACGCACCTGCTGGTAGGCAGCCATCACCTGCAGAGGGCGGCTGTAGTACTCATCCTTACTAATGACCTTGTTGTACTCGCTGATGGCAAAGTCCAGGGCACGCTGCACACTCTTGTCATTGAGGTCTGCGGCATGGATGCCACCTGCCAAGGTCCTAGATTGGGCCGAGGCACTCCCGGCCACGGCCACCATCAAGGCAGTCAGCAGCAGCAGTGGGGTGTGCATGGGCCATGTCATGTTCTACTGGGACACAGAGCAAGGAGCTGGATCTCCCAGAGAGCAAAGCAGCAGGAGGCTGAGGCAGGAAGCCCAGGCCAGAAGCCAGCTGTGCATTTATCCTGCTTGGGTGTCCCCCAACCCCACCTGCTCCCTGGCCCCGCCCCTGGCTCCTCCTCCTCTTTCTACCCCTCCTCTTCTGTCTCTATCTCCCTTTCCACCCCCAACCACCTCCCTCCCTCCCTAAGTTCCCTTCGCTCCTCCCATGCCTCCTCCTCATCCTCCTCCCCACTCCTGTCCTGACCGCAACCTCCCCACAGCCCTGCCCCTCTTCCTCAGTGCTCTAAAGCTTGGCTCACTCTGGATTCCAGAGAGGTGACACTGCTCCCTGGGCTGTGAAACCTGGTGACCACCTATGTCCTCAGGAAAGGGAGAAATACAGGGCTTGGCCTTCTAAAGCCTTCAGATGTCAGGGGCATCCAGGAGCACGTGGTCATGGTCTGGGAATTCCTGGGGCAGGGAGCTGTTTCAGAAGCTCTGGGATGACCTTGTCCATGCCCTCTTCTGGGGAACTTCTTTGCCAAACACAAAGTAATTAACCTTTGGGTAAAGTTCACTGGGTTCTCGTTTCATAACTCCTCATTATTCAATAAACAAACCTGTCACCAGCTTCCCCCTGCACCAAGCAGTCTGGGCAATAGAGCCATAGACATGAACTTGCAAAGCTGCTATCCAACAGAGATGTGACAGAAACCCAGGAGCAATTTAAAACACATTTGAAAAAGTTAAAAGATACAGCTGAAAGTAATTTTGGTATTTCTACTTTAACCTAATATATCCAAAATACTTCAACACATCAGGACTATTCTTAAGGAGCTAGTTTACATTCTTTTGTGTGAGTGTAATGTCTTGAAGTTCCCTGTGTATTTTTTACAGTTAGACCAAGCGTCACTTTGGACTAGCCCCATTTCAAGTGCCCTGTGGCCACGAGTGGCTGCTGGTGGCTGTGGTACTGCATAGCCCAGCCATTAGGGTGTGTGGGAGGATGCAGAGTGGTGATCAACAATTTAGATCAGGGAATTATAGTCGCTCAGTTAGAGAGAGGTGGGTGCTACTGGACCCTGGTCAGGGAAGTCTCTAAGAGACCGGAAAGGTTGAGAAGCCCCAGGCAGCAGGGAATAGTCAGTGCAAAGGCCCTGAGGCAAGGCTGGGCATGCCTGCTCCAGGAAGAGGAAGCTCCTGGAGGGGGTGTGAGCAGGGAAGGGAACGACCTGGAGTCTCACGGTAACTGTGGGTGTGTCCAGGTGGAAGGCGCAGGGAGACCCCTGGCAGGTGGTGGGGGTGTCAGGAGAAGGAGCAGCAGCCACAGGATGAATGTGGGAGCCCAGGAGCCTCTCTTGCTCCTCCCCTCTGGGAGACGTGCTGCCAGCACTGGTCCTCTGTGCACTGCTTGGAAAACTCATGTAATATTTTAAAAATTACTTTGAATGAGGTAGAATTTACACACAATAAAATGCCTAATTGTATGTGCCCAATCTGGGGGATTTCATAAATGCATACACTTGTGTTACCACTTTGTCCACACCTGTGATATCTGCCTCACCCCAGATGGTTTCCTCCTGCCTCTGAAGCCCACCCTCATGCCCACCCCACCCTGGCAGCCCACATCTGGTCCTGTGGACTCCTTTGTTGCCTGTCCTTGAGCTTCCCAGGAATGGAATCCTGCAGAGAGAGCCCATGTGTGTCTTCGTCCTTTGCTCAGCGTGGCTTCATTGCCAGGATTGAGAGTTCTCCTTCTCCACAGACTGAGAGGATGTGGTCAGTTGGGTGCCCTGTGGGCTGACAAAGCCCCCAGCTCGGGATGCTGTGGGCCTGGACTGGAATGTGACTTCAGGAGTAGGGAGGGTGGAAGGAGGCTCTGAACAGACAGCTGCTCCCTTTGTTCTCTCAACCCCGCCCTCCATGCCTGAAGGTGACCCTGTGGCAAATGCCCTTATGGTGAGGTGGCAGGCTTGGCCAGAAACACCAGGAAACCCTGGGCCTTAGCAGGACACCCAGAGGACTCTCCCGGGAGTGGTGGAGGTGAGGGTCGGCCAGGATCAGCCCAGACCTGCTATAATCCCGGGGCTCCGCCATGGCTGGGGCTGCATCAGCAGGAACCCGACAGCGGGAACAATATTACTTATGGGTGCTCATGTTAAGTATGAGGACAAGGGACCTTTTTACCCAAGGCCCAGTGACCATTGCACCCCACTGTGAATCCAGCACCCCTAGAAAAGCCATGCACTCCGGCGGATAGAGCAGGTGGCCCAGGGATAGTGTTTACTGCTGGGTGAGGGGGGGAAGGTCTTCAAGCAGGGCTGCACGTGATGCCTCCTAGTTAGACAGGAAATGGGGGGAGATTCCCAGAGAAGGGAAAGAGAGGGCAGTCCCTGGCCAGGTGCTTGTGGGCAGAATGGTCATCTCCCAAGTGTGGGAGTTGGGTCTCCTCTGTGGCTCCCACCTTCCCTGGCCGCTAGGCCTCAACTCTCAGGAGGATGTGTTGTGCAGAGGGTAAGCTGAAATACACACAAATCTCTCCTATCTTTTGTCATTACGAAGGAGGTGCAGGTCATCCACATAACAGGCATATGGTGGTGGGTGGAGTATGGGGTGGGAGCTGGAGTGCTGGCCTATTTCCCTGTATGTGATGCCACCGCCAGTGGTCATCCTCTGTCAGGACACTGGAATGAGCTATAGGGAGGGTCAAAGGCCTGATACAGTGACCACTCTAATCTTTGTAGTCAGACCCCCATGTAGGGCACTCTCACGAACTACAAGAGATGCATCCAGTATGGGTGATGGTAAGTGGAAGGTTAGGGTAGATGGACAGCTGCTCCAGCTGCTGGGTGACCTTGGGAAAATGTTTTGCCTTCTCTATGTGTCATGCATATGGAAAGGTGAGCTGCTTTGTAAATGGTGGTGTCTGGTGGTTCAAAACCAGCAAGATAAGTTTGATTCTGCAGTGACATTTAAGTGTGGTTAAAATTCACAGTAGCCCAGTGTTATGGCATGCCTGTACAGCTACTCTTGAGGCTGAGGCAGGAGGATCTCTTGAACCCAGGTGTTCCAGACCACACTGTGCAACACAGTGAGATCCCATCTCAAAAATGATGGAGCCTTAGTTCCTATAGCTTACAGCTCCAATGACAGGCTGGCAGGGACCCAGAGATAAACAATGGACTCAGGACCAAGCCAGGGGCCTCCAGCACCTTTGTAATCTGGAGGAGTCCAGTTGCCCAGGAGGGGGCATGTTTCCTTTCTGCCAGTGGATAAAAGAGAAAGCCGTGTTCTCCCAGGTTGCGTGTGTATCTTGATCCCATGATTGAATTAGTAGAGTGAGAAATTAGGTGAGTGACAGAAGTTCTCTATAATAAATAGGCAGTAAAGGGAAACACTAAACGATATTATAACCAATAAATACCTAAGGGCATAAACATCACCTAAAGTGCAAGTGGTTAAACCAAGTTGGCCAAGAGTTGAGATTCTGCACATCCGGGTTTTGAGCAATTAACATTCAGTGTCTGTGATAGGAGATGGGACTGAGCAGCCACGGGATTTGTTGGCTTCTCAAAGGGGAAGCCCAGAATCCTCCTTTATGGAGTACTGCGAGTTCTCTGGGGTCAGGCTTGTCCCTTACGCACACCCTTCCTCCTTCCCCCTCCCTGCTCCCAACTGTGGGGGACCTGAGATACTCCTGGACCATTGGCCACCATTGGTAAGCATCTGGGCTCTGATGGGGATGAGGCCACATTATTATGAACTCTGGTACTTGCTGTGAAGCATGCCCAAAGCCCCTACAGGAAACGGGCGTACAGAGCCCAGGATCTGAGGTCTGAGAGTTTGGCCCTTTATGGGGGGGAAGAGAATCCTTGGGAAGTTTCCTGCTCAGGGATCAATGTGTAAACAGCACTTAGGATTTTAGATTACAAGGTTACCATTTATTTTCTCAAGGAGTACATTCTTCTAAGCAGAGCCAGTGGCTAGAGAACCACAGCCGAGTGGAGAGGACAGGGAGAGTTCCTTGGGAACTCGGGTTGCTTGCTGATGCACCCAGGGACTTCCCCCAACTCCCTGGTCCCAGCCTGCAGGGGCCTGGCCCAGGAGAATACAGATGGCTCTGAGGGGAGAGCAATCCCCTTGGCATCTCTGTGTGGTGAGAGTTTCCTTTCTAATCCCCATTCAGGTCACTGCTGGGACTTCCCTGTCACTGTTTGTCTAACCTTAAATATCAATTCCTTTAGCAGACTGCAGTGGCTGTGGAGAGTGGTTCCTGTTCCTGCCTGGAATCCTCTTACACTCAATCAGTGGGTGCTGGAGCTGGAGCCAGAGGCCATCAGGACAGCCTGCCTGCTCTTGTGGCCCTGCCTGCCCTCTCTTCTTGTCACAGAGGAGCTGGATCCAGTGACAAGACTCTCTAACGAAACTTTAAGGCTCCTCTGAGCCTTCTTCACTAGGCCTCAACCTTGGTCTCCAGCTCCTACCTGCCAGGTCTGCATTGCTCAGTTTTAGGAAAGAATCCTGCTTCATTTTAGGGAGAATCCTGCTGTCCTTGGGGTCTGATCACCCTTGACATCTGATCAAGTTCCTCATCCCTCAGCTTTGATGTCTAAGGCTGTGTCCTGCCTTTAGCAAGAATCCTGTCTGGTCAGTTCAGCCAGAAACCCCTACCTTTGATGTCTCTGCTTAGTAATTTTTTCTTCACTAACCTCCACACCCTGCTCCTTGGCTATAAATCCCCACTTACTCTTTTCATATTTGGACTTGAGCTCACTCTGTCTTATTGTGAGAGTGTTGACCCTATTGCAATTGTCTTGAGTTATCTCAACCAAGGCCAGGCTTCCAGCAGTGAAGCTCCTCATCCCCCTGTCCATGACGTCATCACTGGACTTCCTGCAGGCACCACCAGTTCAGCATGTCTATTGCTACAATCATCATTTTGCCCACAGACCTGCCTCTCATGGAGAGCATGAAATGTCGGTTGGATTCGGAAGGAAAGGGCTGCGCTACACGAGTTGCATGGCAGTTGTAGACACCAGCAGAAACCATGCAGTCTACGGAGGAGGAGATTTCTCCCTCTCTGGACCTCACATGGGATGGACTGTGGGTCTCTGCTGGGAGGGGTGTTCGGAGCATCCTGTACACATCAGTTACCTACTGCTGCATCAGAAGCCACCCCGAATCTTCCTGGCTGAAAGCAACATGATGTGTGGATTCTTATGACTCTGGAGCTGTCCGCGGCTCTTCTGCTGGTCTTGTTAGGTTCACTTGGGGGCTGCATTCAGGTGGGGTAGGCTGGAAATGTGCTCAGCGGGGATGGTGAGCATCTCTTTCCAGGCAGTCTTTCACTCTCAAGAAGGTGAGAGGATACTTTTACATGAAGTTGCTGTCCATGATCACATTTCAGGAGCCCACCTCCCAGGAGTGGCCTGGCCCCAGCCATTGCAGCGTATCTATGCCAGTCCACTATAAAGTTGCTATTTTTCACTTTATCATTAACAAATATTGCACAAAGCAATGCTTTGAAATATGATTATATCCTACTTCTTATCAAATTTTCACTTTCTAGCTTTAGCATACAATGATAATTGTTGCTTGAATCAATTGTTATTATGACTGTTGAGAAAAGGTTGTTTCTAATTTCATTATTTGTTCTACATTTATTAATGGCATTCATTCTACTATAAGGAAAATCTCTATTTTCTTCTATCTGCTTATCTGTCTACCTACCTACCTATTTGCCATTTATCTTTCCATAGATCTATCTGACTCGTGGTTTCTTATTTTATTCAATGAGTTACACTCTGTTAGCACTATTTATTCCAATGTGAAAATTATCTCAGAGTTGGCTATTGGGGGCCCCTTTAAGCTGCTTCCTGCATTCTTATGAGATGTTTTCATCATTATTTGAGTCTATTTTTACTTTCTGATGTAACAAGAAGTTCCAGATTTATCTTTCACTTTTCTGAGCCAACCTTAGAATCGGTGGCTAGAATCTGCGGTGAATTTAGAAAGCAAGGCCCAAGTGCAACCTGTGCTCATTGTTCCTGGATGGCCATGAGGCCTCGGTCTGTGCTTCTCAACCTGCGGCAGGAGACACCAAATATGCTTCCCAGAGCACACTTGGTAGTGTCTGGGGACATTTTTGGTTGTCACTACTTGGGAGGAGGTGCTGCTGTCATTTTGGGGATAGAGGTCTTGGATGCTGATAAACATCAGGCAATGCACAGCACAGCTCCCAAAGATAGAGTGCTTAGGCCCAAAATGTCCACAGTGGGGAGGGTGAGGAGCCTTGTTCCAGGCCTCCTCAGTGGGACACAGCTACGAAATCCACACCTGAACATACTCACATGTTGATGTTTATTTCTACATTATCTGTCTATACGTTATAAACCATAAGTTAATATTGACCTCATTTCCAACACTGTGAGATTCATTCTGGTTCTTCCCTTTCCAAAGCTGTGGCTGCTTTCTTTGACAGTTAAAAACTTGGATCCCATCAATTGCCATCATCATGCAGTCAGCCTCTGTATCCTTGGGTTCCACCTTTTTGGATTCAACCAAGTTCAGATAAAAAATATTTTTTAACAAATGCATCTGCACTGAACATGGACAGAGTTTTATCTAGCCATTGTTCCCTAAGCTATACAGCATAACAAGTATGCACATAGCATTTACATTGTCTGAGGAATTATGAGTAACCTAGAGATGATTTACAGTATACAGGAGGATGTGCATGGGTTATATGCACGTTACACCATTTTATATGAGGGACTTGAGTATCCATGGATTTTGGTATAGGAGGGAGGTCCTGGAACCAATCCCTCATGGATACCAATGGATGGCTATATTTACTTAAATTCCTCAATACTAGAATTTACAGAAAGTGAAACAATATTACAGATGAATGTTTCTTAATTTATTTCCACAGGACACTCTTTCTGAAGGTAGCTGATAGGTGTTAGCCATTCCCCTCAAAAATCAAAGTGTAGGAATTTCAGAATAATTGATTAAAGTTTGAAGATAAAAAATCAGGTGGCTTACTGCAGGCATTTTATGAGTTTTAATGAATATTATAATGTGCATTGATAGTTCCAAAAGGAGGCTTTGGTATACAAAATAATTTCAATGTTTGTTGAAGGAATTTTTAAAAATATAGTTAGGAGTGCACATTAACTTTTACAGCTGCATTTGTGCTGCGTGCAGCAGTTTGCAAAATGCAGTTTTAGATCTGTTTCAGTTTGCAACTAGCTCTTCCAGATTTTGCCATGAACATAGTTTTGTGCTTTTAAGGAAATTCAATGCAGGAAAATACCTATTCAGCAGATTTCCTTCATAATAATCCACCTTTGTACAAGACCATGTGTGTGTGACTGCATGTATGTGTGTGATTGGGCGTGTGATTCTATGTGTGTGTGTGAGAGACTGTGTGTATGTGTGTAATTCTCTCTGTGTGTGAAACTGTGTGTATTTGTATGTGACTGTGTGTATGCATGTACTTGGACAAATGGCCAGGCATCAATCCCTCCTCAGGAGTCTGAAAGCTGTCCAGCTGCCCACTACTGGTCCCCTAATGAGCCTGGCTTATCCCCATTCAGCAGCTCCTGCATCCCCCTAGAGCACCCCATTGCCCTTCTCTAGGGTCTCTGAGTTTGCCCTGCAGTATTTGTTATCATCGTCAGGAGCTCAGCAACACTGTAGATTCTTCCTAGGGTAGCAATGCACTGGAGATGGTCCCACTATACCTCCTCTGCTATCTACCTTTGATCACACCCTACTCCAAGGCATCCTCTATTCATGAGACTCCCAGGCCAGGAAGGAAAGTAAAAGCTTTTTATCAACCATATCTGTGCCTCTCTATGTGCTTCCTGTGTTCTAGACACGGGCACACTGTCTACTTGCTCAATGCTGTGGTCCCAGCCCTAGCACAGGGTTCAGTAAGGAATTAGTTGAGTGAATTAATGGATCCTCCAACAATCTTTATGAAATGTGTTTCCATATTTTGCAGATGAGGAACCTGCAACAAAAAGTGTCAAGGCAGAGTCTGATACAAGTGCACAGGACCCCACACTGTGATGTCATCATAGCTGAGCCCTGTCTGGGATCTTGGAGCTCTCCAGTGATGTCTTCTCCGTAAGGGAGGACCTTGGATACATGTGTGCGTTCAGTCAAAAGAGAGGTATGGTGTGCCTGCTGTATGTCAAGAATTATTTTCTCATCAGCAAGAGTACACTTCTCTATTTGCAGATATGTGAAGAACAAAATGACAATGCGTACCAGGTCCTTACCGAACTGCTCGGCACAGAGAAGCCCTGGAGAAAGGGTGACAGTGTTGCTGGTGGAAGCTCTGCTGGCTGGGTTCCAGGACACTGTCTCTGGGACACCCTGTGCTTCCTGCCACCCTCCCTAGGGTGATTTCTTATCCTTCCCTAGTTGCATTTTGATATTTGATCCCAAGCTTTTGTCATTTTTCAAAAGATCCAAAGGTCATCTTAACTCTTGCCATTGAAATGATAGTTGTAACAAATAGTTGTAGAGTTAACACAACCTCACAGATGCTGCTGGCAAGATGTTCACATGACATTATCTCATTCCCACTGAGAAAGTCTCTGATACGTCCATAAAGGCATTTCACCCAATATGTATATTCAGAGTCTTCTATGGTCCAGGGATTGTTCATAGGCACTTTACAGATAATGGGACAAATACAGTATTGCCTCTACCCAGCTTGTAGCCAAATGATATCCTAACCTAGAAAGAGTGACCTGGAAAGACCACTCTGGGGATGTGACATGGGAGCTGCACTCTGCAGGAGGAGAAGCAGCCAGCTGCAGAAACCCAAGGGTGGGGATTTTCTGGCCAAAAAGCAGCATGAACTTACCCTGAGGAGAAAATGATCTTAACCTGTGGAAGCTCCTGAATTGATCATCAAGGACCAGCAGGCAGGAGAGATACAGAGACTGGGTCTGGGGATGAGCAGATGTCAGTTCCTGCCAGGCCATATGCATCATGCTGAATATACTTTATTCCAACTCTAATGAGAAGCCTTTGAAAGGTTTTACCGGGACTATGACATGACACCTTATATGTTATTAGAAGGCTGGCATGGCCGCAAGGAAGGAACAGGCTTCTAGTCGGTGAGAATGGGAGGGGGGAGAACAGTCAGGAGGACATTGCAGTCACCCAGGAAGGGGAGGACAGTGACCTGGGCCTGTGCAGGGGTCGGGAGGTGGAGCACAGGAGACTCAGGATGTCTGTGAGAGGCAGCGAGACAGGACTTGCTGAGGGCTGGGGTGAGGGCATGGTGGGGAGGAAAGAACAGAACTCCAGCCCTGGTCTGAGCACGTGCCATGACAATTACTGAACTAGAGGAGACATGAGGATGAGCAGATGGTCAGCTCTCAGGAAGGAACCTAGAGCTGTCCTCAGGAGATTCTTGGGACATCATGCATGCAAGACTGTGGATTTAAAATGTCAACCCCTGTGCCCAGCCTAGAGGGGCCAGATTTCATTAGAGTGCAGGGGAGGGTCTTCTTCCATTTGCTGATGGACTTCATTATGAATATGGCACCACAATGGCTTTTTATTATAAAATATTTTAAGTACCTATTTGCCAGTCATATTTGGAAAAAGAAAACATTAGCCTTTTTTTTTTTAAATGGAGTCTCACTCTATCACCAGGCTTCAGTGCAGTGGCGCGATCTTGGCTCACTGCAACCTCCGCCTTCTGAGTTCAAGTGATTCTGCCTCAGCCTCCTGAGTAGCTGGGACTACAGGTGTGTGCCACTATGCCCAGCTAAGTCTGCCATTCATGGCATTGAATGTGTCTGAGAAGGATGCCTGAGCTGTGTCAGAGTTGGCAGGAATGGTGGGCTTTTGGGCCCTGAGAGATGGAGAGTATCTGACGGGAACTAAGTGGGAAGAGGCTTGCAGAGTTGGCAACCTCCTCACCCCATGATAAAGGAGGGGACGATATGCTGAAACATCACATGTGAAGATGAACACATCACAAAGAGAATGCCCAAATGTGGCAGATAAATCACAAAGCTACAGGGCAATTCCTGTGCCCGCAGCCACCTGCCCTGTAAATCCTGCTCAGTTCATGAGGTTGCAGAGAACCTCTAGGTTCTGCATGCTCCACTTCACCACAGTGACCACCAGAGGGAAGCATTCACCCACGGATGACCAGCCCTTCGGGTGCCTCTACTCCAGCCTCACCCTGGGGAGCAGGCTCTGAAGGTAACACCGGGGTTGTCATAGCATCTGCCTTGGAGAAAGGGGTTTTGCAAACTAAGCACTCCCTGAGTGCCGTACGGGTTCTGCAGAGGCCCATCTGCTTGGCTCTGTCCTCGCTGCCCTGGGCTACCTGGGCATGTGGGGTTTTATTGATCACAGCAATGGCCAGTAGATGGCACAGCCTCCTGTTCCTGCAGCTCTCCCCAGGGCCCCTGCTGGATCTTTCCAGAAAGAAGAGACAGGCCCAGAAGTGACTCTCTCGGAAGACAAAGACCTGAAGGCAGGTGACAATGAACGTGTGGACACCCCGTGGACAAGTCTGGTTTCTATCTTCTCTTCCACTCTGCCTCCTCACCCCTTTCCTGGTGCTCTCTCTCTTGCTCCCTGCCTCTTTCTCAGACTACCCATCTCCTTCTTTTTCATGGTCATCTTAGTCAGTTGGAGGCGTGAATACCATGGAAAAACCACATTTGCTGCTGTGGTTAAGAAGAACACATGATCCATTAATGAAAAACAGTTTCCCATCCAAGGTGAGGTGTCTGAGGACAAGATTCACCTGAGTCCAGATCTGATGAGCCTGCAAACAGAGGAAAACCCTTAATGATACCTGCTCTGGCCTCGTGCTTATATTCTGCATCGAAGAGCTTTATCTTTTCACATCATATATCATGTCACCACCATCGCCACTATCTCATCAATATCACCATAATCTTCACAACTATTGCCACTTCCATAACCACCATCACTATCACCAGCATCACCACCACCATCCCCACAATCATCACTACCACCATCACCATTATCTTTACCACTATCACCATTGATACCACCCCCATGATCACCATCATCATCATCACCAGCATCATCACCATCACCATCACCACCATGATCACCATCACCATAACCTCAACATCATGGTCATCACCATCATCACCACCATCACCATAATCATCACTACCATCACCATCACTATTATCATCACCGTCACCATTACTGCCACCACCAATACCATCACCATCAACACCAGTACCACCATAATCCCCACCATCACTACCATCTTTACCACCATCACCATTATCACCGTCATCATCACTATCATCACCACCACCATCATCATTATCAATACCACCATCTCTGCCATCATCACCATCACCACTACCACTATTACTACCATCACTATCACCAACTTCACCACTATTACCATCACCACTATTATCATTACAAGAGCTACCATCATCACCACCATTATAACCACCACCACCACCATCCTCACTATTATCACAGTCACATCACCATTATCAATACCAACATTACTGCTGTCATCAACATCACCATCACCACTACCACCATCACCATCAGTATACTCATCATCATTATACACAGCATGAGCACCACTATCATCATCAACACCATCACCATCATTACCATTACCAGCATTACCACCATACCATCATCATCACCTTCAAAACCATCATCACCATCACCATTTTCATCTCCAGCATACCATTCTCATCTCCATCATCATCTTCAGCATCACTGCCAGGTGTCTGTCAGTAGCTGTTCTGCATTGGACATTGTGCCACACCCTTTCTAAACCTCATGTGATTATATAGTCATGCTAATTCTATATTTTATAGAAAAAAAGAAGGTGGTAATTGGCTTTGTAACATGATAGAAGGGTGTGAGAATCTGCTTTCTCTTCTCAGAGCTATCTGCAATCAATGAAAGAGAAGACTCACTTTATTTCTCAGGTCCCACATTGCTGGATCTTCCCTACAGAGGTCTGAGGTGGACATCCACAGTGAAATCTTCACTGGTTTGCTGGTCTCCACCCTCAGATTTTGTTTCTCTGGTTCTAAAATGTTTAGAAACCCATATCCCCTGCCACATGAAGCATTGGCATCTTGCTGTCTGTGGCTGCACTCTTGCTTTTGCCCATGATATAGCCCGGCCTCTAGGGAAACTGGACTCTTTGATGTTCTCCAGACACAGAACTGTCCAGGCTCACATAATTCTTTCTCAAATGTTTGCACAGGTAAATTTGTGGGGATGCTGGGAATTGAAATGTGGGCTGGTAAGTTCTGAGGCAGTGAGAACCAATCAAGGGATGTGGGCAGCTTGTCCTCCTCCCCCAACCCTCTCTGTGGGTTTGGTGTCCTTCTCTGTATTCTCCAATGCCATATTCTCTCATCTGATTTCCACTTGCCTGTCTACCACCCAAAATTCTACACCAAACATTCACTGAGGATGGAGGACTTGGCTCTTTCGCTTTCATTTCTCCAGCACCAGATTTTGTTTCTAGCATAAAATGTATACTCAACAAAGACAGTGGGAGTGATGAAATTAAGACCATTTTATGAAAAGTCTGAAAAACTTTTATAAGTCTTTATTTAGAAACATTAATTTATGGAGAAATTCTCTTGAAAAATTAAAAGAAAAATATTTTATAGAAGTTGCCAGGAACAAAAAGAAAATTGCTTTGTTTTCCTTCTAACAGACAGGACCCTCAGCTGCAGGTCTGTTGGAGTACCCGACTGTGTGAGGTGTCAGTCTGCCCCTGCTGGGGGCTGCCTCCCAGTTAGGCTGCTCGGGGATCAGGGGTCAGGGACCCACTTGAGGAGGCAGTCTGCCCGTTCTCAGATCTCCAGCTGCCTGCTGGAAGAACCACTGCTCTCTTCAAAGCTGTCAGACAGGGACATTTAAGTCTGCAGAGGTTACTGCTGTCTTTTTGTTTGTCTGTGCCCTGCCCCCAGAGGTGGAGCTTACAGAGGCAGGCAGGCCTCCTTGAACTGTGGTGGGCTCCACCCAGTTCCAGCTTCCGGGCTGCTTTGTTTACCTAATCAAGCCTGGGCAATGGCAGGCGCCCCTCCCCCAGCCTCGCTGCCGCCTTGCAGTTTGATCTCAGACTGCTGTGCTAGCAATCAGTGAGACTCCGTGGGCGTAGGACCCTCCGAGCCAGGTGCGGGATATAATCTCGTGGTGCGCCGTGTTTTAAACCCGTGGGAAAACCGCAGTATTCGGGTGGGAGAGACCCGATTTTCCAGGTGCCGTCCATCACCCCTTTCTTTGACTCAGAAAGGTAACTCCCTGACCCCTTGCACTTCCCAATGGAGGCAATGCCTCGCCCTGCTTCGGCTCGCGCACGGTGCATGCACCCACTGACCTGCGCCCACTGTCTGGCACTCCCTAGTGAGATGAACCCGGTACCTCAGATGGAAATGCAGAAATCACCCGTCTTCTGCGTCGCTCACGCTGGGAGCTGTAGACCGGAGCTGTTCCTATTCGGCCATCTTGGCTCCTCCACCTAAAAGAACTCTTAGAAGAGGTTAATATTTTGAACATGACCTGATCAGGGGAGTTCTTTGCACTCCTCTAAAGATCCAGTGGCTTCGGGACACAGCTCACTGCCCATCTCTTGGCCCAGAAGAAGCACCTCCACACTCTCAGTTTCCCTGCCTCCTGCTCCCCTCCAAGAGAGCAGACACACAGGGAGATGGTGGGGAGAGCCCTGTGCAGAGCCATGACTTCAACCCAAACTTCCCCAAGGAAGAAAGAATTGTGTCAGAAAAGGGAATGATTTACACGAAGTCAGCTGTTCACTGTATGCCTAGGTGGTGGTTGCTTGCGTGAAAAGAAATCTCTTATCCACGTGGAAAATTATGAGCACCTCGCTGCATGGAAGACTTTTCCACCAACCACCACTCCTGGGCACCTGCTGCTCTGCCCTCTGCACCTGTCTCCCAGCAAAAGCCTGAATCACTAAGCACACCCTCCTCCAAAAGGGTGAGGCCCAGACTTACATCTCCCCAGCTCATGGCCTCCTGGGCTCTGCTTCATTCCTACATCCCAAAGATTCTGTTAAATCCCATCAGGGTGGAGAGGAAATGGAAGCAGATGCTTCCTACTGTCCCTGTCAGACCATTCTCCTCCTGGCTTTCTAGGGTAGCATATGGGGTGCTGGCCTCAGGGCTGTTTGGGCAGATTTCCCTTTGGCATTTTACCCTCACTGTTCATGGCAGCAGCCCTCGCTCACTGCAGCTCTAGGCATGGAAGATATTTGAGAGCCCTGCCCCAGAGGCACTGGCCGTGAGGGCTGCACTCCTCTGTCTTGAAATGGCAAAGGGAAGGGCTGTGCAGGACGGGCTATATCTTAGTGGATTTTTATGACACAAATATCCACTATTCTATAGATTGATGCTGACAAGAAAAGGATGTGTTCTATTTATTAAATAGAACCTCCTTGGAAAAAGAAGAGAGTCCACTGCATGGCAGTCCTGCTTGTGTTTTAACTTCTCCATCCCTAACATTAAGCTTGATATGGGGACTGGTTTTAAATTCAAGTCCAGATAATGGACCTGTGGGCGCGAATTATTAAAACCTTCATAGGGCACCACCTCCCAGCATGGGCTGCACCCTCCCAGAACGGATGACAGCAGGCGCTGCTTTCTCTGTGATCTTGCCCATCCTTGGTCTGGTTGGCATTTCTTCCAATCACTTACACACACACACACACACACAAACACACACTTTTGGACTTTGTTTCCATGTAGGGGCCTAAAGTCTCCTATGGAAAGAAGCACACATCGATTGCTATATGTTTAGTGTCTAGGGGATTTGATGAGAGCAGCTCAGTCCCTGGAGTCTGCTCAATTCTGCAAGCATAGATGGAATCTACGGCCTGGTGAGCTCCACTGAGGCCTGGCCCCTGGCTGTGGATATAGCCAGCCCCCTCCTCCTGGTCTGACCAGGAGCTCAGACCAAAACAGCAGCCCAGCTTCGCGGGCAGCAGCCTGGGCCCACTCCTCTCCCTGACCCCCTCACCAGGGGCTGCTGCAGCTGAAGGCCTGGGTTCCGAGCCCCTGGCTGCTCTCTCCCTGCTCTGAGGCTCAGGTCTCCTATAGCAGCAGCTCCCCTGACAGCCTTGCTGTGGCCATGTCAGCTCCCAGATACTCCTCTGATCTCCACACCAGCAGGACAAGGAGGTTTCATAAAGGAACTGCAGAAACCTTTCTGTGTGCACATCCCCGGACAGCCAAGAACTCAGAGGGAGGCGATGCTACTGTTTAATTGCAGGAAGTGGGGGGCTGTGAGAAGCAAGAAAAAAGGAGCAAGGACAGAGCCCCCTGCTGAGCAACAAAGGCTTCCTGCTGCCTTCTCTTTTGCCTCCTGGTGCAGGCACATGGGGAGACCTCCCCCAGGGTGGGGGCCACCAGTCCAGGGGTGGGAGCACTACAGGGGGTGGGAGTAGGAGGTGGTCAGTGCGGCTGGCCTTGCACAGACCCCTAGGCTTTCCCACACCTGGATTTCACCAGGGACATTCTGTCCTTCAAGGGAACTTCGTAGATCTGGAAAGAGCAGAACTGTTTCTGTGAAAGGAAAGAGAGGGGGACGATCAGTGTGGGTTGCAGTTAAATCGGAAGACACCCGGGTATATCATTTCAGAGTGGGGGCAAGGACAGATCCAGGTGAGACACTGGGTTCTCACCCTCCCCAGCTGAGTCCCAGAGCACTGAGCCTGACTGCACACTGACTGTTCCATCACCCCTCTCAAGGCTCCAAGTCACCAGGTGGCATTGGGCCCCCACCCCAGCCTGCAGGATTCCTGCCCCAGCATAACCCTAGCTTGTGCATGGCCTCGGGAGCCCCAAGGGTACAGGGCAGGGGGAGGTGGCTCACTGCCCCCAGCTCCTTCCACCTCCAGCACTCAGGCCAGCACTAAGAGGGACCAGAGGGAAGAACCCAGGGAACTGGAAACTGTAACTCAAAAGGGTGGTGAGGAGATGACAAGGAGAGTGTGGCTCTCCCCTGAACAGAGACCTCACAAGAAATCCTGGGTTCTTAGAGAAGCTGGTGTTGGGTGAGCTGGGGCAGGTCCGGGGCTTCACTACTAACAGGCATTTAATTCCCTCTAATCTGCTCAGAGAGGCTGTGGCTGTGGGCAGGTGCATGAGGCTGGGATTAGACAGAGCCCCTTCTCTCTGACCAGAACCCAGCCCTCCTCCAGTCCAGCAGGCAACACCCCAAAGCACACAGGGTGGAGCTCCCAGTACCCCCATTCCCAAGCTAAAGCCCTCTTAGCAAATCAAATTAATCACCTGTCTCCACACCACCCCATCTGCACACACATAGGCATCTCCATAAGCTCACCCCAACCCTCACCCACACAGATCTATGCATGAAGCCACATGCATACTCCCTCAAACATCCATCTACCCACATACACACACACTCTCATGTACTTCCCACATGTGGGCACACACATGCTCCATTCCACATACACCCATATACGCATACCACCCCCACATACATGTATGTACACATATAACTCCACATTCACACACATGCATGCCCCTCACAACAGGCACCTGCACATGTGTGCACAAACCCACATGCATCTCCACAGGCACATGCACACACCCATGCATGCATGGCTTTCATGCATCTGCACTCATGCTCCATTCCCTTCAAAACATGTGCAGGAGCAGACACACACACACACATACCACTCACACCCTTCTGCACTGCCTGACATCCCTGACCCACATCAGTCACATACCTCCTTCAACTGTGACTGGTCACTGAAGAGACAGTTGTCCAAGTCTGGCTGAGACTTAGTGCATGTGGTTAGGTCTATCTTCATATCAAAGAAGTAGCTCACCCAGCCCACATCTACAAGCACGAAAGAGCAGGGTGCATGGGAAGGAAGCACACTGTCAGTTCCGTGCACACACAGGCATTTCACTGTGATTGAGTCACTGGGTTTGCCTGGGGCTTCATGCCTGCCTTTCTGAACCGCCCACACTGTCACCCACAAGACACACACACTGGCTGGCAGTGGCCCCGGGCACTAGGCCTCCCTGATAACTTGTTTTCTCTAAGTAACTGAAACAAGGTGTCTCATGCAGCCCAGTAGGAGGAGAAGCAAGGGCAGGGCAGATGGAAACCAAGGCCTAAAACCCCCTTCATTGGATTCAGGAATAGAAGGCACAGCTCTGAGGAGCCAGCCAGGGTGGGGCAAAGAAACAGTCCTGGCACCAGGTTTGCAGGGCGGGGTCTAAGCAGCAAGTGAATGCTCTTTCCCACAGCAAAGGATTAACTGATTTCTGCTACCTGTGGCTCAGAGGCCAGGGACACTGGACCTGTCCTGGGAAGGCTGTCACCTGATGATGAAATTTCTGCTAACTTCCAGGTCCTGGCATCCAGCCCATAGAGCATGTCATTCCCTCTATTAACCTAGATTTATTTATCCTTCATATACAGCAGGAAATGAGAGGCTTCACACGCACAGATGTTTTAGGCCAATAACATATTGTCTCTGTAGGATCTCCATTCTAAGTGTGTCGTTGGAAGCAATATTTCTAAAGTGAGCAGCACACCTGCATGTCTTACATTTGTGATTGCAGAGTGGAATTGAACCCTTTTCCCTGCACAAGGCCTCCTCCAGACATGAACTGTGAGAACTGTGAAGCAGTGTGAGACGAGGAGCCCCGGGGACCACGTGCAAGTCCTGAGATCCCTCTGGTGTCAGTTTGCTCACTGTAAAACATGCTCCAGGGCCCAGTGATCCTTATCATCCCACGTGAGTGTCACACTTGAGAGAGGGGTGCAGGCCAGCAGGGATCCTGGCAGCAGGGAGTGCCCCTCCTGTGCAGGGAGAGGGCCCCAGCTGACAGCTGCAGGAGGAGAAACGGGGCTGGTCTGGACTCCTCTGAATTTCCAAGGGAAGGTGGAGGAGAGCCAAAGGCTGTGTCACTGTTTGTTGCTGTGCCATGGGATGCAGGTCAAAATGGAACCAGTAGCCCTGCTGAAGCTCCCTCCCGACCTGACCCCCTCCTCCACTATGCTGGGTGACTGCTGTCCTCATCTGGCTGAGGTCTGATGCTATGTCAGCTGGCAAAAGCAGGGTAAGGCGTGCTCCACCCCAGAAGGAACTCAGCTGCCCTGGGCTGTCGGGGGTGGTCAGCCAGCCTGAGGGTGAAGGCCACTCGCCCTAGGGGGTTGTGCCCAGGGGTGTGACTTTGGGAGGGAAGCAGGGCTCTGCAGGACAAGGAGCTAGGCTCCGGTGTGGCCCCTGCAGAGAGGACTCAGGGAGGAGGATGAGCCTTATGGCCTGGATCTCATCCTGAGCAGCACCAAGCCCACCCAGAGCCAGCATAGTCTCTATCCACACCTGCTGGACCCTGGGAAATGCCACGGTCATGGCACAGACCCAGGAGCTGATGCAGGTTAAAGGAGGCCAAGTGGACAGGACAGGGCTGAGCTCATGCACTCATGGCCCGGGAGTGTCCTAGGGCATGAAGGCTGTCAACAGACAGTCAGAGAAAGCTGAATGAGTCTGAGCATTAGATCATGAATGTGTCAGTGCTGATTTGCTGGGAATTCTCTTGGGGGTAGGGGGCAAATCTGGCTGGGACTCAGGACCCCTTGGGTGGTGGCATCACCCACCTGCTGTTGGGCTGGCAGCACCTGTGGGGTGACTGTAGTGTTCATCATTCCCTCCTTGTTGTACTCACTGATGGCGAAGTCCAGGGCATGCTGCCATCTGTCATCATTAAGGCCTGCGTCACAGATGTCACTTTGAATGATCTTTCTATCCAGAGCTGGGGCACTCTAGGCTAGGGCCACAAACAGGGCAGCCAGCAAGGGCAGTGGAGTGTGCAGGGGCCACGTTGTGGTCTGCTTGGACAAGGACAAAGAGTGAGAAGGGGGAAGTGCAGGAGAGTGAAGGGGCATGATCCTGAGGCAGGGAGCCCAGACCAGCAGGCAGCTGTGCATTAGGATAAATGGATAAAAGCAAGACAGCCTGGGGGCCCCCAGCCCCACGTCCTTCCATGCCCTGCCCCTAGATTCTCCCTCTCTTTCTGCCCCTCCTCCTTTTCCTTTGTCTCCCATTCCATCTCCCCTCACCTCTCTCCCTGCCTAAGTCCCCCTGTTCTTCCAGGCCCTTCTCCTCCATCTCCCCCTCCTCCTAACTCCTCTCTCCAATCCCCAGCTCACTTCAGTCTTGCCCTTCCTTCCCAGTGCTCCCAAGATTGGGTCACCCTGGTCTCCAGAAAGGTGACACTGCTGTCTGTGTTGTGAAACAAGGTGACCTTCTACTTCCTTAGAAAAGGGAAAAATAAAAGGCTTGGCATCCTGGGGTCTTCAGATGTCAGGGAAATCTGAGAGCACTTGGTGAAAGTTGGGAATCCCTGGCGCAGGGAGACTATTTTAAACACTCCTGGAAGACCTTGTCCATTCCCTGTTCTGGGGAAATTCTTTGCCAAACATAAAGGAATTAACCTTTTGGGAAAAAGTCACTGGGTTCTCTTTTCATAACTCATTATTTAATAAACAAACCTGTCACCAACTTCTCCCAGCACCATGTGGTCTAGAGCTTGGGATGGAGCCTGGGTGACTGAGCTATGGACGTGACATTGCAGAGCCGCTGCCCAACAGATTGTGACATGAACCCATGAGCAATTTTCTGTTTTCTAGGAAACACATTGAAAAAAGAAAAGAGAAACTGGTGAAAATAATTTAAAGAATATCTCTTTTTTAACGTTATATATCGAAAATATTATTTCAACACATAGGAACAACAATTATTAATAAGAGTTTACATTCTTTTGGGTATGTGTAAGTCTCTGAAATTTTTACACTTAGAGCAAGTGTCATCTTGGACTGGCCCCATTTCCAGCATCCCATGGTCACCTGTGGCTGGTGGCTGTGGAACTGCACAGCCGAAGTTAGGGTGTGTGTGGAGATGGGGAGCAGTGATCAGATGAGGGGAGTAGATCTGTTCTGCAGGAAGTGAAATAGAATGGAGGGTGGAGAGAGATGGGTGCCACCGGACCCTGGTCAGGGAGGTCTCTATGAGACTGGAAAGGTGAGAAGCCCTGTTTAGACAGGAAACAGCTCCAGGCAGCAGGAACAGCCAGTGCAAAGGCCCTGAGGTGGGGCTGAGTGTGCCTGTTCCAGGAAGAGGAAGCCCCTGGAGGGAACGTGAGCAGGGAAGGGAAGGACCTGGAGTCTCACAGTAACTGGGGGTGGGGCTGAGTGGAAGGTGCAGGGAGACCCCCTGGCAGGTGGTAAGAGTTGGCAGTACAGGGATCAGCAGCCACGGGATGAATGTGGGAGCCACACTTCTGGCTCCTTTCCTCTCTTCACTGCTTGGAAAACTCATCTGACTTTATGACATTACAGTGAATGAGGTTGGATTTACATACAATATAATGCCCAATTGCAAGTGCCCAACTTGGGAGATTTCATAAATGCATATACCTGTGTTACCACTTTGTCCAGACCTGTGACAACTGCCTTGCCCCAGATGGTATCCTCTTGCCTCTCAAGCCCACTCTCGTGCCCACCCCACCCTGGTAGCCCCTATCCAGCCCTATAGACTCCTTTGTTACCTGTCCTTGAGCTTCCCAGGAATGGAGTCCTGCAGAGCGAGCCCATGTGTGTCTTTGTCCTTTGCTCAGCGTGGCTTTCCAGCGAGCCCTGAGTTGCTTCATTGCCAGGATTGTGAGTTCTCCTTCTCCCCAGACGAGGAGATGGGTCAGCTGGGTGCTCTGTGGGGTGACAAAGTCCCCAGCTCGGATGGCTGCGGGCCTGGGCTGGAATGTGACTCCAGGAGTAGGGAGGGTGGAAGGAGGCTCTGAACAGACAGCTGCTCCCTTTGTTCTCTCAACCCCACCCTCCATGCCTGAAGGTGACCCTGTAGCAAATCCCTTATGGTGAAGTGGCAGCCTTGGCCAGAAACGCCAGGAAACCCTGGGCCTTTGCCAGGCACCCAGAGGACTCTCCTGGGAGTGGTGGAGGTGAGGGTTGGCCAGTGTCAGCCCAGACCTGCTGTAATCCTGGGTCTCAGCCATGGCTGGGGCTGGATCAGCAGGAACCTGGCAGTGGGAACAATATTACTTACGGATGTTCATATTCAGTGTTAAGATTGGGAAACTTGTTACCCAAGGCCCAGTGACCCTCTCACCCACTGTGAATCCAGCACCCCTAGAAAAGCCGTGCACCCCAGCAGATACAGTAGGAGGCCCAGGGATGGTGTTTACTGCTGGGTGAGGGAAGGAAGGCCCTCAAACAGGGCAGCGCATGATGCCTCCTAGTTAGACAAGTAAGACTGGGAGCGCCACAGATAAGAGAAAGAGGGGTCAGCCCCTGGCCAGGTACTTCCAAGCACAATGGTCATCTCCCAAGTGTGGGGGTTGGTTCTTCTCTGTGGCCCCCAGCTTCTTGAAGCCACTGGGGCTCCAATCTCAGGAAGATGTGTTGTACAGAGGGTAAGATTAAATAATCACAAATCTCCTATCTTCTATCACTAGGAAGAAGGTGCAGGTCACCCAGATAGGGGGAGGGTAGTGGTGAGTGGAATGTGGGGGAAGAGGGGCTGGAGTGCTGACCTGCACCCCTGAATGTGATGACATTACCTGTAGTCATCCTCTGTCAGGACACTAGCATGTGCTGCAGGGAGGGCCAGCTGTCCTGATCAATGACTGCTGTAATCCTAAAAGGACAGACAGCATTGGTGGGCACTCTCAGGAGCTACGGGAGCCACGTCCAGTGCGGGTGATGGGAAGTGGAAGGTTAGGGTAGCTGGACAGCTGCTCCAGATGTTTGGTGACCTTAGGTAAATGTTTTGCCTTCTCTGCATCATGCAGCTGGAGAGGTGGGCGGCTTTGTAAATAGTAGTGTCTGACAGTTCAGAAGCAGCAAGATAAGCGGGCTTCAGGAGTGACATTTAAGCATGATTGAAAATGACTCAGTAGCCTGATGTGGTGGTGCACCTGTAATCCCAGCTACTGGGGAGGCTATGACGGGGGATCCCCTCAAGCCCTGTAGTTCCAGACCAGCCTGGACAACATAGGGAAACTGTGCAGCATAGATCCCATCTTAAAAAAAAAAAAAAACATGACACAGCTGTGTATGCCTTGGTTCCTGTAACCTACAGCTTCAAGGACAAGGTAATAGGGACCCAGAGAGAAACAATGGACCCAGGACTGAGCCTGGGGCCTCCAGCACCCATGTAACCTGGAGGAGTCCAGCTGCCCAGGAGGGGGCATGTTTCCCTTCTGCCAGGTGATGAAAAAGAAAGCTGTGTTCTCCCAGGCTGTGTGGGGTACTATTGATCTCATGATCTGAATTAGTAGAGTGAGAATTTAGGTGAGTAGCAGAAGTTCTCTATAATAAATAAGCAATAATAAGTGAACACTAAACAATGCTATAATAAATCATCAAGCACATAAACATCTACTAAAGGTGCAAGTGGTCAGGACAAGTTAGCCAAGAGTTGAGATTCTGCACATTTGGGTTTTGAGAAATTAACATTCAGCATCTATGGTAGGAGCTTGGACTGAGCAGCCACTTGATTTGCTGGTTTCTCAAAGGGGAAGCCCAGAAGCTTCCTTTATGGAGTGCCTGGAGTTCTCTGGGGTCAAGCCTTCCCTTACACACACCCTCCCTCCTTCTCCCTCCCCACCAGATGCTTCTAGACCATGGGCCAATGTTGGTATCTCATTTGGTTTTGAGATGATGCCACATCATTGGGAAACTGTGATACTCGTGTGGAAGGCTGCTGACAGCCCTGGGCTGCAGAATGCAGGGGACTGGCCTCGAGGGAAACAGATGGCTCTGAGGGGGAGAGCAATCCCCTTGGCATCTCTGGGTGGTCAGACTTTCTTATCCTGTTTGGGTCACTGCTGGGATTTCCCTGTCACTGTTTGTGTAACCTTAAATATCAATTCCTTTAGCAAAGTGCAGTGACTGTGGAGAGTGGTTCCTGTTCCTGGTTGGAATCCTGTTCAACTCAATCACTGAGTGCTGGAGCTGGAGCCAGAGGCCATCAGGACAGCCCTGCCTGCTCCTGTGGCCCTGCCTGCCCACTCCTCCTGTCACAGAGGAGCTGGATCCAGTGATAAGACTCACCTTGACCAAACCTTAGTTAAGCTCATCTGAGCCGCCTTCTTCCCTCGGCCTCAACCCTAGTCCCCAGCCACTACCTCCTGCTCTTGCGAGGGCTGCAGTGCCCAGGTTTAGGAAAGAATCCTGCTAAGTCAGTTCAGAAAGAATCCCCCCACCCTTGGTATCTGATCACCCTCAACATCTGACCAAATTCCTCATTTCTCAACTTTGATGTCTAAGGCTTTGTCCTGCCTTTAGCAAGAATTTTGTTAGGTCAATTTAGCGAGAAACTCCCAACTTTGATGTCTCTGCTTAGTAATTTTTTTTTAATCTATTAACCCTGCTCCCTGCTCCTTGGCTATATATCCTCACTTGCCCTTTTTATATTCATAGTTGAGCTCTCTCTCTTTTATTGTGAGAGTGTTGACCCTATTGCAATTGTCTTGAGTCATCTCAACCAAGCTCAGGCTTCCAGCAATGAAGCTCCTCATCGCCCTGCCCATGATGTCATCACTGGATGTCCTGCAGGCACCACCAGTTCTGTATGTCCATTGACCATCATTTTGCCCATAGACCTACCCCTTGACTAGTGTCCCCATCTGTGTTAGTAGCCCCATCCTTGCCCATGGCTGTGACAAGAGATATATTTGTGACAAGACAAGATATTCATTCTCTTGGTGCTTCTGTTTCCTGATTTGTAAAACAGGAATGACAATGATTACAACAGGCTGTGTAATAAGGAACTGCACGATCTCATTGGCCTATGGCAATGACCAGTTATTTTGCTCACATCTGCAGTCCAACTGGGAGTCACTGACCTGGAATGGGATTGTCTGAGCTGGCTCTGCTCCACCTCTGTGATCCTTCCCCAGGGAAATAGCTGACATTTTTCATATTCTCGCATGGCAAGAGCAGGGTGCAAGAGGGCAAGCTGAATTGCACAAATTTGTTTCAAACTTCTGGTTACTTCACACCTTTGGTTAAACTCCTTTGGTTAAAGCAAATCACATGGCCCAGCCCAAAGGAAGTGGTGCAGAAGTGCACTTTGCCATGGAGAGTGGGGTACAGGGAATGAGTATTTTGAACAAATACTCAGATTTAGTGTCAGGAAAACTAAATCAAATGCTTGTGAGGTGATAGTGCAGTGCCTGACATATCTATTGATTGATCAATTGATCTCATCTATCTAATCTATGTATATATCTATGTATCAAATCTATGTATCTGTCCATATATCATGTTTCCACTCTATTCCTCATCTTTCCCCAGACAATAATAATTAAAGTCCTGTAAAATTCTCTGAGTTGTATTTTCTTTCTTTCTTTTTTTTTTGTCCTTCACATTGCCACAGCTATGAGAACACTCATGGATGTCTTGTGACTGTCTGATCTTTGAGGAATCTTCACTCTACTCTGTACCTCCACTCCTGTGCTGTCCTACCCACCACAGCAAATCAGATTGTGATCCTCGGTTCACGGCCTCCCATGGCTTCCAAGTGTCCTTAAATTGAAACTCTGATGAGTACTTGGCATCTAAACCTGCCCCTACCCTCCCTTGTGCATCCTGCAGGCAAGTGGGCTCTGGCCTGGCCTGAACTTTGGGCTGAGAGTCTGGACTGTTCTGCACCTAGAAATTTGCTCACAATCCTGAGTGCACCTGGTCCTGCACCTGTTTAAGATTTTTTGAAAGGCTCACCCTCCAGGGGCAGCTTGATGGGTTTGATAGTTCTAGTGCTATAGAAAGAGGATGCAAGCCGGTGAGAAGGCAGATGGAGAGCATGAAATGTAGGCTGGATTCAGAAGGAAAGGGCTGCCCTCCAGTCGCCCCATGGCAGTTGCAGACACCAGCAGAAACCACAGTCTATGGGGGAGGGGATTTTCCCTCTCTCTACCCCACATGGGGTGGACTGTGGGTCTTTGCTGGAAGAGCTGTTCAGAGCATCCTGTATGCATTACCTGCTGCTGCATCAGCAGCCGCCCTGAATTTTCCTAGCTGAAAGTCACGTAATGTATGGATTCTCACGACTCTGGAGCTGTCCGCGGCTCTTGCGCTGGTCTTGCTGGGTTCACTCGCGGGCTGCATTCAGGTGGGGTAGGCTGGGAATGTGCTCAGCAGGCACAGTGGGCATCTCTTTCCAGGTGGTCTTTTAGCTTCAAGGTTAGAGGATGCTTTTACATGAAGACGAGTTCCAAGATCTTATTTCAGGAGCTCAGCGCCTAGGTGTGGCCCGGCCCCAGCCACTGCAGACTCCTGCCAGCCGTTGTCTCATTCATCAAAGCAGGTCACGTGGCAAGCCCAGACTCAGAGTGGGCGGGGCCTCACAGAGTGAGAGGCGAGGTCCCGTGCATTGTGGGTGTTTCCTGTGTCTACCTCCGCTCCCTGCACAGAATCCAGGAGAGAGATGTAAGCCTGGACCAGTCTGATGTCAAATATACAGATTTTTATAGATGGCTGTTTGAGGAAAATTTGGCTTCCTGTAATATCTGGATTGAGATGAGGTGTCCAGAGGAAGGCACTGAAGCTCAGGAGTCAGGAGCTGAGTTTACCCCGTCCCTCTCCAGGTTGGCTTAGAAAGTTCTAAATATCTGAGAAATAATCAAACAAAAATAGGGTAGCCAATATGGGAGTCCCCAGTCCTGCTTCTGTTGTTTCTCTCCTGCATCACGTCATCGAAACTAAAGGTGGATTCCAGCTTCTTTAAATATTGTTTTCTTACCTAAAGCAGTAGCCCTTCCTAGGTCCTTCTCATGCCCTTGTCCTCTCTATTTTTCAGCATGTCACTTTCTGGTTAGGGCATGGTGTATGAAGGAGAGCTGGGCTCTTCTTCCCACATTGCTTTGCTGTTCTGATATAATGTTTGGGTCCAGCACCTCAGCAGTGAGGAGAGCACACAGGCCATCAGGATCACTTATGTGTATCTGGGAAGAGTTAAATGCTGTCTTGTGTCTCCCAGATATGGGCACCAGTCAGGAATTGCTAAAAGGAAACAATTAAACCTCTTGTTTCTAGTCTTTCCAACAATTACTTTATGAGATAGTTTGAATATACACCCCCATCAAATCTCATGCTGAATTCCAGTCCTGTGTTGGAGGTAGAACCTGGTGGGAGGTGTTTGGGTCATAGTTTCTGATCCCTCATGGCTTGGTGTTGTCCTCACAATAGTCAGTGAGTTCTCTAGAGATCTGGTTGTTAAAAGTGTATAACATCTTCCTCTAGGTCTCTCTCTTGATCCTTCCCTTCGTCCTGTCTATCTAGAAAGAGGGACCAGGAAAGGTCACTCTGAGGATGTGGCATGGGAGCTGGACTGTGCAGGAGGAGAAGCAGCCAGCTGCACCAAACCAAGGGTGGGGTGTTTCTGGTCAAGAACAGCATGAACTGACCTTGAAGCAGAAATGATCTTAACCTGTGGAAGCTCCTGAATGGAGTGTCAGGGACCGGCAGGCAGGAAAGGTAAGAAGACTGGGTTTGGTGGATGAGCAGATGTCAGTTCCCACCACGAGGAAGAACTCGTATTTTATTCAAAATGTAATGAGAAGCCTTTGAAATGATTTACTGGGACATAGCATGACACCTTATATGTTATTAGAAGGCTGACATGGCCACACAGAGGGAAAAAGCTTTTAGTCAGTGAGAATGGGAGGGTGGAGAACAGTCAGGAGGACATTGTAGTCATCCAGGAAAGGGAGGACAGTGACCTTGGCTGGTGCAGTGGCCAAGAGGTGGAGCACAGGAGACTCAGGATGCCTGTGAGAGGTGGCATGGCAGGACTTGCTGAGGGCTGGGGTGAGGGCGCAGAAGGAAGGAAAAAAACAGAACTCTAGCCCAGGCCTGATGACAGGGCAGGAAAATTACTAAACTTGAGGAGATCTGAGGATAAGCAGATTGTCTGGGCTTGGGCCTCAGGGAAAATTTGAGAGCTATCCTTAGAGATTGTTGGGACATCATGTGTGTAGAACTGTGGATCTCAAATGCCAGCCCATAGATCTATTACTGAAGTGCCAGGGGCTTAGTCTAGGATTCATTGCTTGCAGCACAGGAAGCCAAACACTGAGACAACAAGTATTGTCAAGGAAGAAGGCTGTAATCAGGTGCTACAGCTAAGGAGATGGAAGATCAGTCTCAAATCCATCTCCACATATGACTAAAATCAGGGATTTAAATAGCAGGGGAGAAATGTGCTCACATTCAGGAAAACAGGATTAGGGAAGAGTAAGGAATAGGAAATTGTAAGCAGGAATCATGATGGGTGAAGGTCCTGGCATCTCATTGTCCAGATGCTGTGATCTGGTGTCAGTTCCCTGATGCTATCTGGGAGGCCTGAAGTCTGATTTCCTGAGCAAGGAACTCAGAGAAGACACATGTGAATTTCTCAAGTTTTAAGACTGAAAGGGTCAATTTCTGTGTTTATTCAAAAGAAACCATAAATATCAGTTCTATGGGACAGTTGGGCCAGTTTCAACCCCCTTCTATTTATCGATTTCCAAATCACAGGGGATCTGTTCATTGATCTTTCTGACTGCCTCATGCTGAAGACAAGGGTTGTAGGATAGGGGCTAAGAGCCAGCCCATTTCTGGGGGCTATTTTATGCTCAGCAGTGCAAAGAGCAAGACCTATTTCTAGGTAAGATTTGTCTCTTGGCAACTGGGGTCCCCATGGCCACAAGTGAGTTTGCTAAGTTGGCGGGGCGTCTTAGAACTTTATTTTGTCCCATACTATTGCTGGAGTGGTGTACTACACTTCCTGCCATGGTTCATCCTGTTCCTCAGTGGAAAGCCTATGGCCAAGGGACTTACAGTCAAGAGACTTCCAGCCAATTAAATGTTCTAGGCCAGACAGCAATGGAGCTGGGCAGCTTCTCATAACCCCTCAAACACCCTTTAAGTAACTTAAGAGCTAAAAACTAAAACCCTAAAAGCAGGGTTGCAGAATTTCTTGTGAGTCAAAAGGAATTTCCTTTGCCATTTAAGGGGCCACACCCTGACCTGGGAGGCCCAGCCCCCCAGGCTCCCAAGCTGAGTTGTGTCTTCAGCATTGGCCAAGAGTAGTGAGTTCTTTTAAAGGTCTATGTAAGGACACACACAGCCACCAAAAAATAACATATGTAACTAAACGTATCCCTCAGAATCAGCCCTTACAATCTCACATGCTCAGCTCTTCCACAACAGTGCCTGGGCCTAGAAGGACTGAATTGTTCTAATTTCTGGCTCTGTGTCTCATGAAAGCAGTTCATTTTGATTGCCACCTTCTCCTGACTCTGAATATGAGGCTTTGACTAGTGTCAGTGTTCAACATTTAGCAAGAGTTGATGCCTTTTTCAGACCTAGGAGTCAAAGCCCTATAACTTAACAGTACAAGGATTAGTTAATAGGACGTTTATCAAAGATGCTAAAAGGCTCAAGACAGTTGATCAAAACAGAATCATAGGTCATTGTAAAATAATAGTTATTCATTTAACCAAAGTGATCACCAAAAGACTTTAAAAGCAATGTAGAAATAAAATTAGAGTAAAGGGGCACTCTACCCATAACATACAGATAGATGACTTTTGCTGTAAAAATAAGTTTCTGTCTACAACACAAAAGATCAAGTATACTATATACAGTGTGATAAAAACAGAAGCCAAAGCTTAATGAAATGTTTATAGACATAAAAAATAATATTTAGAAATATGTGCTTCCATTTACTAATACTGCAGAAAGTTCCATCATTCTCTCCAATATGTCATAAATTAAAACACTGTGATTTTGTGTCTAGTGGTTACTGTCTGCAGCACTTCAAACCACCGTGTTAAAGTGGTTAGGTTACTTCTTGCATCTGTCTAATTGCTAACATTGTCATGGCTGAATTATGACCAAAAGCATAAAAAATGTGATAGGCCCTATGCCAAACGTATCCAAGTGAGACAATTTAGTTTTTTCTCCGTCGTTAAAAATGGTAATAAACACAAATATCAGTTTTGGAAATTTAGGATGAGGATAAATAATCTCCTTTCACTTAAATATTGAACAACAAAACAGAAACAAAGCAACAACAAGCACATGATAATTTATTTTCAGCTATTTTAAAAGAGCATCATCACACACTTTCAAAATTGGTTTCTAGATAGAGTACTGACAGCTGATTAGGTAACTTTCACCATTAGAAGTCTTGTACATATTTTGTTTTCAAGCACACACAAGAAGGCCCAACAGTGATAAGAGGCATGGGATCCAAAATCACTAGAAAGTGTAACTTCTTAAAAATTACCACTTAACCAGTGAATGTCACTTAGTTTTAATAATGGTAAACACAACGGAAGTAGTTTGAGGGAAATCCCAGTCAATGTAACTTCCTCCAGGACATGGCCAATCTTTGTGAACATAAAACTTTGTACCCATGTCACAGTTTCTCCTCATTACCTAAAGGGAAAGATCTGAAACCAACTCAAATTATCAATTGAATTATCTTGGAAATGAACACCATTTAAACATTTTTACTCTCACCTACTTTTCCAAATAACAAAATAAATAATTATTTCTGTTCAGAACTTATAAAAATGAGTTTATTTTTGGCCAGAAACCTCAAAGCTCTTATAGCTCTCTAGGTTATCAGAGGTAGGCAAAATCGATTCAGTTTTAAGTGGCTGGTGTGCTCTGTCATTGTTGGACTCTTCACAAAGGTAGTTTAGGAATTGTAGATAAGTAGAGCAAATTATGAATTTTTGGAAATGCGTAGGGAACAAAACAACTATAAATAGAACCCAATACAAGCTTTCCATAAGAAACTCAAAAACATCAATGGCTTTATATCTGCAAATAAATGAAAATTAAATGTGAAAACATCCCAGGTGTGGTGGCTCACACCTGTAATCCCAGCACTTGGGAGGCTTAGGCAGGAGGATGGCTTGAGGCCAGGAATTTGAGACCAGCCTGGGCAACCTAGCAAGACCCTGTCTCTACAAAAATTAAAAAAAATTAAATAAAAGTAAAAAAACAAAAAAGGTAAACCAACCCTAAATTTATGTCCTACTCAGTTTACCTTAGAAGCCACAGGTTATCCAGAGCCTACAATAACAAATGATGGATATTTTTTCCAGATGTACAAATTAATGTATTTTAGTCCAGCAACACCACTGAATTCAGACACTTACTTGACGCACATGGCCAGTATTATAGTGCTAGTACTATCTATGCAGAATAGCAAAGTCAGTGTGAAATAAAGCAATGCAAGCATTTATGTAAAATTTGGCTCCATGCTAAATCTGGCTTCATGTTTAACTATATTTAAGAGAGAATTGTCAAATTACCAATGTATCTCTTTACAATATTTCTTATTTTACCTTCATCAATAGTAAGAGCTTTAACTATGAACAATGCTAGTTAGCTAAATTTCTCCAATTTTTATCAGGTTTTAAGTAATATTTTACTATCTAAACTTTTCAACTTTCCATTTTTTCTTATGTCCATGAAGATAGACACACAGAGACACAGGAGGAAATTACACATGACTTAACTTTTGAATTAGACAAAATTACTCTTTTTTTCAGTAAGGCTTTGGCACATTTTATATGAAAAATTATATATTAACTACAATTCTTATTCTTACTAACCTTAAATCTTAGTGAAAACCTAGGAAGCAAGAAATCCTAAACTGCCTTTCAGATATTGGCATTTTATAGATAACAGCCATTTCACAATTTTTAAAAACATGTTTCCCCATATCATAAACCTTTCTTAATTGGAAATGACCAGACATCCAAGGAGCTTCTGTTACTTAACCCAAAATCACTTTAACATTTTAAACTACACAAAAAGTTCACCTACAAGCATTTATCTCATTTATATGTACTCAGTTTTTTTCATTTTTAGAAAGGTTATCTAGACTCCTTCTGAAAACTGAGACATTAAACAAAGCTAGTCATCATTTCAACTTATTTCCTTGTCAACCACTTTTTTTTTTTAGACAGAGTCTTGCTCTATTGCCCAGGCTGGAGTGCAGTGGCACAATCTTGGCTCACCACAAGCTCCACCTCCTGGGTTCAAGCGATTCTCCTGCCTCAGCCTCCCGAGTAGATGGAACTAGAGGTGCGTGCCACCACACCTGGCTAATTTTTTGTATTTTTAGTAGATATGGAGTTTCACCGTGTTAGCCAGGATGATCTCGATCTCCTGAGCTTGTGATCTGCCCACCTTGGCCTCCCAAAGTGCTGGGATTACAGGCGTGAGCCACCGTGTCCGGCTGTCAACCACTTTTTTTTTTTGTTCTTGAGACAGAGTCTCACTCTGTTGCCCAGGCTGGAGTGCAGTGGCGCGATCTCGGCTCACTGCAACCTCTGCCTCCTGGGTTCAAGCTATTCTCCTGCCTCAGCCTCCCGAGTAGCTGGGACTACAGGCGCCCACCACCACACCTGGCTAATTTTTGTATTTTTAGTAGAGACGGGGTTTCACCATGCTGGCCAGGCTGGTCTCGAACTCCTGACCTTGTGATCCACCTACCTCAGCCTCCCAAAGTGCTGGGATTATAGGTGTGAGCCACAGTGCCCAACCCGACCACTTTTTATATAGTTTGTGAATATCTGGTATCCACCTGACTAAGAACCTTAAAGTTTAATATATGGATATTTTCACCAATAACTCAGAAGATCCAGCTGTCTTTATTAAACCAACACTAAATTAGTCTTCCTCATCAAAAAAATCACATGAACAAGCATCATTTTGTTTTTGCTGGGTTTATAGTTTTATAACTTTGTGTGCCAAACCCTGACACCTCAAAATATCTAGTAGAGACAAATGCAAAACCCAGACAAAAATGTATGTTGACCATTCTGAAGACGTATCTGTTTTAATTTTACAAATAATTTTAAAGCCAGGTTGTTTACTAAAGATCTACTTAAGTTATATGAACTTAAAAATTATATAGTCCTATTTAATTAATTTATGAGTGCTCTTTCATTCATAAGCAAATTTAGCAGATATAATATATAACATTAAAAAGATACATAGACACAAACACATCTAATCATGTACACACAAAAACACACACAAGATCCAATAGGTTTTACCTCAGAAATCTAGCCATGAAGTAGTAATACAAACTCACTGGTTTATAACACTGTTCTGTTCACATGTCTAAAGTTTTTTACCCCATAGGTAATCCAATGAAGGCTCAGAATCAAAATTTAGGGTAAACTCATTTCCATGGCAGTTTGATTTTTTAAAGACCAAACCTCTCTGGACTGTAAAGAACACTGGGCCAAGCAACACCCCGGAAGAACATCATGTACTAAGCAGGCCCAAAAAACAGCAACATAAAGCCTGATTACACAAAACTCCATCCCACATTCCCATTCAACAGCAAACTCCAGATTCCTAACAGTATTACAAAAGATTATCAGTTTATCAAATTTTGATTTCCCATGATTATATGAACACACACATACGAACAATCACCGAAACACAATTTAATTGTTGCAGTAACAAACAAGCCTCAAGAATGTTTAAGCAGAAACAGCCAGATGGTTTTCCTCTCTACGTTGGTTGCGCTTATCCAACCTGCAAATGGAAATTCCCTTAGAATTTCCCAAATAGAGGGATCAGATCCCACTCTCTGGGCCCGAAAAGACACTCACCCATCTGGACACAGATGTCAGATTTCAAAGGCTGTTCTTCCTAGGCAATCAGAAATCCGATTGGGGCGAGGAGTGGTGGGGCCATATGGAGACTGAAACCCACCTCCAGCCAAAAGTAGATGGGCAGCAGCTTAGGGGATCTTCCAAAAGTCTCCTTCCCCACATAGCTGAGCCATGAGCAACACTTTCCTGGTGAGGAAACCAAAATCTGGTACCAAAATGCAGGGGGTTCCATCTAAGTTCCGTTACTCCCTGCACAGAAAGTCAAACATGGAGACAACAAGCATTGCCAGGGAGAGGGCTTTCATTGGGTGCCACAGCAGAGGAGATGGGAGGCCAGTCTCAAATCATTGTTCTTACCCACTAAAATAAGGGGTTTATATAGAAGAGAAGAAATGTAACTACTTGCAGGAAAACAGGAACTGGGGAGGGTCAAGGAAGAGGAATTGGTGAGCAGAAGTCATGATGGTTGAGGAATCTGGTATCTCATTGTCTGGAATGGTGATCTGGTGAGTTTCCGTTCCTTGATGCTGAAGGTGCGTTTCTTAAGGAACTCAGATAAGACAAATGTAAGTTTCTCAAGTTTTAAGAGGCAGAGGTCCAATTTCTATGTTCATTCAAAAGAAACCATAAATACAAGTTTTATGGGACAATTGGGCTAGTTTCATATCCAGCTTAAGGGTCAGGTTTCACTAGAGTGCAGGGCAGGGAATCCTTCATTTTCACAATGCCTCATTTTGGGTGGCACCAAAATGACTTTCTATTATGAAACAGTGATCATAGAACTTTTCCTTTGCCAATCATATTTGGAAAATCAAAATATTTGCAATTATTAGTCTCAAATACCACGGACTACAGGAACCTACAGTCTGCAACTTGTGGCATGGAAGGTGTCTGAGAAGAACCCTTGGGCTGTGCCAGAGTTGGCAGGGAACGGTGGGCCATTGGGCCCTGAGAGATGGAGGGTGTCTGAGGGGAACTAAGGAGGGAAGAGGCAACCCCCTCCTACACAATAAAGGAGAGAATGATATGCTGAAATATCAAATGCGAAGATAAAGACAAGAAGAAAATCCTCCAAGGTGGCAGATAAACCACAAAGCTAAAGGGCAATTCCTGCTCCCACAGCCACCTGCCCTGTAAATTCTGCTCAGTTCATGAGTTTGCAGAGAACCTCTGCAAGGTGGAGCGTGCATCCTCCACTTCACCATAGTTACCACCAGAGGGAAGCGTTCACCCACGTATGACCAGCCTCTCGGGCACCAGCTACTCCAACCTCATGCTAGAGAGCAGGTTCTGAAGGTAGTCCTGGGGTTGACATAGGGTCTGCCTTGGAGGAACAAGCTTTGCAAACTAAATACTTCCCGAGTGCTATTCTGGGTTCTGCAGAGTTCCCTCTGCTTGGCTCTATCCTTGCTACTCTAGGCTGCCTGGGCATGCAGGGTTTTATTGATTAGAGCAATTGACAGTGGATGGTACAACCTCCTATTTCTGCAGCTCTCCCCACTGCCCCTGCTAGACCTTCACAAGGCAGGTGACAATGAAAGTGTGGATACCCCTATTGATGGTGACAGTGGCCCATCTAGAGCAGCTACTGTGAGAATGCCAGCTGCAGCAGAAGAGGCGTGGCTGGGGCTGCATGTTCCACAGAGCTGGTGGGGGCCAGGAACAGGTGGGAGCCCCATGCTCCCAGGCATAGCTGTGGTCACCCAGCTGCAGCTCCAGACCTGGGCATCCCTGTGCTCTCAGGGCCCAGAAAGTCCCCAGCCCTGACAGGTTCAGAAGTGCCTGCTCCTGCTCCCTGGCCTCTCCCTGCTCCTGGCACCTGCTCTGCAGCAGAGCAAAGTTGTAGCTGAGCCTGGGAGCGGTCATGACCCAGCTGGGTGTTTGTGCACTTGGGGCAGTGCTGTCAGTGCTGGAGTGGTCAGCCCTCTGCCACTTCAGCCTCCTCTGGACTTTGGGAGCTGACTAGCATGGGAGGGCTGCTGGTGGGGGCTGAGTGCAGCTCAGCATGGGCTTGCAGGCACCTTTCAATATGAACAGCCTGGGCACCATGGATGGCATGTTGATGGTGGGAGGCAGACAGGTTCCTGGACAGAAAGGGGTGGGTACCTGGTGAATTCCCACCTTCAAGCCAGGGACAGCCTGAAGCCTTGGAACCAGGGTGTCAGTTCTGGGTGGAGGCCGTGGCCCAGAGTGAGAACTTATGGTGCTTTTTTGCACCTGCCCATGGACCAATCAGCACACACTTCCTTCATTCGGAGCCTATAAAAACCCCAGACTCAGCCAGACTCAGCCAGACATCAGGACTACCAGTTGTGGGAAGGAGCTACCCACTTCAGGTCTCCTCAACTCCTTGGGACAACCTGTCTGTGGAAAGGAGCTATACATCATGGTTCTCCTTTCCACTGAGAGCTGGACACTCCTGGGGCTGACCTGCTTGCAGAAAGGAACTACCCATCTTGGGTCTCCTGAGAGCTGTTCTGTCACTCAATGAAGCTCCTCTCCACCTTGCTCACCCTCCACTTGTATGTATACCCCATTCCTCCTGGACGTGGGACAGGAACTCAGGACCTGCCAAACGGCGGGACTGCAAGAGCTGTAAGGGCTGAAACACCCCCCAACTCACCACACTGTGGTGATGAGGAGAGAAAAGCTGTGGCCATTCTGGGAGCCAGGGCTGTGATGTGCTTTAACACCCTGTTTGGGGCTCTGTGGTTCCTCCAAGCTTTCAGGTGCCACCACATTCCCCTTGTCCAGATGCTGGTGGCTGCAGTGGAAGCCGCTTGCAGTACGTCTGGTCCAGCCAAAGCCCCACACAGAGCCAGTGCCTATGCCAGCAACTGGAGCTGCCTGCCCCACTGCAGTCAACATATCTGGCTTTGCACAGTGGCCTGACCCAGTGCTCATTTGCTTACACACCCCTGACCACTCTGCACCTGGCTCACCCTTGGCAGGTGTGGGATCTGGGCCACAGTGTGTGCTGAGCACAGCCTGACAGACCAAGTGGGTGGAATGAGCCCAGTGGTGCAAGCAAAACCTGAGTAGAGGTGTCATGAGGCACAGAAGTTTCCAGTTGGCAAAGTGACACTGTAAATATCCTGTGACACTATAGCCAAGCCTGGTTTCTGTCCTCTCTTCCACTCTTTCTCCTCTCACCCCTTTTTTGGCGTTCTTTCTCTTCCTTCCCTCCCTCTTTTCTGAAGCTACCCATCTCCTTCTTGTTCATGGTAATATCTAGGGGTCAGAGGCATGAATTCCAGGGGAAAAAAATCTGCTTTTCTTCCTCTGATTAACAAAATACATGATCCCATAAACAAAATTAACAACGAAATCATGATCATATCATAGAGGCAGAAAAAGCATTTGATAAAAGTTCAGCATCACTCATGACAAAAAAACTGTTAACAAACTAGACATAGAAAGAACATCCCTCAACATAATAAAGGCCATAAATGACAAACTCATAGTCAACATCATATTTAATGGGAAAAAGTTGAATTCATTCACTCTACCAACTGGAACAAGTCAAGAAAGGCATCCTAATGGGAAAAGAGGAAGTGAAATTACCCTTGTTCACTGATGATATGTTCTTATATCTAGAAAACCCTAAATACTTCACCAAGAATCTCTTAGATTTGTTAAATTTGGTAAAGTTTCAAGATACAAAATTAATGCACAGAAATCATTAGAGTTTCTACACACCAATAACAATGTAGCTGAGAACCAAGTCAAGAAGCAATCCCATTTATAGTCGCTATCAAAAACTAATGAAATACCTAGGAATATATTTAAGCAGTACTACAAATGAAATCTACAAAATACTGAGGAAAGAAATCATAGATAGCATAAAGAAATTGAAAACCATTATATGCTAATTGATTGGAATAATCATTATAGTTAGAATGACCTCAATGCTCAGAGCAATCTACAGATTCAATGCAATTCCTATCAGATCAGCAGTATTATTTTCCACAAAACTAGAAGAAAACAATTCTAAAATTTACATGGAACCAAAAAAGAACTCGAATAGCCAGAGCAAGTCTAAGCAAAAGAACAAAGCTGGAGATACCACATCACCTCATTTCAAATTATACTACAATGCTACAGTAACCAAAACAGCATGGTACTGGTATAAAAATAGACATATGAATCAGTGAAACAGAGTAGAGAATGTAGAAATGAAGCCACATACCTACAACCAACTTATCTTAGACAAAGTCAGTAAAAATGTACACTGGGGAAATGACACCCTCTTCAATAAATGGCACTGGGAAAATTGGACAGCCATATGCAGAAGAATGAAACTAGACCCAAGCCTCTCACCATATACAAAAATTAGCTTAACATGGGTTAAAGACATCAACTTAAGAAACAAAACTATTAAAAAATCCTGCCAGAAAACTTAGGAACATCTTTTGGACATTGGACTAGGCAAAGAATTTATGAGCAAGTCCTCAAAAGGACATAACAAAAACAAAAATAGACAAATTAAACTTAATAAAACTAAAGAGCTTCTGCACAGCAAAAGAAATAATCAATGGTCCTGACATAGTGGACTCCATCTATAATACCATCAGTTTCTGAGGCTGAGTTTGAAGTATTTCTTGAGGCCATAAGTTTGAAACCAGCCTGGATAATATAGTGAGACCTCATCTCTAAAAAAAAATGAGAAATTAGCCAGGCCTGGTGGCTAGCACCTGTAGTCCTAGCTACTCTGGAGGCTGAAGCAGGAGGCTCACTTGAGTCCAGAAGTTAGAGGCTGCAGTTAGCTATGATCACATCACTGCACTATAGCCTGGAAAAGTAAGAAGACCCTGTCTCAAAAAAAAAAAAAAAAAAAAAGAAAGAAAAAAAAGAAACAAACAACAACAACAACTATTACTACAGCAAAATCAATAGAGTAAATGGGCAATCTAAGATTGGGGAAAAAATATTTGCAAACTATGCATCTGACAGTGGGCTAATATCCAGCATCTACAAGGACTGTCTCAAAATAAAAAAAAAAGCCATACAAACATACAAACAGCCACCAAAATATGAAAAAATACTCAACATCAGTAATCATCAGAGAAATGCAAATTAAAACCACAATGGGATACCATCTTACACTAGTCAGAATGGCTACTATTAAAAAGTCTAAAAACAACAGATATTGGCAAGGATGTAAAGATAACACTTATGCACTGCTGGTGGAAATATAAATTAGTACGACTCCTATGAAGAACAGTATGGAGACTTCTCAAAGAACTGAAAGTAGAACTACACTTTTATTCAGGAATCTCACTTCTGGGTATCTACCCAAAGGAAAAGAAATTATTATATAAAAAAGGCACCTGCACTTGTATTTTTATCACAACACTATTAGTAGTAGCAAAGATATGGAATCAACCTAAGTGTCCATTAATAAAGAATAGGATAAAGAAAGTGTGAGATATACATACATACATATGTATATTATCTATCTGTCTATCCATCTATAATGAAACAACACTCAGCCATTAAAAAGATATACCTAATCCTAAATGACGAGTTAATGGGTGCAGCACACCAACATGGCACATGTATACCTATGTAAAAAAAACCTGCACGTTGTGCACATGTACCCTAAAACTTAAAGTATAATAATAATAAAATAAAATAAAATAAAATGAAATCATGTATTTTATAGCAATATGGTGGAAATCAAAGGCCATAATCTAAAGTAACTCAGAAAAATAAAGTCAAATACTGCATGTTCTCATTTATAGATAGGGGCTAAACAATGAGTACATATGGACATACATAGTGGAATAATGGACATTGGAGATTACAAAAGGTGGGAGATTGGCAGGGGTTGAGGGTTGAAAAATAGCCCATTAGGTACAATGTTCATCATGTGGGTGCTTGGTTCATTAAAAGCCCAGACTTTACCACCACACAATGTATGCATGTAAGAAACCTTCACTTGTACATGCTAAACATATAACAATAAAACATAACTTTTAAAAAAGAGTATGTGGTCCATTTGTAACAGACACACTTTCCCATCCAATGTAAGATGTCTGAAGAGAAGATTCACCTGAGTCTTGATCTGATGAATCTGCAAACAGAGGAATCCCCCCTGACTTCCACCTGCTCAGACCTGGTGCTTACACTCTGCTCCAAAGAGCTTGATATTTTCTCATTAACATCATATTATTACCATCGCTGCCATCACTTTCACCATTATCATTTTTGTCAGCACCATCACCACTACCATAACCATTCTGATCATTATCACCATCATTCTACCAATGCTAACATCATCACCATCACCATCATCATCGTCACTACCACCACCAGCATCTCCATTATCAACACTGCTGCCATCAGCATCACCTCCATTATAACCATAACTGTCACCATTATCATAATCATCATCACCACCATCACTACAACAATCACCATTATCATCACCACCATCTTCACCACCATCACTACCAATACCACCATCATCACCACCATCACAATCATTATCCTTATCAACATCACCATTATCATCACTACTATCATCGCAATTACCACCATCGCAATCACAAACACCATCATCATCACCACAAATAACATAAACACCATCACCATCAGTACCATCAACACCATCAGCATCACAACCATCCTCACCACCATCACCACTATCATCACTACCATCACCCCCATGATTACATTATTGCCACAGTCACCACTACCATCACCAACACCACCAGCACCATCATTATTCTCACCGTCACCATTATCACAAGCGTTCTCACCATGACCATCATCACCATCACCACCATCACTGATATAGTTTGGATGTTTATCCCCTCCAAATATCATGTTGAAATATAATTCCCAATGTTGGTAGTGGGACCTAGTGGAAGGTGATTGGATCATGGAGGCAGATCCCTCACGAATGGCTTAGCACCACCCCATGGTAATGAGTGCATTCTCATTTTGAATTCATGAGTGATCTGGGTGTTTAAAAGAGTGTGGCACTTCCTTCTCTCTCTGTCTTGCTCTCTCTGTTATTATATGACATGCCTGCTCCCATTTCACCTTCCATCACACATGACTGTAAATTTCCTTAGGCCCTCACCAGAAATAGATGCTGGAGCCATACTGGTATAGCCTATACAATTTTGAGCCAATTAAACCCTTTTTCTGTATAAATGACACAGCCTCAGGTATTTATGGCAACACAAGAATGGCCTTATATAATCATTACCATTACTATCGCCACCACCTTCACCATTATCATTAGCACTATCATCACCGTTACCATCACCACCATTACCACCATCATCACCACCACATTATCATGATCACCTTCACCAGCATACTATCATTATTATCACCTTCACCACTATCACCATCTCCATCTCCACTGTATCCACTGTATCTCCATCATCATCACTATATTTCCACTGTATCCACTGTATCGTCGTCACAATCATCACATCATCTTCACCACAACTACCAGGTGCCTCTCAGCAGTTAGTCTGCATTAGACATTGAGCCACAGTGTTTATAAACCTCATGTGGTTACATCGTCACCCTATTATCTATGGATTCCTCTCTGGTCAATGTAGCCAGGTGTGAACATTTTGAGTTTGATCTCCTATAGCACTTTTATGTTCACTAGAGGCTTTTACCATCCTCCTCTTAGAGTCTTTCTTCTTGTGTATGTATTTCTGTCCCTCACCAGGCCATGAGGTCTTGGAGGATAGCAACTAAGTCTCCTTCTCCATGTGATTTGCCTCTCAGAGATCACTGAGATAATCACAAACAAAAACAAGCTAATGATAATGATATTATTCTCACAATAATATAAAATATATAATAATGTATATAATTATGCAGTTATATATAATATAACAATAATCATCATTTCACAATAACTACTTAGTAGTTACAATTAGTGTCTCCATTTTACTGATAAGGAAGCTGAGTCACAGAGAGGTTAAGGACATATTTGAAATTTACGCAGTGTGTAAATGGATAACCAGGATTTTAACCCATATAATCTGGTTTCATGCTCTCGCCATGAGGTTAGATGTTCCAGCAGTCTGCTGCACTCAAAATCTTTGACATTTGAGAGACTTTATGGTAGGACACAGTTAAGATGTTTTTGAGATCAGTGGATGGGGCCCTTTTAACTCCTGGGTCATTGCCCCTTCATGTGGAACTCACACCAAATCACAGCCACGTGTCTTGGCCCAGACTCTCCTCCTTTTTGGAATTCCCTTCCCCTGTGTCATTTCATTGATTCCTCTTCATCTTTCGTGATTCCCCAGGTATTATATTTTCCATAAAGGTGACTGTCTAGATTGACCCACCCAGAAGCAGAAACAAATATGCAATTGCAAGTGTTTTATTTGGTGGGTAGTCCCAGGAAAGGCTACTGAAGCAGTGAGGAAATGAGACAAGGAAGAGAAGTGGTCAATACAGCAAGTGCGAGTTGCCGGGCTACCGCTACGGGCATGTGGGACTCATTTCCACTGGGAACCCCTGCGAGATTGCCTGGAACATATCTGCTGGTGTCATTCTGTGGGTGAAGAATGTGCAGGGCCATGAGTTCTCTTGCACTTACTTGTGCCACATGCACAGGAAAATCAGTGCAGATGCTGGCAATTGGAATGTGGGCTGGTAAGTGCTGAGATAGTGAGGACCAACCAAGGGATGAGAGCATCTTGTCCTCCTCCAGCCCTCTATGTGGGTTTGGTGCCCTTCTCTGTGCTCTCCAGTGCCATATTCTCTCCTCTGATTTCTACTTGCCTGTCTACCACCCAAAATTCTATATTGAACATTCATCAAGGCTGGAGGACTTGGCTCTTTTGCTTTCTTTTCTCCAGCACCCAATTTTGTTTCTAGCATAAAATGTATACTCAACAAAGACAGTAGGAGTGATGAAATTAGGCTCATTTTATGAAAAGTCTGAAAAACTTTCACAAATCTTTATTTAGAAACATTAATTTACAGAGAAATTCTCTTGAATAATTAAAAGAAAAATATTTTATAAAAGCTGCAGAAACAAAAAGGAAATTTCTTTGTGTAATTTGGAAAATTACCCCCAAATTTAAAATGCATAAAAAAGAAATGAGACAGAAGGAAAATATAATCATTAGCCTGGAGGCCCAGAAGTAAAATAAGGTAGAAATGAAAATGAATCACAGATGCTACGAAGCTCATTCTCTTCCACTGAATAAGGAATCAGATAAGAGAGGCAACCAGTAGCCACGTGTTGGCACCCAGGCAGTTCCAAATGGGTTCAGGGCAACTTCATCCTTTTGGCATCTTAGTGAATTTGGTAGCTGAATGAATGAAACATGTGAGTGATCACCCAGGTACTCTGTCCAGGTGATACTTGACTGCCCAAGATGGGTAAAATATTTTTCTGTGTACTTTAAGGAATTCTTAAGATCCTGCATTTCATTATACTCCTTTTAGGTGGTTTGAGGATCCCTATGTCCAGGGTGTCCAGGTAAGGGGATAAGGTGAGCAGGGACAAAGCGGGGTCTGAGCTCTGCTTGTGCCTGCCTGGTAGCTGTTAGGTGGGCATTTGCGGTAGGTGGGCATTTGTGGTGGGCGTTAGGGATGTCCCGTGAGTATTTCTGTTTCTTATGAGTGCAAGACAGGATTCCCACCCCCTTGAGTTTGTTGTAGTCATCACCTGCTTTAGTCAATATAATAGAAGAATAAGTGACATGTGTTCTTTCTAGTTATGCTAGGGAGTGCTGGTGCTCATTGCCTTGGCCCCTCTATTGTTATGAGGGTGACTTCATCATCCTGAGGCCCAGAGTGACCACAATGTGGTCCAGAGCCCCCAGCACAGATGCCACGCATCTGTGGAAATAGCAGTCACAATAATAGAGTGTTATGTTGCTGCCTTAAGTCACTGAGATTTGAGGGCTTTTAAAAAGTAATTTCAAATTAATTTAGATTCAAGGGTTGCATGTGCTGTTTTGTTACCTGGATGTTACTGTGTGACACTGTGGTTTGAGCGGTCCTGTCACCCAGTGAGTTAGCATAGTTCACAGCAGGTTGTTTTTCAGCTCCTTCCCCCTTCTTCTCTTTCCCCTCTAATAGTCCCCAGTGTCTATCTTTCCCATCTTTATGTACGCATGTACCCAAGGCTTAGCTCCTACTTATAAGTAAGAATAAGTAATAAGAATACTTATTCTTACTTATAAGTAAGAATATTTGATTTTCTGTTCCTTTGTTAATTCACTTAGGATAATGGCCTCCAGCCTTATTCATTTTACTGCAAATGACATGATTTTATTCTTTTTTATGACTATGCAGTATCCTGTGGTGTACATGTACAAAGTTTTCTTTGTTCAATCCACTATTGATGGGCACCTAGGTTGATTCTGTGTCTTTGCTACTATAAGTAGTGCTGCCATGAACACAGGAGTACATGTATCATTTTGGTAGAATAATTTATTTTCCTTTGGATATAAATCCAGTAAACGGATTGATAGGTCAAATGGCAGTTCTGTTTTAAGTTCTTTGATAAGTCTCCAAACTGCTGTCCACAGTGGCTGAACTAGTTTATACTCCTACCAACAGTGTATGAACATTCCCTTTTCTCTGTAGCCTCACAGGCATTTGCTTTTGACTTTTTAGTAGCCATTTTGATTGGTGTAAAATGGTATCTCATTGCTGTTTTGATTTACATTTCTCTGATGATTAGTGATGATGAGCATTTTTTATGTTTGTTAGCCTCCTCTATGTCTTCTGAGAAGTGTCTCCCATCTTTTACCTTCTGTTGTCTTCTCAGTGTCTGTTGTTCCCCTACAGGTGTCCTTAAGCTCATCATTTACCTCCCACTTATACATGATAACATGTGGTATTTATTTTTCTGTTCCTATGTTAGTTTGCTAAGGATAAAGGCCTCCAGCTCCATCCATGTTCCTGCAAAGGACATGATCTCATACTTTGCTATGGCTACATAATATTCCATGGTGTGTATGTACCAAATTTTCTTTACCAAGTCTATCACAGGTGGACATTCAGGCTGATTCCATGTCTTTGCTATTGTGAATGTTGCTGCAATAAACATATGTGTGCATATGTCTTTATAATAGAATCATTTATATTTTGGGGGGTATATACCCAGTAGTGGGATTGCTGGGTCAAATGATATTTCTGTTTTTAGGTCTTTGAGAAATCACCATACTGTCTTCCACAATGGTTGAACTAAGTTTACACTTCTACCAACAGTGTGTAAGCGTTCCTTTTTCTCCACAACCTCATCAACATCTGTTATTTTGCGACTTTTTAATAGCCATTCTGACTGGTATGAGATATTATCCCATTGTGGTTTGATTTTCATTTCTCTAGTGATCAGTGGTGTTGAGCTTTTTTTCATGTGATCGTTGGCTACATGTATGTCTTCTTTAGAAAAGTGTCTGTTCATGTCCTTTGCCCACTTTTTAATGGGGTTGTTTGTATTTTATTGTAAATTTGTTTAAGTTTCTTATAGATGCTGGCTATTAGTCCTTTGTCAGGTGCATAATTTGCAAAAATCTTCTCCCATTCTGTAGGTTGTCTGTTCACTTTGTTGATAGTTTCCTTTGTTGTGCAGAAGCTCCTTAGTTCAATTAGATCCCATTTCCCAATTTTTGCTTTTGTTGCGATTGCTTTTGGATTCTTTGTCATGAAATTTTTGCCTGTTCCTATGTTCTGAATGGTATTGCTTAGGTTGTCTTCCAGGATTTTTATAGTTTTGGGTTTTACATTTAAGTCTTTAATCCATCTTGAGTTAATTTTTGTATATGGTGTAAGGAAGGGGTCCAATTTCAATCTTCTGCATATGGCTAGCAAGTTATCCCAGCACCATGTATTGAACAGGGAATCCTGTCCCTATTGCTTTTATTTGTCAGATTTGTAAAAAATCAGATCATTGGAGGTGTGCAGCCTTATTTCTGGGTTCTCTATTCTTTTCCATTGGTCTATGTGTCTGCTTTTGTACCAGTACCATGCTATTTTGATTACTGTAGACCTATAGTATAGTTTGAAGTAGGGTAGTGGGATGCCTTCAGCTTTGTTATTTTTGTTTAGGATTGCCTTGGCTATTCAGGCTCTTTTTTGGTTCTATGTGAATTTTAAAATAGTTTTTTCTAGTTCTGTGAAGAATGTCAGTGGTAGTTTAATAGGAATAGCATAATCTATAAATTGTTTTGGGCAATATGGCCATTTTTATGATATTGATTCTTCTTGTCTATGAGCACACAATGTTTTCCCATTTCTTTGTGTCATCTCTGATTTCTTTCCTTTTTTTTTTTTTTTTTTTTTTTTTTCTGAGATGGATTCTCGCTCTGCCACCCAGGCTGGAGTACAGTGGCCCAATCTAGGCTCACTGCAAACTCTGCCTCCCGGGTTCACGCCATTCTCCTGCCTCAGCCTCCAGAGTAGCTGGGACTACAGGTGTCTGCCACTACACCCAGCTAATTTTTTATATTTTTAGTAGAGGCAGGGTTTCATTGTATTACCAGGATGGTCTCGATCTCCTGACCTCGTGATCTGCCTGCCTCGGCCTCCCAAAGTGCTGGGATTACAGGCGTGAGCCACCGCGCCCGGCCGTCATCTCTGATTTCTTTGAGCAGTTTTTTATAGTTCTCTTTGTACAGATCTTTCACCCCTCTGGTAAGCTGTATTTCTAGGTATTTTATTTATTTGTTTGTTTATTTATTTATGGCAATTGGAATGGGACTGCATTGCCGATTTGGCTCTCAGCTTGACTGTTGTTGCTGTATAGGAATGTTAGTAATTTTTGCACATCGATTTTGCATTGTGAGACTTTGTCGATGCTGTTTATCAGCTGAAGAAGCTTTTGGGCTGAGACTATGGGGTTTTCTAGATATAGGATCATGTCATCTGCAAACAGAGATAGCTTGACTTCCTCTCTTCCTATTTGGACATCTTTTATTTGTCTCTATTGCCTGATTGCCCTGGCCAGGGTTTCCTATATTGAATAGGAGTGGTGAGAGAGGGCATCCTTGTCTTGTGCCAGTTTTCAACAAAGACTTGACTTTGAGCCTATGGGTGCTGTTACATGTGTGATGCGTCTCTTAAAGTCAGCAGACAGATAGGTCTTATTTTTAAATCAAGCTTGCCACTTTATTCTTTTTAAATGGGTGTTTACACTATTTACATTCATGTTTAATACTGATATGTGATGTTTTTATCCTATTGTGAAGTGGTTAGTTGGTTGCTTTGTAGTTTCTGTTACGTGGTTTCTTTATAGGATCTGAGAGCTTTGTTCTTAAGTTTTTGGGGTAGCAGGGATCATTTCTTTTATTTCCATGTAACTCCCTCAAGGATGTCTTGTCAAGCTGATCTAGGAGTAACAAATTCCCTTAGCACTTGTTTGTCAGAAAAAGATTTTATTTCTCCTTCACTTATGAAGCTAAGTTTGGTGGAATATAAAATTCTTAATTGGAATTTCCTTTCTTTAAGATTGCTGAAAATAGGCCCCCAATCTCTCCTGGCTTATAAGATTTCTGCTGAGAAGTCTGCTGTTAGCTGTTAGAGTTCCCTTTGCATGTAATCTTGAATTTTTTCTCTAGCCGCCTTTAAGATTTTTTCTTTAGCATTGATCTCTGGTGATTATATGCCTTTGTGATATCCATTTTTTATAGTACCTTACTGATGTTCTCTGAAGCTCTTGTACCTGGATGTCTACCTCTCTAGAAAATTAGGGAAATTTCCTTGAATTATTTTCTCAAATATGTTTTGACTACTGTAGATAATTCATATAAGTGGAATCATAGAATATTTGTCCTTTTCTTGTGTAACTTATTTTACTTAGCATAATGTCCTCAAGATTCACTCATGTTGTAGTATGTGTCAGAACTATTTTCCTTTTTAAAGCTGAATAATATTTCATTATCTGAATTTATCATATTTTGGTTATCCATTTATCTATTGATGGACACTTGAGTTGTTTCTACCTTTTGCCTGTAGCGAATAATGTTATTGTACCAAGTGCATTATCATAAAAAGTATTGCTGCCCATTTTGTTTTTTAGGAACAGCAGAGTGGGATTTTTTTCTTTATTAATTCTAACTAGATTTTAAAAGTATCTAGGAAAACTATTGATGTTTAAATTTTGCCACGGATTCAGCCATGTTGCCAAACACCTATATTGATTTTCATAATGTTAAAGTTGATTCTTCTGAGTTTTCTAGACATTTGAGAAAATCTTCTACAAACAAGAAAAATCATGTCTTTTTCTTTTCCACACTTACAGCTAAATCAATTATACACCTGTTTTATTTATTGAAGGTCATGGTGTGTGTCATTTTACTCTAGGATTTAGCACCAGGCAAAGCACTTAAGAGCTGGTTAACGAGCATTTGCTAAATGACTCTTTGTGTCTCACTTTGGGGCATGCAGAATGTTGCCAGGTGTCACCAATTTTATTCTCTCGCTTGTGAATATATTTTAACAACCAAAAATTATGTAACATCATTCAGAGCTCAAAGTCCCTTTTCAAAAACACTTTCATTTATTTATTAAATGACCATATGCAGTAGTAGTTATAATCATTCCCATTGTACAGATGAGTTAACTGAGTCTCAGAGAGATTACATCCCTTGCTCTCTCACTAGAGGCTGCATTGCTCAGGTTTCCCCTCACCAGCAAGACTCATTCTCTCAGCCAGGTCGGGGGGTGGGGTGTGTGTCCACTGATTGCTCACAGCTGAGTCCTTCAACGGGGCTTGATCTGAGACAAAGGAAGATGCTTTGCCTAAGAGCATGCCCTTCCCACCCCCGAAACTGCCTATTTTGAATAAAAGGCCTAAAAGTGGGTACCAGGCCTGACTTGTTTGCACCAATATGAAACAATTCTGAGGCCATCCCAGCTTTAGAGCTTTAGAGCTCTCCATGGGGCTGGCCGTGGCTTCTGCTGAGCCGCACCCCAGCCCGACTTCTCCCTCTGCCCCACCCCTCGCCGCTGCCACCCTTGTACCTTTACAATGAGACCCTTGCCCATGAATCTCCATTTCAGCCTCTGTTTCCAGGAAACTCTAACTAAGAGTAGTGGAGTCAGGACTCACAACACAAGATACTCTGCATTTTTAGCTACAGTGGGCATTAGGTCTGTGAACCTTTGGGAAGCTCTCATCCAGGATACTCAATATAACCCATCTTGGGATGATCCCCATTTTCTCAGAGCTGAGACTTGCTTAAGGAAAAAATATGTCATCTGGAAAGTTACCTGTGTTCCAAAAGCGAGGGCTATTTTGCCCTCTTTTATCCTCAGTGAATTGAATACTAAAGTGTCCATTTGTATCGGACTTGGTGAAATATTTTCACTTACCTAATGCTCTTTGATTCATCTGATGAGGAAGGCTTGGTAAATTACCCCTTGTAACTTTGAGGAAATAAGTAGGAAGCAAGTTAGGGACAAGATGCCACGTCATGTAATTTTCAGTTAAATTTTGATTCCGTTGCACAATAAGCTTCATTTGCTGCTCTGGCTCTGAGACTGATATTTAGGGTGTGTTGGCTCCATTACTCCTAGAAACATCCTAGCTACAGGTAGCAAGAGTCCTGGGAAACAATGGCTACGCCTCCCATGAAGACGACATCCATTTACCAACAGCTGTAGGGGTGGTCAATTCATAGAGTTGGTGCAGTGTCCTCAGCAGGGGCCCAGGTGGTTTCCTTCCATCTTCTCCATCATTCCTTGGGCTCTTGTTCTTGGGCACATTGCTCATGAGTGAAAGGTGAACACCATAGCCCAAGGCATCCTGTCCCACAGTACAGTGTCCAAGGATAAGGGCTAGGAGCAAAAGGCAGTCCTAGTGGTGGCAGGAGGAAGGGAGAGAGAAAGAAAGAGAGAGAGAGGCAGGATCTCACCCTTTTTATTCAATATAGACCTTTTTTAGTAGTGACCTGGCTGACATCTCAGATGTCATTGGTTGCCAGTTCCAATCAATGACATCTGAAATATCCCCAGGGGTGAAGAAGGCTAGGAAGTTTATTGCCTGATACTTTCAGTCTTTGCACTTGGGTTCAGGCAGGAGGAAGGGAGTTGGAAATGGCTGGTCAGGTTTCCAGAACAAAGTTTTTCAATATAAGAGTCTATCAAGAGCTTGCAGAAACCCCATTGTACTCTGAAGCTTATGAATGTGTTTGTGTAGGAGTGTGCATACATACACACACACACATTTATTTCTACAACTGTCATCAGATTTGTAATGGATTCAGTGACTGCACATCACTCTAATATTGAGGTATAGGTACTGAGATGTAAATGAAATGCCATGAGTTTTCACTGAATGAAATACAGACCAACATCTTGATATGTACATGTCCATTACTTTCAAGTGAACTGGGCAGCAGTCTACCTCCCCCTTACATTCAACAGATGCAGAATATAGGAGACTGAAAGAAGATGAAATCCAGTACTCTAAAGCCAAGCCAGAGCCCACCTGCTAATTACAGTCATTGAGTCCACAGCAGTGATGAGCTCTCTGATGGTAATGGCACAATAGGGAATGTGAACTAAGACACCCTTACTTCCCCCAGGAGCTCACAGTGTGGCTGAGAGAAGATCTAATCCAGAAATGTTCAGTGCCACACAGAGAAAAACAAGGAGAAATGCATTGAATACTAAATGGCAGTTATAATTCACAGAGCGAGTAGAAACACATACTAAAAGTCAACTCATGATTAATTCACAGCTACTGTATTATTAAACATATGCAGGCATATCAACCACACCAATAGGACAATCAGGCATAGCATTTGTTATTTAAAATAAAGACATAGAGAGAATCCAGTGAAAAATGACCTATAATCTCATCACCCAAACACCATGGCTGACATTTAAGATGTTTAGAAAAAACACAAGCACATTGTTATAATATTCAATGGAAAAGAGAGATTCAAAATTAAAAAAAAAGGAAAAGCCAAAAGCACCCATCTTCCTACCCAGGCTAATATCTCTAAAGATATCCATTGCTAATAATCCCTTATGCTTTGCTTTCTTCCAGGAAAAATGCAAATGATAGTTTGGCTTTCTTGTCTTCCCCTTGCTCTCTCTTTCTCTCTCTCTCTCTCTGTTAGATGTGTATGCATATATACATGTATATATGCGTGTATACATATCTATATATGATATGAGCTCTTCCCAAAGCTCTTTCTGCCTCCGGATGTCAGTGTTGATGATGTAATATCTGGAGCTTTCTCAAACGTCTTGCTACCAGATCAAGGCTGAAGCATCATGAACGGAGAGGTAAGGATGAGAGAATCCCAGGGATTCTGGGTGATGGGAGATGGATGCTGGGAGTTCTGCTTCTGGAGCCTGTCTCACCCAAGGGCTTCTTAACATGAGGGGTGGAGCATTCCCTTTGCATTTAAGACATGTTAATTGGGAACTTTGTTTACACGCGGCTGAAGGCCTCTCACCAGGCACTGATGCCCGTGCAGATTTCTTCTGCATGAGTTTCTCCTTCCCTCACCTCTTCTCCAGGTCTCCTACTTTTGTGGCTGGTGGATTTGCCTCTTCCTTAACATCCCATTTGCCCATGCACTGTGCAAGAATACCGGAGTCTGCCTATGTTATTGTCAGAGGGGAGTTTCCAGGAAGCTAATGGTATTTAAGCGCAGGGCTCCTCACAACCCCAGAAAAGTGTCTGAGTGGGGCCGAGCAACAGGTGTTCTTGGCTGGATGTTTTCTACAATTTTAAGAAGTATTTAAACTGCAGTTATTTAAGAGCATTGCCTTTGTTTACTCTGACTTTCTGTTTCCCACTCTCCTCCTGCATGCTCTGTGGGTGGACACAGGCATTTTGGTATCTGGCTAAGAGGAAGCTGAGCTGGGACGCATTTAACCTGGGGAGAGGGGAACACACTCCTGTGGTTCTCATTCACTCCTGGGGATAGTTACGTTGTCTCTAGAGATCCTATTGTAAAAGTGGCCCCAGCCCTGGCCCCACCATCCGCCTAGGATTTGACCCAAAGTAGCAGGGGCAGAGGTGGTTCCTGGATCACGACATTTCCCAGCACCGCATATGGGAAGCCTGTGATCCGTGCAGAGGAAACAAGGTTTGCAATGCGTGGAGCCAGAAGCCACTGTGTGGAAAATTATTCCCAGCAGAAATATGGAAATTATGAGTTGATAATTTGGTTCTTTTTGACACCTAGTCAAAAATGGAAGTTTTCTCCTGTTGGAAATATACTCACCAATATGGTATATACAATAGTTAATGCACCATGCAGTTGTTTTTATTTTTGATGGGAATTGGATGAGAAATAAATCTTGATTTTTAACATTTGTATAGCACAGACCTGTGTGGTGAAACTGCCCACAGCAAGGACACACGCATGTGAATGGCACAGACACGAGGCGCGGGGCTGACCTCCCTCCCCTCTTACCCTGACGACCTCTCCCAGCTGCAGGCAACACAGATGTAAACTTGACCAGCAGCAAGACAGCTTGAAGAAATACTTGTTTCAAGGGAAACTCCTCCTGCATGTTCAATGACCTAATCAATATAGCACAAAATGATACATTTGCACAATTGTGAATCTCAGAACAACAGTGACACATTAAAAATGCTGTGATAGTGAGCACTGTCAATAGAAAAAGTCCCTACGATCATCAATCAAGAAAATTTAGAAAGAGCTAAAATCTTAGAGATCACTATGAAAGTAAACTGGAAAAGACTTTTCCAAATTTGTCGACAATCAGAAAAAGTTTGAGTTATAAATTAGAAGGAAGATGTTATGTACCATCAGTTTTATAAAATGATAAAACATCTTAGTAGAAAGACTGGCTTATCCTTCTGCTATATTTATATACAATTCTGCTATAAATTCAATGTCTTATGATGAGGCAGATAAGGATTCATTAGTTGAAGATGAAAACATAGGAAGAAATTATTACAGAGTTGTGTCACATATTAATTAATAAAATATTATATAAATAAGGCTGGGTGTGGTGGCTCACGCCTGTAATCCCAGCACTTTGGGAGGCTGAGGCGGGCAGATCACGAGGTCAGGAGATTGAGACCATCCTGGCCGACAACATGAAACCCCCTCTCTACTAAAAATACAATTAGCCACATATGGTGACACATGCCTGTAATCCCAGGTACTTGGGAGGCTGAGGCAGGGGAATTGCTTGAACCCAGGAGGCGAAGGTTGCAGTGAGCCGAGATCATGCCACTGCACTCCAGCCTGGGCAACAGTGAGACTCCATCTCAAAAAAAAAAAAAAAGAAAAAAGAAAATATTACATGAGTAAGTCAAAATAACATGGATCAAGAAAGTGCAAATCTGCCCTTTCACCTGCAGGAGGGACAGATGGACTGATGGTAACAAAGCCAGTGGCATCATGAGCAGGAAATGATGTTTCTTTCAAACTGCAGCTTTGAAATGTCAAACAGCCTCTGTCTTGGCTGACTACCGCATTTCATCTCAACGGAAGATCTTGTTCTGTAGAATCGGGGGGAAGTCAGAATTTTTGCTTATCAGTAGGAACATCCCACTGCCTGAAGGATGTAGATTCACCTTCACAGAGAGGTGCGGAATTTTAGAGAAGGGGTTTCCAGACAGAACCTTCCTCATCTGGCTGAACTTTATGGGTTCTGATGACATAGGAGCTGGGTGCATTTTGCAGTCCAGAGCAGACACTGGCTCCTTTCCACAGAGGCCTTCTGAGTGTATCAATACAGCCTCAAAATTCCTTTCCCCAGTCCTATATATTTTCCTTTATTTGGCGAGTTTTCCTGGGTTCCTTCGGTGTGACTGTCATTTTTCTGGATTTTGTATTTTTTTAGTAACATTTTAAAATGCGTAATTTTCTATGATTTCTTTTCTCTTCCTAAATAAATGTTAATTTTTGTGCTTAGCTCATATTGGTAATATCGTGCTATTTTTCATACAGAATGCCCCTATATTGTATGAGCCTCAGGCCCCACAGCACCTGGTCCACCTGTGGTCGTGTGAGCGTCCACCTGCCCAAGGAAAGACTGCACTGCCTCGTGCTTCCCAGGCCTCCAACACACTCACCCCTCCTTCAAGTGATTTGTGTGTGCTGGATGATGGGTTAATAACCACTGCAGTTTCTGTCTTTTACCACTGATTTGTGATACTATTTTTGCTAAAGGAATTCTTAGAAAAGACAACATATTTCCAAATATGACTTAATCAGGAGCCTCCTTAACACAACTCCAAAGACCTCGTGGCTTCAGAACACAGCTCAGTGCCCACCACCTGGCCCAGAAGATGCACTTGCTAGCTCTTGGCCTCCCTGCCCCCTCCTCTGCTCCAGGGGCACATCCTGGAGCCTGTGCTATAAGGACTTGCAAGCAGCCCCTCACATCTGCCACTGGGGACTTCTGCAGCTTTCTTATTTGCCCCATCTTTCTCTGTAGAAGTGTTCATCTCTGTGTGACAGAGGGATGGCTGTGAAACCCCAGCACGTGGGGTTAAAGTGAGATTATTATATATATTTAAAGGGAGATTCATTTTGTGTCCCATGTCTGGTGGCAATATTATTTGGGATAATAATATTAATCAGTATTCAAAACTTTCCATTATTTAAGTGTCAGATGATCACTGTGTGAGTTTAATTTTGTTCAGTGAGGCAAGAGTGAATGGTAGGTGAGGCCTTCGACTCTGACCTCTGATGTTTGCCCCATGTGACTTCAGCAGCTGGTCACCCCCTAAGCACCAGGTTCCACCTTTCTCCAAACAGGGAAAGCCATGCTGCCTGCTTCACCAGTAAGAGTAGACGAGATGATGGATACAGAACCCCAACTGTCCTATGCGCACATCATCCATGCTCACTTGGAGGCTGGTGTTATTTCTCATGCTCAGGTGTTGCTTGTGGAAGTCAGGCATATTATTTAAACATTTTATTTGCTTTAATATACAGTGTAACCAGGGTCATAATTTCACATGTCTTGGAAAATACTTTTCAGTGCAAGGAAGCCGTCTGCATTCCCAGCATGCAAACTAATTTTCCCAGTACCATGCGGCAAGTCAGGATGAGCATCTGCATCACTGGTCATTCTCATGCCTTCTTCCACTTCTGTGCAAAGAATTCAGGCAGCCATTGTGGTAATCCTGATAACTGAGATTAAATCATTCTAGTTAATAGAGAGGCTCGCCAGGACAACATCACCAAGTGCTGGAATTGGGGGAGGGTCTTAAGAGAAAAAAGATGAAGGAATTAAGTGGGGGTCAAGCCCATATAACGGCAGCACTTTCAGGTGCAGGTGGGTTTGAGCTGGAGGCCTAGAGAAGATGCTGCCTTTGATGCCATTGTCTGTCTAGACAAAGAGTCATTGTGTTCAGATGTTCTGTGTTTTCAATTTCTAACCCAGTAGGATCTGATTAATAACTGGCCCTGTCACCAGCATCAGGGCTGAACAATATGGTATTTTATTTTTATTCAACTCTAATCCAAGGCTACCTTCATTTGGACATCAATATCTAATTTGTTCAATGGTGGTGTCTTTTACTTTGGCAGTTCTTCTTTTCCTCTCATAGAGAAATAAGCAGTCTTCAAAGAAGCTTTTAAATACTTACAAGATTCCTTAGTTCAGTTCACATTGGGCCACTAAATTAATGAATCATGATTAGGAATATGCATTTCTCCTTGCTTGAGTTCATCTGTAACTTTGTGAATGGGGTTTTACCCCTTTGTTGCAGGGTGTTAGTGAAGAAAGGGTCAGCATGTGACATTAACCTGGACATTAATTCGAAGTCTTGCTTAGGAAGATATCAACAATGGTGTTTCTTTAGATAAAACATAAAGGTACTTTAAATTGTTTCAGTTAATGAATGATTCCAGTTAGTTAATAAGAATTATCATATATATTGAATGCCAATAAATTCTAGAAATTGTTCCACTATTTTACATATGAGTAACACATGAGAACCAGAAATTGCCTTTAAAAACTTAGTTATGAAGTCCACTGGCTTCACCAGAGGCATGTTTCAGAAGCTGCATAAATGAGTATCTTTGATTGGGACATTTAGGGTTCAGAGAAACAATTTACTAACTAGTTGTTGTGATGGCTGCAATTACTCTTTGGGTTTTAATTTTCTGAGTCAGTCCTAAACAGGTCAATCATTTCTTCCTAAATCGTTGGCCTATAATTAGGTGGTCTATGGCACACAAATTGTAATATGTGTTTCCTGGATGTATGGACCTGCCAGAGTAACTGCTGTGCATATGGAGAAACTATATATAACTGCACAAACTGGGACGTTTTGGTTTTTGTAAATGAAAGTAAAACTATTATCATAATACAAATGTGAGCACACTTCTCTCCTCACAAGCTTTGTAATATATACCTTTAGAAAGAATGTTAAGAACTGCAGACAGCCAGATTTTCTATAGCAACCTTATCTTTTCAAACTTTAATTGCAATCACTCCCCACCTAATCTGACTCCTCCTTTCACAATTCATACATGATTTTCTCACCATGCTTTAAGGGTTTAAACATAACCATATGAAGTTTACTTCAAAATGTGTCCCACCAATATACTCTGCATGAAAATCACCTGCATGGTACTTAGAAACAGATTCCTCGACTCTATCCCAGACCTGCTGAACCTGGTGTGGTGTGGTGTGGTGTGTGTGTGTGTGTGACACGTGCATGTGCACTTTGACAAGCCCTCATGGTAATTCTGGTATTCTCTACGTTTTGAGAACCAGCGTCTCTTGAAATTTAACGACCTAGTCTCCTTGCAGACATACAGCATGTGCTCCTGAGGAATTAACCTTTGTGCATGCTTTTTGTATTGCTCTACCCTTTTTAATCTCCTGCCCAGAGACACTAATGCCATTGGATTTGATTGGGAAAGAAATAAGCGATAGAAAAGAAAGGCCAACACCACAACTGAAGAGGCTTTCTGTATGTGACTGTGTGGCTTGCTTCTGATCAGGAAAACATAAGTTTCTGAATAACTCACAACCCTTTCTTCCTTTCTTGGTGATGAATGCCCTACATTCAAAGATGTTGCCTATCTTTGCCGGGCTTCAGAAGACTTCCAGCAGGGTTTACAATGCTCCTCTTAATAGCAGATTTCTATTTTTTCCCCAAATTAACTCATAATAAAGCAACACTTATTAAGCACATGTAAGATGCCAAGTTCTGCACTCAGCTTCCACATCAGTTCGTTTTCCACTTGAACAACTGAAAATACGTATTTGCATAGGGCAGAAGGCAGCACAGTTTATGTTCAAAAAAATACAGATTTTTCCCTCCAGCAAATTACATATTACTCATAAAACAAGCCCAAAACTACAGCCTCACTAAAATTCTTGGTTTTCCTACACTGTGGGAATTGAAATAGAATTTCATCAGCAGCTATGTGCTAAGCACCTCCTACATGCAAGAGACATCTATGGGGTGACATGCAAAGATGTGCAAGTTAAATTGGTTCTATCCTCAATGAATTTTAAGGATAGTTCTGTTGTCAGTGGGCTGGTTCAGATTCTTGACTTTGCCACACAAAAGAATTTGAAAGGGAGTTCAATGTGAATGTAGGTAAAGAAGCATATCCTTTTCTTTGGATATATATCCAGGAGTGAGATTGCTGGATCATATGGTAGTTCAATTCTTTGCTTATTTAGAAAACTCCTATGCTAATTACCCTGATTTGATCATTACATATTATATATATGTATTGAAATATCACACTATGCTCCATAAATATGATAAATATGTGCAATTATTGTGTCAATTTAAATATATATAAATGAAACCCATTTAAATTTTGTGACCCTTGATGAAAATATTTCAGCAAATTATTATTTACCACAAAAAAATGAAGGCAGGTGGTATAAAGTAAGAGATATTTTGGTACAGCATAACATTATTCTGTAGGCCATACAATTTAACTTCTTGGTTACTGTATTTAGATCTGTATTTTGTAGTTTCATCACTTCTAATTAGTTAAATGTAATATTTATGGTTATTTCTATAAAATATTTGTGGACCTACTTTTCTAATGTTATTTATGACATCTTGAAATAAGATAACTCCCTTCAGGGAAAAAAAATTTATTAGTTGCTAGTTTTTTGTTCTGAAAAGACCTCGGAATTTTTTGGCTCCTCTAAATATCGTGTACATCATGGCGTTTTTGTTACTGAAATACCAGGGACTTGAAGTCCTGTTGCTTGCTGCATAGAAAGCAAATCACTGAGTATTGCCAGAGAAGAAGGCTTTAATCAGGTGCTGCAGTTGAGGAGATGGGATATCAGTCTCAAATCCATCTCCTCATCTGACTGCAATTGAGAGCCTATGTAGCAGGGAAGGAATGTAGCTATATGCTATATATATGGGAAAACAGGAATGAGGGAGGAGTAGGGAAGAGGTGTTTCCATTTCTTGATATTAGCCTTAGGTTGGTTTTCTGAGAAAGAAACTCAGATAAGACAATGGTTTCAAGCTTTAAGACTAGTAGGGTCAATTTCTATGTTTATTAAAAGGAAAAAACATAAACATCAGTTCTACCAGGAAATTGGGCCATTTCAGTGCCCTCTTTCCATATACCAATTCCTCAATCATGGGGAATCTGGTCATTGATCTTTCTGGCTGCTTCGAGCAGAGGAGGGACATGGTGGGATAATGAGTAATGAGAATCTCATATCTGTAATTGGAAGTGCTCATGAGTGCCTAGTTAGCATCTGGCTTGTTGGAGCCCCACGATCTGGGTGAATTTATTATGATTTTAGAGCAACATTTCAAGCCATATTGACTAAGAACTAATAGCATAGATAACCCAAATTTAAGCATTTTGTTACACCCATCTGAGTTCAGGAATTTAGAGAAGCAAAGTTCCCCAGTTTTTCAGCTTTTAGGCATCTGTGTGCCCATCCTTGATTTAGAAGGTCTGAACTAATTTTATCTCTCAAAATCAGCCCTTAAAATCTCACTCACTCACCTTTTATGCAGTAGTCCCTTGACCTAAAGGGATTGAATAGATCTAATTTTTTGCTCTGTGTCTCAGAAAAGCAGTTCATTTTGATTGTCACCTTCTCCAGGGTCTGAAGAGGAGGCTTTGACTGATGTCAATATTCAAGATTTATCAGGAATGGATGCCTTTTTCAGACCAAGGAGTCAAAACCCTGCAACTTAACAGCAGGACGATTAGTTAATAGGACATTTATCAAGGATGTTAAAAGACTAAAAAATTGGATCAAAACAGAATCACAGGTCATTGTAAAGTAGTAGCTACTTATTTAACCAAAGTGATCATCAAAAAACTTTTAAAGCATAGAATAAAATTATAAGCATTTTATCCATAATATGCAGATAGACTACTTTGCTATAAAATAAATTTCTGCAATATAAATGATCAAATATAGTATATATATTTATGCTAAGAACAGAAGCCAGTGTTAATTAAACTGTTTAAAGACATAAAGAACATTTTAAAATTGTGGTTACATTTACAGATAATGGAGAAAGTTCTTTCATTCTCTCTAACTTGTCACAAATTAAAACACTGTGATGGGGTGTTGAGTAGTTACTGCCTGCAGGACCTCAAACCACTGTAATTAAGTGGCTAGGTTACATATGACCCAGCAATCTCACTGCTGGGTATATACCCAAAAGAAGAGAATCAGTATATTGAAGAGACATCTCCACTCCCTTGTTTGTTGCAGCATTATTCACAGAAGCCAAGGTTTGGAAGCAATCTAAGTATCCATCAACAGATGAATAGATAAAGAAAATGTGGTACATATACATCATGCAGAACTATTCAGCCACAAAAAAGGATGAGATCCTGTCATTTGCAAAAATATGGATGTTACTGGAGGTCATTATGTTAATTGAAATAAGCCAGGCACAGAAAGACAAACATCACATGTTCTTAACTATGTGTGGGATGTAAAAATCAAAACAATTGAGCACATGGAGACAGAGAGTAGATGCATAGTTACCAGAGGCTAGGAAGGGTAATGGACAGTATAGGAAAGGTGAGGATGGTTAATGGGCACAAAAACTAGTTTGAGAGAATGAATAATATCTAGTATTTGATAGCACAACAGGGTGACTATAGTCAAAGTAACTTAACTATGCATTTAAAAATAACTAAAAGAGGATAATTAAGTGGTTTGTAACACAAAGGATAAATGCTAGACAGGGTAGATATCTTATTTTCCATGTTGTGATTATGATGCATTGCATGCCTGTAACAAATATCTCATGTAGCCCCTAAATACATACACCTAATATGTACTCACAAAAATTTTTTAAAAATTATAAAGTGGCTAGGTTACTCCCTGCATGTATCTAAATGCTAGCATTTTGGAGACAGTCTATGACCAAAAGCATAAAAAATGTGGTAGGTCCTATGGCAAACTTATCTAAATCAGACAATTAACTTTTCTTTCTATCATTTAAAAAAATGATATATGCAAATACCAGTTTTGGAAATTCAGTATGAAGATAAATAATCTCCTTCACTTAAATAGTATACACAAAACAAGGACACAGTAGAAACAAGCACAAAATAATTTATTTTCAGCTATTTTAAAAGAGCATCATCACACAATTACAAAATTGGTTTCTAGATACAGTACTGACAGCCAATTAGGTAACTTTTACCACTAGAAATCTTCAAATCAGTGCAACACTTATACATATTTTGTTTTTAAGCACACACATGAATCCCCAACAGTGATAAAAGGCTTGGGATCAAAAATCATTAGAACGTCTCACATTTTTAAACTGCTACCTAATCCAGGTGAATGCCACTTAATTTTAATAACAATTAAAACAACTAAAGTAGCTTGAGAGAAATCCCAGTCAATATAATTTCCTTAAGGACAAGGCCAAACTTTCCAGAACTTTGAAACTTATACCGTATCACAGTTTTTCCTCATTACAATATCTGAAACCAGTTCAAACACTGATCAAATTGAATTATCTTGAAAATAAAAACCATTTAAAGGTTTCTACTCTCACCTACTTTTACAAATAGTAAGATAAAGTAGGTACTATCTCTGTTCAGAACTTATAAAAGTAAGTTTTTTATTTTTGGCCAGAAATATTAAAGCTCTTAAAGCTCTCCAGATCATCAGAGGTAACCATACCAATCAAATTTTAAGTGTCTTGTGTGCTCTATCAACTTTTAGAGGCTTGATGAAGGTAGTTTAGGATTTTTAGATAAGTAGAGCAAATGATGAATTGTTGGAAATGCATAGAAACAAAATGACTATCCATAGAACCAAATAAAAGCCTTCCATTACAAACTTTGAAAAATCTGTTTACTTAGTAAAACCCAAAGAAGAGCAAACAGCAAGAAAAAAACAAATAAATAGGAACATGACTCACAATTTTTTTCCACTCAGTTTACATTGGAGGCTTGTGTTACTCAGAGCCTAAAATGAGCACATGTGGGACAATGTCACATATGGACAATGTCAATTGGCCAAATTTATCCAATTTTCTATCAGGTTTTAAAGAATATTTTATCTAAAGCTTTTGAAATCTTGATTTTCTCTGTGTGTACATCAAGATACACATACAGAGAAATAGAAAATAACTACACATGACTTACACAGACAATGTATGACATGCTTGGGCTTTCTGTTTTGTCCTAAATTTTCTTTTTAAAATAACCAGTCATTTTAGTTCAAAACAAAAATTTTCCATATGAGATCTTTCCTCATACAAAATTATTCTTTCTTTTTTCTCTTCCCTACCAAAGAAATGCATCTTTATATCCATAACTTTCCTTACATCTCTCTCCTCTACTTACTCTTTTCTTTCTACCTGGTTTATAAATAATCTTTCTAAGTCTTTAATTTCAATTAACCTTTAGATAACTGTTGAATTAGACAAAAGTATTATTTTCTTCAATAAGAATACATCTTCTTTGGCATATTTTATATACAGAATTATGTATTAACCATAATATCTATTCTTAGTAACCTTGAATTTTGGCGAAAACATTGGAAGCAAGAAATCTGAACTATCTATCAGATATTAGCATTTTATAGATGAAAACATTCCACATTTTTAATAATAGTGTTTCCCCATATCATAACCCTTTCTTAATTGGAAATTACCAACGTATCTAATGAGTATCAAAAATAATTTTAAGATTTAAAATTATACAAAAATTTACCTACAAGCATTTATCCTATTTGCATGTACTCAATTCTTTCAATTTTAACAGTTTATCTAGATTACCTCTGAAAACTGAGATGTTAGATAAAGCTAGCCATCATTTCAAGTAATCTCCTTGTTAACTATCTTAATAGCATGTGAATATCTGGCGTTCACCTAAGTAATGACCTTAAAGTTAAATATATGGGCATTTTCACCAAGAACTCAGGATATTCAGCTGTTTTCATTAAACTAATAACATTAAATTAGTCTTATTTATCAAAAAAAGTCATACAAACAAAGATCATTTTGCTGTGGATGGGTTTGTAGTTTCATAACCTTGTGTGCCAAACCTTGACACCTCAAAATATGTAGCAGAGACAACTATAAAACACACACACACACACAAATGTATATTGACAATTCTGAAGACATTTCTATTTTTATTTTACCAATAATTTTAAAGCCCACTTGTTTATTAAAGATTTACTTAAGTTATGTGAACTTCAATAATGTTTGTATTTGTTTACTTAATCTATGAGCACTGTTTCATTTATAAGCCAGTTTGGTGTCCTGTGAAAACAACACATAACATCAGGATATATATACACACAGACAAACAAAGACCTAATAGTTTTACCACAGAACACTAGCCACAAGATAGCAGTACGAACTCAGTGATTTACCTACATGTTCACATGGGTAAACTTTGCTTGCTCCAGTAGGTAATCCAGTGAAGACTGTGAAACAAAATTTTGGATAAAGCAGTTTCCGTGACAGTTTGATTTTTGATGGCCAAACCTTCCCAGACTCTAAAGAACACTGCGGCCAAACTGCACCCCAGGAGGACATCATGTAGTAACCAGGCCCAACCCTGCTTAGAACAGAGGCATAAAACCTGGATACAAGGAACTCCATCCCGCTTTCCCATTCACTAGCAAAATGAATCCAACTGTGAGATAGCACTACAACTCACAGACCTTTCGAAATCAAAAGAGAGCTGGCACGTTCAGGGTGGTGTGGCTGCAGACCTTCCCTTGCTCCATCAGACCAGAACTCTGCTCAGACCAACCTTGAAGAAGAAACCCACACAGGCTGCACTCTGGAATGGAACCCAACCACCCAAAACTCCATCAACACACACACACGCAATCGCCAAAATACAGTCCAACTCCTGCAACAACAAACAAGCCCCAAGGCTGTCCAAATGGGAACAATGGGGGTGCTTTCTTTCTCCACAGGTTGGGTTTGTTCAATCTGAAAATGGAAATTCCTCTAGAATTTCCTAAATTGAGAGGAGCAGATCCCACTGTTTGGACCCACAAAGGACACTCACTTGCACGCACATGTGCACACGCACACACACACGCAATTACTGACAACCCCCAAGAGTGTCCACAGTAAAACAATTGGGGTGCTTCCTCTCTCTGTTGGTTGGGCTTGTTCAACCTGCAAACGGAAATTCCTTCAGATTTTCCCAAATTTAGGGAGCCATTCCTGCTCTCTAGTACCCACTAAAGACACTTGCCCAGTTAAACTTCAAAGGTAGTTCTTCCTAGGCAACCAGTAACACAATTGGGGCTGGCAGGATGGGGCCAGAGAGAGAGAGAGAGAAACCCACTTCCAGCCAAAAATGGGCAGGCAGCTGTTTAAGGGGGGCTCCCAAGATTCTCCTATCTCCCAGCAGCTGAGCTATGAGCACTGTCCTACCTGTCAGGGAACAAAAATCTGCTGCCAAAATGCCAGGGGTTTGTCTCGGTTCTATTGCTCACCGCACAGGAAGCCAGTCACTGAGATGAGTACTGCCAGGGAAGAAGGCTTTAACTGAGTGCTGTAGCTGAGGAGACGGGAGACCAGTCTCAAATCCATCTCCCCATCTGGCTAAAATTGGAGGTTTATATCATCGGGAAGGAACATAGCTATAGGCAGGAAAACAGAAATTTGGGAGGGGTAAGGAAGAGGAGCTTTAGTTTCCTGATACAATCTGCAAGGCCTGAGGGTCAATTTCCTGAGACAGGAACTCAGATAAGACAAATGTGTTTCAAGCTTTAAGGCCGGGAGGATCAATTTCTATATAAAAAAGAAAAACATAAACATCAACTTGGTGGGGAAAATCAGGCCAGTTTTGTTTTCCTCACATTTCCCCTGGGCCAGGACCCAGGAAGGTCCCCAGGGCAGTCATGTGTTCCACCCTCATTTCAGACTGGAATAGCAACAGCTGCCTGCTGATCTAGAATCTTAGGAGTGGATGGAGAGATAATCACTTCCTGGGAAACTGTCGTTAATGAGTTGCAATCATTTTCAGCCTGTTTCAACCTATCTTGTCCTCCAAAGACCCGTAGCTAGGTTCTGTGGCTGCCTTTCTCCCTCATGCCTGCCCCACTGTGCAGCCCTGAGCAATGAAATCAGAGCTACACAGGGCAGAGCCTGGGCCTGAACAGGGGCCACCTGACTCAAAAGGCTGCACTGTAAAACCTCGTTTAATTTACACTTCTCTCAATTCGTGTTTTTTTGTTTGTTTGTATTTATATTTTTCATAGAGACAGGGTTTCACCGTGTTGGCCAAGCTGTTCTCAAACTCCTGACCTCAGATGACCCACCCACCTTGACCTCCCAAAGTATTGAGATTACAAGCATGAGCCACAGTGCCAGGCCAATTTGTGTTTTTAAGATTTGATTTTTGTGTCACGACTTCTTGGTCTCAGTGTTGGCACCGCGGTCTGGATCTCTCTTGGGTGTGAACTGAAGCTGGCCAGGCCTTGTTGACATTATCTGTGTTGTTTGTGACACGGATAATTCACTTCAGTTTTGGAACATTTGTTGCATGCCAGATGTTTATTTGTTCTTCAACCATAATGAAGGGTAGAATTGAGGTAAACTTAGAAGAATTAATTCATTCATGTCTTAAAAATTATGTGTTGCTTTTCTGTTCTGTGTCAGGTGCTGCCCTAAGTCCTGGTTAAAAGTGGCCAGAACCTCATGGAGCTGCCATTGTAGGGGCAGAGACAGGCGGGAAGGCCGGGAATGAGAGGAGAGAGGAAGGGAAGGAAGGTGGCTGTAGACCAATGCCAAGTGCAACTACCAAGCAAATGCATAGCAGGGGAGGAAGGGAAAGAGGACGGTGTGGGGATTTCAGACAGCATTAGGGACATGCACAGGTGCTGCCCTGCACTCAGTGAGGCAGCTGTGGGACACTCTTCACAGAGAGCTGACACGAAGGCGTCACCTTCCTCGGGAGGAAAATTAAAACCTCCTCGTGTAGTAGCAGAAAGCTTAGCAACACGGTAGCCTGCAGTGATGTGGAAAGTCAGAAAGGTACCTAATGAACTGGGTGACCTAGTTATGGAAATTTCCAGCCAGTGATGACGGTGCCATTTGTTTTGTTTCCTTGCTGTTTATGATAATATTCAAGGGGAGAAATATAAGCTGTAGGAAAAACAACAAAAAAATCCAGGCTTTGCTGGTAAAGATTCCCAACCTTCCCCAATGGCAAATAATGCTAAACTTAAGACATATCTTCTAAGCAAAGATCAAATCCAAGACACTCTCAGGAAAGCATAGCCTAAAGATGAGGCTAAGAGTATGACTCTTAAACACTTTATTTGAGTGGTGCCTCAAAATACTATTCAATCAGCCAAAAGACTCTCAGATATCTAACAAGGTGACTTACTCACAGACCCTCTCAATCAAACAAAAGGACTTTTAAGAAGGTTAAGGCATTGTCTCTGAGCAGAAGCCTAAGGTAGAGAAGGGCTTATTTCAGACTGATTTGTGGGTGTGACTTTTGTCTAATGGAATAACACTCAATGAGATTCACACATTTTTAAAAAAATTATATCTGACAAATCACCATCAGTGTATGAAAGGATCGAAACAGTGCATAATGAGATGGGCCATTCCTCCTAGCAGGAAGCCAGTTGAGAAAATTACTCAGCTGCAAATGTGTGCTACCTTTCATGGAAAAAGAAGGATTCAGATAGTGGCACCAAGAATCCCAAGGACCAGTTGAGGAGGCACAGAGAAGAACAGATGGGCATGAGTAGGACTGAGTCCTAAACATCCAACATTTTTTAAGTTGGATTCCAGAACTGCTGCAGCCAGGGGTGCTGGTGCACCTCTTGTTTCCCTCTTTTTGAATAGGAGGGCTGAAGGTGGTTCTTACTATTTTATTCTGCTGAGCCCAGAGCTGGCATCACCCCAAAAGTGGCAGCAGAGGAGGTCCCACAACAGAGAGCCCCAAACCCTCCCATGATGGAGCCAGTTGGGATTACAAAGAAAGAAGCACTAAACTTCAGTCCAGAGCATTATTTGGGGAACTTAATTAACAGAGGGCTGCAGCAATCCTCGCGATACACAGTGTGAGAAAAGGCTGCTCTGCCTACACAAGTCCACAGTGAGGGGTCAGGGCATGAGGCCAGTTTCTTTCAGTGTTTGGGGCAACAACCTAGATACCCTTATCAGTGCCTGAAAATGTTCAAGATATAACTTTGTTTGATTTGAGCCTGCTTCGAAGAAGCTGTAGCTGTCTGAGTCACAGAGATCAAGACATTCTGTGGTTTTCTGTCCAGACACAGAAGGAAAGAGGGGGTATCTGGGGACTCTACACCTACTCCTGTCCCCATTTTATGTTGAGGGGGGATGATCTGATCTTTTCAATTCAAGAGTTGTGAGGAACTATAACAGACCACGGATTTCAGCTGATGGGATGGGATCACTTTTATAGGAGTCTTGGGAAGGGTTGAGTTATTTTGCATGTCTGATGGACAGAACTCATTGAGGCCAGAGGGAAGATGGTGGCATACAGCCCCTGGGATGGGTCCCAGGCTTCTAATAGTCACATCCCTCAGTGGTTTCCTCCCACAGTGCACCAGCATTGGGATGGCAGAACTGGTGATGTGGTACCTCTGGGATAAGGCAACAAAAGACACTGTGGCTTGCATTTTGGTAGCTCTCTCCCAGCCCACTGTCCATGGGGAAAGCCAACTGCTATGTTCTGAGCAGCCCTATGAGAGGCCCACATGGTGAGGAGCTGGGGCCTCCTGCCCACAGCCATGCAAGAGCATTTAGAAGCAGATCTTGCAGCCCTGATCAAAACCTCAGATGACTGCAACCTTGGATGAAACTTGGCAATAGACCCTGAGCCAGAGCCAACCAGCTAAGATGTTCCTGGACTTCTGACCGATAGCACTGTGAGGTCATGAATTTCACCATGCCTCAGGGTATTTTGTTACATAGCAGTGGATAACTAGTACACAAGGTAGCATTGTGCTGCCCTAAAGCTGACTCTAGATAATGTAATAACGGTCTTGGTCTACAATCTGGGGTGCTGAGGAAGAGCAACTGTGGAGGAGGCTGGGAGCCACTCTAGTAGGTGGTAACTCCCTCAGTGCCATCTGCTAATAGTAGGAGTCAGACTTTGACCACTGTCTCTTGACTCTGCCCTCAGGGGAGGGCCCTTCCGAGGGAGCAGTGGTCAAGAGCAAGGTGCTGTGCCAGGCTGCTGCTGCTGAGAAGCAGGTGCTGGGAGCTGCTGCTGCTAAGAGCATCTGCTCAAAAAGAAGGGTGCCAAGGGCACCTGCAGTAGCTGGGGGAACACCTGGAGGCCCAACTTTACCATTTTCCATGAGGCAGAAACCTTGTTGGTTTACCACTGTGGCCTCAATGGCTCACAAAGAGATAGCTTGCTTTTCAGATTCACCTACCTATAGGATTTACTTTTGACATCTATAGGACAATAGAGATTGGCTCCCAATTTATTGCTTAGCTTTTTTTGTTGTAATTTAAAATGTATAGAAAAGTTGCAAGAGTTGTAGAAGGAGCTCATATATATATATATATGCAGATTTACTGACAATTTACAATTTGCCCAATTTGGTACCTATTGATCTATTTACTTGAGAGTAAATTGGGGACATTGTGCCCCTTTTATCTTTAAACAGTTCAGCATGTGTTTCCCAAGAAGAAGGATATCCTATTATATAACCACAGTACAGTTTTCAAAGTCAAACAATTTAATATTGATATAATGCCATTATGTAATCCACAGCCCATATTCAGATTTCATCAATTGTCCCCAAAGTTTTCTCTTCCCCTCTCTAAAATCCAATACAGGATTACATGGTCCATTGACTGATGCATCTCCTTGGTCTGTCTTAAACCTAATCACTTTCACAGTCTTTATGTGGGCCTCTTGATCATGGATTTTGTCTTTAAAAAAAAACAGAGTAAAGCCAGTTACTTTGTAGGATGCCCTTGACATGATTTTTCAACTTCACGATTAAATTCACATGATGTATTTTTTTGGCAGGAATGCCACAGAGGGGGCACTTTGTCCTTCCCAGTGCACACATGAGAAGACACATGACCATGGCTGCCCCTACGTTAGTGATGTTAACCTTCATCCCTGGGTTAAGATGGTGACTCCTGGGGTTCTCCAATAAGAGGCTATCAATTTCATCTTTATAATTAGTAAGGATCTAGCAGGGAGATGTTTGGAGACTATGTAACTATCTTGCTCCTCATCAACCTTTAATCCAGTAGTTTTATTATTCATTGATGTTCTAACTTTACTTTTTCCACATTTATTTGTTCATATTCCTATCAGAAAAAATACTTTCTTCTCATTTGTTTATTACTTTGTGCATTCATAACAATAAGAACTTTTGATGCTGATTTTATTCTATATGTTATGGTACCTAACTAGTATAATTCATATTGTTGCTGTATTGTCAGATGTGCTCAGCAGGAGGCCTGTCAGCAACCTCCTGTATCCTTTGGCATGACCTCATGCTTCTTGAAGAACTTCCTTATTTTATGGCTTAACATGATGTTTTGGTTTCAATTTATTTTTTCTTAAGAGCAAAGCAATAATTTCTTACTGGGCCCCTGGTGGGGTTATTAGCCTATAAAGAACTCTACAGTATGGACTCCTTGAAATACATCCTCAGGCCCTTGTATTCTTTATACAGTTAAAAAATAAGGCATACATTCCCTCCCATGGGACTTTGTGTGAAATGGAAGCTTTGAAATGTGAAAACCTTCACCTCAGAGGAACAGCTGGTGAAGAGATACCATTAAGACAGAAATGGCTTGGAGTAGAAACACATTTGCATCCAAACAGTTGCATCCAAACATTTGCATCCAAACATTTGCATCCAAACAGTTGCCTCAAGAACTCTCCTTCTTGGCTGCCCCTTGGGTTAGCTTTGCAGGTCATGCTTTTCTGATATCCAGTGAGTCTGTCAATGTTTTAGCAAAGAAGGCATCCCCTCTGTCCTGGTACCATAGGATTCCTGGCACAACGCCTGCTCCTCTGTTTTGTGGAGGTGATGTTGCCACAGGTCAGTGTCTCTGCCAGGTGACAAGGCTTAATCTGCTGGATTTAATCTACTGGATTAAATTTCCTTATGAGGTAGAAGATGGAATGGAAATAAACTCACCTCGAGTCTGCATCCTAGCACACCAGAGGTGGAAAGGACTTCTGACAAATTCACAAATGATTCTTGCCCTATTATTTGTGTTGATTACATGCACTCCATTTCTTGATGATGAAAATGCCTTAATGATGAAAAATGCATAAAATGAAGCCCTCGATTTAAAATAAATCAGGCGAAATGTAAGATGAATGTAATCAATTCTAAAATTAAAAAGATTAAAGTACCAACAGTGGCTGCATCATGAAGACCATCCTGGTCTACGGTGTTTCTGGTCCATTCTAGAACCTGTGCCCACAGTTGGGTGAAAATGATCCCAATAGGATGAAAAAGCATACTTTGCTTAATGGAGGGAGGGAGGTGGAGAGGGGTTGAAAACAGAAATTGATCAATGGGTTCTGGCAGCCAGGGGCTTGGCTTTGCCTTAGAAACTTGCTTTGGCTTCTTCAGAGTCCCGGGGCGAAGGAGAATGAAAGGCCATCATCGGCTTTCATTCATTAAGGGGTTGGCTCAGGCCGGAGGGCATTTCCCCTTAATTAGAGGTTTCTCAAAATGGATTAATGAACTATCCTAGAAAGAGGGCTCTGCCTTCAAATTGCTGTGTGAAGAGCTATGTACTCCATTCTTGCTCCCCCAATCCCTGTGTGTACTTAGCATTTTAAAGATCCCAGAAGTCCTTCAGTCAAGACCCCTGGCTCCCTTTGTTTAACTCAGTGTTCTCCGAGCTTATTGGACTGAGGACCATCAGGTGCCCACAGACCAGGGCCGGGGCAATCCTGCTCAGTTTCACTGAGCGCTGCTTGCTCGGATCCTGACTCCCGTGAGAAGTCAGGATGTGGTTCCTGCTCAGAGGGTTTCCCAGTTCTGTGCAAAGGTTGGCATGCCTGCAGAGACACAGTGAGGTCCCAGAGCAAAGTAGAGGGCATCAGAGCATGGGCTCTGCAAGCCACTGTCGGGGGCTGAGTCCTGGCTCCGCTCAGTAGTGCTACTAAGAAAATTGCTTATCCTTTCTGTGTCTCAGTTTCCTCATCTGTAAAAGGGGTGCAATGATAATACCTGTCTCACAAGTGTCTGTGTAGATTGGGCACATGAGGCAATACGTGTAAAGCACTTAGAACAGCACCCGACACACAGGACATACCCCAAATTGGTAGCTGTTGTTCTTAGGAACTCAGGTGCTTTCAGCAGCTCTGGCTAGAGTGGAGCCTTAGACCTCTTGTGCATTACAGCAAGGGGAGGGCATCTCCACATGTGCTTATTACTTCTCCAAGTAGAAACTGTGAGTCCATGGAACAATGCAGTTACACCTTCTCCTTTCTTTATTTGGAATACAAGTTTGCTGTTCTCTATCTGTGCAGGTGTCCATATAGAAAGCCATGAACAGAAGGACTTTAAACAGAGTGCATTTGCCAAGATGGGAAAGACTGTGGGAGATGTAGCTTTAGGGGAACTCTGACAGGCTGGCTTCGGATGTGTAAATTTGAGACACCTATTAAATATCAAAACAGAGATTTTCTTGGGAAGTATAAGCTAGAATTTACGGGCAAGATGAGGACAGGAGTTACAAATTTAGATGTCATCACCAAATAGATGGTATTTGAAGCCAAGAGACTGGAAGAGATTCCCAAGGCAGCAAGTGGACAAAGGAGAGAAGACCAAGGGCTGAGCCCCTGGAAGCCAAAATTTAGAAGTCTGAGCAAAATTATAGATTGTGAGACAACATTGTTGGCTATAAGAATGAAGAATGGATGACAAAGGTTTGAAGTTGCTTCTGAAGCTTGGTCTTGCAGGAACTGAAAGCTGTTGGGTGACACAATGACCAATTTCAAGGATTCTGTGCCAATGATCCATGTCCAGAAGGGATAACTTGTATTTCCTTAATGCCTGGCAGCATGGAGATTCTGAGAAGCTTCACCCTGAGGTCACTGTCCAAGCTGGGCAGGGATGCTGCCCTCCCAGCTCTGGTCCCCTCTAAGCAGCTCTGAGGATCTGACTGCCAGTCAACAATGGGTTCACTCCTGTGAGGAAGACCTTAGTGGCAGGTGTCAAGAAGGGCAGCAGTGGGAGTTGATTAGTTCTCTGGGTCAAGGTTACAGGCTGTACATTATGCACAGAATTCAAGGGAAGCTGGTAGCAATTTCAAATACAAGTATCACTTTTGCTAAAGCGAAGTATGGCTTAATTGATTGGCATTATTTTAAAGTATGAATCTTCTCAACTGTAGTAGCTGCAGAAGTGCCTGGCTTTCTTCCCTGGTTCGAGAAAGATCACCATCCCGAGTTCTGTGACTCCCTGGCTTGAGGATGAAATGGTCCAACTCTGTACTGCAGGGGAGTGTTGCTTGAGGCCTTCCTCTCCATCCCTCTTTTCATCTTCTCTGCCTGACTGACCAACGGTTTCTACTTTGTGCCTGGGGAGATGCCTCTTAAACTTGAAGCCTGGAATTGTCACCCATAAATGGGGATGCTTCATAGAAATCAGCTGTCTATCCATTCACCCATTCATTCACTCATATGTCCATTCATCCATCCACTCACTAACCTATTTATCCACCCATCCATTGTCCATCTGTCCACCCATCCACCCATCTACCCATCTATGTATCCATCCACCCATCCAACAACACGAATTATTAATCTATCACATGCCATGAGCTCTGCTGGGGCTGCTCCTGGGAGGAGGTGGATGAGTAGACACAGTGCAGTGCAGCACCATAGGTAGAGGGCACACAAGGAGGTGCACAGGTGGGGAGCTAGGAAATCTCTTTACACGAGCTGTCATCTAAGTCTATCTCAGTGATTCTGAACTGCAGATGATTTTGCTTCCTACGTGACATTTGGCAATGCTTGGGGACATTTTTGCTTGTCGCAACTAAAGAGATGGGATCGACAGCTGTGCATGGAGGCCACATGACAAAGCCCACAATGAAAAGAATAATTTGACCCAGCATATCCATAACGCTAAGGCTGAGAAACCCTGCCCTGGAGTGACAGGCAAGTGGTGAGGAAGGTAGAAAGGGGCTGAGCGGGTCTCGGGGAGCACTGGGCATGTAGGGGGCATGGTCCTGCACTGTCGGAGCCCTTGGGAGCTAGGAGTGACAGAGGTGCCAGATTCTCAACTGTCTTGAAGGCAATTGAGAGAGGCGACTGGTTTTAAGCAGGGGAGGGACCTAATCAGGTTCAGATTTTCAAAATGTGAACTACTCCAGCAGCAGTGTGAAGGGTGGTCCCAGGCAGGGGTGGGGGCCAGCACCAGGAACTGGGGGGGCCACAGGCACATAGGGGATGCCTCCTACCTGTAGGACCTCATGACCAGGATCCCTGGTATTCTATGTTTAATACTTTCACTTTTGAATATATGGTATACTGCACATTCCTTTTGCCACATTTCAATAGTTATTTATCTTTTTATCTTTTTAAAATGTTTTTTTGTTGTTGTTGTTGTTTTGAGATAGAGTCTTGCTCTGTCTCCCAGGCTGGAGTGCAGTGGCACAATCTTGGCTCACTGAAACCTCTGCTTCCTGAATTCAAAAGATTCTCCTGCCTCAGCCTCTCCAGTAGCTGGGATTACAGGCGCCTGCCACCACACCCTGCTAATTTTTTTGCATTTTTGGTAGAGATGGGGTTTCTCCATGTTGGCCAGGTTGGCCTCGAACTCCTGACCTCAGGTGATCTGCCTGCCTCAGGCTCCCAGTGTGCTAGGATTACAGGCATGTGCCATTGTGTGGCCTTTTTTTTTTTTTTTTTTTTAGAAATTGTTTTTAATAATATTTCTTCCAAAACACAGACCAGATGATATGAAAGGGACTGTCACTGCATTTGGGTCTTAGAAAGTGGGTCTGGGGCAGCCATGGAACGAAGGCTGGACCCTTGCTGACATCAGAAGCACCCCTAGAATCACACTGTAGCTGGAGATGAAATTCATGGTAGTGCCCAGAAAATGGGAGCAGCCGCAGCCCGCTCCAGTCATTCCGAACGTGGACAATTCCCTAGCAGAATTCTAGGCTAGCCCATTTTTCTGGCCTCAGTTCTGACTAACCAAATGAAAGATTTAATTTAACCCAAAGAAAAATCAATTTCCCCTTTTAATTTTAATTGGACCTTTCAGCTGTTGAGAGCACTGCAAAATGAACTTCATTCCCTGGATCCAGGTATCTGGATCTGTTGGGGAAAAAAAATTAGAAACTATGTATAAAACTTAAAAATATTCAAGCATCGAAAGGTTATTTAGGATGAAAGTTTTAAAACAAGTCATCAGCAAGCTGCTACCACCAAGTGGAGACTTATGCAAAAGTTGAGCAAGTCCACTGAGCTGAGAGGACAGAAATGAAGTCACCTGTGCTGAGGCAGGGGCAGGGACACTGGGGGCAGGGAGTGTGTGGGCAGAGAAGCCAGAGAAGTCCAGGCCTGTGGAAGCCAAACAGGAGAGCGTGGGCCGGAAGGGCGGTCAGGATCGGGGGACGATCCTAATAATACTACTAATCTAATAATACTTTTCTTCTTAAAGTCTACTTCATTAAAAATAGTTATGCTGGGCATGGTGGCTCATGCCTGTAATCTCAGCACTTTGTTGGAGGTCGAGGTGGGTGGATCACTGAAGCCCAGGAGTTCAAGACCAGCCTGACGAACATGGAGAAGCCCTGTCTCTACTAAAAATACAAAAATTAGCCAAGCATGGTGGCACATGCCTGTAATCCCAGCTACTCAGGAGGCTGAGGGAGGAGAATTGCTTGGACCCAGGAAGTGGAGGTTGCGGTGAGCTGAGATTGTGCCATTGCATTCCAGCCTGGGCAACAAGACCAAAACTCTGCCTCAAAAAAACAAACAAAAAAAGAAGTTACTAGCTAGTTTCAGTAATTCTTAACATCCAGGAAACTGGATGTGAAAGCTTTTCAGAGAAACTAAACCAATAGGTTATACATAGAGAGAGATTTATTTAGGAATTGGCTCACATGATTGTGGGGACTAGCAAGTTTAAAATCTGTAGGGCAAGCCAGCAGGCTATAAATTCAGGTAAGAGTTGATCTCGAAGTCTGGAACCTAAAATCTGTAGAGCAGTCAGCAGGCCAGAAACTCAGGCAGGGTTTGTGTGTTATAGTCTTGAAGCACAATTCCTGCTTCTCTGGGAAACCTGTTTTTGTTCTTAAGGCCTTCAACTGATTGGAGGTGGCCCACCCATATTATGGTGGGTAATCTGTTTTACTTAAAGTCAACTGACTGTCAGTGTTAATCACATCTATGAAATAACCTCCCAGCAAGATATTGACAAGTATTTGACCAAACAACGGGGCACCATAGCTTAGCCAAGTTGACACATAAATTAACCATCAGGAGCGAGTAGAATATCCAAAAAACAACATACTCGGGGTATTATATCTTATATAGCTATTATAATTATATAAAACATATAATTATAGAATGAAGATATTAAGATAACCATTAGAACAAAAATATAAACTTTTCTTTCTTTCTTTTTTTTTTTTTTTTGAGACCAAGTCTTTCTCTGTCACCCAGGCTGGAGTGCAGTGGTGCAGTCTTGGCTTACTGCAACCTTTGCCTCCTGGGTTCAAGTGATTCTCCTGTCTCAGCCTCCCAAGTAGCTGGGATTACAGGCACCCGCTACCATGCCCAGCTAATTTTTGTATTTTTAGGAGAGACGTGGTTTCACCATGTTGCCCAGGCTGGTCTCCAACTCCTGACCTCAAGTGAGCCACCCCCCTTGGCCTCCCAAAGTGCTGGGATTACAGGTGTGAGCCACCGCACCCAGCCAAAAATCACCTTTTTTACAAGAATCAAAACAGTCATTATGCTGGAGATGACAGACCTCACTGTCACCATGCTCCTTTTGTATGTCTACTAGGCACGGTGCTGGGTCCACACTCACAGAAACCTTAGGAACTCGCACCCAGGGGCTCCAGCTGTAGCAGAATCCCAAGAATAAAACCTGGTGCTGAAAGAGTAGGAGATGGGGCCGGGCGCCATGACTCACTCCTTTAATTCCAGCACTTTGGGAGGCCAAGGTGGGCGAATCAAGAGATAGAGACCATCCCGGCCAACATGGTGAAACCCCGTCTCTACTAAAAATACAAAAATTAGCTGGGCATGGTGGCTGGCACCTGTAGTCCCAGCTACTCAGGAGGCTGAGGCAAGAGAATCATTTGAACCAAGGAAGCAGAGGTTGCAGTGAGCTGAGATCGCGCCACTGCACTCCAGCCTGGTGACAGAGCGAGACACCATCTCAAAAAAAAAAAAAAAAAAAAAAAAAAGCAGGAGACTGAACTCTGGGAGGGCCTCCTGGTGAGAGGTGAGCACAAAGGGGAGAGGTGGAGGCAGGAACATGGGCTTCTGGTGGCCCCAGCAGACCCTGTGGCAGCGTGGCCAGGGTCCTCTGCAGGGAGGAATCTTGGCCAGGATGACGCTGCAGCAGGCCTCTTCCTGAGGCCTCCAGCCAGCCCGGCCAGGGACCCAGCATCCAGTGACCCCTGTTTCGCAGCAGCAGCTGGGGCCAGCCCCAGGCTCTCTTCCACTCCCAGCTTCTTAAAACAGGAAGTGGAGAGAGTTGTTTGATAAAACACTGGGGCAAACCACATCCTCTCTCTTCACCAAGGGAGAGTTCGAGGGGATGCCAGAAGAGGGAGCTTTAGAGTAGAGACCCCTACCCAACCAGTGACCGTCACGCACACAGCAGGGCATGCTATGGAGACCCCCAGACAGTCACTCGGGGAGACCCAGCAGGTCCAGACTCTTCAGAGATCTGTGGCAGCAGGTCCCCACTCCCAAAAGCCACGTGCCCACGGGTGGTCTCTGGTGCCTGAGACCCCAGTCTCATTTGCATCTTTGCAACTTCGAGTTTAAGTGGGTGTCGCATCCTGTATGTCCTCCTGAGCAGAGGAGGGGCACAGCCTGGGGTGGCAGCTGGCGTCAAACCCTCAAATCCCCTGAGAGCCACTGGGGAGACTAAGCAGTCCCCAGCCCCAACTTGTCCCTGAGCTGCCATTCTCAGCCCTGTGGGAGGAGACAGAAAGCCCTGAAGAGAAACCAAAGGACCAGGTCAGGAGGGGCTGGGAGGGTGGCATGAGCAATCAGGGCAGGGAAGGATGGACAGATGGGGGAATGGAGGGAAGAAGGAATGAATGAAAAGGTGAATGAATGGACAAAGAGAGAGAACGGGCCACTCTTCCCTTGCTTTAGTTTACGAAGTACTGGGATCCTCCCAACAGCCTGCAAGACAATTTCTGGGAAGCAGACCAGGTGGCTGGCAGGGAGGGGAGGTTTGCCCTGGCTTTTGTGGGCCCAATGGGAGGCAGGGGGCAGGAAGGGGCATCCTGTATGTGTCCCCCCTGCAGCGGCAGCAGCACCTTCCTGGAAGAGGGTCAGGAAACACCCACTGTGGCCCCTCTCCATCACGCCCTCATCCAGGACACCAAGTATCAGTCACTCAGCTCAAGACACCCAGGCCCTGATTCAGGGAGAGAGGATGTGAGGGGTGGGGCACCGGGTTCCTCAGGACTGAGAGACCTGAGATGTGGCCCCGGGCTGGGTGTTGGGGCAGACTGGCTATGGCAGCATTGTGTGTACCCCAGCAGGCCAGTACCCACGCAGGGAGCCTCCAAACCCCTTCACCCATGACCCTGGGAGAAGACCCCAGCCTTGGAGAATTGGCCTCACTGAAGGGGCCTGCACAGGCCAGCAGGGTCAGGCGGGGCCAGACAGGTTCCCACCTGGGATATGCAAATGGGCCTCCTGAATCCTGGAGCCAGGTATGGACTCAAACACCACCATTGTCCCCAAGTCCCCATCTGCCCCAGGGGCACACCCTGCCACCTGTTCTGTGCAAGGTCCCTGAGGCTGTCTCCTTGCGCTCAAGCCCTGCAGGTGTTGAAGCTCACACACACAGCTCCTGCTTCCTGGGCCAGTGCACGTGCACACACATGCACACACACTCACACACCCACACATACACATACCCACACACAATCACACACATTCATACACACCCACACCCCCATACTCACACTCACACACTCACACACCCACAAACACCCACACATACACTCACACACACAATCACACACATTTACACACACCCACACACTCACACACACTCATAGTCACACACACCCTCACACAGCAAAACACAATCACACACATTCACACCCACCCACGCCCCACACTCACACTCACATACCCCCACACACCCACACACTCACACATACACACACAAACACAATCACACACATTTACACACACCCACACTCACACATACACACACCCAAACATGATCACACACATTCACACACACCCACACCCCACACTCACACTCACACATATACCCACACACACTCACATATAATCTCACACACACATATGCTCACACACACACTCTCACATACACGCCTTCTCCAGGAGGGGCTGGCTGCCAAGGGCCACCCAGCTTCCTCCCACGTCTCACTCACCCTACAATATTTGAGCAGACCTTGGAGTCAGCAGCAACAGTGGCGTGGGCAAAGGCCTGGGGGTCAAATGGGGCCTGGTGTCGAGAGAGGACCACAGCCAGCACAATGACAGCCAGCGCCAGCCCCAGCCCCAGAAGGACCAGGCCAACCATGGCTCTGCAGTCCTGGACCGTGGCTCTGCGGCCCAGAAGGAGAGGGGAGGCCGGTGGGCAGACGGAGGGACAGATGGGTGGGCAGATGAATGGACAAGAAGATGCATAGATAGACTCACAGGTAATTGGACAGATGGACAAACAGGTGGGGGCTGAAGACAGACACGAAGATGGATCGACAGATAGGCCAGATAGCTAGACAAAGAGGACGGTAAGAGAAAGATGGTCAGATAGACAATGGGACAGAGATGGGCTTACAGATGGGCGGACAGACAGACAGGTCTGAACAGCGGGCTGCCAGATGGACAGATGGGTGAATGGACAGACGGCTGGCAGCTGTGGCGAGTTGCTGCCCTCACCAAGTGCACACTATGGAGTGGCCAAACTCATGCCTCAACTTCTAGTTTTCAGCTCCTGCTTGTTGCTGGCAGGAGGCCAGGCAGCAAAGTGTCTGAGGGGAGTTTTCCTTGCCTACAGAAGTCAGCTGCTGTGTTAACTCCCTCACTGCTGGTAGGTCCAAAGGCCCCACCTACCGCCCGCCAGAGCCCAGGGTCACACTGTCGCAATGTGCAGGAGAACTTGGTGCCTGCTGCATTACGGTTGCCAGGTAGGGGCAGGGCTCCCCGGAACCTCCACACCATTTCCCGGGTTCTCAGCAGCTCTAGGAAAGCAGAGCTGGGGCCGCTTAACTCTGCCCTGGATCCGGCAAGGCTGCCCCCGTCTCAGAGTGGAGCCCTGCTCCCCAGCTCCCATCTCTATCCCCTAACCCTCTCCGCATGGCCCAGCCTAGTCAGCATCAAGGTGGAGCTGAACAGAGGCAGAGGGAGGAGGACCCAAGGTGGTGTCACTCAGGACCCAGGTTCAAGTCCTTATGCTTCTGCAGCCTGGCCTGGGTCCCCCAACCCCCCCAGGGTGACCAAGGGCTTCCCAGTCTGCACAGAGGACAGGGGGACTTGACAGCATCAAATGCTGGTGACTACAAGACGCCCCTGTGGGGAATGCAGACAGACCATGCCTCTAGCCCTTGGCACCCGGCACCATCCATCCCTGGGACTTGCTGTCCTGGAAATGCAGCATGGACCTCCAGGGAGGGGGGCTGTGCCATGTGGGGGCTCCACCCCGCCTGCAGCTCTTTCCCACCCTGGCTGCAGGTCTGCTTCCCTGAATCCAAATCCGCTACTACTGTGCTGGCAGCGCAGCCTCTCTGGGGACACTGGCCTGGCTCTGTTCTCCCCAGGCCTCAGGGTGCCTAAATGGGAGGCAGCCAGGAGAGTGAGGACCCACTGAGGGGCTCTGTTGACCAGGCTCAGCAGGGGTGCAGGTGATGTGGGCTGGACTTCTTCCCATGTGGCCCCCATAGTCCTCCCCACTTCCTCCCCAGCTGAACACTGCCTGCTCCAGATGTCTACACCTGGAGTCTGGGCCCCTCCATCTGGGCAGCAGAGAAACTGAGGCACAGAGACAGACTGTGTCCTTACAGGCCACACAGCCTGCCAGGCCCCTATGTCTGGCCAGAGCCCCTGGTCAGCCTGGGCTGCAGTGATTGTTTAGAGGCAGGTTGTTCCCACGGCTGCCTCTCACGGTAGGGGGGCCTGCGGACGCCTCCTCCCGTCCCCACCCGACTCCCAAGCCTCAGTGACATTGCTCAACCAGGAGCTGAAATGCATTCCTGGGCTCAGGCCAGCCCACCCACCCACCCGCTGCAGTCCTGGAAGCTCAGAGGCCTGGGCAGCAGGAACAGTGGAGACAGCAGCGTGGGGGACGTCCCCCCTCCTCTCCCCACCATCCTGGTCAGGCAAGAGGACAGGGTGCAGGGACCGCCCGAGCAAAGGCCCAGGGAAATGAATGGGTGTCATTCTGGTCCTGACCTGAGGCACAGCCAGGAAGGTCCCTGTGGGGAAAAGAAAGAGATATCAGACTGTTACTGTGTCTATGTAGAAAGAAGTAGACGTAAGAGGCTCCATTTTGTTCTGTACTGAGAAAAATTCTTTTGCCTTGAGATGCTGTTAATCTGTAACCCTAGCCCCAACCCTGTGCTCACAGAAACATGTCCTGTGTCAACTCAAGGTTTAATGGATTAAGGGCTGTGCAGGATGTGCTTTGTTAAACAAATGCTTGAAGGCAGCATGCTTGTTAAAAGTCATCACCACTCCCTAATCTCAAGTAAGCAGGGACACAAAACACTGCAGAAGGCCGCAGGGACCTCTGCCTAGGAAAGCCAGGTATTGTCCAAGGTTTCTCCCCATGTGACAGTCTGAAATATGGCCTCGTGGGAAGGGAAAGACCTGACCGTCCCCCAGCCTGACACCCGTAAAGGGTCTGTGCTGAGGAGGATTAGTGAAAGAGGAAGGCCTCTTTGCAGCTGAGATAAGAGGAAGGCATCTCTCTCCTGATCGTCCCTGGGCAAAGGAATGTCTCGGTGTAAAACCCAATTGTATATTCCATCTACTGAGATAGGAGAAAACTGCCTTAGGGCTGGAGGTGGGACATGCTGGTGGCAATACTGCTCTTTAATGCATTGAGATGTTTATGTATATGCACATCAAAGCACAGCATCTTTTTCTTAACCTTGTTTATGACACAGAGACATTTGTTCACATGTTTTCCTGCTGACCCTCTCCTCACTATTACCATATTGTCCTGCCACATCCCCCTCTCTGAGATGGTAGAGATAATGATCAATAAATACTAGGGAACTCAGAGACTGGTGCCAGCGTGGGGCCTCCGTATGCTGAGCGCAGGTCGCCTGGGCCCACTTTTCTTTCTCTATACTTTGTCTCTGTGTCTCTTTCTTTTCTCAGTCTCTTGTCCCACCTAAAGAGAAACACCCACAGATGTGGAGGGGCAGGCCACTCCTTCAGGTCCCCGAATGTCCTTCCTCAGGAAATGATGGAGGAAGGGGCGATGAGAATGAAGGAGAGGATTTAAGTCCCTCACCCCCCGAGGTAGTCCTGGGCTGAGCCCCATGGGACCTGGAGAACCAGGGTGTACCCCACCAGTGTGTCGAGTCGAGGAAGCCTCGTGGCCAGCTCCCACTTCTCTTGATGCTGTGCAACCCAGAGCAAGGCCTGCCCCTCCAGCTTCAGTCTTCTCCCCTGCAAATGGGGCCACGGCCTTTCCTCTCAGGCCGAAATAAGGATTGAGGCCGGGTGCAGTGGCTCACCCCTGTAATCTTAACACTTTGGGAGACTGAGATGGGGGGACTGCTTGAAGTCAGGAGTTAAGACCAGCCTGGTCAACATAGTGAGACCCCATCTCTATTGGTTTAAATTTTTTTTAAAAAAATTAAATAAATAAAATAAGGATTGAGGAATGACTTGTACACCATTTGAGCCCACCTCCGTCTCACCCCTGCAGAGCCCCAGAGACACAGCCCTCCAGAGCTCAGACCCAGTGGGACTTGACTCCACAGGCATAAAACCCTGTTTGTCTATGGGCCCTTTGGAATCACCAGGTTTTCGGGGCTCCTGAAGGATAGCCCCGACCTGGCCTCACCTGGCCCCTGGCCCCAGTGCCCCTGGTGATATCCAGGTGCTGGGCTGTGATCACCGCCTCCCACCAGCCCACCTCCACTAGCCCTTCCCAGAACCCTGCCCCAGGTGTTGGAACTGTGCCCAGAGGAGGGAGCAGGCCCTGAGGGAGGCCTGGAGGGGCTGCGGATGGTGAAGGCTGCTGTGTCTAGCTGTTTCCTTCTGGACCCACTCCCTCTGGGCTGCGTCCCCGGCTGGTCCAAGCCCTGATCCCTGGGATCTGGGGACATCTTCCCGTTTGCTGTTCCCTGAGAACCAGGCCTCCCTCTGGAGAGGATCACAAGCTTGGGTTTCACTCTGGGCTTGCTCTTGGAAACCCCCCAGGGGCGTGGCTCTGACCGAGATGTTTTCCTCCAGCCTGTTGCCCAGTCCCCATTCCTCGGACCTCAGCTTCACATCCAGTGTCCTCGGCAGGGTGAGCTGGACGCCTACGGGTCTGAGAAGGCGCCCGGGTTCCCAGCATCAGCTGGCCACCCTCTGCCTAAGAAAGTGCCAGGGTCGTGGCACCCCCTGGTGGCTGATCCTAGGTAGTGTCACTACCCAGCCCCAGTAAGGGAGGGCCTGGCCCCAAAGTCCAAGGGATCAGGGTGGAAAGGGGCAGGGCTTGGTGTGAACCTTCCCCCTGGCCCCCAGCCATGTGCCTGGCTCTCCCCATGCTGAAGATGCTGAGGCTAGTTCCAGTGCCCGCATTGTGAAGATCTCCGAATCCCACCTCTCTGTTCCTCCCCAGCCAGATGGCTCCATTTCACACACAATACACTGAGGCCCAGAGAGTGGGGAGACAGACCAGGGAGGCCACCTGGAGCCTGGCACAGTGGCCTCATTTATTGTGCTGCTCTGCTGCTCACAGGAGAAGCCCGTCCCCCAAAGTCCTCTTCCTCATCCTGGTGAGTATTTTGTCCCTGGATTGCTTGTCAGCCTTGTCCGCCTGGAGCAATCAGTAGCCAGCAGGTTCCCCGCCTTTCCTGGAGTCCGAGGCAGCTGCCCAGCCACCAGCCATGCGGACAATGGCTTGCACCACAGCGATGAAGGTGGACACGATCTGGGTGTGATGGTGCCGGGTCTCCAGGGCTGCAGTCACTTCCTGGGGGTGGGAGGAGAGGGGAAGCCTGAGCAGGGCTCCAGATGCCACCTGAACCACACCTGTGTGGTCACAGGCCTCAGCCCAGGTGGTGCCATTTCAGGCCAGGTCATCAGGAAGAGCAGGTTGGGGCCTGCTGGGTCTCATTGGAGCAAGGGGTTTGGCCCTCATGGCACAGGGGCTCCAGATGGCCCAGGCACTAGAGAGAGGACACCAACCATTGTCCACTCTGTGATGATCCAGGCCTCCAGCCCAGGATGCCCTGGGGCCCCACACCGTGACTCAGTTTCTCCAACCCCCAGCCCACCTGGTCAATGTTTCTCTCCACTGTCGTGACGTTGGGCAGAAGCTGGTTGTGCAGCCGGGGCTCCTCCACGGCCCACTTCACGTCATAGCCGAACCAGAGGTTGTAGATGATGGCCTGGGGCATGGGAGTGTGATCAGCATGGCTTGGGGGCTGTGCAGGGTGGGCACGGCCAGGGAGAAAAGGTGTGACACATACCAGTGCAGTGGCCATGGTGGTCTGCGTGCCCCCAGCAGCTCCCACCACCATCCGGACCTGGCCGTCCTGGCCCACCATGATCGTCGGGCACATGGACGAGAGCGGCTGCTTCCCTGCGGCCAATGGGAGAAGACAGGGATGCCCATCAGCTGCCTGCCCAGGACACCTGCCCCTCTCCACCCCAGTCCCCCACTCCTGGACCTCCACCCCATACCTGGCTGGATGAAATTGGCAGGTGAGGGGGGTACCCCAAACTCATTGGTGATGCTGGTAGAGCTGAAGTCATCCATTTCATTATTGAGCAGGATCCCGCTGACCGGGGAGCGCACCTTGGAGCCAAAGCTACCGCCCAGCCAGGTCAGACAGTGCCCGACCTTGCCTGGCCCAGCCTGGTCCCTATCCACCCACTGAGGCTCAAACATACTCACTGAGAGGCTCAGGATAAGCTACCAAGGTTGGGCCTCAGTTTCCCACCAGGAAAAGAGGTGATGGAGCCACCTTACTGGATAAGTGGGCAGTCCCTGGGCCACCCTCCCCTGGCCCTTTCCCACCCAGGCAGCCCAGCAGCCCCTACTAGAGGTTGATGGTGCTGGTGGCGGACACAGCACTGCCGTCCTCTGCGACGACAGACAGGTGAGCAGTGCCCCCGTCATCCGGCATATAGAACTCGGGCTTGTAGTAGGAGATCGGGTGAGTGGTGTCGTCAGAGATCTGGGCCCGGAGCTGGGCAGAGAAGAACTCGGAGGTCATGTTGCGGACCACCTGCCGAGACCCCAGAGCTGGCCTGAGGAGGTGGGGAGGGAGGGTGGGGAGGGGGCACAGGTCTCAGAAGGCCCCTGACTGTGGCTCTGACCACAACCCTCTGGCACCCACAACCTTCCGTGGCTCCCCAGGACCCAAGGGCAGGCCCAGGACCTTGCATGACCAGTCTGACTCCCTGTCTCTGTCGCGTTCCAGCAACTCTGAATGTCTGTCTGCCTGGTCCTCAGCCTCCAGACCCTTGCTGCATTCAATCACTCATTCCTTCATGCAAAAAATATTTCTAGAGTTTGCACTGCATGCCTGGCACTGGGGAATCAACAGGAAACAGACACTTAGGTCCTGCCCTCATGCCAAGAAAAACAAACACACACAGCGAAAGTGCTGAAACCACAAGCCAGGTAAGAGGAATCAAGAGGCATGAGGTATGGGCAGAGTGGTCAGGGAGGGCTTCTCAGAGGAGGCAACGTGTGAAAAGAGCCTGGAATGTGGCCTAAATGGTCAGTGCAAAGGCCCTGAGGCAGGTGGTATAGGCTGGTGAGCGATAGGCAGAGAGTGAATGGAGTGGGGTGGGGAGAAAAGGATGAAGATGCAGGCTGGGGCCTATCCCACAGGACTTCCTAGGTCCCATAACAACTGGCTTTTGCTCTGTGCCATGCAGGCTTAGGGCAGAGGAATGAGCCGGCTGGGGAGTGTTTTCACAGGGTCCCCCTGGCAGCTATGACGGGGATAAGGATAAAGTCCAAAGGGGAGGCTGTGGGTATCAACCAGGCAAGAGATGATGGCCTGGGTGGGAGAAAGAGAAGAATCAAGGATGGTGCCGACTAGCGAGGTAAACCCTGCAGAAGGGGCAGGTTTGGGGATGGTCAGGAGCTTGATTTTGGATACTTCATCAGACCTGAAGAGCATGGGTGCACGTATGAAAAAAATAAATAAATAAGCATGGGTTCACGGGCAAGGGCGGGCTGAGAGATGAACATGGAGGTATTGACATTGAGTGGCTGCTGGATGCCATGAGCCTGGCCAAGGTCCCCAAGGCAGTGGCGAGGAGGAGATGAGGAGGTCAAGGAGGAGACAGAGAGGATGGACCCGAAGGCCGAAGAAAATGCCTCAAGGGAGTTTCAACACCGGGCGCGGTGGCTCACGCCTGTAATCCCAGCACTTTGGGAGGCCGAGGCCTGTAATCCCAGCACTTTGGGAGGGCGGATCACGACGTCAGGAGATCGAGACCATCCTGGCTAACACAGTGAAACCCCGTCTCTACTAAAAATACAAAAAATTAGCCGGGTGTGGTGGCGGGCGCCTGTAGTCCCAACTACTCCAGAGGCTGAGGCAGGAGAATGGCGTGAACCCGGTAGGCGGAGCTTGCGGTGAGCCGAGATCAGGCCACTGGAATCCAGCCTGGGCGACAGAGGGAGACTCCATCTCAAAAAAAAAAAAAAAAAAAAAAAAGAGAGAGAGAGAGAGTCTGACTCTGTTGCCCAGGCTGGAGTGCAGTGGCACGATCTCGGCGCATCACAATCCCTTCCCCACCCCCGGGTTCAAGTGATTTTCCTGTCTCAGCCGCCGGAGTAGCTGGGACTACAGGCGCGTGCCACCATGTCTGACTAAATTTGTATTTTTACTAGAGACGGGGTTTCACTATGTTGGCCAGGCTGGTCTCCAACTCCTGATCTCGTGATCCGCCCGCCCCGACCTCCCAAAGTGCTGGGATGCGTGAGCCTCCACGCCTGGCCACTATTTTTTCTTTCTTTCTTTCGTGTGTGTGTGTGTGTGTGTGTGTGTGTGTGTTTGTGTGTGTGACGAAGTTTCGCTCTTGTTGCCCAGGTTGGAGTGCAATGGTGTGATCTCAGCTCACTGCAATCCCCGCCTCAGCAGGAGAGCAGGAATCTTCAGTGATCCACTGGCGGATCTGCAGCCATCGTGCGCGCCAGGTCTTCCCAAGTCTTCTGTGCGCGCGCCTCTCCTTCCAGTACCTATCCCGCGGGCGTCCCCCAGCCTCCCGCCATTGCCAGCAGGTGCTGAGATCGCGCCATTGCACTCCAGCCTGGGAGACAAGAGCGAAACTCCATGTCAAAAAAAAAAAAAAGGATGAAAAATTTGGAAAAATATGGAAGAAACCAAATGGATTTCTAGCTCAACTAAATCGTAATTATTCAGTGTCTAGTTTTTGCAAGAAACCACATATTTCATGTCCACAATCAGGGCCATAGTCCCAGCTCTCAAGTGTGGGTCTTTCCTAAGCAAATTGAAGAACACAGGCATAAAAGTACATTAAATCAATAAACCTTTTTCTCTCTGTCTCTGTCTCTCTTTTTTTTTTTTTTTTTTTTTTTTGAGGTGGAGGTTCGCACTGTCACCCAGGCTGGAGTGCAGTGGGGAGATCTCGGGTGACTGCAAGCTCCGCCTCCCGAGTTCACGCCATTCTCCTGCCTCAGCCTCCGGAGTAGCTGGGACTACAGGTGTCCGCCACCACGCCCGGCTAATTTTTTGTAGTTTTAGTAGAGACGGGGTTTCGCTATGTTGGCCAGGCTGGTCTCCAACTCCTGACATCGTGATCCGCCCGCCTCCACCTCCCAAAGTGCCACCGCGCCCGGCCTTTTTTTTTAAGACAGAGTCTCGGCCCGGCGCGGTGGCTGACGCCTTTAATCCCAGCACTTTGGTAGGCTGAGGCGGGCTGAACACGAGGTCAGGAGATCAAGACTATCCTGGCTAACACGGTGAAACACGGTCTCTACTAAAAATACAAAAAATTAGCCGGGAGTGGTGGCGGGCGCCTGTAGTCCGAGCTACTCCAGAGGCTGAGGCAGGAGAATGGCGTGAACCCGGTAGGCGGAGCTTGCGGTGAGCCGAGATCAGGCCACTGGAATCCAGCCTGGGCGATAGAGGGAGACTGCGTCTCAAAAAAAAAAAAAAAAAAAAAAAAAAAAAAAAAAAAAAAAAAAAAAAAAAAAGAGTCTGGCTCTGTTGCCCAGGCTGGAGTGCAGTGGCGCGATCTCGGCACATCACAATCCCTTCCCCACCCCCGGGTTCAAGTGATTCTCGTGTCTCAGCCGCCGGAGTAGCTGGGACTACAGGCGCGTGCCACCATGTCTGACTAAATTTGTATTTTTACTAGAGACGGGGTTTCGCTATGTTGGCCAGGCTGGTCTCCAACTCCCGATCTCGTGATCCGTCCGCCCCGACCTCCCAAAGTGCTAGGATTATAGGCATAAGCCACCACGCCCGGCCTCTATTTTTTCTTTTTCTTTCTTTATTTGGAGACTGAGTTTTGCACTTGTTGCCCAGGCTGGAGTGCAATGGTGCGATCTCAGCTCACTGCAATCTCCACCTCAGCAGGAGAGCAGGAATCTTCAGTGATCCACGGGCAGATCTGCCGCCATTGTGGGCACCTGTTCCTCCCGCGACCTTTGTGCCCGTGTCTCGCCTTCCAGTACCTATTGCATGACCCCCCACGTCCGCCTCCCGCCATTGCCAGCAAGTGCCTTGTGCGGGTACCTGGCTGCGCTTATTAATCCGTTAAGCTCGCTCTGTCACGGGCGCCATTAAGTGCTCACGCGCCCACTCCCTCAGGTTTAAAAGGCGCATTGCCCGGCAACAGAAGAAACTGCTGGCTTAGCCTTTGGCCGAGTTGGCGGCTGGAGGAGGACGCTCAGAGCCCAGCTCTCGAGAGTTCAAGCAACCGACGGTTCCCCACTGCTCCCAGGAGCGGTTACCTGGGCACTCTGTGCCCCTCCTTCCTGTTCGGGCCCAGGCCGGACCTGCCAGTAGGGCTCAGTTACCTGGAGCCCGTTCAGCCCATCCCCCAGTTCACTTTGCTTGTGGGATCTCCCCGTTGCTCCTGCCCGTGGACTGAGTGGCAGGCCATCCTACAAGCACCCAGACACTTGACATCAGTGGTGTCAAGACAACTCTAAGAAGGTTTTCCGTGATCCTGCAAGCCCTGCGTTCCTTCCTGGGATCCTGCTTTCAATTTGATTGCACAGGTACCACAGCAAGCCAGTGCTGTGTGCTCTGAGTTCCAGGGCATCCTCCAGCTCAGCCACTCCACTGAGCACAAGGACTCTCTGTGGGGCCCAGGAGCCGGGAGTCACCCCTTTGGGGTCCAAAACACCCGGCTGTCCCCACACTTGTGTCCAGGGAAGATAGTGTTGACGGCCCTCAAGGAGAGCGGGGCAGGGATGCCTGAGCAGGACAAGGACCCTAGAGTCCAAGAGAATCCTGATGATCAGAGAAGGGTCCCCGAGGTCACGAGGGATGCACGGTCTGCATTTCGGCCCCTGCGGGACAATGGAGGCCTCTCTCCCTTTGTGCCCAGGCCTGGGCCTCTGCAGACAGACCTCCATGCCCAGAGGTCAGAAATCAGATATAACCAGACATCCCAGACCTCCTGGACGAGCTCGTGCACCAAACGAAATGCCATCTCCAGCTCCTGCAGCTCCACGGGAGGCTTGCCGGGGCTAAAGCGGAGGAGGGGACCAGCCTCATCCCACAGCCAGCTGACCCTCAGTTCCTCAAAGACAGTGAGTGAGGACAGGCCTCAGGCTGTCTCTTCGGGTCACACCCAGTGTGAAAAGGCAGCAGATATAGCACCAGGGCAGACACTCACCCTCAGGAATGACTCCTCCATATCCGAGGCCTCTAGGCCCAGTATACACAAGTTTCCGCTGCTGCCACGCAGGCGAGGGGAGCCTTTGATGCTGCCACCTCCCTTAGAGCTGGGGTACCGGGTCACTGCTGAAGACCTGGACCGGGAGAAGGAGGCGGCATTCCAGTGCATCAGCAGTGCACTGCAGGTTGAGGACAAGGCCATCTCGGACTGCAGACCCTCATGGCCTTCCCACACTTTGTCCTCACTTGCAACAGGGGCTTCTGGTCTGCCTGCCATTTCTAAAGCACCCAGTATGGATGCACAGCAGGAGAGACACAAGTCCCAAGACTGCCTGGGCCTAGTGGCCCCCCAGCATCTGCTGCACAGGCCTGTAGTCCCAGCTACTCGGGAGGCTGAGGCAGGAGAACGGCATAAACCCGGGAGGCAGAGCTTGAAGTGAGCTGAGATCGTGCCACTGCACTCCAGCCTGGGTGACAGAGCGAGACTCCGTCTCAAAAAAAAAGAAAAAGAAAAAAAAGTTCTTGTGACATTTGTGTATGAAATCAGCCTTCACTACATGGATAGGACCAGCACGCTTCCGCGGCACGACTCTGCAATCTTACTACATTTTTTTTTATTTTGTATTTTATTAATTCCTTTTGAGACAGAGTCTCACTCTGTCACCCAGGCTGAAGTGCAGCCGAGATCTCGGCTCACTGCAACCTCCACCTCCTGGGTTCAAGCAATTCTCCTGTCTCAGCCTCCCAAGTAGCTGGGACTACAGGCACATGTCAAAACGCCTGGCTAATTTTTGTATTTTTAGTGGAGATGGAGTTTTGCCATATTGGTCAGGCTGGTCTCGAACTCCTGACCTCAGGTGATCGACCTGTCTTAGCCTCCCAAAGTGCTAGGATTACAGGTGTATGTTTATTTATTTATTTAAGATGGAATCTTGCTCTGTATTTATTAATTTATTTATTTGAGATGGAGTCTTGCTCCATCGCCCAGGCTAGACTGCAGTGGTGCAATCTCGGCCCCCTGCAACCTCTGACTTCCAGTTTCAAGCAATTCTCCTGCCTCAGTGTCCCAAGTAGCTGGGATTACAGGTGCCTGCCACCACAGCTGGCTAATTTTTGTATTTTTAGTAGAGACAGTGTTTCACCATCTTGGCCAGGCTGGTCTCGGGCTCCTGACCTCATGAGCCACCTGCCTCAGCCTCGCAAAGTGTTGGGACTACAGGTCTAAGGCACCATGCTCGGCCATATTTATTTATTTAATTATTTAGAGACAAAGTCTTGCTCTGTCACCCAGGCTGTAGTGCAGTGGCGCCATCTCAGCTCACTGCAGCCTCCACCTCCGAGGTTTAAGCGATTCTCATGCCTCAGCCTCCTGAGTAACTGGGACTACAGGTACTCACCACCATGCAGGGATATTTTTTTCTATCTTTTTGTAGAGACACGGTTTCACCATGTTGGCCAGGCTGGTCTCGAACTCCTGACCTTAGGTGATCTGACAGCCTCGTCCTCTCAAAGTACTGGGATTACAGGCATGAGTCACCATACCTGGCCTCTCACTACATTTAAGTGATGCCATGGATCATGCCTGTAATCCTAGCACTTTGGGAGGCCAAGGCAGGTGGATTACCTGAGGTCAGGAGTTCAACGCGAGCCTGGCCAACATGGGGAAACCCCGTCTCTAGTAAAAATACAAAAATTAGTCAGGCGTGGTGGCACAAGCCTGTAGGCCCAGCTACTTGGAAGGCTGAGGCGGGAGAATCACTTTAACTGGGAGGCAGAGGTTGCAGTGAGCCAATATCATGCCACTGCACTCCAGCTTGGGTGACAGCTTGAGACATCATCTCAAAAAAAAAAAAAAAAAAAAGAAAAGAAAAACATATGATGCCGGGGCATCTCGGCCTCAATACCTGCATGAGCACAGTCATGTCCAGGCTAGGGCTGCTGGTCGAGGTCCGGCCCCATCTCTTCCAGCAGAAAGGGAGTAAGCTTGCAGGGAGGCTGGGGGACAAGATCCCAGGATCTCAGCCTCTGCTCATGGATCAGCTCTGAGACCCTGAGTGAGCCGGGGGTGCTCCGTGCGCATTGGTTTCCCCAGCTGTCAAGTAAAGGGATTGGATGAGGAAGTCTTGTCAAGATGGAATGATCTCAGATTTGGGGCAGCAGTGAATGATCCCACTCCCTGGGCCATGCCAGTGGCCCGGCCTCAGCTGAACACAGCCCCAACACTCTGGAATGGGGATGAGGGGGCAGTCAGCTCTTGCTCCTAGTAAGAGAGATGCAATAGGGCTCTGTGGCTGAGCTGGGTGCCTTGCCTCACACCTGTAATCCCAACCTTTGAGAGGCTGAGGCGGGAGGATTGCTTGAGGCCGGGAATTTTGAGAATATCCTGGACAACATAGCCAGACCCCATGTCTACAAAATAATAATAAAACACACAGCTATAGTCCAAGCTACTTGGCAGGCTGAGGCAGGAAGTTCCCTTGAGTCCGGGAATTGGAGGCTGCATTGAGCTATAATCGCACCACTGCGCTCCAGCTTGGGTGACAAAGTGAGACCCTGTCTCTAAAAGAAAAAAGAAATCGGCCTGTGAGCATGGGTTTGATTTTCAAACAGGACCCGGAGGGTAGGGACAGACAGTGCTGTCACCCTTAGGTGCTGAACACTCAGAAACGGGCCAGCGGCAGCCCTTTCCTCACCTGCAGACACCAGATTGGGCAGAACAGCACGTGGCACTTGCAGCTCTTGCAGTGAGGGCAGAACCCAGTGTCAACCCTTCTGCCTGTGGGAGGGGCTGCTGAGGCCTGCGGAGAGGCCAGGGTGGAGGCTCGTCCCCTTGTCCAGCCCTTGGCATGGTCTCCATCAGGTTCCCAGCCCACCAGTGCAGGGCGCCCCTGAGCCTGCTGCTGCCACGGGCCCTGTCTCTACCCAGGACGTCCCCCCACCCTCGCAGTGTCAGGGAAATTATCATGGTGGCAGTGACACTCCGCAGGCAGGGCTGCTGAGAGAAGCTGAGAAGGGTCACACTGCAGGCAGGGGCCCATGTGACAAGCCCCTCTCACCCGGAGAGAGCTGACCAGGCAGCTCACGAGCAGAGCCACATCCTGGGAGTCCGAGAAAGGTCCTGGCTGGGCTCAGCCACCTCATTGGCTATGGGCAGCCTTTGTCGTGTGAGCCTTGCTCTCCTGGGGAGGCTCAGGCTGACGGCTGATGTGGGCATTGCCGAGGGTAACCTGTGGCCCAGTGGATATGGCTGGGTCTCCTCAAGCTGCATTCATTCAAGTAGGACCCAGGGTGCATGCCCATCTCCAGCCCAGGGCAGCTCCCCTGTAAGCTGGGTGAGCTACTGAAGCCAAGGCGGGAGGCAGCTGACAACACCCACGGCCCATGTGGAGGTGGTGGAAAGGCTGGACTCAGCAGCAACACCAAATCCCGGACCAGGCAGAAACCACCCAAGACTGAGGGGCTTGTGCCAGAGCGGTGGCCACAGGTAAGAACCCGGGCCCAGGCTGTGTGGCGGGAATCCTCCATGTCCCAGGGCTCAGCATAGCAAAGGAAGATCAGCTGGGTCACCCTGGTGGCCATCTGTCCCTGTCCCACCTGCAGAGTCAGAACAGCTTCTCCCCAGTGGGGATCATCTCTCTCTGCCAAAGCAACAGCGGTCCCTGCCCCAACCAGACTACCCCACTCAGTGGAGTTACGGATGCTGCTCCAGCATCCTAACACTGCCCAGCTGGCGCCTGCCTGTGCTCACCCACACACCCCCAGGCCGGCCTTCCTTGCAGCCTGGGCTTGGCCACCTTGGCCTGATTGAGCACTGAGGCCTCCTGGGCACCCAGCCCCATCACTGCACCTGCTGCTTCCAGCCCCACCCCACCGGCTCAGGGGTTCTTCCCAGCGGCGCTGATCATGAAATCAACATGCACGCAAGTCGTCTCAGGAAACTTTTTAATGAAAGTGTCAGCCACGGTGGTGTGTAGGTGGCTGAGCTCAGATTGCAGCTCCTAAGACACCAGCCACTTACCAAGAGAAAGCCAGGCTGCTTCAAACCCAGGGCCCGAGGCAAAAAAGCATCACTTCTGGTTGGGGAGTCTGGAAGCCATGCCTTGTGGGAGGTCACACTGGCATCTAGGCCTTTGCCTGCATTGCAGAAGGAGAGCTGGGTCCCCCTCCTGGAGAACGCTGCGTTCCCCAGCCCCACACCGGCTTTGCCACCACACAGGCTTTTGAGGCAGGAGGTGGGTAAGACGTAGCTGTAGACCCAAAGCAACCACCAGCCCTGGGACCCTGCGGGAGAGGAGCACTTTTAGAACATGGAAAAGTGTGGTCATCCCATCATTAGACAGCACACATCCTACATAAATAAAAAGTCGTATGGGGAAGGAGGTTGGGGAGGGAACAAAAAATTGGCACAGACATTGATAGACTGGTTTCCAGTTTCAAGGTAACAGATGCACATCATGAGACCAGAGGAGGCAGAGACAAGGGCTGGATTTGGCTTTTCTAAGCAACATGTGTTCCTGCGCACGGCTGAATGGTCGCCGAGACAGATGGAAGCCAGGACAGGGGAGCCCACCGGGCCCAGATAGGTACAGAGAGCAGAGGCTCCTGTTCTGTCCTCGCCAGCCACGAGGGTGACACTGCTTGTAAATGGTGGCCGTGCTCTCCCAGCAAGAAAAAAGCACAACTAAATCCACACTGCACACAGGCGCAGACAGAAAGCCTTCAAGTGGCTCTGTTTTCTGCTCCCTGCCTTGCCAGGTCCACAAGCAGCGAGGAGTGTCAGGTGCATGGCCCCACTGTCAGGCTCCCTACTGAGCTGCGGGTTCAGCAGGAGCTGCCCACTGACACACAGGGGACACCCACTCCTCCCACCTTGGGAGCGGTTGCCAGACAGAGCCGCACTGGGTGCTGGTGTCATCCAGGGACCCCACACACTTCCTTAAACGTGATCCTGCTTCCCTCTGGGCAGCTGCATCCTCTCCTCCTGCAGGACTGTCTGGAAACTAGGCTCTCAGTTTGCTCTCCCTTCTCTCCTCTGCCTGCCCCAAGCCCCTCTTTCTAAAAAAGTGATGCCATGTTCATGGGGTTATTTCTTGAAAATACTTGGCGGCCTCCATGCTTCTGTTTTCTTTGAGCCAGGTGGTCAGGAGGGCTTACAAAGAATGCCTGGACTCCCCCGCAGGTGTCGGCAGATGGGGTAGCGAATGGTCCTGTGCCTCCACCTGCTCCAGGAGGGAGTCTCCCATCTCTAGGCCTGGCCCCTTCCTAACCCTCCACGTATCCTGTTCTCCAGAGACTTCAGAACCCACTCCTGAGAACAGCAGAGCCAGGCGCTTAGAGGAAGACAAAATGTTGCCAGGACACAGATTGTCCAGGGATTACAGGATATTAATATCAATATTATATATTAATATCAATATTTAATATTAATATTAATTACTGATATTTAATATTATTAATATTTAATATCAATATTATTTAATATTAATATTTAATATCATTACTATTTAATATTAATTATTAATATTAATAGTTAATATTAATTATTAACATCAATAGTTAATATTAATTATTAATATCAATATTTAATATTAATTATTAATATCACTATTTAATTAATTTAATATTAATTAATATTAAAGGAGAAATTAATGTAATTAAAAATAATCACTATGCATTGTTCTGAAATGGCGCTCGTGAATTATTTACACGGGAAATGCTGCCCCCTGCTGGCCACCTTAGGACACTAACACCGTGCTTTACCTTTTTCCATTTTCTCTCTTTGGTTGGCATTTTTCTTCCTTAAAAAATTTACGTTGATAGACATTTGCTCATCTCTAGCAGGTACCGTTGGGAATGAATTCTGTGCTGTTGTTGCCAATCCTGGAATGAAGTGAGACTCCCCTCCTCAGCCTCCTGACAGAGTCATCTCATTTCTTCTTTGAAAAATTAAAGAACGAAGGTAATGTGTTTTATCACAGAATTCGGCTTATACTCCAGCGTGGAAGACAAATTTCTGTTTAAGCTAATACTCTCTGCCCAGATGATTTTTCATGCTGCTGTATAATTGAGCCAGCTTCGTAAGGGAACATGGATCTGGCTTGTAAATAAGGTTGCTAGGGGAGCTGAATTATAAATGATAGAAAAAGTTAATCTTTCTCAGGTTAAAAATGTCATAAATCTCTGTAATTAAGGTGTTTCTTTTTTTTCCTTCCCAAGTTCAAATTGGATTTTGCATATGGAAAGATGAAATCACTTGCATCCATAGAAATTTATCAGGGCTGTGTGAGAATTATCTGAAGAGATACCAAGAAGCACAGCAGGCTTACACATAGGCAGGCATGCACTGTGAAGTGCTCTTTGTAAATTCTAGAGTGTGGCTTGTAATTTATAACACATATTTTACTTTATTTAGGTTGTAACAACTGGAATCTTCCTTTCCCAATAGCAAGCAATTCCAGGCGGGGGATCTTAGCCATCATTTCATTTCTCCGGCAGCAAACAATATAATGCTAAGCAGGGGAATTCTGCTTCATGACTTGAGTTGATGTTACTGAGCCCTGGAGCACATTTATAGCTGATAAGAAGCATGGAAAAATCCTTATTAAACAATGAGGAAGAGGTGACATGAATGCTGACCTCCTTGGTCTAGAAAGACCAGGAATATTGTTGCTGTCCTGTAAGAGTAGTCAATGGTCAAGCATACCTGTGTGCTACCTGAGCAAGAATCAGAAGACAGCCCCCTACCTTGGCATCCAGGGGTAATCAGCAAGTTACCAGCAGAAGTACCACATTTAGATTTCTCCACTATGAGCTGGGATGGGAGACAGAAGAAAACAGCAGGCTTGAGGTCCTTATGACATTCTGCTTCAGTGCTGGGGAGTGTCCTCAGACTGTAGCAAAGTAGGGAGGTTTTCATGGTTATTGGATTTCTCAGGATGCTAAACTGTGGTCCGCTTTTAAAATAAAAGATTAAAGACTTTATTTATTTATTTATTTTTCTTTCTTTCTTTCTTTCTTTCTTTTTTTTTTTTTTTTGTTTTGTTTTTGTTTTGTTTTGTTTTGTTTTGTTTTGTTTTGGAGACGGAGTCTCGCTCTGTCACCCAGGCTGGAGTGCAGTGGTGCGATCTTGGTTCACTGCAGCCTTGGCCTCCCAGGTTCAAATGATTCTCCTGCCTCAGCCTCCCGAGTAGCTGGGATGATAGGCAAGCGCCACGACACTCAGTTAATTTTTGTATTTTTAATAGAGATGTGGTTTCACCATGTTGGCCAGGCTGGTCTCAAACTCCTGGCCTCAAGTGATCCACCCACCTCAGCCTCCCAAAGTGCTGGGATTAAAGGCATGAGCCATTGCTCTGGGCTTATTTAATTCTATTTTAGCTTCAAAGGGTACACATACAGATTTTTGATATAAAGCTGAGGTTTGGGCTTTGATTTAACCCATCACCCAAGTAGAGAACATGGTACTCAATAGGTAGCTTTCCAGCCCTTCTCCCTTCCCTCTCCACTTTTGGAGCCTCCAGTGTCTATTGTTGCTAACATATGCCATGAATATCCATTGTTTATCTCCCACTTTAAGTGAGAACATGCGGTATTTGGTTTTCTGTTTCGCACTAAACCATGATCCTTGAAGTCATTTTCCTTTGAATTCCTGCTAGGAATCAGATTTAAACAAGAACAAAAGTAAAGACCAACATTGATGAACCGTTTATTTCCAAAAATTTGGAAAAGTCTGACAGAATTAGATTAAAAGAACTTTTGGTGACCTATTTATGTTCTGCCTCACTGAACACAGTCTGTGAACTTGCAGAATAAGGCAGGTGGGCCCAGGGTCCCGGTCCCACGGCCTGGCCTGACTTCAGAGGCCATGAAGCTAAGATAGCAGAAGCAAGACAGAATCTTCTCCTTGTATGAGTGCTTCTCTCAATATATCCATCCAGAGACCACCAGAAACAAAGCATGATGGCATGGACAGAGGAGCCCCCTGTGGGGCATGTGAGGTGCTGAAGATGTGTCCATATGCAAGTCCTCTGTGAGGCAGAGTGTGTGGGCAGTCGAGTGCCCTTCCATCCTCTGAACTGAGAATGTCAAGGCATGAGATGGGCATGAATGAAGATCTCCCAACCGCACAGTCCAGCCCCTGAGCAGATAGATGCTCATCACACAGTGGGAACTGCATGTCGCTATGCTCCCAGCTGACCTACTGTGGGGAAGAGGGGGAGAATCAAAGAGAAGCCACGTAGTCACAGCTTGGAGAAATACCAAGTTGACTCTGCATCCCTTAGAAAATGAGTAAATCAAGAAAACCAAAATGTTGCCTCCCTTCCTCCACCCCTGAGAAAACACACTTCAGATCTGGGGAAAGAGAATATCATGCAGATATGCAGAATAAGAGCATGCACTGGCATTTCCTTGCCTAGAAAACCGGCATCCTCAATAGCATGTAAATAGGCATGGCTGTGTAAGCCTGGAGCAGAAAGCTGCGGAAAGATGAACGGAGATGAAAAGACAGCAGGTGGTACAAAGAGACTAGAGGATAGGATGCAAAGGCAATGCAATAAGATGGAAAATGATCTGCTTGAAATACGGATTTCAACAAAGGTCCTTTTGAAAGAAGGACTTTTGCTTGGTAAATAACATGCATAGAACTGCAGGAAGTGAAATCCCTGATGGAAAATTTTTGAGAAACCCTCGTGGAATGCATAAAATACGGACAAATAGGTATGATCTGTAAGAGGGTGAATGACAGGTGAAGAAAATGAACTGTGAGCTAAGGACATAGGTGCCCCTGACAAGGTAACATGGGCAACTAGCACAGTTGCCATAATCAAGAGAAGGATTTCTTGAATTAGCACAATTCAAGAATTTTTTTCTTTTTGACAGTGATCCCCAAGGAATAATACCTGGAGTCCTAGAACAAAGTTTTATTTAGAAGGATGAAGGGAAATCCCTTCACCCCACAAGCATCCAGAGAGAAAAAGAAGTTACTAACAAAAGAATCAAATTCATTCTTCTGCACTAAGGTTTAAATAATACTTACAGTTTTTGGAGAGGGAAGATTATCACAAACAAGCTTCATTCACATCTGAAAATGAAATGGTCAGACACTCAAAGACATGTATCAAATTTTATTTTTGATACAAAGAAGTTAAGCTGATATCATAGAAATGAAGAGCTCTGGGATGAGAGAATGAGGAGGGTGGGATAGTAAAAAAGTGGGCTGGGCACGGTGACTCACGCCTGTAATCCCAGCACTTTGGGAGGCCAAGGTGGGTGGATCATAAGGTCAAGAGTTCGAGACTAGCCTGGTCAATGCGGTGAAACCCAGTCTCTACTAAAAGTACAAAAATTAGCTGGGCGTGGTGGTGTGCACCTGTTAAAAAGAGAGATTATGAATAGTCAAAGGTAGAATTAACCTAAAGCACTGTCATACATTTGTTAATCTAGAAGCATATATTACAACTAATATTTGATACCAGGAAAAGTATAAAAATTAATTACATGGAGAATTCCAAGGTCTAGTTTATATATTTAAAAAATCAAAAGTCGGGGGGTAGAACATGAAGAAGGAAAATCATTCTAAATTCTAAATATCGTATATCTGAGGCAGCAGAGTCAAAAGACACATTTCCTCTGTCTCTGTGTTGTGTTGTGTTGTGTTGTTTGTTGGTTTATTTGAGACAGGGTATTGCTTTGTCACTCAGGCTGGACTGCAGCCGTGCAAACATGGCTCATTGCAGCCTCCACCTTCTAGGTTCAAGGGGACCTCCCACCTCAGCCTCTTGAGTAGCTGGGACTACAGGCATGCATCACCATGGCCAGCAAATTTTTAAATTATTTTTAGATATGGGGTCTCACTATGTTGCCCAGGCTAGTCTTGGACTCCTGGCCTCAAGCAATCCTCCTGCCTTGGCCACCCAAAATGCTGAGATTACAGGTGTGAGCCATTGCACCTGGCACATCTTCTTTCTTGATTTGAATAAGGAATTATAGGTTGAACAATTAAACCAGAATGTAAATGTAATAAACCATTTGAGAAAATAAAGTGAAACATAATACTCTTAACACTTATTCCAATATAATAAAATAACAAATATGGCAGGGATTACAATAAAGGTAAGTAGGCTGGCCTCTGTGAAAAAAGATGTATACTTTCTAGCTGCATTAAAACTCAGTATCCACGTATGTGCTTACATTCTAGAACAGTTTAATGAATAAAACATTTAAAATTTAGCTTGTATATCAAGAAACAAAACTACAACATAGATGGCAACATTGTTTTCAAAGAAGTAAAATTCAAGGAGGAAAACAAATAGGTTGACTGAGAAAATATTATAGGGGACATAAACATTCATAAACATTAATATACTGATTAATATTGCATGAAAATATATAAAGCAAAAATTATCCAAATAAAATGAGAAATTGAGAGATGATCTTTACAGGATTTAGGAATGTAGCTCTCTGAGCCCTTGATAAGCCCAGCAAACATGTAACAAAAAACGTCGTAGAGAATTAAAGTCGGATTGAAGTAATTATTACCTTTTTGTGTGGGAAACACACTTTTAAAAATGTTTATAAAACATTTACAAAAATCATCAGAATTTCTACAAATTTTTAAATGGGAAACACTTGTCATACTCCCATAAAGCTACAGTAAAACAAGAAATGAATATGAAAAATTCTGCAAAAATTAACCAGATATCTAAAAATACTTGTATAAAATTATTGGATCAAAGGAGAAATGAAATTTCAATTTTAAGTTATTAGAATACTATATATCTTAAAATTGAATTAAACATGCAAAAAGTACAAATTTACAGACAAAATAAATAATGAACAAGTTATATAACAAAATAAGTTTAAAATAAAAAAGTAATTCTTGGGAAGCAAAAAAAGAAAATAATAATGAATAATAAATTAATTCATTAGATTTTCATAATCTAGTTCTGTGGTGAAGCTGTTGGCAAATCTCAAGGAAAGATAAAAATAACAACCAAAAAATAACCCAATGTGAGAAATGATGATATTAACAGAGAATAACTTCCATAATCTGTATCCTAGTAAATGACGAAAACTTCTGGAAAGACTGATTTGAAGCTGATTCTTGACTTCCATGTCCTATGGGATTTCTTGGAGAGAGAGAGTAAGTGTGAGGCTTTGTCCTTGACAGACAGGAGAGCCTGTGGGGCTGTGGGAGAACTTAAGGCTTATATATTGCTGTGTAGCAAAGCACACCCACTTAGTGACTTCAAGCAATGGCCATTTGATTTGCTTATGATTCTGCAGTCTGGGCTGGGTCAGCTGGGCAGTTCTCCTGATCTCACACTGGTCAAGCTGACAGGTCATCTGGCCTGGGCTCAGCTGGGATGCTGCAACAGCCTCTGTCTTTCTCTCCACTAGTTTCACAGTCTTGCTCTCTCCAAGGGGTCTGTCCATCATGGTACCTGAGCCTTGGGGTTTCCCAAAGCAGAAAAGCGGAAGCTGCTGGCTCTTTTTTAAGCTTAAGCCTAGAACGGGTACAGCATCACTTCCTCCGTATTTAATTGGGTAAAGCTTTTACAAGATAATCCCAGACTTGAGCAGGGCGAACCACCTGAGGGTATGAACACCTGAGGGCATGGTTCTTGGGGAGTCATGCATGTAATTGAAAGACACAGCTATTCTGGGGGCTGTGAAGGTTATTTATACCCCAGTGTGGCTTGACCAGCCGAAGTCTATGAGTCTCTCCAGGAAAGAGCTGCAGTGTGCAGGTGCAGTTCGAGCTTTCTGGTCTTGATGACCCTGGAGAAAGAGAAAATTGATGTTGGGTTGGATTGTGTGCAGCTTCTCTGGTTGGGTGAAGACTGTGTTTAGCATTTTGAAGCAGAAAAACGTCCTTTCCATGTTCCAAAATGAAGGTGATGATTTGCCAGCCCACTCCCTGCACATCCTCAGGGAGCAGGAGTCATACATCTTCCCTTGCTGTTGAAGTCATCCTGCCCCAGACGCCCTAAAGCCTGATGGGTCTGGATGAGGAGAGGACACACCAGGAGGAGCAGGCAAAGAAAAGTTTCAGCTCCTCCGGAGCCCTTGAGTACGTGCAGAGCAAGGAAGTCCAAAGCAAGTAATGTAACACTCAGCTCCCCCTGAACTGGTGAGAGAGCTACATGAGAACTTAACAAAAACCACAAATGACAAGCCCTAGGAGACGTAGCTAGAACACAAAATACTCTCAGGATCTATAGACAGAAGAATGGATTTTTCAATTAAACGAAAATGTTTAACAGATGAAGTGAGAGATGGTCACAGCGGATAACTGATATACAGATGTGGGGGACCAGGTAGACATTCTGCAATCCTGTGAACACACGCACACACATGCACACTCACACACATGCACACACGCACACACACGCACACTCACACACACATGCACACCGACACACATCCACGCACACACACATTCACACACATGCACACACGCGCACACACACCTACACACATGCACATACACATGCATACACATGCACACAAGCACACTCACACATGCATACACATGCACACGTACACACACCCACACACATGCATGTGCACACACATATGCACACACGCACACACACATACACGCACACGTATGCACACAGACTCACACCCACGCACACTCACACGTGCACACACGCGCGCACACACACACACACACATGCACACACACAGAGACACAAAAGCCACAAGGCAATATAAAGAGACCTGAAGAACAAATCCAGGATACCCAATATGTGAATAACAGACCTTCAAAATGGTAAACAAAAAAGAACCAGTGGAAGAAAAGTCACACTCGAAAATTAAGTGTATGTGATGAGAGGCCAGAATGATTATTCCGGTGGGTCTCACAGTGGAAGCAAGTGTGAGAAAAACAGTCTGTAACTTCGCTTTGGACATACTCATATTACAAAAGTGTGGCCCCTAAGAGGATATGCTACTGTCCTGTGGGATGCCAAGCCTTTTGCTCTGTCAGGGTGCAGATTTCAGGTGACATGTATTAGCTTAATGCACTGAAAGAAACGAAAATATTCTCCCCTACCTACTGAGGATTATGGAGTTTAAGAAGGTTCAGATGCAGGGAGACTCCGCCCTGCCTCTGCTTGCCAGGTAGCAGGACAGCAATTTACAAAACCAAGGTATTCTTCCTTCCTCTCTGTCATTCCCACCTAAAGACAGGCCCCTTTCCAACACTTGCTTATAAGCTCAGAGACAGCCACGCCAGAGAATCTAGGAGCTGGCTTTACTCTTCCCACAATTACTTTCCCATGTATCTCACTTTTTTTAAGCCTGAAGATGCTCTTTTCTTTGTCTTGTCACTAAATAGGATTTATGGCTCTTTGTTAAAATAATTTTTTTTTTAAGTGGAGTCTCTGTTGCCAAGGCTGGAGTGTAGTGGCACAATCCCGGCTCACTGCAACCTCTGCCTCCCAGGTTCAAGCGGTTCTCCTGCCTCAGCCTCCTGAGTAGCTGGGATTACAGATGCCTGCCACCACGCCTGGCTAATTTTTCTGTTTTTAGTAGAAACAGGGTTTCACTATGTTGACTAGGCTGGTCTCGAACTCCTGACCTCAAGTGATCTGTCCGCCTCGGCCTCCCAAAATGCTGGGATTACAGGCGTGAGCCACTGCGCCCGGCCAATACTTAAAAAGCCACTGCCTTGAGAGAGAAATAATTTTGAACTGAAGCCTCTCCCAGGTGATGGGTACAGCAAGTGTTAATAAACTCCTGCTGGGTTTTCTCTTGTTAATCTGACTTTTGTTTTCAAGCAAGTCTAAACTAAGAATCTATAAGGGAAAGAAAAGAAATTACATTTCCTCACCTATAGCACTGAAGGAACCCAGGGAACTTCACCCAAAAATATGGCTCCCTAGTATAGTGAGTATTTTGAATTGAAAATCCTTAGAGATCAACAGAGGCTGAGAGAGTTTTCCCTTATCTGCATAAAGACCGACCCCCAAGGAGAACAGTTGCTTTCCTTCTCCTCCCTGTTATCTCCTTATCCACTGCAGAAAAGAATCCTGAGGAATACCGCCTCACCTGAACAGGCCCTTTGGCCCTCTAAGTATGCCATCCGTCCCCTTGACAACCAGGCCCCCTCCTGAGGCGGTCCGGGGTCAATCACCACATTCGCATAGAAACAGACACTTGTCACTTTGGAGACTCCAGGCTTTTTAGGAGCTGTGTGCCAGGGAGCAGGACAAAAACCAAATATATATTTCTTATCATAAATCACAATGTCATACTACCGTCTATTCATCCCTCCCCTCGGAACAGATAAGCTTGTCAGTTATCCTTTGGGTGGCTTACAGAAACATCTAACCCCACAGGGATGTTCTAAGAGGCTGACACATAAGAAAGGTAGAGGACATCCATCAGCTGTGCCTACTTAGGGCTCAAGCAGACCTGGTTATATTGCAGTCATTTCTGTCAACAAGAGCCTCCTGTGGCCCTGATGCTACGTAGCCTTAAAAATACTCTCCCCTGGAAGTAGACCCCTTTACCAGCCCCAGCAGACCAAAGCAAAATGAAGTCACTCATGCTAAAGTTCCATGTCACCAAACCAAAACTAAGCTACTTGACCTTCTGAGAAATCAGGAGAGAGAAATATAACCAGAGGCCAGCTTTAGCTGGCGCAACAAGGAAGTCTGTCCTGCGTTAACTCTCACAAAGAAGTAACCTAATGCTATTAATTGATCAGTTATTTTTCTATGGTTTTGTTTCCTTGTTTTCCCCTTAGAAAACTCACTGTTCTGCTACTGGCTGGTGGAAGCTTTCAAGCTTTCATTTTATTTTGTAGGATGGAGGCTGCCCTGATTCACGAATCACACATAAAAGCCAATTAAGATCTTTAAATTTGTTGTGATTTTGTCTTTTGACACAACTGTGGTTATTTATTCTGCTCATGAATTTGAAGATTGCAGGGCTTGGTGGAGAGAGCTTGCTTTGCTCTCTGGGGCACCCTCTGGGGCAGACCCCTGGAGGGTAGAGGACCTGCTTCGGAGATGTCTTACTCTGGGGCTGAAGTGTGGTTCCAGTCGTTGTCGGAGAGGGCAGCAAGGGCGGTGGGCCCCAGGTTTTGGTTTCTCTCCACACGGGGCCTTCTCCAAGGTCTGCCTGGGCTTTCTCACAGCACGGTGTCTGGTTCCAGGAGTAACGTCCCAAGAGAACAAAGAGGAAGAACCGAGAATTTCCATGATCTGGTATCAGGAGTCACAGGGCTTCACTTTGCTGTACTCTGTGTTGAGGCAGTCAAAGAGGTCTACTCTGATTCAGAGGAGGGGACACAGCCCTGATATCTTGGTGTCACAGATGACGTGTCACTGTGTAAGGAGATTGTGGGGGATGAGAGATATTGATGGCGCCATCTTTGGAAAATCCAATCTGCCAAAACTCTCCTGGGAAGTGATGACTTCCTTCCCAGCCTGGGGGCTGGAGGACGGGCAGCCTAGAAGGATCTGGGCTGTTCACCTTGAAGAGCGCAATCACTGAGGAGGTGGGTGAATTCCTTCCTGATCCTGGTCGGAAGTCAGGACTGCACTGAATGCACCTCGTGAGGGGGGCCAGCAAGCATGGCACTTGGGGCACTGGAAGGGTTGGGTTTTCCTCAGCGAGAGGGACCAGCAAGAGCAGAGATGTGATCTGCGTCTCTGCCACTTCTTCAAGCCTTAAACTACAGCCCTCAGGTTCCTTCCACCCCCAGCAGGAAGAATGTATATCTTGCTCTGTTGTGATTAAACATTTCTCCTTGATGAAGGCAGGGAGGTCCCAGGGAGCTGCTGATCCCTCAGGCTCAGCTGTGTCTGTACCAGTGCCTCCAGCATCTGCTCATAGATCCACACACAGCCCAGCATTTTGTTACCTATATTGATCACTGATGAGGAATTGAATGGAGTCTGGAATTTGGTTTCTGGTGAAGAAACTAGGGCACAGGAGCCGAAAGCCACATTTTCAGGTGTTTTCCTGGCTTTTTCCCCTCAGCAGAGACAGATTCTTTGATTAACGCAGAGCTAGTGTCTTTGCAGCTCCTAAGTGATCGATATGCTACTGCTCTCATCCGGACCTCTCAGCTACTCCAGTGAGTTAAGGCGATATTTAAAATGCTCACTGCAACTGCTTTGCATTTCTCCAGTGTCATCTACCTTGCTAATTGCTTGTGTTAAGCAATTAGCAGCTTCGCCAATCAGCCTGGGGTGTGCTGGCTGTGGGGATGAGATTTCTTCATGACTTGCTTTTCCCAGTGGATTGAGTGCATATTTCCGATTGGCATTAGTAAGGTTGAGTTTGCAATAGCAGCTGCCAGTGCCAGCTCCAGCCTGGAGAACAGGGACAGCCCCTGCCCTGATTTTTCCTCCCACTGGTCTCCCTTCATGTTTGTTATATCACCCAACCCCAGGCTCACAGGAGTAACTGAGGAACGGAAGCATGAAGCACAGACTATGCCTCCAGTTGTTAATGAGCCAGACCAGGTTTGCTGCAAAACAACCAGGTCACAGTAGTTTGGAGCACAGCTTCCATGCCTCCTAAAACACAGTGACAAATTGCTATTGGGAGTTTTTTGTTTTTAATTAAATTGGGAACAAGTGCTCCCGGAGCACTGGCAATGTCTCTGCTGACATGCACGGGGGCGCACGTTGCTCTGACGCCCACTTCTTTGCATGTGCTGAGGACACAAGAAGCTAAGCATTGCTCTGCCTGAGACTTAGCGCCTTCCATGATGATATCTGAAGCTGAAAAATATCCCGTGTCCGGACATACTGTGAATTACAGCACACTCAGCCAAAAATAGATCAGAGAGACTTTCTGAGAGTCACTCACTTCTCTGTCCACTTCGGAGAACTCAGCTTTGATTGGCATTATGGACAAAACAGATCTGATTTCTGTCCTCAACGGGCATTAAACAATCCTAGGAAAATACATCGCATATTATGATATGTGCTATGAATAATAATAATCTTAACAATCACAAACCATGATTAACATTAAGGAGCAGTTACTGTGAGTCAGACATTATTCTAAGCAACTGACATTTATCAACTCATTTGATCCTTACAAGAATTTTTTCGTTATTATCTCCACTTTACAAATGAAGAAATTTAGCATAGATGACGTGAAAACACCTTGCCAAAGTCAAGAGCTAATATGCTGTGGAGTCAGGACCTGGATGTGCAGCCAGACCCCAGGGCTCAGCTCATAATAGGGGAATGTGAATTCAAAGTCATGAGCTAATATGCTGTGCAGTCAGGACCTGGATGTGCAGACAGACTCCAGGGCTCAGCTCATAACAGGGGAATGTGAATTCATCCTTTGCTGGTTTTCTCTGTACTCTTATCTGGTCAGACTTGAGTCCCCACAGCCCTGCAGACACTGCTCTTGTCAAGGTCACCTTCATGATCTAAGCCCGGGGGTCTGTTCTCAGTCTTGGCCTCCCTGAATTCATCTGCGGCTTGCACAGCTGATTCCTTGAAGCACCATGGACGTGTGGCTGCAGCCAGATCCTGCTGCTTATCCTTCTACCTTTCTGTTCCTTGCACACTGTTCTCCTAGTTCCTTCTTGTCTCCCAACATCCAAACCTCACTGCCCTGGGCTCACTCCTTGGACCTCTTTGCCATTTTATATGTGCTTACTTCCTTGATGACCTCGCCCCATCTAATGGCTTCGAATAAATCTATATGGTGATGATTCCAGTTTACCTTGTGTTTTGACTTTTCCCTCAACCCTGGAGGACCAGCAAATCTAACTACATACTCAGCATTTTCATTTGGATGTCTAGTAGGACATTTCCAGGGTGATCTGCCCAAGATAGAGCTCCTGTCCACCCTCCCATCCTACTACCAAACTGACCTCATTCCCTGGCCTTCTGCATCCTGCCAGTGGTGATGCTCTCCTTCCAGTTGTTCAGGCTAAGACATTTGGTGTTATCCTTGATTGCCTTCTTGGCTTTGTTTATAAAAGATGCCCAGAATCTCCCTGTGCCCAGCACGGCCTCTCAGCACCCTGGTCCCAGCCCTGCTGCCTCCAGGCGGGCTTGATGCAGCAGCCAGTTTTCCTGTTCCTGGCATCCCTGCTGCAGCCACACAGGGCCCTGGTAGTGTGCAGGGATGTGGACCCCAGCATGGTCTAGAGCTTGACTTAGAAATTCAACTTTTGCTTCCGCTTCTGAGTAACTGTGCTTCTATGAGAATATCATTTAGACTCTTGTGGACGGAAAATGGGCCTGATATTAGTTTTTGCCCCTCAGAGTTGTTGATGTAGGTAAAGAGTTTGAACTTAGGTCTGGCTCATATTGAGGGCTCTACAACACTGCTATTATTATGAATGCAAAAGGCAAAGCACGGGACCCAGGGCTCAAATCCTCCACTGGCCTCCAGGTCGAAGTGAAACATAAACCACAACAGTGGCCTCCAGGGCTTCACCTTTCACCTCTGCCCCCTCTTCTTTTCTCCAGTCACCTCCTGCACTCACTCTGATGTGCCAGGCTCTGGCCTGTGGCCTCTGCATGTACTGTTTCCTCTGTCTGAAAGTCTCTTCCCCTATGAGGCCATCTCTGGTTTCCTATTCCACGTGGCAGTGCTGCTCCCAGGCCATCTACTCATCACCCAGCTTTCCCTTCCTGCATAGCAGCTGTCACCACTGACATCACACTGGCTATTGATCTTGTTCGTTGCCAGTCTCTCTGCTAGAATGTAAGCTTGGTGAAGGCAGTGGGTGGGAGGGAGTACTTTATTCTCTTCCGCATCCCAGCCTCTAGAGCCATGTTGTAACTGCCTACACAGTAGGCAGTTAATAATGGATGTTAATTGAATGATTAAATTAAATATAAAAACAGCTGGCACTTATTGGGTGCCAACAATCTTGCATACCGATTCCCATTCAATCCCACCATAGCTCTGTGCCATAGGGCCTTATTTTTAGATCTTTCACTTTGCTGATGAACAGAGTGAAGCACGGCATGGCTGACGTGCCCAAGGCCAATGGTGGGTGGGTGTGAAGCCAAGAGGCACCTCCGAAAGCCTAATTCTAGAGCTGCAACCATTCTGAATTTCAGTGAATTCTCAACCTGTCTGCTGTGTACATTTGCTTCCTCTCAGTGATCTCTATATTCTGAGTGGGGTTAGACTCTTGAAGTGTGGCTTGTGCCACTGAGGAGCTGAATTTTTAATTGGCTTCATTTGTATTAATTTAAATTTACATAGTTACACATGGCTGGTGGCTATCTTATTGTACAGTCCAGGTCAGCATGGCCTCTTACCAACAAAGCCCTCTCTTTCTCATTGTCTTGTGCCAACATTTCTTTTAAAAATAGATGTCTGCTATAGACTGAATATTTGTGTTCCCTCAAAATTCATGTTTTGAAATCCTCACTCCCCAAGTTGATGATATTAGGATGCAGGGCCTTTGGAAGTTGACTCCATCATGAGAGTGGAGCCCTCGAGAATGGGATTAGTGCCCTAATAAAAGAGGCCCCAGAGAGCTCCCTCACCCCTTTGCCATGTGAGGAAGCAGTAAAAAGCCACCATCTCTGAAGCAGAGAGCAGCCCTCAGCAGACACTGAATATGCCGGCGCCTGGATCTTGGACTTCCCAGCCTTCAGAACTGTGGGCAAGACGTCTCTATTGTTTCTAAATTATCAAGTCAAAGATATTTTGTTTCAGCACGTTGAATAGGCTAAGACAATGTCCTTACAGCCAGGTGAAGTGGGCCCTTCCTTTGACTAAGAGAAATGCATTATCCACTGTGGCAATATCATTGAAGGTCATCTGCTCATTGTGGCACAGAATTTTTGCCTGTCATTTTGCCGAAGATCTCATTTGCTTTCAAATTGCAAGTCTAGCAGAATCCCAGGGATCCAGTGGCCCTGATTCTCTGATTGTGTGTAATAGTAAATATTCTGTAGCAGTTGGAGAAGTGTGTTAATAGATGTCAACAGAGATGCAAGGTGATGCTTGTCAAATCACTGATTTTTAGAGCAGGGGTTTTTCAGAGTAGGTCTGGCAGGAATGGGTATGTTCCTTCCCCCAAGGCCCTGACACCTTTTATTCAAACATAAATCATTCTATTCTTTCACAGACAGACAAATGAGACAACTCTGGGATTGACCAAAGGGTATTCTTTCCATTTCAATTCCAACTTGTTGGTTCTGATATTCCTTTGGGGGCCACTTTTATTTGCCATGCTATGTTGATTGTCTGAGGAAGTAACTCAACAGGAAATACAATTATTGCAGAACTGTGGTGCTGTACTGCAAATTTCACAACAGAGTTGCTGGGATTCCTGGTTCTTAGGGCCCATGTTTGTTGAGGTTCACAGCAGCATAGGATTGACAGAGCAATGCACACCTGCATGGATCCCTTGGCTTAGGAATGGGAGCGTTGCAGTTGGCTGGGACTGCTGACACTTAACTGCAACCCAGGGATCTCTCGAAGCAGTTGCTGGTTTGGCTCCAATTACTGTCATGTATCTAATACTTTAAAGGGTATGCAAGAAACACAGAAGCAAAACCAATTTCAGACTCAGCTTTCTTCTCTCAAGGATCCCCATGTAGCCCAATGCTTGGGGAAGACTGCTGGATGAGTGGTGGCATGCAAGGTGGTTAGAAAGCTGCTATTTCCAAGTCATTCAGACCAAGCCTTTGAAGGACACTCATGGCCTCAGTCACTCAGTATGCACCTACCAGCCACTTTCTCCTGCGTGCATCTCTGTCATCACTGTGTTTTGTCAGTGGAGGCGAGACGCAGGGCTTCCCAGGGCTGGGATGGTGGTGAGCACGCCTCATAAACATGCTCTGTGAGTGGGAGAATTCGAATGCTGCATGCCAGCTGACTTTCTGTCACCCACACTGACCCTCTCAATACTGTATGCTGAGCTCCACTAACTCCCATACTATGTAATTGATGGAGTGGAACAAACTTCACAGCAAGTTAAATGCAGACTTTATTCAAGCTCCAAGGGACTTGGAAAGACGTTCAGCCCAGTCAGCCCAGATGAGCCCACCTCTGTGAGCCCCTTGATATGGAATGGCGGCTTGTATGTCTGTGTCAACAGGAAGCTCACTGCATTGTGACTCAGGTGAGGAGGGCTGCCCTGGGAGCAAACTCCTCTGCAGCCATCATCACGACAGGCACAGCACAAGGGTGAGTCTCTCATCTGGCCAGAGCCTCCCCAACCCACTGGGGCAGCAGTCACATCAAAGGCCTGCCCTGTGATGCACCAGCCTGGAGGGGGGCATATGCCCATTAGGGCTTTGGTGCCTCCAGTGGGTACAGAAGTCTGGAAAAGCTGGGAATGTTTCTCTCGGGGGAAAGGTTGACTTTACGTGCAAACCAATTTATATGTGTCTGCCTTTTCTGGAGGATGACCTGGAAAAATGAGGTGCACATACTATCCATGCACTGAGAGACAAGGTGGGACACCCCATGAGAGTGGTACAGGCAGTTATTTTGGGTGCTAAGCAGTTAGGGTGATTTTTGGCTGGAGGTATTCAGGGAGGCTAATCTCTGGCATTTTGATTGGTGGGATCAAGAAGGCAGGGGAAAAGCTACAGAGATAGGGATAAGGGGAACCCACGCAGGCTGGAGTTTTTGGAGAGTGGAGTGAGGTGGAGAATATGGCAGCACATGGACCCTAACAGTATCACAGCAGCCTGTGGACATCAGTCACAGAGCTCGGGTCCAACTCGGAAAGCATCAGGAGCATTTGAGACTTTGGGGAAAGAAAGACCTCATCAAGGTGGGCTTCTAAGAAGACTCCCCCTGCCAGTTGAGCAGGAAGCGGGAGGGAGGAGGGAAGCCAGTGTCTCCCCCTGCCTCCTTGCAGAGGAACGATATTTGTAACAGCAGGTTCTTGGGGGTGGATGTGGTCTCAAGTAAGATGGCAGGTCCAGGGTGACACCAGCGGGATTCAGGCTCTGCCAGGTCACAAGTTTTGGAGATGGTGACTACACCTGCTTTGAACTCCTAAAAACCAGTAATGAATGCCCCAGGGTACAGGAATGGTATGGCGGGTACAGGGCAGCCTGTCAGCCTCCAGGTCCAGCCCATGGCCTTCCCCTATGGACCTGTCTCTGGTAGGCCTTGCAGACCCTTCCCCTGGCAGGGCAACCTTGCCACACACTCCTCATCCCCTCATCCCCCTTGCCCAGGCTTCCCTACTTAGCCAGTGATTTGATTTCCTTTGCGTATGAGTGCATCCGCCTTCCCTCCTCTTCATAACACGCCTGTACCCGTGGCCCACTCAGTCCTGCACCTTGACTCAAATCTTTTTGTGATTGTCCTTCAGTGTGACCCCCTCTGAATGGACTCCCTCTTCTCTCTGTAAAGACACTCGAAAACATAAATTGTCTTCCGAGCAAACCTATCACTCAACCCCACTGCCTTCCTGCTTCACATCCTGTGACATCGAGGGGAGACCAAAGGCTCCAGGGAGGGGAGGACCTCAGGAAAGGAGCCTCCTAGCTCCTGCCTCTGCCCCAGGAAAGGAGTGGACAACACACACCATCGGCTCCAGAACAAGATCGCTTTGTTCTGTTCATTGTTACTGTCCTGTGTTTGTTCATTATTCCCCATGTTTCCTAAGATATGTTTTCTAAGCCAACACATTAGTTCAAATTACTGCATTTCTCTTGAATCTTGACAAGAAAATTATGTAGGAAGTAGATTTGAGTTTTTGCATAGCTGTGTCTACTGTGACCCAATGGACTTTCACCCTGAACCTTTCATTTCTTGTGCAAATCACACTTCTCTGCATCCTTTCCTACCATGTTACTCGAGAGCTGCGGCTGAGTAACGTTTTAGCACAGCATCAATTTCCCTGGCATTAGGTCTTGATTTGTCCAGAAAATGAAAACTTAAGCTCTCTCAAGGACACACCTGAAATTTTATCCCTTTAGAACTAATAGCTTGATTTTGTCAATGATGATTTGATCCTGTTGAATTTCTGACCCTTTCAGGTAAGCCCTGGACCAAGCCACAAAGGTAGCAAGATTGGTTTTCAGAGTTTCTCATAGGCTGTTCTTCTTGCCTTCTGTCACACTCACTCCATCAGGGCCTGTTCGCTGCCCAGATGAGCCACACACATCGGCTGGATGAAATGAAACTTGCCCTTCTTGTCCTACATGTCTGTATCTAAAAGTATACATTTTGGAAAGAGGCCTTATTAATCTAAATACTTTTTATTTTAAGGTAAGAATTTTAATTTCTATTTCATTTGGTGATATTTTGTTCATATTAGTTGTCCTGTGGGTTTGCAAGGAAATCCATCAAGGTTACAAAAGAACATTTTATAACTCTTATTTTTAACCTAGAAATAGCAAAGAAACAAAACATTAGTACTGCTTTAAACATGGGTGGACACTTACAGCTCAATTGGCTTAAATGATGGCAGGTTATCTGTGAGCTGAGGATTCAAGACATCTGAGGGAAGAGTGGGGTACAGGGAGCAGCGTGGGGGCTGAAATGCACAGTGTCATGTGTGTAGGAGTATGATGTGCATGCAGTGTGCATGTGTGTGCGGGATGTGTGTGATAGATGATGTATGTGTGCCTGTGATCTGGTGTGTGTGTATGTGTGTGTGCAGGTGTCTGTGTTGGAGTAGTTTAGTGGGAATCCCTGACTCCTGACAGCTGATCAAGCTTCCCACCTCCACCATCCCCCAGGAGATGTCTGAACCCTGTCTGCTTTCAGCAAGAATCCTACTAGGTCGGGTTAGCCAGATTCCCCCACCTACAGGCCGGATGCTTCCTCTTATTGATTTAGCATCCGCTGACCCCACCCTGCTCTTTGGTGAAAGTCCCCACTGTCCATGCTGTAGGAGTGATCCATGTTCTACTCTGAGGCTTCTTTTATCCTACTGCAATCATTCCTGAACCAAATCTATTTTTACGGCTTTAACTATTGTCCAGTTCTGGTTTTCTTTAGCGGAGGGAAGCAGCCAGGGGGGTCTCCATAGTCAACTTGACCTTGATCTTCATAAAGGTATGAAGGCACTTTCAGGCCAAACTTCTAGTGAACCTGGGACATTTCGGGAGCTAAGTGAGCTGCCAGCGGCCCTAGGATCAGAGTGGGGAAGGGACTAGGGTCTTCCTCAATCTCAGGCTTAATGATTGGGGGCATTTCAGCTCCACTTACTGCTCTGTCTTTCATAACTTTGTCCAAACCCTTTTTTGGGATTCTTCCAGAAGCAAAGGGAAGCACAGCGTTGATTACTCGCTGTGTGAGCAGTGCGTTCCCTTCTGTGCTATATGAGTACTTTGCTCACATCTTACATTTCACTTTACACATGTGTGTCAGGGTTTGGGAAACCAGTCTCGTTTTATCCTTGACATTATTTTTTGGCATCTTGACTGAAGCATCTCTATGTGCATGCACCCTCACTGACATCTCCTGGGTTCTCTGTTCCAGTGTCTTGTGGATTTTCTCCTCCCCTATTTCTGACCATGAAAGGCAGCATCCCCGCTGCCCTGCCCATCGGTGGCACTGCTCCCTGCAGTTCTCTGGCCAGATTCAGAAACCACAAAACCAGACCTTGTCTCCCTTTCCCCTTTCCAGCCCAGACTCAGACCCAGACCCACCCTATGCAGCCTGGGACACCCTTGCAATGGCTCCCAGCCTCCTCAGCTCTCTTGCAGCGCTTGTTATTGTAACCCAAACCCATTGCTTCCTTTCATACACCTGGTGCTAACCTAACCTGTCCTGATTCCCTTTCTCTACTTCTCGTGTCCTTCCAATACTTCAAAACTACATTTAATTCTCCATGTTCACATGAATCATGTATGAAAAGAAAAGCTATTGATTTATATTTTCTTTTTTGTTGTTTTAATGATATGCCTTCCTTCCCATTCTCATTTTTGTATATGGTTGCCTATTACAGCAAGTTCCTCAAAGAAAAATGTGAAGTGATGTCTGTGGCTTTGTATTATAAGGTAGATATCTTAAATTCCTTCTTTTAAAAAATAACTATATCAGGTCATTATTTATCTCTAAAAGAAGTAACTTTTATTAATAAACCTTAAGGCTCATTTGCCACTCTACCTACTCATAGGAACTTCTAATAAACTCATCTGTATAAGAGGAAACATCCTTGGCATGTCATGGGTCTTTGCAGAGATTAATGTAGTAAATAAGTTACATCGAACAGTTCCTAACTCTGCTCTAGTGACAACAGCAGCAGCTGGCCCCCTTGTCCTCATGCCCACTCCCTATACAAGAGTGGATTCTGTGCCCTTACTTAAGCATCATTGTCTCCTTGTGCAGTGTTCACCAGGACCCGCAGCGGGGTGAGTTTACTAAGATGGTGTTGAGTCCTGGTTCCCAAGGACGGGCCTCACAGCCTGTGTCAGAAAACAGCACAGGGGAGGTGTAGGCCCGAGAGGTGGGTTGTCCATTGCAGTCCACCTATCACCTTCTCCAGACAACACAGCGGGGCTGCTCTGTGCTAGGAGTATTATTGCTTTCTGAAATTGTGCAGGGATCTAGGCACTGCTCCTTTTAGTTTGAAATACTTTCCGACTGTAAGCAGTTTAAACTAGATAAACTGTATTTCCTTCCAGCTAAATATTCTCTCATCCTGTCTTCATAAAACCCATGCATGCAGAGAATCCAAAAATAAATCACGTAATGCATGTCACCTTCATTTCCCATTGCCTTGCAGCCCAATCAAACAAAAATTCCTTAAACACAGCCTTATTAAAGTCACTGCTTTGTAACTGCTGGGAATATGAAACAAGCAACAAGCAATTTAGTCTCACTTGAGGGACAGACCCCACCTTCTGGTGTTTGATTCTGTGCCCTTCCTATCTGAACCACCTTCCTTGACGATCTCTGCTGTTAGCTTAGAAGGAAAACACTACCCGTGATTGTTCTATGTTCCCAGCTGATTGGAGCTATGGAGGTGAGGTGTACTTGAAGCTGGAGAACCTCCTATGCTTGATATGTTTTATGTTTTGCAAATTCCTCTAAATACACAAGAATGCTAGTTGCTGAGACAGGCAGGACTGCAAGAACTTGGTATTTACCTAAGACCCTGTAGCACTTTTCTGTAACACTCCAAAATCCTGGCACCTCCTGGCCATCATCCTCACTGCTTCTCCCACAGAGTCCCAGTCAATCATTAACACCAGCCTCACTCATCGCTCAGCCACTCAGTACGACAATGATGGTGGGAACGCAGATCTGCTGTCCCTCTAATAACTGTCGAGTAGGAGATCGCAGAATGTCAGCCCCAGAAATGGCTCGCATATTTCCTGTGTGTTATTGCTTTTTAACCCAGATCATCTTGGAAGAGAAATAGCTTTCATTTATATTCTAAACTCATGCAAAGAGTGGTAAAGCTTGCTGATTCAAGAATCTGATTTATTTCACAGAAATTAACATAACCACTAAAATCAAACCCATTCCCTTCCCCAGTGTGGTTGCTAAAGTGGCCCAATTATGATAAAGAGAGTGCAAGAGTATGAGTCTCATTTTCTGCTCATCTATTTTATTTTGATGCCTTTATTAAATGCAGGAGGCACGGCTGCTCTGATGGGTCTCCTCCCTTCGCTCCTCTGGAACAGCCCTACCTTGCCATCAGCATCTGTTTTTTTTTTAAACAATGTGTCTTCTGATTTAAACAATGCCTTTCTTATTGTATTAAAATATACGTAACATAAAATTTACCATCTTAACCCTTTTAAAGTACACAGTTCAGTGATATTAAGTACATTTACATTGTTGCACAATCATCACCAGCCCCATCTCCAGAACACTTTTCATCTTCAAAACTGAAACTCTGTACCCATTAAACACTCCCCACTCTCCCCCTCCCAGCCCCTGGCAGCCACCATTCTACTTTGTCACGACGAATTTGATGACTCTAGCCACTTACATAAGTGGAATCATTGTGACTGGCTTATTTCATTTAGCATAATGTCCTCAGAGTTCATCCGTGTTGTGATATGTGTCAGAATTTCCTTCCTTTTTAATGCTGAACACTATTCCATTGTATGGAAATGCTACATTTTGGATACTGTCTTATTTCTCTACCTGTATTTCCTGGAAACACTTCCCACTTAGCATCTATACCCAAGCTCTTAGCTCAGGGTGTGCTTTAGAGGGAACACAAATCAAGGAGGATTTACATGTTTTTTACCCCTTTGAGGTGTTTTAGACCCTGGCTTATAAGTGAAATCAAAAAACAAGGTAAAGAAATGCTGAACATGAAAAAAAAATTCTTCTGAAGGAACAGAAAAGAATACCAGGGCTACTTAGAGAAAACTCAGGGCAACAGAGTTGATATAAGGGCGTGTAACTCATGGTAAATGCAAGGGGAGAGTCCACAGACTCAGCCAGAAGACACAGCAATCGTGAGTCGAGGCAAATGGATCAGGGTCCGTGGCTGGTGACTTCTTGGTGTGAGGGACCCAGAGGAGGCTCATTCCCAGCACAAGTCCCTAGAGAGCTGGACAACAGCTTAGGGCTCTACAGGGAGCAAGAACCTAGGCAAAGGTGATGGTTTTCAAGGACTCAGGTAGATGAGACAGGTGAGCAGCCTGCTCCAAAAGATTGGCATGAGAGTGAAATTTCTAATATTCTCCCCTGGCTGGTTCTCTCTTGGTCCTGGCTGGTGACAGCTGTGGCCACTTGGGGAAGGACTAAAGTGGCAAACCCATCTGAACTTCTGAAAGTTTCCCCCAAATGTTATATTTGCTTCAGTGGATTCCACGGTTGAGTCTACAAATATCAGAACTTTGGGTGTATGAGCTTGTGTTCTCTTTTCCCTTCTCTGAGACTGTCTGTGCAGTCCACAGTCCTAATGACCATCTTCCCATCCTTTGGCAGAGCGGCTGAGCTGCCACCAGGAAGAAAGGTCTTGTGAGTAGCTGCACAGTTCATCCCCACTGTAGATCACAGCTCAGGGCTTTTCCATGGAGCACTACTGATTCATTCTGGGTTGCCCCTTAGTTCGATTATGAGGTGCTCTGTGTAACACGGCTCTCTCTTGTAAGCCTGCTCTTTCCGAGACAGAAGAATGAAGATGTCCTCAATAAAGGAAGTGGATAATACTGAGCCCTTTGTGACATCCTTTACAAGCTGAGCATGTGCAAGCACAGGGGCAAGTGCTCCATAAACTACCAAGTTTAGTAGGGGTGAGGAGGTCCTACTAAAGGACTGGAGAGACCAGGTGAGTGCAGAATGAGAGGAGCTCCTGGGGGTTTATGTGGCAACAGGGGCCATCCCCTGGAGGTGGTGCAGATCCGACAACCCTGCATCCTTTAGCCTGGCTGTTCTTTCACTGTGACTTGGAACGGGGAATGAGTAGCCAGAGAACAAAGCCTTGTGGCAGCTGCTCTCACAGCCACACCCACATTCCCTGGACACTGACTGCTCTCAAACCCTCATGTGGAGTACTAGGTTGCATGCCGGTGACTCCCCAGGGTTTGCTGTCCCCACTCACAGGAAGTGCCAGAGCCCAATTCCCCAGGAGCAGCCTTCAGCCAAGGAGGATGGGGTGCTGGGTGGAAAACAAAATTGCCCTCTTCCTCACTTTTTCAGGCAAGTCTGAGACAAGTTCCACACCAACAAGCCCCCAGGTTGCATATGAGGTGCTCACAGCAGAGACCTGCTCATTAACTGCTTCCCCTCCTTCCCTGTCTCACTTTTTCACAAGTCATCTGTGTCTTCCTGGAAGCAGATGCTGGGAAGGAGTTAGAAGTGCAAGTAATTCCTTGAGGTGCATAATACCTGTAAAAGAAAACTGGGTGTGATTGTTAATACTGTCTGTTAATGTAATTTGATTGAAGGATGCAAAGTATTGATCCTGGGTGTGTCTGTGAGGGTGTTGCCCAAGGAGATGAACATTTGAGTCAGGGGTCTGGGAAAGACAGACCCACCCTTAATCTGGGTGAGCACCATCCAATCAGCTGCCAGTGAGGCTAGAACATAAAGCAGGCCGGAAAATGTGAAAAGACTAGACTGGCCTAGCCTCCCAGCTTACATCTTTCTTCCATGCTGGGTGCTTCCTGCCCTCAAACATCAGACTCCAAATTCTTCAGTTTTGGGACTCGGACTGGCTCTCCTTGCTCCTCAGCTTATAGATGGCCTATTGTGGGACCTTGTGATTGTGTGAGTTAATACTTAATAAACTCCCCTTTATATATATAGTTCTGTCCCTCTAGAGAACCATGACTATTACAGACTTTGGTACCAGGAGTGGTTCTAGAGAAACAGAATATTAAGAATGGAGTTTTTTCATTGGTTTTGGATTTCTGGAGTTGGCTGCTTAATATAATTAGATCCAAAAATGATAAGGACTCTACTTCTAATAGTATGGAGAACACTGATAGTCCTTGGTGTGAACTGTTTAGAGAGTTACGCAAAATAAATGCATCTGACACTCCTAATTCACCACTCACAAGAGGCAAGGAGTTTGGTGACTCTATACATAATACCTTTGACTATATGTGGAGAACCAAGGAACATAATGAAGCTGGTTGGTTGCTCCTAAGTTTGGTGGAAAAAGTGACAAAAGAAAATGATGAACTCAGGGATTCTAACTCCCAGCTTCAGAAGCAGATACTGAGGCTCAAATCTGGTAAGACTGCCCTGAGTGAGGGTCTTATCTCCTGTAGAGAAAGAACTAAAATTGTGGAAAAACAGACATAAGCTCTTATAATGCGAGTGGCTGACCTGCAACAAAAGGTGCATGCAGAGCCTCCCTAGGTGTCTACTGTTAAAGTGAGGGCATTGATAGGAAGAGAATGGGACCGTGCAACTTGGAATGGGGATGTGTGGGACGACCCTGATGACACTGGGGACACTGAGTTTGTAAACTCTGATGAACCTTTTTTTGCCAGAAGAAACAGCTTCCCTATCCCCAGTAGTGGCAACATCCCCTCCCCGACCCATGCTGCCATCAGCCTTTCCACCTTTGTCTGAGGAGTTAAACCCTGTGCTGCCCGAGGCAACAGTGATGATGGCCTCGAGGCAGTTGCCAGGCAAGATAATGTTGATTCTCCTGAGGAGCCACCCCCAACACCCCTGTTTTCTTCTAGACCTATAACTAGACTAAAGTCCCAGCGGGCCCCTAGACATAAGGTTGAGAGTGTGACCCATGAGGAGTTGCAGTACACTCGAAAAGAAGTGCTTGAGCTTTCTAATATATATAAGCAGAAATCTGGAGAACAGGCATGGAAATAGATATTAAGGGTGTAGGATAATGGTGGAAGAAACATAGAGTTGGATCAAGCTGAATTTATTGCTTTGGGCCCACGAAGTAGGGACTCTGCATTTAATATTGCAGCTTTGGGAGTTAAAAAGGGTTCTAATAGTTTGTTTGGTTAGCTGAAATATGGATGAAAAGATGGCCTACTATGAGCGAGCTGGAAATGCCTGATCTCCCTTGGTTTAATGTAAAGGAAGGGATCCAAAAGCATTGGGAGATTGGGATGGTGGAGTGGATTAGTCACTTTAGATCTACTTATCCCAACTGGGAGCATCCAGAAGATATACCTTTGACCAATGCCTTGCAAAATAGATTTGTGAGGGCAGCACCTGCATCTCTGAAGAGCCCTGTAATTGCTCTTCTCAGATCTCACAGTGGGAAAATACAACAGCCCAATCCAGGTAGGACTACAAATTGCCCAGACCCTTTAGGAATGAAGGTTTGGCTTACTCCACAAGGAAAAAAAAAGCACACACACACAACCTGCTGAGGCACTTGCTAAAGGCAAAGGGAATACAGAATGGGTAGAAGAATGTAGTCACCAATACCAGCTATGACCACATGACCAGAAGCGTGACCAGACCTTTTTATATATATAAAGGGGAGTTTATACGTGTGTGTGTGTGTATATGTGTGTATGTATATGTGTATATATATGTGTGTGTGTGTATATATATATATAAAATATATATATATAAAATATATATATATATATCCTATTAGTTCTGTCCCTCTAGAAAACGCTAATACAGTTGGGGAAGAAAACCTGACACCAAGTGCAGGGCCAGTGTTGGGCAGGGGGAGCCTTGGACTGTGGTGCTGACTGAGGAAGGCTCCGCCAACCCTGAGATTGCCTATTAGAGGGGTCCAATGCAGGGTGCACTGAGTTGGGCTGCAGCACCAGCCAAGTGCAGGCCGTGGCAGGGATGGCCTGCAAAGAGTTTGTCTGAGTAGAAAAGCAGGGGCAGATCCTGGTGGCAGCCACTGAAGGCTGCAGAAACCCGCCTTCCTTACAGCTGGGCAAGTTCTCCCTTGAGGGGAAGAGAGGTATTCCACAGTGCTCCCCACCACTGCTCCCTCCAAATCGCCACTCAAACCAATTCCCGCTCTGGATCCTTTCCTCAAGGTCTGCTTCTGGGGGAATGAGCCTAAACCAAACTTTAAGTTAATATTTATTATGCTTCATGTGCCCCACTGTGCAAGGTGCATATCCCTAAAAACTGTAGGTTCCTAATGAATGTGTTTCCTGCTCCCAATACGTTCATTCCAGTTTTTCTCCTGTGCAGTTTTATGCTGTACATAAAAATACATGAAGGGAGATTGCAGGATCCCTACTAGAGAAGCAGGGCCACTTGCAAATTGCAAGCAACTGAACTAACATGATGTAGAGGAATGCTGATATCTGTCACTTGCATGAATGTGTACTCTGAACAAGGAAGGCAAAGGACATGGGGCAGGCATGGAGGAGAACAACCTTGAGGTGGGTCATCACAGCCACAGTGCCCCAAGTGCTCTGAGTTCCAGCTTGCAAGGCTGTCCTGGGAGGTGCCTGTTTCTACTTCATTTTCCCTTTATGACACCCCAAATAAATGGCACAGCCAGATGCACAAGAAACAAACGACTTTTGAAGATTTACAGGATTTAAGATAAGCATCCTTGTATCAGGAAGCAATTGTATGAAAAAAATCAGTTAAGAGCAAGGTTTCCAATTTATATGAACACTCAGATTTGTCCCACAGGTTATTAAAGCCGAACAACAAGCTTTTCATTCTGCTTGGAGGCCAAAAGCCGCAAAGCTATTAACTTGCATACATCTTGTGTGCTTCAAAATTGAAATTAGCTTCTTTAATTGCATCAGCATAAAGCAAATATCTGTTCCTCAGAGGACCTGGTTTTAAAGGTAGCTTGAAATTAAGTGACCCCAAGGCCCACACAGATGTCATGACAGCAGCTATGAAAAGAGGTGATTTACTGTGTAATTGGGAGTGGTGCAGAAAAGTTGAAATAATGAGAGAATTGTTTTTCTTTGTGTTTTCTTCCTTATTCTCTGGATTTTATTTTCAGCAATTAAGTGCTGATTAGTTCCTCTACTGCCTGATGCTTTGAGATATGCATAACAATCAGCGAGCCTGCAAATTGAGTGGAAACGCCTAATTGCTTAGATAATGATCCCAACAGAAGCTGCTCCTCAGGAGAGGAACCGCTCATGATATTACCAGGCGGGGGCCTAGGTGTCCTCTTCTTCCTTTCTTCTCACCTGTCTCAGCACAGGCCAATTCCACCAGCAAAGGTGCCCAGCTCACCTGCTTGGTCCCCTGGAGAAATATTGAGGCCACAGGAAAATGGGGCCTGAAGACTGATACTCCCAGGAAGAAGCAAGACTGACAGCAAGAAGGAGACAAGGGGACCAAGAGCAACAGGAGCAGAAAAAGAAAGAGGAAGAGGACGAGGGAGGGAGGAAGGAGAGAAGGGCAAGAAAGATGACTTATTTGTCCACAGTGCCAATGACAGGTGCACCTTCCATCTTTCCCTACCAGGCCGATTGTTAACTTGGCATCAAACCAAGAGTATTCTTAAATTTGCTATTTGAAACATTCAATAACTATAATACAGATAACTTGCTTTTTTGTAGTGTTTTTCTCTGAAATATTTGTGATGATATCTTATAATTTTGGTGCACAAGTTTCTTTCATCTGGGTTACCTCTTTGAGTCACCCCATAGACCTCAAGGAAGTCAAGGTTATGTAAGAAATGATACTAATGAGAGGTCCAGGCAATTCTTGTAGGGGCTGAGAGGTATTTGCTGACTATCTTTACATACCAAAACTTAGTGCCTTAAAACACCATTAATTCAGCTCATAATTTTTGCAGATCAGGTGTTTAGGAAGGTCTAAGCAGTTCTTGGTTGGATTTCTCATGCTTGTTGAAATCAGCCTTGACTGGAGCTGCCCTCAGCTGAGATACTTGCACTGGAGGTCCAAGAACTTGCTCAGCTGATGTCCCCCTCAGCCTCTCCAGCATGGGGACCTTAGAGGAGTTACATTTTTGATTGGGCATCCAGGTTCCCTTGGCATGACCATCCCAGGAGAACCAGGTAGAAAGTTCATGCCCTTGACCTGCTGATGGAAGTCACACAATGCCCTTCCATTCTGCCTGTCCTTGCAGTGACTCTTTATGGTCTGCCCAGATTCAAGCGGGAGGCTCACAGACCTCTCAATAAAGCACCAATAAACTGCTGCCGTATTTTATTATCGCAAGAGACATTTGCAATGCAGTGATTGAAGAAATATGGCCCCAGATGAGTCTTGTCCCAGGACTAGAATCTTAGGTGTCCTAGCAGTATTCCAGGACTGCTTCTGTGCCCAAGTGCTTCTTGGCTCTCTAGGCATAAAACACACAGGACACTCCATCATGGGACCTAGTGTACTGCATTATTAAATAGAATAAAAAATTAGCCATGAAAAGAGAGGGGAAGGGATTAATCACACTCCTATGCTTACATGCAGAACTGCCCCCACTCTGGCTGAGTTGCAGCAGAGATAACCACTGTGTCACAGCACTTGTGATACTGCTGTAATTTATTATTTATGGTACACAAGTAGCATGCATGCATCTTTTCAGATATCATGTGAGGTACTTTTAAAACATCACATAGCTGCAGGCACTAGGCCTGCATAAAAGTAAAGCAAAATTACCCTCACTGTCAACCCAGCTGTGGGGATGGCTCTTGACTTTTAGAAGTACAAAGGTGGAGTGGCTTCTCCTTCTCATTAATCATTCTGGGAAGCCGTCATACAAGCAGAAACTGTTGTTCTCATTTTTATTAGTTTTCCCTATAGGGATTCAGACCAGTGATGCTTATCACCTTCTTTCCAGGATGTGAAGGGTCAATGTGCCTATTTTCAGCTAGAGAGGGATTAGAGATGGAGGGAATTTGGTATTACTGCTACAGAATTAGATCTGATGGAGCCGGACAGTTACATGACTGTATCATGTTTGGGATCATAGAGCCTACCTATTAAGACATGTGAGAAGTAGAGTGGAAATAGGAATATTTTTATACAATAAGTAATAGTAAAATTCATAATGATTATCAATATAATATGCACATACAATAAATAAAAATAAAAAGGTACCCAGGTGCACCATGAAAACACAGCCTCTTGTGCACCCTTGTGCCTTCCCCCAGACTTGCAACTTGTTCTGCCTTCTGGTGGCTACCACCACAGCACTAACTAATGTGCCCATTACGCTTTTTCGTTCATTCTAAAATAATTTTCAGACATCATCTGGTAAATTTCTGATTTAAAATTTAAAAAAATTAGCTCACCTAAATCATTTTATTCTCTCTTTTCCACCTCTTCCCAATTGTAGGCAGGCCTTCCATTAGTTACTGTGTAAATACAAGTAATATCATTAAATATAGATTTATGTTTCTATCAATTTATAAAGTATCTTTGGATTCATCTCTATTTCTGCACCCACTCCCAAACCTCTATCAATTGGATCTTTGTTAGGGAAGATAACATCTATTTTATATTCTGTACCATAGGTGATTTAAAAGTTCAAAACTAATAAACATACTCAATAAAATATGGCAAAGTAAGTGTGGTTTACCCCATAGCCAAGTACTGTGGTTGACTTACATTTCCTTCTCCAAGCCCAGAATCGTGGCCTGGGACAACACAGGCAGATATTTCTAGGAGAAAAATCAAGTTATACCCCCACTGCCCAGCAGACAACATCTTAGTTTGCTTCACATTTGAACCATAATGTTCTTGAAAATATTTTGCTTTGCCTGAAATTTCTAATTGCCTTTTGTTTCTTGAATCTTGTGCAGGTTCCACATTTTCCCAAATGTATGAGCCTCTAACCTAAGACATGTCCAAAAGTTCTTTACTTACAGGGACATGATCTAGGGGCTTAGAGGGCCCTGGAAAAGTCAGATAATATATTTTAAAGACCCAATTTTACACAAAAGAACAAAAAGAGGAAGAACTATAGCAGAATGCCACCGCTGTGGATTCAGACTTCACCTCCCTGCCCACGGAGATGATTGAAGGGGAAAAAGGACAGAACATGAAACTAACAAGCTTGAGGCCTTATCAGTGTCTATATTGGCAAATTGAGGAGCGATGCACTCCCCAAGGTGGGTAAGGTGGTGGAAATGGCACTGCTGAATCCCAGGCAGGTGTTTGTATACTGATGTTTGTCTTCCCACACACGAATGAAAAAGACCAGGTAGAGTGAGCTCCTAGCCCACCCCTCTCGCCCTCTCTCCATACCACCGTGCTTCCTCTGTCCCTGTTCAGCAAAGAGAAACAAACTGAAATGATCTGTGCATACATATTGCAAACAACAACAACAAAAAAAACAATGAACGCAAAATCAAATAAAAACATACATCAGAAGTGAAATTAACCAAAGGAGAATGAATGTAAACACACAGTTCTCTAAGATGCTCAATAAATCACAAATATCATTACTCCATAAAATCAGTTAACAGATAAATACGTACAGCTAATATGTATCAACTGAAAAAAAACAAGTTAAAAGATAAATAGAAATTCAGGTAGATATTATAAAATATCAGAGACAGACCCATAAATGCACTAATCAGGTTTCACGAAGATGAGAACAGAAGAAATAGAACAGAAATAATGTATCCAAATGGTAGTAAAACAAAATATTGTTGAAATGAGCAGCTGAGTCTTTAGACTTAGAGGCCACACCATTCCAGGCAACACACATACTCTGGAAAATGTGTGATGAGTGCCCTCCTTTAATTCTTGGGACATTTATCGGTCCCTGTATTTATACTTCAGTGTTTATGGTTTTTGAATATTTTGAATTGGGATTTCCAAATATTTTCTCCCATTTTCCATCATCTTTACTTTTTTATTTATAGTCCTAGAGGGCTTTGTCTTTCAGCCTTACCAATAATTTTATTTGAACTTCAGAAATACTAATTTTAACTACCAAGAATATTTTCTTGTCCTTGATTCTTTCCCCGCAGCCTGTCCTTGTCTTAAGGATATAGTTTCTCAAATACTTGTGATGATGTTTTGGAGCTTTGAAAATGATCTCTTTTGAATTATCTCAATTTCCTGCAAAATATGTTACTTTTGTCGGCTTTGGCTGTTCCCCTTGGAATTGTCGCCTTTCCTCCGCCTCATTGAGCAGAGCTTCCTTGAGGACTGGAACAATTCCAATAGCTCATCTCCACCTGTGTGCATCTCCCCTCACTCCAGCCACAGAGGTCAGCATCTCTCTGAATTTTGGTTTCGCCGTTCTCTTTTTTGAATACATAAGTCTAACCTTCATATATGTATGTTTAAGTAATATTTATTTTAAATTTTAAAAATATATTGAAATACTATTAAAGTATGTTTCTCCAGGGACCTATTTTTTATTTTTCCTCCCTTAACAAAGTGTTTCTATGATCAGTCCTTGTTGCTGTGTGTAGCAGTAGTTGATTTTCAGACAGGAAGCTCTTGTAAATTACTCTGGCCAGTGAAACAAGTAAAAGGGTACATGTGTCAGTTCCAGGAAGTGTTTACGAGTCAGCGCGTGATTTCCTGTGCTCACGCCCATGGCTGCCACATCTGGGGAAGCATGTGTTGACGTGGAGCTGCCACAAGATCAGCACCTCCTGGAGTGATGGGCTGCAGCCCCGAGAAGGTGGCCCTGGAGAGTTCTGGGAGCCAAAGCAAAAGTGGCATGAACAAGAAATACATTTTGCTGTGCCACATCAGTAAGATTTTCCAGCTATTTCTTAGCACAGGATAATCTACCATACCTTTTCCTTCCTTTCATTTTTGCGTCTGCAGTGATGGAATTCCATTTCACTTTTCTATACAGTTCACTGATTGTCTACCTCCACCTACGAAGCGGTCCTTTCCTCCCCCAGGGGCCTGCAGTGCATCTATTTGTGTGAGCCTGTTTTGGGCTTCCTTCTGCTCCATCATCAGCTCATCAGTCCTGAACAAATACCTCTGTAGTCTTCATTACTGCAGCTTAATAGTATCTGGTGTAGTAACTCTCTCTACTTTCTATTTCTTTTTCAGGACTGTCTTTTCCAACCTTACTTTACTCATCCATTAAGTTTTAGAAACCTACAACCACATACACAATGGAAAGCTTGTTGGGGTTTTGGTTGTGATTGCATTTGAGGAGCTTATCGTTACAATATTGAGTGTTCCTACTCATCGTAGCTGGGCTATGGGCTATTTTTCTTTTTTGATATATCTAAAGCATTACAACTTTTTGGAACAAAAGAATAGGATTTCTTGAGTTTAGGCAACCATCTGGAATTAGAAGTCTATTTGCAACAGTGTTTCACAGAGATAAACTCAGGACTCAATACCATAAAGCAAAGTACAGGGAGGAGAGGGGTTGGGGAGAGGACTAAGCTTCAGGTATTTTCTCTGTGTCGGATGCCCCTTGGGTGTCATGCATGCAGTATTTCAATTTATTCCCATGAAACCTCTATCTAACATGTAGCATTTTCTCCATGAAATCAAGACCCAGTTATGTTAAGCAAACTATCAAAGCTCAAACCCTGGTAAAAAGTGACAGGGCTAAGAATTGGAGAAGGCCACTTGGATTTCAAGCCAGGCTTCCCCAATATCATCATGACAAGTGTATTAAAGAAATTCGAAAGATTTTGCCTGGCTTTCTTGAGGTTGATGGATTGGCTTATTGTCTTGGCTAATGCTTTCTATCAAATTGTTAATTATTACAATAAATTTTATTTTTATTATTTATTTATTTATATTTTATTTTTTGAGATGGAGTTCCATTCTTGTTGCCCAGGTTGGGGTGCAATGGCATGACCTCAGCTCACTGCAACTTCTGCCTCCCTGGTTCAAGTGATTCTCCTGCCTCAGCCTCCCGAGTAGCTGGGATTATAGGCGCCCGCCACCATGACTGGCTAATTTTTTGTATTTTTAGTAGAGACGGGTTTTCACCATGTTGACCATACTCGTCTTGAACTCCTGACCTCAGGTGATCCACCTGCCTCAGCCTCTCAAAGTGCTGGGATCACAGGCGTGAGCCACCACGCCCGGCCTACAATAAATTTTAGAATAATATCCTGCATAGGCTGATAAAAAGTTTATGACTTTAAAAAGTGTCTATCCACAGGCCAATTTGGCAGAGATCAAGAGATACTTTGTCATCTTTCCATCAGCAGATGTTGGTGAACTTAACACTTGAAGGAATAAAACAGCAACAATGCTGTCAGTTCTGGAGAGGCTCACAAGATGGGCACAGCTGTTGCAATGTTTTGAGAAAGGACATTAGTTTCTTCTTAGTCTCCATCGTCATATTCTTCTTCCATAACCTAGGGGGCAATTTATTACCAGTAGAAATAAATTGCATTGTGTACCAGCTCTGGCTTTGAAGTTTTCATTTTCTGTCTGTGTAATAACATGCTATGATTATGTATGAACTTCTAAATGGGAACAGAGGAGACTTAATTCCATTACATTTCCCTGGAGAAAGGAAGTCTAATTCAGTTCATACACAAGGATTCTTCTTGTTATATAACTGTAGTGTTTGGAGCATTATTTTCAGAGTTGTTGACTGTGGCTTGATGAGATTTTATTTTATGTAGCCAGTCCAGGCTACCAATATTTGACTTAACTTGAGAGGCAATAATACAAAGAATTTTCTTCCTTCTGAACTTGTAAAATGTACCTGACTTTCCTGCCCCAACCCTAGGGGAATATGAATTTAGCTCTGATAAAATTTAGCATCTAAGTTAATTTTGCTCTCTCCTTTCCACAGGCTGAATGTTTTTCTACCAATGCATAAGATCTACCAGCCACAGACAGGCACTGTTTTTAGATGGTCTTGAGGCATCTCATTTTACAAAGGATATAGAAACAGACGGATGCTATATAGAAACTGGTGGAGTGGGGTGGAAGAGAAGACAGAAGACAAGGGTTATAATTTAATCATATAAACTCTGGATGCAATAACCAAGGTCTCCCCAGAAAGCTGTCAGTGTATACTTGTGTGGTGAGTAGATTTCTAATCAGCTCTAGAAGGGTGGCCAAACACAGCTAAACTGTGTCTTTTAGTAGCAGGAAAAGCATCTGCTATAGTTTAGATGTTTGTCCCCCAAACTCCATATTGAAATTTGACCCCCAATATTGGAGGGGGGCCTAAGGGGAGGTGTTTGGATCCTGAGGACAGATCCCTCATGAATGTCTTGGTACTGTCCTGGCAGTGAAGAGTGAGTTCTCACACTATCAGCTCCCTTGAGAAACTGGTTGTCATAACAAGCCTGGCACTCCCCATCCCCTCACCACGTGCTCTCTGCACACACGAGCTTCCATTCACTTTTCATCGTGTATGGAACCAACCCGAGGACCTCATTGGAAAGAGAGTGGATGCTGGCACCATGCTTCTTGTTCAGCCTGCAGAACTGGGAGACAACATAAACCTCTTTCCTTTATAACTTACCCAGACTTGAGTATTTCTTTGTAGCAATACAAACAGACAAAGCATCTGACAAGCAAGTTGTTCAATGAAGAGATTGTTAGAGCCTGGGGAAGAGTCATCATGTTCAATTGGTACAAGATGCAATTAACTAATATGATTTGGGACAGCTGTCTCCATTGAGGTCACCAGGGTGTCATGGAGTGAAGCTTCAGGAGGAAGAGCTGACTACTTCCTACCCTGGGCTCCATTTTTGTCAGGGCTCTACAGAGAGACAGAACCGACAAGATATAAAGAGAGGAATAAAACAAAAATCCAGATATTTCTATAAATCCGATTATTTGCCAAATTAAATGTGAAAGCTTGCCTCTATCTCTTTCCATTGTGTGCAGATATTTTGCACAGTGTGGATTTGGTCTCTAGATGTGAGTGTGCCCTGGACACAATGCATAGTAGACAGACATTGTGCTTCGTTGTAGACACTGTGCTAGGCACGTATTACACATTGCCCCAAATCCTTATCACAAACACATCAGGAGTATGATGGCCAAGGAGGAAGCTGTGGCTCAGGCCATTGAAGCTGTATATCCAGGGATCAACAGCCAGTAAGTGGGTGTGCTGACTCCCAAGGCCAAAGCCCACCTACTTGCCAGGTAACTTTCTAGGGATATGAAGGCATTCTATGTTATGATGGTGTGTGTTACATGAGTGTATCTGTCTACCAAAAGTGCGCTTCCATGATTTATGCAATCAGATATGGGATATAATGGTAACTCATGTTTTTACCCAAGGATTTTTTTATCACCATAAAACATCACTTCTACTCAGCTTTATTCTAATGATTTGAGGCAGAGTTTAAAAATCTGTCAAAATTAAATATATTTTTAACAAAGTGAAGACATCTAGACAAACAGACAATGGGGTAGGAAAGATGGAGCTAAAACCAGGGCTGAGTTTCATTCACAGATGGCTCGAGGTCCTACTCAATTACTAGAAATGGGCTAAATATTCACCTCTAAGCTTTCCAATAAGCAACACAGTAGGAACAATATCAACGCAATAGGCCTCAGAGTCCATGAGAAATAAACTAAACAGTTGCTTAGGGAAAGCAGAGCTATTTCTGGTAAGAAACTCAGAGAGAGTTTTCCTTTGAGTCTTCATAAAGAAGACACTCTTTGATGTAGGGCGCAGCATTAACTACATTCTTATGCAAGTTTTAAAGGCTAAATCTCATAAAATCGTTTAATATAGGCCATAACACCAAGCAGCAAAAATAGAGAACTAGAGGATGGGGAGATGGAATTTGCTGTGTTTGGAAACTAATACGATTATTGGTTTTCTGTGTTCTCACTTAATCCAGGGTTTTAAGGAATCTAGAGGAAAATCAGGATTGATGTTTTTCATTAGTGCGTTTTCTTACAACTAAAGCTCTTGAACGCTCTGGCTGGTGGGGAGTTTGGGTTGCACTTGGCTTGTGATGAGTTTCCCAGGGAGCCATGCACTTCTCAGCTGGACCACCTGAGCACACCACCAGGAAAAGCTTTTGGGTAACCCCGGAGGCAGGAAAATTTCCTATGGGTGCTTTATTCAGCTGTAGTCCTATAATCAGCCTTTCACATAATTTGATAGAACTGACCAATGTGAAATGAAACTGTTAATAAGATCCCAAACTCTCCAGAGAAGAGGACTCTCTATGGCTAGTAGAAACACCCAAATTAAAATAATGGAAACCCAATGGCCATAGTTAGAGAAGGGTGGTCACGTGCCTTTTGTTTCTGAAGAGGGCAGTTCCAAACAAATATGCTGTCTGTGCCTCTGAGCTAAGACAGTTCTTGTAAAGGGAGCTGAGGCACCATGGCTGGAAATCTCCAACCAGCCTGAAAGGGCATCCAATAGACACTTATGGTTTGGGGTTTAGAAAGTAACCCCAAACAGTCAGGACTGTTATTTTCAACCAATCAGAATTGAATGTGTTCAAATCATTCATTTACATATACAGACCTGATTGAAGACTGTGACAGGAATTTTCCTTATTTAAGCCAGACCCTTTCTTTGTTCTCCAGAATGTGCTTTTGTTTTCCACCAAAGCCTGTGTCTTCCCGATACCTAGATTGTTTTCTATTTAATAAAAAATAAAGTTCTCAACTTTTCCTCCACAGATCTCATGGTTTTTTGTTAGCACCTCAAATAGATGTGTATAAAGGTGGAAAAAGCAAATTTCCAGGGCGTTAGCTGGGGTTAAAGTCTCTAAGTTTTCAAGCATTGGATTTGGGCTTCATTCCCCAGAACCCACTTCCTTTTAACCAAGTGCATGCTTTCCCTCATGCATATACTTGAGTGATTTCATCAGGTGAAAGGAAGATTATAATGAACATCTCAAACTTTATACAATTTGAGGAAGTCCTTTTCAATATTTGCTTCTGTTTCCATCTTGCCAACCCAGCTCAGGCTGGCCTGACTTTCTTCCACCTTTCCTTTCTTCCTTGTTTACTTCCCATTTTTTGTTGTTGTTGTTGTTGTTGGGTAATTTAGGTATAAGTGTAATAGTCCTTATCACACTTCATACTAGGGAAATGGAGTTCATGATTTCTGGGTTTGGGGCAAGGATTTTATATTAAAAATCATCCAATGATTGGAGGCAAGAAGGAAAATCTCTTCTTTGGGGCCTCCTGAGAAAAGCTTCTAAAGATTTTCAGGGAGCCGCGTGTCCCCAGTGGAAACTGAAAGTATTTCATTTGTTTTATTTTCTTCAGTTGTGGTAGATGGAAAAATGGTCACAGTTCTATGCACCTCCACTCATCAAAAGGCAGGGTCAGTTTCCCTCTTCATTGACCCTGAGTTTGACCAGGTTTGGCCAATAGAAGTCAGAGGAAATGACAGGTGCCAGTTACAAGAAGTTCCACAACCCCTTTTAGAAATCAACTAAACCACTGTGTGAATAAGGCCAGGTTAGCCTGCTGGAGAATGAGGCCCAGTTGCTCCCATCATCTCACATGACAGCCAACCAACCACCAGTCATGTGACTGAGGTCATCTTGGACCAGCCAAATTCCAACCAACCTTTTCAGTAGACCTCAGACACATGAACAAACCCAACTAAGATCAACCAACCCTAGAAAGTTCTGCAGAGTTGCCCAGTAACACACAGAATCATGACCAATAATAAATGTGTACTGTTTGAAGTTGCCACATTGTTAGGTGGTTTGTTATGCCACAAAAACTAACTGACACATCAACTCTGAAACCTCCTTGGTTTAATCAGGGTGCTGGCAGGTACGGAGCAACTGTGCCCAGGGTAACATTACTTAGTCTCAGAATCATAATTAATTAAATTGCAAGTGACAGAAATATAATAAAACCTGACTTACTTAAAAAGGGGAATTTTTTGGTTCACAGAACCACGCTGCAGCAAGTACAAGAGTGCAACTGCGGACTCTTGGTTGACTAGAACTAGGAATGTGAGCCACATTGAAGTTTGCTCTTTCAGATTCAGTGCAATTGAGTGTGATGGAAACCTTTCTTTAGAAAAGAAAAAAGAAACATCATTCCAGGGTATGTTTACCATACATTCTCATGCAGGGAGGGTGAGGTTGATAAAAGATTGATTTTGTATGCTCCTTGCTAAGTGGCTCTGCCCTCTGGAAGATTCCCTTTGTCTCATGGCCTTTAGAGCTGAGAGCAGAATTAGGCAGACCTCACATGTTGAGGACTCATGGTGGAATTTGTTTTTTGTTTTTCTCTTTCTTTCTTTCTTTTTTTTTTTTTTGAGACAGGGTTTTGCTCTCGTTGCCCAGGCTGGAATGCAGTGGCATGATCTTGGCTCACTGCAACCTCCGCCTCCCGGGTTCAAGTGATTCTCCTGCCTCAGCCTCCTGAGTAGCTGGGATTACAGGCACCCGCCACCAGGCCAGGCTAATTTTTGTATTTTTAGTAGAGACGGGGTTTCACCATGTTGGCCAGGCTGGTCTTGAACTCTTGACCTCATGATCCGCCCACCTCGGCCTCCCAAAGTGCTGGGATTACAGGAGTGAGCCACCGTGCCTGGCCGGAATTTGTTTTTCTTTCCGGGTGCCTGGAATCTGAACCACCTTCCTATATTTTGGGGATCCTCTACCCACTGTGGCAGAATCTGGCCCCCATTATGTAAATGGGAAAGCCCGGATAGTGCCTTCCCAGCCTCCCTTGCAGCTGGGGCCTAGTCAACATGACCTGCCTCTGCCAATCAGGCACCTGCCCTCAGCTTACAAGACACCTGTGATATGAGGTGGCCATGGCTGCTGGGAACCCATTCTGTGATGATGGTGGTCCTGGGCAGCTGGCCCTGGGTTCTGTGGGGATCCGCAGCAGAGTTTCTAAGGAAAGCACCCAGTGTTCAGTGTCAGAGGTGCATCTTCAGCCAGCAGCTGAAACAGAGGTACTTCCACCAGGCCAGTTTTTGGGCTGCTGATGGCTGCACTGCTTCCTAGCCTGGCTCCCCTGTCTCCTTCAAGATTCAGTGAGCTTTCCAGAACACATTTTTGTTTGTTTGTTTACATTCCCCAGTCATTAGCTATTGCATACAACTATGAAGCCAGGATAAAACCACAGAGCATCTCAGTGAGAGCCCAGGTCCCATCTGTGCTGGTGCCAGCCCTGAAGCTGGACTCAGATTGGGCCATCACAGGCATGGGGATTTTCCTGTAATGCAATCCCTTTGAACTTTGCATATTTATTTTGCCTTGAGTGACTGTTGGCTTGCAACCAATGCCAAAAATCGAGTCATGTCATGATTGCTGAACCTTTGCTTACACTCTGAGGCACAGAATCCAGCCCCATGACTCAGCAAGGTGGACAGGTGTCAGGTCCAAGTATCTTTGCATCCATGGTCATGACCTGAGGAACACTGTCTGCACCATAATCTTACTCTTTTCTATCTGCACTCCGATGGCCCCATTTGAACCAGTTTGTTTCTTATGGCATCTTATTAAAACTCAAAAGCAGCAGTACAAAAAAAATGAGAAAACTTTGAAATGTCTTTTTCAAAAATCCAAGATTGTCCAGTGTTCTTATTATTCATTTTTTATGTAACAAATTACTCTCCAGTTTAGTGGCTTCAAATAGTAATTTATTATCTCTCATGATTGGGTTCGACTGATGAATTCTCATGTGGGGTCTCTCAGGTTATTGCATTTACATATTGGCTAAGAGAAGAAGCATCTTAAGGCTCAGCGGGCTGGAAGTTCAAGGTGGCTTCTTCTGTCCCATGTCAGATGTCCAGCTGAGATGGCTGACTGGCAGGAGCTGGCCAACAGATCTCTCTTTCCATGCAGCCTCTTGAAGTGACCACCTCGGGCTTTCTCACAGCCTGGCTGTTGGATTTAAGGGAGAGTTTTCAGATCCAGCACAGTGCCACTTCCACCATATTTTATTGTTCAAAGCAATCCCAGAGTCTCCCCAGATTCAAGGGCAGAATAACATAGACCCCACATTTCAGTGGAAGGAATATCAACGAATTTGTAGCTATCTTTATTCCTCTACTTGTTGGCAAGAGTTGAAGTCCCAAGAGAAAAACCTGTTATCTGTTGTCTTAACTTGGATTTCCCCAGAAAGAGATACTGAGGCAAAGATTGTGAGTTCAATGTTACCTGTGGAAACACTAGCAGGGTAGTGAGACAGAGGAGGGAAGAGATCCAATGAAAGGTACATTATCAAGCAGGTGACTGAGTATAGGAGATAGGGCTAATCCCAGTAGGGAACTCAGACAATATGTGGATATGTGCAGTCATGCTGACAGAGGTGTGTGGGAGCTGGGATTGTCCACTGCTGCTTCCAGATGTTAACTCCCTGGCACTTCCAGCCACTCTGGCATGTGTGTGCAGAGAAGATCTTGGAGCTTTGCAGGTGGAGAGAAGGCAGGCTTAGGGCTGGAAGCTTTCGGTTGGCAGCACTGGGTTGGGGCATGTTGATAGGCCACCGGCCATATCTGCACCCTAGTGAACCAGTGGCTTCTCTATCAAAATAGGAGCTGGAGGGACCTACGATACTCCTTAACATTTTTCTTCCTTCCCTTTGTGAATTCGTTCTCCCCTTTTGGAAACTATCACTTGGGATTCTCTAGTTTCACCATTTATTGTTTCTGCCACAGAACTTTTTGGTTACAAGTTGCAGACTAGCTTGGGATAAAAATAGGGAAATATTGGTTTATGTCTCCAAACCGTAGTAAGGAAAGAGACAGAAGAAGGCATCAGGGACAGCTGGGTCCAGAAATCCATTGCTGTCAGGCCTCTTACTCTTTCTGTCTCTTACTTCTTGCTTTCTCTGCACTTCAGCAGTACTCTCAGACCTGCTTCTCCACAGTATGGAAATGTGATTGAGGGCCTCTCAGGGCTCATATCATCCAAGCATTGCTACCAAAAATGAATTTGAACTTCCAAGTTTTAAAATTCTGTGGAATCACTCAGACTGACACAGCATGGCTCACTTGCCCAGCTCTGAAATGAATGGAAGGCAGGAGTGGGAGATGAGTGAATTATGAATGATAGTTTTCCTTGGAGCTATGCTATTGTAGGGGTTTGGGGACACTATTTCCAAAAATAAGGGAGGTACCTTACCTGGAGTGGAAGCAGAAGCAGTGCTAATCAGAGGAGCTTTCGTCTCTAAATGAGTGGCTTATAAGACAACATTTCTCAAACTCTAGTGGTTCCCCTCAGACCTCCTGGCCATCCTCTGGAGGGGGCCCTGCAGAGCACAGAGAAACAGAGTGAATAAAAGCTCAAGAGTATCCAAGAGAAAATACATATTTGAGAAGACGGCCTGTTCATTGATCAGGGAAAAGTTTCTTCACAGCTTCATCCTCCACCTTTCCCACCTTCAAAGCCAACTTGTTGTAGCAACAAAGGACTATTTATGTAATAAAAGTGTGGAGTCCCCTGCTTGAGGAGTGGGTAGTTTGTAAGGGGGAAATCTGCATAGGGCCCTGATTGTGCCCTCACCCTCTAGGGAGGCTCTTGGGGACCTCCTGGCTCACAGCAGTCCCTCCCTCTTTCAGCAATGCCTCCACTGGGCTCCCAAGGTGGGCAGTCATGGCGACATCACGCAGGACCCCAACTGGTAGTTAACTGACCCAGGGAGGGCCACATGGCCCAAGCTGGGTCTATCAGATTCTCTTTCTTGGAAAATTTGAATTTTGGAATCTGAACAAAGCTTATCTGAACTATGAGTTTTTGTGGTCAACATGCATCCCAGCTAAGTTTTTCTATTATGTATTGGCTATGTATAGTGAACAAATCCTGACTCCAAGCATGCTGGAGAGAAATGATTTTTTCACCCAACTTTGAGGTCTTGAGTTTCTGGAGTGAAAGGGATGCTGGGAATGTATGAGAAAGGATCCTAAAGAGGCAGAGAAAGACAATCAAGTGGGGTGGAGGATGTAAAGAATTAAAGAAATTCTGGAACCTTAAATAGGGATGCTCCATCATGTTTTCTGTTACAAAGGACTCAAATAAATTGAGAACTGAGTGACCACTGGCACTTGGCGACCTGGTCAGAACAAGTTCTGCTCCACAGGTACCTGAATTCTTTCCTCACAGGACTGCACTTGCTCAGTGGACTTTTGAGCAAAGCGTGGTGGCAGGCACAGAGCACAGCCCTGTGCTCCAGAGCCTGCCTTTTCCTTCAACTGGGTATCAACCCTAAAGCTCCATTTTGCCAGACAGAGCAACCTGGCTTGAGCTCCATCCTCAGCACAATAATATGGACTCACCATCTCACGCACCTCTCCCTGGAATCCTCAACTATTTGCAGGGATAGCCCCAGCAGCCTGGCTGGCACAGTGTGACTCTTGCCCTGCAGTCATCTGTGCTTGATTCTAGGCTAGTCATGTGACCTGAACTTGGCCTATCATATCCTGTTCAGCAGAAATTTTAATATGAAGAACTAACTGAGGCAGGCACTGGGGTGGCTGGAGCATAGCTAAGCTGATGGCAGCATTTGGAGGGAAGGGTTTCCTTTCTCTGCTGAGCTTTCTGGTTGCTTCCCACCTCACTGCTGGGGTGCTCAGTCCTTCCTGGAACTCATGAGGTGTCCACTCACCTTTTCATAGACCTTATTTGTTGCTTAGATATTGCAGTTAAAGTTAAGCAGTTGGTTTCCACTGGTTGCAGAAAATAGAACTTTAGTGATAATATTCACTTGCTTTTTTACCCAAAATTATGAGGACACTTAAGCCCTTTAAATTTAGTCACAAGCAGAAGGAAAGAGGAGGCTGGGGATGAGTGACAGGTTTTCTTTGGAGGGGTAGAAGGATACTAGTGACTCCTTAATTCAAACGTATGGAAATTCCAAGTTTGTAGCAGCAAAGCTCAAACTAAATAACTTTTTGTACATTTCAAGAAACTCTAAATAATGCAGAACAATAAAATGCTTTATTTCTAACCAACACTCAATCTTGCAAAGCCTGGTGTTCGAAAGAGGTCAGTGAGATTTAAGAGTTTTAGCTGAACTCTGGATCTATACAATTTTGAATGCCAGAAATTTCAATCCTTTCTGACCTTCTAAAAAGAATATCCATCTGGGACCATTCAGCAAAGAAAATGAAATTCTGGCCTCCAGGCAGTTCTGCATCTGCAGGCATGAGAAGCATTTTTCCTAACCATTGTGCTTTCTTGGGTGGCTTTGAGCCCCCATGCCACCAAGGACTGTCCAGCTACACGAGTCAGCCTGGAGCGTGCTCCCTGTTCCACCTGAAGCCACGCGGGCAAAGGCTGCAGCATGAGGCTTCTGAGGCTCCCAAGGTGTGTTCAGATGCTGTGTCTTTCCCCCTACCTCATCTACAGGTCAAGCTCAGGTAAGATGAACGCCCTGCCCTTTGCAAAGGCCTTGTGAAATGCAAGAGCAGCTTCCGCAGAGAGATGCAGACACTGAGGGCCCATATAGCTGAAGCCTCAGAAGCTGGTCCACCATGTTCTGCCAGAACAGGGAAATCATCATCCTTATAACCACCCGGAAGCATGGAGACAGGGCCTCATAAATCATGCAGCACAAAACCCTGGTTGGACAGCAGGCAGGGTGGCAGCCCTGACACCCACAAGGATTGCCTGGGGCTGCAGCTCATTAGTGGTACTTTGAAAAAGCCGGAATCTGGGTGTCCCCAGGAGATCTTTCCCCGCCTGCTGGCTTCTTTCCATGGTGCTGTTTGCCTGCTGGCCCCTGGTGAGGGCCCTGCAGGGCGGGAAAATGGGGACTTCTTATTCCTTTCCACTCTGTGTGAATTGATTTTCCCAACTAAGCCCCAAGTTCCAGTAACTTACTGGGTTGATGGAGTCACTGGCTATTTTAAACTATCATTTTCATCTGAAGCATTTCACTCTTTAGACTGACGTTTAAATGCATGTTCAAATGTGGGCAGCCTTCCCTCAGAGCCCAGGCACTGGGCTGGACCCATGCATAGATGCTCCTCCTTTGCCCCCACGTGGAAACCACGAGACACACACTCCATGCCTGCTGAGGAGGTGAGGAAAACAACTCCAGAGAGTGTAAGAAGTGCATGTGCAGACACACACAGGACCGGGTCCCCTTGGTCCTAGGGGCTGTCCTAGAGGTGAAGTCTGCGCCCCTCTCCTCCCACCTCCTCCTGAGCACGCTGCTCCTCTGCAGCTTCTTGTGCTGAATGTGTCTCCCCTGCAGGCCTCTTAGCATGTGGCCTGAACTTGGGGTGCAATGGCTCTTCTCTCTCCTCATTGCCACTTCCACACCACTCTCCCTCCTTAAAATCCCAGCCCCGAGGCTCATGACATGAGCCATACCACCTGCTGCCCCTCTTTAGACAGTTGTGTATAGACCCCTGTGGCCCTTTTCCTTTATTCCTTGGAGGTTTCAGCTTCCCTGACCATCCAGTTCTCCACATGGAAGACCACGTAGAGGCTCTGTCCAGTGCCCTAGTTTCGCAGCTCCTTAGCGCCTCCATAACAAAGCCTTGCCCTCCACTCACTGCAGCCACTCATGCTGCCCACCCCCGAGACCTTGTCATTAGCCAACAAAACGGGAAACTTCTATCATCTGGATTCAAAGCAGCCCACATCCTTACCACCTCTTATCTTAACATAATTTAATAGTTGCAGAAAAAGTCCCCCACACCAAAATTTAAAAAAAATTAGTTGTACATATGCAGGGCAGGATAGATTTGGCTAAACAGAAATCTAAATGATATAAGCTGAAATAAGCAAAGGTTGTGTTAATGGAAATTTTCAGTATTGGAGCAAAGACAGAAATCCTGCTGTAGATGAACTGGGGAGGCCAGGTCATAGCACCATGCCCATTTTCTGGTAAGACTATTGAGGTGAATCCTCTTCAGGAATGTTGGAAGTGAAGACGTCCATGATACCTAGTGGGTGAGGTGAGTTGATCCTGGAGAAGTGAAGTCTCAGTGGCAATGTTGGTCCTGAGGCCACTGGCCATACTGTTAAAAAAATTTTTGATTTATGACCAACTCATTTATCATAAAAACCTATTTTTTTATGAGAAGTTTGTAACTTCAGAAAAAAGTCTAAAGATTTGGCAGTGTTAACTGCTTTTGCCCATGACTACCACAGGGGCCCCTTGGGTTCACTACAGGCCTCACCCTGTACCCTCCTCCACCTCTACCCAGCCTACTCCTGTTTTCTCCTCATTCTACTCCAATTGAGTGTCCATGCCCTCCATTCAACCAAAACTGCCCATTTCAAGGTTACTATTGATGGCCACACTGCAAAATACAGAGCTGAATGCTCAGTTCTCACCTTACTTGAAGTTCCTGCAATGTTTTTGTTGTACTTGAGCCAACTAGCAATTATTACATGCAATTGCTCCCAGTGTGAGGAAGTCAATGGGAAGAGGTAACCAAGAAGTACAAAACACTTTTTGCAAACTAACCACACATTTATTCCCATTTAACAAGTTAATTAAGCAGTTAATAGATAAAACAATTAGGGTGAATTCAGCAGTCAAGCCATTATGTGAGCTAGCTTCTTGCCTTGGAGCTCATTTCCTAGGTTAGAAGGGCAGCACTACCACCCCTGGGGATCTGTCCAGTTGGTCAGGCTCTCCTAAGGCCTCCAGCCTCCTGGCTACCCGCAGCCAACATGGAATTGACTTCTGGTGGATGATATCTTCATTCCATCTCCTCAAGGAAATCACACAGTGACGACTCCGTGCCCTCCAGAGAGGTTTCTGGAGACCAAAGCCTATCTTGGTATTTTGGTTGCAGACTGAGTTTTTGTATTAAATATTTGCTTCTTTGGGGTTTTTTTTGTTATTTTGGGTTTTTTTTGTTTGTTTGTTTGTTTGTTTGTTTGTTTGATGTTTTTTATCCTTGCAGTGTCTCAGGGTGAAATGTTGGAATGATGGGCTATGCGTCTCCTCTTCCACACTCACAGCCAGCCTAAGAGCAAATTTAGAGCCTCGCCTTTCAGCACAGATCCGGATTCTGGCCACTCCTTAGAGCCTCCACCACCTCCACATGGATCCAGCAAGGCCATCTTTTTCGGGGCGATGGCAAAGGCCTCCCTGCTGCTTTCTCCGCACCTCCCTTGCCACCCTCTTCTCCCAGCCATGCCAGTGTGGCCTTCTGTAATGTGAATTTTAGAGTTCACTCCCCTGTTCAAAACCCCATTCCAGGGTAAAAGCTAAAGTCCCCCCATCTGCTCCCACCCAGGGTGACTCTCCAACCCTCCTTCGCACCCCTTGCTCACTCTGTTTCAGCCATGCTGACCTCTCTGCCTCACAGCCTTTGCCCTTTGCCCTTTGCCCTCTTGGCTTCCTCTGCTGAGAACGTCCCCACCAGCCATCAGCCTGGCTCCTGTCCTTTCCACCTTCTTTCCACACACCCATCTCTTCCTTCCCATTTACCCCACTGGATTCTCCCATAGCACCCACTTTCTAGGCCCCATGCACTTTACTGAGTGATTTGTTATCTGTTGCCCCCACTGTAAAATCGGCTTCACAGGTGAGGAGATTTTTGTCTTTTTTCCCCCACTTCTGCATTCCCCAAGAAAGTAAGTGTCAGATACTGAGTAGGTGTTCCAAGGTGCCCGTTGAATGAATGAGGAATAAGCCTAGCTGTTTGGTGTGTTCCTTGTGAGCCTTCTCTTTGTGTTTGAACATGTTACCAAATCATGGCAAGGATAAAAGCTGTGTCTTTTCAACACTGGTGTTCCCTTTCATATGTGATCATTCATCCCATAGAATTTGGTGTGGGCAATCACTGGTTTCCATGAAGTCTGTCCCAATACTAACAGCAAACACTGAATTCGCAAATGGTTTTCTACCAGCTGACTAGGAGAGATATACTAAATATCTTACTAAATTTTAGCTTATTTGCTTTCAGTCATATGTAAAAGCCAAAGTAGTTTAAACCTAGTCAAACAAAATCCAACCTCTGGCCATGTTTTCTTCTACTAATTTCAATGTAGTGCTTGGTAATAATTAGACATATTAATTGAAGACTTTCAGGAGACATGATGGTTAAATTCCTGGTGTCCCGCAGAGCTGACCTAGCATAGCAATAGCTATTGTGGGTTTGACACAGAGTGTGGGTTTGGGGATAGAAACAATGTGTGGCTGCTGGCTTCATTTCCTTACTATTAATGGGCTGTGGCTGAACCTGGCATTTGTGGAGACAGTGGGCACAAGCTTTCTCCATGGCAGTGGCTATCACCAGGGCATTGTGGAGAGGCAGGTCATGTTTCAGAGTCCTCTAAAGCCAGCTCAGGAGGGTGCACGAGGGGCAGGAGAAGGAGGGGCCCACGCTGCCATCACCATCACCCACCAAGTGACACAGATTCAGTGTCACTGCAGACAAGTGCCATGTATATGCAATTACATAAACAATGGGGGCACAGGGAGCTCCGGAGCCAGTGGTGGCTGCAGCTGAATGCACCACCCAACCTGCTGTGCTCTGGTGGGGCTTCTCTAAGGGGACCTCATTTGACGGCACCATCTCCCTCACTGGCACCCTATCAAGAGAGCACACCAGCTTCCATCACAGGTCTCTCGATCTGGACAAAGTCATCCCACACAAAGTACTTGATTCCAGAGATGCAGAATATCTCATGATACATGGAGGCCAAACTATGTGATGCCCTGATGAACGCAGAGAGCCCTGGAGGGGAAGAGGCAGAGGTCAGAAGCAGAAGCTATTTGCTTTCTGCCTGGGTGTGTTTGTTCCATTACCCTGACTGATGGGAGTGATTGTTCCTTTATTTTAAATATGACTCAAAAGCATCAACACAAGCCAGTGCCAGAAATCTGTTCCTAGGCAAATGATAGAAGAATCACTCTAGTGAAAATGTTTAGTTTGTCATGAATCTAAATCTGTGGTCCTTGAGGTATTTTGGGAATTTGTGAGGTCATCTTTGCTTGACACTGTGATTGTCAGAGCCCTGGTGGTGTTTGTAGGCAAAGATCAATGACACTAAATGTCTTGCAATGCACAGGACAGGAAAATAACCAATAGCTGTCATAACAGAAAATGCCGAATTCTCAGGGGCTTAGTACAACACTGATTTATTTCTTGCTTGAAAGGAGTCGAAGCAGGTCTGGCAGCCAGTCACACCTTGTACAGCTCCATCTGGAACACACGGCCTTGTAGATCCCTGTGAATCCCTGTGGGGCTCTATGGGTCCCTGTGTGTCCTTGTGGCAAGAGCCAGGGAGCAATGGAGGAAGGGCACACACTCTCACTTGCTTCAGCCCTGAAGTCCCATAGACCACTGGCCACTGCCACAGACCGTCCACAGGCCAGACTGAGTCACGTTGCCACAACCTGCCAGCAAGGGAAGCTGGGTGGCCGGATGAGCCCCGTCTCTGATGATGTCTCCCATGGTGAAGGGTTATACCATATCCCCAGGGTCCTGATTCTTGCCAAGGAGGAATTCCCTCAGTTCTGGGAACATAGCAGGCATAAGAAAACAGGAAAAATTAACTGCTGATTGTAGGGGCAAATGCTTTATCTCTTACAGGTCTGTTTTATCAGCCTAACCAAAGAGCTGATTTTTAAAGTTAAGCAGATTCTTTCTTACATTTTAAGATAGTTTTTGTCTTGGGTGGTGAAATTTTAGTGTAGCCGCTGGAAATATATTGCTATCTGAAGCCCTGAAAACCTGAATAAACGTCATTTTTAATTTTAACATTTGACAGATGAGCTCCCTTTCTAACACTTTGAACTCTGAACTGATGGCCTTTGGTGTTTTGTGTGTGTGTGTGTGTGTGCAGCCATCAAATTACAGAATAAATATGTTTGCCTTCTCTCTATTGTCCTGATCAGAACAATGGTAGGATTTAGTTATCTAGAGAAAGATCAAGCTTTTAGGTTTAGCTGCAGCACTTGGTATAAACGGTTCTTCATTCTGTGCCTAAAAATTTGAAGTTCAACCAAGAACAAAGAAATAGAATCTGTGTAGAGGCAAGAAGATGGCGTGAGTTCCACACCTTGATGCTGATGCACTTTATCCATAGAATTACTCCTTCCTTAGGTTGGGGCGAGTTTTAGTTCAAAGACAGATCTAACATGCTCATTTATCATGGTCCTTAGAACATGAGCTGGAGGCTGCAAGCTAAGAGAAACACCAACAGCAGCAAGCATCAGCAGAACATAGGGTGTGGAGATGGCAGAAAATGCCAGAAACTGCTTCAACGGCCTCTGAATGCAAGATCGAGTACCTACTCGTGCCTTAATAGGTTCTGTATAATGTATGGCTGTATGATAATACTAAATACCTGATGCTTGTAATTATGGTCTTGAGTTATTAGGAAAACAATGATTATATTTAGAAACATTTAGTTAAGTAGGCAAATAAAGGTATTACATACTTTAGAAAAAAATTTTATTTAATATGCTACATGTAGGTTGGCATTAAAATAAGTTTACATCATCTAGAATATTTAGTTCTCTGCTGATGCTGAATATGATATTTCATGATTCAGTTTTGCTATTAATAAAATAAAAACTGGGCTGATGGCATCTGGTCTCCATCCCTTCTCTATATGACAATGTGGCTTTGGTGAGCCCCTAAAGGCCCAGGAAAGCAGACTTGCTCTGCACACTGATGACACTGAATCTGGTACTGCTGGTGATGCTTTAGAGTGGTGGTTCTCTAGTGGAGCAGGGGGGTGAAATGGGATGGTGGCCCTAGATCTCCTGGGATCTCTCTGGCCGGCTCTGCCTGCCCCTTTTCCAGCTTTGCCTCTAACAGCTGTACCTGTAGCGTCCTTCAAGGACTGCCATTGGACTACTGCATCTGCAGGAGCTCAGAGGGCTGGAGGTGCCTTGGAGTTCCTGTCCTCTGGGGTGGCCTGCAATCCATGCCTGATGGTGCAGAAGTGGGAAAGCCCAGACTCTTTGCTTGGGAAGGGGAGACTCAGAGTTGTGATTTATGCTCCAGAGCTCCCCGCCCCTTCAGGCTGAGCTAGAGACCACCTGCCTTTGCCCAACCCCGTGCTGTTGCTTCTCTAGCAGGCCTGCTCCCCACCCCTTTCTGGATTGTCATCGTATTCTTCCCAAATCAGTCACTTGCAGACAAATACTCATCTTAGTATCTGCTCGTGGGGAACCTGACCTCAGACAGGAAGGAAGCAGATAACTAACTGCAGGAGCTGAGTTCACAATTGTACTCACAAAGGCAGGGCCACATTCTCTGCTTCATTTTAATGAATTCAAACTCCCTAAAAGATTAGTCTTAAGCCCAGAGTCCCGTCTCTCTTCTAGAAAACAAAGAACAGCTTGGAGGAGGCATCTGGTAGAGGTTGCAGGGACTGTAGCCTTGTGACTCTGCTGTGTCCTGAGCCTGTCTGATTCCCACAGCAGGCGGAGGACAGCCGTAGGCCCAGATTCCAGGGTCAAGATCAGTCCAACAGATGTGCGAGTCCATACACACCTCAAGACTTTCAACTTAAGAATGTTAGCATTTCCAAACTTTCTGATCATGTAACCCAACCAATATAAGTTGTAAATATGTGTATGTACTTACACATGTATTAACATGTCTCATGTACATGTGTGTATGCATATTACTCATATCTACATTTTAAACTATGCAAGAATATTAATTCATATAACATAAGGACATTTTAAATATTCAATTTATCAATGATAAAAAATTTTAGCAAAAATAGTTTAGTGGAGGCAACTGAATCAAATATGCTTCAAAATGCTTGAGGATTGTTTTATATATTTTGTAATACAGAAATTTGATTAATTTTGATATTCGGCTTTAAGGGCTGCCATAGCAGATGTCCTGGCAGATGCAAAGTGTCACTTATGCACTCTAAATCCTTTTTCCATTTTTCAATCTCCTTTACCAATTATGTAAATATGTATATAATGCTGTAAATTTTCATTTTCTTTGTTGTTTTTCATGATTCACTTCATAACCTATGGAAACTTTTCATTTGGAAAATGGTTTCTTTTCCCTTCAAATTTGAATAGTGCACAGATGAGAGCAATGTTGAGGTGACATATTTCTGTTCTTCTTAATAAAATTATGTGACAATGAAAATATTTTCAAATATTTATTTTCATGATGCTTTCTTTTTACTGTGAGCTCTTTTGAAAAACAGCTTTTTTCACACTCATTGTCAAAGCACTATGTTCACCTTGAAAGGATGGATTAGGCATGTTAAATCTACTGGGGCATACACTGCAGAGAGCTGATTGTAGCCTAAGTTGGCAGCATTTTTCTTTTTGATAACAAGAGTCCATCAGTGGTGGGAGCTTGTAGACAGGGCAGACCTCCACTGTCCTGATGAATATGTGCAAGTTGCAAGAGCTTGTGTCCTTGTGCCAAGTTCTGTGGGATGGGCCACAGTTCTCAGGAGGATCTGCCATGTGCCTCACCTCCCGCATGCTGTTTCCTTCCCTCCTTCATCTATCTCAAGCTGGAAAGAGAAGAAATCTTTGAATGACATGAGAGATTGCAGTTTTGAGTTAGATTGGACTGCACTTTTTTGTATCTAAAAATGAGTCTGAGGCAATAATTGAAAGTAACAGGAAATTAAATTAAATCTTCTTGAATTTTAATCAAGGAATAGAAAAAGACGATCTGAAAAAGAATATGTATAAGCAGAAACTAAAGAAAAGTAAAGCAATTGCCCATTGGGGTCCATCAGCATTCACCCTGTTAAATATATCTTTTATAATCATAAGCTTTATTATTGAGTTTTTCATGTCAAGAGATTCAGAGTTTGATCTCCAAAATTATCCTTTATAACAACACCCCAGTGATTTAATTACTTGTTTTTTCTTTTTCTTTTTCTCTTTCTTTCTTTCTTTTTTTTTTTTAATAGGGCCTTGCTCTATCATCCAGGCTGGAGTGCAGTGGTGTGATCACAGCTCACTGCGGCTTTGACCTCCTCGGCTCAAGTGATCCTCTTGCCTTGGTCTCCCACATAGCTAGATACCTAGAACAACAAGCATGTGCCAGCACACCCAGGTAATTTTTTTTTTTTTTTTTTTTGTAGACACAGGGCCTCTTTATGTTGCCCAGGCTGATCTCAAACTCCTAGGCTCAAGTGATCCTCCCACCTCAGCCTCCCAAAATGTTGGGATTATAGGCATGAGCCACTGCACCTGGCCAGACTCTTGTGGCTGGAGCAGCTGGTCACTGAAAAATTCTGTCCTGCATGCCCAGGAATGTCTAGAAGACCCGTGAAAGATTCCACCTGGGTCCCAGCAGCAGGGATGGTCCCGCTGCCATAAGGCCTTTCATAATCGGCTCTGTCGTGAGGAGGAACAACGCTCTGCGTGCATTTCATAAATTATTCTTCAGGGTTGTAGCTGCTGAGGTGATTTCACAAGGCACCCTGAATCCTGACTCCTCAAATGTATTTGCCAGCAGGGAAGACTGCAGAGAGAGCCACCCCGGCTCGCTCTGGGAGAGTGGTGGGTTGCAGGTCACCCTCACACCTGAACAAACATGGAATTCAGTGGAATGCTCACGTCGCTGTTTCCACTTCTTGGTTTTCCACTTGAATAGGTGCTTTATTTACCTTCTGCTTCTAACTTAGCCTGAGGATTTCAAGTGTTATTTTGAGACAGATTTCCAAGCAATTAAAACATTTACACACCATAGCTTCTCCCTCCGAAGCACTGTAAACACTGAGCAGATTGAGGAACAAAACAACCCAATACCTCATGGCAATGATTCCAACAAGGAGGGAGAGGCCAGATGTGCATTGCATCAGGGAACTGCTGCGCCGCAGCTGAGACGTGCGCCTGGCTGGTGTCATGCAGTAGGATTTATTTTCAGGGCTAATGCTGCATTCACTAATTCCTCTCTTACCCCATTCTCAAGGAGCCTCTGAAAATAGCTTAATTTTGCCTGTTGAAGCCAAAATTAAAAGCAGGCTCCTCAGTTGCCTTGCCTCTTCCCTCCAAACCAGCCTCTGCCTACCACGTTACCATCCCTGCAGTCACCCAGATTAGAAAGTGGAAGGTTGATTGACCCTATTCCTTGAGAGGAATTCCCTCCAACATCTAACCACTTCCTAAGTATATCAACTATTTTCTCCATGTTTAGCAGTGTTGTCATGAGTGGACACCACACACACACACTTGTGCACACACACACGTGCCACACACACATGCATGCACATGCACACTCACACACTTTATGCTTTGGGGTGACAGGAGAAGTTTTGAGCAAAGAGACATTCTGAGCTTTCAATCCAAACCCCTCTTTTGTGAATTCTTCCTGCAAAACACTCATATGTCTTTATGTCTCAATCCTTGATGGCAGTGAATGTGTCACTATCCACAGCTCATTGAGCACTATTGGCCGAGATTACTTGTGCAAACCATTGTATCAATTGCATTGTAAACATTTTGAGGCCAGGGACCATCTTCTTGACATTTTGTACTTCCTTTCACTCTAGGTCAGTGCTACAGGTATTGCAGGGGCTAAGTAATATTTTCTAGATGATATATTTGACCTACCCTTTTAGAATAAAGAGAACTTTTCACTTGCTGACAAACAAGTGAAACCAAACCTGGTCTCTGACATCTTCTCTGTTCTCAGGAAGCCTTGAAGAAGCTGATGCCTCTGCAAGAGAAAGGGCTGATACCTGGTGAGACTTAACCTGTGCTAGGTGCTGAGCCAAGCAGGTACATGAATGAACTTACTTCATCTTCAGACTAATGCCATAGTGTGTGTTCAACTTTTATTTAAGAAATGAAGGCTTAGACTTGCCCCAAGTTTCAGAGCACATAAGAAGCAGAGATGGCTCCTTGACTTCTACTTCACTCGCAGGCCTTGACCTTTGAGCTTCGACACGGCGTCTAGCAGCTTGAATTTCTCTTTCCATCCTGTTTCCTTACCCTGTGCCTGGTTAGTGGTGAGTGGCATCCCATTTAACAACAAATGTTAACTAAATGAAAATGTATGCAACGGAACAAGACTTTGACAGCGTCTGTCGTAACCGCTTATGTTTGCTCTGTGCATCAAGCTGGGTTTCTGAAGCACTGTCCTCCATGCTAGGAAGATTACTCTGTGTGCACAAGCTGGATACTATTCCCTGTTACAGGCTCTCTTGGTGTCCCCTCCATAAGCCTCTGGCACTTGCTGTTTCCATCCACCCAGGCCAGATGGTTTCCAGCATCCCTCATCTACTGCTGCTTACCTAAGAGCAGGTGCAGGCCACCTGGGGTGGCCATGGGCCAGGTGCCAAGGGGGTGATGTCCCTGGGAGCAGCCATCAACTGGTGACCAACAGAGCTTCAGGAATAAAGATGCCAGTTCTCCCACCCTTCAGCTGCTGTGACAAGAAGCCTGTGCTGTCTCCCAGGGATCCTCAGCAAGACTACCATTCCCTGCTCAGGAAGGCCCCTGGTCACCTTCTCAGGTCCCTGACTCTCTGCCCCTGCCCCAGCAGTGTTCCTGGGGTCACTACCTGCATGCACATCCTGTCTCAGAATACGCTCCTGGAGGCCCAGGAAATGCCCCAGGTCCCAACAGGGCTGCATGTTCCTGTTTGGACCATTTGTGGGAACAATGAGAGCGCTGTGGCTTTCCAGTATCTGTGTGGGTGTTCCCACGGGCCAGCTTCAGGGCTCCCGTACAAGAGGCTGGGACACAGGCAATGAGGAGAAGCAGTCTGGTGGGGGGGCGGTGTGGATTAATTTGATGTGAACCAGAATGAAAAAGATTCAGGGGGAGGACGATGCTTCAGTTCCTAAATGGTCAGGTTATCTCTCCTCATTTATCCCTCTCTTCCACTGGCTCCCTCTCTCTCTCTCTCCTTCCCTCCTCACCTCTGTCTTTTTTACTCCGTTTCTTGGTCTCAGTCTTTCTCTCTCTCCTCTGTCCTGGGACAGGATTTCATTCATCTTCCTGTAAGTGCTCACATTACTCAGTTTTTTATGCATGAACCACCACACATTTAGATTCTTTATCTTCCTCTCCTTTAAAACAAATTCAGGGACTAATCAAGGAGGATGGATGGGCCGATTCTCTGGGTAAGCAGAGGCTGCTGCAGCACCCACCCTCCCCGACCCCAACCTGCCCCCTCCTCCTCCACTCATCTCCATTGGCGGGGTCTTTATGCCGCTTATGCACACATTTTGGTGCTCCTTGTACAACTCAGAGAAGGGCATCCCTAATTTGCCGAACACTACAAATCTATAAACATGATTTGGGTGTGATGTGGCATATGGCATGTTGAATACCAGCCTCATTTGAGCCGATTGTGCTGGAACCATGTTCTAGTAACTTCTGCCTGGGGAAAAAATTTGACACAGACCTGGGTGTCCCCATCATTCTGTGGACTCCTGGTAGCTTGGCTTTGCCCTTCATAGATGTGGGTCTGCATCAAACTAATTTTGAGGTGGAAATATTTTAATTATTTAAAAGGCCAGTGCAATTCATGAGTTATCTAAACAGTGATTATCTGTGCATTATTCAAACAGGAAGATGTAAAGTCAGTTATTTAAAATCTTTTGGTAAGGAAATACATTGCAGCCAGAGAAAACATCTAGTGACAGATCTGAAGTGCTTTGTACAGCTTCCGGAATTCAAGAATTGAACCACCACCTGTCTCATCCTCAGGGCGTGACCCTCAGCAACTCATGCCACACTCATGTTTATTCAATGCTCTTTAAACTCGATTAGGCCTCTTTTTGAACAACCTAATGTATTAGTCTTTTCTCACATTGCTATAAAGAAATACCTGAGACAGTGCAATTTATAAAGAAAAGAGGTTTATGGCTCACGGTTCTGCAGGCTTTACAAAAAAACATGACTGGCATCTGCTCAGCTTCTGGGAAGGTCTTAGGGAGCTTTCTGGTAAAAAGCTCAGCTTCTGGGGAGGTCTCAGGAAGCAATAATGGCAAAAGGGGAAGGGGAAGCAGGCATGTCTTACGTGGCCAGAGCAGAAGGAAGTGAGAGAGGGTGGGGGGGCTGCCCACTTTTCAACAACTCACTTCCTATCACGGGAACAGCACCAAGGACATGGTACCAACTCATTCATGAGAACTTTGCTCCCATGATCCAATCACCTCTCATCAGGCCCTACCCTCAACACGAGAGATTACAATTTGACTTGAGATTTGGTGGGGACACAGATCCAAACCATATCACCTAATCTTTCTTTCTTCCTTAATGGCATTTACAATTCCAAAATAAATAAAACACTGCTGAGTATGGTTGCAGCTTCCCGTAAAGTGCCTATCTCTGTGTATTTTGAGATGCCCAATGTGTAAAACTTGGGGGAGGCTGCCACTCACCCTGGGTTTCCCACGTCCCGCATTTGGACAGGAGGATGGGTGTGGGCACAGTTGCAGGTTGGGGACTTGCTCTGTTTTGGGAGAACATCAGCCTGCCCGCTCTATCCCACTGTCATGACAAACACAGGCGGTCTTCCCCAGTGCTGGCCCGATTGCCGTGAAGACAACCAGACATGAGATGGGGCTTTAGTACAAATGTGTTTCCAATGACTTTCTTTACCTTTTTTACTCTGAGCCTCCTTTGGGGGGCTGGTTTTGAAGAAGAATTAATGCTTTAGAATCTTTGGTTCTAGCAAATGCCAAGAGTGACAGTTCCTTTTCAGAGCATGTTTAGAAAAGGAAAGGGCTGGGAACAAGAAGGTGCTTCCTGCCTCATCTCTCTGCTCTGCCCTGGAAGTTCCTTGCTTCAGGCTCAGCCCCCAGAGCCTCTTCCCTGTCGACAGCCACGCATCTCAGGTCAAAGTCTTTACCCGTTGCACCTTTGACAGCAGAGAGAGAAGGATTCTCCGAGGAAGTGTGCCTTAGGCAGGGCCACACTGCATTCTGTAACTAGTTATGAATCACTCGGAACAGGGTGACCACCCTGAGGTGTTAAAGCAACAGCCCCTTTGAGTGGGAAAGAGGGCATCACTCCACTCTGGATTCTCTCCTTTCCCCAGCACGTGGCAGGGTTGCCGGACGCGTAATAAAACCCAGCGCTCAGCCACTCCGGCGCTGCACACTTCCGCCCTGAGGCTGGAGGCTGAGCAATAAACTGGAGGCTCAGGAAGTCTGCGTGGCGAGTCCAGCCCTGCGGTGGATGCACAGCTCTCACTGGGGAGAACCAGCCTGACCGCCGGTGGCTGAGAGATGAGGCAGTTGTTTCTCATCTTTAGAATAAGCCATTTATTATGCTCTGCACCTCAACTTTCCCATAAATCCAATGGGAATGACACCTCCCCGTCCTATGGACTGTGCTGCCATAGTGGGCATTCTCCATCCACCTCACAGTGGCGTGACAGCCATGGATGGGGAGGCACCGGCCACCGGCCACCACCTTCACATAAACGCCCTCCCCAGTCTGCCTGTCCTGTGAGCTCTCTGCCAGTGTCTGACCTGCAGGGGATCCCCGGTGCTGTCCCAGAAGCCTGCTGCCTGTACCCACAGAAGCCAACAGGACAACCTCTAATGTAAGGGGGACCTGAACTTTCTCCAAAATAGTCACACTTCTTTCATTTCACCAGCCCCTGCATGGCACCCCTGCAAGACGTCACTCCCAGGGCCCTGACCTCTTGACCTGCTGGGGCAGGGGTGGGGCTCTGCTGAAGGGTGAGTGCTGTTACTACTAAGTTGGGTCTGTCCTCATCTGGTAGAAAGTGAGGAGCCCAACCAAGCTTCTGGGCAGCGGCTCTCACCTCTGCACACAGGCGGACTCGGAGGACCCCTTCACGCAAGATGAAGGGTGTTATTAATCTGGCATCTTCTTCATTATATGGACAAATGAAAATTTGACTCATACACATAGAGTTTGAAATGGTCATGACCTAGGGATATTTCAAGGCAGGAATTCTAGCTCCTTGTGAAGGCCAACAAAACTTAGCAATATTTTTAAAAGCTCTAGGAAGCCTTTCTTGTTTTGAATTGTGTGGTTTCTGGTGAAATGCTAGAATGAGTTGGTTGTAAAATGTATTCAAATGTAACTAAAGAAATTGCTTTTCTTTGGTATTATTGATTATAAAGTAAATTTTGAAGGTCATATTTCAAAATCATTGATTTTAGTTTTAGTACAATTGATCTGAGATCATTCTGACAACACTAGATAGAAAAATGAATGGCTGAATAATAGCATTCTTCATGACAATAAAACATTTTTTTTTGTTTTTGTTTTGTTTTGTTTTGTTTTTGAGGTAGAGTCTCACTGTGTTGCCCAGGCTGGAGTGCAGTGGCACAATCTCGGCTCACTGCAACCTCCACCTCCCAGGTTCACGCTGTTCTCCTGCCTCAGCCTCCCGAGTAGCTGGGACTACAGGCACCTGCCACCACGCCCGGCTAATTTTTTATAACAATAAAACTTTTAAGAATGTAAGAAATAATATTTATTTGTCCATTTTTCATTCTAGGAAAGCGGGCAACCACATCATTTAATTGGAACATCAATTATTTAAGAAACCCACACATACATCTTCCTCTGTGTGTGCGTATCTCATGTATGCATATATTCATGCATACAGAAAGAGACGAAAGACCTCTGTTTTATGTTACTTTAATTTTTTTAACTGACAAGCTTGAAGACAATTCCCACTAACTATGACTGTAAAGGCTATGTTTGGCTGAATTTTTTTTTGGAAGTATCAGGCTTGGGTGCCTAGACAATTGAGTCCTCATTCATGCTTAATCTCTTTCCCACGATGGCCAGGAAAGACTCAAGCCCTGCCATCATCCCAAGTTAATCTTGGTGATTTTCTCCATGTGATGATTAACAAGTATATCAGTGGCCTGTAGCTGAGTCACTCTGCCTGAAACTCACTTTCCCCCTGTGTAAAACATCTGCTTTAAAAGCCAAGACGGTGTTTGTATGTGGGAACCTTGTAAGTTTTAGAAAGAACAGCATAGTAAGTAACAGGCCTCCAGGTTTGGGGTTGTGAATTATATTCTGAGTTAATCCAAGCAAAAGAACAAGTAGGAGGTAAATAAATATAGATAAGATGTTAAATATCAGAGCCCACCTATCAGAATATCTAAAATAATTGTGGAGCAGAAATAACATGTCGATTGTTCCCTGGCATTTTGCATAATTCACTTTTTTTAAAAAAGTAAACTGTGTGGTAAGAGAAGGCTGTTTGAGTCCCAGTGACAAGGGAACATGGCCTAATAAAGCATTTTCCAGCTGTTCTGGGTATATAGAGACAGACAAAGAAGGCCTCTGGGCAACAGTTGGAGTATGAATACTTCATTCGTGCTGGTCTCCTCAGCAGAGCCATGCACAGCAGACAATGCCTCCATGTCTCCAAATCTACCCACACTATGGGTCTGCAGGATAAGCTTGCTTCAAATGCACAGTCACCTGCAACAGTCCTTGCTTCTTTAACTCCTCCCAAGAGCATCCGACCCCAGCCTGGGCCTGATCACCATCACCTCCACATCCTGCTACTGGGAGCACCACGGCTCTCCATGGCCTGTGATCTCCTAACCTGCAGCAGGTAACACATCCGACTGTGACTCCAGGTGTGGCCCTGGTGGTCTCTGGCTTGGGGCAAGGATGGCTGTAAGCCTGAGCTGCCATTCTGGGGGCTCTGCTGGGAGGGCTAGCTCTCAGGAGATGAGTCTTGAGTATGGTGAGGACAGTGGGAGCAGGAGCTTAAAAAGTCAGACAGAAAAGCACTCGGGCTGCCTGAGGTGAGTGGGGAGGTGTGCTGTCGTGGATTAGTCATATCTGCCCTGAGAGAGGGAAGGGCCCTCACTGAGCCCAACCTCCAAATGCACCCCCTACAGTGAGAGTTCAAAAATTACTGATGAAATGAAAGAGCTCCCACTGGATATATGAATTCATGCTGTACCAAGGATAGTATTTACTGGGTATAACAGAGCTGACTTGTGGCCTCTGGCCCAGCTCCTCCTCCCTCCAAAGAGTATCCTTTCATTGGCCTGCATTCATGGGCTCACTGATATTTTTAAAACTTCAAACAACCTCTTTTTGGGGCCATCACCAAACCATGATATGTAATTTCCCCAGGTATCTCACTGGACAATAAAACCAAATCACCCATCTATGAACTTTGTCCATTTGTTCCTGGAGAACTAAAGTGAGATGCATCACATTTTGCAGGGTATTATGAGCTAACACAAAAAGTATTAAAAAGTTGTTCCTGTCTTTTAGTGAGGAAAAAGTCATACCAGTGCCAAAATTCCACAGGATTTCTTACTTTCCTAAAGTTTTATAACAACATTTCTATTAATTTATTTGCTGTTCAGGGTGTGAGAAAATCTATCGCTGGGAGGTGAGAATCCTCATCTATACCTGGTAGAAACATGATTAAGATGCTTTTTGTGTGTTTTAATATATAAAAAATCCATGACCCAGAAATTGCACTCATGGGAATCCGCACGTTTGAAATGACACTATCAGGTTACAGCAATATTTTATTTTTAAGAATGTTACTACAGGTTTTGTGTTGACCAACAAAAACTGGAAACAAAGAAATATTAATATTCCCATTATTGGGGCAATGATGGAATAACTCATGGTTTATCCACATCACAAAATTATGGAGTCATTAAAATAAAAGAAAAAACATAGAGCAGTTCCAAACACACAGGAATCTCCATGAAGTATATTGGAGAGGGTTGAGGAGGGCGCAGCAGCGGGTATTGGGCACTACACTGTGGTCATAGAAAGGAAGACCAAGGCCCTGTGCACAGACAGCCATACAGGTATGGTGATGTGATTTCATACGTGTGCCAATGTGCCTGAGAGATTTACAGCAGCCATGTGTGGTTGGGAGTGGTTACAAGCAAAAGGAGGAAAGCAGACTATAAAGGGAAATAAAAATAAGCCAAGAAATTGTGCTTTAGAAAAACTAGCATTTATATGTGATCCATTTCAGTTAAATTATGTGTGTGTAGAAAAGGAATCTCTGTAGCCACTCATTAATGGGAGTGTCCATGACACACTGCCAAGTGAGAGAAAGCAGTTAGTGTATAAAGTATGCTCTATTTGGTTAAAAAAATGAATGAACAGCCAAGCAGTCAAAACAATCTTGAAAAAGAAGAACAAAGTTGGAGGTCTCACACCCCTGATTTCAAAACTTGCTATAAAACTACAGTAACCAAAACAGCATAAAGACAGACTTACAGACTATGAAATAGATATGGAGCCCAGAATTAGCCCTCACATGGAGGGTCAAATGATTTTCCACAAGGGCGTCAGATTCATTCAATGAGAAGAGGAGCACATCATTAACAAACGGTGCTGGGAAAACTGAATATCCACCCAAAAAACAGTGAAATTGGACCCTTGCTTTATATTATATACAAAAATTAACTCAAAATGGATTGAAGGTCTAAACAGAAGAGATAAAACTCTATAACTCTTAGAACAAAACATACGAGGAAATTGTCATGATATTAGATTTGGCAGTTATTTCTTGGATATGACACCTAAACCAAGGCAATAAAAGAAAAATAGATAAATTGGACTTATTCAAAATTAAAGACTTTTGTGCATCTAAGTACACTACCAAGAAAGCAATATAATGGCCTACAGAAGGGGATAAAACATTTGCAAATTACACATGTGATAAGGAGTTAATACCCAGAACACATAAAAGACTCCTAAAATCCAACAAATGCAAAACAACTCAATTAAAATTGACAAAGGCCTTGAATAGACATTTCTTCAAGGAAGATGTACAGACAGCCAATAAGCACATGACAAGATGCTCAGTCAATATCTTTACTCACAGAGAAATGTGAATCATAACCACAGTGAGACACCAATAGGACAGTTACTACTGAAAAATTAGAAAATAGCAAGCATTGGTGAAGATGTGGAGAAACTGGAATCCTTGCAGGAATGCTTATGGGAATGTGAAATGGTGCACGCTGCAGAAAACAGTATGGCAGTTCCTTAAAAAATTAAACATAGAGGCCGGGTGCGGTGGCTCAGGCCTGTAATCCCAGCACTTTGGGAGGCCGAGGCGGGCGGATCACGAAGTCAGGAGATCGAGACCATCCTGGCTAACACAGTGAAACCCCATCTCTACTAAAAATACAAAAAATTAGCCGGGCATGGTGGCGGGCGCCTGTAGTCCCAGCTACTCAGGAGTCTGAGGCAGGAGATAGCGTGAACCCGGGAGGTGGAGCTTGCAGTGAGCTGAGATGGCACCACTGCACTCCAGCCTGGGCAATAGAGCGAGACTCTGTCTCAAAACAAAACAAAACAAAACAAACAAACAATCAAATTAAACATAGAATTACCACATGATGCAGCAATTCCACTCCTGGGTACATACTTAAAAGAATTGAAAGCAGGTGCCCGGCACGGTGGTTCATGCCTGTAATCCCAGCACTTTGGGAGGCTGAGATGGGGGGGATCACTTGAAGCCAGGAGTTTGAGACCAGCCTGGCCAACATAGTGAAACTCTGTCTCTATTTAAAATGAAAAAAAAAAAAAAAGTTGAGCGTGGTGGTGCCCGCCTGTAATCCCAACTGCTTAGGAGCCTGAGACAGGAGAATCACTTGAACCTGGGAGCCGGAGGTTGCAGTGAGCTGAGACCGTGCCATTGTACCCCAGCATGGGCAACAAGAACGAAATTCTGTCTCAAAAAAAAAAAAAATTGAAAGCAGAGATAGATATTGCACACTCATATTCATAGCAACATTATTCACAATAGCCAAGATAAGGAATCAGTCTAAGAGTCCCTTGATGGATGAATGAATGGAAGAGTGGATAAACAAAATGTGGCATATACATACGATGGAATACTACTCAGCCTTAAAAAGGATGAGATGCTGACACATGCTACAACATGGAGGAAACCTCAGGACATTATGCTAAGTGAAATAAGCCAAACACAAAAACACAAATACTGTAAAATTCCACTAATATGAGTTCCCCGCAGTAGTCAAGTTCATACAGACAGAAAGTAGAATGGTGGTTGCCAGGACGGGGGTGAGGGAAAATGGAGAGTCGGTGTTTATTGTGTACAGAGTTTCAGTCTGGGATGATGACGAAGTTCTGGAGGTGATGGTGGTGATGGTTGCACAACAATGTGAATGTACTTAATGCCACTGACCTGTACATTTAAAATGGCTAAAATGGTAAATCTGATAGCAGGTATATTTTACCATGATAAATAATAAACCGACAGTCTAGGCCTCATAAATGTGCGCACAGCCTGCATATGTGTGCCTGAATTATGAGAGGAACTGGGAGTGTGGGATGGTGAGATGTCTGGAGGGTGCTATCTTTACTAACACAACTTTGGCTTTGTTTTATTTGCCATAACAAATATGAATTAATTGCATAAGTTAAAATAATCACATAAAGAATATTTTTCTGTTAATGGCAGAGTCAAGGAGGCATGTGTGCCTGTCAATCAAAGGTCAGTTTCCCTCCTTCTACTGTGGGTACCAGATAATGATTGTCTCCTTGCTAAGAGTTTTCTTAACCTATTGTCTAACTTGGAAAGAAGGCTAGTTGCTGAGTGGACTTGAGGGTTATTTTGGCCCCATAGACTCACCCTAGCATGGGCTAGTGGAGGGTAAATGAGTGGAAGTCCGCTCTTGTTCCCTATGGATAGAGAGAGGTTCAGTGTGGCCTGAGCACAGCCCAAGCACCTGTGAGCAGAGCCGAGCCCCTATCTGCCTGACATGCAGGATCTCATTGCACCAGGGGGCACTGCCGGGGTCTTTCCCAAAGGATCACATCCTGTGAGAAAGGCAAACCCGACCACAACTACCTATGACATAAAATGAGAGAAAAATTCAAAATTCATGAATTTTGACTCCATTTGGTAGGACCAGCCTTCTGTGCTCAGAGCTGAGGAAACCCGGCCAGACCTAGCCACAGCTTGGGGAGTGGTGGGAAGGGAAAGGGCTTGAAATGGAAGTGTCAGGTAGACTTACGTGGCTTGAGATGAGGAGGAATGTCATTTAAATAATAACAGAAGTACTGTGATGACCCAGAGTCCACACCAGGGAGCCAGGTAGAGGCAGACCCGAATCACATAAGGTCCACCTGGGCCCTGAGAAGGCAGGGGCCAAGGATCCCCCCTCAGACAGGGGCATGCAGCTTCAGCTGCCTTGAACCCAGCATCTCTGAGTGTGCTGAGCAATTTAGAAGCAGGTTGTCTGGAAATGCATAGACAAAACAGAAAACTTCTACAGTTTGAGAGCAAACACTTTTTTTTTATATTTACTTAATTTCTTTCTTTCTTTCTTTTTTTTTTTTTTTTCTTTGAGACCGAGTCTCACTCTATTGCTCAGGTGCCCAGGCTGGAGTGCAGTGGTGCAATCTTGGCTCACTGCAGCCTCCGCCTCCCAAGCTTAAGCAATTCTCCTGCCTCCCAGATTCAAGCAATTCTCCAGCCTCAGCCTCCCAAGTAGCTAGGATTAGGTGCCTGCCACCATGACCAGCTAATCTTTGTATTTTTAGTAGCGATGGGGTTTCACCATGTCGGCCAATGGCCACGCTGGTCTTGAACTCCTGACCTCAAGTGATTTGCTTGCCTTGACCTCCCAAAGTGCTGGGATTACAGGCATAAGTCACCATGCTCGGCCTATTTATTTAATTTCTAACAAGCCTCTATTTCCTTCTGCTGTTGCTTTATTCTTGTATTGGGTAACAACCATTTACAATAATTGTCCATAATTAGAAAATATGCTATTCAGTAATGGAGACAAGGAGCTACTATATGAATAAAATATGCTACACATAAAAAAGGCTAAGATTTGAAAATGTAGAGGTAGCGATTATGCCTGAAAACTAAGATACCATTTCTCCATCTTGATTAGAATTCATGAATTCTGAAATTAAAGACAAAAATTATAACCAGGAAAAATTCCCTGTTATGACAGTGTTCTCAGAGGCATAGTTTGATTTCTTGTTATTCCAAGCACTAAATAAGATATAATGTTACATTCCCACCACACTGTATGTTTTTCTTTATATGGATGTTAAGAAACTGCATATTTGTGTACATCATGATCCCTTATAGGTTTATAATTTTATGCACAAATGTTTGCTCTTTTACATCATGGAAGGTGCTGTGAGATGTGCAAAGAAAGTGCAGGATGGTGTTTTTCCCTCAAGAAGTTCAATATTTAGAGGAGAAAACATTACAAGTGAAACTCAGCAATTATATAAGCTCCAAGCAATAGGGTTCCAGAGGCTTCCCAGCCCGGCTCTCGCACACCTGCTCTCCTCTGGTGCCCACTCCATGCATAACCGTCCTTTCCAGGGGTCTGTAGGCCACGCTTAGCTCCATCCTGGGACCCTCACTCTCCCTTCCATCTCCACCACACAGCTGGCTCCACCATGACAGCAGCCCAGGGCTCCGTCGTCCCCATCTCCACACCCTTAGGCCAATCACAATGAGCGTCTCCACAGTGTGGTGACCTGGGACACACAGCACTTAGCCAGGGGAGCCTGAGCCAGGGGATCGCTGCCTCCTTCAGAGGGGAGGGTGGAGCCTGGGCAAAGGGAGAAGAGCCTACGTGCCTCTCAACCCAAGCAGGCTCCACCCGCCCTCTGAAAAATGGATCTGGAAAGTTTACTTGGGCTGCAGTTTGGAAGGAGGAACAGATTCCTGTGCACTGAGGCTTGGTACACCCTGGGGACAAAAACCGAAGAATAGCCATGTAACCATCCGATCCAGTAAGGTCATCTGCTCCCTTCAATGTGTGGACAAATGCTGTTATTTCAAAGCATTCTTATCTTACTCTTCACTTTGTATGCCACATGAAGGCCACGTGTTTGTGAGCTGAGGTTTTGGGTTGGCCTTAGGGCTACTTATAAATCCTGGAATCTTTTTTCTAATTTCCCAAGGTTTGAAAATTGTTTTGTGTGTTACGTTTTATATTGATGTAATTCAAACTTTCAGAAAAATTGCAAGAATAAGAAAAACAACTTCCATTATACACTTTATCCATATTCGCCAATTATTTACATTTTCTTCCAACGGCTTTATCATTCTCTCTTGATAAATATACAAATATAATATATAAACATGTTTTTCATTTATATATTTTGTATAATATACAAATATGTATTTTATGTATAGATGTAAAAAATGTATTTAAAATTTGCGTACATTGATGTATATGATGTGAATATATATTTATATTTCATAAAGTTTTAGATATGTTTATTATGTAACTATATATGTATTTGATCTCTTATATGTATAGCCATTATATAGATGCATTGTGTATATGCGTGTGTGTGTGTGTGTGTGCATACATATGTATGCATTTTTCCCTAAATCATTGGAAAGTGATTTGGAGGCTTTGTATGTATTTACCATTAGTGACTTCAGAATGTACCTTCTAAAAATAGGGGAATTTTCTAACATAAATGCAGTATAATGATCAAAATCAGAAAATTTAATACTGTACAATTATCTCACCCACAGCCCATATACACATTTGCCAATTGCCAGTAATAGCTGTACTAGTTTCCTGTGGCTGCTATAATAAATTATCACAAACATAGTGGCTTAAAACAACACTTACTTATTCAGTTACAGTTCTGAAGGTCAGAAGTCTAAAATCAAGGTGTTGGCCAGACTCAATTCCTTCTGCAGCTTTCAGGGGAGAGTCCATTCCTCCCGGCCTTCCCTGGCTCCTGGAGGCTGCCCGCATTCCCTGGCTTCTGTCTTCACGCTCAGCTCACTCCAGCCTCAGGCCTTTGTTGTCACACTACCTTCTCCACCTGCGACTCTGCCACCTCTCTCTCATAAGGAAACCTGTGATAACATTTAGACCCCTCCAGCGCCAGATAATCCAGGATAATATCCCATTTTCAGATTAACTTCATCACATCTGCAAAATCCCTTTTGCCATGTAAAGGAATGTATTCACGTATTCTGGGATTAGGACACCGGCATGTTTGCACGGCCATTATTAAGCCTCCACATCATCTTTTATAGTTATTTTTCCTTCCAGGTCCAGATCACATTCTAGGGTCCTGTACCACATGTAGTTGGCATGCCTCTTTAGTGTCTTTTCATCTGGAAGTTTCTTAGTCTTTCTTTCCGTCTTCTGACTTTGACATTTTTTAGGAGTACAGACCGGTTGCTTCACAACATGTTTCTCAATTTGTTAAGCAGCATTTGAGAAAAAAACCATGCTAATATGCATATACACCTTTAAAAGAGAAGACGTAGAGAGTTCATGAGCTTTTCAGATGAGTTCTATATCTCCCAACCTGTTAAAATCCACTGGAACTGAGATAGTTGGATTGACTCAATATTGAATCTTAATCTGCCTATGTGTACATATACATAATATGTATATCACTGGTGTGTGTGGCAGATTATAAAATAGCTACAGATGCTCTTGTGTGCCTTCCTCTCCTTACAATGTGACTTAGCTCCTGCCATCAAGGCACGAAGGAGTCCTTTCTCTCTCTCTTAAATCTAGGTTGGCCCCGTGACCTGCATTGGCCAATGGGACACTAGCAAAAGTGATGCAAGCAGGGCTCTGAAAGGTGCTGAGCACTGAGACTTATTATCCTGCAGCTTCTGGAGCCCTTCGACTGCTGCTGTTTGAAGAAGCCCGGGCTAGCTTATTGGATGCTGAGAGGGATACGGACTGGTCACCCCTATGCCCTGGCCCTCAGCGTGCCAGGTATGTGAGTAAGCCCACCCTGGGTTATTCAGCCATGAGCCAGCCCTGCCACTGACCACAAAGATCAGCCATGCCAGCTTAGACTGGAAGAATTACCTACTAATTCACAGAATCGCAAGCTAAAAAATGATTGTTCTCTTAAGCTGCTAAATTTTGGGGTGATTTGTTACATAGCAAAAGCTGATTGATAGAATATATATACTTTAATATTCCACATAATTTAAATTATTACCTTTTTTCGTTAGAGTGTACATAATCTTCTCTCTGAGTCTCCTAAAGATAGAGGTACAGTCTTTGAATTGTTTTTAGCAGCTGAAGCAGTGTTTGAGCAGGCCAACAATAGCATGGTTTCTTACTAAAATAAAAACACTGTGTATTTTGGTTTCTTTGTATATAAGAAGAGTGTATACATCTACAAGTTAATATGTATTAAAATTACAAGTTAAGGGTCAAATAGGAGTTATTGTTCGTAGGTGTCCCCCCATAGGTGAATGTCAGCTTCTGCAATGCTGCTAATCAGACATTATGGGTAGATGAAGGTTCATCTAATTCCCTTTCCATTTCCCAATGCCCCTCCCCTTCCTGTTTCCCCAACACTATCTTGTCAGGATGAGGGGCTTGCTTGATGGGAGCTGGAGGTTGAGCCAAGAGTTCACCCTTCTCTCTCCTGGCTTGGTCATTTCTTCTCAGACCCTAAATCCTTATCTTCAATTTAATAATGTTTCAATATGCTTTTGGCATCCGCAGCTCATTCTTGTGAACTAGAGCAGGGTTCACCAACCCCTGGGTCATGGACTAGTACCAGTCCTTGGCCTGTTAGGAATTGGGCCACACAGCAGGAGGTGAGTGGTGGGCCAGTGCGCAAAGCTTCATCTGTATTTACAGCTGCTCCTCATTGCTTACATTACCACCTGAGCTTCGCCTCCTGTCAGATCAGCAGCAGCATTAGATTCTCATCAGAGCATGAACCCTATTGTGAACTGCACAGGGGAGGGATCTAGATTGCATGTTCCTTATGAGAATCTAATGTCTGATGATCTGCCACTCTCTTCCATCACCTGTAGATGGGACCATCTAGTTGCAGGGAAACAAGCTGGGGGCTCCCTTATTCTACATTATGGTGAGTTGTATAATTATTTCATCACGTATTACAATGTCATGATAATAGAAATAAAGTGCACAATAAATGTGATGTGCTTGAATTATGCACTGACCTAGTGCATGGGTTGCTAAAGAATGTGGATATTAATATATCTAGGGCTTAATTAGTGGTGGAATCTGGGATAGCAATTCTTTTGGTTGGCATCTTCTTCTTTTCCACCTCCTCTTTCCTCTTAAAAATGCAAATTAAGGCCCTTATTTGGTGGCTTCAAAATCATTGAGACTGAATTAATAGAAATAATGCCTAAATTTGTAAATGCTTAGTATTGTTACTTGCTGCAAATATGTAGAGTTTTCTGTTATTTGTTGCAGTATCCTGTGTTTTCATACACTGAAGTCAAAAAACACCCAATAAATAAATATTTAACCCCAAAATTGATCTTTCCATTTTTCCATCTATTCATCCATCACCTCCTCCCTCAATGCTGCCACCTACCCACTCATCCATAAATTTCTCCCTCCCCTTTCTCCTCTATTTTCACCCTTTCTCTACCTACTTATATATTCCTCCATCTCCTTTCCTGCTTCCTTCTATCCCTTGCTCCCTGCATCCATCCCTATTTCCTTCCTTCTTCCCTCGCTTCTTCCTTCCTCCTTCCCTCTCTTGTTCCATTCATGCATATGTATTCATCCATTCATCCATCCACTCATATATCCATCCATCCTTTTTTCCCTTCATCCTTCCCTCTTTTTCTTCATCCATACATCCATTCATACATACATACTTTCTATCTATACATCTTGATAATTATCTACCTGTACTGTCTATGAACATATAAATACATGAAGCATTTTTATGTGAACATGGAAAGGAAGCACACATTAGTAAAGAGCAGGGCACCAGAGCTGGATTGTCTGGATTTACGTCCTGGCATTGCTCCTCACTACCTTGGTGGTTTTGGAAATTTCTCACCCACCTTTTGCCTCAGTTTCCACAATTTTGGATATGGAGATAATATTACCTACTCCATAGATATTATTTTCAATGGATTAAGGCTTAATAGCTCTAAAATACATAGAATGGTGCCAGGCTCATAGTGTGTGTGATTACTTTTGCTAAAATACTGATTTAAAAATCAGGTCTTGAGAAGTCTACATCCATGGCATGGTGACAACCTGTCTGTTTCCATTCTCTACCTTTCTTTAACTACACACATTTTGTTGCCCAGATATGATCCATGGATGCACAGAGGGCCTTTGTACTTTGCTGGAGAAAAGCGTGCACACTAGACGGACTCATCTCCCATGGAATCTGCTGACAGATCTCTCTGGTGACCCCTGGGCAGCTATGTGTCCAGCACCACCAGTGGCTCCCCATTTCTGTGTCTTCTTAGAAGATCTGACAACCCAGCATACCTCTTGCTGATGTTATGGATCTGCTGGCTCTGTAAACTATAAATTGGCAAACTAGATTAATCAAAGAGGAAGCTTTCTGCATGTGTGCTAACAGTCCCAACTCTCTAATCTCACAAGGCACCAATGTGACACTTCTTGCTAAAGAATGTGGCTATTAATATATCTGTCTTTGGTTTTCTTTTCTGCTCTTGGAGTGGAAAGCCCCTAGAGAAATAGTTCCTAAAAGAATTTATAATATACTTGCTGGAGAAATAAGATTTAAGAGGGCAGCCTTTCACATCAAAGTTTCAGCATATGGTAATGAAGGTTTCTGTTCAGACAGGTGGAGGAGGAGCTGCCTACATTTCCTGCGGGGGGTGGAGGGGAAGTAGGCATGGCGGTGAGTCCTGGGCTCTCAGACTTTGCTTATCATATTTTAACAGCTGACCTTGGTCCCCTTTTTGGCTCTGTCTCTAACCCACAGGTCAGCCTAGGATGTCACTGATTCAATTTATTTCAATGTCAGGTTGTCAGATATAATTTACATACAGTAACGTTCCGTTCCCCCTTTTCAGTATGCAGCTCTATATGTTGTGACAAATGTATGCCATTCTATAACCACCATGATCAAGACAGGGAACATTTCCATCACCTCAGAAGTTCCCTTGTGCCCCTTGTAGTCAGCTCCTCTTCTCAGACCCACCCCAAGCTGGCAACCACGGGTCTGCTTTCTATACCTATAGTTTTCCTTTTTCAAAATATCATATAAATAGTCCATAGGCATTTTAACAGCCAAGGTGCCTAATAAATAGTGCACTGTGACTATCATTGTTTTTCTTGAATTAAAAAGCCCACCGTGGAGGTGGGTACGTGGAGCCTCTCCTAATTCCAGCTTCCATAAGCAGACATGTTTCAACAAATATCCTTTTCTTCTTTAACAGACTCATTGGGTTCAAATTCTAGTACTGTCACTCAGTAGCTAAATATCTTTGGATATTTTATTTCAATTCTCAATAACTTTGTTTTCTTATTTGTAAAATGAGAATTTTAGAGTACCTATCTTTGGAAGCAAACAAACAAACTAAAGTGAGGGACAACAAAAACAAAAGAAAATTGCATTGTTCTTGGGATCTTAGAAAATAGCAACATGAAGTTACTTTATTTTAAAATTTATTCAGCTGACAATACAGGAATGGCATTCAAAGCAAGTTACTTAAAATCTGTGTGCCTCAAATTCTGTTGTGTAAATTGGGGAAACAAGTGTACTTCCCTTATAGGATTGCTGTTTTGATATTAAATGAGACATGATCCATATAAGGTCTTTTGAGCAACCTTAAGCTCAAAAGAAAATACTCGAAATATGTGACCTGTCAGAATTACATTTGTATTTATGTAGCCCAAATGCAGCATACATTTAAGAATGCTTTATAATCTTGCTGCTGAATTGTCCATCAACTGATATATTTTTCTTTCAATTATTTATTCTAACTCACGTGTCCTAAAATTCATCTTTTCAAAGTACACATTTCAGTGGTTTTTAGTATGTTCAAGATGTTTTAATCTGTCCCCATTATCTAATTCTTGAACATTTTCATCACAAAAGCAACCCTGTGCCCATTAACAGTTACTCCCCATTCCACTCTCACATCAGCCTGTGGAAGTCACTCATTAGTTTTCTGTTTCTGTAGATTTGCCCATTCTTGGTATTTCATATAAAAGGAATCACACGGTGTGTGGCTTTTTGTGTCTGCCTTATTTCACTAAGCATAATGTTTTCAAGGTTCATCTACATTGTAGCATGTATCCATACTTTTTTCCTTTCTATGGTTGAATAATAGTCTATGGTATAGATAATATTACATTTTGTTTATCTGTTCACCAATTGATCCAACTGATGGGCATTTTGGTCATTTCCAATTTGGGGCTATTACGAATAAAGTACCTATGAACATTTGTGTATACATTTTTCTGGGGGTATGTTTCACCTCTCTCTTGGGTAGATAACTAGGAGTGGAATTGCCAGGTCATTTGGTAGCTCTATGTTTAACTTTTTGAGAAACTGACAAACTGTTTTCCAATGCAGCTGTACCATTTTCCAGTGCACCCACCAACAATGCAGGAAGGTAGCAACTTCTTCACATCTACTCCAGCACTTCACTTGCAGTGGGCTATGATTTGTTCTGATACCCAGCCTAGTGGCTATAATGTTATATCTCACTGGGGTTTTTAATTGTGTTTGCCTAGTGAAAAATGATGTCGAGTATTTTTTGCCTGTTTTTAAATTGGATTACTTGTCTTTTTTATGATTGAGTTGTAAGTGTTCTTTAATGTCTGGGTACCTGTAAGATACATATTTCCTCCCATTCTGTGGGTTGAATTTTCACTTTCTTCATGGCATCCATTGAAGCACATATAAGATTTGAAAAAGTCCAATGTATCTATTTTTTGTTGTTTTTGTTTGTGCTTTTGGTGTCATATCTAAGAAAACATTGCCATTGCCTAATCCGAGTTAATGAATATGTATGCCTAGGTTTTCTTCATTTTCTTGTAAGAGTTTTATAGCTTTAGGTTTGCATTTAGCTCTTTAATACATTTTGAGTTAATTTTTTATATGGTGTGAGGTAGAGTATCTTGCATATGTATATCCAGTTGTCTTCCCACCATTTATTGAAAAGTCATTTCTGTCTCCATTGAATAATTTTAGCACCCTTGTCAAAAGTTAACTGACCATAAATATAAGGGCTTATTTCTGGACTGTCAATTCCATTTTAGGGATCTATACATCAGTCCTTATGCCAGTTCCACATTGTGTTGATCACTATAGCATCGTAGTAAATTTTGAAACTGAAAAGTGAGAGTCATGCAACTTTATTCTTCCTCTGTCTAGTTGTTCTATCTATTACTGAAAGTGGCATATTGAAGTCTCCAGCTATTAATGTTGAACTGTTTATTTCTTCCTTTAATTAAATCAGTTATCGCTTTCTGTTCTTCGTCTGTGTTATTTGGTGCATTTTTAAAAATAATTGCTATGTTTTCCTGATGGTTGACACTTTTATCTTTATAAAATGTCCTCATTTGTCTCTGGCAGCATTATTTATGTTGAAGTCTATTTTGTATGATATTAGTATAGGCCCCTTAGTTGTCTTTTGGCACTGTTTGCATGGCTAATCATTTTCATTCTTTTATTTTCAAACTACTTGTTTATTTGAATTTAAAGTTTATCTCTTAAAGATGGTTGATTATGTTTTTTTAATTACTGATAGTTTTGATCTTAGCATTTTAGTTAGAATATTTAATCATTTATGTTTAATATAATTACTGATAAGGGAGAACTTATATCTGACATTATATTGTTTTCTACATATCTTATGTCCTTTGTATTTATCTATTTCTGCCTTCTTTTGCATTAAATAGATATTTTGTAGATTACTGTTTTAATTTTCTTGTTGCTTTTTTTTAAACTATAATTTGAGTTAGTTTCTTAATTGTTTCCTGGGGATTACAATTAACATCTAATTGTATAATAATATAGTTAGATTAATACCAACTTCATTTCAATAATGTATATAAAAACATTGCTCCTATATACTTCCATTTCCTACTTGCCTACTTCGTGCTATCATTATCATAGAAACTACATCTTTATACATTATAAGCCCATTAGTACAGTTTTATGATTATTGCTTTATGTAGTTGTATTTAAAATCAAATAGAACAAAGTATTAAAACTAAAATTGCATCTTTGCTGTCTTTTATGTTTACCTGTTTTTACCTTTACCAGTGTTCTTTGGTTTGTTTGTTTTTTGTGATGGAGTCTTGCTCTGTTGCCAGGCTGGAGTGCAGTGGGCACAATCTCAGCTCACTGCAACCTCTGCCTCCCAGGTTCAAGCGACTCTCCTGCCTCAGCCTCCCAAGTAGCTGGGACTACAGGTGTGCACCACCATGCCCAGCTAATTTTTGTATTTTTAGTAGAGACGGGATTTCGCCATGTTGGCCAGGATGGTCTTGATCTCTTGACTTTGTGATCTACTCGCCTTGGCCTCCCAAAGTGCTGGGATTACCAGTGTTCTTTTTTGTGTCAATTCTTTTTTTTTTTTTTTTTTTTTGAGATGGAGTCTCCCTCTGTCACCAAAGCTGGAGTGCAGTGGCGTGATCTCAGCTCACTGCAACCTCCGCCTCCTGGGTTCAAGCAATTCTCTGCCTCAGTCCCCTGAGTAGCTGGGATTACAGGCACCTACCACCACGCCTGGCTAATTTTTGTATTTTTAGTAGAGATGGGGTTTCACCATCTTGGCCAGGCTGATCTTGAACTCCTGACCTCGTGATCCACCCACCTTGGTCTCCCAAAGTGCTGGGATCACAGGCGTGAGCCACTGCACCTGGCCTTGTATCAATTCTTATAAGAAAAATTTTCTAGCAACAAACTCTCTCAGTTTTTAAAATAAATCTGGGTATGTCTTAATTTCTTATTATTTTTTGGAGGATAGTTTTCCTCTTCATAGAATTCTTTGTTGACAGCTTTTTGTTTGCTTGCTTTTTCCTTCGAGCACTTTGAAAGTGTCCTCTCACCACCTTCTTGCCGCTATGGTGTTTATTGTGAAATCAGTTGGTAATTTGACTTAGAATGTCCTATACACAATGAGTTACTTCTAGTTTTCTTCTTTCAAGATTCTCTGTCTTTGGCTTTGGAAAATTTGATTATGATATGTTTTGATGTAAATATCTTTGAGTTCATCCTACTTGGAATTCATTGTGCTTCTTGGACATGTAGATTCATGTATTTTTATAAGATTTGAGAAGGTTTTGGTCATTATTTTTTCAAATATTCTTTCTGCCCCTGTTGTTTTGTTCTCTATCTCCACAACTCCCACTATCTGTGTGTTGGTGTGCTGGATTAGTTCTACAGGTCTCTGAGGCTCTGTTCCTTTTTCTTTATTATTTTTTCTTTCTATTCCTTGGTCTGTATAATCTGAATTTTTCTATCTTCAAGGTCACTAATTATTTTTCTGCTATCTCCAATTTGCCTTTGAAACTCTTTAGTGAATTTTTCATTTCAGTTAGTGTGATTTTCACCTCCAGAATTTCTATTAGGTTCTTAAAAAAAATCACTTGTATCTCTTTATCGATATTCTTTTCTGGGAAGATACAATTCTTATCCTTTACTTCTTTAGACAAAGCTTCCTTAAGTTCTTTGAACATATTTAAAATAGGTTACATAAGGCCTTTTTTAAATAGCAAATCTGATGTTTGAGGTTTTTGGGGAACAGTTTCCATTGACTGATTTTTTTATTCTTGTATATGGGCCGTATTTTCTTGTTCTTTGCATGTCTAATTTTTTGTTATTGAAAATTAGACATTTTAAATAATATAATCCAATAACTTGGAAATCATATCCTTCTTCTCCTAGGTTTGTGGTTATTTTTAATTGTTGTTGTTTCTGTTTGCCTAGTGACTTTCCTGAAGTAATTCTGTAAAGTCTGTATTCCTTGTCTTCTGTGGCCTCTGAAGCCTCTGTTCAGTTAGTTTAGTGGTCAACTAACGATGAGACAGAAGTTTCTTTAAATGTCTTGTCAATAAGTTCCACAGGCTTTGCTGAGTGAGTAAATGTGTTCATTGGGGCATGGTTTCAGCACTCTGGCAGGCAGTTTACAACACTGCCTTAGTCTTTACCTCCTGGTCACCTATCTTTGAAGTCAGCCAGAGATAAGAGCTTGGAGTCTAGGGATTTGTCCTGGGTATGTACCTAGTCCCACACATGCATATGGCCTCCTACATTACCAGGGATGTTTTGAAGTTTTTCAAAGTCTCCTATAGATATCTCCTTCCTCAGCGATTCCTTTTAAGTTTTTTGATCAGCTTTTTGTTTCCTCCATGTCACCACCTCAGGCAGCTAAGATAGTAAATAATTGCTACCAATTATTTTCAACAAATGTCGTGAGGAAAAGCTGTTCACAGGCAGAGAGCTCTGAGTCAGGTCAAATAAAGAGAGGCACTGCAAGTTGGGGTTTCCTGAGAGCTGCCAGGGCAGTCACATAATGACATTTCTCAAGGGATAGGGCTTTGGGGAGCTGAAAATTCATTTCGTCCCCTCAGTGCCTGTTAGGCTGCTGTTTTTCACAGCTACCATGATTGAGAACCTGATGTTTTCAAGGCTACCACAGAGCTGGGGAGAGAGGCATGGGAAAAGATTAAGCAAAATACCACTGTTATTACCAAGATTCATCTGTTTATTTTGTTGTTGTTGTTTTTTCAGTAAACTCCTTTTGGATTGCTACAGTCCTTTGGTTAATTTGTAGAGTTTTGAAAAAGGTGATTGTGATAAATTTTGCCGGTGTTCACACTGCTGTTATTGAGAAGCAGACTTTTGGAAATCCTTACCTCACTATTCCCAGTGGCATCACTCCATTGACTCCATTTTGTTGTCAATAAAATGAAGAGTATCATACCTGAGTTACCTGCCCCAGTTGTTATGAAAGTCACATTTTAGAAGTGACAGAAGAAATTTTCATGATTTGAGAAAAAATCATCTAGCACATAAAACAATGGGGTTAAGGACGCCTGGCTTCCTTTTCACTAGGACTCGCTGGAGACACAGGGATGATTTGTGGGCCTTGTCCTTGTGTCTCAGAAGCAGAATGTGGGACAGATCTTTGAGGTACCCAATTGGCAAAAGTCTTCATAACTAGGAAGTCATAACTTCATACTACGAAGTCATAACCCAACCCCCAAGCCCTGGGTGTTAGAGAAAGAAGAGTAGCACTATCAGTCATCATGCTGAGATTTTTTTTTTCCTTTAAAGATGGCTTGAAAGAAAATAAATTTCTGTAGAATGAGATGAATAGCAATAGTAATCTTACATATCCCCTTCCTCCACTTTTTTTCTTGGAAGCTATTTCTCTTTCAGTTTTCTAATTAATTTTCATTTCTTATGTAATTTTCATACATTGTAAAGAAAATTTCTTTTCAAAAAAAAAAGGCCTGCATTAATCAAAATGTGTACTGTTACAGGTTTCCTGAAGAAAGAAATTCAAGGGAATACAATTTGTTATTTTCTCCCTAACTTTTTTGTGGCCCATCTGTACACAATAGTGAAAAAAGAATGGTCAAGTTAAGGAAGTTTTGCCACCATGAAAAAAAATCCTTTAAATATTCTCTTTCCCACTGATCCCTGAGGGGGTTTTCATATCTGTTCTCTAGAAGCATGGCTGTGATCTTAGTGGACACCCTGCAGTGGACTCCAGTTGCTAAGATTTTTGGATTTGAAGTGTGGGTGGAGGGAGCTCCATGGCATCATTCAGATGAAAATGGAATCAGGGAACAGTTACCCCAAGATCTGTTCAGACCGTTGGAGCAGCCAGCCAGGGATTTTTAATTTGTCACCTCATTGTTTACAGGCCAGTGTTAAAATCATTTTAATTTTGAGAACCAGTGAGACTGTTCTAATTGTGTTATCAAAAGTGTGGAAAGACAAATCTTTTTTACGTTAAAGCATGGTCATACCAACTTTCTGAGATACCTGCCTACCATTTGAAACATGCCTGTTGGATCAATTGCCATGAGTGCTGCGAACTTCCTGCCACACGTGAGACCTTAGGAGGAGGGGAGACTTTGCAGCAATGATCTGTCTTTATGTGAAGTTCCTTTTCCAGACTTCTTTCCTTTCACTTAGGTTCTTTATCAACAGCTCTTAAAATGCTAATGAGTCCTTAAGATGAGAGTGAACAGCTGCTTAAATATATCTATTTCTACCGGAAGTACCATGGCAAGTAAAAGAACTGTATCAAAGCACATCAGGAGAAGGAATGAGAAGTGGCTTGGGGTCATGCAGAGCCCCACCAGTGGCTGATTAGTCCCCTCCACAGGGGAAGGGAGGGGGAGGGGGGTGGGGAGAGGAGGTGTGGGGAGGAGAGATGGGAGAGCATCTCATCTATACAGCATCTCAGCCACTGATGATGCTGTTGAGGTCTGAGTGCCCATTTGCTTACATTAGTGAGAACTAACCAGTAATCTGGCCTTTTCCTAAGGATATGCTAAATCTAAATAATGTTTCCCTAAGATCTCACCTCACTTTCCATAAGTTACGTTGGCTTCTTGACCTCATCACAAAATATATTGTAACAAAGTAACTGTCAAGACCATCTCAGTGAGAACTTCTAAGCAGATAAATTGGGAAGTAAATGATAGGAACGCCACTTTTTGATCCAGGGGCCAGCATCATCCATGACAATGCCACGTGGTCTAGTGGACTTCACTGTATCCTGTGCACATTGACCACGCCAAGCCACCATTTCCCTCATGTGTTTTCCTGGACACAAAGGGATATGAATACACATATATAGGAAATGTCTGACTCTTTAGGGGACTCAGACTTAAACACACACCTTCTGTGTCACTGTCAAATCACATTGATGTGAAGCCTCAGTAGGACCATCTCTATGTGATGTAGAGAATGTCATAAAATCAATGTATATCTTTTCTGTTATTTAAAGATAGTCCTAAAGAATATTCCCTTTGACTTTAAACCCCTTTGATTCTGAGAGTATTTAAAGTAGAGGTGTTTATGCACATTTATTTTTTCTTTGATTGATCAAACGTCTGTTAAGCATTTACTATGGATCACAACCTTTGTCAAATGCTGGAAATATCATGCTAGGGAGATGATCTCTACCTTATATAAGTTCATAATGTAACTCACAGAGCACATATGAAATGAGCTTCACCTAATGCAAAGTCGTGCTTCCATAAATGTAAGTGAAACATGCTATGGGAACTCAGGTAGGGATTCTTCTGACGTGGGTGAACCTGGTGATCAGGAAAGACCTTGTGAAGAATGAACTGAGAGGAAAAGGGTATCTCTCCAGACTGATGGAATGATGTAAGTGAAGTCACAGAGTAGTGGACATGCACAGGGCTTTGGGACATGAAATATCCTTGCTGTGTTTGCAGACATATATAAATTACTATCAGTGACATGCTGGCCACCATATGGGTCTGAACCAAGCCTAACAAGATAAAGGAGGGAGAGAGCTGTTATTTCTATCACTCACAGATGAAAACAATATGCCCTGTGGAGGACAGGCTCTGGGGTGCCCTCACCCATCATCACTGCCTCCCAATGTTCCTGTTTTTGTGAAGTTCTCAGACTCCTCCTCACATTTGAAAGAAACATAGAACTTCTTTGCCAGATCACGTGTGTCCTAACCCATGGTGTGGGAAAATGTGGACTTCATTGTCCATATTAGCATTTTGGTCACAACCAGTCTCTGAGAATTTCCAACTTATCTTCCTCTATTATTCCGAGTCCTTCAAATTCTTCCAACCTCTGCCTGTTACCTAGTTCCAAAGTCACATCCATATTTTCAGGTATCTTTACAGCAATGTCCCACTCCTCATAACCAATTTTCTGTGCTACTCCATTCTTGCATTACTATAAAGAATTATGTGAAGCTGAGTAATCTGTAAAGGAAAGAGGTTTAATTGGCTCACAGTTCTGCAGGCTCTATAGGAAGCATGGTGCCAGCATCTATCTGCTCAGCTTCTGGGGAAGCCTCAGGGAGCTTTTACTCATGGCAGAAGGCAAAGTGGGAGCTGACGTGTCACATGGCAAAAGCAGGAGTAAGTGGCAGGGACAGGTGCCACACACTTAAATGACCAGATCTCCAGAGAACTCATCCAGTCACTATCATGAAGACAGTGCCAAGCCATGAGGGATCCGCCCCCGTGACCTAATCACCTCCTACCAGGCCCCACCTCCAGCACTGGGGGTTACAATTCAGCATGAGATTTGGGTAGGACAGATATTCAAGCCATCTCAGAGTCCATGTGGTGAGGAACTTCAAGTGGCCTGTAAGAGTGGAGAGCAGCTACCAGCCAACAGTGAGCAAGAACCTGAAGCCCCAGCTCTACAGCCAAGCCTCAGGTCAGAATGCAGCACCAGCCAGCATTGATATTAGCCTGTGTGCCTCTAAGCAAGGGAACCTAGTTGAAGTATGCCTGGACCTCAGACCCACAGAAACTAAGATAATCAATGTGCTTTTTAAATCTGTTAAATGTGTGGTAATTTGTTACACAACAATAGGAAACTAATACCTGGCCCTTTCCTCAATCCTCTGAGAATTTCTTTGCTAAGAAGACATTGAGTACTACCCGCTTTTTCTCTCCTTTAGTTGTTGGTTTCAGGACAGTGTTCCTCCAGAGATTCTTCTCAAGTTTTGGTCTAAATGATAAAGTGAGGTGCTGTTTAAAATGGCTGTTAGAAAGTGTAACTCTCGGTGGATTTGTGGTGCAGGGATGTGGTGCTTGGCGCCTGTGCAGGCAGTGCAAGTGCTCCCGGGCCTACAGTTTCAGCCAAGTTTCCACTCTCCACCCACAGCACGCATGAAACCCAGGTCCTCAGCCTGGACCCTTTCTTGCCATCATTTTGATTTCTGGCACCATTGCAAGTGATGGAGAAGCAGTGTCTTGCTGAGGATTTGGCTTTGGATGGAAACTATCTGTGTTCACTACCATGTGAATCCTGACCTGAGTCGCCTCTCTGAGGCTGGGACTGCTGGACTTTCAGAACAAGCAGTGTGCAGGAACAGGCAATGAGCCTGCAGCCACATGGTCTGGGCCCTGGCCTTGCGTTCTGTTAGACACTGAATCTGGGTGTGTTGTTTAACTTTTCTGAGCCCTGGTCTCTTCATTTGTAAATTGGGACAGTGTTAATGATTATGAACAAAATAAATAATCAACCTGTGTCTGCATACCTCATAGGATGGTGCGGAAATTCAAATACATGCAGAAGTGTTTTTGAAAACTACCAAGTGGCATCTAACCCTGTCTTTTCTTCCCATAGGGTGTCAGCAGTTGAGACAAATGGAGCTTTTCTCAGAAATAAACCTAGAAATTGAAGCATAGGGGGAAACCATGCTCAGCGTTGTCGTTGGCTTCCTGGTGGTGTAATGTAGCTGCAGAACCTTAAATTTTGATAACATGGTCAACCCAGTTTAGGCTCCAAATCAAGAGTGTCTTTATCACTGCTTGATCTTCCCAAGGAGGACGATGTTCTGACCTCAAACCATCGCAAGTGCCAGTGAATTAGCACTTACCATCAGAACAAGTCTCCAATTACTGCATTCACTGTGCCCCTTAGGTTAAGAGTTAGGAGAGAGCTAATGCTGTTCAATTCTTTCCTCTCTCACCTAATCTGTCCACTTCCAGAACAATTAGGAGGAGCTTCCTATCACCCGTCTTGGGTGGACTATTGGACATAGCTCTTGGCATCTGGCCCTTCTCTGATTCTCTTCTTGACTTCTATTTGTTTTCTGTCTCTGTCCATGTTAAACTCACAAGATATTTTCCCACTTTGGCCCACTCTGGTGTGTGTGCATGTGTGGGTATGTGCCTGTGTATATGCCTGTGACTGTATGTGTGTGTGACTGTGTGCGTATGTTACAGTGTGTGTATGTGAGTATGTGTATATATGGTTCTAGTTCAAGCTTTCCACCCTCTGCTTCAGCCCTCTGATTGTAGCATTCATTGAGTCAGGCACTGCTCCCAATGTCTTAAATGCATTCACCTATTTAATTATCTATGGACAATTGTTATCAATGTCCTTATATGACAGGGAAGGAAGATGAAGCAGAGAGCTTATTGAAGTGGTTGGGAGAATCATAATTAGTAAGTGGCAGGATCGGAGTTCAAACCTGGGTATGGAGTTGGGGCCCACACTCTGAACTACACCTTCAGTGCTTCTCAAACTTTTGCATCCATCAGAATCCCCTGGAGGACTTCCTGGGAAACAGATTGCTGGGCTGAATGCCTAGCACTTCTGATTTAGTAGGTCTGGGCAGGGGTTGCAGAAGGTGTGCTTCTCACAAGTCCTAGGCCATAGGATGCTGCTGGTCCAGCCGCCCACTTTGACAACTGCTGTGCCATATATTATGCTCCTTGATTTGAATGATTTGGGAAAGGTTCTCTTCCCAACCTGCTCGGGCCTGGACATATGCATGAATGGTGGTTAAATCCTTCAGTATTCTTAGATTATTTTTCTGTGAACACGCGGACTGTTAGGAAAGGACCATGACTTCAGCCTGGGGTGAATCACGCACTCGAGGTGTGCCCACTGACAGTCTTGGAAGTATTGACAGGAAGGTAGAAAGGAAGAGAGCTTGGATCAGGGAGGCTGCTGAGTAGAGAAGAGGAGGAGAGGGCATCACACTCACCCACCTTGAGATTTGTCTGGTTCTGTTTCCACCCAGAGACACCCCTGCTTGTGTCAAAAGAGTGAATGCTCTTCCTGGCTTGGCTTTGCATTTCTCTGTCCTTAAATACATAAATGGAGTCAATGCAGGTATGGAGACGTGCCAGTGAGTAGGCCTCTTCACGGATGCCTGGGCCACATGTGGATGTGCACCTGTGCTCCACCAGCAAGAAAGCCACATGCCTCTGTGAGGGGTCTATATCTCCTAGAGCTTGAGAACCACTGGCTTCATCAAAGAAAAGTTAAAGAGGAATTATGCACCGGCCACTTGCTAAACATGGCAAGAAGGCTTTCCTTGAGACTGTTGCAACGGGGGAAATAGATGGGTCTCAATTCCAAACTCAGCAGGGATGGTGGAGGGTTTATACCAACAAGCAGAGTGAGGGGTCAGTGGGGAAAATTACTAAAAAGAGCTTGATTAGATCTCAAGGGTAAACTAACTTAACAGAATTCTTGCTGAAAGCAGGCCAAGAACTTAGGTATCAAGAATGAGGGATGAGGAACTTGATCAGATATCAAGGCTGAGGAGATTTGTGACAAACTAACATAGGAGGCCTTTTCTTTCTTTTCTTTTCTTTTTTTCTTTCTTTTTTTTTTTTTTTTTTAGTTGGAGTCTCACTCTGTCACCAGGCTGGAGTGCAGTGGTGAGATCTCGGCTCACTGCAACCCCCACCTCCCAGGTTCAAGCGATTCTCGTGTCTCAGCCTCCCAAGTAGCTGGGACTACAGGAGCGTGCCACCACGCCCAGCTAATTTTTGTAATTTTAGTAGAGACGGGGTTTCACCATGCTGGCCAGGACGGTCTCGATCTCTTGACCTCGTGATCTGCTCGCCTCAGCCTCCCAAAGTGCTGGGATTACAGGTGTGAGCCACCATGCCCGGCCAAGGAGGCCTTTTCTAAAACTAGCTCAGCAGGTCAAGTTTGAGGCCTAATTGAGAAGAGGGCACAGAGAAGCCTGGCTAAAGTTTGATCCAAGAGGGAGTCTTTGTCAGCGGGAGAAGAGGCAAGGAGGCTGAAAAACTGAGTGGGGCAGCATACTTTCTGATAAATAAAGGTCCTCACCAAAAATTTTCCATCCTGGTTTAAGAAACAAGAAGATATGACAATTTATCTACAGGAATATTGTAAAAATTTTAGGTCAAGATTAATTTTAACTTTCTCTACAACTTAAAACACCACATTTGGCCAGAGAAATTGTTTGATAAATTGTTTAAGTCAGATATGGTTAAATTACCCATGTAATCGGTTCTTAAAACTCCAATAAAAGTTTGAAGTTAGCAAGTAAAAATAGAACTCAAAACTATATTAAACAGTCAGACTTACATGGAGACTATTTCATTTGAAATACTGTATCAAATAGATTGACTCACAGGCCATTTTCTGTGCCGATATAACTGTATTTTCATGAATGATCTGAACAATAAAGTTCATCTTGTAAAATTTTCAGATGAAAGCAATGTAGGCATGACGGCTGATACTTGGGGGACTTGAGCGGGCTTTTACAATGCCCCAGCAAGGAGGCAGCATGGGCTTCAATCAAGAGCCAAGGCATCTAATGTGGCTTAGCATGGACAGTTGCCCCTGGGAGAGAACAATGAATCCTACAATTACATTTGGCAAGCAATGAGTCAGTTATACTCAAAGGAAAAGAAAGATCTGTGGGTCATACCAGGAAATAAGCATGGCTGAGATCTGCCTCTGTGGAAGCTCCCAGGTGATGTCAACAGTGGATTTGAATTGGCAGACAAAGTGTTCTACCTCCCATTGCTTCTGGCCCAGGGGGCCTCACCACTACTCTGCCTTCACTACAGATTGGGTTTCCCGGTGAGCAGACCCTCACATGGGGTTTAGCATGCAGACTGTTTATTAAGGATCCCCTGCAGTTCATGTGGAAGGGTCAGGAAGCTGGCTGGGCAGAGGGAAAGTGGAGCCCTGATATAGGCTGACCCCACAGGGTGCTCTGGAGTTGGAATGTGCCCTTTCAAGTTGTACAGAGTTGGGCCTAAGTGGCCAGGTCTTCATATTCCTGCATCAGTGAATCATTGGATCTGGCTCTGTGCAGGCCAGGCTGTCCCTGAAGGGGCTGACTCCCAGCACTGGGCAAACGCCTTCTCTTTCCACTTTCAAAGCCAAACTGAGCTCTGTAGCAAATTCCTAAAGGTATTTATGTTTTCTCTGATATATTCATGAATAATATGAGTTGTGTGTGTATCCCTAGGTCTCCTCTTCTTTTAGCTATGGCAAATACTGAGCTGTGATTTGTTTTTTATATCTATTTCTCCTTCACTGAACTAAACTCTTTGTGGATCAAGGCTGTGTGTGTCACTGTGGATTCCATCCATCGGCACAGGCCTGGCATAGCACAGTGTCTGCTCGGTACAATATTTATTCCCAAATCTATTTCTTTGTCAATTCTTCCCTCCCGCAGGGCTGGGTGCAGCTGTAGGCCTGGGCATCACTGGAGCTCCAGTCTATGCATCACTGTAACTGACTGGAGAGGCAGGGAATGGATGTGCACGATGTACCTGCAGGGACAGGTGACTTAGCTCAGCTGTAAGAAAAGATGCCTGCTGAAATATTGATGACTTCTCACTGTGCATTCTTGCTTTGGAGAACATTTTATCAGTATGTGTGAAATGCCTGCATAGCAGGGAGGATGACTTGATTAATAAGTCACATGAAGCCTAAACAATGAATGTCAGCAGGGCCTTTCTTCAGGTATAAATAAGATAAAGCACTTTGAGCCTTCTGGGCAAGAACATGCTCTTCGGCAGGCAGGACAGGTGATGACAGCCACTGAGGTAAAATATTCAGACAGGGTTTTCAGGGAAATTAATATCTCTTTCCAGAGTTAAGTAATTCCTGCGTGATGGCTCTTCATCTCAGTCAAAGGGGTTCAGTACATATTTTGTATTTTTTCTCACAGATCGTGAGGTCAGGGAATATTCCAGCTCTTGGTGCCCCCTCGCATACACATAAAGCAGGATGGACAGCAAGGCCCTCACATGCCTGGCCTGCTGCGTGCTCTGCCCCAGGGCCGCTTCCCTGCTTACTGTGCTGTTTCCTCTGACGGGGTCAAAGGACATGAGCGTCCTGTGGCTAGCTTCTTCTACACTGACGTTGAGGTCTTGGATGCATGGCACAGAAAGCCCTGGCCAGAACCCATGCACTGTGGGTCCCCACTGCTGCTGTTCTTTCTCCAGCCTTGGCTACACTGAAATGTCCAGAGTGATATCTGCAGGCATGGCATGACCCGAAACTCCTGCTGAGGCAAATACCTCTCCTTAGCTTCACTTCTAAATTGAATACACATGCAGATAAATACACATACGGATAGGCATTTCCATACTCAGAGTCAGACTTATAATTTGGTACAAGTTAATGATAAAGAAATACAGGTCCAAAAGCCATATATAATCTATTAATTCTACTTTTAGAAATCTATCCTATGTCTACCCTAAGGAAATGGAGATATGAAACATATTTATATATGAGGATGGTTACAGTAATGTTTACAATAGTAAAAATTCACATCAACAGTAAAACAGTTAAATCATGATATATCCATAATAGAAAACTTACTCGTCTGTTAAAACTATAATTTTAGAGAGCAGATTGTCATGAAAAATTGTTCAGGATAAAATAAGTAAATTAACAAGATAGCAATATCTCAATTTTATAAATAGAACTCTATAGCAAAAAGATACTGATACGCATACACATGTGTATTATGTATATGCATGTCAGTGTCTTTGGTCAGTATGATTACGGTGCTCTTTATTTTATTCTTTAAGCTTTTCTGTGTTTTCCAGAATTTCTACAGTGAGCATATATTACTCATAAACAGAATATACCAAATTGCAATAAATAAATAAATTGAATATAAACCAAAGATTTCTTCATCAATCTGTTAGTTCTGCTTTTGTCTTCGTCTACCACCAAATGTGTGCATTTGCACACACAAACCTCTCACTTGCACACACCACAAGATGGGACTCACGATGTGGAGAGCCATGTAGGTGCATGAGTGTCTCTGGGTTATGGGTTTCTGACCTACAGTGATAAGGCTGGGGAGAGGCCCCTGGACTTCCCTCACATTCTGCATCCAGGGAGGAGCAGGGTTCCTCAGGGGGCAACATTGCCCCATGTGTTTGCATGAGTGAGTGATGTATCCTTCCTGCCCACCTATCTGGGATTCCCAACCTGGCCTTCTCATGCCCTGGCTGCAAGGGACTGGATACATATACAAGAGGCACCCAGAGGTTCAAAAGTTGCTAACTTGTGGCCCATCCAATTATAGAAAGCACTCTGCTGTTTGGTGTCTATTAAACAGAGTTTCTATTAATGAAGTCTTCTCCTTAGCAACCAAGCAAGGATAATTGATGTTTAAATGATAACCCTGAGGACTGTGAAACTCTAAAGTTATCAGAGAAAAATTAATATTCCTATAATGTTTCTGCAACTTATTTTTATAGAACAGCACAAACAGCAGAGAATTAAGGTAAATGGAAAGAATTCTTAGCAAACAAAGATTATGTTGATTATTAGATTCGAGGTTTAGAGTTGAAGAATTAGACTTTGAAAGAATCTCATGTAATTTTATGTAAGGGAAAGTGACACCCATGGTTCACACAGTTAGAAAATACGGCCAAGGTTCAAGCTCCTGGCCTCGCACCCCTTCTTTACCAGTGATCTTTGAGTCTCCTCTGATTCATCCTGCATAGCAAACATTCAAGGTAGGCGAATTTGCCCTTGACAAAGGTTGGATCCTCTTTCTTGTTTATCATTATTTCTTCCCTTTCAGTGGTTGACCCAGAGATGGAAATGTCAGTGAGTACACCCCCTTACTATGAGAGTATCAGGGCACAGAGAGAGGGCTGGAGGCACAGGCTCAGAGTCACGAGGCTCAGCTCTGCAGCTGTGTGACTTTGGATGAGTTACATGGCTTCCCTGGGTCTCACAGAGTTATCAGAAAGACTACATAGCTTAACATTTATAAAGTGGTTAAAACAGTGCTTGACATAATATTCTATATTAGTGTTTGTTCAACAAATGTATTGCATTTCTAAGTATTTACTTTCAAAATAGGAGAGAAATAACTTCACATTATTCAGGGACTCACGTGTGGTGTGTTTCCTGGCTTCAGTGGGGAGAGCATGTGGCCAGGACGCCTTGTTGGCCACATCCCAGCCACCCCACACAAGTGACTTCTGTGTCCAGAGGTGACCTTGGTGACCACAGTTTAATAGTGGGTTTTGCTGGAAAGAAGAAAGACTAATAAGAAGAATCATGACTGAGAGAAAGTAGCTTAGTAATAGAACTTTATTTTTCTGCCTGAAAACCTTTTAAGGAAAGTTAGCCCATCAACGCAAGCAGTATGTGAGTGGATGAGCTGGAGGAACTGCCCTCCTTTTATTTGTGAAAATTCAAACACATGAAAACTTGAGCCATTCATAAAGAAAATCACCCAAGCAAGTGAATGCAGCACTTTGAGGGGGATTTTGGTGGATGATTGGCATGTTTGGGGAATTTTCTTTGTCTTAGTGATGGAATTAGATGTAGTTCATAGAACTATGAACTCATACGCCATATAACACATAAGCCACTGAGATTCCAAGAGATATGGCCATCACACATTCATCTGGCAACTCTGTTCATCTGTGAGACACACTGGGTAATGAAAGACTTGGTATATTATTTGTAAAGAGTCTGAACAATGTCATCGAGAACAATGTGGTTTGGGGTTAAAACTGCCCAGAACTCTCACTCATGGTCTTTATTCTATGCCGATAATTACTCTTCCTGATGACCACAGGTGCCTTTGGAGACATCTGGTAAGATTAAGGCTCCTAGAAGATGCAGGTGTCCACAGTGGTCCATGTACACAGCCTAGAGGCAGGGCCACATTCTACCCACCACACGTTCCCAGCAGACATAACCATCCTGCACCATATTGTTCTGTCTGCCCTCTTGCCTTTGAGAGGCTGTCCATTCTTCTCCCTGCAGTCAGGAGGATCCTTTCAGGAGGCAAATCCAATCTTGCCCCCATCCCTTCTCCTCTCACCTTGGCCACCTCTGGCCAGCTGCTTTCCCTACCCAGTGCTAGGTTTTTGTCCTCTCCCCACTGCCTGGTTAGGGCCTTTTTTTCCTCCTTTTTCAGATCTCAGCTCCAGCAGTGGTCTTCAGGGAGCCTGTCCTGCCTTTTTACTTTCAAAATAGGAGGTATGCAAGAAATAACACCTGGCATGTGCTTCCTTCCCACTCTGGCGACAGTCATCATTTCAAGTGGATTCAGGTGGAAACTGGTGTGTATCTCTCTGCCACTGTGCCCACACACCCATGAGAACAAGATTGTATCTGTTTCTTTGGTCTTTCTCTCATCAAAGCATCCAGAACTCTGTTAATGGGGGTTAAACAAATGAGCACATTGTTTGAACGTGGCTCTTTGGATGCACCTTGACCAGCCTGGAAGGATAACACACAGCAAACACCCCTGCTGGGTGGCAGCTATTATGCTGGTGCTGGTGCGTTGGGTGCCCTCCGCCCTCTCTCCCTTTCTGTCTTGAGTCCTACTATCCTTTGTGTCTTTAAAGCTCCAGCTAAAACTTCCAGCTTCTGATTAGGAGCCCGGGTTCATTTGGGAGCCTTATTCACATCCCAGTTCTGTCACTTCCTGGCTGTGTGATCTTGGGCAAGTTGTTCACCTTCTCTGTGCCTCAATCTCCACCTCTGTAAAGAGGAGATAATAAAATTTCCTACTTCATGGAGTTCTTTGGAGAATTATGTACTAATAAGTTAATATATGTAAAACACTTAGAAATACTCGGCACAGAGTTAGCACTGGACAACTGCTCGGAGAAGCACTTCCCAGTTTTTATTTAGCTTTTATTTTATCAGGCATATCCCATACCTTTCTTCCTCAGAGTATTCTCCTCAAAGAAATCTTGACTGCACATGAGATTTGATTTTGGGCCCACTTAATAAATGTATGTTTTCTTATTTGTTAGAAGTGGAGGTTTGAGTGGAGGTGATCCATGGTTCTCTGCAGCCCTGAAATTCTAGAATCTCACATCCTCCTCCACTGGAGAGTGCTCTCATTACTGAATCCCTCAATGTTACACAGATGTTAAATACAAATGGGAAAGAGAGGTGGTGGCCCAGCCTGCCTTACTACACAATCCATAGAGACAGGAGACCCTGAAGTGCCGAGTAATTGAGAATTGGGTCTTAAGGAATCTGGAAAGGAGGAGATTGTTGTGGGATATTCCTGTGAACTCTGTGTTAGGGCACAGGTGTGAAGACAGGCCTAGGCTCACCTTGGTCAGGAGGCTGCTCTGCACACAGGTGCTCTCTCCACCATGTACTGGCGAGCATCTGTGAGGACCTCTTTGAACTTCCTCCTGAGTGGACGAGCTGCCCCTTCCCCTCCTCATCTAATATTGGAGGTTCAGTCTCAGTCTCTTCAAGGCCCCTTTTCTCAAATATCCAAAGGGGAAGTTTGGATCCTGAAAGTATAGCTGGGCTCACCTTCCTATTTCAGGCCCAATATTTTGTGATTTTTGTTTTGATGAGGAACAAACAAAAATGGTCCTTGAGATTTCCTCTTCCAAATCACTGAGATAGAGTAGACAAAAAAGGATACTCATCATGTTTATATTAGACTTGGAGTATGCATTTATTATTGTTATTATTTATTTAGAGACAGGGTCTTGTTCTGTCAACCCAGGCTGGAGTACGATGGCATGATCACAGCTCACTGCAGCCTCAAACTCCCGGGCTCAGGTGATCCTCCCACCTCAGCCCCACAAGTAGCTGGGACTACAGGGAAACACCACCATGCCCAGCTTTTTTTTTTTTTAAAGAGGTCTCCCTAAGTCACCTGGGCTGGTCTTGAACTCCTAGCCTCTACTGGTCCTCCCACCTCGGCCTCCCAAAGAGCTGGGATCACATCCTCTTCATCAAAGAAGTTAATGATGCTGTCAGTGTGGGGTCTGCCTGGCACAGCCAGTCTCTGCCCATGGCAAATGAAGCACACCTGCCTTCCCTCACTGTCATGGAGCACTCTCATTCCTCTCCTGGCCATGAGTGGTTGATGACAAACAGATCCTGTGATTCCGCAAGAGTGCCTCATCTATCCATGTGCTCAGAATGTTGGTGAGAGGTGTGATTCTCCTACGCCGTCACCCAGTTTTCAAGAAGACATATGTCCACTGATTGTCCTTCAGGATGTCAAGATAAGGAGTAAATGAGAATGTCTTTGAAAGTATTTTCATTACTCAATACTTTAAAAGGAAAAAAAAATCTTTTGTCTAGGGAAGCTCATGTTTAGAATAAAGTAAACATTTCCCAAAGTTTCCAACTGATAAGAACTGCCTTTGGGAGTTTGTGAAAGACGTGGATTTTCAGATCTCTTCTGTGGAGATTCCATTGCTCTATGCAAAACTCAGAAATCTGACTTTTTGTAAGCATCCCAGATAATTCTTACGTGCAGAAAAGTCTGGAAAAATACCAAAGTGGGTCAATCTACCAGGAGAGGAACAAATGCTTTTTTAAAAAAAAATTAGTAAACTTTATATTTTAGAGAAGTTTCAAGAGTATAAAGTACAGAGAATTCCCATAGACCCCTGCCCTCTGTCCCACAGCTTCCCCCATGATCCGTTTCCCACACTGGAGTGCACATGTGTTACAGCCGATGCACATAATCATCACCCAAAGTCCACAGCTTACATTAGGGCTTGTTTTCAGTGTACATTCTATGGATGTTGGCAAATGTGTAATGACATGTATCCATCATTACAGCATCACCAGAGTCGCTTCACTGCCCCCCAAGTCCCCAGCACTCCACCCGTTCATCCTTCCCTCCCTGCATGCCTTGGCAACCACTTGCCTTTGTGCTGTGGTCATAGTCTTGCCTTTGCAAGAATGGCATATAATTGCACTGATGCAGTATGTAGCCTTTTCTGCTGGGCTTCTTTTAATTACTAATATGCATTTAAATCTGCTTCATGTCTTTTCAAGGCTGGATGACTCATTTGTTTTTCGAGTTTTACTGAATAATATTTAATTGTCTGGAAGTACCACAGTTTATCCATTCACCTACTAAAGAACATTTTAGTAACTTACAAATTTTGGCAAACATAAGTAAAGCTTCTATAAACATCTGTGTGCAGGTTTTGTGTGGACATAAGTTTCTAACTACTTGAATAAACACCAAGAAGCAAGATTGCTGAATCATAGGGTGAAAGTGTGTCTAACTTTGTCAGACATTGCCAGGGAGTCCTCCTAGGTGGCTGTGCCATCTGCATTCCCACCAGCAATGAATGAGAGACCCTGTTGCTCTGTGTCTTCACCAGCATTTGGAGTTGTCAGTGTTTTGGATTTATTTTGGCCGCTCTAATAGTGTGCAGTGGTATCTCATTTTTGTTTTAATTTGCATTTTCCTAACGACAAATGATGCTGAGCATCTTTTCATATGTTTACTTGCTATGTGCTCGTCTTCTTTGGTGAACTGTATGTTCAGGTCTTTTACCCATTTTTTTTAATTGGACTGTTAATCTTATCATGGAGTTGTGAGAATTTTTGGTACATTTTGAATAACAGTCCTTTAGCAGATGTGTCTTTTGCAAATATTTTATCCTAGTCTGGGGCTAGTTTTCTCATTCTCTTGAAATTATCTTTTCCAGAGCAGAAGTTAATTTTAATGCCATCCAGCTTATCAACTTTTCTTTTATAAATTGTGCCTTTATGTTATATCTAAAAAGTCTTTGCCATAATCAGGGTATCTAGATTTTCTACTATGTTATCTTCTAGGGGTTTTATGATTTTGTGTTTTACATTTAGGGCTATGATGCATTTTGAGTTAATTTTTGCAGAGGGTGTAAGGTCTGTGTGTTGACTCACTTTTTTGCATGTATATGCCCAGTCATTCAAGGACCATTTGTTGACTTTTCTCCATCGTATTGCCTTTGCCCCTTTGTCAAAGTCCATTGACTATATTTATGTGGGTCTATTTCTGGGCTGTGTATTCTGTTTCATTGATCTATTTGTCTATTCATACAGTATCTTGATTACCAAATGATCAATTAGCAAGTGATTAATTAGCAAAATTATGTGCAGAAACAAGGGCAGAACACCCATTAATAACTTATAGTGATTTTTCAATTATTTGCGGTTTGGAGGTTTGGAATAGGTATTATACATGTTTAATGTGGCCACAGTGGTTGGAAGCTAAGATAAATTAATATAAATTACAGAAAGGATAACAACTACCTGGCCCTTTAGCCCCCCTCCTTCACTCCAGTTTCACTGCTAATCATTGGGTTGGAATAAGGAAATTCACCATGACATTACATGGTAGCGTCTGTGCCATAGCTGAATCGGGTTCTGTTGCTGCTCTGTCTCTTCAAACTGTGTTTTTGGTCTTGTAATAGACGTTTCAATTTATTGTTGAAAGCCAGACATAATGTAGTGGATAATAGAGACTGAGGCAAGTAGGCCTTTAGTGTAAAATTTTATATTGACCTAGCTAGGGGTTAGACTGTGTTTACAGTTACTACAGCTCTAAGGGTTTGAGGATAAAATTTCTTGGGTGCTTTTGTCTCTATCACCTCTGTTGCCTTGGGTTTCCCTAGAGACTTCTTAAATAAGGTCTGAGTCACATGGGTCTTTCGGTTGTATTTCACCATTATCATACAGGAGCCCTGTTTTTTTGTTTTTTGTTTTTTGTTTTTATTTTGAGACGGAGTCTCGCTCTGTCACCCAGGCTGGCCTCCCGGGGTGGGGGTTCACGCCATTCTCCTGCCTCAGCCTCTCCGAGTAAGTGGGACTACAGGCGCCCGCCACCACGCCCGGCCAATTTTCTATATTTTTAGTAGAGACGGGGTTTCACCGTGGTCTCGATCTCCTGACCTCATGATCCACCTGCCTCGGCCTCCAGAGTGCTGGGATTACAAGCGTGAGCCACTGCGCCCAGCCAGGAGCCCTGTTAATGCCGTGGCATGGTGTGGTGTGGTGCTGCGAATCACCTGACACTCCTATGATTACGCCTGTCTTTTGGCGACCCTGTGCAACTAGCTGTGACCTTCACAAGTGCTTCTCAGTCCTTCCCTCCTTAGATGAGACAGGAAGGATAGAGTGGCCCAGAATTTAAATCTTTTCCTCCTCCTGGGTAACTTAGGCTTTGATAAAACCCCAGTAGGTAAAACTGTTTTTCTTGGGGACAGGCTTGTCAAGAACAGAAGGCTCAGGGCATATTTCAAAGTGGCTCCTTTTCCACCCTTCCTGCTGCAAGCACATGGGAATTTTTCTCCCATTGCCACTGTGAAAACCTGGTAGAGCCCCTGGGGGCAATACTTGCTAAAGTGTGGGGGACTCCTAAGATGGGGCCCCTCATAGAGTTTAACTCTCAGGCTTGTCTGCACGGACCAGATTTGTCAATTACAGTTCAAGTTTTCCCACCCCAGTACCAGTTCTTGTAAAGTTTTCTGCCCCTGGGCTTCCACTCTGTTAAATTGTGATTCTCCATATCTACTTTTCAATTTGCGGGGGCAGCAGTTTGCCCTGTGACCTCAGTTGTCTGATGGATCTGAGAAGGCTGTTGATGTTCAGTTTGTTCAGTGTTTTTCTTTCATGGTTGGGAGTGATGGCTCCCAGGCTTCTTATATGCTGGACCAGACTGTGACTGTTTCTCAGGATTCCCTAGTAATGACCCTGGTAATTGTAAGGAGTACTAGTCAGGTGTATTGTAGGTTTCTCATCTAATAGAATTTGGCTGATTTTTACATGCTTAGATAGGGATCATGGGTTTTGAAGAGGAAGACCTCAGAAGTGTCCTTCCCATCATATCACACACTCAACATGATTTGTGACTGCTGATATTGAACCTGATTACCTGGCTGAGGTCAGGTTAGTCAGGTTTCTCTACTTTAAAGCTATTCTTTTTCTCCTTTCTATGTTGTTCTCCTTGAAAGGAAATCACCATACACAGCTCACAGTTAAGGAGTAGAGGTTTATGCTCCCTCCCCTTAGGGTAGATTAACTACATAATTTATTTGGAATTCTTCTGCATGGGAGATTTGCCTCCTCATACCCAATTAATAATTTATTCAATCATCTATTTATATAAATATGAATTTATATATTTATTTATTTATTTTATACATTGAGTAATAACCCAAGACAACTTAATTTTGGTGTGGAAGTTGTCCCAGCTTTAGCCACTGGAATCTCCTTTGCTTGGTGTTTGTGTCCCTTTGAGATATCACATCATTGCATGTGGTTTTGTTGTAGCTGTTTTGTCTAGTTTTTGAGCACATATTTACTTTCTGGTACTACAAGGTGTTTTAGGCTCACTTTGAATATTTTCTGCCCCAGTTTTAGAATCAGCCATTTCTCCAAGGACCCATGGTTCCTTTTGTTGGATAATGGCATACAAAACCAAGATCTGGGTACTAGGTATGCTCATTGCTAGCAAAGTGTGATTTTTAGGCTCTCCCAGCTGAGAGAGTAAGGAGATAGATGTGTGTATACTAACCCAATAATATATTTTCATATGTAACCATCTGTACCTATATTAAGTTAAACATGGATACTTATGTCAATCTAGCATCCTGTTGCCACTAGGTTTTAAAAATCATAAAACATTTTAAAAGAAATATAAATTTTGAATGCAAAAAAAGCATTTTCTTATTTATTGTGATTTACATTTATGATAAAAATGCATCCAAATTTTGAGCATTTTGAATACAATTTTATTTAACATGTTTTTTTCATACCACCTACAATATATACATTTAATATCTTCATCATCTAAACAACGTTTTTGCTAGAATATGAATTATATGATGATATTAAAAATAGCCAATTCATGATTTTGCTGAAATGAACACAAGAACAATAAATTTTATGGACTAAATATATAATAATGTATGAATCACACATGTGTTTTAATTTTCTTACCCATATATAAACAAAATATTCTACTATAAACAAAAACAATCCATAAACAGAATACTCAGAATCCGAATTTAATTCAGTCATTTTTGAAATATTGCCACCTTTTAGTTGTATAAAACCCATAGCCTGTGCACAGTGGCTCACACATGTAACCCCAGCACTTTGGAAGGCCAAGGTGGGAAGACTGCTTGAGCCTAGGCGTTCCAGAATAGCCTGAGCTGCATAGGAAGACCTTGTCTCCACAAAATGTAAAAACATTAGGAAGGCATAGTGACACACACCTGTGTTCCCAGCCACTTGGGAGGTTGAGGCAGGAGGACTGCTTGAGCCCAGAAAGTCAAGGCTGCAGTGAGCCATGACTGCATCACTGCACTCCAGCCTGGGCAACAGAGAGAAACCCTGTCTCACAAAAGCAAAAAACAACAACAACAACACACACACACACACACACACACACACCCAAAGCCTTGTTAATATTTTCCTGATTTGTTGTTATGAAGACATTTCTGAAGTAGTAAGAGGTTAGAATGTAGTATATTTAGCAGTTTGAGATTTTGATGTATAATCTCTAAATTCTGGTCTGTGGTATGAGGGTCTCCATTTATGTTCTTGCTTGGAGCCCTGCAGGTGTCAGGGGCAGGCTTGCTTCGTCCAGCTGGGAGGACATACACTCTGTGGCCTTGCAGGAGCCTATCTGTGTTGAATGACATCAAACAGTTTTCCTTTTATTTGGCCAACAGCACAGATCCTCCTCCCTCTCCTTTCCCTGATGACCCTGGTGATGACTCTGTCCCTACTGACCTCCAGCTCCTCCCATCTCTGGAGAATAAACCCCAGAGAGGGGCCTGCCAACTCACAGGGAGAAAGAATTTGGTAAGAAAGTCATGAATACGGCCGGGCGTGGTGGCTTATGCCTGTAATCCCAGCACTTTGGGAGACTGAGGTGGGTGGATCATGAGGTCAGGAGTTTGAGACCAGCCTGGCCAACACAGTGAAACCCCGTCTCTACTAAAAATACAAAACTAAGCCGGGTGTGGTGGCATGCACCTGTAGTCCCGGCTACTCAAGAGCCTGAGACAGGAGAATCACTCAATCCCAGGTGGCACAGGTTGCAGTGAGCCGAGACCGCAGCATTGCACTCCAGCCTGGGCGACAGCGAGACTCCATCAAAAAAAAAAAAAAAGTTGTGAATACTATGACTCTGATACATTCCTTTACCCCTAGTGACCCCCTGAGACATTTCTTCCAGCTCTGTCTTAATAAAGCAGCCTCAAATTTTATAAAAACCCTAGATACTTCTCATTCTGGGACCTGGAAGCCACTCCTACGTAGTATTAGAGACCTTGCCCCTACCATATTCATTCTTCACCTAGCAGCAAGAACGCTTTTTGAAAAACAAGAGTCCTACTGTTTTCCCATTTGAAACCCTCCAAGGCTTCCCAGTGTGCTGGGAGAGAGCCCCACCCAACTTTCCTAACATCCTACTGAAAAGTTTGTTACAACTAAAGAAACACTTTGTGTAGCTGCAATCCATCCTTTCTTGTCTTTTGTCTCTGTGTCCAGGTTAAACCAAACAGTGTTACAAGAGGCACCTAGTTATTGCTGCCTCTGTAAGCATGGAGACCCAAGAGTTAAGGGCAGACTGCATCGTGGAGTGGAGGCTACAAAGCGGCTGATGGCCCCTTCACACCTGGGATGAAGAAAGCAGGGCTGGGATCCTGCTCTTCTTTCATAACAAATATCTTAATATCTGGAACGTTATCTTGATGTCCCTGCCACAGAAACCTGGGTGTTTGCATGTTGAAAATATGTTCTTGTTGTCATTAAGTAGAAAAACCTGCACCCTAATATGTGCCTTAAAAAAATATCAAAACCAGCAATTCTAAGGCCAAGGCAGCATTTTCACAGCTGTCTTCCAAATTCCATGGGTCTATGTTCACTAGCTCCAAAATGCAGGCTTGTTTAGTTACCTAGAGATGCTCATGGTCAGCCGTGAGTTCATTCCAGCAGGAAGTGACATGGTGTCCTTCAAAATTAGACTGTCAGTAGAAGCATCATTGAGATCTTCCTGTGGTGTCCGGCACATGAAAATAACTACTTAAAATTTCCTAGGCCATAATCATTATATTCATGTTCTATGGAGTCTTCACTGATGGTTCTGTTCAGTAGTTAGAATAGGCAAAGTACAACTTTCGTGAAAAAGTTCTGTGATGTCCCACCTTCTTTCTGAGAAGGATATATAGGCTCCTACGCATGAACTTCAGCTTCTCTATCCCATCTCCTGCGTATGAATCAGGCCCCAATTTTCAGTGCAAGCCCCAGCTTTTCCAAGGCAGTCAGCCTCCAATTATTGATTGATGGTACACATACAAAGCCTGATTGAAAAGACATTTTTGGGAGTGATATAGGAGTTCAGAGGAAATCACTTAGGCAGATAGTGAGGGTATGGGAGTCCTCAGTAAGGCTTTTACTTACTCAAGCAGCCTCAAATCATTTTCTAACAAAGAGCAGCCTGTAAAGTCGAGTTGCAGACATGGACAAGCAAACTGCGAACTTGAATGGGTGAAAGCCCCCAGAAACTAGAGACTAGACATATTCAAGATGGTGTCTCCATCTTCCCTTCTCTGTCAGCCACGTGTTCAAGAAGGAGCAGACAAGATGGAGCAGGCCTAGGGGAGCGTTCATTTGCACAAGGGTGGGGTAACCAGCCTTCACATCCGCCCTGCCCCATGTAAATGTCACACCTGATCGAACCATTCTGTGAGCCCTACATAAATCAGACACTGCCTCCTCAAGCTGGACTATAAAATCTGGTGCATCCCTGCCAGCCAGACTTTTCTGCTTGGAAGACCCTTCCCTCTATAGAGAGAGCTGTTTTTCTCTCTCTCTTTTATTTATTTATTTATTTATTTATTTTGAGACAGAGTCTCCCTCTTTCACCCAGGCCGGAGTGCAGTGGCGCTATCTCTGCTCACTGCATGCTCCTTCTCCCAGGTTCACGCCATTCTCCTGCCTCAGCCTCCCGAGTAGCTGGGACTACAGGCGCCCGCCACCACGCCCAGCTAATTTTTTGTATTTTTAGTAGAGACGGGATTTCACTGTGTTAGCCAGGATGGTCTCGATCTCCTGACCTCATGATCCACCCACCTTGGCCTCCCAAAGTGCTGGGATTACAGGCGTGAGCCACCACGCCCAGCCTTTTCTTTCTCTTTTCTTCTGCCTATTAAACCTCCACTCCTAAACTCCTCGTGAGTGTCCTTGTCCTAAATTTTCCTGGAGTGAGAGGACTGAGAGAACAAACCCCGGGTATTTACCCCAGACAACGTAGCCGCTTCAGAAAGGCTCTTTAAAAACTACTCAGTTAATCTATTTCTTCAGATAGTCTAAGCCCTGATTTGAATCAGTTGGGGCCCCTGATGAATTTCCTTCACTAAGCCATGCTTCCCTGCCTCCTCTGTCCTTGGTTTTACTCAAGGAGAACCCATGTAACAGGACCAAGTTTGTTTCACGATGCACAGCAAGGCAATACGCTAAGTCACCCAGTTGCAGCTGAGAAAGAGGTTTCATGGTAAAGCAACCAAATGAGGAGACAGAAGGAAACCTCAACTCCATCTCCCCAAGGAGTTTGGAAGTAGGGATTTTAAGGGGTTTGGATGAATAGTGGGCCGAGGTGTGGGGATCCTTGACTGGTCAAAGAGCATAGGGTGAAGTCATGAGACAAGGAGATGAAGAAACCTCATTCTCATCCTAATTAGGCTCCTCTGCAGGGGTCTTCATGCTGATAGGGCTCCTCTGGGGGGGTCTTCATGCTGCTTGGTATCAGCCATTCCACTGGAATTCAGGATCTGAAAAACATATTAAGCAATTGTTAAACAGAAACATTATTATTCTAGCATCAGAAATCCTATCTATAGGAACAACACGGATGCAAGTGGTCAGTATGTAGTGCTGCATGACTTTCGGTAGCAAGCAGCTACAAGGAAATGAGTGTACTTTGGATTCCTTTTAAAGGACAGAACAGTCAAAAGACTGATCTTAGTGAATGAGGAGTGGGAAGTGTGGAGAGGGGCACAGCAGATTAATGCTTAATTCTATTTCTGTCTAGAACTTGGCATGTAATTCTTGTTAACTCGGTGAGAGTGGTTTCACCCAGACAGACATGGGTCTATTCCAGCATTTGATGTGGAAATGCTGTGGAGGGCAGATGACATGCAGGTGGCTGCTGCTTTCCCTGTGAAGCGTACAGGGATCATAGGCATTCTTGGTGGACTCAGTAGGAGGGAACCCTCCCCTTGAAGGGCCAGCCCCTTTATCTCTAACAGAAGCTGTGCCCCACCTCTGCCTGGCTGCCAGGAAAGCTCAAATGGACACTTGCCCAAACTCTGCCTCCTCTGTAAACCATTACTTTGGCACTTGTCTAATTGGTTGGTGGGTTTTTTTTTTGAATATTATTTTATTTAAAAATTATTGCACATTTTCTGGCAAGTTGTTTTTCAAAACCTTGTAAGTGGGTGAGGATATCAATCACTTAAACTCTCTAAGAATATTGCAAAGGGACTTCTAGGAGAGAATAGAAAAATGACTGCCAAGTTTCCTTTCAGCCCAGACGTTCCACAATGCAGTAACTTGATTACCTTGGGCTGAAACGCCCTCCCTTTCCCACTGGCTCTGCTGAAAATATTTGTGCCTTCAAGGTAGGCCTTGACAACTAATGGCCGCTCAAGTTTTTCTTCATAATTTATGAGTGATAATAAATGTGCCTGCTGCCTCACTATTGGTGTTCTTTCAAATGGCAAGCGTAGACATGAAAACCTGATGACTCATGAAAATGAAATGTCCCAGCGTGGCAGGTGAATTTCCACACTGACGTAGCTCCATGCTGTTGGTTAAAAAGACAAAGACCCATGAGATTCCTCAGGAGGGGCAATGGGATGCAGCCAGCACATGCCTCTGAGAAGCCGGTGATAGAGCTGCCTTTCCAGCCCATTTCCCCCACATTTCCTTCTGCTGTGCCCCTCTCCACGCTTCCCACTCCTCAATCACTAAGATCAGTCTTTTGACTGTGCTGTCCTTTAAAAGGAATCCAAAGTGCAGATGGAAAAGGCGGCACCTGGTGAGAAGTGGCAAGAGGATTTATAGAATCTGTACCTAAAAGATGCCTCTGTCCAGAAAGGGGGCGGCCACTCTCAGGAATCATCCTCAAACTGAATGTAGGCCATCAAGGACCTCAGGGAGCACAAGTTAATTGAAATGAAATCAATCCCGCCAGGGCTTTAATGAAGATGTTGAGAAGCCTGCTGGCAGCTGGGACCCGGCAGGCCAGTGTGAAGCTCTGACGGACAGTCCCTGGATTAAAAAGGGTCAGGAGCTACAGACTGAGGGAGTCCCTGTGCTAAATGCACCTGCCACTGAGCACTTCCATTCTCAGCCTCTACCTGTCGGACACTCACTGCCGGGGCAGCAAACAATAGACATGGAGATTGGGGGCCTGTGGCTGCTTCTGTTGCTCCAGTTGAGCATTTTACAGTGGAGTGAGGGTTTGATCTTATGTCCTAAGGGGTGATCCTTCTGCTGAAACTGCTAAGGAAACGTAGTCCTTTTCTTTTAACACAGGACTGTGGAGTTTTCTGACAAAAGAATAATTCCACTCTTGCTCCTTAAAATCCATTGTCAGGAGCAGACAAGGAGCAGAACATCCACACTCTCTGTTCTGAACACTCTCTGTTCTGAACACTGCAGACCTCCAGCTGCCCTTCCAGGTCGTCCTTTAGCAGACGCTCTTGGAGAAATGCAGATCTAATCTCATCTGTCTATGTTAAGCCCTTTAGGACTCTCAGAACAGGGTTCAAGTTCCTTAGCGGGGCCAACCAGGCATTATCTGTTTCTCCCTCCAGCGCATCTAACAACACACTCCTCTTTTCCCTTTGCCTCCCAGAGTCGTGCCTCTCGCCTCTCCTGGGACATCCAAACACAAAGCCTCTCTCCACCTCCCCCTCTCCCAGGACGTGTTGAAATCCTCCTCCAGGCCCAGATCTTAAATGCCGCTGTTCCCGCTCTTCTGCCACTTGCTGTCTTTGTGCTGAGGTTTCCCATCTTACTCAGTGCCCGGAAGAGCATCGGAAGTGGTTGATAAGTGGCTGTTGAATATTGGCTGTTGTATGGATGCAGCTATTACTCGCTGTTCTACATCCTGGAATGTGAAATTAGCAGCCAGCTGAATTAAAACCCACTGACTATGTGTGTATGGATACAAGAACCTGAGGTTGAAGAATGATGAAAATAGGAAAAGTGATGACCTACAACTAGTAGAAATCAGCCGTTTTAGGAGAAAATTGTCTTGCCTTGAGACAGTGAGGAAAGTGAGGAGGCTTTTTCAATAATTTATGTAAGGAATGATAAGGGCTTGAACATAAACTAAAGCAGAGGGATGGAAATATGGATTTGAGAGTTGCACAAGAGGCCAGTGAATGGGTTAGGTCCACATGCCATCAATCAGTGGTTGACTGGGTGACACGTCCCAAGTCATTCAAACCCACTGAGTTTTGGTTGTCTACCTGTAAAGTGAGCATGCCTCGCCCATGAGTATCTGATAAGCTAATACCAGATACACATCTAGGTATGTGCCTGCCACATTGCAAACCTTCATTAAGAAATAGGTCAAACGAAACATAAATATATATATATATATATATATATATATATATACACAACACACACTTCCAAGCATTTAATAAGATATAATGAATAAAAAGATATTTAAAAAAGAACAAAAGAATTTTCAAGATGGAGATGGCTTAGCGGGTAGGGCATAAAGAAATGAGAGGGTAGACATCAGAGCCACCTGGCTGGTACCTCCCATCAAAGGCTGACTTTTAATATTTGCTCGAGGTGAAAACACCACACGCATGAATGAGCCATAAAAAGCCAGCAGAAATAACTTTCCTTGCTTAGCAAGTGACACTTCCCACATTGGCCTTTTCTGTTCCTAATTCAGCTCCAATCCCTGGAATGAGTTTTTTCATTATTTTAGGTGATCTGGCTAGCTCCTTCTGCTTTCTTTTTTTTTTTTTTTTTTTTTTTTTGGTTGGTGGGGAGGGGGACACAGTCTTGCTCTGTCACTCAGGCATAATCTTGGCTCACTGCAACCTCCACCTCCCAGGTTTAAGTGATTCTCCTGCCTCAGCCTCCCAGTAGCTGGGATTACAGACATGCACCAAAATACCTGGCTAATTTTTGTATTTTAGTAGGATTTCACCATGTTGTCCAGGCTGGTCTCAAACTCCTGGCCTCAAGTGATCCTCCTGCCTTCAAGTGATCCTCTTGCCTTGACCTCCCAAAGTGCTGGGATTACAGGGGTGAGCCACCATGCCCGGCCTCCTTCTGCATTTTGACTTTAACTCTGTGCCCCCAGTTTTGCCTGACTCCTGGAATCTTTTAATGAAAAAAAGTGAACGCAGAATAATAGATGTTAAAATTCACATGCCAGTAGCTTCCCTGACCTAGTTTTATGTTGGTCTTCCATTCTATCATTTGTGCAGGCATCTCCTTTAGATGTATCAAAGTTTTCTCGGGCATCCCAGCCCATTTCCAAAGGATTCGAAGGCAGGCTAGCATGCAAATTTGGACATTTTGGGTAGTTGATGGTGGGGGTGGGTGTGGAGGAGAATAACTAAAACAACAAATACCAGGCTAATGGATCAGAAGGTCTGGGGAATATGACTGAACACTTTTGTGTTTATTCCTTGTACATTGTGGTACAGAAGGTAGACATAGCCCTGGGAAATTCACAGAAGGTGGTAGAAATTTTATGGAGAAAGAAGAAGGAAAATGGACACTGCATACACAGGAACCAGCAGACTGTTCCTCTGAATTCCTTGTTGGCAGCTCATGCTATGATTTCGGTAAACACCCTCCTCCCACGGGGATGCATGTGTGAAAGCTGAAGATACTAGGATGAATCACTTTTGCCAGACCCAGACAAAATAGGGCCAGGAAGGCCAGAAGGAGAGGAGGCTCATGCTTACCTGTTCGAGATAAGACAAGGACTTTCAAAAGACCCTTTCTCATCCTTCGTTTATCATCTGCTTTGATAAGATTTATTACTAGATATTTTTAATTTTTTTTTTTACTCTCAAGTGACATTGACAGCATTAGACATCCCTTAGGACTGCAGTGATTTAGAAAAGATGTTTTCAGAAGAACACTTTCCCAGTAACAGCATTTCTACCAATGAAATGACAGCAACTCTGCTTTGAACTTCTGGAACCAGTGAACTCTGTTTGCAAGCAGCTTACATAGGTCTCTTTTTGCTAATGAAATCTCTCCTTACTCTTCCCTCACTGCATGTGCTGGTGCCTTGCCATTCCATGCACTCCAGATCATAATCCTTATTTCTATTTCTGAGCAAACCCCACATAATTAGAGAAAATTTTCTCTAGTGCCATTTTTCTTAGGTTAACAAATGGATGGATGGATAGGTGGAGAGATCAATAGCTTCGCCATGTATATAAGGTGTCATACCTGACACTGGCTTTCTCGTATCATTACATTAGTTGAGCCCTTATCTGTGGTTTCACTTTCCATGGTTTTGGTTAGCTGTGGTCAACTGTGGTCTGAAAACACTGTATTAAAAAATTCAGAAATCATTCTTAAGTTTTAAATCATGCACTGTTTTGAGTAGTGTGATAAAATTTGGCATAATCATCCCTTTGTCTATAATATTCACACTGTAGATTCTATCCACTTGTTAGTCACTTAGTAGATGTCTTGGTTAGCAGATCGACTGTTGCAGTATCATAGTGCTCATGTTAAAATAACCCTTATTTTACATAATAATGGCTCAAAAGTGCAAGAGCACTGTGCCTAAATTACACATTAAATAACATTGTACATAAGGTTCAGTACTATCCAGTTTCAGGTATCCACTGAGGGACTTCGAATACATCTCCCAAGAATAAGAGGGGACTACTGTAAATTCCTTTGAGGTTCATCCAAATGTTGCCTCTATTAACTCTCTACTCACTGTATTGCTGAATAGTTTTCCGTAGTATGGTTTACTGACTTTTTAAAATCATGCATTTGTTAATTAAGGCAGCATTTAAGCAAAGTTCTGTACAGTTGCTACTCTGCTTGTTATGAGCTAAAACTATGAAAGTGATAATTACTTTCATAAAAACTTTCTGAAAGCTAAAAATTGTGAAAGTGATCAGTCAGAATTGTGAGTGATGGTTTATTAATAGTTGACACTTTTTTCTTGACAGGTAACTGGAGACTGGCACAGAGGAGGCACCCAGTGGCACCTGTTAAATAAATGAGTTGTCTGTGAGTTTCAGAGCTTTGCATTACATATGTGCCAGGCTTAGGGCCTCTTCCAGCATTTGAGGATGAGTCAATAAGGGCAGCTGGGTGTGTAGTCACAGTGACTGACAGGAGTAGTCTCTGCTTAATTTCCACATGTTAGGGGCACGAAAAGGCCTAATCGGTCTATCAGATAAAGCAGGAAACCCAGGCCAGAACCAAATACCCAAGAAGCAGTAAGGGGGAAGGGTTGATTGTGTGAAATTGGGGGACACAGGTCACGATTTGATTTGGAAAGTGGATTGGCAAGTGTTAACAGGGTTGCCATGGATGGCTGTGCTTGTTATGCACCACACAACTCCAAAGGATGCCATTATGGAGCCCCCTAGTGTGCAGTACATGCACTGTACAGTGACATAAACTGCTTTGAGTAAGAAAGAGGCCTGGAGTCAAATGACCATCAAAATGGACTTGATATGACTGCAAAGTTCTTATCATTCAAAAGGAAGACAAGGCCCAGAAAGCAGGTAGGGGAAGTTGTTCAACACCAAGTAGGGCAAATTTAGGCAAGATCAGCCTTCTATGGCTCCAGCCATATTGGCCAAGAATAATCAGTGCCATTGGGTGCCTCCTCTGTGCCAGTCTCCAGTTACCTGTCAGGAAAAAAGTGTCAACTATTAATAAACAATCACTCAAACAATTCTGACTGATCGCTTTCACAATCCAGTTTCAGGTATCCACTGAGGGACTTTGAATACATCTCCCAAGAAGAAGAGGAGACTACTGTAATTTCTTTGAGGTTCACCAAATGTTGCCTGTATTAACTCTCTACTCATTGTATTGCTGAATAGTTTTCCATAGTATGGCTTACTGACTTTTTAAAATCATGCATTTGTTAATTAAGGCAGCATATCCTATAAGACTATGATATCCCATTGCGTGTCTTTCTCTTGGGTGCCTCAGCTCAGAGACTTGGAGTTTAGGAGTCTCCTGAACCAGATCCAGGTTAAGAAGTGAGACTTAATTCTAAGTCAAATCTGGGAGCCTGGGCCAAGTGGGAAAGACTAAGGCTTATACATTTAAATCCTGCTTGGGCCAACAAATGGGGCTGGCTTACAGGGAGCTGAGAAAGGCAGAAAACGGTTATACAGTGGAAGTTGAAAGAAAAGCAGCTCTGCTGGTCCAGTCTCTCGGGGGTCATGTAAAGGACCTGGAGAATATGGCATTATCACCTTACTAAATATCTTTGTATTATTAAAACATCATTTATCACAAAAAAAAATTTCAAAGGTAAAGCAGGGTTAGGGACTAAAGTCCCAAGACAACAAAGATGCTATCTCCCGCAGGAATTTCAATGATCAGGTGCTTTATAGCTGTAAGTGTGTTTTGTTTATTGTAAAATAAAATTCTGAAACTAATTTATCAATGCTAAAACAAATAAACAAACTCAAAAGCTTCCTTCTTTGTCCTTAAATTCATGTGCTCAGTAGCTCTTTGGAGTGTTCTGTCATCTTTGTTGGTGGTGGTGAGATGTGCTGCAAGTGAACTTGGAAGGTTAAAAACAAAAATGACAATAAAATCTCAAAGGCAAACAAAAGAACGCAGGTCTCCTTTTTTCCTACTTTCAGCTTTAGTTCCTGGTTCTAATCAAGTTAGAGCCAATCCCAGTCAAGTCTTAGCAAATCCTCTTATCTAATTCATGAATCTCATTATACCTAATTCATGTTGTAACAACTCCTGCACTGGGAAAAAAAATGTCTGAATTAACAAAAATAGAAGGACCATCTGTGACTGTGTGAGCCCACCATCAGCACCACAGTCCCGTGTGACTGGTTTTTGTAGGACGTGTCTTTATCTGTGTGTGCAGAAATCATAAGCCATATTATACCAACAAAAGAAAGCAAACCACTGATGTGACTGTCGTTAGGTGAAAATGTTGCTCAATGCAAGGCTACCCTTGGACTCCTACTGGGGCACACATCTCAGACTAAGGGTATTTTGGCGGTAGCCATGCCAGGCCAGCAGAGGGGAGCTCCTCAACTTCCCCTTCCAGTCACCGAGTCCTCAGCAGTCTTGCTCTACACATCCCCTTCGTGGTCCCCTTCTTCCATTCCCACCGCCATCTCAGTTCAGGCCTTTATCAGTGATCACCTGGACTTCAGCAACGGCCTCCTCCCCAGCCCATCCTGCCCATGGCCACACAGGCTGCGTTCAAAGTGAGCTTCCTAATAGGCATTCTGGACTATGCTGCTTGTCAGATTCGTCTTTCAGTGGCTTTAGCTGCCTTCGATATGTGCTTTAAACTTGTTATCTGAGCAAATAAAAGTACTTCAACCTCATGACTCTCCTCATCCCCACTAGCACCCAAAAACTCCTATGACCCTGAAATAAGAGCCATCCTAAATGCCTCTCTCTCTCTCCTCTCTCCCCAACTTCTTTCTTGTGATAACCTTTTCACCTAACATTACATTACCAAAAATGTTATTTCAGTATGACTAATGAATGACCAAATTCATTCATGAATTCCTCAGGAAAAAACCTTTCCCTGGCCTCCTTGAAGTCTGCCCTCTGTGCCTTTTCTATGCATTTTCATGATGACTGTTATTATATAAATATCCTTCTGTCACATCAATTCTCAGACTCTTTAATCAACTCTTTTCCAATCTAGGCTGACAGACTCTTCAGCATAGGGAGAGATGGTGTCCAAAGCTCTTTCTACAAACTTTACCACTCAATCTGGAAAATAAGTATGCTGAAATGTGTCTGTTAAAATGAATGAATGGATTCTCTGAAAGTACTTTATTATTTCAGTAGAAGTTTAGAAAGATGTTTTTTGCTCTGTTAGAATGAGATTATAGTACAGGAAGGGGGGTAAAGACAGATGGAAGCTTCAATATTAAGACATTTCTGTGCATAGAATTTTTGAGATGCATTATTCCAATTAATGATTAAAAAAAGAAATAGAATAAGAGCCAAATTCTTCTTCTGCTTTTAGCCAAATATCCAAAGTTCTCTATCTTAGATGACCTCAAGTTTACTGTGATCTGTTCTCAGCATTTGCAGAAGCTGGGAGTTTTGCTTCATTTTGTTACAGATGAGGTGGCAGGAACAGCTGAGTCCGAGTCTCCTTTTCACGGATTGCTGTCACAAAACATCCAAAATGTCCTTATCTCAATGCCTGGGAGTGTAGGGCCTGATCCCCAGCCTAAACTCCTTTCTAAGTGGGTAGAAGCCAGCATAATGAAGGAGAGCCAGATTTCCTGAAAAACTTTTATGCAGTAAAAGGTAATAAAGCCCCCCAATACTTGGGGCTGAAACTCACAATTATTTATTATTTCTCACAGTCTTCAGGGCTGACAGCCTGGGCAGTTCTTCTGTTGGTATCCCCTGGCTCCTACGTGTGCTGTAGCCACTGGTGTTGACCAGGCTGGAGGGCCCAAGTTGGCCCCATGGCCATGCTGGCAGGTGGTATGGCTGTTGGTCGGGGTACCTCCGTGTGCCCAAGTAGCCTCTCATCTTCCAGGACGCTGATCCAGGACTCTCCACAACACTGTGGTCTCAGTGTTGCAAGGGAGTGAAGGTGGGGGCTGTAACCTATATTGGGGCTCAGGAGCCTGCCCAGCTCATTGTCCCCCACTGTCCATTCATCAAAGGCAGTCACGGGAATGCCCAGGTTCAGGGTTGGGAAAGAGACTTCTTCTCTCAATAGGAGGCATGGCATTGTAAAGGCCCTGGAGCTCATGGGGAGTCCTGAACCAGACGATCTGCCACAGCACAGACCACATCAGTACAAGTAACTTGTGTTGATCTAGACTAGTGCCAGCTTGAGACTGAGACAAAATTAGAGAGATTCACAGTAACATCAACAGTTGCCATAAAGGCAACAGGCTTGGAACAAAGCAGTGGATAAAGAGAAAAGCCCTTGCCTTTGCTCTGCAGCAGGGACTGTCCTGAGACATGTATGTGTAGATGTGCTCATGGGCACTGGTGAGGGGAGACTCGATTTCATCCTGAGCCTGATCCTGAAACATGGTGGGCCCACAGTGCCCCAGGGAAAAGACTGACCGGAGACAGAACTGTGATGGAAAGTTCAGTGCTGGAATCAGTGAGGCCAGGGCAGGGCTGTGAGGCAGTGGGATGAAGAGGGGCAAAGATACCACCTGCAGCTGCCATGAAAGGGAGCATTTCTCTACATCCATGAATGGAGTCGTTGAAGGAGCCCAGGCTGCCCGTATCCTCTATGGCCACCACTTGTGGGTTCCAGCTCCTCTGAACTCTCAGTCTGTAAAACGCCATATGCAGAGAACAAGTGCATCTGTGTGTGTAAGGCATCACAGACAAAAAAGTGAAATCTTCTAGATTTTTAGAAGCACTGGGAAACCAGTGGTCCTTAGTCCAAAATCATCTGGTTCTGATGCTTTTGGAGTAAGAAGTCTCCCTGGGTATAGAGTATGCTGCTGGGGTGTGGCATGAGGACCACTGCCTTTGAATGACTGGTGATCTCACGATGCTTTAACGGGGTGGGGAGGTGCAGCTTGCAGAAAGTGGCCCTCTCAGGATGGACTGGAATAATGGGGAAAAGACTATGATATCCCATAAAATTGAATCATGGGGAAAAAACTATGATATCCCATAAAAGACTGTGGGGTTCCAGAACTGGCTCCTTATTTTCTGTGGTGACACATGGATGTGGTGTCTGGACACCTCACTGCTGGTAGAAATATATGAACCTAAGCATGGAGAGTCAGCATTGCACAGAAACAAACAGGCAGCAGGCTCATCCTGGGAAACCTGGGCCTGCACAGAGGCCGTGCTCCCAACACCAGGAATCCTGCGCTGATGAGTGGGCTATGGAGGGGTAGTTGAGCTGAGTGATGGAGTGCAGGGGCTGATAGGCCCCCCAGACTGATGCACAGGGACACAACCCTCCATGCAGGGAGCTCTTGTAGGAGCCCTGGGTGTCAACATGGAGTTTAGAGAAGCATTGGTGATGCATAGGTGAGTGGTCCTCTTGCTGCAACCCCAAAACTAGTGAAAGGAGGCAGTCCCTGGTGGACAGCCACACATTCCCCAAGCCAAGGGACAGAGCAGAGGTCCCATGGGACCACATATTTTTGACTCCTGAGCCAGGCAGTGCATTCTCACCCATTATGGTCAGGAGGAGGTAAAAACCTTTGGATGGTGAAAAGCTAAAAAGAGCTTTTACTGACAGCTGTCTCACTACAAAGAAACAGGAGATTCCTGAGTCTAGAACTATGAAGCAGACTCCTGGTGGCAGAGACCTGAACACAGTGGTAACCATAAGACTAAGTTTTGCAGAGTAGAGCTTTCATTACTAGCAGTTCTACTAATGCAGTTTCATATGCGCCAGCCATCTCCCTGGACTTGTAGAAAAGCCTTCCAGGTAATATTTACCGTTTGAAATTTCAGAAAGTGCAGTTTTTGTGACAATCCCAAAGTGATTAAATAATTGCCATGGAATGAAGAACACCAGCAGCCATGAACATCATCATACAATGAGAGCCTGTTCTAATCCTTAGCTGATATCCACAGGGCAAACCTTGATTTGGTGATTTCATCATTGAATTTGGGGAATTAGCCCGCAGGGTTGGGGATTTAAGCCACACAGTTTAGGAGACTTAAACACATAGGAGGCATATATAAAATTCTCCTATATGAAACTTAACTCATATAGGAGATCTAAAAATATACTTTATATCATAGTCTGTATGATAAAAATACATACGCAGATACCACTGACCTATCTGATTCATTTGCTAGGGGGATCTTAATTCTTTGAGTTTTAGTAATGCTCTGTTAAAAACTTGATTTAAACTGACACCATTAAAAAAGATACATGAGTCACCAATAAACACATGAAAAAATGTTCATTAGTCATTAGGAAAATATAGATTACAATCACAATGAGCTACCACTACACACACACACATAGACACACACACACAGACACACACACACGAGAATTGCTGAAATTAACAACAACAAATGATTGACAATACTAAGTGTTGGCTAAAATTTGCAAGAATTGGAATTCAGGCACTTTGAGAAAGTGTTTGGAGGTGTCTTATGAAATTAAACATAAGCTTACTATAAAAGTCACCGGCTCCACTCCCAGGTATTTACCCAAGAGAAATGAAAGTATGTGCACACACAGAATTGTACGAAAATGCTCCCAGCAAACAATGCCCACAGCCAAACACCTGGAATAAACTAAGTATCCACTTGCAAGTAAAAACGAATGACTACTGACACAAGCAGCTATATGGATGAATGCCCAAAACATGTTGAGTAAAATAATTCAAACACAAAAGTATCTAGACTGTATGATTCTGTTTATGTGAAATTCCAAGAAAGGCAAAATTAAACTATTGTGACAGAAAGCAGCTTAGTGGTTGTCTGGGCTGGGGGCATGAGTATTGATTGCAAAAAAAGCACAAGGGAATTTTGGATGTGACAGAATACTAGATGCCTTGATTATGAGGATGACTGCACAGTACATACATGTGTCAAAACCCATCAAAGTCAACCTAAAATGGATGCATTCTATTGTAGGTACATTTTACCTCAATCAAGTTAGTTTGTAAAGCTCCCCAAAATGTGTTTGATTATATTATTATTAAAGAAAACTGTGACGACATGACTTCGTATCCCTGCACTGTGGTGTCTGATCAATTAGTGAGGGCGACGCATGTGCCCTGCAGCTTCTGTCTCCACTTTTCCTAATCAGGCATTGAGCTTCCCTCTGTTTGTACTTCGTCTCGGCTTCCTGTTCCTCTTAGCCAGAGAGCCACTTTGCTAATGGGATAGGTCTTCTCTGTTAGATGCCGGCAGTGATCAAATAATTCCCCAGCGATTAAATCAAACCCAGTCTCCTTCTGCATTGAAATATTGATTATTGCCAGGTTCATTTTTGCTTAGTCCCCAGAAGATCCTGTTCCTGACAAGGAAATGCCATTAGCATTTTTTTCTCCTTTTCAACATAGAGACTTTTTCCCCCTACAGTTGATAGAAATAATGTATTTTTTTATATTAGCCACACATATAGTTGTTCTGTATTGATATATTTTGCCAAATACCAGAAACAATTTTAACAGGACAGAACATGATATTTGGGTCTCTTCATGACAGGCAATGATTTCAGAAAATACTTATTAAATGATTAGAAATACTTTCTCCAATCAATTAGTTAAGTACAAGAAATTAAACTCATTCGGCTGGGTGTGGTGGCTCACACCTGTAATCCCAGCACTTTGGGAGGCTGAGGCAGGTGGATCACCTGAGGTCAGGAGTTTGAGACCAGCCAGGCCAACATGGTAAATCCCCATCTCTACTAAAAATACAAAAATTAGCTAGGCATGTTGGTGGGCGCCTGTAGTCCCAGCTACTCAGGAAGCTGAGATAGGAGAATTGCTTGAACCTAGGAGACAGAGGTTGCAGTGAGCCGAAACTGCGCTGCACTCCTGCACTCCAGCCTGGGCGACAAGAGTGAGACTCTATGTAAAAAAAAAACAAAAACAAAAAAAACCTCACCTTTAATGCATCATCTGATGAAGTATGGGAAATGTTTTGAAGCAGAAATGAACACTTTTTTGGGCCATAATAAAATGTCATTTCAAAATATAGATTTCCCCAGGAAGAAAAATGACCTCTCAAAGAAGATTTTATATTCTTCACCATAACTAGAGATCAATGGTGCCTTCTGTGATGATGTCATTTGGGACCAGAAATAGCATCTTTTATTAAATCTTGTCTGAGATTGACCCATCCTAAACTGAACACAGCAAGGAAAGCCAAATCTCTGGAATAAAGATTGTCTCTCCCTCTAACACTGTTTCTTGCAAGATGGTCCACAATTTTTTCAAGATACAAAAGTCAGATTGATATCACAGTGGGGCATTTTTCAAAGCAGATGGTGTCCTTTTATTTTCCCCTTTTGATTCTGATGGCAAGTAGCATCGTGATGCCAATTTCCAGGTGCAAAAATTGAATTGCCCTAGCAGGTATTCCTTGTGAAAGCAACAATCAATACAAGGAGAAGGATGTCCCTGTTGCCATGGGCTTGTGTCCATCTCTTAAGGTGGCATCAGGGAAAGAGTCTGGGGCTGAAGGAGGGGAGAAGAGAGCGTCTACATCGTCTATTGAAAGGAATCCTAAGCCTCTGGTCCTGGCCTTCTCTCCTCCCACAGGGAAAAATTGGTGTGGTCCAAAGAATCAAAACATCCCAGAGTCCTGCTCCCTGGTTTTGATTCTACAAATTGGAAACATCTCAAACATTTTCTCCTCTGACATAAGAATAGTAACTTGAGCTTCTTATACTTTTCTCCCTATGGGTGAGGAGTTCCTTGCAGGCAGGGATAGGGAGTTTGTGCATTACGTATGCCTGGGGCCCAAAGGTTTAGCTGCTTGGAGTAGGAGCTGGGGAAGTGAGGAGAAGCATTTGTGTTCAGTCATCCTGGAGCTCTGCTTCGTCCAAGGTGACACACCCCAAGCCAGATCAAGACTGGCCCCTGACTTGGAAGACTGAGTCGTTGTCATAGCCAGGGCACCTGGAAATCTGCGATAGGCTAAGTGATTGCATAAAGGACACATCTTTGGCAACCTGATCGCCTGTCACCCTAGGCACCAGATAGGATCAGAATCCAGCCTAGTGCAGGAGAAAGCAAAGCCAGGAGCCAATGAGATGGCCTGTTACAAAAGTTCTGTCCAATCCTGGCGTCTGGGTAGCAGCACAGTGAGCCAACCAGAACCTTGCTTTCAGGAAGGTGGGTGCGGGCAGCACGTAGTAGAAGTGAGGGAGGAGGAAGAGCACAGAGCGCATGGAATGCAATGGGGCCGTGAGGGGCGGCAAGAGGCCCAGCAATGTCCGCCCACTTCCCAGGGGACTTCCGGGGTTATGGGTTGGGAGTTGATGAAGACTTCTCCCCAGAACCACCAAGACTGTTGCCCCACTTCCCTGGGAACTCTCAAAATGAGCCTCTTGTCCACACCCGGAGCTCACGGCGTGTTTCTGTGTTGTGTGAAATTCAATCTTTGATCATAATGGGATTCACTTGTAAATAAAAAATGCCACATGGCTGGCAGCCCCAACACTGCTAGAAATAGTTACATATTTTCAAACATATGTGTAAGTTATGAAGTAATACTCTTTGAAAATGACTATTTCGTGAAAATGAAAACTTGAAACCTCTACAAACCGCTGCAACTCAGTGAACACCAACAAAACGGCGAACGGTCAGACCGAAAGGGAATGAAACCGAAGCAGTACTTAAGGGGAAGTGCGTGTTTGACAAGTCTCTACTAGGGAAAAAGAAACACTGAAAACCAAAAAGCTACGCATAGGAGCCATAACCTAAGCTCAAAGAAAACAGGGGAAGAAGTAATAAAAATAAAAGTAGCAATTAATGAAAGAGAAATCAACATCATCAAAAGCTGGTTATTGACCGGTGAAGTTGAACCACCACAGTACAAAATTGATTGAAGAAAAAGTGAAAGAAACAATATTAGGAATAAAAACTAGTATATAATACAGATACAGCAAAGACTTAAAATACGAATTTTAAAACAGGTAAAATTGACAAATTATTAGAAAACGCTAAAGGACTGAATCAAGAAGAAAAAGAACACTGAACAAAATCCTATTACTTTTGTTATTAAATAAACTGCGTGAGTATTTAAGCCTTTCCCACAAAGCCTTTGCTTAGTTTCCCAGGCAAGTTTTTTAAGACTCATAAGGGCTCTTCCATGTGTACATTTGCCATGTGCCAGGCATTATTCTCATTGGCCTATGTGCATTAACTGATTTAATTGTCACTGGGGCTCCACTTGCAGGTAGTGTTATTCTAACCCACAGATGAGTTAGCTGAGGCATGGGGGAGCTAAGCATCTTGCTCATGGTCACACGAATGGCAGAGACAGGATCTGAACTCAGGCAGTCTGTGTACAGATTCCTGAACCCCAAAATGCCCTGGACACACAGATGATTCCCTACGAAAAGACAATTTCTGACTTACAGAAACCTTTCCAGACCAGCTTTCCTTGTATTGAGGCTGATCTCTAACTCTGATGCCAAAAGCAGATAAAGAAAAGGAAGGAAAATTAGACCAATCTCTATCAGGAACAGAGATATAAATACATTTTCTACAAAATGTGTTTAAACAAAATACAGGCATGCACTGCAAAATGATGTTTCAGTCAATGAGCAAACCAGGTGTATGATGGTGGTCCCATAAGAATATAGTACAATATTTTTAGTGTACCTTTTCTATGTTTAGATATGTTTAGATACACAAGCACGTATCATTGTGTTACAGTTGCCTACAATATTCAGTACAGGGACACGCTGTACAGGTTTCTAGCCTTGGAGCAATAGGCCACACTATATAGCCTAGGTGTGTAGTAGGCTATGCCGCCAACATTTGTGCAAATGGACTCTATGATGTTCACACAATGACAAAGTCGCCTAATGGCACACTTCTCAGAATGCATCTCTGTCATTAAGTGACGTATGACTGTACTGCATTATATAAAAAAGATAGCACTCAACTAAATTGAGATTATTGAAGAAAGCAATTTTGTCAAACATTGGAAAATTATAACTTAAAAATAATATAGTTTGCCACTTTCGTAATGAAAGGAAAATGACCATATAGTTAGCTCAATGAAATCAGAAAAATCACTTGATAAATTTGATAAAAAATTCAAGGCAAAAACTCTTTGCAAATGAGAAATCACTGAAAAATTCTTAATCTCATGAGAGATACATACCAGAAAGGTATGAAAAAAAAAATTCCACTGAAGTGTGAAATGTCAGAAGCATCACCTGTTAAAATAGGAAAAAGATAAGGAAGGATCCCTACCACCCACCGTTTCTATTCTGTGCAGCACCTTCTAGCCAGAGTGACAAGACAAGCTCAGGCCCCAGGGACTGAAATAACAAAACTGCTATTATCTGCAAATGCGATTGTCTATATAGAAAATTCAAAGATCCTACAGACAAATTAGAAGAAATAATAATTGAACCTAGCATTGTTTAATATAAAGATTATATATTAACATCTGTGGTATTCTGTACTCAAACAACTGTTAGAAAATATAATTAAAATATTTCACTTATGGTGGCCAACAAATATAAACAGCCTATAATTTTTAATGTAAGACCGTAACATGAAAATGTATGACATTTTATTGAAAGTCATTATACAAGTCTTAAAAAAATGGAGAGACATACCATATTTGTAGCCAGAAATTCTTCATATTCTGGAGCTGTCAAATCTCTCCAAATTGATCATCCAGTATAATACAATTCCAACAAAACTTCACCATGTTTTTCATGAGATTTGACAGGCTGATTTGAACCTGTGTGTAGGAGAGACATGGGTGAACTAGTTTCTTCCTATGCCTCCTCAGCAACTGACAGACTCCAGGCAGCTGGTATCTGTTCACAGGTGTCCTGGCAGAAATCAGTCTCACTTCTCTGCCCCTGACCTGCAAAAGCTTGGCCCTGTGGTATGCCCCAGAGGTGTGCCTGGAACCTGATCTCCACCCATGCCTCCCAGTGGCACACAGGGCACATGGCAGATGTCCACTAACATCCCTGCAACTCCTCCGGGCACTGTTCCCTCCCCAGGGCTGGTGCCGTGTTGGCGGGGAAGCTGGTTTCACCCAGTTGAGGAGGAGGCTGGCCTCCTCTGTGCTCTGCTGAATCTGCCACGGTGCTCCAGGGCCAGATTCTCTCAGACTTGAGGGGCCCAGGGGGTCCTTCTCTCACTTTGCTAAGTCTCTGTGGGGAACGAAAGTGATGAGTTTTCCCTCAACTGGGCACCCTGCGCAGGTGACTGAGCTCTCCCTGCATAGGTGCCCTCAGTCACAAAGTGGCAGGGACCCAGCTGCCCCTTGCAGTGTCCTGGGGATTAAGTCGAATCTCTCAGGCTTTAGCAGGTAGAAATCAATGGTGGTTCTGGCCTCCACTACAGAGGAAAGCCAGGGGGATTCTAGATGAATTCAGACCATTATCTGACCCATTTCACCCCTTCCCTTCCCCACACAGGACTCTCTTCACCAGCAGGTGGTGTCCATCCCATGCTCACAGGGGAACCACCTGTGGGGTTCACCTTTCAGAAAGATGCTGTAGGCAAAAGCAGGCAGCCTCTGGGCCAACACTGCCCTGCCCCACACCAACTCCTCCCCTGGAAAGTTTCTTCGCCTCACCCTCGAAACTGCCCTGGGGCCTCTCGGCAACCCTGTGCATGGGTCACCAGCTTCACTGGACAGATGAGGAAACTGAGGCACAAAGAGGTGATGGGACAGTGCAGAGTGAGATCACCTCCCTGCCCTACAGAGAAGTCATGTAGCTCTGTCTTTAGGAGTCCAGACTGGGGGAGTTAGGGCAGGGAGCCCCATGGGGAGATCAAGTCCGGAGCATGGCCAGGGGTTGTGATGCCAGAGAGAAAGTGGTGAGCCTGCACAAGCTCTCCAGGGAGCATCGCTGTTCCCCTGGCTGTCTGCTGTCTCAGGGCATTCACAGAATCTATTTCCTCCACCTCCCCATGCCCAAGTGGTAAACTGCCTGTTTCCTGGCCCAGTCACCTTTGCAGGGTTGTTCTGTGCATGCCTGAAATCTCTCCCCAGACACTTGGCTCCGTGGCTGTCTCTCACTTCCTAATCAAACTAACAGGTTTCACATCCATGTGGTCAGAGAATGAGGAGGCAGAAGTAATCACCAGCAAATTGGCCAGACAGACTCAGCCGAGATGTCTCCGGGCAGCCTAATTCAAACTGTGGGTGAAGATGGACAGAGTGGAAGAAGAGAGGCCGTTGCAGGGATACTCTGGAGTGAGTTAATAAGATTAGAGACTGGCAGCATCACAGTCATCTGAGCCCAGATTCTCTTGAGCCCAGCAGAGCACAGAGGAGATGAGGAGTTCAGTTCAGAGCAGAGGGCTCAGGGCATGCAGCCCAGCAGAGAATGCATGCTCCCAACTTCTAAACTCACAGGTCTGAAGGACGTGCACAGAAGCTCCCTCCCCAAGTCACAGGGAAGTGTGAGGCTCCTGGAGCTGGACAGCAGCAGCAGGGCAGCTGCTCCTCCAGTGCCTATGTTGATGCATCTGAGGTGCTCTTGGTACCAACCTGAATTCGAGAACTGGAAAGCAGGAGGGTTGGGTCCTAGTCCAGTTCTGCCATAGCTAACTAGCTGTCTGGTTTTCTTCAAGTCACTTTGTTTTTCTGAGGCTCGACTGACTTTACTGGCTTACTCATAAAATGTAGCTTAAAAACAATAACTGCTATCCTTCTGAGCACCAATATTCTGTTACCTGAAATATAAATTCTTCTGAATTAATCAGTGGCTCAAAAGTCTCTCTTCAATATGGAATAAACACATGGGCTCGCAGATGGGTCTTGTCCATCTTGGAGTGGGCAACACAGTTGAGTTTGTGCAGGGAGAGACCTCCCAGGCCTGGAGCCAGTGACCACGGGTATCACTGAGGACTGGCTTCCTCCAGACCCAGGCCTGGTATTTCACTTGCCTTTCTTCATGCCATTGCTACAACATAGCAGTGGTTCCTAGACCAGCAGCATCTGTGGATTTGTCAGAAACCCACATTCTGAGGCCTGCTCACAAAGGTACTCTAGGTTTAACAACCCCTCCAGGTGATTCTGACATTCAAGCTGGAGAGGAGCATGGACCACTGACATGGGTCACCATGTTCAATCTTTGCTGTCTATCCAGTTCACCTGTGCAGTTACCACAATCTCACATCTGGCCTTCTCCAGTCTGAAAGGCCTGGAGTTTTGAGGTTTGAAACTCCACAGCTGATTCCAATATGCACCAAACGTGGAGGACCTCAAAACTGGCTAATTTGGGCCATCATCACAGGTGTCAGTTTTAGCCCTCACAGACATTTCCTCCACTTTCTTGAGAGTACTTTGCTAAGGAGAGGGTTACTCAGGGAAGATAGGATTTAATCTCAGGTCTGTCCAGCTATTTCCACTAAACCAGTGATTTTCAAATCCAGATTTTGGAATCAGACACACCTACGTTCATAGGTCAACTTGGCCTCTTGCCTCTCTTAGTATCCTCATATGCACAAGATGATTTGGTCCCACATGTAGGACAACTTCAAAGAATAGAGAAGAGAGTTCAAAATTAAGCACCTGGCATGTAACAGGCACCTAATTGGAGCATGCTGTTGTTGCTAAGAATACAGGACCGCCTCTGAAATATTTCACCTGTACTCAATTCAAACTGAGTTAAGAAATGTTCACCTCTAGAAATATTTGACTTTTATTTTTTCTGGAACAAGCTGTCAGAGGCGTTGGAACCAGAGCAACTCCATCTTGAATAGGGGCTGGGTAAAATAAGGCTGAGAACTACTGGGCTGCATTTCCAGAAGGTTAGGCATTCTAAGTCACAGAAGAGCTAGGAAGTTGGCACAAGATACAGGACCTTGCTGATAAAACAGACAGCAGTAAAGAAGCCGGCCAAATCCCATCAAAACCAAGATGGCCACAAGACTGACCTCTGGCCATCCTCACTGCTACACTCCCACCAGCGCCATGACAGTTTACAGATGCCATGGTAATGTCAGGAAGTTACCCTATATGGTCTAAAAAGGGGGGCATGAGTAATCCATACCTTATTTAGCATATAATCAATAAATAACCATAAAAATGGACAACCAGCAGCCCTCAGAGCTGCTCTATGGAGTAGCCATTCTTTTACTTTCCTTTACTTTCTTGATAAACTTGCTTTCACTTTCTGGACTCGCCCTGAATTGTTTCTTCCATGAAATCCAAGAACCCTCTCTTGGGGTCTGGATCTGGACCCTTTTCTGGTAACAAAACCAGAGAATGTTTATAGTGCTGCAAAAAATGTTGTTGATGTGTGAGATGTTGGAAGAAAGGAAGATTTAGACGGAAGCAGGAAACTGAGCTGTCACTGCTGTCTGCATTTAATTCCCTCAGGAGCTGATGCAGTCCAGGGTTGCTTCAGGTAGGAATTGGGAAGGGGAAAAAGCCCTGCATCCACCCCTCGCACCTCCCCAACACTCATATACCCATTGACATACCCCACATGCACACTTATGCACAAACGTACACACACACACATCCTCACACAACCTCTCTGGACTTCTTTTAGACATTATCTATCTTCAGTTTATTTTCTTCCTCAGGAAGCAAAGTAGCATTCTCATAAAAGGTTGGAACTGAACAAAATCTGATGTCTGCATCCAGCCAGGCAAACTGGGTTCAATTTTCCTAATACAACGGCCAGACACGGTGGCTCATGCCTGTAATCCCAGGACTTTGGGAGGCCAAGATGGGGGGATCACCTGAGGTCAGGCATTCAAGAGGAGCATGGCCAACACGGTGAAACCCCGTCTCTACTAAAAAAATACAAAATTAGCCTAGCATCGTGGCAGTGCCTGTAATCCCAGCTACTCGGGAGGCTGAGGCAGGAGAATCGCCTGAACCTGGGCGGCGGAGGTTGCAGTGAGCCAAGATCGTGCCATTGCACTCCAGCCTGGGCTACAAGAGCTAAACTCCATCTCAAAAAAAAAAGAAAGAAAGAAAGAAAGAAAGAAAAAAATTTCCTAATACAGTATGTCCAATTTGTGACATGGCTGTTAGATTTGCATTAACAACACCTCATGGGTAGCTTCCATATGCATGGTTAGTGCCTGGGATCATTAGGACCTCATGAAGCAGACTGCGGGCTGCTGTGGGGCTGTGCTGCAGGACAGTGTAATGATGGAGCAGCCCACTGCAGAGGGGGAGGGCTATTTGAAATATGTATCTACATGTATTTCTCCATTATTATTTTTTTAAATTTAATGACAGTGAGTGTTATTGGAAGGAAAGCCTTGCATGTGAATTGCCCAGGTCCTTGGCATTTTGAACAAAGAATTGAACAAAATGCACAAAGGAAGTAGCAGAGGAATGAAACGCAGAAACAAAGCAGTGAAAGCCGGGCTTTATTAAAGCGAGAAGCACTCCACAAGGTGGGAGTGGGCCCGAGCAAGTGGCTCAAGGGCCCCGTTACACAGTTTTCTGGGTTTTAAGTACTCCTTTTGAGGTCCCTATGGGCTACCCTTCATCTGGATGAAGGATTTGGTTTATGGATAATTAAAAGCTGATGTGAACTTGCCTGCAGTCAACCCAAGGCTGGAGTGGATTTGCGGCCAATGCAGATGCAGGGATGGCCCCTGCCTGGCCCGCAGCCAATCCAAAGCACTGTCCCTTTCCATCTGAGATGTGAGGGAAGGGGGAGAATTGTAGGGAGTGTAGCCTTTGATCCTTGTTTGCCTTTGGATCTAGCTTTAGGAAATTACCACGTATTGGCTTTTGATTCCCTGCCCCCAGATCTTGGTTTCTCCCTTTGATTCAGCTTTGGGGAGGCAGAGCAAATTGGCCTTAAGTTCCCTGCATCCAGACCCTATTTTCCTGCCTCATGAGTAGGTGGGAATCCTATTGGTTTCGGTATTGATTTCAGAGTCTCAGTTCTGCCCATTCCTAGTTACTTACCCTGGGGCTCTCCCTAGGACCTTGGTGATTATCTCATCTATAACATGATAGGAATAAATTAGCTAACCACCAGCCTCAGCATTCTGTGCTGATGAGAGAGGGGGAGGAGGAAGGCCAGGAGGGGCACTGCTGCTTGGGTGGCCATGCCAGCTACTGGCAGCAGGCACACAGGTGGCTCTCACAGCCTCTGAGGCTTCCTTCCCCTCCCGGATTGACTCCATGTTCAGTTTCTCGCAAAATGGAAAGAGCAGGGATTAGCTCAGAAACTTAGATCCATCTTCTGCTTCTGTCTTTACCTAGTGGTGTGACCTTGGGGATAGTTCTTAACTCTCCTGAGGATTTGTTTTCTCATTTGAAGGAAACATATAATTTCTGCTCCCTTCTATTTGGAATGTGTGATGACTCCATGCAGCTAAAATGCTGTGCTCATGGGGCCATCCGTGATGCTTCCTGCCCCTGGAGGAAACCCCAGGGTTCCTTCAACACCAATCTTATCACTCACTATAGGACTGTGCAAGTCTTTCTGGAAACAGATGCCTGTGGGTCAACAGAATTTTCAAAGCAGCTTTTGACAACAAACATGCTCAAGGAAGTCCTTTCTGATGTCTTGGGTTCTTTTTGCTCTCCCAAAGCCATTGCTCCCAAAGTTTCCTTCACACCCTGGCCTCAGATGACAGGCTACATTGCTGCCCCTTTTTCTGCGAATGTCCGGGCTCTGCGCTTCTCATCTGCCCAGTGGGGGACGGGTCACCTCGCTGCCGGGAAGCACAGCCACACTCTCTCCTGCCTTCTCCTCCCATGCGGCGTGCTCACTTCCACATTGTGTAGGGTCCTGGCCCCATTCCTCCTCCCAGCGTCTGCTTTGGGGAACCTCAAGGGGAAGCAGTGGGATTATTTTTTTGGCAGGTGAAGCACAGCTGGCTAAAATTGATTCTTCAGCTTGAGTGGTTGTGATGCATGTTTGTCGTTTTTATCAGTTCTGGCTGCTCAGTATTTAATACACTGTGTGGCTGTACATAGGCCTTTAAGTTAAACAAATAGAAGAAATTATAAAGCAGAGGACTTTTATTTCATGGGCTGCTGGCTGAGAAAATCATAGGCAGATGTGTCGAGTTGGACTGTTTTCATCTGAAAGTCTGCTGACTTCCTCAGCTCCGATTCCTGATGTATTGTGTTTATCAGGCTTCTGTCTCTTCTCATATTTTGGGCTCTCATGAAAAAAATAAGCTTAAATGCAAGTGGCTTATGCTCACTGCCTTATTTACATTTCATCTAGATGACGTCTAGCTTTTGGCATTGAGATGTCCTTTAGAATTGAAGGAAAAAAATTAAAGCACGTATTTTACTTCTCTGATGTGTCGGGCACTGGGATAAATAACAGGGAAATGGGTGGCTGTGACACCTGCCATGGAGGCTGGCATGGATGGTGTGGGACAGACTTACGGGCAAGGCATCACCCCCGGAGGGCCAAGCACTGTGGTGGGTGGCAGGGGCAAACAGGAGCCATGGGCGGGCTGCTGCCGGGAGTGGTCCCTGGAGCAACCCAGCAGCCCGAGGGTCTTGTCTGGGATCTTACTGAAAATGCAGCCCAGGCCCTGCTGCCCAGTGGAGCCAGAGCCTGCACTTTTCAAAGCTTCCTGTGTGATTCCTGTGCACTTTGAAGTTTGAGGAGTGCTGGTCCTGATGAAAGAAGGTCAACGTTGACAGTTATCAGATGATTGAAAAGGACCTCCCCGGGAGGCGAGGGCAGAGATGAGTCATTTTGTTGGAGAAGGAGTCGGTGCTCGCCAAGCCCAGATTAGGAAAAGGAAACATCTGGTGCCAAGGAGGACGTTGCCAAAGAGCCTGGTTTGTTCTGGGAACTGCAGGAGTTTGGGGCAATGGATCAGGGACTAGCCTGGGTGGGAGAGGTGAGCAGGTGCCGGGATCCCACTGGTCCTCGAGTCACCAGATGCTGACCTAGAACGTGCTGTGGTTGGGACTGAAGCCCTGCAGCCAGACTGCCTGTTTTCCGCCCATCGGCTGTGTGAGCTTGGGCCAGTTATGGAGCCTCTCTGTGCCTCTGTGTCCTCATATGTAGGAATAGTGGTCCTAGCAGCACCTACCCCATGGGGCTGTTCTGAGAATTCACTGGACCAATCTGTGTGAACTCTGAGTACCTCCCCACACACAGCAAGTGCTACAAAAGTGACCAGTATATTATTGGTGACTGAAGGTTGGCAAGTTGTGAGCAACATGGGGAAATTTAGTTGGTTTCTTCTTTGTTTTTGTTTCTTAATAAAAGATGTTTTGGCAATTGCAGAGACAATGGAATGGAAAGAGATATTGGTGCAAGTGGAGTTTAGTGGAAATCAGAGAACAGCAAACTCAGCTGCAGCTGCTTCTGCAATCCCCTTGGCCACATGCTCTTGATCACTCATCCCAGGACAGAGGACAAGTAGCAACATTCCCCAGCATGTCTTTGCCCCAACTTCTCTGAAGTGTCAGTAGATGTCAGACCATAAATGAAGACAGGTTTACATCTCAGAAAGACAGTGACTGTAAACAAGAAAATGCAAAGTCTGTAGAGTAGATCCATGTCCCTGGGCAGGACAAGGGCCCAGTAGCTTAGCTGGGTCTCATGCCGGCCAATGACTGTGGCAAAGAGGACTGAGAGGCCAAGCCACAGACCAGCACAGCGTCACCATCACAGGCTGGGCCTTCTAGATCTACCACTTGTCAGCCTGTGGAACTATGGGAAAGACGCTGAGCTACTCGCTCTGGATGTCTTTGTCTGGAGAGTGGGGATAACCAAGATCGGCTTGGCTGTTGGAAGAATAAATGGGGCACAAATGTCAGGGGCCTGTGTGGGACTCATTATGTGCCATGTTAGGGCTTCAGTGGTGGGTTGGGACCAATGTCTGCCTGCTCACTTCTTGTGTTTTGTCTGAGGGGACCTAATTTTCAGACAGAGCTGAATGGGAACAGGGAGCCATTGTATTAACACTGAGCAGGCTGAAGGATCCTGGGGGTCAGCTCTGAGCAAAGCTTCTGGAGATCACGGCTTGGACAAGGAGCTTGAGACAAAGCCACATGCCTCCCACCTCCTCTCCTTGAGTCTGGGACAGTTTATGCAAGAGAAGCTGAAGGAGGGCAGGGAATGGGGTCACCTCACCCCAGCTCTCAGAGGACAGAGGGAAACACCCCCAGAGACACAGTGAACGACTTTGCCTGCATGGTCCCGTGGCTGTGCACCCTGCCCCATGAGACCAGCACAGTGGTCTCTCAGAACGAGCCCATGAGAGAGGAGGCATTTCCTCCAGGACCACCCTGTGGAAGACAGGAGCCGGCCCCTACACCATTCTCACTGAAAGGCAGGAGCTCCCCCTTCCCCATGTGGCACTACAGCTGTGACTGATGGACTCCACACTGTTACCACTATGGCTACTGCTCAGAGGCTGTTCAGAAGGACAGGGAAGTGGTGGGGAGAGAAGGAAGAAGAGCCCATTTCCTCATCCAACTAGCTAGAGCCTTCCGAGGGAAAATTCCTGCTGAACCCAAACCATTCACAGGAAACCAGCATCAGAAAAGACCATTCTGTAGCCATCATGAAGTAGGCAAAACCAAGAACCTTCCATCATTGTGTCTGAGCACAGCCAAGAACAGGAACCCTACAAGCTGTGAACATGACCACCCATCCTTAGCAACTATAGCTCCAGTCTCCCTATTCCTCCTACCCCTTGGATAAAAATCAGTGAATAACCAGTCGTAGTTACTCCATGTCCTGACGATATCCACAATAGGCTCTGCTTCCTTGACTACTCCGAGGATCACCCAACCTTAGCCCAGGTCCCATCACAATTTCCTCTACACCTCTTACTGGGAACATCAAGGTTCTCCATGGCCTGTAGTCTCTCCTGAGCTGCAGTAGGTAATAGACCAGACTTTGACTCGTGGTCTCTGGCTGGGGAGCATGGACCGTACTGATGCTTTGAGGGCCCTGGTCAGAGAGGTGGTTCTCTCTCAGGAGACAGAGAGGTATGTTAAGGCGACTGGTGGGAAGGGGGGTTAAAGGTTAAGCTGCAATAAGAAATGAAAGATTTGCATATTTTGCACAAGAGTTTGGTTTCTATATTATGGCACAAGGAATCTCTGGTGGTGGGGGGTGGGTGTTAAGAGTGATTGGATTTACATTTTAGTGAACCACCTTAGCTGCCACTTTAAGAATGTATAAGACCCAAGGCATGCTAGCTAATTGTTTATAACAATCATAATCATCCAGGTAAGAGGTGGTGCTAGTTTGGATTAGGGTAGTGAGGATAGTGTTGGAGGAGAAGGAATAGATTGGAAAGAGAAGGTAATCTACTGGATTGGTTGGTAAAGGGGAAGACAGGGACAGCTCTGGGATCCTGGATCAGACATTTGGGTGAATGTTGGTGCCATTTGGTTAACGGAGAGTTGGGAAGATCAAGGGTGGGTGCTCATTTCAGGTGAAGGATACTGATTATTATTTGGAACACTTGCAGTTTGGGGTGATTTGGGGTATCTGGGTGGAGATGTTCCTTCCAGAAGCCTTTGGGCTTGATAAGATTGAATGTGTTCTGGAATGGAAAATAATTGGGAGACCTGGGTGGGGTGTGGCTTTGAGTGCTCACAGGGAGCATTTAGCGCTTAGTGATGGAAAGGAGGACCTCACTTAATATAATGCAGAGGTGGAAGGGACTATAATCTTGGACTTCCATGTGGTGCTAGTGAAGCAGGGCACACTGGTGCAAGTTCTTCCACCTCTGAGCCTCAGTTTTCTCTCTGTGAAGTGGGAACAGATGCCTGAGTCCTGCTAGATGTTCTCTGGGTTGAATTGCATCTTCAAAGTATCCTTCTTGTCTGAGTAACATTCCCTGATCCTGCACAGTTGTGTGGTTTCACAGGGAGCCACCCTGGCATGAAAATATTCCTCTAAAAGCTGCAAGCCACTTGTGTAACTAGTCTCTGTTCAGTCTCATTCTCTCTGCTTAACTCTGACATCTGCCTTTACTAATCCACTAATACCTTTGTCAGTATCCCTCTGTTGATAGTTGTTAACTTGGGATGAATCAAAGAAAATGCAAATCAACTGTGAAAGTGAAAGCATCAGTTTTGAAGAAGTTGCAAGATTTCAGGAACATAAGGAGGCTGACTTTGGGGGCTGACTGGAGAGCAACACACCATTGGCTCTGGAGGAACTAGCCTGGCAGGGCAAAAAGTAGGAAAACTTGCTGAGATTGACCGCACAGTCTTCAAAAGACGATGGCTCAAATATCAGTGGATTTAAAGCAGCTGTACATAAAATAGACAAAGCTTTGGAATATTATCCCCCACCTCTACCCCTAAACTTCCATCTTTAGCGTAGGACTGTGGGAGTAAAAGCATTCATGCTGGACAGGCATGTTCCAAAATCAACCTGTCTTATAAATTTCGCATTCATTATTCAATATAATATATCATACACACACTTTTTGCTTAAACTATAATGCCTTTGAGAGGCCTCTTACGGTACACATCAGCTTCCAATAACAAGTCCCACCCCAGGAAGGAGCTGGCTCCATCTCTGGCATGCATGGCAGGAACTTCATAAATGATAGGTCTTTTAATCTGCTGCCTCACTTTCTTTAGGAAGGAAAGAAGGGGGAGATGAGAGATGTGGAGGCCTAAATAATGGGTACTAGGGAGAAAGGAAAAGGGAACTCATTCAACAGCAGGAAGTTCATGTGGTAATTTGAGCAGGATACAAGGTATTCAGTAGGTGCCAAATAGGAACATGTCCCTTCTTCTTAAATGGATGTTGGTGTCCAATCAATTTGGCACAAAGAGAGATATCACTTTTAAATCTTGAAGGTCCCGTTCTAATCTTTGCCCTTCAGGAAAGCAATTTAGCCTGATCTTAGAATCTGGCTCTCCTCTCTCCTTTAAACCATGTGGGTCTAAGTTTCCTTCTTTTTATATTTGCCCAAAGCAAAAGTAATATTATAGCTTGTTACTTAAGAGGAAATGGATTTCTTTGAATAAATAAGCACTGCTTTTTAAAATAACAAGACAGTAATGTAGTCATTGGGTAAAGATCAAGTCCACACTGTGTTTTGACAAACCAAGTGGGTCATTGCTCCCTCTTATCACTGCTGGAGTGTAGGCAAAAAGGGCCATCTGAGCAGGTACCACCATCACAGTCATTCACCCAGTCTCTAGGAAGTGGGGATGGAGGGTGAAATCTGCTATTGGCTGGACAGAGCAAGCAGGAAGGATACCAGGATTTGTCATTGCTGCAATAATTTTCTTGGTTCTCTGAACAGGGCATGGGAAGTACGGAACAGGGCACAGGGACAGTGGTGAGGGGAACTTGTGTTTATTTTCCAGAGAGACAATACCCTGCATTTCATTTTGGCTAGGAATCAGAACCATCCCGGTTTACTAAACTTCACTTAACTTGTGAAAGACACAGAGCAGTGATGGGCTAAACCACACATGCAACCAAGCAAAGACAACAGACAAGGACCTGTTGTGACCTGCATGGGCCTCAGCGTTATTGAGTCTGGGAGTTATCTGAACAGGAGCTAAACATTTGGAGAAGGCTTTATTCCTGACCTGGGACTGGTGGGAGTGGAGGGGAAGGGAAGGTGAAAGGGTGCTTAGAAAGTGTGAATGACTTGGGGAGAGATGAGTGAGATACAAGGCTGGAAATGGTAAAAGTGGCAAGCACGTGGTTTTCATACACGGGCCAGGTGAATCGGTTTCTCTGTTGTTATCTGAAATGGCAACAGCTTGTTGGAAGTTTATGTGGGACCAAGCCCAAAGCTTATGCAGGCTTGGGTGTGTAAGAACTGCCACATCAAACTCATGACTTTTGAGAGACCAAGGTGCCACATGCTGAAAATTAGGGGAGGGAACTAGAGAAAAGAGGTCAGGAATAAAGAAACCACCCAGACTTTGTTTTTCCTCATACCTGGGGTGTTGCGGTAATGGGTTTTTCCTTGTACCTAGGACGTTGGGGAAGTGGGTTTTTCTTCTCTGACTGTGTGTGTGTGCTGGCATCAGGCTGCTGAATGTCCTGAGTCTGTGTAATTGGTAAAAAGCATGGACCAAGACTGTGTTTCCATGGTGACTGACAGAGGACTTCCCACAGAGATCCTGAGACCTTCTCTGTGAGATAAGAAGAGAGATGGGCAGATGCCTGGGCAGAAAGGTGGATTTTATAGAGCGGCTCCTCACCCGCTAGTCTTTGCTCTCTGTTGGAACCCTGTGACTGCTAGGGCTTGTCATACTGAGTACCTAAGAGAAGAAGCCCTGAAGAGACTCCTCAGCACAGCCAGTGCCTCTAGGAAACCATTCTGACCCAGGGGAGTGGTTCCTCTAGGAGGTGAGGTGCTGCTCTGAAGGGAAGGCCATACTTCAACAGTCCACACTGCATGGGAGCCCTTGTCATTCCTCTCCTCAAATGCAAACCTCTTTTTCTTAAATTTAAACTCAAAGTTTGCTCTGAAGATAAAACAAAGCACCACCACAGGCTACACTTCCAAACTTACATTTAAATTCCCAAGTCAATGAATATACACCTAAAAGCCATGTTCCATATGAGAAGTTTGACTTTCTGACACTCTGTATTGATCTTCCCTATTTTCCACCATCGTCATGTTGGCCTCCTTCTATGCAGCACCTTTCATCTTATATAAAGTGTAGAAACAATGTCAATCTACTTTATAAACTTATTGTCAATCATGGAATAGCAGCTAGGTTCCTGGTGAGATCTTAAATCTCCTAATTTTTGTGGGTGTACTGGCTTCATACAAAATGATACCCTTAGGAAGGAGGAGCAGAGGAACCACTGAGGTCCCTCTCATATTCTATGCACCATACAAGCCACCGCATACGTACTGTAAGTCTGCACAAAACCCTGCAAGGCAGAGAGAAGTTGGGTTACATGGCCTGAAAGCAGCAGAGCTTCCCCAGGAGCCTCACACATTCAGCAGATGCTAACATCCAAACATAGGATGGTTTCTTCTGAATCTGCCCTTGGGCATTACCCTGAGCCTATGTGGGAATGGTATTTAGTACAAGGTATGCCCTTGGTAATAATCTCTGAAAGAATACATGAGCATGTGAATGACTGAGTTTAAGTAACGTTGTTATCAGATGTGTAGTCAGTCTGCCTGGCAATTTCCCACATTTTAATAGACATTTGAAATGCCATTGCATTGTTGATGGCACATTTGGACCACACGTCATGGTTGCTGGAGCACCATTCCTTTCTTTCTATGCAGTGGTTCAGGCTCTGTCCTGAGATCTACACACTCGCAGAGCCTGTCATTGTGTTCACCAAGCAGGTGCATTTGGAAAACTGGGCCACCACGGCTTGCTCCTCATGAACAAGCTCCATCTCCCATCTAGAAAGCTGCCATAGCCAGCCAACAGAAAGCAAAGAAGTGAGATAAAGAGTAAGGATGAGAGAGGTCTTATATAAAGCAACACGGTGATGAATTCAATGAGAACTAAAAATATACTGCTCGATTTTCAGAATTGAAAGAAAATAGTGAAGTATTTCTATTGATATTTGAGATACTTATGTGCTTACCTAAATATATATGGTGTGTGTGTGTGTGTGTGTGAGTGTGTGTGCATGTGTGGGCATGTCCACCTCTGGCTTGCACTTAGTTGTCCACTGTGAAATAAGCTAGTGGTGCATCTCACCCAGATCACCATTACTGGGCTGGTGCACCCATCCTCCAGCTGCCGGGAGGTTTACTGTTCAGTCCCTCAGCCATACTCTCCCTGGAACACTGCCCTTGGGTGATGGATAATTGCCCTTGGCTGATGGGAAATGCCTTACCTGGAAATGCCCCCTGCTGTTCCTCACACCCCCAGAGTCTTCCTGGCTCCAAGATTGACTGATCCTGGGACACAAGGGCTCAGCTTCCTGCTTCAGGTGGAGTAACCCTTGGATGCCATTTGTGTCCCAGAGTTCCCAGTTTATCTATGGATTCCAGTTATCTATGTGGAATAACAGCCACATAGCCCTGAACTAAATGGCTTAAAACAACAAACATTTTATTATATATCTTGATCCTGTGGGTGAGGGATTCAGCAGGGCTCAGCTGGGCAGTTCTTCTGTTCCACAGGGTATTAACTGTGGTTTCAGCATTTGGTTGGCAGCTAAATGGGCCCAGAGTATCCCAACAGTTTCATTCAAGTACCTGGCACTTTGGTGGGGAAGTAGGAAGGTAGACACAGCTGGCCTCCTCTCCCTCCTCAGGTTGTCTCAGGGTCTCTCTGTGTGGTCTTATTAGAAGGGTAGCCAGACTTCTTACATGACAGTTGAGGGCTCCAAGAGCCAGTGGTCCAAGGAACAGAGAATGGAAGCTGCCAGTTCCTGGGTCCTGAGCCTAGAAACCATCACATCCTCATTTCCACTATATTCTATTGTCAAAGTAGTCACAGGCTAAGTGGGACCTAATTAAACTAAAGAGCTTCTGCACGGCAAAAGAAACGGTCAACAGAGTAAACAGACAACCTGCAGAATGGGAGAAAATATTTGCAAACTATGCCTCTGACAAAGGTCTAATATCCAGAATCTATTAAAAACTTAAATCAACAAAAAGCAAACAATCCCATTAAAAATGGGCAAAGGACAACGTGGAAATGCAAATCAAAACCACAATGAAATATCATCTCACACCAGGCAGAATGGCTATTATGAAAAAGTCAAAAATAACAGATGTTGGCAAGGCTATGGTGAAAAGGGAATGCTTATACACTGCTGGTGAGAATGTAAATTAGTTCAGCTATTGTGAAAATAAGTTTAGAGATTTCTCAAAGAACTTCAAACAGAATTACCATTCGACCCAGCAATCTCATTGCTGGATATATACCCAAAGAAATATAAATAGTTCTACCATAAAGCACGTGTATACATATGTTCATCACAGTGCTATTCACAATAGCAAAGACATGGAAGCAACCTAGATGCCCATAAATAGAGGACCAAATAAGGAAAATGTGGTACACATACACCATGGAATACTACACAGCCATACAAAAGAATGAAATTGTGTCCTTTGCAGCAACACTGATGCAGCTAGAGGCCATTATTCTAAGCAAATTAACCAGGGAAACAAAAGCAAATACCACATGTTCTCACTTATAAAGTGGGAGCTAAACCTGGACACAAAGAGGGCAACGGTAGACACTGGGGCTTATTTGAGGAAAGGAGGGAGGAGGGTGAGGGTCAAAAAACTACCTGTCAGGTACTGTGCTCAGTACCTGAGTGATGAAATCATTTGTACACCAAACCCCAGTAACATGCAATTTACCCATGTAACAAACCTGCACATGTACCCGCTGAACCTAAAATACAACTTAGAAATAAAAACGTAGTCCCAGGCCACCCAGGCCCAAGAGGAGGGGCCATATACCTCACCTCTCAATGGCAGAGGCATTAAAGAATATGGTCCTCCATACAGACAGAGGCTAGACTTCTGAAGAAATCACATGATGCTTGCCCCATCCTGATTGCTTTGTTCTTTATGCTCTTCTCTGGAGAGCCCTCCCCCAATAAATTGCTTCTCAAGAATCCTCATCTCAGACTCTGCTTCTAGGGACCCAAACCATTAAGCTAACACCCATCCCTTGTCATTCTTGCCAGCAGCAGCACAATCTTATTGAAGTTTATTAATGGAGCCCCAGCCAATCCACTTCTAGAGTTCCCAGCTTCCCTGGGAGCTGGGGTCACGTGATTGTTGTGCAGAATCCCTATTAACCTCAGTAGGGAAAGCACCAGGTTCAAGAGGCTGAAGAAGAGATCCAGAGCCAGCAAATGAGACATGGGGTTTTATTAGGGGCTACATACAGGAGAGAGTCTAGTGGCTGTGGATGGGACAGGAAAACTGCCTTACATGCAGAAATTGTCCAGTGGCAGCAGGCTGGGCAGTAAAGCCACAACTGCTTGCAAACAGCATGCAATTTATATAGCATTTTCAATTAATACCCTCACCTTATCGACCTCCAGCTGACAACTTTCATCCAATCCAAAACTTGGGGCCTCAGTCCTCTGTATGGCCCATGTTCCATGAGACCCGCCAGGGGTTCAGATGTTTCTCATAGACAAGGAACTAATCACCGGGTTGGCCACATCGAGGTTCCCTAGCTCAGAACACACATTCAGGTGCATCTGCTATACTGGGTCATTTCCCCATGTAACTTAAATTATTGCTATCAGGTGCATTTACTCTACATTGACCCAGTTCTGGTCAATGAAAGTCAAAGGAATTCTTTTGTGGAGCATCTCAAAATTGTTCTGCTTTCTGAGTAAAAGGAAGCATACACACTGGACACCACCCCCTCCCTGGCCCTCTTTCTTTTACCTTGAATATGGTTATGATGACTGGAGCTGCAGCAGCCATTTTGCAAATGTGAAAGAAGGGTCAAGAGAGTATGAATACCACCTGCTTTCATGTTGCCAAGCCACTGAACCAATGGCAACAGCTGCCTACCTCGGACTTGTCAGGTGAAGAGAAACAACCTTTTGTGTTGTTATTGTTCAGGTCATTGTCTCAGGTTTTACGTCACTTGTAACCAAGTGCAATCCAAACATCCTTGCAGGGGATAAAATAACCAAACTAATAGTTGAGGAACAAAGACATCTACTTTTCAGTTCGAACTGATAACCACTGAAGAGAGATATATTTACAAGATGACATTAAAGATGCAATTTGAAATATTAGCTTAATTTGGAAGACATTTTCCCCTTTAATCTGTGTTTAAAGTTAGCATGACATAGTTGAGAAAACAGTCTGATCCACTTTCCTTTATCATTCGAAGGTTTTTTTTCCTCTATTTAAATGAAAATTACTGATTGTCATTTCCACAGATGTTTTAGAACCTAGATGTAATTTGCAAATCATGGAAGAACTAACAATGTTCAGTTTGAAGCTGGCTTATCCTTCTCCATTTAATTCTGTTCTCTACTCATTCTGTTCAAATGGGCTTTATTAGGGCCCGAAGTCAATAACAAAAAAGGAATGGAATTCAGCATCACCATTGCTGCAGCTGTCTCTATTTTAATACACATGCTCATGAGGAGACATTTCCCTCCATGACAGTAACTTGCAACAATGGAGTAAGGAATTGGGGCTTCCCTTTGTCTTCCTTGGGGACAACAGGCTGAGGCCTGGCCAGACTACTTCTAACTCTACATCCCCACCACTTGCTATCCTCCCAAACTTGGTTTTGGGAGGAAACCTTAATTTAATATAGAACTCTTAGTATTACATAGCAAGTTCGCTTAAAAAATGCAGATACCCATTGCTTTAGTTTGAGTTCCAGGCAGGAAATCAGATGCTGAGAAAATAGTTTGGTGGAGGAGAATTTATTCAGGGAGCATGACCCTAGAGAATAGGAGTAAAAACTGGAAGAAGCAAAGCAGGCAAAGGAATAAAGACAATTCAAGCTTGTGCCTTGAGCAGGTCGCCACTGTGGGCAACTGGGGTTCACTCTTGCTGGGCTTCCTCTGGGAGGTCATGTGGAATACCCCTCAAAATTTTCCACACAAGATATAGAAGAAAGGAGTCCTCTTGGTTAAATTCAAAAATTCAAACTTAAAATAATTCAAATGCATGAAAGTTTGAACTTTAACTTATCCTGACCTTGAGGGAATGTGGCTATGCAACTTGAGTCATGTGCAAGCAGCTGTGACTTCTGCCTTTTTTCTATAAATGATTAAGACCAAAGTGCACCAGAGAAAAGACCCCCTCAGATCACCACCCCTCCTCATGGAATAATAAAGTAATCTGTAACCAACCAAACAGCTGTGGCACCTGCACCTGGTCTTGTAAGGAAACTGTTGTGATTCTGTTGGAACTTTTCTGTCTCTGCCTATGTAAATGAAACCATAACTTTCCCACTCTGGAAATGTTGACCCCCTTTCATTTGGAGTCAGTGCTTTCCTGGGTGGCCACCCTCAAGCTTTGTGCTCATATAAACTCTATACTCTTGATGGAATGAAGAAAAAGCCAAAAAAAAAAAACCCACAAAAAAACAAAAAACACCTCTGCAAGATATTTAAAGAGGTTTATTCTGAGCCAGTATGAGTGACCATGGCTTGGGAAACAGTCTCAACAGATCTTGAGAAAGTGTTCCCAAGGCAGCTGGGTTACAGTTTGGTTTTATGCATTTTAGGGAAATAGGAGTTGTAGGTAAAATCATAAAGGTGTATATTGATTCCACCTAAAGAGGTGGGATATCTTGGGGAAGGTAGGTTTATAGGTCATAAGTAGATTCAAAGATCTTCTGATTGACAATTGGTTTGAAGAGTTAAGCTTTGTCTAAAGACTCGAAGTCATTAGAAAGAAGTGCTTGAGTTAAGATAAAGGGCAGTTGCAAAGACCAAGGTTCTTGTTATGTAGATGAAGCCTCCAGGTAACTGGCTTCAGAAGGAATGGATGATAAATGTCTCCTTCCAGATCTTAAAAGGTATCAGACTTGTTGTTGCTCTCTGCTAGATCTAGGAAATGCCTGATTATACTCATGGAGATTCACTGCAGATGCAAATTTCTCCCACAAAAGACAGCTTTTCAGGACTATTTCAAAACATGTCAAAGAAATATATTCTGGGATAAAATATTTTTATTTCCTTCAGGGTCTGCTTCTGACTTGTGATTGATACCAGAGTCAGGTTGGAATTTGGCACCTTTTTGCCACAAAGGGTCTGTTTTTTGAGTCTTATGGTCTCTATTTTAATGTTAATGCTGGTCCCTTGTCCCTAAACCTTTAAAGGATGGGTATAATGAGGTGTGTCTCACATCACTTTCCAGCATGGTCTGGAATTCAGCTTTTCACAATTCTCTAAGTTTCCTGTGGCCAAGATGGGGGGAATATATTCAGTCAGTTTGTTACCAGAAAGGGGTCCCCATCCAGACCCCAAAAGAGAGTTTCTGGCCTTATGCAAGAAAGAATTTGGGGTGAGTCCAAAGAGTAAAGTGAAATGAAGTTTATTAATAAAGTAAAGGAATAAAAGAATGGCTACTCCATAGGCAGTGTAGGGCATGGGCTGCTCTACTGAACATACTTATAGTTATTTCTTGATCATATGATAAACAGGGGTGGGTTATTCATAAGTTTTCTGGGAAAGAGGCAGAGATTTCCTGGAACTGAGGTTCCCTCCCCTTTTTAGACCATACAGGGTAGCTTCTGGACATTGACATGGCATTTATAAACTGTCGTGGCACTGGTGGGAGTGTCTCTTAGCATTCTAAGGCATTATAATTAGCATATAATGAGCAGTGAGGAGGACCAGAGGTCACTTTCGTTGCCATCTTGGTTTGGATGGGTTTGGGCCAGCTTCTTTACCACAACCTGTTTTATCAGCAGGGTCTTCATGACCTGTATCTTGTGCCAACCTTCTGTTTGATCCTGTGACTAAGAATGCCTAATCTCCTGGGAATGCAGCACAGCAGGTCTCATCCTTACTGTACCTAGCCCTTATTCAAGATGGAATCAGTCTGGCTTAAATGCCTCCAACAGTTTGGGTGGCTTAGGATTTTATTTTTGGTTTGCAATACTTAATCACATTCTCTGAATCTCATTATTTAAAGCTGACATCCTGTGTTATGCCATTCTTGCATTGCTATAACAAATACCTGATACAGGGTAATTTATGAAGAAGAGAAGTTTAATTGGCTCGTATTTCTGCAGGCTGAACAGGAAGTGTGGTGTCAATGTCTACTTGGCTTCTGGGGAGGCTTCTGGAAACTTACAGTCATGGTGGAAGGCAAACAGGAAGCAGGCTCATCACATGGAGAAAGGAGGAGCAAGAAAACAAGGGGGAGGTGCCACACACTTTTAAACAACCAAATCTCACAAGAACTCACTCACTATCACTAGAACAGCACCAAGGAGATGGTGCTAAACCATTCATGAGAAATCCACCCCCATGATCCAATCACCTCCCACCAGGCCCCACCTCCAGCATTGAGGGTTATATTTCAACATGAGATTTGGGTAGAGACATATTCAAACTATATCATGTCCCCACCAACCCCATACCCCAAATCGTCAAGAATGCCCCTGTGGTGCCATGTCCATGCACTATGAGGTAGCACACGTGTGCATGCCAGGTGAGTTCCACAGGTGACCCTTATGTGGTGTCATCTGACCCTGATGTCAGCCACACTTATATGGCTCCCCTGACCCTGATGTGGAGAGCAAGAGGTGCAGGGTTCAGGGAAGTGGACTCTTCTGGCCACACTTTGCAAAGTTAATCAATGCAGTGAGAAAGAAAAATAGCTCAGAGCAGTCTGAGGAATGTGAGTTATGCAAAATTTTTCGGGCCCAGAGGGTAGGAAACTTCAGTCAGCCCTCCACCCATGGCCAGGGGGCAATTATTTAAAGGCATTTCGTTCTTTCTTTTCTTCCCTGTAGTTTCTAGACTAGCTGATAAATGACCTAAAATGTTACTGCAGGTTTCACAATGTGACCTCACCCATGATCTTCATGTTCCTGGAATTCATGATACAAATAACAATGTCTAGTCAATCACTAATTAATGTAATTTCCGTAAACCAATGAGAACTCCCAACAAACAACTTTGTATCTTCCCACTCCCTGTACCCCTTTGCCTTTAAAAACCTGCTTGTAACAAAGACAAAATGGAGCACGTATCTAGGGTCTCAGTATTCCAGGCAGCTGTGAGCATCTTGCCTCAAGTAAACTACTTAAAGTTATATTTTGTGCCTCAGCTTCTTCCTTTAGGTGAACACCAGCAAATGGCTGGAGGAAGGGTGGACAAAGAGGATACGAGGTAGTACATGGGAAATGCTCAATTCAGCATCTAATAGGAGAGGTCAACAAAGTTTTCTGAAGGAGATAGGAGCCATACAGAGAGTAAAGAGCACATATAAACCCATGGAAAAAATAAAAACACGGTAGCACACTGGAACACCTAATGGAAGTTGGAAGAGAAAAAAAATTATCTGGGTGGCAGAAAAAAAACGAAGATGGGAAAGAGGTGGGTAAACAAAGAGTTCTGAAATCAGAACTGACAGAAGAAGCTAAATGATTCCCAAGAGTTAGAAAGAAAGTCTAAAAATGTGGGGAGGAGTGCAAAAAAACAGGAATCAGGGTGGCTTTGGGTATATAGCAACAATATTGGATGGTAGAAAATAATGAAACAATGTCTTCAAAATTCTGAGGGAAAATTATTTCTAACCAATAATCCTTTCCCTAACCAAACTGTCAATAAACACCAGAGTAAATACTTTATAGCATGCAGATCTTGAAAAATTATCTTTCACATGTCCTTTCAGAGAAAGCTGTTCTGGAGCTTGGAGGATGTGCTCCACCAAAACAAGGGGCTAAACTGAGAAACAGGAAGACGAGAGATCCAGAAAAGGAGGTATAACTTGAGAGAGAGAGTTAAAGTGGATCCCCAGCACGACAAAATGACCCTAGGATGGCAGCTGTGCTCCAGTTCCAGAGGATGAGCAGTTTTAAATGAAACAGGCTACAGAGACCCTGGGGAGATGTTAAGAAAATGCAGTTGGTGGAATACCTGTTACAGGTAAATGATTTATACCAGAGTTTGCACATTTTTCTTGAAGGACCAGATAGTGAACATTTCGGACTTTGCAGGCCGTATAGTCTCTGTTACAACCATTGAACTCTGTCATTACAATATGGAGTGAAAGCAGCCATAGATAATACAGAAACTAATGGGTGTGGCTGTGTTCCAGTAAAACTTTATTTATAAAAAGATAAACAAGCTAGATTTGACTTGCAGGGCATTGTTTGCTGAGTCCTATTTTGAACAACGTGAGTGAACTCAGGGTATAAATTAGTTGTGATTTCATAGCAATCTAAGCATATAAAAAGCCAAGATAAGTTTTAACTCTATAGAAAACAAAATTTTTAAGATGTTTCTCCTAAAATATCAAGATAATTGTGCATATGACATGGCTCACCTGTGAATGATCTTTATACAATCACAATCATGTAGACACTGAATACTCCTCTACCCCAGTTTGTGATATAACCATGTGGGAAGTACATGAGGGGTGGGAGGGGTGACAGAAAGAGCATGGGTCTTGTTTGCTGTGGTGGGAAGCCTAGAGGTAACACCCAGAAGGCAGAATCAAGAAGTAGCCACCAAGCCATATCATTTAGGTGCATGACAGAACACCTCAGTAACAAGTAGTAAGGGTTGGAACAGGAGGCTCAGTGAAGAGCAATTTAGGAGAGTCTCTGGCGGCCTGGAGAGAACTGTCTCAACTTCCTGAGCCTACCTCCAGGGCCTCTGCCCAGACCAGACCTCCTGGGAGCAGAGCACGCTGTGACACTCCTAAAGTGGAGGCTTGCCAAGGGGTGCAGATGGAGCTTGGACATGTGGTCAGGGTGCCGCTTGCTTCTCATTTTCCACACCGCCAGGCAAAGCAGGAAAGGGCTATAAAGAACAAAAGGGAAGGGGTTATTTAGAACAGAAGAAAAGGGGCTCAGCCCTGGCCTGGAGCTGGCTCTCCTTGCAAAGCCACATTCCAGCAGGATGATTCCTAGGATTCTATGAATTCTAGAACAATTGAAGGGGTATTTGCTAAGGCAGGAAGACAGGATACATTTTATTTAATGGCTTGTTTTATTGATACATGTAAACCAGGTCCTGCCGTTTACATAAGGGCAAAGATGTTGCCTTTGTCCACCGCACAGTGTGGGAGCCCAGCCTGGAGCAGCCACTGGGGAGAAGGGGGTAACTGGAACAGAACTCTAGGGCACAGCTCTGAAAAGGAGATTTGCTGGTCCCATCTCCAGTGCAGATCCTTCGCCTGTGCTGCTCGGTTCAGGGTGGAGGTCTGCTCCTGGCTCTCAGGGCCTCCCTTTCTATCTGAGTCTCCACCGAGGCGGCTCTGAGAGAACCCAGCTGACTCAGGGACAGTGGAGCAGAGGCTGGAGAGGACAGCGGTGAGCCTGGGCAGCGCCGGGTCGGGACCCCGGCAGCAGAGGCCGCGAAACCGCCCAGGATTGGGGTTAGCTGGGATCAGATTCTGGATCAAAGCAGGTACGAGGTAGGGACACTGTGGGGTGAGTCCATGGACACATGGGTGCGGAGGTGGTGGCGCCGGGGAAGGGGCAGGCACAAATGCTCACGCAGCCCCGCGCTCTGCGGGTCTCTCCCGCTCACTGGTAAAGAGATGACAGATCTGCTTGAGCGTTTTGGTGCGGCAGGACTGTGCCTGTATCTCCTGCATTCTGTCCCAAAACCCTGGGCAGGATTTTGTCCTCACTTCACACGTAAGAAAACTCAGGTTCAGAGGATTAAATAGCATGCCTAAGGCCAGGTGAGCAACTCCACGACCCCACAGCTGCCCTGGCGGCCTCCAGGAGGCCTCCTAGCCTCACTGCCTCACTTGGTAATGTTGGGCAGAGCTGGGGTCTACCCGGGTGCTGCATCTCTGGGCAGAGCAGGAGCTTACCTTTGGAAGGAGGCATTGGACTTCAGGGGAAAGTTTAAAAAAAAAAAAAAAAAAAAAAAAAAAAAGGCCCACTCCTGTTTTGTGCTTCCTGCCTGTTACCGGGCTTTCACTAGCCTCTTCGGTCAGGGCAGCGTGACTTCCGTAGTGACTTGGGTAATCTTTACAACACAGATGGCTTTTCTCAGACCCTCAAATAACTCATTTACACATTCTGGATCCATTATGGGAAATCCGGAATAAATGGATGCCTGGTATGACTAGGGAAATTAAACTACAGCAATAGAAAGCATCTTACCCGGACTGCAACAGCCAACCAGGGAGCACATGCGCTGCGTACCCAGAAGCCACACAGCCTGAGCCTCTCCTGCTTCCCGGCAGTGCACCAGCAGTTCCTTGAAACACTCACAGGATGCGCCTCTGTTCTCAAGAAGCCACATGCCCCTCGGCTACAGAGTGTCAACCCACAGTCTCCTGTGTGCCTATCGGGGTCAGAAGTGATCATCAGGGATGAGAGCCTCACTTAAGAATTTAACAAGGCCCAGGGTAGATGAGGGAGCCGTGCTCAGAGCCGCGTCGGCCAGCCCTCCATGCTCAGCCACATCTCTTTCCTAAACTATGAAGAGGATGGTGGCACCTGCTCTGTGGACACTGAGGGACTCACAGGTAGTGTAGGTGATAGGCCCCCGCCGCGCAGGACCCACCCATGCGGGGCAGGCTTGCTTCTCATTTCCACATGCCAGGCCAAGCAGGAAAGGGTTACAGAGGAATGGACCCTCCTGGGTGTGGACGTCTCCTTCATAACCCCTGGAACCAGACAGAGAGGAACACCTGGGGGTTAAGGTGCAACGGGACCAGTGCTGTCCAGTCACCTGTGGAGACAGGCATTTCTTTTCTGATGCTGTTCATACACCAGCCACCAGACCCACGTAGCTGTTAAGCACTTGAAATGCAGTTAGTGGGACCGGCGCACTAATTTTAGTTTAATTTTAGTTAATTCACATTTAAATTTAAAAAGTTGAGTGTGGATGGTGGCTACCATATTGAACAGTGAAGATCTAGCCCACAGGGTATAAATGACAGGTGCTCATTAGTGTCCAGTCTGACTCTTTCTGGGACATTGTCACTGTATCCTGGATTCCATTCCTGAAAGCCTGGCATCTGTAGGGTTCTGCAGATGTCAGCAGAGTTTATCAGGCCCAGCTGTTGACTCCTGGAGCAGGTGTGCTGACTAGTAAGTGAGATCATGTGCAGAGCTGCCATATGCCCTGTGCTGTGGGCAGACCTGTGTGTCATCTTTACTTGTGTTCTGATCAAAGGAGGGAAGGTGTAAAAAAATTCATGGAAAGTGTAAAGTGTCAGGGAATATTAGTTATCATGATGAACAGTAATTATCAGAGTGACCTAATTTTTTACCTTCCCCTTTTTGTATCTTGTGTAATATTCACATGCCTGTGGTGGGGCCTGTCTCCAGTTTACAGAATTAAAAATGGGCTGGGAGGTGAGGTGTCTCCCCAGGAAACAAGGAAATAAGTGCAGGACTTAGAGGAGCTGAGCTGTCCCAAGCCCCAGGGCCTCCACAGCTGCTTCATGCGGGGACATGGAGCCTGAAGTCTCCATTCTCGTCCCACTCTGTGCCTGTCCCAAAGCAGCCCTTCTTCCTCAGACTTTTTCTTTTTGAAAATTATTTGAATAAATTTCTTCTTCTAATTCCCTAAGATCAAAAAAATTGTATCCTTTATAGATTTAAAAAAGCAGCAGTATGAAAATGAGCCCAGAGATCCTTACATTATAAATGCTTAGAGAAACTTTATGGTTATAAAAACAGTAATTAGGTAAGAGGCCCTAAGCATCTGATTCCTTAAAATGCTCTTTAAGGTGGAATGGATTTAGTTAGCATCTGGCACCTTGCTTCGTACTGGTATGAGTGCTTTCCATGTTAGTAAATTTCAGTATCAATTCGAAAGCTTGGCAGGCAAGATCCTAATGCTGGTGAGAAGTCTGTTTCGCATGCTCACAGATCCCTCCTGGATTCCTCCTGGGTGCACACCAAGAAAAGGGAGCTGGAATGACCTGATACTGTGGATTATGTTTACATGAACATGGTGGCATTTTGGGTGGCTTTGATGGTACACCTACTAGAGGCATTATCTTTTTTTACCTGGTCTGGTGTGATATTGTCTGATTAAGGGATTCACTAGCAGGGCTGCAGGATTTCCTGCCCTCTGTGGATGCCAGCAGTGCACTATCCACTATCGTCATGGCCCCAGAGGGCTCCCACCCAAGTGATGCTTTACCATCCTCAGACTGGCAGCGCTAAAAGATAAGTTGTGTTCATTTCACCACTGTCCAGTTTGGCACCAGGCAGCAGTGGGGTTGCTTGCTGGGGCCACTCAACAGGACCTCACTGCAACGTCAATGCCCCCCAATATGAAGTTGAGGCTTTTGCACCCCAGGTGGAATTTTCTTTTCCTTAGGTTTATATTCAGGAATGTCCTCAGAATTTGGCAGACATCTATGAGGCCAATGGCAAACAGTGCTCAATGGCAAAGGGGTATTTCTATAGAAGAGTGGCCAATATTTGTACTTGGAAGGAGGGGCTGTGAGCCCACGGGGATGGGGAAGATGGAAAGGGAGAAGAGAATACAGGATCCTCATTCCAACCCCAGTGGGTGCAGCCTGAGACAGCCTGCTCTTGGGCAGTGGTTCTCAAGGTGGAACCTGGAGGGTTTGTGACTTCATTCCGTAAGCTGCCGGGCCAAGAATGTGCATTTCTGTCATTTTCCCTGGCAGTGCTGAGGCTGCTGGTCCCTGGTGGTTTCCTTCAATGCTCTTTGGCAGCACACTTGCAGGTGGAGCCTGTGAAGGTTCCCATTTAACTGCTTGCAATGAACCTGCCAGTGCAGAAAGCAGAATGACAGAGTTCCAGTCCCCAAGTCCCAAAGGAGCTTCCAACTGCGTCCCTGTAGTGACATTAACATCATTTTCCCCATCATTTACTTAGGAATGCCAGTCTCCTTTCCATCGTACAGGGAATCCAGCCCTTTAAATGCAACTATAGACCTGTTTCTCAAGTCCAACCCTGGCCTCTGTTTCAGCCTGGCCTGCGGCCTCATTCCAGGTTTCCATCCTCTCTCACAAGACTATTTGAGAGCCTCCAGCTTCACATTCTCAGCCACCCATTTCTCTCTCTCCTCCTGCCTACCTCACCATGAAGGCTTCTGAAATGCAGCTTTCCCCTGTCCAGCCTGTCCTTTGGTGGCTTTAAGATCTTTCATGTCTCTGTGTGTGCCCATCAGGGCTTTGGTTCTGGGCTTGAACGGCAAAAAACCCCTGCTCTGGGCACAGCCCTGCTTGTCCTCCTGGCCTGCCATTCACATGGTGTTCCTTTGCCTAGAGCCACTCCCGTTCCTCCCCCTAGAAAATGTGTCTTCACCCTGCAGGGCCTGACTCAGAGTTCATTTAAATGACACAGGGGGTACAGAAGGTGCATCCACTGAGGGGACCCTGGGCACTGGCCATGCCTTCCTTTGCTGGGGCCAGGGTGGGGCTTCTCTGGTCTGACCTGCAGTAAGGGGCTCCAAGGGTTCTGTGCTGCTGGAACAGGGCATCCACATGGGGTAGACAGGATGGGGCTGAGCAGAATCCCAGGTCACAGAGGCCCCCAGTTCTGCTGAATGGCCCGGGAGGCTACGCCAGCTACTGCTGAGAAGAGGACTCTGCACCCAATGCTGCTCTCTGAAAGGCCCAGGTCTGCTGGCCCCCATGTGATGTTACCATCTGGCTTCCAGGTCACTCCCTGGTTTGGACCTGGAGGTGGCCAACCCCAAAATGTTCTGGGAAGAAGCCTGGAGGCTGACTGGGCCCCAGTCCCCATGGTTTGTCCTTCTTCTCCCTCCCCCTCACCAAAGCCATGAACTTGAAGCCATGAACTTGAAGCCTGTGTCTCAGGTTGAATTCAAAGTCAAGTGGTTTATTTAGGAGGTGAGGGAATAGTCCCTGGAAGGAGGGCGTATTGATAAGCCAATTACCATGGTCACCTGGAGCTTAATCACTCGGGGATACCTAGGAAAGGTATAGATTCTGCCGCGCCTGGGAAGTCTCTCATCAGACAGTGTTATGGGTTAGTTGATGTCCAGACAAAAGACATGTCGACATTCTGGCCCCAGTACCTGTGGGTGTGACTTATTTGGAAACAGGGTCTTTGCAGATGCAATCAAGTTAGATGGCATCACCAGAGTAAGCCAAATCCAAGGACTGGTATCCTTATAGGAAGAGGAGACACAGAGACACAGAAGGTAGAAAGCCATGTATGGGGCCACAATCCTGAGCTAGAAGAGGCAAGGAAGGAACTCCCAGAGGCTTTGGGGAAGCACAGCCCTGCCAACTCCTTGCTTGTGGACTTGCAGACTCTAGACTGAGAGAGGCGAGTTTCTGTTGTTTAAGCTGCTCATGAGTGGCACTCTGTTACAGAGGGCTGTGCGGGGTGGGCTGTCTATCCCCAGTTCCCCGAGTCCTTGGTTGACTGCTGCTATTGAGAGGATGCTCATTTCTGGGCACCTTTGGGCTCAGGCCCAGGGCAGGGCCTCTGTGGTTCTAGAAGGAGCTTCCTAGCATAGAAATGCTTCCAGTGGTAGCTGTAAGTTGGCAGAGTACAGTGAAGGGTCTGGGAGACATGGGCAGGGCATGGATAGGAACTGCTGTCCCTCCTTGACCAAGCCCAAAGGATGTGGTCCTTGGGCCAAGCATTTGGGATAAGAAACAAAGTCTCAGGGAGCAAAGAAAGGAGGGGCTTGTGGGAATGGGAGTGGGTGCAAATCAGTTACTACTTGAATATCTTCCCCTAAGAGACTTCCACCCCAATATCCTGTCCCCAAGTCCCCAAGTATTCAGTTGTCCTTGCCCTTTGCTCCTGAATCTCTCCCCAAATCCCAGCGCATGCCATTGCATTGCAGCCATCTGTATACTTGATGCCTTCCCCTCTAGAACTGTCATGCAGGAGTGAACTGCACACCTCATCTTTGTGCTTCCACATACGTAGTGGTTGGTATCTATTTTATTGTTTTAATTTTAGGGCAAAAAACACCTAGTCAGCCTATGAAATGCAGGGACCCATGGAGGGCCATGCAGTTGATCAGGCTCAAGGTGCCTTAGGGAGAGGGTGGTGGCCAGGGCTGTTCCCGCAGAAAGAAGGGTGGTATGCCTGTACTTGGTGCTGCTGGTGTCCCAGGATGTGTGGCTGCCTGTTCCTTTTTCTTGTCCTGTCCTTCCTCAGTGAGGATGAGTAGCAGCTAACCCAGCCCCATGCAAGTAGCTCAAGGCCAGTTCTCCCTGTTGCACTAAAGCAAGATTTTTCTCAGCCCCTCTGCTGGGTTCCTGGTAGGAGATGCCCCATCGACTCAGCCCACCTAGCCATGCCTAAAGGCAAGCCTCTGGTGTGGATCTCATGCTGCCACGACTGTGCGCTCAGTCTCTGACTGGTGGGAACATGTGAGTGAGCGAGTATGGGGTCTGGCCAGCCATTCTGAGCACAGACACAGGAGCAGGCTCTGTGCAAAGCCCACACCAGACCAGGTGTGTCACCCCAAGGGGAACATGGTGGTGCCAAGTCAGGGGTGCCTGCGACCCCTAAGCCTCAGAGGGGCTATTACAGTGTACTAATTAGCTATTTTAGTTCCACTATCCACAGCCTGATGAACAGCAGTGTGTTAGCAGCTCAGTCAGCCCCATGGCCCACTCTGACCCACAGCTCTGGGACTGACTGGGCCCCACTCCTGTTTCTGTTGTGTGGGGCAGCTGCCCTCCACTGTGAGGGCAGGGGAACACAGTGCTACAGCCTTTCTGGATACCTGCCTTTGGTGGGTCCCGAGCTCTTGTCCCTCATCCAAGAAGAATGAAGTCATGCTGACAATTGAAAGGTGATGAGGATGGAGAGTTTTATTGAGCAACAAAACAGTTATCAGTAGAGAGGGAACAGGAAGGTGGTCTCTCACCCGAAGTCAGGTTGTCTTCCCCAGTGTGGCTGAGTCTGAGGTTTTTATAGGCACAGGATGGAGGAGCCATGGGCCAAATGAAGTAGTATTGGGAAAGTCAACATTCAATTGGTTAAAAGCATTATTCAGAAAGAACCAATTGGGGAAGGGTAGGCAAACAGGAACAGAAGTTGTCACTCTGGGTCGTGGGTTTCATCCGGAACCAGCAGTCCAGGGTGTTTTGGCTCGAAGGTGAGGTTTCACCAGGGAACCACCCCTGTTTGCCTAGGCATTTGACTGCCTCCTGTCACTGTCAGCATTGGTGCCTGAAAAGGCCATCCTCCTGCAGATGGAGCCACCCTCCTGCCTGCACTGGAACCAATAAAGTTTCCACAAAGATTTAGTCTTGATTTTTATCTTTTTCTTTCCCATTCAAATCATGAAGTTCTCTCACACTTTTTAAGGTCACTTAGGTTCTAAGTCTTGAGATAAAATGTCTCTCCCTAAAGCATAAACCCCATCACCTCTCTTCTTCCTAACCCCAGAGAACAGCCTCATCAGTGATATCCCACTCTTCTGGGTTTCATAAGGAGGTATCCCTGGAATTCATCTGGGGGAGTTGTGTACATTCTAACCTTTCCTTCTATTTTTTTTCCTATTTCATAATTACTACTTTTTAAATTTTATTAATTGTAAATTAACCTTCATACAAGCAGGCATGCATCTAAAATCCACCAGCCTTCAATTGGAGAAGCAAGCAGCACACTGTAGTCACAAGGTCTTTGGTCTGGGGACTGACACCAAGTGGGAAAGCCTGTTCCCACCTCTGGCTGCCATGTGACCCTGAGCAAATCTTCCCCATTCCTCCCCAGGTTCTTTGCCTGTCAGGGGGTGGTGCACATCCCACTCACTTCATCCTGAAGATCAAATGAGAGGTCATATGTAGCAGGAATTTCAGCTGTCTGGCATTTGGTGCTTCAATAAACATCACCTACAAGATTAGACATGGCCAGCATTATACATAAATTCACTCCACTCCACATATTTGGGTAGGTGCTGGGAGACTGAAGGGGATGCAAACTCTTTCCTACATGAAGTCTGTAACCATCCAGAACATACTTAATTGAGTGAAGCAAGACATTTTTCACATATTGTCACTGCTCTGCAATTTACTGCTATCCTAATAAAAGTTTATAAACTTTACATGGCTAACAGAAAAATAGGAAGAGCCTTAGAGAAATCTTCCTTTGCAATAACTGCTCTGGCCCCTGGACATCAGCACAGCAGATGATGCTGAATGAGGTCGAATCGTTGGAACTGAGGGTCTTGACATCCAGCAGACTCAGGTCGTCATGGACTTTATTGCTCCTTTTTGCCACTAGCTCTGGGACCTCAAGCAAGTCACTTCATTTATTTTCCCCTCAGTTTTCACAGCTTTAAAATGGGATCAATACCAGTTCCTGCCTGACAAAGTAAAGTGGGAAGTTTAAAACAAACATCCTCTCACACCCTGGGTTTAAGTGTCAGGGCAATATACCCTAGGCTGTCCCAAGAGCACCTCACAAAACCTCCCTCCCATTTGCCTCCATCACCAGACTCTGAGCTCCCTCCCACCCCACCTGAGAACCATGAGGGCAGGGCCATGTGCTGGGGTGTGGCTCCCCACAGTGCCCTGGGCTGCCCTCCTCCCTGGCACTCCCCCACGGCAGACTTGTGCTGGGAGCTTCTCCTGCCAGCTGCACACATCTGGCCACCGCATTTCTCCTGCAAGCACATTCAGGTCTTTCCCAAGCAGGATTACTCTGACAGCCTGTGAATGCACAACACCTGTTGTCTGAATTCTCCTGTCAATTGTGTTAATCCTGCTTTGCTTTGGGGATCCTGCAGGTAGATCTGGATCCGGATCTTGTCTGCTCAGCTTCTTCCTCACCAAGGCAGTGGAAGTGAAGCTGACCTTCTTGGGAAGTCTTTCTAGACTTGGCCAAGAGAGAGCAGATTGTTGAAGATGGGAGCAGGTGGTGATGCAGAACGCACCAGACCCACAAGTGCCAGGGGCCAATCCTTACCTGGGCTTAATTCCAGGAGAGATGGCTTGTGGGCCAGAGGGACATGGTCTGGGATGGGCTTACTGGTCAGCCCAGAACAGGCCTCCTCAGAGAGTGTGCTCTGGACCAGCACTGCCCCCATGACAGCATCCTGACAGCTGCCCTCTCCTCTTCCCTAAGTCACAAACATCAGGCAGCCCACCCTGAGATAAGAAGAAGCCAGCCTTCTTAAAAAGGTCACTAGCCTTCTTCTACAGTTTTCTTACAATAATGTTCAGACAGCCATCAAGCCCTGCTGAACCCTGATTCCTGCCATGAAAAGCCTTGACTTTCGTCCCCACATATGACCTTCAAAGGACAGTTCAGTAGTTTTGCAAGTGAAGACTTAGCTTGGAGGGTGTTCAAGTAAGACTAAACATAAAATGGCAACAGCAATAGTAAGAGTCACAGTGGCCAGGACTGTTCTCCTGTGTGGGCCTCCTCTGAGCCTGGCACACATGCTAGTCCCTTTGAGTGCCCCAGCCCCTGAGGTCAGTCTTGTGCTCACTGCCTCCCCCTCATAGGACATCCCAGGATGCAGCAGGACAGAGCCAGGCTGTGAGTGCGGGCTGCTGTCCCAGGCAACCTCCTACCACACACACGTCTCAGGCCTTGAGGGCTAATGGCTGATGGGGGCACTCACCATGGAGGGGCTTGAGAGGGCCTGGCCTGTGTGCCAGGTGCAGTCTGTTCCTGCCCCACCTCCAACCCTCAGCCAGCAGCGTCCACAGGAAGCTGGAATGGACCGACCCCTCTCTGCTGACCACCCCCAACCCGCTACACTTGCCTCTCTGTCTTTCTATCAGGGAGCCTCCTCTGCACATGTGCAAAGCACCTGGATTTTACGTTCCAGGGACAACCTTCAACTGAGGATAAGCGGGAGTCCTTGGGTAAATCAACACAGCTTCCCCATCTCGTTGGGATGATTTTGAGCTTTGTCTTATGTGGTTCCTCAGAGGTCCCAGCAGGGTTGGGCCTCATTGCCCACAGCAGTAACAGGTTCACCAACACAGCCTTCCCTTCTCACTCTCCCCACCCCTCACTCCCGGATTCCCCAACCCCCAACCCCCTCACCTGCACCACCGAGAAACTATCTGCTCATACATCCTGGTGTCTGCTTTTGGGTGAATTCAAATTAAGACATTTATCTACATAAAACATAATCTGGTTATGATATTAGAATTGTGTGTGACTACCCTATAGCTGACTTGCATTTAAATAGCCAATTGTCATAGGTCCTGATGTCTATAAAGACATTAAAAGTCCCTATTTCCATGGTCATCCATTACACATAGTATCATGGAGTAGAATGTTTCCTAGACATAATCTAGTTTAGTAACGTTTAATCTTGTTTGAGCCTCATATCCCTTTGGAAATTTAAGGAAAGCTACAGACCCACCCCTGGAAAACTGGTGATGCGTACAATATTGCCTACAATTTCAGGGTGTTTTTGGAACATTTAGATCCAAGCAGAGGTGTTCCTTTGCTTGACTCCCCTGACTCTAGTCCAATCGCTCAGTACACAGATGGGTAAACTGAGGCCTGGGTTGGAGAAGAGCCTGTCCACACCACTCAGTCAGTGAGCTGATGTGAAGTTTCTTGACTCCCAATCTAGCCATCCTTCCACCCCACACCATCCACATCACTACCTTTATTTCTGTCTGTTGTGTTCTTATAATACGGCAAGCCAGGCGCTGTAGGAGTCCCAGCTACTTGGGAGGCTGAGGTGGGAGGATCTCTTAAGCCCATGAGTTTAAGGCCAGCTTGGGCAATGTAGTAAGACTTCCCCTATCTCTAAAAATAAAAATGAAAACAACTAAGTACACAATCATAAGGCAGTTTCAGCATCATCAATACAAGTTTATTACGCTTTATTGATCATGATGAATATATGCAGATTCTCTGCCCAGCTTCCCTCTTCAGTGTGCACTTGCAGCTCCTGAGCAGTATTTCACACCTCAGCAATTATCTTATTATCATTACAGCCTCACATCCTTCCTGCCCCGATTAGTCCCACAGGCCTGTTCTTTACCTGCTCAATTATCCAGCTCTTAGCTCTGCTCAGACATATTTTCAGTGTCTTTTTATCTCCACCTTCCAGATTTTCTGCTCTTCTGGGGCCATCCTTTTTATTTTTTCTAAAAAAGTTAGTGTCTGTTATTTATAACCCACCCTCCTGGCAATTTCACGATGTTTTTTTCTTTGCAATGATGAAAGCTTAGATTAGGATTTTGAGGAGCCTCATTTTTTACCCTTCTTAAAAACTATCTCTGGGAACATTTTTCTCTGAATGAGTTTGCTCTTCAAGCATCTAAATCAGGCCTCAGAGTCCATTAACTTGTTTTCTACAAAGAAGATTGCCTTTTATAAATCACTAATTATATTACTTGCCATGTCATTGCTATTTATGTTTCTTGTTTTTGTTTTTGTTCTTGATTTTGGGCAGTCCTCTTCTGCTGAAGTGTATAAAGCATTATTTTACCTTGAGAGTCAGGTGCATGACAGGTGACAATTAGACATTCTTTATCCCCTACTGAGGCGGGTGAGGAGGGTCATCCCACTGCACTGACTCGCATTGAACTCATTTCCTTGGGAACTTCAGGGCAAGACTAGACAGTGTTTTCCAAAGGGAGATGGGGAAAGCATGAGAGAAGGAGGTTAGGAATGGAAGTGGTATCTGTGTGGATGGGGACACTTGGCTGCCAGCAACTTGTATAACACAGGGTTATGGAATTCTGCCTCACCCAGTGATGCAGTGACTTTGTAATTTTGGCCCACAGAGCTTGATCATGGAGTCTTAGAGTTAGACAGGAAATTGGAACTCCTGCCAACCCCTGGATTTTTGCAGCCTCTCTAGAACTATCTGCCAGGAGGCTGGCCAATCAGCTCTTGTTTGAACCCTTTCAGGTGGCCTTGGACCTTTGATGTGTTGGAAACAGCGTGTGTCAGAAAAGGCCAACAGCAAGGACGTGGTATTGATTGATAATCAGAAAAGCAGGGAACCCCCATTGCCCAAGACAAGGGAAAAGAGGTGAGGAGAGAAGGACTGGGGGTGAGGCTTCAGGTCGGGGGCTGGAGGTTGAAGAAGTTAATGCATGGGTGTCTTGACTCCATAGCGAATTCAGAGTCAGAGTTGACCACTAAGAATTAATCGAGCCTAGTTAGTAGGAGGCTAGAGGGATAAAAATAAATATTTAAAAATAAAAGAGAAATCTGCATAAGAAAAGACAGAAAAATTAACAGATAGCTTTAGAGACCCAGCTGAAGTTGGGGGTGATTTTGTGGCTCTGATTTGTACAGTTATGGGGTTTTCTCCAAAATTAGTGACCATAACCCAGGGTAGGAATTTTTTAGGGGCAGAAGGAAAATAGTACAAAGGGAAACAAAAGTGTTTATGATTTATTAATTTAAATGATTGACAATTCAGTATAGTCTAGGTAAGAAAAGAAGAAAAGTCCTGGAGCATTTGAAGATGGAAAACCCAAGATAGCAAGTAACCAGGTACCTCAATGAGATCACAAAAAAATTGTACAAGAATGTGAGAAAGAAAAAGCCAGGAAGATAGATGCTTCTTCAAAGGGCCGTACGTTGGGTTTGTGATATCTTAAGTGGAGCCATGCTGAGTGAGAACACGTCATGTTTTTTATTTGTGCTACTCAGTGTAAATACATTTGGCCCCATTTTTTCAAAAGAATAACATTCCCAATTGTTTTTTAGTTTATTTATTTTGCCTTTTGAAAATTGTCTTTCCAACACTCTTTGCTATCTATTTGGAAAAGTGCTACCCATCCAAGTGTTAGAAATCACATATATAGGAAATAGTAACAATAAAAACAACAAAAACAATAATGACATCTGGGTGAAATGATTCCCTACCCTGAAAGGAATTTTGAAGTGGTTACTTCCTGCTGAAGAAGGGTAGGGGAGACATATACTGGAGCACATGCCACCTCACGCTTGGTACAGTAGGGACAACACGACAGCAGTTAAATGAAGACAAGCAAACTCTGGTCCCTATTCATCAAGAGCAAAAACAAAAATGAAACCCTGGCACCCCAGCCCTCCACGCAGTGTCCCCTCCCATCTGTCCAAGTCAGACTACGTGCTGACTAGCAGCCAGGACTGGCCATCTCCAAGCCCTTCCATTCTATGATCTGAAGCTTGGAGCTGGCTCCTGCATTGCACCAAAGGCTCTCTTGATCTGGCCCCTCAGTCACCACGAGGAGTGCAGCTGCTGGAAAGCATTGTTTCTTTGCTCATCCAACTCAGAGCAGATTCACCTGATGGGCTCAGCCTTTCCTATCTTTTGCGTTTGTTTCATTTCCTTTTCCTCCATAGTTCATGCTCCTTGAGAATTTACCAAACTTTCTAGAGCCTATTTCTGGACAATCTAAATTAATCTGCACCCAGCCCTGCACCCAAGAAAACCCCACCATTCTTGTCAAACTCCAGCCAGCCTCAAAAACCAAGTCTAGACCGCTGGGTGTGATCCTTTTCCCCTGAGACTAAATTTGTTCCCCACACAATCACAGTTGCAGTCTGGCCAGAGTCTTTTTGCTGAAAACCTGATTCTGAATAGGCATTGGCTCTTAAGCCCAGCCATCAGTTTCACTGGATCCAGTCATCTTGACGTAAAGATCAATTTCAGAGCACACTTGTGAACCGTGCTGCTGTGAAGCTTCCTGAAAATGTACACACACCTCTTTTTAATTTGTCGGTGATGGCCTGGATAAAGACTAGAAGATAACTAGTATTTTCCCGAAGTTTTACCTGATCCAGGATTTTAAGAACAATTCCCAGACGTTCTAGAGCACTTGTCACAGCCCTGGAGCCACAGCCATGGTCCTTCACAGAGGAAACAAACACAGCTGCTCAGAGACTGTGGCTGGTTCCCCTGGTTTCAGTGGTCATGTTGCCTCAGACATTCTTCAATCTTCTCAGCATTACTTTTTGCCTCAGCTGCTCACGTGACCACAGTCTTCAACTGACGACCCAGGTGCAGGCTTGAGCTGGGTCAAGTGCCTCTCACTTCCTCCCTCAGCCCCCAGGTTCTCTGACCCAGCTGCATGCAATGTACAGGATGTACAGGACGCCCACTAGACCCTCAGGACGTGCAATGCAGAAGTGCTGGGGTGTGTTCCAGTCACTACAGCTGCGTAACAATTATCTCAAAGCATAGTAGCTTAAAATAACCATGTCCATTATGTTTAAGAGCCTGAAATCTAGCAGCTGATGCAGCAGTTGGCTGGGACCTCAGCTGGGGATGCCTCTCAGAACACCTGCACCTGACTTCTACATGGTTGGGCTTCCTCACAGCATGGCAGCTGGGTTCCCAGGGTGGGGAGAGAAAGAGAGGAAGACATACACCTTTTATGAACTGGCCTCAGAAGCCATGCAGCATCATTTCCACAGCATTCTATTGGTCAAAGCAGCCACAACGTCCCACCGAGTTTTGAGGGAGGGAACATAGGCCCCACGTCTTGATGGGGAGTAGCAAGGTTTTGAAAGAGCGAGTGGACCCAGAAATTTTGCTGTGTCACTTTTAGAAAATAAAATCTACCACAGGTAGTTAACACATGATGAAGTAACCCTTGATCAATGGGGAGCAAAAGCAATGGAAAATCTTTTTCCTTGCCTTCTCCTGGAAGGCTGTCCTGAGAAAGAGATTTGGCAGTATCCACCCACAGTAGTAGTTACCCCCTGCATGATGAGTCATGGCCAATACTTCTGACACTCCATTCTAAGGTCATACTTCCAGATAAACTATTCACACATAAGGCTTTGTCCCAGACATTGCTTTTGGGGAATCATAAGCTCAGGCAGTTAGTACCGGCTGTGTCCCTGGCGAGCAGTCTTGGGATTAGTTTTTAAGGCTGGGTTAGTCACCACCCAGGCATCACTAAGGATCCTGCTCGTAGTTATTGGCTGTGATAACATTGGCACAGGTAGCATCATTTAGTAAGGCTGTGGCTGATTGACATGAGGTACAGATTGAAGGTTCAGAGCAATGGGTTTGCTTGTTAGGAGGGTGGGTAAGCAGTGTGGGGTAGTGGTAAAGGTAAAATTTGGGTAGTCAGTTGGCTTTTTGAAACTGAATTAGGAGCCTTGGAAGAGGTAGGCTCAGATACCCCAACTGTCAACTCCAGGCATGTCTGAAGGACTGAGGGCTCATCCCCTGAAGCTGCAAGGTACACACCCCCATATTTTTCCTGGGTTAAAGGTCGGGGCCCTCATAGAGATGAATAGGAACTGGAAACACAGATTAAAAACTTGATGTGAATGAGCCTGGAAATCTGACCTCTAGAGCTCCCTGAATCCTTCATGCTGGTAGATGAAGTCCACAGCTCTGACAGAAGGGAACAGCCTCTCCTTGTGTGGCAGTGGAGAGGGGAGGACTTGTCAATATGCAGTCCTCATCCATGGACTGGAACTGAACTTCAGTCAGGGATGCTGGAGTTAGTCCTGGCCCTGTGTTGGGACAGCTCATTGAATCTCAGGCACCAGGACACGCACGGGTATGAGGCGGAGGTGTTGAAACTATGCTGGCATGGAAGCGAGGAAGGCTTTAGACTCCCAGGGAAGCCCAGAGAGTACTCCCTCCACTGAGCAGCACGGGAGCCTGAGAGCAGACACTGGCATGGCACTGGCTGTCCTCGGAAGCTGGGGTCAATGGACAGAGACGCTGCTGAGGGCCAGTGGAAGGGTTTGTGTAGTAGCCAAGGCCAGAAGCGAGTAGGGAATGATTTATCAAAATGGGCAGCGAAGCCAGAAAGACAACCAGGTATGCTGACCAGCAAAGATCTGTGGTGACATCTCACAGGGGATAGAATGGAAATTAACTCACTGTTTCCTCACTGATCAGTTCGCAGACCCAGAGTCCAGCATGGCCAAGGGAAGGACAGATCCCTTGAGGCAGGATCTGCAGAGCCTCCCCAGCGCAGGTGGTGGCTACCCCTGCAGTCCATCCGCACTGTGCCGTGGTGTTTTAAGGACTGTTGCCCATCAGAGACCTGAGATGTCATCACGTCCCTCTGATTGGAGGGGAGGCTCACGGAGGTCAGGTGACAAGTGGATACCCGTCTGGAGCTCACCCCACACAGGGCCTGCTAGCTGCAGCCACTTCCCTGACCCCAGAATGAAGGACGATGTTGAGTATACTCAGCAGCTGACAGAACCTCATATCCATCCCCTGTCCTGTGAAGGAAGAATCATAATGAAATGGAAACCCCAAAACCACCGCCAGGCCCTCATTTGGCACCAAAGTGAATCAGAATTTAAATCATATTCTGGGGTTGGCGGTAAAAAATGATGTGAGAGAAGCAGGAAGCAGGAGGAGGGAGACACTGGACTGTGATACTTTAGCACTGAGGCCTCAGCCGACACAGGGTCCTGTGCCTTCCATGGAGGCAAAGGGCCCCAGCCTCGAACTCTGCCTCCAGGAGGCAGGGCATGCAGGACTCCCACAGAGAGAGGCCTGGCCTTGAGCAAGGCAGCTCCGCTGGCCTGAAGGCAGTCCCAGAAGTCCTCAGCTATAAGCCGTGGGCAGCCACCTGTCCAGCTGCTGGGCCTGCGTCCGGAAGAAGGTCTGAGTGACATCCAGCATCCAGGATTTCTGAAAATGCCCAGAATTCCCCAGGGAGATGGAAGCAGGTGGACCTTGGCTCTAACCCTGGTTGTAGGGTCCATGGCAACTTGATCCTGTTGGGCTTCCAGAATGGACTAGAGCGTGATGTGCATTGAAACTGCGATCTGTTTTGGTGTTCATTAAATGGTAACTCTTCTTTACTAATGTTTTCACTATTATAACTCATATAGAAACCTCTAGTGGAGGGACAAGGAACCTGGAGCAGGCTCTCATCTTCTGCAGCAGCCAGGGCCAGGTAAAGCACTTGGGCTGCAGATGTGGCTGAGAAGGGGGCTCCCAGTTCCCTCCTGCTGGATCTTTCTGGAAACACAGAAACACGTTTCTCACACACACATTCTTCCTCTCTTTTTACTTTTACTTTGATTCATTCTGTCAAAAACTGGCAAGAAAAAGGAACATGAAAACAGCTTGAGTTTTGTGATGTACCAGGGTGCCTGTTAAGAGCTGTTGGGGGTCTTTTCTTTCCCAATGCCTTTCCCAAATCTGAGAAGAGGGTCTGCAAACCGTGTCTGTGACTGGCTATACTGGAGGACTTGGGCTCTGACAGCTGCTGTGTGGGGTCTGCGGTCCTTTCTCAGAGCAGAACATCCTGACAAGTCTTGATGGGGTCCCCTGTCTAACACTTGCACCCATTCTTCATCCTGCTCTCTCTTTGTCACTCCTTCCTTCCTTGAGTCTCACAGCAAATTGCATTGCACATGTATAGGGTATGTCCATGCAGCCCCCCTCACTCTCACCATTACACATCACAGTCTTTCTCCTGGGTGAGGTCCAGGGCAGCCCAGAAGTTTCAAAGGAGCTAACTCTGCTGACAGTCCTCAGGCAGTGATACTGGGGAGAGGCGGGTCAACTCTGAGGCTGTTCCAGGCTGTTTCCCAGGAGCACAGTGGGAATGAGGCTGGCTGCCACTGTGATAACCCTGTGAGCATGCTCTATTGCCCTCCTACCCTTCCCTGGCTCACCCAACCCCATGCCTGTGCTCCCTGGTAGCAGCTCCCGAAGATGTCTCCAGCCTCACATCCTCATATTAGACCAAACCAAGACAGTTATGTTTGGGACAAATTGACACATGGATATTAGCCTTAATTTCAAGGAGCCTGAAGTGTAGGAAGCAGGTAAGAAGGCACAAATGCATCTATAATGTCAAATAAACCCTGATTAAAAGTCGGAGTCAAAAAAAAAGACAGAATCCCCACAATTGTAGTTATCTGGGATTTTTCAAACCAGAAAAAAAAACTAAACACCATAAATTGATGGAGTCTGTCTTACGAACTTATAATAATGCTCACCGTGTGTACCAAGACACCATAGTTTTCACAACAATTTCACACTTTCAAATGATTTGGATCTTCACAAAAGCTTGGACAATTAGGGTGGATGTTATGTACCCCATTTCACAGATGAAGAAATGGAGAACAAAAGTTGCAAAGAAAGATGGAGGCCCAGCCAGACCTGGACCCCACAGGCCGTCTCCCTACCCAGCCATTCATGTGGTCTACTTCCAGCTACCTCCTCCAAGAAAATAGCCCATCCCCCCAAGATAACACCTTCTCAAAAACTTTACAGCTTTATGTCTACACTGATATTTAGGCATTTTCTTTCTTTTTTTTTATGATGAACACATCTAATTCAAGAATATCTTGGCAGGATATTCCCCGCTTAGGAACTGCAGGGACTCATGTTCCCCACCCAGAGCCTGGTCCTGCTGCTTCTGGTGCATTGGCAAACAAAGAGGCTCATTCCCTGTTGGTCCTGCACTGCACCGTTACATAAAATTCCTCAACTCTGCAAGCCGTGGGGATTTTCCAGGCTTCGAGGTGCAGAGGCATGCCTTCCCACGGGTTGGTCCCACTTCTTTTGCTAAAGCCCTCTTCTGCCTCCTGCAAACCTTTTCTTCTCAAGCTGCTTGGAGACCATTTTCAATTTAACATAATTTTCTTTTTCACAGCAAATTACTTCTGTGTGTGTCTCACTTTTCTCCCTCCTGCTGGCACCCACGCACTCTTTCCTGTTACAGCATCAAAGAGCTCTGCAGGGGCTCTCTAAATGCAAAGAGAGGTGCTCTTGCCAAGAGGAGACCTGCAGTCCTTCAGGACTGTTCACACTGCAAGCAGCTTTCCAGAGGCAAGTGTGGGCTGCACAGTGCCCATCTGTTCCCTCCCAGCTGTCTCGCGCCATCAGGGTGCACGCCTGGGCCCTGGACAAACTCCCGTCTAGACTCCAATGCTCTCTCTTCTCCTTTTCATGCCGCACTCAGGTCTTTCTGTTGTCACTTGTTGTCATCAAGGTAAGCTCTAATCTTACCTTGTCTGGTATGAGTTGTCCCCACAGCTCAGGTCACAGTGGTCTTCCTTGGTTGTCTTCTTGCAGACAGGGTATACAGTTTACCGTTGGCCCTCAGAATGCCTGCCAGGCACTGGGCACCCAGAACAGGATGAAGTCGGACTATAAATTTAAACCCGAGTGGAGGGCTGAGTCTCCAAAGAGCACGCTGCATGGCATTCCACATGTTTTCTCATAAGCCACTGGCTACCATTATCCACAGTGTTTTGGAAATTTCGGCAAGAGGTTTTACCTTAATTTCTGCAATAATCTTTTATACCAAAAAATTTTGAAATCCCATTTTCTCTCCTCCCTTTACCATTGGAAAGAATGTGAACTCTCTAGGATCCCGGTGAAAAATAATGATACAACACCCCTAACCCCAGACATGGAGCACATTTCCCATGCATACGACACTTAGGGGCAGATTGGAAAAATAATAACCAAAATTCCTTCAGGAAAACATCAAAGCCTCCAAAAGCAAAACATACATTTTAATCTCTGCTAGCAACGTCGCCAGTTCTCTGCTGTCCAAATTTATAAGGTTGGGGCAACAACACGCATAATACAACCACCCAATCCTCTAGGTTCTCTCTACTGTGCTAATATAATAATAGAAATTGTTTGATCTGGTAGAAAAAGGGAGGTGAGGATTTTCTCACTCAGCCATTCTGAACACTGCACATCTCCAAAGGAAGCAAAGCAACATCCTACTCTCATGCCATTAAACCCCAAGCAAGGGAAGCCCAGGGAGCTTGTGGCAGGAGCTCCTCATGGGTGGAGACACATGCAACAGGAACCACTGCAGCAGACCCGTCCACAACCCCAGGGCATCTCTCTTTTCTCATTTTTTATATACTGAGATCACACATATGGCATTCATGAGCCTCAATGTCCCAAGTGTAAAGAAAATATCTGTATTTGTATCTATCCATCCATCAATAATGAGCATTATGTATTCTATTCATTTGTGACAGTTTTACTTGAAACTATTCCTGTGAGCACTGAGTTGTGGCATCATTAAGCCAAACGATAAGGAGAATGTTTTACCCAAAGCTTGCAGAAAGGGCTGCTACATTGTTAGTCTTACCTTGGGGGTCTTCAAGATGTTGGAAAAGGACAGATAGATCGTTGGTGTTTTCAAGGTAGCAGATGGCACCTGTTGAGGGAGCACTAACTAGGGGCCTTGAAGGGGCAGGTGACAATTGGTAATTGGAGGCTTTTGTGTGCGTCTGTTTCTGCAGGCACTGTGCACAGGGGTGCATGTTTGTCTCCAGGGAGAGGTTGGAACAGGATTACGTTCTCAGGGGGAAGTTCCAGTAGAGGCTGAAAGTGTTCAGATACAGAAAAGAAGGTGATGCTCAAGTGGAAATAAGGTACACTGGGATGGTGACCCAGGGCCACAGGCAGAGGCTGTGGTCGCCAAACATTTCAAAACTGCTTCTTTTGTGTTGCTCGTTTATGCATTCTTGGAGATAGCCTGCTTTTCTTTTCATCTTAGGACCCTCTGGTCCTTGGTGGTTGGAACAGGATCAGTAGGATCTAGCATTGCTGATGTTCCTGATGGTTGCTCTGAGGGACATTTGTAATCTGGTTATTTGCTGTATCTATTGATCGATGGCCTCTCTGACTATGTGCAATCTCCCTAGCACTAATAGTTTTAAGGACTCCTTTTGATGGATCAGTGCCTCTCAGAGTCATTAGGTCACCCAGTGATACACTGTCTGTGTGTGGGGTATCCTTAAAGACATGTTTTAACTCTCTTCTAGTAGAGGTCTCTATTAAGGAATTTGGGTTGTTTTGGGAGGTCGATTCAGAGTTATAGAAATGGGAGGAAAATAGGGGAAATGTTGCAATATGACACAATTTAGAAGGCAGCTCCCTGGGGCTGTTCTTGAGTTTTTCTATCACGTGCTCCCACGATGAAGATGGATACCAAGGAACCAAAGGTTTCTACCCAAGGCCCTGTGGCCAAGGCTCTGGGTCTTGTCTATGTCATCGCACAACTGGAGGGAGAACAAGGTCAGCAGGTGAGTGTTGGCACAGGATTTTGAATGTGCCCACACATCCAAGTTCTTGTGTTGAGCAACTGAAGATAAGGAAGAGACAGGAGATCTCGTCATGTCCCAGAGCAGTTCTTTAAGACACCACACCAACGCAGCCATTTTTAAAGGCTGTATTGAAAAAATACAAAGATTAGGTACAGAAATGACAACTCTGCAACACATTGAACAATCTAGCATTCCTTTAAGACTTTTAGCCTTAGTCTGATGTTTCCTTACTCTTTGAACCTTGTACCACTGTTGGCTCCAGAATGCAATATTCTTGTACACAGAGACATTGTTTGGCCAAGAGGAATCCTGCCTCAGTCATACCCAGTTTCTTCCCATTTGATGAATGTGAAAGGATGAAAATAGGACATTGCAACAACCTTGCAGGAAAGTGTATCATGGCTGATGAGTGACAAATACCATGGGCACAGGAGCAGGGGTGTGATTACACATAAGCCTGGAGTCTCCTCCATTCCTAGTGAGCAGCACTGGAGTCTGAATTGGGACACCAGGCTTTAGACTAGGTTCTGTCATTTGTAAACTGTGTGGCTTTGGGAAGGACTCACAGACTCTCTGAAATCTTTCTTTTCTACCTAAAATGAGCTCTTGAATATCTCTATCAATTCTAAATGTCTCTGACTCTAATTCCATCAAGTTTCTGTCATTCTCCTTCTTGCAGTGGAAAGAGCGCTAAAAGTATCCTTATTTCCTAATGGAATCATTACCCCGAGTGTATCAAGAGCAAAATTTTGAATGTCCTTTGGTTACTAAGAAGAGTAAAACCAATGGCATCTACTTAAGGTAACTGGATCCAGAGCAAAGTTAAAAATTAGGATGGATCATTTTCTAACAGCCATTCAAAACCATACATGGTTAATTCAGAAACAAATATTCTGAATTCTAAATACATTAAAATTTTCGGGACACCCTGCCTGCACTGTTGGCATGGAAAACTAGCATGGAGCTTCTGGGGAAGGAAGGAAAGATTGAAAGAGAGAGACAGAAAGAAAAAGAAGGAAAGGAGGAAGAAAGGAAATGTAGGCTGAGAGAAAAAAAATCAAACAGCTAAGCAGCTAAGCAGTAATCCCTCTAGGGAACTGAAGAATATTCAGAGTTTACTTGATCTTCTTGCAAAGCTTGGGTGTATTCTTGGAGAATACTTCTAATATAGCATTGGCAAGAAGTCTCAGTTACCAACCTGCCGCATTAACACACCATCCCCTCCCAAATGACATACGGCCAGTCACATGCAAAAGAAATACATAGAAGTGTCCATTCGGAGTGTTCCTTACAGCTGACCATATTGGTCAGTTAATGTCATAATTATTCCATGTAATGCTCCAAAACTCAGTGGCTGAAAACAATCATTGTTATTACTCCTGCATCTGTGGGGCAACGGGGGTCTGGCTGATCTAGGTTGGGCTTGCTTCAGGGTGCTGGAGCAGGGGCTGCTTGACTGCAGATCACACTGTGGGTCATTTGGGGTGACTCTGCCACACATACTTCTCAGCCTTCTTGCACCAGCAGTCTGGCAGGGGCATGTTCTTCCCTGTGGCAGAGGCATGAGGTAAGTGAAAAATGAACAAGGCCACAGAACAGGCCATTTTACCACTTCCCATTGGCTGAAGCAAGTCACATGGTGCACACGCACACTGTCACTTCAACCCACTTCCACTGGCTAAAATGAGTCATGAGGACGAATACAAAATCCAAGAGTGAAAAATACATTCTGTTTAGCTTAGTTTAGCAGAAGAAAGTTCATTTATTTATTAGTTGTACAAATTTACGGGGTATATGTGGAATTTTATCACATGCATAAATTGTGTAATGGTCAAGTCAGGGCTTTTAGGGTATCCATTCCACAAATAACATATATTGTACCCATTAACTAGTTTCTCATTATCCATTAGCCTCCCATTCCCTTTGTCTTTTGAGTCTCCATTGTCTATCTGACCAAAAGAATTCTGCAGTTGTTGAGTAGAATGTTCTGTAAATATCTGTCAGTTCCATTTGGTCCGAAGGCAAACTGAAGTCCAATGTCTCTGTTGTCTTTCTGACCTGATGATCTGTCTAATGCTGTGGATGGGGTGTTGAAGCCCCCCACTAGTATTGTATAGCTGTCTACGTCTCTCTTTAGGTCCAGAAGTATTTGTTTTATGAATCTGGGTGCTCCAGTGCTGGGTGTGTGTGTGTGTGTGTGTGTGTGTATATATATTTAGAATTGTTATATAGTTATAATCTCTTGCTGAAATGACCTTCTTTGTCTTTTTTTTTTTTTACCATTTTCAACTTAAAACCTGTTTCATCTGATACAAGTATAGCTACTCCAGCAGAAGAAACTTTAATTCATATGACAAAAGCATGGATAAATGGATAAATGAAGAATCAGGACCACTGATGACATTGTTTCATTATATTACTGAATCTTCTAGGATCCTTCTGCTCTGGTCTCATATCAACCTTGATATCCTCATTTATATGTTTCCCTGGATTCCAGCCATCCACCTAAACCCCAAGTTACTGATTATTGGTCTGTTCCTGAGACTCAGGACTGTTTCCCCTGATCTGGCACTATAGACAAGCATTTCTGGTGAGCTCAGTCTGACAACTCCCCACCCAGAGAGCTGGCATCTTCCCAGGAGCTTCCACCGCTGAAGCAAGTCTTCTCCAGCCTCTCGGTGATAGGGAATGATTGATGGCAGCTATTCTGTGACAGAAATCAAAATGCAACAGGCAGAGAAGGGATTGATGCCACCTGCTCTCACTTATTGAATAGTAATTGCCCATCTTTTAGATGGGTTAACTTCATGTGCTTTTCATATCTGTGATGTTTCTATGGAGCTTTTTAATCTACCTTGGAGGTTGTAAAAGGAGATTCTATTTCAGAAAGCAAAGTGAGGAGTTCAGGCCATCTGTTAGCACAGGCTTCAGCAAGTAGTGTATTTGCGTGCTGACTTTGCTTCACATCCACCTCCATTTGCCTCTGCCATTTTGTCCTAGGATCATGGTTAATGCTGAAAGAAGCGTGACTCCCATCAGTCATCAGCTCTTCTCAGATAAAGCAAGGTGAAGTCAACTAGAGAATGAGCTCCACAACACCAGTAGAATTTAAATAAAATCAAAGCAAACAGTATTTTGTATGGTTACTTTGCATTTTCATTAGTATTAATAACCAGTCTTCCTTTAGCAAGATAGAATTATCTCTCAGGCCCTTCTTCCCATCTTTGCCCTTTGGTTATTTTGCATTTAATACATTTCAGAAATTATTGCCAGATATTCTCACATTTTGTTTACAGTGCTGTGCCTTGAAAAACAGATTCTGTTTTTCCACCATATGTATACAGTGAGATGTGTGGTAGAGAGGACACATGTGGGTGTCAGTGAAGCCCCTCCAGTATGTCTCCAATGGTCAGTGGGCCTGGTGCCCTCTTTCAAAAGCAAGTACTGAGACCTCTTTTTGGATCAGACTGATTCATGCAGTTTTTAAGGGGATGCCTCAAGGTGGAACTGACTCAGTGGTGCTTTGTTCTCCAAAAACAGAAGGAAAGCAATTAAAGCTCCAGAGCTTTCCATGGCACTGGGTTGATGCTGGCCTGCAGCAGACCCCTTTGTCCAGCTCCTTCCCTTTCTTTTCCTGCTTCTCTTGCTCCCGTGAGAGCCTTCCCTCAGCAAACCATTGCCCAAGGGCACCCATCTAGGGCTCTGCTGCTAGAAAAATTGTCCTAAGGCAGTTAGTTGTTATCTTCTTTGCTGATCAGAAAATAGGCAATCAGTTTAGGTAAATGGCTTTTCCACAGTCATACAAGTAGATAGTAGTAGAATAGGTCCTCTGCTTATCATACAAGTAGACAGTGGTAAAATAGGTCCTCTGCTTATCCATCAAGTTCTGCTTTCAATCCTCTGCCATGCCTATCACAATCCATTACATGGGCTGCTCCCTGTAAGGCAGCCAGTGGCTCTGGGCTTAATCCAAGGGAGCTGGGTTCTGAGCAGGCCAGACCCCAATACATGCAGGGCCCAGACCAAGAGCACAAATGGAAACCCACATGCAAGAGTCCAAATATTTTAAAAGTATAAATAAAGCAAACAAATTACTAAATAAAATATATTCTACCTTCTACCTTTACAAAAATCTGAAAAGCCAGGTTTAATTTAGAATTCTCAGACTCCTTGGAGTTCCACAGCAAAAGGGATGGAGTGGGGCAAGCTGGCTCAGCTCCCCACCATTTCCCACACTGGCTCTAGTCCTGTCCTACAATGTGAAGGACTTGTGTACACATACTGACATTCTAAATGTTCACACCTGCCAATGGCAGCCATACCTTGGTCACACCTTCGCATGAGAATGCACACAAAAGTGGATATGGCCACTGAGCAGAGAATTCTAGGGTTCTGGGTACCTGAAATGTATGTACAGACTCCAGGTGGGCAGTTCCCTTGGGATCACAGATTTCATGACTTGTAGGCTGGAACAGTCATAACTGGAGGGTCCTCTAGATCATGGATCCCAGGACAGGGCTTCCTTTGCCCCCAGCCAAGGTGATACTGCTCCTCTAGCTACATCATTGTGGCCAAGTCACCCTCCTTGGTGGTCAGTTTCCACATCTGTAAGCGAGGGCATCGGATTATACAAGCTCATGGTCCTTTCTTGCCATGAAGGAATGTGATTCTGTTGCCTTGTCCAGACATGAGACTGGCCATTTAAGAAGAGCAATCATTCCCTAAACAAACTTGTATAAACAAAAGCAATGGGGGAATGTCTTATAGTCAGTAAGTAGATGACTTAAAGGAGAGCCACCCAGCCGTGAACTTCCTGTGGAATCAGCCCAGCATCTTGGGGTGAGCACTGCTTCTTGTTTCCAAAGCATGTGTTTCATGTTCAGCAGTTGCTGCCCAACTGCTGTCCTGCAGAGGGAGCATGCGAGCATTTGGCTCCACTCCATGTATCCTTGGATGGGATCAGAGCCGGTGATGTGGTTTGAAAGAGGAATGCTCATTTCAAAACAGAACTAAAACGCAGTATTCTGATAGCTGCACTTTAATATTAAAGGAATGCCCATCAATATTTCATGTTAATACACTAATTAATATTTAAACCTGTTAGGTTAATCCTTGAGTAACATTTTTATTTTCACAAAAGTTTCCCCAAAGTTGATGTATTTGCTTTATTAAAGTCAATCATACATGTCAGCAAAAACCTTGCCAGTGTTACTGGGAAATTATGTGGGCAGGACCGTTAACCAGGGAAGATAATGTGGTGAGACTCTGAGCACTGGGACTGTTCTTGAAGTCCAGGAGCATGAATGTACAAGAGAGGAATGGAAAGAATCAAGTGTGGCATGCAAGTGCCACTGATCTGTGGCTGATGTGGTCACCTCTAGCCACTTATCAAGTAAATGGCCTGCAGGTGGCCTGAGGAATACAGATGCCTGTACTCTAAATTAAGTGGATGATAACATTGCTTTGCCCTCTGTACAAAGTCCCAGCTGTGTCATGGATAAAGGGGCTGCATGAGGGATGGCTTTATTGAACAGAAGACAGTGGAAAGGCATTTGGAATAATACAGTTCAGTGGTATTCAAGCCCTCCTCAAAAAATTTGCCTCTAGGGCAGGGTCAAGGAACAGGGAGTATAGGGTGTTTGCGATGGAGGAGAGGGCATTAGAGTAGCCAATATGTCTGCAAGCAATGCCACTCCATTTGCATCAGTTTTAAATATTGGACCTTCTGGCAGGATATATTGTTCTGAAGAAAGAGCTTCCACTGCTTGAAATGAAAGGTTGAAGTTCTCTGGCTTTTTTTCTTTTTTCAACTTTCTAAAAAGGCAATTGAATCTTATAGAAGGGAAATAAAATTGCTGGTTACGTAGCAAGTAGTAGGTTAGAATGTCTGATCATGAGTGGAAAGGACTGAGCCTAATGAGAGAGTTTGTGCATTCCTATGTGTTTATGAGTGTGTGTGTACAAAAGACTCACCTGGTGATCTTGTCCAGCATTGGGTTTTTCCTTCTGCAAGACTGTTTGTTTCTTGGCCTCTGCACAGAGATGCAGTGAAAATTGGAGGATATGATGGGCAACCGCATTAACAGTGCATTTTCATTACCATTTGTATTTAGGTGTTTTCAGAGACTCTGCAACCTGGACAGAGCTTAAGGAGGCCTCTGGGTCCAACCTACTTCTGAGCCACGGAAGACAAGTGTGAGCAGTCTTATCCTTAATCACCCTCCAGGGCTGAGGGGCCGCAGCTAAGGCCAGTGCTCACTGGACTCCTTTAGATAACAGGTACAGCTCGTTTTACTGGGCTTCACTTTCTTGAGCTTCACTGACATTGCCTTTTTTGTTTGTTTTTTACAAATTGAAGGCTTGTGGCAGCGCCACATCAACCAAGTATAAGTATATCCAAGTATATCCACACCATTTACCAGCAGCAGGTGCTCACTTCATATCTCTCTATCATATTTTGGTAATTATCATAATACTTCAAACTTTTTCATCATTCTTATACCTATTACTGTAATCTGTGATCATTAATATTTGACGTTACTTTTATCATTGTTGTTGGGAACCACAAACCACACCCATGTGAGACGGCAAACTCACATCGTTAATGTTGGGAGTGTTCTTACTGCTTCACTGACTGGCCTTTTCCCCATCTCTCTCCCTCTCCTCGGGGCTACGAATTCCCTGAGACCCAACGACATTAAAATCAGGACAATGAACCACCCAACAATGGTCTCTAAGTGTTCAAGTAAAAGGAAGAGTTGTACATCTCTCATTTTAAATCAAAAACTAGAAATGGTTATACTTAGTAAGGAAGGCAGGTTGAAAGCTGGGATCGGCCAAAAGCTAGGCCTCTTGTGAGAAATTAGCCACACTGTAAATGCAAAGGAAAATTCTAGGAGGAAACTGAAAGTGCTACTCCAGGGAACACAAAAATGATAAGGAAGAAAAACAGTCAAATTGCTGATATGGACAAAGTTTTAGTAGCCTGGATAGAAAATTAAACCAGCCACAACATTCCCCTAAGCCAGAGCTTAATCCTGAGCAAGACCCTAATTCTCTTCAATTTTATGAAGGCTGAGAGAGGCAAGGAAGCTACAGAAGAAAAGTTGGAAGCTAGCAGAAGTAGGTTCATGAGGTTTAAGGAAGAAGTCACCTCCAAAACATACAAGATGAAGCAGTAAGTACTGATATAGAAGCTGCAGAAGTTATACAGAAGATCTAGCTAAGATAAATGACGAAGGTGGCTGCACTAAACAATAGATTTTCATTGTAGATGAAACAGCCTTCTCTGGCAAGAAAATATCATCTAGGGCTTTCATAGCTAGAGAAGACAAGTCAATGCCCAGCTTCAAAGCTTCAAAGAACAGGCTGACTCTCTTGTTAGGGGCTAATGCTGCTGGTGACTTTAAGTTGAAGCCAATGCTCATTTACCATTCGGAAAAATCCTAAGGCCTTTAAGAACGATGCTAACTCTACTCCACCAATGCTTTATAAATGAAACAACAAAGCCTGGATGACAGCACATCTGTTTACAGAATCACCTACTAAAAATTTGAAGTATACTTTTGAGACCTCCTGCTCAGAAAAAAATAAAATTCCTTTCAAACTGTTACTTCCCATTGATCAGAGTCCCTGGTCACCCAAAAGCTTTGATGGAGATGGAGATTAATGCTGTTTCCTTGCCTGCTAACACAACCTATTTTACAGTCAAAAACTGACTTCAACTTCCAAGTCTTATTATTTAAGAAATACATTTTGTAAGGCTACAGCTGCCATAGGTAGTGATTCTTTAGATGCATTTGGGCAAAGTAAGTTAAAAACCTTCTGGAAATGATTCATCGTTTTAGATGCTATGCTATTCAGAACATTCATGACTCAGGGGAGGAGATGGAAATAACAATATTCACGGGAGATTGGAAGAAGTTGATTTCAAACTTCATGGATGACTTTGAGGGATTCAAGATTTCAGTGGAGCAAGTCACTGCAGATGTGCTGGGAATAATAAGACAACTAGAATTAGAAATGGACTCTGAAAATGCACTCAATTGTTACAATCTCATGATAAAACTTGAATATATGAGGAGTTTCATTTTAGGAATGAACAAATAATAGTTTCTTGAAATGCAAACTATTCCTCGTGAAGATGCTGCGAACATTGTTGAAATGACAACAAAGGATTCAGGACATTCCATAAACTCAGCTGATATAGCAGTGGCAGGCTTTGAGAGGATTAACTTCAATTTTGTAAGAAGTTCTACTGTAGGTAGATGCTATTGAAATGTTATCAAACAGCATCACATGCTACAGAGAAATCTTTTCTGAAAGGAGTCAACTGATGTGGCAGACTTCACTGTCGTCTTTTAAGAAATCTTCACAGTCATCCCAACCTTCAGCAGCCACCACCCTGATGAGTCAGCAGCCATCAACACTGAGGCAAGACCCTCCACCAGCAAAGATTATGAACTTGCTCAAGGCCCAGATAATTGTTAGCAATTTTTTTAGCAATAAAGTATTTTTAAATTAAGATATATACATTGTTGTTTTAGAAAAATGTGATTGCACACCATGTAGACTACAATGTAATGTAAACATATCTTTTATATGCACTGAGAAACAAAAATAAATCCTGTGGGATTCTCTTTATTGTGGTGGCCTGGAACCCACTCGGCAGTACTGCTGAGGTGCGCCTGTCCGCGGCTGGGGCTCTGGTGCCCCCTGCTGCTGGAATTCATCAGGGTCGTTTCCTTGTTGAATGAAGGGTTAGGATTTCAATCTTAGATTCCAGGACACTGAAGGCTTCAGGAAAAGCAAAATAAATGCACTCCTGATAAGTTGCTCCCCACTGAGGGTTGGCTGGGATTATGATTGTCTTACTTTTTTGTGTTTTTCAGCATTTCACAAATAAAGACAAGACAGGATAAAGATAGAAAGTAATTTCCAATATTGCATTTGTATATGTGCTGGTTTTTCTCCCATGTTGAAAGGACTTTGCACAAAGTTGCCCTCCGAAACCAGCTCATGCTTCTAGAACCAACCCTGCCTGGACACCCAGCAAGCACTGCCTGGTTTGGATTTGAGCGCTCACAATTTCCTCTGCCCCAGTTGGGAGATTATAGGCTGTGCAGTTCATAGGAAAGTTTTGATTTCTGATACTTTAATTTTCCTTGAGTTTCAGGAAAACAAATGTGATATGAATGAGTGTAAACATATACCCTCACTGGCACAGTCAGAGAGGTGAAACTCTTGCACGAAGCTTGCCCCGTGTGTCAATATTCCATGACTTCAGTTGAATAACTGTGTCTAAAAAACACACGATCAGCCACCATGTCAGCAGAAAACAAAATGCTAATTTTTAGGCTTCCTCACCTCATCTCCTGCTTGCTAGAGATGGAGGAATTAGGGGTGGGGCAGGAAAACAAAGAAGCAACATGTTATAAACTTGGCCTTTTTTCTCTAAGCACAGTCTAGGCCCAAAGCAGACCCAGGGCACAGTTCCTTCCAGGAAGCGTCATCGATGAGAAACTGGACTGTTACTTTCCACCCTGTGACTTTTCACAGGGTGGAGAAGTGAGGACGTTTCAGAATAAGGGAGCTTATTTGGCCTGGAAAAGAAAAGCTTGAGAGGAGATCATTTTTCATTTTGACATTTCCCGGGGATATAGTACTGGCCTGGTATTGTTTCATTTCAGAGCTTGTCTAGAATGGAAAACAAACAAAAGAAATGAACCAAAAAAAAAAAAAAAATGAAAAGAAGGAAACCAAATAAACTCAGGCCCCAGAGAGAAGATCTGCACCAGGCCTGCAGCATGGTCCGTCTCTGGCCTCCCACACTCACTTCCGTGAGGCTGCCTGCAGGTCCAGCCAATTGGCCTGGGTGCCAAGAACACACAAAAGAACACTCAAAGGCAGTGTTCTCAAGTTGATCCATCAGGGTAAACAAAGTAATAAAACATGTTTTTATTTTTATCTCAACCTTTTAAATATTTTATTGTAATGCATATTTCACAAGGTATTTGAGTACAAGGTATGCAGGGTACAGGAGTTTGTGGCCATCATTTATAAAGCACTAAGTCGACACATGGAGTGTGTTTCATCAGAGCAGGATGTGATCAAACAGATTTGAGTCCTTGGTTTGGATGATCACCTATGACAAAGATTCTCTGATTGACCAAACTTTAGTCAGTTTTCTGAACCTTCTCCTAGGGCTTCTGAACCTTCTCTTACACTTCCTTGTGACATCTGTTTTAGCAATCCCTGCTTTGTCAATTTAGCTAGAACTCCCCGCCCCTGATATCTGATCCCCCTCGGTGATATCTGATCAGGCTCGCCATGCTCCACCATCCCCCATGGTGACCGATCACCCCGACCTACCTTCAGCAGGAATCCTGTGAGGTGGTTTAGCCAGAATCCCTGTACCCCTGAAGTAGCCTCTTAGTAATTGCCCATCCACTGACCCCTCCCCCTGGTCCTTGGCTATAAATTTCCACTTGCCTATGCTGTTTTCAGAGTTGAGCCCAGTCTCTCTCCCTCGCTGCAAGACCCTTTGCTATTATCCCTGTGCCTGCCATGGCAGTCCCAAACAAAGTCTTCCTTACTGTGCTTTAACTAATGCCATTGGATATTTTTTTCTTTAACACCTAGAAAGTTGTGTGTGGTTTCCAGGGTTTCTCCAGTAGCCTGGAGCCATTTGGAATCACGAGAGTATAAGGTTGCCTCTACTAGGCCTGGCAACAGAGCCTCAAGTATAAAAAAAGATGAAGGGATTAGAAAGCCCTAGGAAGCAGGATTGCTGCAGGGCATAGGGCCTGGCCTGCAGTGGGCAGGAAGAACCATGGTAATCAACACATTGGTTGAGCAAATATGATTCTCCACCACTAATCCTTCATGCTGTCATCTTACAAACAAACAGAAAAACAGGGAATATCAGTAGGAGAGCTCTTGGCCATTCGTGATTGGACAGAGCAGCAATGCAAAGTCAAGTCAGTCTGCCTTTGCAACCTTCCCAAGTGCTTTCGGTACCCACTGCCTCATCACTGTCTCCTCCTGGCCCCAGTGCCTCAGCGCCTGGCCTCCCAGGAATGTGCTTCATATAGCTAGCTTTTGACCCAAGGCCTGGGGTCCTCGAGGAGCCATTCTCCTGGGAGGCGGAGGCTGGGAGAGAAGATCTCTGAGGCCACAGTGTGGCCCTCCATGAAAAGGTTGGCTGCTCTTCTCAGCCTGAAGCCTCTAACCTTTTCCATCACAAGCTCACTCAGCAGCAGCCCTGGCAGGAGGCTGCACCTGGTATTTGAGAGTGAAAGGGAAATAAATGGAACCATGTGCAAGCACAAACACACCAGAAGGAAGCAAGCCTCCCAGGATGGAGGGAGCCTTTTTGCTGCGAGACAGTAGGGATGGAAGGCTATTTCAGTCTATTTTCTTAACCTGCTGCCATGGACTCACTCCTCTGAAGTCTCCAGCCCACTCCTACATGGATAGGTCACCGTGCAGGAATGGCCCTGTCTAGCACCCATCAATCATCAAGACCCCCTCCAATGGCTCATCCCCAGACCTCTCCAGGCGCTTACACCAGCCTCCACGCCCAGAGCACATGGGCCACCCTCCGTTCTTCCACACATGGCTGTTGCGGTGTGTTTCTCACTAGCTGTGTGTATTACAATGGCAGGAGCCATTGTTCATCTTCTTACCATCTGGGCCTTGCACGATGTGTGGCACAAGATATGCAGCTCCTCAGTCCACATTTGGGGAATGAATGAATTGTCCACACATAACCTCAGAAAATTACTTTAAAATGTTTAGAATAATGACAGAAAGAGCAGCCATGAGGTCAGTGCAAGTTCCAAGTGGGGTGGTCGCCAGGACGGAAAGTCCCAAAGCAATGAGGCTGAGGAAGGGCAGAGCCCTGGTGAATCTGGAGGGGCAAATTTCCACAGCACTTCCCATGCTCCTGCATGTGGCAGCCACGCTCACAGTGGGAAAATGCGGGGTGTCCTGACTTTCCTCTTCACAAAGTAACTCACAATCATGCTGCTTTTCCTGATGCATACCTCATTTGGGGTTCTAATTTTTTGTGGAGTGTAAGATGTACACAGGAAAGTGCAAAATCCAGAGTGAGCCTGATGTGAACAAAGTGAACGCATTCAGTTTACACCAGAGGGATAAAGGAAAAAAAATGATATCAGCTGCTCCAAGTCCCCTTGTGTCCCTTCCAGGAACTGCCCCTCCAAGGGGTATCCTCACTTCTCTCCACAGTGATTAATTTCAACAGTTGATCTTCAAGTTCTATGAACATGGGACTATGCAAATGTGCTCTCTTGTGTTTGGCTTCTTTAGCCCAATAATATATCTACGATTCATGCATTTCGTGTCGTGTGAATGTTGATTGTTCATTCTCATGCTGTCTAGTATTCACTGGCAAATATACTGTTGCCAATTCATTCATTCTCCTGTGATGGAGCATTGGGGGTTTTCCATGTTCAGATATCTACAGTCTTCTAGGCACAGGTCTTCTAGGCACATGTGAACACATCCCTGGTGGGTGTGCATCTAGAAGCAAATTGCTAGTTTATACATTTCCACTTCATAGACACTGCCAAACATTTAACAAGGTGTGATACCCGTGTTAACTAACCTTAGAGAAATATCAATTGACTGTACAGAAAGATACATTACCCTTTCTCCGGGACTGCATAAGAATGCCATTACTCCACATTTTTGCCACTCCTTGGTATTTTCCATCGTTTTCATTTTAGCCATTCTAATTATTTTTTACATTAAATTTTATTTGGAAATAATTATAGGTTCACATGCAATTGTAAGAAATAATACAGAGAGATCCTGTGTGTCCTTTACTTAATTTCACTTAAAAGTAGCATCTTGCAAAATGATAGTACAATATTACATGAGGATATTGACATTGATGCGGTCAGGGTGCAAGGCGTTTCCATCACCCAGGGACCCCTAATGAGGACTTTTTGTATAGCCACATCTACTTCCTTCCATCCCTAGTCCCTCCTCAGCCCTTCACAACCACCATCTGTCATCCATTTCTATAATTTTGTCATTTCAAGAATGTTAAGTAAATAAAACCATACAATATGTAATACTTTAGAATTTTTGTTTCTTTTTCACTCAGTATAACTCTCTGAATATACATCCAGGTTGTTTCATGTATCAATATTTTGTTCCTTTTTATTGCTAAGTAGTATTTCATAGTACAGCTGTAGCAGAGTTTAACCATTCACCCATGAAAAGTCATCTGGGTTTTTTCTAGTTTGGTGTTATTATGATTAAAGCTGTTATTAACATTTATATGAACATGTTTTTTGTGTGAACATAAATTTTAATTTCTCCAAGATAAATTCCCAAGAGTATTATTGCTGGATCATATGGTAGTTTCATGTTTAGTTTTTCTTAAAGAACCTACCAAACTATTTTCCAGGGTGGTTGTATCATTTTATGATCCCCCACAGCAATGTATAAGTGGTGCAATTTCTCTGCATTCTCACCAGCAGTTGGTGTTACTGTGGCAGGAGGTGGAATTCAACTTCAGTGGCAGGGCTCAGACACTGGACCAAATTGAGGACTGGCTAAAACAGGTCCAGGGTAGAAGTAGCTTTCCATAAGACACACCCTTCAGTGTGCCATGTCAATTTACCATTGCCATGGCAACATCCAGAAGTTACCACCCCTTTCCATGGCAACCACCTGACACCCTCATCTTAGAAATTTCTGCATAAACTGCCCCCTTAATTTGCATATAATTAAAAGTGAGTATAAATATGAGTGCAGCACTACCTCTGAGCTGCTGTTCTGGACACACTGCCTGTGGGGTAGCCCTGCTCTGCAACGAGCAGTACCTCTGCTGCTGCCATGCACTGCTGCTTCAATAAAAGTTGGTGTAAAAGTTGCTGTTTAACAAGTCCACTAGCTTGCCCTTTAATCCTTTTCTGGGAAGCCAAGAATCTCCCCAGGCTAAGTCCCATTTTGGGGGCTTGCCTGCCCTGCATCACTGTCACTGTTTTGTATTTTATCGACTCTGACAGGTGTGTATCGATACCTCCTCATGGTTTTAATCACCATTTTCCGAACGTCTGATGATGCTGAACACCATTTCATGGGCTTTTTTGCCATATATGAACTTTTAATGTCTTTTGTCCATTTTCTAATTGGGTTATTCCTTTTTACTATTGAGTTCTGATTTTTTTTTTAATTTAGATACTTGTACTTTCTTGAACATGCAGTTTGTGAGCGTTTTCTCTCAGTCTGTAACTTAGTCTTTTATTCTTTTAACAGGGTCTTTTGAAAAGTAGAAGTTTTTAATTTTAATAAAGTCTGGTGTAACAATTCTTACTCTTATGGACTGGGCTTTTGGCTTTTGGTGTCTTTGCCTAGTCTTACATTTAGAAGATTTTCTATTTTTTCCCAAAAGTTTATTATAGTTTTATTTATTGTTTTACGTTTTACATTTAAGTCAGTAATGCGTTTTGAGGTTTCTTTGTTTGTTTGTTTTGTTCTGTTCTGTTTTGTTTTGTTTTTTGAGGTGGAGTCTCATTCTGTCACCCAGGCTGAAGTGCAGTGGCGTGATCTCGGCTTACTGCAACCTCCACCTGCCGGGTTCAAGGGATTCTCCTGCCTCAGTCTCCCGAGTACCTGAGATTACAGGCGTGCACCACCACGCCTGGCTAATTTTTGTATTTTAGTAGAGATGAGGTTTCACCAAGTTTGTCAGGCTGGTCTCAAACTCCTGATCTCATGATCTGCCAGCCTCAGCCTCCCAAAGTGCTGGGTATTTTTATATAAAATGTAAAGTTGAGGTCAAGGCTCTTATTTTTCTTTTGTTAAGGATTTTTGGTGTTTATTATAAGGGATTTTGGCAGTTTTCTTTAGTTTCTTTTTGTACTATCTTTGATTTTTATGTTACAGAAATATTAGCTGTATTAAATGGATTGGGACATGTTTCCTCCTCTTTTGTTTTCTGGAAGAAGTAATATAGAATGTTGATTCTTTTATAACATTTGGTAGAATTCTTCACTGACATCATCTGGTCCTGGATATTTCTTTTGGGGTTTTAAAATTATGAATTCAATTTCCTTGGTAGTTTAGGCCTATATGAATTATCTACAATAGTATTGTTCCCCTCTTATCTGTGAAGGATATATTCCAAGACCCTCAGTTGATTCCTGAAAGGACAGATAGTACTGAATCTTATATATATTATGTTTTTCCCCCTGGTACATACATACACATGATAAAGTTTCATTTATAAATTAGGCACAGTAAGAGATTAACAATAACTAATAATATTATCCTTGTGTTGTCTGCTAAGTGTACATTGATATTCCCTATTTCAGTCCTTATATTGATAAATTGTCTTTCTGTCTTTGTCAGTCCTGCTACAGGTTCATCAGTTTTACCAGTCTTATCAAACAACTAGCTTTTTGTTTCATTGACTTTCTCTACTGTTTATTGTTTTTTTGTTTTCATATTCTTGTATTCCTTATGTTACCCTTATTATGTCATTTCTACTGATTGCTTTGGGTTTATTTTGCTCTTATTTTTCCTGATGTTTGATTTGGGAGCTTTGGTTATTGATCTGAAACTTTTCCACTTCTCTAATGTATGCATTTAGTGCTAGAAGTTTCCCTTTTATCACTGCTTTAACTGGTTTCACAAGTGTTGATATGTTGTATTTTTATTTTTATTCAGCTCGATGTACTTTTTATTTCCTTTGAGACATTCTCTGATCAACTGATTATTTAGAAGTATATTGTTTACTTTCCAAGTGTTTAGAGATTTTCCTGTCATCTTTCTGTTATTGATTTCTAGTTTGATTTCACTGTGGTCAAAGAAAATGTTCTGTTAGATCTTAATTCTCTTCCACTTGTTGAGATTTGTTTTATGGCCCAGGACATAGCTCATCTTGGAATATGTTCCATGAGCTCTTGAAAAGAATGTGTATTCTGCTGCTGTTGTGCAGAATATTCCATAAATGTTGATTTGATCCTATTGATTGATGGTATTGTTAAATTATTCTATGTACTTGTTGATTTTCTGTTTAGTTGGTTTATCAGTTGTAGAGATAAGAGTGTTAAAGTCTCCAGCTATAATTGTGGACTTGTGTTTTTCTCCTTTCATTTCTAACAGGTTTTGCTTTGCATATTTTGTAGCTTTGTTGTTTGGTGCATACACACCTAGGATTACTATGTTTTATGTGAAGAGTTGCTTTTTTATCATTATACAAAGTTCCTCTCTGTCTCTAGACTAGTTTACTCCTACTTTTCTTTGATTACTGATTGAATAATATATCGTTTTTAAATTCTTTTACTTTCAACTTGCCTATATTGTTATATTTGAAGTGAGTTTCTTTTAGAAAGCATGCATTTATGTAGCTTTAAAAAATCCTGGCTATCATTTTATGTCTTTTAGTTATGTCTTTTATATTTAGACCATTTACATTTAGTGTAATTATTAATATTAGGGGCTTAAACTTGACATTTTAATTTCTGCTTTTTGTTTGTTCTTTTTTGTTTGTTTTCTTTTTCATGTTTTCCTGTGGGTTACTTATACATTTTTGGGGTGCCATTTTATCTATTTATCTGTAGTATGTCTGAGAGTATCTCTTTGTATAACATTTTTAGTGGTTGTTCTAAGTATTGTATTTATTACAACGTATGTACATATCTTATTTAGTCTAATAGTGTCATTGAGTGAAATAATATGATGTATCTGTGTGAATGAAGTATAGAAATCATAGCTTCCTTTATATGCCCTTTCTTTTTTATAATAGAGTTAAGTATTTCTCTATATACATTTAGAACTACATAAGACAACATTATAATTTTTTTGTTTCAAACATCAAATGCAATTTAGAAAACCCAAGTGAAAAAGAAAAATGCATTTATTTACCATGTTTTTTACTATTTTCTTTGTTTTCTTTTCTTTCTTCTAAGGTTCCAAGGTTTCTCCTTTAATCTTTTTTTTTCTGTTTGAATAATTCCCTTAGTCATTTTTTTAGGGTAGTTCTGCTGGTGACAAATTCTATTAGTTTACTCTAATCTGAAAATCTTAAATTTTCCTTCACTTTTTAAGAATATATTAATTGGTATAGGATTCTTGGTTTATAATTATTTGCTTTAAGCACCTAAAAAATGTGCTACTGCATTCTGGCCTCTATGATTTCTGATGAGAAATATACTGTAATTCCAATTGTTTCTCTCTTGCTGCTTTAAAGATTTTTCTTTGTCTTCAGTTTTCACATTAAATTTCACGTGTCTTAATGTAGGTTTTTGGTTTATGCTGCTTTGAGTTTCACTCAACTTCTTGAATTTGTAGGTCTATGACTTTTGCCAAATTTGGGAAATTTTGGTCATTATTTCTTAGAGTAATTTTTCAGCCTTCCTTTTTCTCCTTTCCTTCTAAGAGATTGATGATATCAAAGGTAGCTCTTTTATTGCTTTAGTTTCACAAGTTTTGGAGGTTATGGTTTTTGTTTGTTTACTTGTTTTTTTGTTTGTTTGTTTTTGTCTATTTTCTCTTTGTTGTTTTCTTTTGTTCTGCTATCCAATTCTCTGACTCTTTCCTCTGTCCTTTCTAATATGCTGTTAAGCCTATTTACTGAGCTTTTTACGTTATTGTATTTCTTAGTTCTAAAATTGTCATTTAGTTCTTTAGTTTCTTTGCTGAGACTTTCTTTTGCTTCAAGCATGTTTATAAATACAGGTTGAAGCATTTTTTAAAATTGTTGCTTTAAAATTTAGGTCAGATAATTCTAATGGCTCTGCCATCTTGGTGTTGGGATCTATTGATTGGATTTTCATTTAGCTTATGATCTTTTACGTCACAATATGACATGTGATTTTATTTGAAACTTGAACATTTTGTTCCTATGTTATGAGACTCCAGATTTTATTTAAATAGATGGCTTTCTCTGAAGTCATTCCTGCAAGGAAAGGGTTGTGCCTCTACATCCCTGCTGAAGGAGGGTTGAGATCCAGGCTCCACACTGACATTGTAGTGAGTTGGGGGTGGTTACTGCCTAGCAAGATTGAAAGCTTCCTACCCCATCCTAGTGGCAGGGGGTGGGATGAGGGTCCTTCAGCCTGTCAAGGGTGGAAGTCCAGGCTCCCCACACAGCCTATCTTTGTATGGGTGGGGCTGGTGCCTCAGTTCTTCTGTGATGTTTGAATGGAGTAGAATGGTTATTGTCTTGGAAGGTTGTTCCTTTTCTAGATCTTTGGCTAGAGAGAGAAAGCTTTATGAAAAATGTTTCAGTGTGGTAAAATACATATAACATAAAATTTAACATATTAATCACTTTTATGTGTACTATTTAATAGTGTTAAGTGTATTTACCAATCTCTAGAACTTGCAAACATCTTACAAAACTGGAACTCCATTCCCATTAAACAATTATCCATTCATTCATCCCTACAGCAAGCCGATGATGACTACCATTCTGCTTTCTATTCCTATGAATTTGACTATTTTAGGTACTTCATATAAATGCAGTAATATAGTATTTGTCTTTTTGTGACTGGCTTATTTCACTCAGCATAATATCCTCAAGATTCATTTATGTTGTAGCATGTGTTAGACTATCCTTCATTTTTAAGACTGAATAATGTTCCACTATGCTTTTATGTCACATCTTATTTATTCATTCATCTGTTATTGGACAGAAGGCAGACTTTTGTTGGCTTTTTTCTTGACTGTGCTGATTGACATTCTGGGTTGCTAACTTTTTCACCTCCAAGTCTGGAATATATAAGGCAAAAGGAAAACCAAGGGAACTTGCTGCCATATAATTTATTGGGTCCTGAGATCCTTGATCAGTTTGTCTTATTCTCTCCACCTCTCTAAGTCTTCTTATGTTTGTCTCATTCATAATTTCCAAAGTTTTAGCTGTACTTGTTGAAAGAAATAGTGCCAAGTATATCTGTTCTGTTTTCTGGGAAGTAGAAGTTCTGCAGTTGATTTTTATGTTAGTTTATAATGAGTATGCTACTCTTTTTGAAAATGTTTTAAGCCATCCTAAAAATCTATTTTCTTACTAAATCAGACAAGACCTTTTTAAATTTAAAGAGCATACAATTTTGCTTTTTGGGACTTGAACTCCTAATAGTTCCACAGTTCTTATTTTGAAGATATTAAATTTGTTTTTAAAGGGATTGTAGCAAAAGGGCTATCTATTTCCTCTGTTTATAAATCCTGGTTTCTCCTGTTAATACTAGCTATCTGGTGAGTGTCTCCTAACCCTTATGTGTGTTGAATTTGAAACCACGGACACAAATCTGTTACTGGACTGTGGCTTGCAGAAAGACTGGAGATAAATTCTTTCAAGAGTCTCTTAGATTGCTTACAGCTATAACTTTTATTGACTTTCGAACACTTCATAAAATTTAAATTTACTGAGGAAACAATTTGTTATAGATCTTTAGAAAAAGAACAGAGGTAGGGTCTCATATTTCTCCACCAATCTGCAAAGCCTCTGGATGAGCAATGGAAGTGGGATTGATATCTTTTTGAGGGGTCAGTGAAATTTACTCTAAGTGAAAAATCTTCCATTTGAAGGATAGTATGTATAAATAAATCTTGAATTTATAGGCTCTTTCCATAAAATTCACACGTTTTTTTTTTAAAAAGGACTCTTCTGCACTGAAAAATATAATCCATAAGGATACTGTAAAACAGTTTGAGGTATTACTGAACCACAATGATTTACCTATCTTCTTGAATAGAATGTTATGATAGAACCACAAGGCAACAGACATTGCAACAGCTCAAATGAACAAGTGACTGGCTCCAGGGGAAAGATGAAAATAAAACTAAATCATAAAAGCTTTTTCTTGCATCATTTCTTCTTCTAAAGTTTTAAAAATCAGAAATAAAAAATTCAGAGTGGCTTAACTTTTATTCCTGGAGTACTAATGTGAAAGGCAGAAGCTACCGGGAGTCCAGGCACCTGATTTTGAGTGCAGTGTCACTTCTCAGCACAGAATTTAATACTCATTTCAGAGAATTTAATACTCATATTAAAACAAGATGGCCTTGAACAACGAGAGCTGGTGATAGAGAATAGGTGTAAATCCCAATGCTTTGGTGTATGGAGTTCATATTAGAACCTTTTATGATTTGTGGAATCATCGCTAAGTGTCCTTGATACATCCTACCTGAATGACTGCAGTCTCAAGCTAAGACCTCAGCAACTTAAATGAATCACTTCAAGACACTGGTTAGTTATCTCTTGCTGAATAACAAACTGTACCCACACTTACAGCATATAACAACCATTTTATTATATCTCACAGTTTTGTGGATCAGGAATTCAGGCAAGTCTCAGCCAAAAGACTCTTTTGCTCCCCATGGAGTGACTGGAGCACTTAGGGTACTCAGCTCATCAAGTGGTTGATCTGAAGGGTGCAGGTCAGGTTTATTCACATGCCCAGTTGCTTGGCACACATGTCTAGGAGGCCCCGTTCTTCCTCCAGGTAACCCCAGGGACTCTTCTCCTTTCCTCTGAAGCAGAAAGGTTGGACTTCTTACATGGAAATGGAAGCATCCAAGAGCAATCATCCTAGGAGACTGAAGTGGAAGCTGCAAGCCTTCTCATGACCTATCCACGGAACTCCAGAACATATTCTCTTTTGCATGCAAGCATTCAAGTGGTCAAGCAAGTCACCAAAACCAGCCCATTTTCAAGTGTATGGGAACTGGACCTCACCTCTCAATGAGATAAGTGGCAGAGAATTAGTGCCATCTTTAATGACAATCTCATTTTTCACCATCACAGGTAGCACAGTAATCCTGAATTTTAAAAAATTAAATCAGCACTAGTAAAGATTCCAGCATGAAACAGCAAATAAACATATTCTGTATTCTTGGTAAGATTCAGAAACTTTCAAATATTTGAATAACAAAGGTATCTATGGAGCAGACACTCCAAGGCAGATTGGTATGAGGCATCCTTCCTCCAAGTCTTACATGCAAAACATCTAAGAAATGCTGCCCACATTGCTGGGGAGGAGACTGGGCTGCGGGTGCCACCACTATACCTGAACCCATCTTAGCTCCTGCTACTGGCTGATGTTTATTAAATATTGACTGCAAAATGGCTGCTGTGAAAACCATAACACCTGACTCAGTGCTAAGTACCTCATCTGTCACTTAAAGTCTCCATAGCACCACTATGGGGTTGGTCAAGTTCTGGGGATGACTCTCTTCCAGGCTTGGACACAGCTGCCTTCTCAATCTGTCCTCATGTGTTGAAGAGAGCCCTGATGTCTCTTTCTCTCCCCATAAGACCACTAATCCCATCATGGGACTCTGCTCTCATCATGTCATTTACTACTAATTAATATCTTAATATCTTCCTTAAGGTGCCACCTCCTAACACCATTACATTGGAGGTTAGGGTTTCAACAGACAAATTTAGGGGGAACAGAAACATTCAGTCCACCTGGAAGTATGTCTTGTTAAGTGTCTCTTATCCCTTGAGGTAGCCATCAATAAATATTGGTTGAATGAATAAATGAATGAATGAAACAAAGCATTTACTAAAAGTAATTGACAATATCCAAATTGCAGTACTGATGGCCAATTGAGATAGGTGGTATGGCAGTTGAACCCCTAAATTTGCGTTGAGCTTGATATGTGACCCCAGGCCAACCATGTGTGTGGCCCCAAACAGAGCTGCTCCACCTGTAAAGTATTGACATTGAGGAGATCTCAATGTCTTTTAGTGTCTTTTAGTGCCTGTATGGTGAGGACTAAGGAAACACAAAGACCTTGGAGAAGTACTCATTTTAAGGAACATTTCACAGCTTTTGTTGTTTAGAAGAGAGACCCTGAACTTGTCTTCAGATCACGTATATAATCTAGGCGGGGTAGAAAGTTCTGCTTCCCTAGAGCCCCTGATGCCCAGTAGAGTTTCAGAGACTGTGCATCCACACCATTTGAACATTTTATGGAGCTTTAAAAAAATCCAATTTTATTATTAGCAAAAAGTTCGATTTTAGTAGCTATCTATCTATTTTGAAAATGTCAATGGTATTCTAAAGGAAATAGGAGCAGAATTTGTCTTCCCTGAAATTGAATTCCTGTTTAATAGATAAACCTTTATTGATGCTGCAGCCTCTGAGGAAGCACAAGGTTTATGAGGCCTGGATGGTGACGAGGAGCTCAAAGACAGAAGGGATGAACGAGGACAAGGACAGACTTGCTATTTGGCAACTAACGCTGAGACTAGGGAATACAAATGGCCCAGGAGTCAAAGTTTCTGCTGAGGCCTTCTTGTAAGGATTGCAGCCATAACTCAGCATGGTTTGGAGCTAGGGAGAATGTCTCATAGAATCTGGTGACCAGAGCATATGTGCCTTTTGCACCTGACAAACACAACCCCACAAATGTTTTAGGAGAGTCAGGACCACGATAGAAATTTGCAATCTGAAGGAGACTGATATGCAAAGAGATCCCAGTTGTTGGGGTCTGTGGCACACGCATGTCTGCCTGACACTCAGCCTCAAACTGAGTTGGTGTTCATGGGCAGCTTCCTGGACATTCAGGCCCCTTCTGGACTAATCAGAAGAGCAGCCTTTCTGAGGTCCCCATTTACTCTGCCACTCATGTTCAGCCCATCCATAACAGGTTGGAAGTATATAATCATTTGCATTGAAGATGAGACCCTCCTTTATATCTAGTAATTAACTCCTTCCAAGCCAGAAGTCTTTTCATGTCCTCCTGTCTCTGCTGGACATGATCTATGCATGTAATGCCAGTATTGACTGACAACATTAGCAGAGCCTGGCACATAGTAAGTGCTCAGTAAATTTAACTGGGATGTGCCAATAAATGGGAACAGGGATATCTGTGTTCACTATAAACTTAGATAAAAAATAACAATAATAAATTAAACAATAATTGTAACCAATATACAACTAAGAAGTAGAGCACACTGTGGTGGGGGCCTTCTTAGCTCCCACAATAAAGCTGAAAGATGAATAAATATGCTGGACAGCCAAAAATTTCTAAGACAGCCAAAAATTTCTAGATAGGATTTTATGGCACAAGTCTTGTAGCCAGTCACCTTTTACAGAGTAAAATACCAGCAAACACTACTCTCAGGGGTGCGTGTATGTGCACAGGCATACACTCCTAGAATTTCAGACTATGAGATGGACAAGCAGAGTCTTATTTATAGTTCCTCCTCTGACTTTTCCTGACTATAGTAGTAAGTCCCTCCTCTTTGAAACCTTCTTCTATAAAACACAAATACTATGATTTTGCATGTGTGTTTGTGTGTGTGTGCTGTCTGTCTACACTGTACATAGACTGTTAGTGTAGGTGAGTTGATATTATTCATGACTTAGAAGATTGTTTATTTACCCCTTAGGTTCAAACCATGATATGATGATTGCATTATTTTAATTCTTTCAATATTTTTGGTCCTCCAATAGAATTCTATACTTTTGTCAATTAAGTCTCATTTTTAATGAGATGTATCTTAAATTTTGTCTCTTCTTCCTTATCTATTCTGTTTTCAACCACCCCAATCAGGCCTTCTTCAAGTCTTGTCAGGATCACCAATGAATTGCCCACAGTCCACTGCATTGCCCCTTCTTAGAACTCCTTATATCCAACCTCTCCATGGGCACCAAATTGGGCCTGCCCAATACGGACACTTGAGTCCCCATCACTCTTAAATCAGCTTCCTTACCCTGTCTTCTCCATTTCAATAAAGGATGCATCATTTTCCCATTTGCTCCAACCCAAATTCTAGGAGACTTGAATTCCTCTTTCTCAAATCCGACATTCAATACAAAAGTAAGTCATATTGTTTCAAACTTTAAAACATTTCCCAAACTTGAAAATTCCTGCCATTTTCACAGGCATAACCCAGTTCATCATGTTTTTTTTTTTTTTTCCTGGAAAACATCAGTAGCCTCTTGTCTTTCTTCTCTACAGTCAGTTTTACACACACCATCTAGAATGAACTTCGGGAAATGTGAATCTGATTATACCATCTCTCTATCCAAACCTTCCAAGGATTCCCATTGCACTTGCTCTGAAATCCTGACTCCTTCCTATGGCCCCAAGTCCCTAAGTTATCTAGCCACCTGGGCTGGACTGTGTTTCTCAAAGATGATCAAACCTACCTATTTATCTCATCCCACATGCTCTCTTAATGTGGCTGATGCTCCTACCACTCTTTAAAGAGTGGTCTGGTCTCTACAGTTCTGGACTTTGACTGGTAGAGTACAGCAAAATTCAGATTGGTTGAATTACAAGGCTATGTTGTATAAAGAATGCAGCTTCCTCCTAGATCTCTCTCTCTCTCTTTCCTTGCTTACCTTTAGAACTCAGCTACCATGTTGTGAGGAACTGAGGCCCCCAGCCAACAGTCAGCATGAATTCACCACCCTTGGGAGGGAGCTCCTTTGACAGTGGCTCCTGCAGCCCTGGTCAAGCCTTCAGATGATGGACGTCCAGCTGACCTGTGACACAAGAGACTCTGAGCCAGAACCACAGATGAGCCCCTCCTGAACTGTTGGCCAACAGAATTCACGAGAGATAATAAGTTACTGTTATTGCTTTAAGCCACTTAGTATTGGGCTGACTTCTTATGCAGCGTTTAACAACTAATGTTGCCTAATGCTCTGACTCTGCTTCAACCACTCTGGGTTGCTCAAAAAGTCAAGGCTTATTTCTGCCTCAGGGACTTTGTGTTTCTTACTCTTTCCAAATAAAATTTTTCTTTCTCATATTGCCACATGGTGACTTCCTTACCTCATTAAAACATCTGTTCAAATGTTATATACCAGGAGATCCTCCCTCAGCACTTAAACAGCAAAAAAAAAAGTCCCCTTCCTGCCTCCACACTCATTTTCTAGCCTATTTTCTCACGATTTTTTCTTCACTGCACATTACTGTAGCTGAGACTATATGTTGATGTATTTAATTATCTGTCTTCTCATTAGAATATAAGCTTCATGAAGGCAGAAATTTTAAGTCTTATTCAACAGGTTCACCAGAGCCTAGACAAAAAAAAAAAACAACACCTCAATTAAAACATGTTAAATAGATATTGAAATAACTCAATCATTTCCTGGGTTCTTTTCTAGGATTCCATCAGGGAACCCTAGTCAGCACCATATGGAGCAAAAGAACCGCCTGGCTGAGCCCAGCCAGAATCCCTGACCCACTGATTGTGAGCAAAATAGAATAAATGGTTTTGTTTCTGTTTTGGGGGTGTTTATAATAAAATAATAGTTTACATGAACAAAAGGCTTCCACCCTTTTATTCTCAATATCAGTTCTTGGTCCTTTTCCCTGAAATATTCCTAACCATTCATTTCAGGGGCCTGATACCAAGGACAGCCTTAAGAAACCCTGATAGAAGCTTTTTCTGCCTAGCAGAAAGCACAGATACATCAAGAAATAATTAAAGTCACACTCTCAATTCTTAACTTCTTTTAATTGAGATCATCAAAGAGAAACAGATTTCATTACATGCACAGCATGTGGGCTACATTCTCTGGAGTTCATGCTTTATTCATTCAAATGGTTTCATTTCACCCAGTGTTTTGTTGCAAATAAGTGACTTAAATTGAAAAAGAAGAGAGGACAGAATAATTTAAACTGAAAAGTAAAATCTAATACTTGGAAGATTGTTCTGTCAGGAGTGAGACTTTAAAACTAAATTTTTAATGGCCAATGTAAAAATTTAATATACTGCGTGTACCTCTGGAGGAATGATATATTTAATTAAAGTCAGACAGCCAAGACAACATTCGCTATAGAGACACACATCTCTCCAAATGGAAGTATGCCTTTGCAACAAGTTTTCTACTCTTTATTGTTTAAGGATTTTTCTCTTTCATTTTTAATAACATATCTTTTAAATATATTTTACTGTTATCTCTAGCACTTCTGTTGTTAGAAATGTCAGAGATTGCTGAAATCTATAATGAAAAAAAGACATTAATCTATAATTCTAGCACCTTGTTGTAACCACAATTAACATCGTTTTCTTTCTATTCTATTTCTATATCTATTCATGTACATTCCCTTTCTAAGACTTCAAGAATGTATGTATTGTCTTACACATAAACTGACAACATCACTGGCTTTTGCTGTGTTTTTTTTTTCTATTGGTGAAGTATGTATTTATTCTATTAGATATCAAAGTAGTTCAAGGTGGATAATTTGTCCTGAGATTCCTGGACTGGACTGACCAGCTGGCATAGGCCAAGCTCTGGTGACCGTTTATGTCATCAACAACTATTTGGGCATAGGCTCCGTGAGGTAACATAAAGGATAGAGATTAATATAAAATAATGGCACCTGCTGTTAAAGGGCTGCTGGGTCTATAGGAAAACACTGGCTACAATATGAGTATTTTATTCTAATATGATAAATGCAAAAACAGAAATATGTCCCAGGTAACAAAGAGGTAGGAGGAGAGATCATTTACTGCCCTTGGTACTGTTAGAGTTAGAGCATCCTGGCTAAATTACATTAATTGTCTATAATTAAAAGAAATAATTATTCCAAAATGAAAAAAAAAGCAGGACCACGGGGTGGCTCATGCCTGTAATCCCAGCACTTTGAAAGGGTGAGGCAGGCAGATCACTTGAGATCAGGAGTTCGAGACCAGCCTGACCAACATGACGAAAACCCATCTGTACTAAAAATGCAGAAAATAACTGGGCGTCATGTTATGTGCCTGTAATCCCAGCTACTCGGGAGGCTGAAGCAGGAGAATCACTTGAACCTGGGAGGCAGAGGTTGCAGTGAGCTGATATAGCGCCACTGCACTCTAGCCAGGGTGACAGAGTGACACTCCATCTCAAAAAAAGAAAAATAAAAAACAAGGCAGAGAGAGATAGAATGTGAGACACCAACCGAAACAAGGTTAATATCCCAAGGACACACGTAAACGCCTGTCCACCGGCTGCAGATCAGCCACACTGAGGTTCTGCTTTGGGTCAGTCAGTACAATACGACTGGTTGTATTATTAGAAGCTCTTATATTGTATGCATAAAGCAGGTGCTCTAGAGAAATGCAGTTTTTTCCTGGCCACTGAATAGGGGCCCATTGGGATCGCACACTTTAATATGCAAATTATCCCATGTTCAACCTACACCAAAAATCTCAACTCATGTCAGGATTTGGATTGTGTTTTTGCTACCGGAAATTTCCTGAAAATTGAAATGCAAATTGACACTTACTGTTTTTTTTTTTTTTAATTTAAACTGCCACTTCAAGGATTGACTTTGCCCACAAAAGCTCTTCAGAACTTAAAGATGTTCTTTGGCCAAGGAGAATGGCTTCAGGTATCCCCTTGAGGCTTCTCAAGTAGCCCCTTGTGCCTGTGCTTCAGAATTCCACAGGGCTCAGTAGACTTAGAGGACCTGTGTCGGCATCTGCCTTTGGTGACTGTTCCCAGACTGACCTTTGTTGGAATCTGGGCTCTGAGAGCTCCAACCTAAGGCAGCCCCCTCCTAGTGCTGCCTTGGTATCAAGCACTCTTGGTGCCCCACTCAGATCCCCATGGAAGCCTTGAAAGTTCTGTACACCCATCCCCCAGGTTCCTTGTGCATTGCTGTGAATGGCTCACACCTGTGCCTTTCTCCAGAGGCCTGCCTGTGAGCTGGTGGAGCTGCCTGGAGGTTCACAGAAGTATGGAATCCCTAACCTGTGGCTTCAAGATGAGCCAGACACACCCTGGAATATACACTGTAATATACCCATCGAATCACGCTGAAGCTGGGTCTCCACTCAAAACTGCACTCCTTCTCTATTGGGCCTTATCCCATGCACAACCAGTTTCTCCTGGGAGTACGTCCTTAATAAACCACTTGCAGCTGGACTCTTGGCTCAGGTTGGGCTGGTGGAATAATCCTAGGTCGGCTTCATCAGGTTCACCCCTGACAGAGCCCATTTGTAAGGTTCTCCTAAAATCTTTCTCCCTCCCTTGTTCAATTTCTTCATTCTTTGCTCTCATGAAAAGAATGAATTTTTTCTCGAAAGCCTGATCTCCTTACTCAACCGTTCACAGAAAAGGCATTGACAAATGAAGCTATTTCTTTATTGCTAGTTTTCATTTGAATCATATCAATAAATCACATAATTTTAGAGCTGAAAGTAAGCTAAATAATCATAAAACAATGAAACATTTACAAGTGTTAAGTGTCTGCTACATGCAAGACATTTACCTAGTTGAAGGAATTCAAGTAATATTCTACAAACCCCCATTCCTGCTAGACAACATCCCAGGGAGCTGAGAACGTGACAATAAGAAGAAGGAAATGCAGCTTCTGTCTTTATCCAGCTTGCCATGCTGCAAGTCGCTCACCTGTGCTACAACTTATCTGTATGGTAACCCTGAAGAGCAGCTATCATCTCCTTCACTTTTTTTTTTAGTTTTTGTGATTTTTTTTTAAACTTTAAGTTCTAGGGTACATGTGCACAATGTGCAGGTTTGTTATATATGTATACATGCGCCATGTTGGTGTGCTGCACCCATTAACTCGTCATTTACATTAGGTATATCTCCTAATGCTATCCCTTCCCCCTCCCCCCACCCCACAACAGGCCCCAGTGTGTGATGTTCCCCTTCCTGTGTCCAAGTGTTCTCATTGTTCAATTCCCAACTATGAGTGAGAACATGCGGTGTTTGGTTTTTTGTCCTTGCAATAGTTTGCTGAGAATGATGGTTTCCAGCTTCATCCATGTCCCTACAAAGGACATTAACTCATCCTTTTATATGGCTGCATAGTATTCCATGGTGTATATGTGTCACATTTTCTTTATCCAGTCTATCATTGATGGATATTTGGGTTGGTTCCAAGTCTTTGCTATTGTGAATAGTGCCACAATAAACATACGTGTGCATGTGTCTTTATAGCAGCATGATTTATAATCCTTTGGGTATATACTCAGTAATGGGATGGCTGGGTCAAATGGTATTTCTAGTTCTAGATCCTTGAGGAATCACCACACTGTCTTCCACAATGGTTGAACTAGTTTACAGTCCCACCAACTGTGTAAAAGTGTTCCTATTTCTCCACATCCTCTCCAGCACCTGTTGTTTCCTAACTTCAAAAGAAGACATTTATGCAGCCAACAGACACATGAAAAAATGCTCATCATCACTGGCCATCAGAGAAATGCAAATCAAAACCATGATGAGACACCATCTCACACCAGTTATCTCCTTCATTTTGCAAATGAGGAAACACTCTTCCCAAGATTACTTTCCTGGTGGTCATTCATTCAGGAGGCACCCACAGGTCTGGTGGCTCTCAAAGCTCACCATCCCCCACCATGCCATTCGCATCTCACATTTACTCACAGCCCCTTTGAGGCTTCCTCCTGTCCCAGCCCACCCTTGCCACGCACTGCCCTCAGCCAGGTGAGGAGAAATGATCCTCAGAGCAGGGTTGTGTCCTGGGCAGAGAGGAGGTGCTCAGGCTTCTGTCCCCATCTCAGCCCTGCCCCATGGGAACATGAAGCCTTGCCTCCAAAAAGACCTGTTTTGCATCATGTCTCCTCAATAAAATTATAAATTCTGGAGGACGAGGGAAAAGTTTCGTTTCTTTTGTTTCTTCCTCAGTCCTATAAATGTAATAAGCACTTGAAATGTAAGTTAGCTGTGGTAGAGAATGAATGGAAGCATCTGTTATTGGCTTAATTCGTCTGTGATAGAAAGTGAACTCCAAACAGAGGGCTTATTAAGACATCAAAGATCTGTCATCAGAAATCCATCTTGCGCTTCCTTTATGAATGATCCAATATAACCATGGGGGAAACTGAGGCAGCTGAGAACATCCTTGTCTTGTGATGGTGTCCCCAGACCACCCTCTAATTGCAATAAACTGATCTCAGCAGGAGGGGATTCTGATGGGAACGCCAGGACAGCCAGAAGCTCCCTGAACCTGCTAGCCAAAGAAGCACCTTGCCTACACTAGTGCAAATATTCCCTCTGTGACCCCTCCTGGAGTACTCCTAATTGAGCCTGAGGTTGACACTCTCCATCGATTGCATCTGCATTTGGTGCCCTGGGAGTTCCCACCCTAACTTCATTACTATTTAATTAATTGTGGGTTTAAAGGAAGTTGTGGGTTTGAAGGAAGTTGTGGGTTTAAAGGAAGCTTCCTCTCCCTGCAGGGCCTCCTCTGGTGACAGAGAGGGGCTAGGAACTCACACTCTGGAAGCTTTATTTGCCCACATTGCTGAGACCATCCACCCCAAGCAGCAGGCTTCCATGTTGAACCTCGTGTGGATTATGTGTTCCTTAGCACATACCTGTCATTGATGATACTAATCCAAAGGAGAAAATGAAATGACGTGCATTTCAGACACTCAATCAGGCAGATGCAGGAGATAACGGTGGCAAAGCCTCTTTCAGCATCTTGGAAATCAAATCTCCCCTTGAAAGTGAGCAACCTGCTAACATGATTGACTCTAGCATGTGCTCCCCTATGTTCAAAGATTAAGTAACTTAATCTTCCCATAATGAATTTACAAGGGTTGTACAACTGTTATCCCCATTTATAGCTGAGAAAACTGAGGCACAAGCCATACAATTAACCCAGGATACACCAGTATTGTGTAGCAAAGTCACGCTTTGAAGATAAATTGTCCCAGAGACTAAGGCATTGAGTAAGCACAGAGGATGAACCACACAGATTCCTTCATGTGAGCCACCATGTGCATGAAGCACCTACTGTATGTCTAGGACCCAATGATGGATTCAAAATCATAACATACACTGTCCTGCTCTTCCCTATTCTCAGGAATTCTACATACTTATTAAGAATTAAAGATGTGCATATATTAGCAAATTCCACAAACATGTCTACAATTGATAGCATGAAGAGATGATTGTTTTTTTATAGAAGGAGAACATTGTGAGAGCGAGAAACTTTATTCAACAGAATAAAATTTCTTTAACAGCCACTTACAGTATGTCAGATATTTCAATAATCAATTTTGATGTGGGAAAGAAATATTTTGAACCATAAACCTTAGAATATTATTAAAAAACTAATGAGAATTTGATACCCTAAGTAAATCCCAATATTGCGTTTTTTTGGGTTTGTTATGTGATCCTTTAGCTTAGAACTCTTTAGAAAATCACAATGGGGCTGGGCATGGTGGCTCATGCCTGTAATTCTAGCACTTTGGGAGGCCAAGGCAGGAGGAATGCTTGAGTCCAGAAGTTCGAGACCACCTTGGGCAACATAGCAAGACCCCCGTCTCTACCCAAAATTGAAAAACTAGCCGGTTGTGGTGGCACATGCCTGTAGTCCCAGCTACTTGGGAGGCTGAGGCGAGAGGATCACTTGAGCCAGGAGTTCCAGGTTGCAATGAGCTGTGATCACACCACTGCAGTCCAGCCTGGATGGCAGAGTGAGAGCCTGTCTCAAAAAAAAAAAAAAAAAAAGAAGGAAAGAAAATCATGATGTTGAATGAAGTGATTGAGCCAACTGCTGTGCTGAGTCTATGCAAAACAAACATCTCATGGGACAACTCATGTCCCAACCATCAGACATTCTCAACATCTCACCCACTCTGGAATTATTCAATTTAGCACATATCTTTCCTAGCTTTCATGACCAGTTGAGTACATAAAATATCCCCAGAGGGTCCCAGAAGTTGTGAAGCTGTAGAAGTGAAAACACATTAGACCAGTACTCACTGCCTGAAATGTCTCAAAGGCAAGGGCAGATGGCCACCAAGGAAAGAGGCGCTTTGTTTGTTGTTTTAAAAACTAATCATCTCCACGGCAATAATGCTGTTGGCAAATGTTCTCTTTCACAATTCCATATTTAAGAATATTACTTTGGAAGTTATAAATTGCCAGTTATTATTTGATTATCTCAGCTTGGAGTTTGCTACATAATGACTTCCTCAGTAGGATGCCGAGCTGCTAATTCATAACCTCCTTCTGAAAAAGCTTTTCAGGAAATTTGTAACAAATCCATTAAATTAAAATGAATTTGTGCTATATTGAGAAGTAACTGAACCATATGGGGCCAATCCAAATAACATTCTTTCTTTTTCTTTTTCTTTTTCTCCAACCCAAAGAACATTCATTCCATTTACTTCTCTTGAGTGAGGAGGCATGTGCTGTTTTTAAGGGTCAGGATCTTCATGATTCGTGCAGAGGGAAATCAAATCTTGTCATGAGATCCATTTAAAAGTTTTCTCTCCTGTGAGATATGGGTCCAATTACAGTCTGTCATGCTTTGTAGAGAGTGCAAGCTGCAAATACTTCAAAAGTGCGTTTATGATTTGGAGTTACCACTCTAAAGGGCAGCAGTTTGCAACCCTGGCTGTAGCTTGGGAGCTGTTAAAAACCTGGATGTGCAGGCCACACTCCAGAGCAATTAAATTAGAGCCTCTAGTGGGGAGCCCAGGCATCAGTATTTTAAAAGCTCATCATGTGCTTTAGATGTGCAGTGAGGGGCAGTGGTTTCCACATTTGAGTGACTGCATCCATGTTACGTGGAGCACTTGGTAAAATACAGACTGCTGCCCCCTCAGCCCTTGTTTCTGATTGAGTCGGGTTTGGATGGAGTTGAGAATCTGCTGCTTGTCTGGAGATCACACTCCCTAGAAGAAAGACCTGAAGACCATTCAGAAAACCCAGATCCAAATCCCAGTAGCTAAAAACACATGAGAATAATTTTCAACATCTGCAAAAAGGGGCAAAGTAATTAATCCCTCCAATCCTTCTGAAAGAATTAATTGTAAATGAGGTTGGTGAACACTCTTGATAAAACTTAAGGTTTGCAATATTTGGGTTCTTTTAGGTTACAATGAATAAAAATCTCTTAAGGGATAATATTCAAAAAGGTAAAGATCATGGCTTTAATGAAAATAAAAATGTGCCCATGATTTTATTTATTAGCTAATGATCTAAGACACAAAAACAGGTTCAAGGAACTATTAGGCTACCAAGAGGCTGAAATGATTTGTTAATAGGTGCAAAACTGGGTAATACTTTAGGCACTCAAACGTAACGTTTGCGAAAAGATTGAATGTTTTGATTATCCTTCCCACAGCCCAGAAATTAATTCCACCTCCTGAAGGGAAAAATATTAGCATTGCCCTGAAAGGAACTGCTTACATCACAATGGACACAAAACGTCTGCATCACAATGGACACCAAATATCACTCTTAGCCCTCCAGAAGGGTATTTCTTTTTTCATTTGTTTTTGTTTTTGTTTTTGTTTTGAGACGGGAGTTTCACTCTTGTTGCCCAGGCTGGAGTGCAATGGTGCAACCTCAGCTCACTGCAACCTCCGGCTCCCCAGTTCAAGCGATTCTCCTGCCTCAGCCTCCGAAGTAGCTGTGATTACATGCGCCCGCCACCACGGCAGACTAATTTTTTAATTTAATTGTTTTTGTTTGTTTGTTTTTGTATTTTTAGTAGAGATGGGGTTTCACCATGTTGGCCAGGCTGGTCTGGAAATCCTGACCTCAGGTGATCCACCAGGAGGGTACTTCTATTTCTAGGAATTGCAAAATAGCCTGGCTGAGGACAGTTAAAGACATTCACACCATAGAATTAGACAGTCCCTGGAGGTGCAGTGTCCTGCATGGGAGGGTTGAGACCAGTGGTCTTCCCTGTTCTTTTCAAAAGACAGCCATAATGATGAAATTAGGAAATTTATAGTCTCATGAATTCTCATAATAGTGATCCCTACTTGTCTTCTGAGAGACAAATTACCTTGGCTTTTGTTTTCCGTGTTCCTTTTCTCTGCCTTTGGTGAAAGCCACAAGCCTCTATACCTAGCTTTCTACAACTAAGACTAGAAAGGAGACTGGGCTACAGAAGCAAGAGCCTGCTTGATTCTGGGAATCCTACACACCAGGCACTGCCTGAGACAGTGCCTCCTTGGATCCCATTCATACATTATTTGTAAAATATTAAAAATAATCAAAGTCAGCCATTTGAAAAAAACAAAGAGACAAGAAGCTATAGTTTCTTAAGTGACTCAACCCAAAATCTCTAGAGAGAACATGTGCAAAATCTCTAGAGAACATGAAGAAAACTCAAGTAGAGAGAGTAGAAAAAAGATAAAATCACAGCATACTGTTGTTTTAGAAATCAAAGTGGAGAATAAGATATCTCACTTTCCTGGATTTGCATTAGCTGGTGATTAATGATGTTGAGCATTTTTTATATGCTTGTTGGCCACCTGTATGTCTTCTTTTGAGAAGTATCTGTTCTTCTCTTTTGCCCACTTTTTAACGGGGTTATTTGCTTTTTGCTTGTTAAATTATTTAAGTTCCTCATAGATTCTGGATGTTAGACCTTTGTCAGATGCATAGCTTGTGAATATTTGCTCCCATTCTGTAGGTTGTCTGTTTACTTTGTTGATAATTTCTTTTGCTGTGCAGAAGCTCTTCAGTTTAATCAGATCCCACTTGGCAATTTTTGTTATTTTGCAATTGCTTTTGAGAATTTGGTCAAAAATTCTTTCGAAAGGCTGATGTCCAGAACGGTATTTCCTAGGTTTTCTTCTAGGATTTTTCTAATTTGAGACTTTACATTTAAATCTTTAATCCACCCTGAGTTAATTTTTGTATATGGTGAAAGTTAGGGGCCTAGTTTCATTCTTCTGCATATAGCTAGTTAGTTATACCAGCACCATTTATTGAACAGGAAGCCCTTTCCCTATTGCTTCTTTTTGTCAACTTTGTTGAAGACCAGGTGGCTATAGGCGTGCTGCTTTACTTCTGGGTCCCTTATTCTTTTCCACTTGTCTATATGTCTGTTTTTGTGCCAGTACCATGCTGTTTTGGTTACTATAGCATTCTTAGGCATTTTAGTAGGTATTACCAACTCTCATAAATTGCTCTCCATTATTTTTTTATAGAGAGATAGTTTCCTTTCCTGTTTTCCAATTGACAACTTATATTTATCATTATATGCAAACCTCAAGTACAATGTTGAATAAAGGTATCAGTGGGCGTCCTTATTATGCTCTTTATTTTAAAATAAATACATCTAAAGTTTCTTCATTTAAAGTAATGTTTGCTGGATGCTTTAGGAACATACTTTATAGGCTAAGAGAATTTTTCCCTATTTTTCAGCTAGTAAGAGTTTTTATCATGAAGAGATTTCAAATTTTATCAAATATGTTTTCTATATATATTGAGGTGACTATTAGAATTTTCTTTAATATGCTAATGTGGTGAATTACATTTATACATTTTATAATGTTAACTTCCTGCATTTTTAGAATAAGCTTCAACCCGATTATAATATTTTAACTTTTTAATAAGTTACTCTATTTGGTTATTTTCTATATTGTTTAGAGGTTTTGCATTTACGTTCATAATCATGTTTAAGCAATAATTTCTTTTTCTTATACTTTCCTTTTTAGATTATGATATTACAGTTACCATCGTTGAGTAACGATCCTTATTTTTCTCTCCTTGTAAGAGTTTTATCATGTTGGAATGATCTGGTCTTTAAAAGACAGATTCAAATTTTATGTAAAATGGTTTGGTGTGTTTGGGATTTTTTGTGTGTGTGTGTGGAAAGATATTGAAATATTGATTCAATTTCCTTAACAATAAAAGGATTTTATTTAGATATATATTCTGTTGGCAGAGTTGTACGTTGTGTTTTTTATTATCTTTTAATTAGCTTTTTAATCTCTGCTACACCTATTGTTATGCTTCTTCCTCATTCATTTTTTTTCAAAATAGTTTTGAAATGTAGTGTTTTTATTATATTTAGTTGTAATTAATTTTAAAGTTTCATTTTGATTTCTTCTTTGCCTTATGTGTTATTTAGAAGAATGTTATTTAATTACCAAAATTATAGTATTTCTTTTTCTCTTTTTGTAAGTGATTTCCAACTTAATTGCATTGTGGTCAGAGAGAATGACTCTATGGTGCTAATTTCTTTGAAAAGTTTTGAGCTTTATAGCCCAATCTATGTTTGATGTATTTTTCTAAATATGATTTATGTGTGCTTGAGAGAAACACATATTCTCTATTCATCAAATCAAGGGTGGTAATTGTATGGTCCAAATCTTTTAAATTCTTACTAATTCTCTGTTTAGTTGACCTCTTAATAATTAATAAATAGGTCAAAATATCCCACTATATTAGTGATTTGTCCTTTTACCCCTGGAGGCCTGTTAAATATACACTATATATACATAGAACTATTTTATAGGTATGTAAAAGTTTTTATTTATTGTATAATTCTTATCATTTAAACACTATTATTATTTAAGCTTCAATTTACCACATTTTCATAGTAAAATATCTTTTTTTAATATTATGACAGCAACCCCAGCCTTCATTTGGGTAATATTTGCCTGCAATATCTTTTTAAACTCCTTCCATGACCTTATACCTGACCAGGAATACTTTGTAGGTACTTTGCTAAAATTCCATCTATTGGGATTTGTCTGGTGTTTTTCTCATACTTATATTAGGGGTCATTGGTTTCTGCCAGGAAGACTGCAGAGGTAAATTGATATTTCATCACATTGTGTCAAGGGTGGATACAGTCTACATGACTTATCACCCTTGATGTTGACCTGGCTGAGGTGGTGTTTGTCAAGTTTCCCCACTGCAAAGTTACTCTCCTCTCAACCCCCTTTTCCATACTGTACTATTTTGGAGGCAGCACCACTCATATTTAGGGAATTAGGAGTTATGCTTCATCTTCCTGAAACTGGAATATCTACATATATTATTTGGAATTCTTCTGCATAGGAGACTTATCACCAGTCCCCATTTATTTATTTGTTCAATCATATCTTTCATGAACTCATAGTTTTTTTTTTTTTTTTGCACTTTGGGTTATAATCCAAAGTTAGACTACTTCATGTTATCAAATTATTCCAACCTTGGCCGTTGGGAGTTTTTTGGTCAGTCCCTGTGCTTTTTTGACAAACCCTCATGAATGTAGCTTTATTTTACCTATTTCTTACTTTCTTGCATCACAAGGCGCTCCAGTCTCATTTCGTATATTCCCTATCCCTGTCTTAGAATCACCTCTTTTGCCAAGAAGCTGTGGTTCCTTACATTGGAAAAGGGTATTTGAAACCAAGTTGTGGGCTTGTAGTGTGATCATTGCTGCTGGGATGTGGTCTTTTCTAAGCTACCTCAGCTGACAGAGCAAGGAAACGTGTGTATATGAATGTTTATACCATGTGTCTATGTATAGATGCACACACATATATAGGCTGATGTACACATATATATAAGCTAGTAAACCACATCCCAGCAGCAATAATCACACCTCAAGCTCATATATATATATATATATACACACACACACACGTATATATATATATATTTGAGCTTGTAATGTGATATATATGTGTGTATGTAATGTGATGTGTGTGTGTATATATATGTAAAACCACATACATACATATATGTATATATGTGCATATATGTATAACCACATTCCAGGAGCAATGATATATATACACATATATGTATCTATGTGTATATATGTACATGTATACACATATACACATATGTGTACACATATACATGTATACACGTGTACACGCATACATGCATACACATGTGTGTACACTCGTACATGTATACACATTTGTGTACACTCGTACATGTATACACATGTGTACCTGCATGTATACACACATACACACATATATACTAGCCCATATATATGTACACACCTATATATAAATGTTTTGATATAATCATTTGTATCTATACTTAACTAAATAGGAGTTAATACTGATGTTTCCAACTGAGTCCATTATCATGTAAATCATTATAGCCTCCTACCCTTGCTTGTTGGTAAACTCCCACTCTAACAGTGAGAAACTTGGCTTCCACCATCCACCACCATTTACTTAATTGTTCAATTCCAGTACACATGTAAAATAGTATCAGAATTGTTGACTCCTATTCCCATGGGAAACAATGTTATTAACTAGAGCACAGTGCTTAAATTCAGTTCCTTCACCCTTAGTTTCACATACTCCACTAGGATTTCCTGTTATGTCTTCCAAAGTTAAACAGTTGTCATAAGGATTCCTACCAAGCAATACAAAATTAATTGAAATCCCATCTTTATCATTTATAAATATTAGATCTCATTTCTGAGCCTTTATATATTTCAATGATTTATGTATTTTTATGCAAATGTTTTAATTATTATACCTTTATTATGTGTTTTAATAACAGGTAATACACACATTTCTTGGTTATTTTTGCTTAATGTTTGTTAAATATGTTTAATATTTAAAATGTATTCCCATTAGTCCAGAAAATTATCTTGTATATTTTCACAGTGTGTTTCCAACCATCTGGCCCTATGAAATACTTTCTGTCCCTACCTGTTCTAGAATTTCATCAAGATGAAATAACACAGTTATATATGCTTTCAGGCCAGCTTCTTTTGCTCAACATGATGATTTTAAAATTCATCCATATTGTTGTGTGTATTCATTAGTTAATTCTGGTTTATTGATAAGTAGAATTTCATTGTGTAAATTTACTACAATTTTGATGAACATTTTGGGTTGTTTCCAGTTTTGACTATTATAGGCAAAGTTTCTATTAATATTCTTATACAAACTTTATTGTAAACATTATATTTTATTTTGAGAATATCTAGGAGTCAAATTTCTGGGTCATATGGTCAGTGTTTTTTAACTCTTATTTTTAACAGCTTTATTGAAATGCAATTGAGATTATACAATGTAACCACCCAAATGTATAATTCAGTGATTTAAAATCTATTTTCTGTTATTCCACCATGACTGCTATGAATTTTAAAACATTTTCATCACCACAAAAAGAACCTACACAACTTTTAGCAGTTAGTTCCCATTTCTCTCTGACATCCATGGTCCTAGACAATCATTAGTCTACTGTATATCTTTCTTGATTCACCTATTCTAGACATTTCATACCAAAGGAATCATTTGTGTTTGGGGCACTGGTTTCTTTCACTTAACATGTTTTCAAAAAGTACACTTACTTATATTGAATAATATTTTTAACATTTTATTCCTTTTTATGTCAAATAGTATTCTATTGTAAGGATATACCACACTTACTTACCCACTCATTTGTTGATGAATATTTAGTTTGTTTCCACTGTTTGGTTGCTATGAATAATGCTTCTATGTACATTTTCACACAAGTCTTTGCATGAACATGTTTTCATTTCTCTTGTATATATACCTGGGGGTGAAATTTCCGGTCATATGGAAACTCTGCTTAACATTTTGAGGAAAGGCCAAACTGGTTTGCAAAGCAGATACACCATTTTACATTTCCAATAATGTGTGAGGGTCCCACCTCCTTCACACTCTTGCCTACACTTTATATTGTTCATCTTTCTTAATTTTAGCCATCCTAGGGTATATGAAGTGATATCACCTTGGTTTTGATTTGCATTTCCCTAAGGGCTAGTGATGTTGAACATATTTTCATGTGCTTATTGGCCATTAACATATCTTCTTGGCAGAAATGTTTATGTAGATCTTTTCCCCACTTTTAGTTCATTGTATGTTCTTTTTATTGTTAAGTTATAAGAATTATTTGAATATTTTGGATCCTAGACTTGTATCTGATACAGTCAATCCTCATTATTCACAGATTTTGTGTTTGTGAATTGCCTACTTGCTAAAACTTTTCGGTAGCTTCAAAATCAACACTCACAGTGCTTTCACAGTTATTCACAGATATGCACAGGGTGGCAAAACGTTTGAGTCACTTGGCATGCAGCTTCCCAGCTACAGTTCAATAAAATGATGCTTTACCTTGATGTTTTAGCTCTCAGACTGTAAACAGTTGTCCTTTTTTTGTCTACTGAATGCCATGATTTTTACATTTTTATGCTTTTTGTTGTTGTTGATTTCTCTGTTTTATAGGGGCTGTGTTGATGTGCTGGCTACTGTCCCTAAATGCAGGAAGGCTGTCAAGTCCCTTACATAGAAAATACTTGTGTTAGATACATATCATTCAGGCATGAGTGATAGTGCTGTTGGTTGTGAGTTCAATGTTAATAAAGCAACAATATATATTAAATAAGGTGTCTTTAAATAGTACCATACATAAAGCAAGGTTACGTATTGATTGGTTGACACAAAAGTGATATGGTCAGAAGCTCACAGAAATCTAACCTTGTATTTTTTACTTTAGGATCAATGGTTCTGTATTTGCTAATTCAGTGTTTGTGGAGACTTTATGGAACATAGCTACTGTGAATAATGACAAATTGACCTTATATTATTTGGAGATATTTTCTCCCACCCTGTAGGTTATCTTTTCACATTTTTGTTGTATCCTTTGAAGGACAGTGTTAAGCTTTGATAAAGTATAATTATCTATTTTTTCTTTTGTTATTTTTGTTTATGCTTTTTGTCTAAGAAGACATGACAACAAAGATTATGAGATTTGCCCCTATATTGATATTATAATCATGTGGGCCAATTTAATATAATAAGTCTCTTTCTATAGATACATATTATATTGGTTCTGTTTCTCTGGTGAACCATGATTGATTTTAAAAAATTGTTACCAAGAATTGAACAGAATCTTAAAGACAAATTTTCTAAATTGATTCTAGGGTTTCTGGAATTGGCTGTCTAATTTGATTAAATAAGACACTAATGTCACTATGTCAGGTAGTAAAAAGAGGACTGATAGTCCATGGTATGTTCTGGTAATAGAGATAGGCACAATATCGTCATTGGATACTTCTAATCAAACACACATAAGAAGCAAAGGTCTGACTGTGTATATAATACTTTCAAACATTTTTGTCAAACTAACAAGTATGGTGAGCACTTCTTGGCTGCTTTCTTCTAATATCAATGGACATAGTTGGAAAATAAAAGGGTGCTCTCACTTTAACAGTAGATATTCTACAAGGCTAGAAATTCAATCTCTATTGTTAATTAGCCACTTGCAGGATAAGATTTTGGGTTTTGTTTTCAGCAATCTCAGCCTTGCGGCTACATGAGATAAACTATCAGAACAGACATAGATGCTTTCAAGTATTTCATGCAAAACTTGACCTGAAATTTTGAATCCCTGAGTTCTTGAACATATCCTGTGGCTATTTTTCCAGTTCTAGTTTACACAAGTGTAACACTCAGCAATTGGCAAAATCCTTGCATTAGTTACCTGACCTACGGGGTGAGGGAAAAATTATAATGAAGAAGGCCAAGTGGAAGCCACTAGAATGGTTTCTACCTAGAAAAATAGTAAAGCAAAAGCAAGACTACATTCTAGAGGAATTTAAATAATTAGAACCACCATCAAGGACTTCAAAAATGCAGGGGCATTAATTTTCACTGCATCTCCAACTCACCTATTTGGCCAGTGCATAAGACAGATCTTGGAGAATGGCAGTGGATTATTTTAAGCTTAATTAGATGTTGACTCCAATTGCAGCTTCTGTACCAGATGTGGTTTCACTACTTAAGGAAATTAACACATCCTGAGGTACCTGGTATGCTGCTATTGATCTGGCAAATGTATTTATGTCCATCCCTGCAAATAAAGACCACCAGAAGCAGTTTGCATTTAGGTCCTGAGGCTAGCAATACATCTTCACTGTCCTACCTCAGGGGTGTACCAACTCTGCAGCCCTATGTCATCATTTAGTTCACAGGGACTTTGGTTACCTTTCCATTTCACAAGATATCACTCTGGTCCAATACATTGATAATATTATACTGATTGGAACTAGTGAGCAAGAGGTAGCAATTATTCTAGACTTATTGAAAAGACATTTGCATGCCAGAGGGTTGGAAATAAATTTAACAAAAATTCACGGGCCTCATACCTTCACAGAATTTTTAGGAGTTCATTGATGTAGGATATGTTGAGATTTTCCTTCTAATGTGAAAGATAAGTTGTTGCATCTGGCCCCTTCTATAACTCAAAAGAAGGCACAAAGCATGCTGAGCTTCTTTGGATTTGGGAGGGCGACACATTCCTCATTTGGGTGCACTACCCCAGCCTATTTACTGAATCAACTTAAAAGCTACTAGTTTTCAGTGGGGCTCTGAACAAAAGAAGACTCTGCAATAGGTACAGGCTGCTGTGCAAATTGGTCTGCCAATTGGGCCATATGATTCAGCAGATCCAATATTACTTGAAGTGACCTTGGCACATAGGGATGCTGTTTGGAGCCTTTGACAGTCTCCTACAAATGAATTATAGTGTAGGCCTTAGGATTTTGAAGCAAAGCCTGGCCATCCTTTGTGGATAGCTACTTCCTTTGAGAATCAGGATATGGACTGCTACTGGGCCTTAGCAGAGAATAAGCCATGGGTCACTAAGTTATTGTGCAACCTGAGCAGCCCATAATGAGCTGGGTGTCATATTACCCACCAAGCCATAAAGTTGGGCAAGCAAACAACACTGTCATCAAATGGAAGTGCTGTCTACATGAGACCAACCCAGGCAGGCCCTGAAGGCACAAGTATGTAACAGGAAGAAGTCCCCGAAATGACCATGGTTTCTACTCCTGCTGCACTGCGTTCTCTCTCCCAGCCTACATTTATGGCCTAATTGGGAGTTTCCAGGATCAGTTGACAGATGAAGAGAAGTCTTGGGCCTGGTTTACAGACAGTTCTTCATGCTATACACGCAATGCCTGAAAGTGGAATGCCGCAGCCCTACAGCCTTTTCCTGAGATACCCTTGAAGGGCAGTGGTGAAGGAAAATCTTCCCAATGGGCAGAACTCTAGGCAGTGTACCTGGTTGTGCACTTTGCTTGGAAGGAGAAGTGGCCAGATGTGTGATTGCATACTGATTCATGGGCTGCAGCCAGAGGTTTGGTGGATGGTCAGGAACTTGGAAGGAACATGAATGGAAAATTTGTGACAAGGAAATTGGGAAAGAGTATATGGATAGACCTCTATGAATGGGCACAAAGACATTTGTGTCCCAAGTGAATGCTTTCCAAAGGACGACTTCAGCTAACAATTTTAATAAATGTGATAGGATAACTTTAATAAATGGAGTAGGATAACTTTCTCTGTACATACCAGTCAGCCTCTTTCTTCTGCCACCCCTGTCATCACCCAATGAGCTCAGGAATAAAGTGGCTATGGTGGCAGGGAGGGATGTTATGCATGGGCTCAGCAACATGGACTTCCACTCACCATGGCTGACCTCCTCACAGCTACTACTGAGTTTGTAATCTGCCAGGAGCAGGGAGGGACCAACACTGAGCCCCTAATAAGGCGCCATTCTCTGGGGTGATCAGTCACATACCTCGTGGCAGGTAGATTACATTGGACCGCTTCTGTCAACAAGAGGGTGGTATTTTATACTTAATGGAATAGACACTTACTTTGGATAGGGCTCTGTTTCCCTGAATACAGTACTTCAGGCAAAACTATCATTTATGGAATTACAGAATGCCTTATCCACCATCATGATATTCCACACAACATTGCTTCTAATCAAGGAACTCACTTCACAACCAATGAAGTGTTGCCAAGGACCCACGCTCATGGAAATTGCCATCCTGAAGCAGCTATGTTATAGAACCTTGAAATCGTCTTTTGAAGATTGGTTACCATGCCAGTTAGGTGGGAATACCTTTCAGGGCTGGAACAAGGTTCTTCAAGAGGCTGTATATGCTCTGAATTGGCATTCAATAAAAGGTGCTGTATCTTTCATAGCCAGGATCCATAGGTCCAGGAATTCAGGGGTGGAAGTAGAAAAGGTGCCATTCACTGTTATCCCTAGTGACCCACCAGCAAAATGTTTGCTTCCTGTTCCTACGACCTTATTCTCTGCAGGCCCAGGTGGCTTAGTGCCAAGGAGAAGAATATTTCCACTGGGAGACACAATGGTATTTCTCCTGAACTGAAAGTTAGGACTACTTAACTTTGGGGACCTCAGGCCCCTATATCAATAGGAAATATGATAGTTACTGTACTAACTGAAGTGATTGATCCTTACTACCAAGAAGAAACTGGTAGTAGAGATCAATCACTCCTACCAAGGAGGGCTGTTTAAGTTATATTTTTCTGTTGGTATTCTGTTGTTCATAGTTTTCCATTATAATCTTTTTTATTTCTGTAAGGTCAGTAATGATATCCTCTCTTTCATTCTTGAATTAATTAATATATGACTTGTCTAGTTAAAACTTGGTCAAATTTGTTGATTTTGTCAAAAACCAACTGTTGCTTTGTTTATTTTCTATATTTTTAATTTTATTGATTCATGCTCTAATCCCTATTGTTTTCTTCCTTTTGTTTGCTTTGTGTTTAGTTTGCTCTTCTTTTTACAGTATCTTAAGGTGTTCTTTGATTTGAATTTTTTCTTCTTTTTAATATAGGAATTATTCATAAATTTCTCTCTAAGCATGGCTTTAGCTTTTTCTTGTGAGGTCTGGTATACTACATCTTCATTTTCATTCATCTCTAAGTATTTTCTAATTTACCTTTTGATATCTTCTTTGACCCATTTGTTACTTAGAAGTGTGTTCTTTAATTTCCACATTTCTAAAAATTTACTTAATTGATTTCTAATTTCATTCTATTGTTGTTGGAGACTATATGTTATAATATTTCAATCATTTAAAACTTTTTGGTGTTCTTTTAATGACCTAGCATGTGGTTTATCCTTGGAAATGTTCTTTGTGCACTTGAGAAGTATAGGTATTTTGCTGCCATTTGGTCAAATGTACTATATGTGTCTATCAGTTCCAGTTGATTTACAGTGTTTGAGTCTTCCATTTCCTTATCGATCTTCTACCAGATTATTCTACCCATTATAGAAAGAGGGGTATTGACATTTACAACTATTTTTTATTATGCATCTATCCCTTCAATTCAGAATTGTTGCTTTGTGTGTTTGGGGGCTCTGTTTTTAGGCTTATGTGTATTCCAATCATGATAGCTTCCTGGTAGATTTACATTTTCTCCTTTAAAAATATCTATCTTTATCTCTAATAACATTTTTGGTAAAAACATATTTTGCATGATATTAGTATAGCATCCCCATCTTTCGCGTACTTCGTGATTAGTTGATATATATTTTCCTACACTTTCCCCTTCATTTTATTATATCATTTAGTCTTAAGTGTGTTGTCTGCAGATAGTGCTTAGTTGGACTTTTTTTTACTCTGATAGTGTATGTCTTTAATAAAATTTTAAATCTACAGAAAATAATATAATTGCCATAATATAGCTACATGGTAAGATACCCACCCTGGGAGGGTTTCTTTCTGAGTTGTGCCTTCCTGAGGGTTGGCACAATTTTAAACACCTAATTAACAAGTCATCTGTCCTCACTTAAAAGGGGACGTTTTATGAAAGATAACCAGGATGAGAATGTATCCTCTCTCAGTAAAGGTACTAATTAATGCATGTAGAGCTTACAGCTAGGCAGGGAATGGTTTCTATTCTTTTTCTGGTGTAATAGTTGACCAGGATTGAACCTTTCTCCATTAAACAATTGACTGTCCCCACCTCCCAAAAAGAGAATTTTTTTAGTCTGGTGTTCAGTGACATTTGAAGGGCCCATAATAAGCTCCAGTTTGACTAAATGTGATCACCAAAATGGCACTTTGTCTTCTCTGGCTCTCAAACACGCACAGAGTTTTAATAGGCAGATGTATATCTATTAGGGTATTTCAGAAGAAGCCCTTTGAATCCTAAGGAAACAGGTAACTACTTAACATATTTCTGTAAACTCCTTTGCACTGATGTCCAGCCTCAATTCCCTGCTAACTGTAATTTAAATACAACTTATGATTCAAGTCAAAATCCTGATTGCATTTAGTTTGCTAGTGACAGAATCAATCCATTTTGGTCAGAAAAAAATGATGCATCTGCTGTCAGACTTCCAGTCTCTGAGACATTGAGGCTTCCCAGAGCCATCTCTCTGCATTTTAGAGTGGTCTGCCTTTCTTTCTCCACTGATATTTCACAACGAGCAGCCTTAAAAATCATCTCACCTACTCAGAGGTCAGGGGCAGTGTATTCTGATCTATCATCCAGAGATAGCCAAGCAGAATGACTTCATCAACAACAGAACAGATTCTTTACGAGGAGGATAGGACAAGCATAGAGAGGTGTTGTTTAGTTTGTGGTAAAGTAGGCTTTTCACACATTGGGACTATTGTACAATGTGCTGCTAACCAGGATAAAAGTACTTACATGGCCAGGCGCGGTGGCTCACACCTGTAATCCCAGCACTTTGGGAGGCTGAGGCAGGTGGATCATGAGGTCAAGAGATCAAGGCCATCCTGGCCAATATGTTGAAACCCCGTCTCTACTAAAAATACAAAAATTAGCTGGGCGTGGTGGCACGCACTTGTAGTCCCAGCTACTCAAGAAGCTGAGGCAAGAGAATCGCTTGAACCTGGGAGGCAGAGGTTGCAGTGAGCTGAGATCGCGCCACTGCACTCCAGCCTAGGGACAGACTGAGACTCCATCTAAAAAAAAATAATAAAAATAAGCTCACACAGAGAATAATAACAGCAGGCAGGTGTGTGGTACTGTAGCTATTAGGTGCATGTAGATGGCCCTATCAAATATTTTTAGAAGATTCGTTCCTTATAAACGACCACTCATCCAATTTTTACATAATTTGCTAACCTCACACATTACTAATTCAAAAACCAACTTTCTTTTAGAACTTTAAAATATCATAATGAGTTTAAACCAACACAATTTGGCACCATGCATAGACCTGAAATGGTGAAGTACACACTACCTTCCCTTTAAATAAGGTAAAGCTGCCATATCACTCAGGTAAACTATTAGTGTTCATGGCAAACACTTGGGGAAAAACACTGTCATTCAGATGACAGGCCTTCACTTTCTTCTGTCCACACTCGTCTAGCAATCTGCAATCAGCTGTGGATCTCACTGTCAGTGAAAAACTCCAGACTCTCCCATCATCTGCCTGCCTGTCAGTTAGTCTTGTCTGGTGGGGCCATCACAGGTATTGAGAGGACTGGCTGAGACTCACAGACAACTACAAAGAGAGTCAGACACAGAGACTAGTACATGCAATGCACAATCCCAAGTGAAGACACACAGGGATCTGTTTCTCAAATGCAGCCCAAGCCAGCGAGTGTCTTTGTGTGCTGGCCCTTGTGCCAGGCACTGCTTACCTGCTCAATGTCTCACAACAGCCAGCAAGGTGAGATGCATCCTTCTTTCTCAGAAAACCATGATCTTACAAATAAGTTCCTGGGAGAAGGGAACGGAAGGAACTGGTTTGGAGAGGTCTTCTGGCACCAAAGCCTGTCTGTCCTTCTATTAGCAACCACCTGCCATGCTGCAACACTGGAGCCTGAGCACAGCAGTCTATCTCTAGAACCCGGGGCTTTAGCCACCAGATGGACTGCAGCTCTCCCGCAGGACATAGAAGCCCGGCTTCCCCAAATAGGAGGCGGGAACTGAATCAGTCAGGATTGGTTCAGTTACAAAGGACAGGCAGATTTACCAGAGGCTCAAACAAGGCATAAGTGTGTTCCACTCTCACATGAACGTCCAGAGGTCTGAGACAGCCATGACCCTCCACTGTGCCAGCTACCCACCTTCCCTATCCTGTTTCTCTGCTGTGCATGACCTCAAATTTATGGCCTATGGCAGCCCTTTTATTTTCCAGGCAGTAGGATTAAGGGGAGAAGGAACATGGTAGAAAAATCACAAAGGCCCTCATCAGCTGTGTCTTCGGGGAGGCCTTGAATGCTGTTGCATTCCTGTGCTTTTATATCCCTGGACACGCCTGACTGCAAGGGAGGCTGGGAAGTGTAGAGTGTAGTCTTCCTTCCAGATGGCCAGGGGCTGCTACAAGCTGTAATACAACAGGAAAAATGGAGAATGGATAGTGAGGCGTGATCAGCAGGCTCTTCCATGACAACCAGCAGGTAGGGTGGATCTCTACTTGCAACTGTAAGAGACCCTGCAGGAGACACACCTTCCCCTCCTCTGCCTTATGGACTGTGAAACTGTCTTTATGTATACGGCCATCTGTTTAACTGTTACCTGGTCTGTGCAATGAATAACAGTGACTCCTTTCTGAATAATAGGGAAAATAGAGGGATGGGAGGAGGGTAGGAGGTTCGTGGGCTTTGGGCCAAATTGCTTGGGGGCTGCTGTCTTTTTGATGGTATTGGTGGTCAATTTGGTTGAGAACTTGTATCACATGGAAGTTGAAGTCTGGAATTCATTTGTTTCCTAGAGATAGAGAAAAGGAAGTAAACGAATAGAATACATCCAGCCACTCACAAATTTGGGGACCAAGCTGTCCACTACCTAGCCCTCCCCTTCTCTAAGAGTAGGAGGCAAATGAGAGCCCAAGAGACTCTTGGATGAGGGCCCAACTGGATAGTTAGAGGAAATATTTACATCAGCAGACACATTCCTTGCCTTAAAACAAGCATCCCAGAGGAAAACTGGTCCCCTCCTCAGTCTTCCCTTCAATAGCTGATTAGATAAGAAGCCCTGGGTGCTTGGGCCAGATCACCCACCTCAGATTCCCTTGGGTGCCGGTGTCCTAGGAGACAGTACATTGCTGGCCGTGGTGGCTCACGCCTGTAATCCCAGCACTTTGGGAGGCCAAGGTGGGCAGATCACAAGGTCAGGAGTTTGAGACCAGCCTGGCTAATATGGTGAAACCCCGTCTCTAATAAAAATACAAAAATTGGCCGCACGTGGTGGTGGGCACCTGTAATCCTAGCTACTCAGGAGGCTGAGGCAGGAGAATCCCTTGAAACCAGAAGGCGGAGGTTTCAGTGAGCTGAGATCGTGCTACTGCACTCCAGCCTGGGTGAAAGAGCAAAACTCTGTCTCAAAAATAAATAAATAAATACAGTATGCCTCAAAACATGGTGGGCCACTTCTCCACTGCCCTGCAGAGCAAGGAATTCTTGCTTCAATATGGATGTCTTAAAATACAATTAAACATCATTTAACGATGGGAATATGCTCTGAGAAATGCATTGCTAGGCAGTTTTGTCATTGTGCAGACATCATAGAGTGACTTGCACAAACCTACATTGTTAGTCTGCTACACACATAGGCTATGTGGTACAGCCTATTGCTCCCAGGCTACAAACCTGTACAGCATGATACTGTACTGAATACTGCAGCAACTGGAACATAGTGGTAAGTATTCGTGTATCTAAACATTAAAAAGTACAGTAGAAATATGGTATGATCTTATGGGATCACTGTCATTTACACAGTTTATCATTGGCCAACATATTAAGTGGAACGTGACGGAAAACATTCCAGACCCTCACTGCTGAGTGGGATTTATTTAAAGCAAGAACTGGGTCATGAAGAATCTGTTTCTGTCCATCCCAGTGAACAGTTACCAAACCCCCAGACAACGTTGTTGTAAGTGGTGGCAGTTGATTCCTGTGGGTTCAGTACGATCACAGGTAAAGAATGTCTACACACTTTACACATCTAGAAGCAGTAGACGAAATTTCACAGGGAAAGCTAGAAATCTTATCTTACTCAAACTACACAATGCCTCATTTTCCCACCATAGGGCCTGCTGAATCATTCCTGCTCCTGTGGAGATGAGTTTGGAGTTTTATGCTAACATCATCTCTGCTTCACTTTTTCTCCATGGCGAGTAACTTGAAGGGGATCACTGACCGTGCCATGGCACACAAAAGCACAACTTCAGAAACAGGATGTGGCTCGGGGCCAACTTAGAGGTTATTTGAGACTCTGCAGGTTTTCAGCAGGTGCTTCCAATCCATGGACTTGGAGAAGAATGTCAGCTAATGGCTGCCACTGGGCTGCCGGGCTTCCATCCAGGGACTTTAGTAAAGTCCTGCTGAAAGAGATGTAAACCGGGAGTGGGATGGAGGCTGGATCCTGGATTGTCAATATTTGACCATCCTTTACCCCAGCAGCACCTCCACGCAAGGTTTTACATAGCAGTGGGTTTGTGTTCCCATCAAACTGGGCCTGGTCAGGGTCGAGCAAGCCCAAGCCTCTGCCCCCGCACGCTGAGTAGGGGGGCAGTACTCCTGAAGGTGTTCTCACCAGTTCGAGGCCTGCTCTGCGTAGCCCGGGCACTGCCCAACCAGGAGGATGTGTGTTTAGGAATGTTTCCCTGCAGAACTAGCTGAGTCTGGATGTGCCTGGTTGAAGCCTCCTACATTCCAGAACATAAGCTGTGATCCCCAATGAGCACGGTTGTCCTGCGAGAGATGTACTTTGCTCTGGTGGTCTGTGGAAGGGTAGAGATGCAACACCCTCTTGGTTAAAATGACAACTCACTTTAAGAGACACCGAAACTGTACAATCCATCCGGAAAGTCAGGTAAGTATCACCATCATACCTTGATTAATGACAACCCAGTTAAGCTTTGTCCTCCCATATCTTGTATGGCTCTCTGCAAAGGCTAAGGAAGGTTACATCTCAGACAACCAGGAAATTTGAGTATGGATTTTGTCTTCAGTTTCTCATCCTCTAAGTTGGGTTCTAGCCTCTGGGACAAGACAGCCTATGGAAGAATAGCAATGACAGCCTTGGAGCACCAAGGTCTCCTGCAGGGACAGCCGTTCTGAGGCACCCTTCCCAGGAAGACGACCTGCCTTGTTATTAATGTAAACCTTAAGAGAAAGCTTCTGCCAGCTTCTTAAATTGTGCAAGATTGTCCAGTTTGAGAAAATTAGCTTTATGGAAAAGGCAGGCAGTGTATTTATTATTAATTAATTTATTAATTTATTTATTTATTTATTTTAGATGGAGTCTCACTCTGTGCAGTGGTGCCGTCTCCACTCACTGCAACCTCCACCTCCTGAGTTCAAGCGTTTCTGTGCCTCAGCCTCCCAAGTAGCTGGGATTACAGGTGTACACCACCACACCCGGCTAATTTTTGTATTTTTAGTAGAGATGAGGTTTCACCATGTTGGCCAGGCTAGTCTCTAATCCTGACCTCAAGTGATCTGTCCACCTCGGCCTCCCAAAGTGCTAGGATTGCAGGCATGAGCCACTGTGCCCGGCTGGCAGACAGTGCTTTTAAAAGGAAGCCAGGGATGCCCCCACCTGAGATATGGGAATCAGCTCTCTCCAGTCAACTTGCATGGCCCAGCATGCTCCACTGGGGAACAGGCAGTGACCTGGCCCAGAGCACTGACTGTGTCCCCGTGCCCAGGTGCTCATCACACACCCAAGGGGAGGGCCACATCATAAAGCATCCCCAAACCCAGATGGCCAATGCTTCCTCCACCCTCATCTTGAACTGCTCCTAATATTAGGCTGCTTCAGCTCAGCCTGTGTTATGCCAGGCATCCCACCCAGAATGAGCCTTCTGGCTCCTGGGGCGGTTCTGAGACTGCCCCTTCCCCTTCCTGGCTCCACACTCTCTGTTTCCCCTCAGGGCCCCCTCCTGTTTTCATCAGCAGCCAAATGAGAAATAAAGGTGAGGTGGACGGTGGACTCAGATGCACTCTTGAATCACCTGCATTTTATTCTTAATACTTTCTTTGTGTTTTCTTGGCAGCTATTTAGGGCTATTGGGATGGAAAAAGTGGCCATAAAGCAAGGTGGGACTCAGAAAACACACCCTCCCTGTCTGTTGGCCCTTGATGGACTTAACACAGCCCCCTTCCTTAGCTCTGTGCTTGCTCAGGGACCTGGGACCCTTCTATTTTCCACAAATCCACTCCCTCTACTTGAAGACATGCCTGGCTTGCAGGAATTCTAGAATGAACACAGATTAGACTCTAGCCGAGTCCTCTGTGGCATGAGACTGGACACACACCCACACACCCAGCAGCGTGCGCAGCCAGGAGGCTGCAGCTGCTTCACATGCAATCTCACTGCAAGTCACTTTTCATCGTACAGCGTGTGCGTTAGATGAGACGTGTAAAAGCATCTTCAAAATATGGGCAGATTGGATCAATGGACCCCATTTAAAATAAATAATAAACTCCACCTCCAGACCTTTAATAGAGAACTCATTTCAACAGATAAAAATGAGCTGCTAAGCAGGCTTTTTTTTCAGGGTAGCTCTCCTCCTTCAGAAATGAGGATCTTGAAGGCAGAGGCCAGCATCGCAGCCACGCATGTTAATGAGTCCCTCAGGCAGATAGGAAATAATTCTGCCGGAGTCGGAGTTGATATTCAGGCTCCGTCTTTATTTTCTCTGACTGATGGGGCTCATTGCTGCTGTTTTCAGACTGAGGTCCCAGCTATTAGTTAATGGTGGGCTGTAAAGCATCAGCAAATATGCAGTGCTAAATAAGATGAGAAAAATCAATATTTGTTCCTACTACATTTGTTAGGTCTGCATATGAGTAATTTTAATTTAAAAAACATGCAGCTTTAATAGGGGAATAACCAAATACTGCACACTTGCTGATTTTGGACATAAGGATAGAGAGTAGACAAGCAGCTTCGGAATCCTGAATTATTTAAATAAAAATGGCTCTTCTTTTCCTCTGATGAGTGTAGAATTAATGTCACAAAACAGACAAATGGGAAACTACAGACCCATTATTAATAACAACAACAGCAGACTTTGAAACCGGAAAAGGTATGCATTGCACAGCTAAAGTGAATTTCAGGGAAGCTTTAATTTTTGTGCTTTTCTCTCAGTGCATCCCAGGAAGTTGGGTTAGTTTATCCGCTGCAGTGATGCAGGTGTGAGGACAAGGTGCCCAGCCCATTAGGGCCAAGAGGGAACGTGAAAGAACCAGGACCAAGGCTTGAGGCAACCTGGGGGAACCAAAGACAGTTGGTCGCCAAAGCCATAAACACCAAGAGGAGTAGATAAAAGAGGAGGTGAAGAAGTCAAAAACAGCCTAATTATTCTTGTCATCAAGGCATCCCAGAGTGCCCCCTGAGAAATGACATTAAGCGTCCTGTTGTCTGTGCTGAGACTTGAAAGTTGCAGCCTTGTCCCAACCTCGCTCTCAGGCAGACGCGGATCCTAGGGGCTTGGCAGATGTGAGAGCTCTCAGTGCCTTTGCTGTCTCTTTTTATCATCTGTAGAACTCACAGTCTGCAGGAGCCTTGAACTTTCTGCTGGGCTCTGGTTCTAATGAAAATACATCACAATAAAGACAAGACCATTAAATCAGCAAAGAGTGGATGTACGGGACCGAGAAAGCTTGTTGACAGCCATGAGCTCAAGGGTTTAGTTAAGTCAGAACACATGAGGCTTCACTTCCTAGGGACATTGCTCTTCTCAGTCTGAAAGCTCAGCTCAGGTCCGGCCAGGGTCCTGGTGCTATGGTCCAAGGTGAGCTGATGACTTTGGCATCCTGGTATGACATCTTTACATTCAAATGACCAGAGATTGTGTTTCTAGTGAACTGCAAATCAGAAAAAGTTTATCTCCAGGGCCTTGGATGAAAGAGAGGAGCAGAGGGCAGGGGAGGAGAGGGCGCTTAGTTGAAAGCAGAGCTTGGTGATCGCTTCCTCTTTCTGAGCTTTGATTGGAGCATTGCACCTCAACAAGAAATCACTCTGACTCTGACGGGCATTTGCTGGGTAGCACTGCCAAGGCCATGCAGCAGGTGGCAGGAGAAGAGCTGTTCCACGGACCTCACAAACGGGTGCAGATACAAGCAGGACTTTCCACAAGACCTTCTTTCAAATACAAGCACAGCCCTAGGAGGCCCGAGTGTTCTTTCAGTTTGGCTTTGAAGTAGCAAGAATTTTGATGAGGAGAGAGGAGGTCTATTGGACAAGAACCTTGTGAGATGGTTTGGTGGTGAGAGTGGGGAGGCAGGGGAAGTGCGCAGAGAGACCATCGCTTCCCTCTGCTCCTTGGTCCATGACACAACATCTATTTCTCAGAAGCTCTGGGCTGGTGACTTCTCTCCAGCTGTCTGGGGGCGTCTTGTGGAATGGGGAAGGACCTCTGTGATTGGTGATCTGGTGAGCCTTTTCCCCATAGGGGCCAGGTGTGTGCCCTGGAAAGTCAGTGGGTTAAAGGTCATCATTTCCTCACAGCCTTTATGTCTAGGACTCTGTGTTCTATGAGGCTTAGGGCAGCTCAAATCTTCCATGAACCTCACCCCACAAGCAGGTGGTGGAAGGGTGTACCTGACCCTACCTAACTTTGGTGTGAACTTCCCTTTTTCTAAGAATGTTGAGCATTAAGTGGCAAGTACAGTGGAAAGTTGCTCAGCATGGGTGGCAGCAGGGTAGCTGGGAGGACAACCCTAGACAGAATTGGAAAGTAAACATCACCCATGTTCCAGGATGGATCTCCATGTCTTGGAGCAAATTTAAAACTTTTCCACTTGGGAGGGGGGTGTTAGGAAGAAGCTAGTTGTTTCCAAAAGACAAAGCTCATGGTAGTGTGGCAATACACTCAGGGGTGGTGTCAGGCCTCCGGACACAGAGTGCTCAACTGCCAAGAAGGCAGGTACAGGCACATAAAGATGGTGGCTCCAGGTGTGAATCTGCAGATGAAGAGTCCTGGGGTCGGAGAGGACCCAGTAGCAAAGCAAATTTGATGCATTTGTATAGTTTATGCATCAATTTGACTTGATCAAACCATGGAGTGCCCAAATGTTTGGTAATAAAATATTATTCCAGATGCACCTGTGAGGGTGTTTCTATGGGGTTAACATCTGGATCAGTGGACTGAGTAAAGCAGTCGGCTATCCCTAGTGTGGATGGGCCTCATCCAATCCACTGAGGGCAGAAAGAGACAGGATAGCTCATGCTTACCAGCATTTCCTATAATTCCGCTACAAATCCTTCTAATAAGCCCCCCTGGTAGATTCATGGCAAAATGGTCCTATTTCTCCACCCCTCCTTGTATCTGAGCCCTCGGCAGCTCCTCCCACTGAGATGTGGAGTTCCTCTCCCCACCCCTCCAGTTTCGGCTTCCTCATGATTCTCTTTGGCCAATGGAATGCGGCAGAAGCCATGCTATGCCCTCTGCATGACTGCTCTGGGACCCCCGTTCTGCCAGTGGCATGTGCTATTTTCAGTCACCGTTACATTGCTGTGGCAATAAGAGCAGCTGATGTTTGAACCAGCTTCAATTGCTTTCTGGCTTTTTGCTCCCAGGTGGTCCTTGGAGAAGACCTGAGCTCCTTCCTATATCTTTCTGCACAGAGCTGCTTGGCTGGGCTGAGTTGGACAGACTCTTTGATTCTGCTGCCCTGTATGGTTGCTCCCACTGTTAATGTGTCGCTGAACTGCCTCAAATTGAGCCCCCTTATCCTCTGGGGGTGGGGGGAGAAAATGCTAGCTCCGCTGTGAAGCCGCTAATCCTTGATCACTCACTGTTGTAATGTCTTAGCTCTTATCTACAAGCATGAGTCATCACCATTCTCCTGAATAACATGCTGTTCCATTCTGTTTCCATTTCTATGGACAGGGCAAGGTGACCACAGCAAGCCAGGTTTCCCAGACGATTTCTGTCGGTTGTTGAGAAAAATCAGATGGTTTGGTGGAAAAATAAGGTTTCCTGTTTTCTGGCAGTTCTTCTCACACAGCACTCTGGTATCTCAACTGAACTCCACCCAGCCCTTCTTTGGGGCAGGAACCCCTCTTCCCCCAGACCCTCCTCTAAGTCCTGAAGAGCCAGGCAGGACCAGTTAATACAGGATCTTATGTCAGAAACTTAACTTCTTTAAGCTTCATATGCTCATTATATCATACGTCTGGGAATATTTTCTGTCATGGGTTATAGTGAGAAATGTAAAAAAATATATATATATATACACCTGTGGAAACACCTACAACAATATCTGGCACCAAGAAAAAAGAGCTCAGTGAATGTTATACACTCTAGTTCCCTTCCCAAAGCATTAAACAAACAAACAAACAAACAAACAAACAAAAAAAACGGGCAGAATGAAGGAAAGGGTTGAAGAGCAAACTTCAGATTTTGAAGGTCAACTTGGGCCCTGGGTTTGGTAGTAAGCCAAAATCACTATCTTAGTTAAGATAGAAGTGATACGGGTTGTGTGTTTGTGTGTGTGCAAGCATAGGCATGTGTGTGTAATCTCCTGTGTGTGTGTGTATGTGTGCGTGCGTGTGTATGTGTAATCTCCTGTGCGTGTGCCCGTGCGTGTGTGTAATCTCCCGTGTGTGCGTGCGTGTGTGTAATTGCCTGTGTGTGTGCATGTGTGTGTAATCTCGTGTGTGTGTGTGTGCATGTGTGTAATCTCCTGTGTGTGCCCGTGCGTGTGTGTAATCTCCCGTGTGTGCATGCGTGTGTGTGCAATCGCCTGTGTGTGCATGCATGTGTGTGTAATCTCGTGTGTGTGCATGCGTGTGTGTAATCTCTGTGTGTGCGTGCATGTGTGTGCTTGTGTGTGTAATCTGTGTGTGCGTGTAATTTCCTGTGTGTGTAATCTCCTGTGTGTGTGCATGCATGTGTGTACTCTCCTGTGTGTGTATGTGTGTGCGCATGTGTATGTGTAATCTCCTGTGTGTGTGTGCACACGTGTGTGTAATCTCCTGTGTGTGCCCGTGCGTGTGTGTGTAATCTCCCGTGTGTGTGCGTGTGTGTAATCGCCTGTGTGTGCATGCGTGTGTGTGTAATCTCGTGTGTGTGCGTGCATGTGTGTAATCTCGTGTGTGTGCATGCGTGTGTGTGCTTGCGTGTGTAATCTCCTGTGTGTGTGTGCATGCGTGTGTGTAATCTCCTGTGTGTGTGCGCACGTGCATGTGTGTGTAATCTCCTGTATGTGTGCATGCGTGTGTATGTGTAATCTCCTGTGTGTGTGCGTGCATGTGTAATCTCCTGTGTGTGTGTGCCCGTGCGTGTGTGTAATCTCCCGTGTGTGTGTGCATGTGTGTAATTGCCTGTGTGTGCATATGTGTGTGTAATCTCGTGTGTGCGTGTGTGTAATCTCCTGTGTGTGCCCGTGCGTGTGTGTGTAATCTCCCGTGTGCGTGCGTGTGTGTGTAATCGCCTGTGTGTGTGCATGCGTGTGTGTATAATCTCCTGTGTGTGTCTGCGTGTGTGTGTGCTTGCATGTGTAATCTCCTGTGTGTGCGTGTAATTTCCTGTGTGTGTAATCTCCTGTGTGTGTGTGCATGCATGTGTGTAATTTCCTGTGTGTGTGTATGTGTGCGCGCATGTGTATGTGTAATCTCCTGTGTGTGTGTGTGCGTGCACTTGTGTGTAATCTCCTGTGTGTGCCCGTGTGTGTGTGTAATCTCCCGTGTGTGCGTGCATGTGTGTGTAATCGCCTGTGTGTGCATGCGTGTGTGTGTAATCTTGTGTGTGTGTGCGTGTAATCTCCTGTGTGCGTGTAATTTCCTGTGTGTGTAATCTCCTGTGTGTGTGTGCGTGCGTGTGTGTAATCTCCTGTGTGTGTGTGCGTGCATGTGTGTGTAATCTCCTGTGTGTATGTAATCTCCTCTGTGTGTGTGCGTGCGTGCGTGTGTAATCTCCTGTGTGTGTGTGGTGTGTGTGTGCACGTGCGTGCGTGTGTGTGTAATCTAAGGCAAGGCTTGCGCCTGGGTAATTTATTTGGGAACTGGACCCTAGAGGGCAGAAGTACAGGACAAGGAGCTGAGACAAGAAAGAGGTTGATCTTCTATGTGTGAGCCCCCATGTGGGTGCACCACGCCAGTGCGATCATCTGAGGAGCTTATGAAAGGAGTCTCAGAACTGTTCACATGGAAAAAGAAAAGAGAGGGAAGTTTTTCCTCACACCCATCCTGCAGCCAGGGGGGCCTCTGCTCTTCTAGGCTATTCTTGTTTCCAGTTTCTTCCCACCTGAACAGGTGAATACAACACAATATAAGTTTCTCAGAGCCAAGGGCAGAATCCTGGAGCTGGTCAGAGCGGGAACAGATGTGAACCGGTATCCTAAGGAAATAAGATTGGGGCAGAGCTTAAACTGGAGGGAAGAGCACCACCCTGGACTAAAAGGAAGTTTTCTTCCTCAAAAGGAAAACATAGAGCTTCTTGAATCCAATGAGGAGTTAAACTCAACTAGGTGATAACTCGGTTTTCAATTCTCCCGGATACTGCATCACCATTTCTATGAAACTTTGGAATCCTGGTGTCTCTACAGGCCCTCTTCCGTTTGCCCCTGCATTCATCTGACTGTCATCTAATGCCCCAGAAAGCTCATGTGGTAAATGAATGATTGAGACACACAGCAGGGTAATGAATTTCAGCTCCATTCTTGGGGGAGCAGGAACAGGCAGACAAGCACAGTGAAGCTGCCCACACCAGGCGAGTGCTGTACTGGTTAATTTACCTCCCTATTTCTGCTCAGCCCACCTATCCCATGCTGCTTGTTTAATACAGAGCCCAGGTTGCTACCCCATCTTTTTCTTCCTCACCTAGCACCAGCCATGTGTCCTTGAGGTGAGACTAGGGCTCTGGCATGGCCTCCATTGTGTCCACAATGGTGTAAACCACAGCAGCCCCAGTGCCTTTGCACAATCCCAGCAGACTGTGCAATTCTGGCTTCTCCTGTGATTTCACAAGCCACGTGTGCTCCTTTACCAGGGGATAGCATTCTGGCTTTCCCACTAGCCATGGGAGTGGCTGCTGATGCTATCTGGAAGGGTGCTGGGGAAGGCAGTCCCCCATGATGAGAACTTTGTCCTGGGAGAGCAGGAGCCAGGAGGGAGCAGACAGATGAATCCTTTTCTCTGTTTTCCTCTGGCAGACCCTTCTGCCTGGCCTGTTTATACATGTCTCATGTGACGAGAAATTAGAAATCAGTCATGTTTCCTTTCCTGTAAAGCTGTTGCAAGCTCAGGATCACCCTCTTCTCCCCTCATTTTTGGTGCTGTAAGATTGCACCATGAAGTGGTAGGCCGTGAGCTCTGCCTATATTTTACTCTATTCGTGATGTCATAACAAAATACTATAGACTGGGTAATTTATAAAAACAGAAATCTATTTTCTCACAGTTCTGGAGGCTGGGAAGTCTAAGATCAAGGTACCAGCCAGCAGATTTGGTTGTCTGGTGAGGACTGCTCTCTGCTTCCAAGATGGTGCAGACAACCAAAACGAGTGACTGAGGCAGGTGTCTCAACCAATCAAGGTGTATTGAGCCAGCCTGAGAGTGTGCCCACAACATGAGCCACAGACACAACCATTCTTTCCAAAGACGTTCTCAGCAGGCTTAGTATTTATACATTTTTTCTTAAAAAGGAGGGGAGGCAGTGAGGAGAATGGTTACATACTTGTGAGACTTTACTTCTCACTAAATCTACATTTTACATAAGATAAGGTGAACCTTTGAAGAAAAAAGGAATACAGAAATAAAACAATTATGTAGCCAACTCAGGGAGGGGTGAAGGAATGATTAATCTCATCTTGCCTTTGTTCTGCACCTGGGGAGATAAGCTAGTAATTGACATTATCAGTGTGGAGCTTTAGGAACTAGATTTGGATTGAAGACCTAAAGTTACAATTGGCATGACCTTGCTTATGGGAGGCCAGCAAAGAAGTTACTCATGAGTGGTCTGTGGGGCCAGACTTTCCAGATGTCTGAGGCCTTTTGCCTTTCCATGGGGTATCTGGAGGGTGCATACTGCTGGTAACAGCTGCTTACTTGAATGACTGTGTGGCAATGACTGAACTTTAGGGCTTAATCTTCACTTTTGCATGAGGTTTTTTATATATATATATTCAATTTTACTTTAAGTTCTTGGATACATGTGCTGAACATGCAGGTTTGTTACATAAATATACATGTGCCATGTTGATTTGCTGCACCTATCAACCCATCATCTAGGTTTTAAGCCCTGCATACGTTAGGTATTTGTCCTAATGCTCTCCCTCCCCTTCCCCCCCACCTCCCGACAGGCCCTGGTGTGTGATGTTCCCCTTCCTGTGTCCACATGTTCTCATTGTTCAACTCCCACTTATGAGTGAGAACTTGCAGTGTTTGGTTTTCTGTTCCTGCGTTAGTTTGTTGAGGATGATGGTTTCCAGCTTCACCCATGTCCTGCAAAGGACATGAACTCATTCTTTTTTATGGCTGCATAGTATTCCGTGGTGCATATGTGACCCGAGATTTTTATTTCCCTTTGCAGTGCCTTCTTGCTGCATCCTCTGGAGAGAAGGAGCCCTGCATCCTCAGGGAAGGCAGAAGGGCAGGCAAGCCGGATACTGTGATGGTGCCTCTTCCATTCACAAGGGAGGAGCCCTCACAGCCTTGTCATCACCTCCTAAAGGCCTTGCCTTTTAATTTGATCACACGGGCCATGAAGTTTCAACACCTGAATTTTGGCAGAAATGCATTCAAACCACAGCAGACCCATTATCCTATTTCTAAGGAACCTGGGATAAGACAAGTCCATAGGACAGGCATGGACAAGCCTCCTGAGCCCTGGGGCCAGAGGAAATCCAAGGTAACAAGGGAAATTGGCGATCCCAGCCAGGTGCATGGCTAGAGCAGTTCTTTCCTTCAGAAGGGCAGCGATGGAAATTTAAGCTCTACTTTTTCCTTTTCCCGAGCTGTGTGATCTTGAGCAGCCTCCTTGCAGCTCATCCTTCATGTCCTAAAACAGATGATACAGCAACATCAGCAAGGTGGCAGACTAAGGAACTTCAGACACTACTTACTACCCCCAGAAACATTTTTTTAAAAACAATTAGAGGACTTTTGGAAAATAGTGAAAAGGTACAGGAGCCAAGCAACTGCCCATTCAAGAAAAAGCAACATTCAAAATGCAGGAGATTTTGTGGATTTGTACTCCCACTTTCTGCACCCTTCCCTGGAACTGAGCAGTGTTGGTTTGGAGGAGGTGGCAGCCCAGCTCCCAGTTCCTTCCCTCTAATGCTAGTGAGCAGAGTCTAACCTGTCTGGGGATGGCTTGAAGGATTAGTCCTGCTTTGTTCAACTCAGAGCTCAGAATAAGAGAAGCAGTTTAATTCAGATTGCAGGCTGAGAAAAAGCTATGGAAAGCAGCAGGAACTGCTCTTAAAAACTGCAGGGAGGCTACAGAGACTGAAGATGCCTGGGCAAGAGATTTCAAATGGAAGCATGTAATAAACCCTCTAAGGGCACACAAAGAAGCAGGAACAAGACTTTTGGAAAATTAAGATGTCTAAAAGGAGCCATGTTTATGGGGAAATAGTTAAAGCCACATGAAGGCTCAGACGAGATGCATACTCAGAAAAAACCTGAGAAGATCTTAAGCTACTCCTTGGGCTGACTCCAAGGCTCAGAACATGTCCTGAGAATTAGTGAAGATCTTCCCCATCACATAGCCTGTCCGCAAATACTAGGAGAAGTGGCTGTTTTTTCAAATTCTTAATTCTCAACAACGACAACAAAAATCACAAGGCATACAAAGACACCAGAAAATACAACTTCTTCAGGGAAGAAAATGAATTGTCGGAAACCACCCGTAAATCCAAGAAAATGATGGAGGCAAGTCTCAACCTTTTTAGAAGTATATTTTGCCAAGGTGAAAGACACACCCAGGAGAAAGGAACACGTACCCACAGGAAACATCTGCGGTCTGTGCTTTTTCCACACAGGGTCTGGGGGCTTCATTATTTATAGGGAAAACAGCAGGCAGTAGGTGAAAGAGGAAGAGAGAAAAAAAGGGAGGGTAGGTAAGGCAAGCAGTTGCATTCCTTTCAGTCTTTTGATTATTTTCACTGAGTCCACACTTTTCATGTGAAAGAAGCTGGCTAAGGAAAAGTCAATTATGCATTCTTCTGGTTCCGTGAATCTGCGTTTTTAACATAAGATAAAATAATCATAGAGTATAGGAAGCAGTCAGGTATGCATTTGTCTCAGGTGAGCAGAGAGAGGACTTTTTGTTCTGTCCTTTGCCCTATGCCTGTGAAGATAAGCTGTTAATGTACATTGTCAGGGTGAAATTTAACAGAACCACTTTAGGGTAAAGATCTTGGGGCCCATAGGAAATTTTCTTGTGAGAAAAACTTGAGGAAGGATGTAGCCATCTATTTGGGAACAAAATAGGAGGCAGGTTTGCATGACCCAGCTCCCAGCTTGCCTTTTGCCTTTGGCTTAGTGAGCTTCAGGTACTGAGATTGTATTTTTCTTTCACACACCCTTGAAGAAACATGCAAATATCAATTAAAAGAGAGGAAGTGTGCCTATATTAACATGAAATAAAATACACTTTAAGTCAAAAACTGCTACAAGACACAAAGAAGGACATTAAATATAGTTGAAGGGTGACTTCATCAAGGAGCAATGACAATTATAAACACATATGCACCAAACATTAGAGTGCCTAATTATTTGAAGCAAACATTGACAAAATTGAAGAGAGAAATAGATAGTTCTACAATAATGGTAAGACACTTCAATGACCCTACTTTCCACAGTGGATGAAACAGCCAGAAAGAACATAAATAAGAAAATAGAGGACTTGAACAGCACGATAGACCAATTGGATCTAATAAATATATGCAGAACACTCCACACAACATATGAGGAGTACACATTGTTCTCATGTAAATGTGAAACATTCTCCAAAACAGCCCATATGTGTGATATTATACATATAACATACATATTTTATATGTATCATAGATATTATATCTCTCTCTATAGAATTAATATATAGATATAGATGAATGAGATTGTCCACGGTTTCTGGCTCATAACTCCCATCATCCTTGTTATAATGTTGGGTGCTTTAGGCCTCAGAAGCAGACCTCAAAAACAGAATCTCTGTCTCTCTCTTTCTCTCTCTCTCTCTCTGACCTTCACCCTCCTTTCATCTGATCATTTTTCTCCACAAGACAACACTCTAATTTTTCCCACCTTTCCATAAAGGTCATCTGACCTATCTTGTCTGATGAGAAGACTCCTGCCCCATACCCTGGAGATGGGAATGCTGCAGAGAGAGGCCAAGGTGCATCTGAGTACACAGGCCTTGCTGGGCTTCCCCACTCAGTCTATTAGCACTAGATCATACCCTTTTTGCCAAATCACATTTCTAACCTATGTTACAAATCCTTTATAAAACCCCAAAGAGGACATGTTGGGGAGCTTCTGGATAGCTGAACATGTGGAGGCTCCTGGAGGGTGAGGCACAAGGAGAGCATGGAAGCTCTGCGCCCTTTCCGCCATGCCTCACCCTATGTACCTTTTCATCTTTATCCTCTGTAACATCCTTTATGATAAACTAGTAAATGCAAGTGTTTCCCTGAGTTCTGTGAGCTGCTCTAGAAATTAGCCTAACACAAGGAGGGGGTCATGGGAGTCCCAATTTACAGCCAGTTGGCCAGAAGGCTCATGTCCATGGCAGAGTTTATTGCTTGCTTGCTGGTGAGGAGAAATGCTGACATGTTTGTTCACAGAAATTGTCTGTATTGATTGTTGTGGTGTGAGAGCAGAGAAAAAAACTTTGTGTTATTTTTTCATTCACAATACATTAGGTCACAAAATAAGTCATAATATTTCAAATATTGAATCATACAAAATATTTTTTTCAGAATGGAATGAAACTAGAAATAAGTTACAGAAGGGAAACCAGGAAGAGGAAAATATAGAGAATCGCAATTTACCACAACAGAAAGCCCCGAGCAGCAATCCTTGTGGGAACCAGTGTGGGGACAGGAAAGCCTGAACTATAATTTGCAAATTGCTGGAGGCTTAGAGTGGACAAGTCTGAGAAGTAAAATCTCCAAGGGGACCTTTCCATTGTGGGCTATCCACATGCTATGGTTTGAATGTGTCCTTTCCAAAATACTACCCGTTGAATGGGATAGTATTAAAAGGTAAGGCCTTTGAAAGGTGATTAGACCATGAGGGCTGCTCCCTTGTGAATGAGATTAATGCCTTTATTAAAGAGGCTACGGGCAGTGTTCAGTGCACTTGCCCTTCTGCTTTCCACCATATGAGGACATGCTGTTTCTCCTCTCTGGAGGATGTGTCATTTGAGGCACCATCTCAAAAGCAGAGCCCAGGTCGTCAACAGGCAACCAAACCTGCTGGCACCTTGATTGTGGACTTCCCAGCTTCCAGAACTGTGAGAAATTAATTTCTCTTATGTATAATTTACCGAGTCTCAGGTACTCTGTTATAGCAATACAAGTGGACTAAGACACCACCCTTGTGTGAGTTTTAACTTCTAGAGCTTTATTAGAGCCTCACAGTGAATATCACAGAAAAACTCCCTCATGCTTCTGGCAGGAAGAGGCGAAAAGGAATCATTTTAAACTATGCCAAAGCATTCTGTTTTCTTAACAAGGTCTGCCCTCAGGAGAAACTATTCAACCAGAGCCTAACGTGATGACGTTTTATAAGAGCCTAAGTGTCCTGGAGAAAAGGGAATACCCCAGCAGCCATGGTGTCCCATCTAATGGAGGGGGAAGGAATTGAGAAGCACATGTGAAGTTCACGATACAGAGGCACAGACTCGCTAAAAGGCTGACACTTCATCATCTGATCATAAGACTACAGAATGCTGGCCTTCCTTTGCATATGACCACCACATGGCTAAAAGTCTGTTTACTGCAGTCCCTTTTATCAAGTATATTATTTATGGTTACCAATTAAAAATTACAAGACATATTAAGAGGTAAAAAACACAGTTTGAAGAGATAGAGCAAGCATCAAAACCATAATCTGATATAGCAGAGGTGTTGGAATTAGCAGACTGAGAATTCAAAACAACTAGAATGAATATGCTAAAAGCTGTAATGGATAAATCAATTGGCATGCAAGAGTGGCCGGGAAGTGTAAGCAGAGAGATGGAAATCCTAAGAAAGAATCAAAGATACATTCTGGACATCAAAAACACTAACAAAAGTGGAAAATGCCTTTTATAAAAACACATTTTTATAAAAAGGCATTTTTAGGCATATTAATAGACTGGACACAGACAAAGCTGAGAAAAGTCTGTTTTCAGCTTGAGGATATATCAGTAGAAACCTCCAACACTGCAAAGCAAAGAGAAAAAGACAGAAAAGAGAAACAAAACAGAATATACAGGAACTGTAGGACAACTACAAAAGGTATAAATATGTGTAATAAAAACTCTGGAAGGAGAAAAAGAGAGAGAAAAGAACAGAAGAAATAGTTGAATTTATAATGACTAAGAATTTCTCCCAAATTAATGTTTGGCACCAAACCACAGATTCAGGACCTTATAGACATCTACAGAACTCTCCACCCCAAATCAACAGAATATACATTCTTCTCAGCACCACATAGCATTTATTCTAAAATTGACCACATAATTGGAAGTAAAAAACTCCTCAGCACATGTAAAAGAACAGAAATCATAAGAGACAGTCTCTCAGACCACAGTGCAATCAAATTAGAACTCAGGATTAAGAAACTCACTCACAGCTGGGTGTGGTGGCTCACGCCTGTAATCCCAGCACTTTGGGAGGCCAAGGAGGGTGGATCACGAGGTCAGGAGTTCAAGACCAGACTGGCCAAGATGTTGAAACCTCGTCTCTACTAAAAATATAAAAATTAGCCAGATGTGGTGGCAGGCACCTGTAATCCCAGCTACTTGGAAGGTTGAAGCAGGATAATTGCTTGAACCTGGGTGGCAGAGGTTGCAGTGAGCCAAGATCATGTCACTGCACTCCAGCCTGGGTGACAGACTGAGACTCCATCTCAAAAAAAAAAAAAAGAAAAAAAAAAAGAAAAGAAAAAGAAAAAAAGAAACTCACTCAAAACCACACAACTGCATGGAAACTGAACAACCTGCTCCTGAATGACTACTGGGTAAATAAGGAAATTAAGGCAGAAATAAATAAGTTCTTCGGAACCAATGAGAACAAAGACACAATGTACCAGAATCTCTGGGACACAGCTAAAGCAGTGTTTAGAGGCAAATGTATAGCACTAAATAAGCACATTAGAAAGTGGGAAAGATCTAAAATCAACATCCTAACATCACAATTAAAAGAACTAGAGAAGCAAGAGCAAAGTCAAAAGCTAGTAGAAGACAAGAAATAACTAAGATCAGAGTAGAGCTGAAAGAGATAGAGACAAGAAAATTCCCCATTTTTAATCAGGTTCTCACTTAGGTGAGAATGTGACCAAAACTTAGGGCCCTAGCGCCACACTGAGTTACCATCATTTTGGCTTTCTGGTCTCAGCATGTCATTCATAGGTTACAGTGTCCTCATGGTCACATATTTCTTTCAGGTCTTGTCATTCTAGTTGAAGAGAGACCATTAGACATTCCAGAGATGGCTGCATGCAGACATTTAAAACTTTTGAGAGAATACAGTGCACCAGGGAGACTACTATTATGACTATTGGGAAGATAATATCGAGAGTTTGGAGTATGGTTCTTACCCAGGATCCCCATAAACCAAACCATCTAAAATGAAATAGATCAAACAATGAGCTAGATAAAGAGTCTGCTCGCTTAACTAAGCAGTCTCTTTTCTAATCCCCTACAACTGAATCTCTATACTACCCAATGTTTTCTCCATGTGCCACAAGTGTCAGCAGCTGCACAGATACTTCTGTTTAGCCAGTAAGTAATCTAGAGTAAATCTATTATTTAGCATAACTTTCACAAGAGAATTTAAGGTCTGTTGTGTAACCATAGCCTTTACAGTAGAATCTGCTATAGAGCCTATCATGAGGGATACATTTTTAATCATTGCCTCTTTTACTCCAAACCATGGAAAAAGGACCTAACAAATGATGCCCTTATAGAACAGTGAAGCCCTCCTGGCAATGTTCTTTTTAACCCATGATGTGGGTTAAGAAGAGTGAACCAGTGCTGTGTTTCTGACTATGAGGCAACATATGTACCACTAAAGTTTCTCACCTACATTGGACCTTCATCTTTCATCTATCAAGGTATAAGGTTATCCATGCATAAGGCTGGCTGCAAAATCCTTTGCAAATAAAAGTATACCCATAAGTGCACACAACAGATCCCCTTTTCATTTCTATTGTTCATAGAGGCATAAGCAAGGGAAAATATGCAAAGATAAGAGTTTTATGATAGTAGGGAAGTCTTGATCTGTGATCTTAGAAAAAGCTGTTCACATCAAGGATGCCATCTTCTTTTGGGGATAAACTTCCCTGGTTAGCTTTACCTTAAGTGTTCCAATGGGTGTACAGTTCCAAGAGTGTGGAGGGACCCTACTCAGTTGTGAAATTCTGAACCCAATGTTCAAGATCCTGAAGTTTTGTTTCAGTGTGGATGGCAAGGTCTGTCTTTCTCTGATATTCTCAGAAGATCCAATGTTTGCATTCTAGATTGTGAAGGGGTTGATTGTCCTCAGTCTGTGAACCATAAAAAGTTTCTTTACCTGGTGAAAATAGACTGTGGCATAATAATCTACTGTTATAGCATTAGCCTTCTTGCTAATGGGAAAGCTTTTATACAACCAGAAAACATGCATTGAAAATGACAATGGAATGAAATTCCTCTATAAATGTTTAAATGGCTCATCAAGTAGCTGAATGTTTCTGAAGCTTTCATTGTCTTCCCAGGAATACGGATTTGACAAAGCAAACGTTGGTCATAAACTACTTTAGCAATTTAGAAGTCACCATGCCAATATATATTTAATTTCGTTCATTTTATCTTTTCCAGGGTGAATCATGTAATGTGGAACTTTTAACTACAAAAGCTATAAGAACTTAGGAAGGGCAGGGAAGCTGTCCTGGTTCTCCATGAGTCCATGCTTAACATTGGACTTATGTCTTCTTGAATACCAGTTGTTTCTCCAATTTAGGCGCACAGCACTCATAACTAATGGGTTACTCTAGGTAATTTGACTTAGACCATGGAGTTTATTCAAATTGTATATCTAAACAATTTCAGTGTTGACTGATTTAGGATGAAAATTTGGCAAAATATTTTCTTGGTTTCAATTAATTTTTGTTCTCCTTGGGTTAGCAGTTTTATAAACCAGTCAGTTTTTTCATTAAAGTTCCAGGAATTCTTACCCAGTCCAAATCATGATTTTAAAGTGACCAGAAACCTGTATTAAAGAGTGATTTTCAGTGTCCTTTTCATCCTTTCATGAACCTCCTAAAAGATAACATATTCTCAGATTTTGTGTGCTTGCAATGTTTTCAGAAACTGCATCAGCATTAAGCAATTAACAGTGGAAATGACTTTAAATAGTCACAATTAAAGACACGATTGACAAAGCAATCTAGTTATTTCTGTGGTTTTAATAACACAATAATCATAATTATGATTGATAGCATATACTCAGACATATTCGAATTTTAGCATGACATATAATTTTGGAACATATATTAATATCATTCACTAAAATATAGCCTGAAGAAAGTTATACATTATGTTTTATTTTGACAATGCTTCCCATGTAACTTAGAATGTCAGATAGTCCTGTTTACCTCTTTTTATGGATGTTTCAGGGACCCTCTATGGTATTCTGTCCGGAATTGGTGGGTTCCTGGTCTCACTGACTTCAAGAATGAAGCCGCGGACCCTCGCGGTGAGTGTTACAGCTCCTAAGGTGGCGCATCTGGAGTTTGTTCCTTCTGATGTTCAGATGTGTTTGGAGTTTCTTTCTTCTGGTGGGTTCGTGGTCTCGCTGGCTCAGTAGTGAAGCTGCAGACCTTCGCGGTGAGTGTTACAGCTCTTAAGGCAGCACGTCTGGAGTTGTTCGTTCCTCCCAGTGGCCTCGTGGTCTCGCTGGGCTCAGGAGTGAAGCTGCAGACCTTCGGGGTGAGTGTTACAGCTCTTAAGGCAGCGCGTCTGGAGTTGTTCATTCCTTCCCGTGGGCTCGTGGTCTCGCTGGGCTCAGGAGTGAAGCTGCAGATCTTCGTGGTGCGTGTTACAGCTCATAAAAGCAGCGTGAACCCAAAGAGTGAGCGGTAGCAAGATTTATTGCAAAGAGCAAAAGAACAAAGCTTCCACAGTGTGGAAGGGGACCTGAGCGAGTTGCCACTGCTGGCTCCGGCAGCCTGCTTTTATTCTCTTATCTGGCCCCACCCACATCCTGCTGATTGGTAGGGCCAAGTGGCCTGTTTTGACAGGGCGCTGATTGGTCCGTTTACAATCCCTGAGCTAGATACAAAGGTTCTCCACGTCCCCATCAGATTAGTTAGATAAAGAGTTTCCACACAGGTTCTCCAAGGCCCCACCAGAGCAGCTAGATACAGGGTGTCGATTGGTGCACTCACAAACCTGGAGCTAAACACAGGGTGCTGATTGGTGTGTTTACAAACCTTGAGCTAGATACAGAGTGCCGATTGGTGTATTTACAATCCCTGAGCTAGACATAAAGGTTCTCCAAGGCCCCGCCAGAGCAGCTAGATACAGAGTGTCGATTGGTGCACTCACAAACCGTGAGCTAAACACAGGGTGCTGACTGGTGTATTTACAATCCCTGAACTAGACATAAAGACTCTCCACATCCCCACCAGACTCAGGAGCCCAGCTGGCTTCACCTAGTGGATCCCACACTGGGGCTGCAGGTGGAGCTGCCCGCCAGTCCTGCGCAGTGCGCTCGCACTCCTCAGCCCTTGGGTGGTCAATGGGACTGGGCGCCCTGGAGCAGGGGGTGGTGCTCGTTTGGGAGGCTCGGGCAGCGCAGGAGCCCATGGAGTGGGTGGGAGGCTCAGGCATGGCGGGCTGCAGGTCCCGAGCCCTGCCCCGCGGGAAGGCAGCTAAGGCTCGGTGAGAAATCGAGCACAGCGCCGGTGGGCTGGCACTGCTGGGGGACCCAGTACACCCTCCGCAGCCACTGGCCCGGGTGCTAAGTCCCTCACTGCCCGGGGCCAGCAGGGCTGGCCGGCTGCTCCGAGTGCGGGGCCCTCCAAGCCCACGCCCACCCAGAACTCCAGCTGGACCGCAAGCTCTGCACGCAGCCCCGGTTCCCACTCACACCTCTCCCTCCACACCTCCCTGCAAGCTGAGGGAGTGGGCTCCAGCCTTGGCCAGCCCAGAAAGGGGCTCCCACAGTGCAGCAGTGGGCTGAAGGGCTCCTCAAGTCCACCAAAGTGGGAGCCCAGGCAGAGGAGGTGCCAAGAGCAAGCGAGGGCTCTGAGGAATGCCAGCACGCTGTCACCTCTCAGTATCTCAAAGTTAGAGGTCAGAAAAGACCATTTTGAAGCTGAAATTTGATTTTGGGAAGCCTAACAAATATATTAAATGTTTAAAACACTTGATATAAAATAGAATTCCAGGTCACCATAAGTCATTCATTTAGCCAAAATGATGACTTAAAAATTTTTTTAAGCAAAAAAACTTTACTCATTGATAGAAGGGAGACTTAGCTTTCCAAACAATCAGTCTCTTGTCTTTCCCTTCCTTTTTTGGTAGTTTATTCAAAAGGCAAACAAAAACCTTTCATTATCCTTTAATATTACATGAAAGTCTTTTTCAAGATAGAAAGCCAAATTTCACCCTTGCATTAGTGTACTATTAATGTTAACTCCAATCTTTAATAAAACCTTATAGACAAATTTATCCAATCTTAATGTGTTTGACCCTAAGGTAAGATTCTCATAAACCTTTTATAACCCTTTACAAATTTTTGCTAAGGAGCAGATCAGTGTTCTAGGAAAAAGTCTGTTGTACCTTTATTCCACTGTTCAATTTCCAGATAAACTGAATAATACCCTTTTGATTTTAGCCAATATATTAACACATATAATTTTTTACAAGATTTATTTTTCACAAATCTTTTACAACTTGCTCAAGTGTTTAGCTTTATTCTATCTCATTTAAAACAATCCTTTAACCTTCTAACCTAGGCAAAAATTTACATTCTTATGCCTTCTTATAATCTTTTCCTAAAGGTGCATTTCACTGTCCTTACACACCTTGCATGTAAAACTGTTTCTTCAGTAGTTTCAAGTATATGTTACACTGTTACCTCTCAGCAACTTTGGTGAAAAATCTGGCTAGTTAGTGATTTTATTTAGGTACTAGGTGTGGAGCCTAGGGCACCAGACAGAAGTGCAGATAAAAAGACTCTTTCCAGCATAGCTAGGGAGCATGGCTATCTCCACATGTTCCTAGGCCTTACTTAGCTGTAAAGTAGGCAACTTGAACAATTTTCAAAAGCCAAAGAAGCAGTTCATGACCTTAAAGCGTCTAGCAAACCTAGTACCTGACCTGCCTAATTTAGACCAAATGTCTTTATTTTACCAAAGATTACTGAGGTCACATGAACTAAAAGGCATTATAGTTTTTTTCTTTCAAAATATTTAAGTGCTTATTTTTCTTTAAGCCAATTAATCAGAGTTCTTCTATATAAGCACCACACACACAACACATATGTAACTACACAGTCAGACAGAAGAATATCTAATAATTGTAGGGTTTTTCATTTGCCAGTTTCTTAATTGGATTACTGGCTTCAGGGTGCATCCCTTCAAGGAACAGAGCCAGGAGAGCATGTAGTTCCTAGGGCCTAATAAGCAGGCACACCTGTAAGGCAAAAACAGTTCTCCAAAGTTAAGGGTCCCGTTTTTATTTTGCATCATGGATCATGAATCCCAAAAAAGAGGGAAATGCTATGGGAGAAGACAGTGCAATGCATTTTATTGCAAAGCAACCCAAAGCCAATCAGCCCATTCTGTGATTAGCCCAAAACTCAAAACCTTTAGCTAACACAATGCAAAGCAGAACAGAGCTTTACATTTTTGAAAGAGATCCATCCACTTTCAATTCCTGGGTTTTCTTGAGGAAAGCAGGTTTTTCCCAGTACAGATCTATGGTGCTTCCTCTGTTTTTCCCAAGGAGTGCCAAGCTGTTAGAAGTTCTCTTAAGTCCTCTCCTATGTGCATCAAGAGTGGCAAGACAAAACAGAGAAAAATAACTCAGTCAACTGAGAAAAAAGAGAAAAAATCCATTTTCCAGAAAAACAAGATTCAAGAAGAGAAAAAAACAAACCATAAAGGGCTTTTAAATATAGGTATAGCTTGGATATCAATTTTTAATTAAGCTGACTTTTAACCATAGTACTCTTTAAAGAAAAAAAAAAGTCCTTCTAAATTTCTTATTACCCCACTTTAGTCAGGCTAAACAGCTGGCTAATACTTCTGACTTTTGAACTTTACCAAAAGTAACCTCACAGGTGAAACCAACAAGCCTCAACTAAGGTTATGACTTAACCTTGGCATAAAAAGTATTTTCAAAAAGGTGGTAAGCAGTTTTTACAAAATGTAGAATTTTCAAAGGTAGCACAAAGAAAGAAAAATTCAAGAAGGAAAGCCAGAAGTTGTTCATGGAGAAGACAATCAACAAATGGCAAAGGTCACACAGATACCAACAAGCAGTACTTATTCCCTAAGCCAGGATTGAACCCAGGCCATCACTGTAAAATGGCAAAGCCTTAGCTGCTGAGTTGTAACATTAGGTAGTTTACACTGCTCTTCCCAGTAGAGTATAGAGCAGTCAATTTTGAGCTTGCAATGGTTTTTAAGTACTCAAAATAATTTTTAGAGCTAACTATGACATAAACCTCAAAATTCTTGTTCCTTAGATGGCAGAGACCAAGAGAAAGTACTGTTACATGGTTACAAGATCAAGCTCGCAAGGACATAAATAAGATGGACACCTCATCCCGTTTCTTCGTTTGTTTCAGGGATCTGTAACAAAGTTTATTACTGGGCTATCTTGAACAGAAAGCTTATGGGGTCCTAAGCTCATGCTCTATTTTAAGGTACCTCTCTTCATGGCAGAATGACACAGAAAGACAAATTCATAGCACAAAGTTCACCAGATTCATTACGGCTTCAGACTAGCCTCATGAATCCTTTTTCCTATTAATTAAAACTTTGCAAGAGATAGTGATTTTTACCATTCCCGCATCCGTTTTGCACAGTGAAGGAGTGAGAGAAGAATTGTCTGCGCTATATAAGGTGAGGAGTTCAGCGAGGCCAGAGAAAGACCCACACATTGCAGAGACACCGAATTAAAAGTTCAGGTGGCAGCTGGTTGGTTGATAAAGAATCTTTTCCAGCAGTCCCATCAGCTCTCAACTTTTCCCCTTTGGGGAGAAAAAGTTCTCCATGTTCCAAAGTCCTGTATGTGCCTAATCCTGTCAGCCATAGCTGTCAGCAAAGAGTGCAAGGCAGATTAATCCAAAGAGAATAGTGGTTAAAATCCCATAGTGCCAAGTCCATTTTTGACCAAGAGGGACTTTACTGCACCCCATCCCATCCTTTACCTAGGTAAAATGTACCCCATTACTTACCCAAAGTCAGCCAATTGGTTCTGCAGTCTATTTCCTTTGGAATGGGATAGCAACTTAGCTAAAAGGTTAGCAGATTTATTTTTTTTAAGTATATTAGTCACTTAAGCTTTTTATTTGCCTTTCACTAAGTTGTTAAATAAAAATGCCAAAATCTTTTTAGAAACTTCTGCGTATCAATAAGTATTCCCAGATGAGACTAATTTGGAAGCCCTCATTTTCAAATGCACTCCAGTGCATTGTTGTTCATTTGGAACATTCCACTGTAAGTTAACTTTAGTAAGATTTTGTCATTTCTGTAAGGCTTTGCTGCTTCCAGGGCCTAATACTTATTATTCATGTATAAGCCAGAAGGAACTCAGTTCTTCAGAAATTAAAGATTTCATTTTAATCTAAGATATTGGCTTTGCTCACAGGTTCCCTTGATTAACTTAGCCAGTGATTTTTTTTTCCTAAGTACTCAGGAAAAATGAAACAAACGGGTAAAACAAAAAATCCCCGTGAATTTCCAAAAGCCAAATTTTACACCCCCTACAACATTATCATTTACTACCAGTACCTTTCTGACCCAGTCAGACCTAAGAGACCTGTAACTGGATTCGAGCCAGTTAATTAGCCAATCAAACCCACTCCTAGACCCAGTCCATGACTTCCAAACCGAGTTTGGGTCAGAAATTAGCTCAAAGAAACTCAGAGAACTCAAAGCACAAATCCATGGAGCTCTAAAATTCAAGAGAGAACTTACCACGATCCCCAGCAGCTCTGAGAGATCAATGGACACAAATGGGTCCTGTTGGTACCTCACTTGTTCACTTAGCACCCCTGGGGGTCATTAGAAGCTCTACTTCAGACCTTGCTTCTGACACCATCTGATAAAAGAAAAACCTCAGCCAAATTAAATTTAAAGGAGTGCAATGGAGCAATGAACGACTCGCGAATTGGGCAGCCTTCCCTGACAGAGTAGGCTTGGAGGCTCCAGCACAGCCACATGGTGGAAGAAGATTTATGGACAGAAAAAGGAAAGTGACACACATAAAATGGAAGTGAGACACAGGAACAGCTGGATTGGTTACAGCTTGGTGTTTGCCTTATTTGAACACGGTTCAAACAGCTACATTTGGTTGGTGAAAACTTGGTGACTGGCACGAGTGTAAGCTATGGTCTGTTTACAACTCCACTTGTTATAGTTCACGATGTACAGAGAAACTCTTAGGCCAAACTTAAAATACACAGGGAGGCAACTTTAGGCTAAACTTGATTTACCAGGTCTAACAGATAACTGTTCAAGTATCAGCCAAGTATTTGATTGTGCGTGTTTATAAGAAAAATGAACAACTGGAAGGATACAAAGAAAGGGATGGGAGAAAGGAATTAGGATTATTTTGTTATTATAAGGTGCCTACATTGTCTATGAAGTGCTATGATCTTATTTGAGAGTGGATTTGTAGTTTTTGTAAACTGCAAACTCTACAGCAACCACTAAAAAAGTACAACTTGTATACTAAGATAGGAGACAAAATGGAAAAAAATCAAATACTCAGTTAAAACCACAAAAGGCCAAAAAAAAAAAAAAAGACTGGAGGGCAAAAATTGGAAAAAAATTAAAAATTCAACAAATAGAAAACAGTAATAAATATGGCACATAGTAATCCAACTATGTCAGCAATCATTTTGAATATCAGTGGTTTAAGTGCACCAGTTAAAACACATAGATTGTCAGACTGAATAAAAAAACAAGACCCAACTATTTTCTACAAGAAACCTACTTTAAATTTAAAGACACATAAAGCAAATAGGTAAAGAAAAATATGCCATACTAACACTAATAAGAAAAAGTGCAATTAGTTATATTAATTTCAGAGCAGATTTCAGAGTAAAACTTATCATGAATAAAGAGAGGCATTATTAAAGAATAAAGGTGTCAATGAATTCCCTAAGAAATAATAATCCTTAACATGTGTGCATTTAACAACAGAGTGTCAAGATACATGAGGCAAAAACTGACATAACTCCAAGAAGGAAAAGATGAATCCACTTTTAGAGTTGCAGACTTCAATACTACTGTGAGAAATGGATAGAATCTTTAGGAAGAAAGGCACTAAAGGCATAGTTGAACTCCACAGCACCATGAGTCAACTGGATATAATACTGCTTCATCCAACTGCATATAGACTATTTCATCCAACAACAGAATGCATGTCCTTCTGAAGCCCACATGAAACATTCACCAAGCTAGACCACATTCTAGGCCATAAAATATTCCTTCACAAAATCAGAATAGAAATCACGTCATCTCTGCTCTCACACCAAAAAGGAATTGCACTGGAAAACAAAAATAGGAAGATAGTTAGAAAATCCCAAAATATTTGCAGATTGAAGAACATACTTCTAAATACATGTGTCATAGAAGAAATTTCAAGAGAAAATAAAAGATATTTTAAAATAAAATGAAAACACAACTTATTGAAATTCGTGTGATGCAGTGAAAGCTGTGCTTAGGGGAAATTTATAGTGTTGAATGCATATATCAGAAAAGAAGAAAGACCTAAAATCAATCATCTATGCTTCCCTCTTTGGAAATGAGAAAAAAAAAAAGAGAGAGAAAACTAAACCCAAACTAAGAAGAAAGAAATACTGAAAATTGTAAATATTAGAGCAGAAATCAAGGAAATTGAAAACAGAAATTCAATAGAGAACATCAATACAACTCAAAACAGTGTCTTTGAGAAGATCAATAACATCAGTGAGGCAAACAAATAAAAAACAAGAGAGGATACAAATTTCTATATGTGAAATGAAGGAGGAGCCATCACTATAAATCCCACTGGCATTAAAAAGATTTTGAAAAAGAATACTATGAAGAACTTTATGCCTAGGAAGTTGATAACTTAGATGAAATGGATCAATTCCTTGCAAGACAGAAACTGCAAAAACTCAAACAAGAATAAATAGACAATCTAAATAGCCTGTATCTATTAATGAAATGAAATCAGTAATTAATAACCTTTGAAAGCAGAAAGCACCAGGCCCAGATGGGTTCATTGGTGAATTTTACCAAACATTTAAGGAAGAAAGTATACTGATTCTCTACAATCTCTTCAAGATCAAAGCAGTGACAATACTTCCTAACTCATTCTATGAGGCCAGCATTACATTAATACCAAAAGACATTACAAGAAAAGAGAGCTACAGACCAACATTGCATAACCATAGAAGCAAAACCTTGATAAACTATTAGTAAATTTAATCCAACAATGTTTAAAAAGAATTGTACAACATAAGTAAGTGAGATTTATCTCAATATGAAAGTTTGTTTCAACATTTAAAAATCAATGAATGTAATCCATCACATCAACAAGTTAAACAAGAAAAAAATCCCATGATTACATCATTAGAGAAAAAACATGACAAAGTCCAACATCCATTCATGATAAAAACTCTCATTAAACTAGGAATAGATGACAACTCCATCAACTGAATAAAGAATATCTACAAAAGATCTACAACTAACATCACACTTAATGCTGATAAACTAGAAACTTTCCCACTAAGATCAGGAGCTCTTGGAACTAATAAGTGATTCTATCAAGGTTGCAGGACACAAGGTTAGGATATACAACCACTTTCCCATATACCACTAATGAACCAGTGGAATTTGAAATTGAAAGCACACTTTCACTCAGAAAATGAAACATTTAGGGATAAATCTGTCAAAAATGTACAAGGTCTATTTGAGGGAATCTATAAAATTCTGATGAAAGAACCCAAAGAAGAACTAAATATATAGAGAGAGATTGCATGCTCATGGATAGAAGACTATATTTTCAAGATGTCAGTTATTCCCAAGGTGATCTATAGATTCAATGCAATCCCAATTTTAAAAAAAACTCACCAAGTTATGACACAGAATAACCAACACAATATTGAAGGAGAAAGATTAGAGGACTGATATGTCAGACTTCATGACTGACTACAAAGCTAAAATAATCAGAGGAAAGTGTGGTGTTGGTGAAAGAACAGACCACAGGGCGGGGTGTGGTGGCTCACACCTATAATCCCAGCACTTTAGGAGGTCGAGGTGGGCGGATCGTGAAGTCAGGAGTTCAGGACCCGCCTGGCCAACATGATGAAACCCTGTCTCTACTAAAAATACAAAAATTAGCTGGGCCTGGTGGCATGCATCTGTAATCCCAGCTACTCAGGAGGCTGAGGCACAAGAATAGCTTGAACCTGGGAGCCAGAGGTTGCAGTGAGCCGAGATCACGCCACTGCACTCCAGCCCAGGTGACAAAGTGAGACTCTATCCCAAAAAAACAAAACAAAACAAAAGACAACCCACAGATTGAGAGAAAATATAAGCAAAAGAGACATCTGATAAGGGACTGCTATCCAAAATATATAAAGAACTCTATAAATGCAATAATAAGGAAACAGACAACCCATTTAAAAAACAGACAAAACACCTGAACAGATACATCACCAAAGAGGATACACAGATGGTAAATAAGCACATGAAAAGATGCTGCATACCATATGTTATCAGAGAATGCAAATTAAAACAACAATGAGGTACCATTACACACCTACTAGAATGACCAAAATCTAAACATGGACAACACTAAATCCTGGTGAGGAAGCAGAGCAACAGGAACTCTCATTCATTGCTGGTCTGAAGCCACTTTGAAAGATAGTTTGGCTGTTTCTTACAAAATTATACATATTCTTCTCACCATATAATCAGTCATGCTCCTTGGTATTTACCCAATGGTATGAAAACTTGCACAGGTTCACACAAAGACCTATACATGGATGTTTGTAGTAGCTTTATCGACAATTACCAAAACTTGGAAACAACCAACATGTCTTTCAGTAGGTTAAGGGATAAATAAACTTTGGTACATTCAGACAATAGAATATTACTCAACTCCAAAAAGAAATGAGCTATCAAGTCATGAAAAGACACAGAAGAACCCTAAATGCATATTCCTAAGTGACAGAAACCAATCTGAAAAGGCTACATACTATATGATTCCAACTATGTGACATTCTGGAAAAGGCAAAACTATGAAAACAGTAAAAAGATCAGTGGTTGCCAGGGATTACAGGGGAGAAATGGGTGAATAAGCCGATACTAGGGAATATTTAGGGCAGTGAAAATAGTCTGTGTGATATTGTAATGGTGGATATATGTCACTATAAATGTGATCAAACCCATAAAATGTACAACCCCAAGGATGAAGCTTAATGTAAACTATGGGCTTTGAGTGATAATGATTTGTCAATGCAGGCTCATCAATTACGACAAATGTAACACTCTGGTTTAGAATCTTGATAAGGGGGAAAGGGGACAGAAGGTCTATGGGAAATCTCTGGATCTTCTGCTCAATTTTGCTGTGAATCCAAACTTCTCTGAAACGTAGTCTGTTTTTTTTTTAAATATTATACACCATGACCAAGTGGGATGTATTCCTGGAATGAATGCAGGAATGGTTCAATACGTACAATTTAATTAATATAATATACCATATTATGAGAATGAAGAAATAAGCCCACATGATATCACAACTGGTGCAGAAAAAATGTTTAACAAAATTCAACACAATTTTATGATTAAAAAAACTATAAAAACTAGAAATGGAAGAAAACTAACTCAACATAACAAATACTATATATGAAAAGCCCACATTAACATCACACTCACTAGTGAAAGACTGTAATATTTTACCCTAAGATCAGGAAGGAGATAAGGTTGCCTGCTATTGCCACTTCTATTTAGTATAGTATTGAAAGTTTTAGGCAAGGAAAATAAATAAATGGCATCTAAATGTGAAAGGAAGTACAACTGTCTCTGTTGCAGACTACCTAATTGCATATGTAGAAAACTGTAAATATTCCACAGAAAAATGTTAGAACTAATAAATGAATTTAGCAAAAATGTAATAGCACAACTTTATATAAAATCAACATACAAAATTCAGTTATGTTTCTATGCACTGCCAGTGAACAATCCAAAAGTGAAATTAAGAAAACAATTGCATCCACAATAATATTGAAAATAATAAAATACTTAGGATTAAACACAAGGAGCCAAAGAGCTTGTACAGTGAAAACAACTAAATGTTGCTGAAAGAAATTAAAGAAGACACAAACAAATGAAAAGACATTCCATGTTCAAGAATTAGAAGACTCAATATTGTTAAAATGTTAATACTACCCAATCTACAGTTTCAATGCAATCCCTATCAAAATTCCAGGGACATCTTTTGCAGAAAAACACTCCCAAAGGGTAGTACTACTATGAAAACAGACCTATAGATGAATGGAATCAACTAGAGAGCTCAAAAATAAACCCTTGAATGTATAGTCAAATGATTTTTTACGAGGTGGCACAACTATTCAATGGAGAAAGGACAGTCTTTTCAACAAAAATTGCTAAAATAAATGGGATATCCACCTGCAAAGGAAAGAAGTTGGAGCCTTAATTTATGACATACACAAAAGTTAGCTAAAATGGATCAAAGACTTAAATGTAGGAGATGAATCTATAAAACTCTTAGAATGAAAACTTAGGAGAAAATCTTTATGACATTAAATTCGACAATGATTTATTGGGTGTGACACCAAAAGCACAATCAATGAAATAAAAAATTGATAAATTGGACTTCATCAAATGTTAAATATTTCATGCATCAATACACACTATTAACAGAGTAAAAAAGCAGCACACGGAATGGGAGATGTTATTTGTAAATCCTATATCTGTTAAGGTATTAATGTCCAGAATAAATGAAAATACGTATCAACAACAAAAACAAACAACACAATTTAAAAATTGGCAAAGGACTTAAATAATATTTCTCCAAAGATTATACAGATGATCAGTAAGTACATGAAAAGATGGCTACTATCTCTAATCATTAGAGAAATCTAAACTCAAACCACAGTGTGAGACCAAAGAATAAAAAGTAATAACTGTTGGTAAGAATGTGAAGATGTTAGAACTTTTATTCATTGCCGGTGTGAATGTAAAATGGTGCAGCCACTGTGGAAACAGTATATTTTACCTTTAAAAATTAAACAGAATTACCATAGCATTCAGCAAGTCCACTTCTGGGTCTATATGTAAAAGAACTGTATACATAGAATTACACAGTAGAATACACAAAAGCAGGGTCTTGACCACATATCTGTATGCCCATGTTCATAGTAGCATTATTCATAAGAACCTAAAGGTGGAAACAACCTGGATGCCCATTTATGGATGAATGGATAAAATAAATGTGGAATATATGTATAACAGATTATTATACAGCCCCAAAAAGGAATAAATTTCTGATATACGCTGCAAGATGGATGATCTGTAAGGCATTATGCTAAATGAAGTAAGCCAGACACAAAGACAAATATCGTATTTTTCCACTTATAGGAGGTACTTAGAACAGTCAAACTCATACAGACAGAAAGTAGAATGGTGGTTAGCAGGGGCTCAGGGAGGCAAGAATGGGTTATTGTTTAATGAGAGCAGAGCTTTGGTTTGGGAAGACTAGAAAGTTTAGTAATAGCAATGGTTACACGCCAATGTGAACGTGCTTAATGCCACTGAGCAGCACTCTTAAAAATGGTTAATCTGAAAAATTTTATGTTACGTATATTTTACCACAATAAAAACATAGATAATAGCATTTTTTCACAAAACACAGGCAAATTTACTTGTAAATTAAAGATGGTTGAGCAAATGTTAGAGGAGAAGATATTTAAAGTAAATGTCCTCATGGCAAGGTCAGAAGCTCTTATCCTAACAGGTGGACCGCAAGTTCTCACGGGGAAGGGGGAGGATCTCCCCATTTGACTGGCCAGCAGAAAGCTATAATTTCAATAACTCCCAGAAAATTCCTAGGGAAAGTGCTCTACCCTCATAGATCTCTCTTGGTTGAAACCTTTCATAGCCTACAGCAGGATGTGGTAACGCTCTTAGCTGAGGCCCTGAGTTCCACTTCCTGGAAAGGAAAAACAGAAAAGAATGGACCATAGGAAGGCTTCTGTGTACTGTTAGTTCTCTCTTACTCAATGGAATTTAGAAAATATTCAGAAGCACAGTTACGGGGCTAGGCTCTGCCATTTCCTGGACATGCAATCAGGCACAAATTACTCTGTGGCTTTGAGCCTCCGTTTTTCCATCTGTAAATGGGAATTATTGTAACATTCGTTGCCTAGACCGTTTGAGTTAACAGCCTCGATTCCTCACCCGCTACAATTGCCCAGCTCCTGCTTCTGTGCTCATCCACTTTCTGGCCAATAGGATGCAAAGACTTGATATGTTTCCACATGTTCTGGCGCTTCTCCACTTCTTCATGAGAATATATGCCAGCCGGTTGGAGAATGAGATCCTCCCTCTTCCCCATGAGAACTTGGGGTCCACCGTTAGAGGATAAGATTGTCCACCTTCCCATGAGAATTTGGGGCATGGAGCCGGTCATTGCGGTGCAACCATCCTGCATATTAGCTGGCCATACATGTATGAGTCATCCCTTGAGGCCAGAAGTGCCTCATTGAAACCCAACTCCTGGTCAATATCACTGACCCTCAGACTCCTGAGCTCATGGCTGCTCCTTGTTTCAAGCCTCTCAACTTTGGGGTGGTTTATTCCATGGCTTTGTCTTGACAATAAACACTGACCTCTGTGCCTCCACCCTGTGGGGCTTGTTGGACAATAAGTTCAATTAGGTCATAGATGTGAACACTTCTCAGGCTTCAGTGTGCTTGAGAATTAACTGTGGATCTTATTAAAACACAGATTGCTGGTCCTTTCCCGGAGATTCTAAGTCAGTAGGCTTGGGGATGGGACCCGAGAATTTGCATTTCTGACAGACTCTCAGGGGCTGATGTTGCTATGAGTTTAGAGACCACACTTTGAGGAGCACTTCCCAAATCTGATTACCTTTATAAACCCCCATGGGGCACCAAAAAGGAGAGGTGAGTTGCCTGGGGACCCTGGCCAGAAGCTCACATCAAAAGCAGGGGGTCTCCCACCTCACATCTGCTTCAGGAATGAAGTTCAGGTTCTGAACGTTCTCTCTGACTTGCTATAAAATTCTGACAAGTATCCTTACTGCCCTCGATTTCAAAGAGTCCCAGATTACTAAACTATCCATGTCCTTCCCATTGTTCCAGGCTGCTAACTCACAGGAGAAATCCAAAGGCACCTGGGATGTCCCTGACCCCAAGGGACAGAAATTCTCAGGACCATCACTGCAGGCAGCACAAACCAGACGTCCCAGCCTGGGCTTCTTCACACAAGAGGCACTTCCTCTGTAACCCTGGACCACTCAGTCACTTCCCAGCCGCTGTCTCCTTCCTTGTGAAATAGGGCCATTGTGCCTTCATTGCAGGCCTGAATTGAGCATCAAATGGGAATATTTCTGCAGTGCCTGGGATGATCCCCAACAGAGTAAGGATGCTCAGAAAATGTTAGTTCCCTTAGTTCCCTTCTCCCAGGGGACTGGTGACAAGACCTCACAGAGCCAAGCAGAACAGAAGCAGTTCTAAGCCAATGTAGGGAATCTGGTCTTTGAGCATAGGAAGACAGGGAGAGGAGGGGAGGCCCTAGGGCATGCAGGAATGCACTTAAGAACAAAATATGTAAACTTTAACATAGAAGCATACAGGTGAGTGTATGTTATGAAAAAAAGACAAGGAAAAATTATATATATATGTAATATATATCTAATATACTATATATAATATAAAAATTATATATAATATATAATATAAAATTATATAATATATATTACATATTAAATATATAATATATTATATATTACATATTAAATATATATTATATATTTTTATATTTATATAATATATATTTTATTATATATAATATAATATATAAAAATATATAATACATGTGGTGTTGTATATGCAATAAGAAAGAAGAAATAACACCTAATAAGACTAAAATAGCAACGCATGGCCTGGGCACAGTGGCTCACGCCTGTAATCTCAGCACTTTGGGACGGTGAGGCAGGCAGATCACCAGGTCACAAGATCGAAACCATTCTGGCCAACATGATGAAACCCCATCTCTACTAAAAATACAAAAATTATCTGGGTGTGGTGGCGTGTGCCTGTAGTCCCAGCTACTTGGGAGGCTGAGGCAGGAGAATTGCCTCCCCAGGAGGCAGAGGTTGCAGTGACTCAGGATCACGCCCCTACTCTCCAGCCTGGCGACAGAGCAAGACTCCATCTAAAAAAAAAAAAGCAACACATATAAAACTGTAATTATACTAATTTAAAAATGAAAATTTTCATATTGAATTAAAAAGCAAAACCCAACTATGCATTATCTATTTGAGGAATACTTAAAAACAAGAAATAAATGTTGAAAATAATGTTGCAAAAATATACCAGACAATATTGGAGGTCTCATATTACTCTTTTAAAAAGTAGAAGACATGTCATTATATCAAGGAGCAATAGAAGTTCATTATCAACTGGGTATAAAGCATGAAGATGCTATAATCATCAGAATGTATTCATTTACAATATATGCTATAAAAACATTTAAAGAAAATAATTGTAAGAATTAGGAGTAGACATAAATTACTACCTCCTGTAGATTTTAACAAATCTTCTCAGAAATGATCAGTCAAGCAGACCAAAAAATTAGATAAGTACTAATAACAGTCAGAAGGCACACATACATTTTGGTCTTACATTGTTGAACACAGAAAAACCTGCATTCACCAGGCCAACCAACAGGGAATCCACAATGAGGACCCTGCTTTCTGAACTGCCTGTGGGCCTGCACACGTTAATCGGCTACAGCAGCCTTTCCCACGTGGAGCTCCACAAGTGAATAGGGCCCTAAAGAAACAATTTAAGTGAACATTGTCTTAATTACACCAAGGAAGGGACATAACCAGGAGCAGCCTAGGCACAGAAGGAATTCATGAGTATGTTGCCTACAGTGGATTCCTTAGGACATCGGGCTTGGTTCCTCCGTGAAGTCTGGCTGGGTACAGAGTGGGATCATGCGGGAGTAGACAGCAAGTGGACTTTCTTTTGTGGCTGCTTTATTGCTGCTCATAAAAACCCACGAAGCATGGGCTGAAGACCACAAGTGAAATGACGTGGAGGAGGTTGTGTGCTGTGTTCTTAGTGTTGTGAGCCCCCTCCAGCTACTGACGCTGGAATCCAGCCCAGCACGTCCTCACACTATTCATCACTCTTAGACCTAAGTTGGTACATAAAACACTGCTTTATGGTGTATTATGTCTCCTGTGAAGAATTTGTTCTCCCAATTAGCAGAGTTAATCCAGAAATATTTATGCATTTGAGAGAACTGGTGATAAAATACTGTTGTTAATTACAATGATTCTTTCAGAAAAAGTGAATCATATTATGCTTTTGTATCATTATTAACAGTGTGGTCCCTTTGATCACAACCGCTCTCTCATACAGAGTTGAATAATCACATGGACTTTAATTCTGTAATTTATCATTCTACAAGGTAACTATAGAACAATTTAAATGCCTGTCTAGCTTATGAACACTAATTGCTTTTAATCATGTGATGTGCTATGACAGCACTCTCCATTGCAAATGAAGCTCATGGGTTTGAAAATAGCACCCAAAGCATGGCCCTGATGGGAGGCAGCCTCCTGGGGATGGAGAGGCAGGCAGGGCAGCCTTGTGTCTGAGGCTAATCTGGAAGGAACTCGCAGAACGGACTTCAAGTCAACAGTGTTACTTACTTTTTTATTTTTCTCCATCTGCTTCCACATTCACCTACCTTCTTCTCCAGTCTTGTCTGGGATTTTAGCTGGAGTTTTTTGTCTGTTAAGGTAGAGTAGTGTTTCACTGACCATTTCATTGTCCAGTGTCTTTCTTCTTATCTCACGTCTCAAAGATCACTCAAGCCTGTGTGCCTCCACGTGAGCAGCTCAGACACCCCTGGGCAACCAGCCACCCTGGGAGCACTGTCCTGGCATGTGCAGCTGCCGGCTCTGCAGGCCCTCTTCCCTCATTCCATCACGTTCCCATTGGAAACCCCCCGTTGTCAGAGAAAGCAGAAGCAGATGTGAGCCAGGCAGCTCTCCTGTTCTTTGTTAAGTAGCTTCCAGCAATATGAGCCAAGGGCCAAGCGACCTGGGCGGCCACATTGGCCTTTTCCTTCTTTTCTTTGTTTTTTTTTTTTTTTTTGGTTTGGTTTGGTTTTTAATAGAGACAGGGTTTCACCATGTTGGCCAGGCTGAGCTCCAATTCCTAACCTCAAGTGATCCACCCACCTCAGCCTTCCAAAGTGCTGGGATTACAGGCATGAGCCACTGCGCCTGGACCCTTTTCCTTTCCAGTATAATTAGTGATGATCTCCTTGCCCAAATTTCAGATTTTAGAATCTGTGGTTCAGATGCACTATAGTGTCCTTAAGCATGTGGTTAAAGAACTTATACATACATAGTTAATGTTTGACTTTAAAAATGGTTTTATTTTAATAAAAAATAAAGATATATGTGTGCGAGATGTGAAAGCTGTCAGATTTAAAATAGAGGCACCTGTGCTAAAAAAAAAAAAAAAAAAAAAGCAAACTAACAAAAACCACCCTGATACGTAGAGCTGGGGAATGCCATGAAGGAAGAGTTGTCATGCATAAAAGTCCAATAACAGAAACCACCATGAAATACTCCACAAAAAACACAACCTTGCACAGAGACCATTGCAACCTTACACAAAACATTTCTGCAAGGACATCTGCCCAGCAACTGCCTGTCCAGCCTCGAACCGGTGTCACCCTAGTTGTGGATTCTTGTAGCCAAGGACAATTATTTCAAAACAATTATGTAATCCCCCTTTTTTTCCCTTTATTTGTCTACACTTACCTGGCAGGAGAGACACCAGGATCAGGAAGGTGTTTTCCCAAGGGAGGCTCCTTGTGCTGACTCTCATGATTTCCCCAAGTGTAGGACACTCGACTGCATAATCTGTGTAGTGGGAGATAGTGTTTATGCCCTCCCCTGCAAATAAAATAAATCTATTAATAAAATTTAAAAATGAAAAGCTTTTGCCTTTTTATTACCTCCCAAAATACACACACACACACACACACACACACACACACACAAAACACAGTTCGCAGTGCCACACATATTCCCATTGCAATATCCTACTCCAGAATAAATATAATTTTCTTTTAGGGAGGCTCTCTCTGCTTGTTATTTAGGTAGACAAAAATTTTCAAAATATCAAATAAAGCCAAAGTACATACAATGAAATGTAGTCAGACTACCCTAAGGCAAGAAAGTGCCTGGTTTTCTCCCCAGAGATGCTTGATTCTATCAGCTCTCTTTTCTGTTTTATTTCATTTTTCTTTGTTTGCTTAACTTTTGAGAAATAATGTATGCAAATACAAATACTTTTGCTCATGCAACATTTTTAAGATAGTATTTTGCTATGTAAAAGTAAATTTTCTATGCAAATACAAATATGTTTTTTCCTTTGACACCAATGAAAATATGTATACTATGTATTCTACAGTTTTTTTATATTTTATATTTTGGAGATAATTCCATAATATCGAAAATAGAGAATTCTTTTTCTAACAGATGCATGATATTTCTTTCTACGAACAACTCTTAATTATTCATCTGGCTCTCTGTTAATGAACATTTGCTTAGATCCAGACTTACTCTTACAAAGTCATTCTTGTACGTTTGTTTTTGCAGGGAAGTGATCATATCTACATGTTAAATTTCCACACTGGGAATGAATGAGACAGACTGTGGTTCATTTTAAATTTAGGACAACATTGCCAATTATCCTTTTGAGAGGTTTTATAAAATTGACATGCCAACTAACCACCTTATTTTTCTAAGCAGTTGTTTTCTGGACTTTGTCCAATGAATTCTGAAAAATCACATTTTCTAAGTATTTTTAGTTAATTATTTGGATATTTTCAAATATATAATTACATCTTGTAAAATACTGATAATTTTATCTTTTTCATTCCATGTATTGGAGTTCTTTTTTGTGTCTAATCTAAGTGACCAGTGTTTCCAGGGCAATAAAAATGAGAGATAACCATGGATATTCATGGTTTGTTCTTGCCTTTAAGGAGAGGAGACTCAGGGTGTTTACAGACAGCATGGGTTTGAATTGTCTTTAGAGGCATCTATGTGGAGACATGGCTACAGATCAGTATGTTAACAATCAATCCCTTTGTCCTTCTGAGCCTTATTCTTGATGTCTTTTCAGCATTTTTGCATAGTTATACCCTCTTTCTCCTTTGACCTCTATGATGCAGTACTTCATAGCGTCTTATAGATTTACTAATATTGAACATTTTTTAGAGTCTTGGGATGAATTCCACATGGTTGCATTGAGTGATTTGCCAATATCTTACTCCAGACAGTTGCAATGAGAATCTCTCATATTTCTGGACCTGCTTTGTGAAAGTCCAGGGCACAGATAGGCCGGTCCTCTCTCCTTTGCCTGTTATTGCTCTACAGCAGCATGGGTACGGTACTCCAAGCTTCCCGGCTCCAGATCTCCAATCTGTCCTTTCTCACTTGCATTCTAAGACATTAAATTGTCAGAAGAAACAAGCCAAGGAGTAATTGGATGGGCTTCCTCTAACTGAAGACGCCAGTGAGAAGCTACACAGACTTGAGACCACCTGCTGTGGCTCTACCTGCTCACATGTGCTTTAAAGCTTAGTCCAACCCCTCTGCAGATGGACAGTCTGATGTCTATTTCTGCCACCACTGTAGCCACCAATACTTGACCAATTATCCTCATTTATCCGATACAGAACCTGAGGTCTGGGGTGGTAACTGTTGCCTGCAGTCACCAACTAGTGATCCGCTCATCGTCTCTGAGCACTGCAAGGAGTCAGGTCCTCCTGGCTTTGAAACCTGGGCTTTCTTCAAGATATCTTATTGCTGTCTTCTTTTATTTTCCTCCAAATGTTTTCCTCCATTCAATATTTAGATTTGTTTCCCTATGTGGGTGTATGTATTCCTAAAATAATCCCCCCTCCCTTTTGACCATTTTTGTTACATGTTTGTTTGGGGCAAACTATCCTTTCCACTGGCATCTACCAAGGAGGAATAGCAGCTCAGAGACAAGAGCCCTTTGGAATTAAATATACTCTACAAGAAACAATTATTTCCTGGGTTCCTCTCTTTTCTGTGCCACATTCTTCGCCTCCTCAATATTTCAGAATCCATCCTTCCACTCCCTCAAAATCTATTTCTTGTGGCTTTCTTACCAATGTATTGTTTCCACCATCTTTAGGATTCTTGGGACCTCACTAGCAATCCAGGGTATTCATCCCATTATTATCAGGGGCCTCTGGAACCTGTAGAATGCAGCATTCATTCTCCTGGGAAAATAGGTTTTTAAAATACCTAGGATCACATTATCTTCTAACATTTAAGCCTTCCAGCAAAATATAATAAAGGTTTCAAAATGGAAGTATGTTGTCATATAACAAAATGTATTGACATAAGCAACTATGGTAGTTTAGGATAACATTGCGGGTTACCTTCTAATTTATTTGCACAGTGATTAGTAAGATAAACTATGGGAAATCAAATTTGACTTTAGGAATTTAAAATTATTTTGAACTAGATTCTTTCACCATTTGCCCATTCACCTAGCGGCCAACAAACCAACCACAAGACTAAGAATGATCTGAGAGCTACTCAACTATTATTCTACTACCTTACTTTTATGAATCATTATCCATTATATTTTCCAAAACATTTTGATATGGATTATCTACATAAACCTCAATAGATACTAAGGCATTGTTTTCTTGTTTCAGTTTTATCTTCGTCCTGTATATGCAGATCTTTTAAATTTCCCAATGCCTGAATACCCTGCACTCATTTGAGGACAGGGAATAGATCTGAAGAAATAGATTATTTTGCAGTCTTTAATCCCCTAGAGCAAATACAATTTAAGAAGTTGACACATCTTTTAAGATAATTTGCACACCAATTACCCTGGAGATTTTATTTGTGCAGAGATTTCTCTGCAAACGTGAAACCTATTGACCCTGTTGAGTGGTGCCTTAAAGAAGCTGAGCACTAAAATCACAGCTTCTAAAACTTTTCTAAAAGTTTTGCCAGAATTAAACTCTACTCATGCATCGTCTCAATTATTCCAGCTCTGTAGAAAAAGAGTCGAATGTGCTCTTCTAGTCTCTCGCTGTCGCCAAGGCTGGAGCGCAGTGATGCAATCTCCGCTCACTGCAACCTCCTCCTCTCAGGTTCAATTTTGAAAAATCACATTTGCTAAATATTTTTGGTTAATTATTTGGATATTTTCAAATATATAATTACATCTTGTAAAATAGTGAAAATTTTATCTTTTTCATTCCATGTATTGGAGTTATTTTTTGTGTCTAAATGACCAGTGTTTCCAGGGCAATAAAAATGAGAGATAACCGTGGATATTCATGGTTTGTTCTTGCCTTTAAGGAGAGGAGACCCAGAGTATTTACCTCCCAAGTAGCTGGAATTACAGGCATGCACCACCATACCCAGCTAATTTTTTGTATTTTTAGCAGAGACGCAGTTTTGCCATGTTGCTCAGGCAATCTGCCTGCCTTGGCCTCCCAAACTGCTAGGATTGCAGGTGTGCATCACCACACCTGGCCTGACTCTCCATTATTTTTAATATGAAGAACACTTCTGATTATGTTTGGAGAAAAATCATATAGACAGTTAAAGTGAAATCGAGTTAATGACATGGATCAGAGTGTGTTGGTCGTGACAGTGCAAGCAGATTGGATCCCTCAACTAGATCCAAAGCAGGACTAGAAAAAGGACATTTCAAAAGTGAGACTCATTTCTGTCACATTTTGTCAACTAAGTCATGATTCCTTAAGAGATATGAGCTCCCCAGGGTCAGGGTGTGTCCGGAATTTGTGGGTTCTTGGTCTCACTGACTTCAAGAATGAAGCCGCGGACCCTCGCGGTGAGTGTTACAGCTCTTAAGGTGGCGCGTCTGGAGTTTGTTCCTTCTGATGTTCGGATGTGTTCGGAGTTTCTTCCTTCTGGTGGGTTCGTGGTCTCCCGGGCTCAGGAGTGAAGCTGCAGACCTTCGCGGTGAGTGTTACAGCTCTTAAGGCAGCGCGTCTGGAGTTGTTTGTTCCTCCCGGTGGGCTCATGGGCTCGCTGGCTTCAGGGGTGTAGCAGCCGACTTTCGCGGTGAGTATTACAGCTTATAAAAGCAGTGTGGACCCAAAGAGTGAGCAGCAGCAAGATTTATTGCAAAGAGCGAAAGAACAAACCTTCCACAGTGTGGAAGGAGACCGGAACGCGTTGCCACTGCTGGCTCGGGCAGCCTGCTTTTATTCTCTTATCTGGCCCCACCCACATCCTGCTGATTGGTAGAGCCAAGTGGTCTGTTTTGACAGGGCGCTGATTGGTGCGTTTACAATCCCTGAGTTAGACACAAATGTTCTGGACATCCCCATCAGATTAGTTAGATACAGAGTATGGACACAAAGGTTCTCCAAGGCCTCACCAGAGTAGCTGGATACAGAGTGTCGATTGGTGCACTCACAAACACTGAGCTAGACACAGGGTGCTGATTGGTGTGTTTACAAACCTTGAGCTAGATACAGAGTGCCGATTGGTGTGTTTACAATCCCTGAGCTAGACATAAAGGTTCTCCAAGGCCCCACCAGAGCAGCTAGATACAGAGTGTCCACTGGTGCACTCACAAACCCGGAGCTAGACACAGGGTGCTGATTGGTGTGTTTACAAACCTTGAGCTAGATACAGAGTGCCGATTGGTGTGTTTACAATCCCTGAGCTAGACATAAAGGTTCTCCAAGGCCCCACCAGACTCAGGAGACCAGCTGGCTTCACCCAGTGAATCCCACACTGGGGCTGCAGGTGGAGCTGCCTGCCAGTCCCAGTGCCGTGCGCCCGCACTCCTCAGCCCTTGGGTGGTCGATGGGACTGGGTGCCGTGGAGTAGGGGGCGGTGCTCATCGGGGAGGCTCGGGCCGCACAGGAACCCACGGAGTGGGTGGGAGGCTCAGGCATGGCAGTCTGCAGGTCCCCAGCCCTGCCCCGAGGGAAGGCAGCTAAGGCTCGGTGAGAAATCGAGCACAGCACCAGTGGGCTGGCACTGCTGGGGGACCCAGTACACCCTCCGCAGATGCTGGCCCAGGTGCTAAGTCCCTCATTGCCTGGAGCCAGCAGGGCTGGCCGACTGCTCCGAGTGCGGGGCCTGCCAAGCCCACGCCCACCTGGAACTCCAGCTGGCCCGCAAGCGCCCCAGGCAGCCCCAGTTCCCGCTCTGGCCTCTCCCTCCACACCTCCCTGCAAGCTGAGGGAGTGGGCTCCAGCCTTGGCCAGCCCAGAAAGGGGCTCCCACAGTGCAGTGGTGGGCTGAAGGGCTCCTCAAGTGCTGCCAAAGTGGGAGCCCAGGCAGAGGAAGTGCCGAGAGCAAGCGAGGGCTCTGAGGACTGCCAGCACGCTGTCACCTCTCAAGGGGACAGCAGGGATCATAGACACCTAAGGCCAGGAGGAAGCTCATGAGCTCATCTTCCTCACCCCACTGCCTCCAGACAGAGAGGATGCAGTACCTGTACCTCCTCCTCTGATACCTTGAAGATGCTCTGTTTGAAAGATTCCTTTTTTTTAACTTTTATTTTAAGTTCAGGCGTACATAAGCAGATTTGTTCCATAGGTAAACTTGTGTCACGGGGGTCTGTTGTACAGATTATTTCATCACCCAGACATTAAGCCTAGTAATCATCAGCTATTTCTCTTCTCCTGTCCCTCCTCCCACCCCCAACCATCTGCTAGGCCCCAGTGTGTGTCGTTCCCCCGTATACGTCCACGTGTTCTCATCATTTAGCTCCCACTTAGAAATAAGTGCCTGTGGAAGATTCCAACACGCCCCTCTACCTGCCATCTGCACACTATCCCTGGCTGATACTCAGGAGGTGAGTCTGAACTCAACGTGACTCTCCACGTCAATTCCCAAAGTGGCAGCACAGAGTGAACTTAGCCCTGACTCTCCCCTTTCCAACCTGCAAGCCCCCATGATTGGATCCTCTCTGTTCAGAGACCAGGTTCTGAACATCAGGAACCCAGCCGCCACTCCACTGCACCACCCAGGCCTCTGGTGCTGGGTTATGGACTATGTGCGACCCTAGCACTCCCTTCTGCTAGCAGCAAAAGAAGAGTAGTCTGAGAACCCGCCTTGGGCCTTTTCCTCCCAGTCAAAATTGAAATTGTAGTCCTCAGCTGTCACTTTCTAACATCAAGAACTTGACCTCAAAGAGAAAGCAGGCTGAGGAGAAAGCTGATCCTAAACGCCTGGGGCATCCTGGGTTTCCTGAGAAAAGGGTTTTTTGAAGGGGCATGTCCAGCCTCACAATTCCCTGGATTTATTCTGGATTTTTCAGAAATAAATAAAATGTGGAGAGACCCATACATATAGAAATAACCTCTTAAATTATAAGAGATGCAGCCATACAGAGAGACCCCACCCCTCAGGACCCCAGCCCCATCCCACTGTAACCCTGAGAGCCCTGGGAGCCCTGCAGTCCTGTCTTCTCATGAGTTCATTCAAAGAAGTGGCAGCAACATAAGAAAATGCAGCAGAAATGAATGGAACATGCATTCAATCTCTTAAAAAATAATAAAAGCGGGAAAAAAATTCCTAATTTACGGGAAACTTTAAAATTCTCCCAACAGTCTCCCCACTAAAACTTTTTCACATCCTGGATGACCACCACCCTGCAGCTATATCCTCATCACTCTCCTCCACCCCCTTTCCAACCCAGGCTGCCCCATGGCGAGGCTCCGCTTTCCACCCACTTCTTCACCTCTGTGTCAGAGACTTCCTGCTGGCTTCAGTTTTACCTCCCTTTTCCCATCACTCAGATTAGGTACAAAAGGAGGGAAATGGATACAACAAGCAGGAATCCATAGCATGACAAACACCTAATACTCCATGTATTTTCTTTCGTTTCCATTCCATTTGTCATGCAGCAGATTCTATTCCCTAGCACCACAGTTCAGTGTCCTGTTTTCTTGCCTGTATCCATTTGTCCCCTCATGCACACACACACACGCAGACACACACACATGTGCACACATGCACAGACAGATGCACACATGCCTGCATACATGCACATGCACAGGCACACACACATACATATGCACACATGCACACACAAACACAGGCACACACGCACACATACAAAGTGGATGTCTGAGTCACCTGTAGGGATGATTGCAGTGTATTAACTCTGTTGTCTTCCAGGCTTGTACATGTAAGGATTGAGGATACTTCTGGATACCATGAATTTCTCATGGATAGAATCCTTAAGGCACAGAATCGCAGCTCCTGTAACTCATTGTCAGCCTGGGTGGAGGTTAAAAAATAACAGCAACAAAGTATTTCCAAATATTATACTTTTTGGAAATCAAATTAAATCTCTACCCAGCTCTCTCTTACTCCAACAAATGATCCTTCTCAAACATTCATTCTTCCCCAATCAACTCCTGCCATCCAAAATTATTTGCCTGATGTCTATCCCTGATGAGAGAATTACTTTAAATGCTCAAATCATTGTGTGAATGAAAGATCCTGAGGGAAATAATTTTTAAAAATATAATCAGATCTGGAGTTTTAGGGAGTTTTTATGTAGCTCTGTATAATTCAGTCTTTCTTCAGAGGAGGGATTCTCAAGACAATCCATGTGGCCTCCTCACGTCCAGCCTGGCCAAGTCTGATACACACCACTTCGTCTCCCATGCATGAATATGTTCCCTCAGCACACATGGGAACTCAGGTTCTACAGAGTATTTCAGCCTTTATCCACCAGCTTCTGCTTTCCCTACTTACAGAGGATATTAAATAAAATAAACAGTGGAAACATGCCATGGAAATGCCCAGAGAATGTGGGGCTGGACATCGTGTCAGTGTCACCAATATGCACTGGTGACATGAAAATCAGATCTCTGAGAAAACTCAATATTTTTAACTAGTCTGAGTTGGGGGATAATCCTGCATACAAACACATATTCAAAGATGACCAAGAAATAGTTAACTGATTTCATCTTCAGTTTTTCTGCTTAATTTTTGGACAACAATATACCCCCACCTTAGAGAAGGCAGAAGGTATCAACATTTACATTTCCCATATGATTCAACCCCAAAACAATTCTGGCTGGATTTCAGGATCTTCATGAAACTATCTGTTCATGGCTGTGTAGTAAATAATTAATCTTACTAAGGTGAGGTCTGATCTTAGTACCCACTCCTGGGCTTCCGATAAGTAATCTCTAAAGCCTTGGAATATTCTGGGAGTAGTCTTTGCTATTCATAGTGGGCCCCCTGGGACCACACCTGATAGTTTATGCTATGAGTGGATTCTGTATGGAGGCTAGCTAATCCAGGAAGACCACTTGAGTAATTAGATGGTTGGGGCTTTGAGCTATGCAAGATTAGCTTGAGCTCCTGGAAGGGAGAGGGGCTGAAAAATTAGTTCAGTTATGTTGTTAATGATTTAATTAATCATGCACATAATGCATGATTATAAAAACTCTGGAGACTGAAGCTCAGGTGAGCCTCCTGGTTAACCACACTTTATGTGTATTGCTGCACGTTGATGATGGGAGGGTAACGCACACCTGAGGATGACAGAAGCTTTATGTTTGGAACCCTCCCAGACTTCTCCCTGTGTCTGTTTTGTTAGCTTGTTCTATTTTGTATCTTTATGCTATAAAAAATTTTTAATGCAAGTATACTTTTCTGAGATCTGTGAGTCATTCTAGTGAATTATCCAGCCCGAGGGAGTTTGTGGTGACCCCTAAATTCGAGCCAGCTGATATGAAGTGATGCTATTCCTGGGGACCCTAAAATTGCAGCTGGTGTCTGAAGGGAAGACAAATTTGTGGGGAGTAGTCCCTTAGACTTCGCAGTTTGAATAAACTCCTTTATAATGGATACAACCAATACTTCCTAGAGCTGTAAATCTTCTGATTCTTCCAGGCAAGGTGCTATTAACACCTCCAGGCTTTATGTTCTATAGTGGATCCCAGGTCACTGAGGTAATGTGGTCTTGTCAAACCTGAGTTTCCAAGGGATATGGTTGAACTGTTTTGGAACAATAACTTTTAGTGAAATCACGGGACAACCTTCTCCCCCTTTCTTTCCTAACTGTTCCTTGGCTTATAGATTGTTGATAAAAGAAGAGTACTTTGATACCTACTGGGGTTCAGAGGAGAATAGCAGTGCCACAGTTTCAGGAATATCACTGAGCAAGTTTATTTCCCAGCGTTACCAGCCTTCCTTGTTCCTAAGGAGACAGATATCAGGCTCTGGTTGGCTAGTATCCGTCCTAGGAGAACTCTGGACTCCCCCTGAGTTGACACCTTCACCATCTCTTTTCCCCTAGCTTCAGTCTTTATATCTGCAAAGTGTGGGAAATGCCAGCACATGGTGGTGATGACATTCATTGTAATGCTAATGGCCCAGACTTCTTAAAGGGACAAAAGTAGTATATATCAAGGTTTTGCAACAATTGAAGACGCTGAATCAGTGATGCAGGCTCCAGTTCAGGGGTGGTCAAATGAGGGGAAAAGTGGTAATGTAAACACAGGTCTCAGAGGAAAAAGCACAGAAATAGATTACATATCGTCAAGTGGAAGACAGGAAAAGAAAATTCTGCATGGATACGCAGCAAAGTTCCTCACAAATAGGCTTATTCCTGCAGCGTATTTCATGATAACCCTTCAGTTTCCATTTCATTTCTTAACTTGTGATATTTACCCACAGCATGTCGGGGGCAACCCACAGCATGTCGGGGGCAATTTTACCCACAGCATGTCAGGGGCAACTCAGTGTGTGATTCTTGGTATGTCGGTGTGGGTAGCATGTTTCAGAGTCACCAGAAGATGAGAGTAGACTTAGCACAAGGGATTCAGGGTATTAGGAAGTGAAAGCTTCAAATATTGCAGATATTGAAAAGTTATGGATTTAAAGCAGATTATTCCATTGGCATTCCTCTGCATGAGGACGGCAGGTGTCCTGAAGTGAATTAAGTGTGAATGCAACATGCTTAACTAGTTTGAAACCCTTTTGGATCTTGGGTCATAGTCAAACACCTAGGGCTGATTAAACCATTTGAGGGTGAGAAATATAAATAAAATTCCGAGCCCCTCCAACCAATTGAAAAGTCCTCCTCTTGACCAAGGGGACCTCCTCTTGACCAGAGAAGCCTTAAAAACTCAACTCCCAGCTATGACAGGACAGAAAGTGGGACATGCCTCATTACACCCCTCCCTCACTAACTACATTAGACTTCATTTCTTAAGAAACAGAATCCAATGTTTTTCAAAGAAAGACTTGCTCCATCACTTATTTCAACAATCCTCCTGATGCTGCAGCCAGACCCCCTCCGCTTTTTGCAGTTTCAGAACAACAGCCCATCAGCATTTCCTCCTCATAAGAGATCACGAATCACAACCTGGCTCTGGCTGGTCTATGGAGGCTGCAGACAGGGCACCTCTGTGTCCTCCATGTCACCATTTCATGTGTAGAGCCTAACTGTAATGCATTTAAGTGTTAAGTCTCCACTCCAAAGTGAACACAGGATTTATATAACATGTATGTTTGCTTACTACATATGTGCATGTGAATATCCATAGTTCTTCCCATAACCTGTTCAATGTGTCTTCTTAGCCAGCCTGTTGAGCATAACTTCCTGTCTCCTCCATCCGTCTTTGAAGTGCCTGCTTTTGGTTCTGCTGGAGGATGTGCTTCCCAATCTGTAGGGTGGCCAGCCTGCAGGCTGCAACTCTTTATGAGAAATAAAGCTCTCCTTTCCAAATCTATAGGTCTTGTGATTTTAAGTGGACAAAGGTGAGGAGCAGATCTGGGCAAGCCAGGATCTTAAGCAGGGAGCTGGTCAGTGCCAAGACCACAGGGCTAGGAGGCTGCCCCTGGTTATCCTCAGCCAGAACATCCTAGGACCAGAACTCAGTTCCAAGTGAGATCAATGCAGGAACAAGTACAGAGAAATCCAGAGGGAAGATATAGCAGAAAAAGGCATGTAGGCTCAAAGGATGTGGCCTGGAGATGGAGTGAGTCTTGGGGCCACCTCCAGATATACAAAGAGAAGTTGACACGAGGACCCCCAGAAGCAACAGAAGGACTGGGACTGAAAGGTCTTACCCAAGATCAGGGCACTGGTCCTCCTGCCCCCTAGCTCTCATTCCTCCACTAGAGTTCTTGCCTCCCTTAGCACTTCTTCTCAACCTCATAGATATTCCCAAATCATTTTATGGGTGACAACATGAGACCCATTTTATGGTCAAGTCCTATGCTCAAGATACACGCTAAGAAATGATAAAATGTGCAAGTTTCTGACAGCAAAGCCAAGGTTTGTTGCACATTTCCAGTCTGTCTCTCTGTGCATCAGTGCTCCAGCCCTGGGACTGTCAAGTCACCAAGCACTGCTCCCAATATCTAAACTTGAACATCTGAGAATGTGAGAGAAGCACTCAGTTGCTAATTTTAAAAAAAATGACTGCTCCTGTTTGCTGTAACAAAAGCTCTACTTGAAAGAACACAAGGATACCAAGTGGGCATGGGATGGCAGAATATGACAGTGTGACAGCCAGGACACAGTGTCTCTTTCACTAATCACTGAAAACAACTGAATCTTGTTATCAGGACCTAACCTCAAGAATGTGATACCCAGACAGACACTTCACAATGGGTCTCATTATCTTGTCCAGGCTCATCTTCATGGCTTTGCACCCCACCAAGTCTGCTCCTGTGATCTGCTGTTTCCCTCTTTCCCTCTCCCTCTCTGATATAGTTTGACTGTGTCCCCACACAAATCTTACCTTGAATTGTAATAATCCCCATGTGTCAAGGGCGGGGCCAAGTGGAGGTAATTGAATCATGGGTTTGTTTCCCCATACTGTTCTCATGGTAGTGAATAAGTCTCACGAGATCTGATGGTCTTATACATGGCAGTTCCCTTGCACAAGCCCTCTCTTGCCTGCCACCATCCATGTAAGACATGACTTTGCTCCTCCTTGCCTTCTGCCATGATTGTGAGGCCTCCCCAGACAGGTGGAACTGTGAGTCCATTAAACCTCTTTCCTTCATAAATTACCCAGTCTCAGAAGTGTCTCTGTCAACAGCATGAGAACAGATTAATACACTCTCCCTCCTTCCCCTGCCCTCCTTTCCCCCACTACATGTTCTCACTTTCACTCTTACTCTCACTCTCACTCTATCTCTGGAAAGTATATAAAAACAGGAGCAAATATACAAATCAAAAAAGTTCATAAAGATTTCCTCAACCTGAACAAACCATTGGAAAACTGCTCCTATTTGAGGTGAAAGCTGCACCTGATGGCCCTTGGGTGTGACTCAGAGTAGTTCACAGGAACATAATCCCAGAGGAAGGTGCGGAGAGGCTTCATGGGCATCTGGGTGGATTATAGTCATGAGATGGGGTTGCTTACATCTCTCTACACCGAGAGTATAGATAAGGGTGATACAGCTGCTGAGAAATGTGGTTGTTCTACTCCTTTAAAATAATCAGAATGGTTCTGTTTCCAGGAATGTGGAAAATACATACTTTTCCCTGATCTTCCCACTCTGTACAATTAAAGACCCTGGAAATTATAAATAAAGACTATAAGCAGACTACAAAAGATAAGGAGAAGAAAGAAGACTGGCTAGGAACATTAGGACCCAAAGAATGGCATGAAGGTCAGCTTCCTGGGTTTTCCTTTTTCCTCCTGTATCCCAGATGTGAAGCTGAAAAGTTGCAACCCAAAAATGCCACCAGGTAAAGACAACAAAGTCACAGCAAAAACCTATTCCCTCTGGCCAAAAGACTAGTGAATGGGCAGCCCAGCAAGACAGAACACCTGTAGGCAATAGCTGCTTCACTCCACTCATCACCACAGAAAGCAGGGCCAGGTTGGGGGCCTAGACCTCCACCTTTACTGGGCTGTCACCAGGCACATGTCCCTCTCCCTGCTGGGGTGGCAGCTGAGCAGGCCTAGTGCAGAGCCAGCTTTCACCAATGTGCAGTAGTAAGGAGGCTCTTCTCCCGGCAGTGTCACTGGAGGCTGTGTGGGGAGCATAATGAGGCCTTCCAGCCTGCCCCACCAAGGGAGGCATCAGGGACATCAGTGGAGGTGGGGATGGGTGGGGTGGAGCATGGGGAGAAGCCAACTGCTGCCCAGTCCAGCAGGAACAGATGCCCCCATCTCCAGAGTTCAACTGAGCCCACGTTGGCAATCTGGATTCTCCGACCCAGCACTGAGGAGGCAGCCCCTTCATTTCCCCTGCAGATAAGGTGCCAGAAGAGGTCAGCTAAGACAGAAAACTTAAATAAGATCCAGAGTCATACAATATAATACTCAAAAGGTATAGGTTTCAGTCAAAATCCACTCATCACACAAAGAACCAGGCTGACATCAAACTAAATGAAAAATTGGAATCAATAGATGCCACTGCCAAGATGACAGCTGTTTGAACCAACTTACAGAGATTTTAAAACAGCCACAGTGAAAATGCTTTCATAAGCCATTGTGAACGTGCTCACAACAAATTTTAAAAAATAGAAAATTTTAGCAGTCTCACTAAAGAAAAAGAAGCTATGAAAAAGAATCATGTAAAAATTTTAGAGCGGAAAAACATAATAAACGAAATTTAAAAACTCAGCGGATGGTAACAACAGAATAATGGATGTGGCAGAGGTAAGCATCAGTGATCTGGAAGATAGAAAAATAGAAATTACCCAATGTGAACAATAGAGAGGGAATAGACTAAAAGCAAAAATTAAACAGAGCCTCATAGACCTGTGGGCTAAAGCAAAAGTTCTAACATTCAAGTCATCAGAGTCCTAGAATGAGAGGAGAAAGAGAGGGTGGGCCTAAAAAAAACTACCTAAAGAAATAATGGCTGAAAACTTCTCACATTTGGTAAAACATACAAACCTACAGATTGAAGAAGCTGAGCAAACCTGAAACAGGAAAGCCTCCCCAAATCCACATCAGGGTAATGTCATCAAAGTAGTCAAAATTCTGAAAACTGTAGGCCAAGGAGAAATCTTGAAAGTAAATAAGAGGAAAATGACACAATGAAAGTAGGGAAAAAGTAATTCAAATGACAGTGGAATTCTCATTAAAACCATGAAGACCAGAAGAAAGTAGAACTTTTTTTTCAAGTGCTGAAATAAAACAACTGTCATCCCAATATCCTATAGCTGACAACAATATCCTTCAGAAGATATAAAGACATTCCCAGATGAAAGAAGACTTAAGAGAATTTGTCACCAACAGACCTACCCTAAAAGAATGATTCACAGGAGTTCACTAAACGGAACAAAAATGAAAAAAGGAGGAATCTTAGAACATCAAGAAGAAAGAAATAACATGGGAAGCAAAAATATGGGTAGATACAAGAGTCTTTCCTACCCTTCTTGTGTCTTCTAAATTATGTTTGATGGCTAAATTAAAAATTATAACTTTGTCTAATGTGGCTCTATGTAGGGTAAATATTTAAAACAATTATATTATAAACTGGGAAAGGTAAAGGAATATACAGGATGGTTACTTTTATAGGAATTGATAAAATGATGACATCAGAATATATACATACATATATACACATATACATATATATATAGTGTCATACCTAGAGCAAACACTAAACAATGTTCAAAAAGCTACACAAAGAGCTACACTGAAAATCACTCTAAATAAATAAAAATGGGATTCTAAAAAACGTTCAACTGACCAGAAATCAGGAATAAATGTTTAAACAAAAAACTACAATAGCTACAAATAAAATAAAATACCTAGAAATTAACTTAACCAAAGAAGTGAAAGATCTCTACAATAAAAACTATAAAACATTGATTAAAGGATTTGAAGAGGACACCAAAAAATGGAAAAATATTTCATATTCATGGATTGGAAGAAAGTAGAGTTAAAATATCCATAGTATCTAAAATTCAATGCATTACCTATCGAAATGACATTCTTCACAGAAATAGAACCACAAAAGACTCAGAATAGCCAAAGCTATCCTGAACAAAAATAATAATAAAACTGGAGGAATAACATTACCGGGCTTCAAATTATACTACAGGGCTATAGTAACCAAAACAGCATGATACTGGCATAAAAACAGACACATAAACCATGGAACATAATAGATAACCCAGAAATAAATCCATACATCTATGGTGAACTCATTTTTGACAAAGGTGCCAAGAACATACATTGGGGGAAGGACAGTCTTTCAATAAATGGTGCAGGGAAAACTGGATATTTTTATGCAGAATGAAACTAGACTCCTAACCCTCACCATATACAAAAATCAAATAAAAAATCAAAAGACTTAAATCTAAAACCTCAAAGTATGATACTACTACTAATAGAACAAAAAAAAAATCAGCAAGGGTACAGAAGAATTCAACAACACCATCAATCAGCAGGTTCAAGTCAACATTATGGACCACTCCACCCGACAGCAGAGTATCCATCTTTTCAAGTATTCAAACAACATATGCCAAGATAGACCATGTCCTAGGCCACAAAACAAACTTTACTAAACGTCATTGATTGAAAAGATCAACAAAACTGACAAACCTATAGCAAAACTGTCAAAGACATAAGAGAGAAGACTCAGATTACCAACCTCATGAGTGAAATAGGAGATACTATTGCAGACCTTTGAGGTAGCAAGAGGAGAATATGGCAATACTAAAAGCAACTCTGTATTCATAATTTGACAACTCAGATGAACAGTTCCTCAAAACACATAAACTACCACAGCCAAACCATAGATAATTTACATAGCCCCATAACGATAAGAAAAGATAGCATAGTTCTCTATTCATCTTATGAAGCTAGAATGAACCAAATAGCAAAACCAGACAAAAACAGTAAAGAGAAAGATAACTAAGACCAATATCTCTTGTGAAAATAGAAACATCTTTAACAAGATAATAGCAAATATATAAAAAGAAGTAAACACCATGACAAAATGAGCTGTATTCCAGGGATATAATCTGGTTTAAGTATTAAAAAAAATTAATGTAAACCACCAAATCAACAGGCTAAACAAGAAACCATACGTGATCACATCATTCAATGTAGAAAAAGCATTTGACAAAATTGAACAGCCATCTATGATAAAAACTTTCCTAAAATATTAAGAATAGAGGAGAACATTCTCAACTTGATGACAGCATCAATTATACAAGTTGAAAGTAGCAGGATGGAAAACGATATATCATGCAAACAGTAATCAAAGAAAAGCAGGAGTGACTGTATTAAAACCAAACATAATAGACTTCAGAGCAACTATATTAAAAGCAGAATTTAATGAATTAGAAAAAAAGACAGTAGACCCAACATGTAAGTTTAAAAGATATTGCTTTGATTCTGTTTCTCATAATACAGAGAATACATTCACTAACTTGGGGGAAAGCACAAGTACACCTTAGAAGAAATGATGATTGGAAAATAACTGTTAAAAGAGAGAAAAAATACAACAATCAAAGGATACTAATTTACTTAGCTCTACACACACAGAAAAAAATGGAAACCTGATGAAATAAGTAATTTCCTACTGGTAAATATTATTTACCAACTGATCACAGTAATGATATGAAATCTAAAAGAGAAAAACTTCTCTTCACGGATAAAATAGAGAAGACCTTCAGTGAGCTTGTACCCTGCATCCCCCCCAAAAACACTCACAAAGCCTCAGCCCAAATGGTTAATATGGGTAAATAATGGTAGATAACAAAACTTCAAGAACAAGATAATTTTATGTTACTTGAATTGTTCTGGAGCATAGACAAAGAAGAAAATATTCCAAATTATTTTGTATGGATCAAATGTAATTTTGTATGAAAAAGGAAGATACAAACAAATATCACCTATGGATATGGATACAAACATTCTAAACATGTTAGCAAACAAAATCTAGCAGCCCTGAGGCGCCATTTCTTACCCATCACATTACAAGATAAATTACAACAAATCTTGCAGTGACTTATGGGGAAAAGGCAGAACAATATAACACTGTGGAGGAGAATTTGAAAATATCTGACATTGATACCTTTGACTCAGCAAACCCATGTCTAAGACTTTAAAGGTGCACCTGCTCAAATGTGAAACAACATGCTACTTTATTCAGTGTGGTATCATTTATATCATGAAAATATTGGAAACAATGCAATCCGAATGCCCATCTGTAGAAGAGTACCTAAATAAACTACAGTGTAGCAAACACTGGATCACCATGAAGCTCTTTTTAAACATGGAGGCAGACAGCTTCCATGCACAGCATGTGGAATAAGGGGTGACTTTCAGGTCTTATTGTAAAGTGGAAAAACAAAGAAAACCAGGTGCAGGGCAGGGCATGTAGGATGCCACAATTTGTTTAAAATTTAAAAGAACACCATAAATACATAGGTTTCTATGTGTAGATGTATAATTTTGTTTTGTTTTGTTTTACTTCAGAAATAAACACTGAAAGGATAAATCAAATGCTATCAAAAATCGTCATCCGTAGGCAAAGGGGCCAAGTAAAGGGAAGAGAGATAAAGCTGGGCTTCCCAGGGCAAGTTAAGTTTAAGTTAAGACTTTATGTTTATAAAGTTTAAGTTTAAGTTAAGTTTAAGTTAAGACTTTATGTTTATAAAGTCTTAACACTTGAGCCATGCAAAATCTTACATAGTAAAAACAATAAAAACAAAATAGAAAAGAAAAAATAAATTCTAAAAGTGAAAACAAATAAGCCTAAGCATGTATCAAACGCGAAGCATCACCACACAGAGAAAACATTTACTTCAAACAAATTTAAACATAGCCCTCTATGTATCTTTAGGGAATACATTCTATTGACAAGAAGAACTGCAATGAAAAAATTATCTTTAATCACTAATTTTCATTAGTAGCAATACTGATATAGAAATGTTCAAGCTATTTTATGTATACTGTATGGAAACAAATAAACTAATGTTATTAATCCAGTTCTTAGATGAAAGAGAAATCATGCACAACTATAAAAGTTCAAAAACTCCTATAATATAAGGTTTTAATTGGAAAAATTAAAAGGCCCTACAGCACTGTCACTGGTGGCAGCGGGTACCCAGTGCAGAACCAGCAGATTGTGATGAGTGCTTGGTACCACCCTGGATATGGCTGACTCCAAGTCTGGGGCAGGGAACGTGCAAGGGGAACCCAGATGTTCTATGTAGGTGCCAGAGGATGAACAAAAGACAAACCAACACACACCAAAAACACACAGGCCAGAATCCAAAGAGGTTCCCACCAGGCACATGTGGGACAATTTAGACATCAAGAAAAATCACTGTAATTGATTTCTAAATATTGAATGAATAAGACTGTATGTGCCCTTAGTGGGAAGAGGAGGGAACTGAGAGACAGAGGACTACGCCTTTACCCTCAGTGGAGGTGACTGACCAATTTCTTTTCCTAAACATTGATTATTAAAGGAAATAACTAATCTTTTGTCATGCCTGTTTATAAATAATTTAGTCACCCTCAGTTGACAAAGACAAACTCTTCTTCCTAGAAAAACGCCCGCTGAAAGAAATGACAGAATTGGAAAATGACCTTTCTGTAGCCCTCGGTGATGGATTGATTCCAGCAAGGATCACCAATGGACACTAAATCTGTTAGGCTACAGGTCATGGGAAAGCCCCACAGATTACTTGTTAATTTCAAGAGCAAAGTTAATTTACAGTGGAGAGATCAGGCTGGCCCTCCATGAGCCAATCGGTGAAACCTGATGTCAGCAATTATGGGATGCAGAATTAAAGAGATAGTGTTACCCATGAATTGTTCTTGCCAAAAACATTCAGACTGAGTCCGATCAAGCCATTAGACCAACTTCTAGTATACAGGAAATACAGGGTCAGGGGAATAAATTAAATGACACCACAGGAAATAATAAGATAAATCTGATGTCAGATACTCTACATGACATCAAGCTCTGTCTATCTAAAAAGCTTGCACTATCACAGAAAAGAAGAAATGGCAGTAGGTCAGTCCTAGATTAAAGGAACTGTAGTAACAACAACCCAAGGTACTGTAGCCACTGGTCAAGATTAATTGGACCAGAGGTCTGCAATCGGGCCAAAGATGGCCAGTAGGAATGCCCTAAAACGACAATGGCCAACTGCTACATCCACCTTATCAGCCATGGGAAAGGAACCAAAATAGGGAGTAAGAGAGAAAACAAGATAGGCAAGCCTCACAGGAGAGTTTTCACATTTCTGAAGATTCTACTGAGTCTTTGGAATAACCCCATTGCATAAGGGAGCCTGATTGTTTCTCGTCTTTGAAACTTAAAATAACAAGACCTCAAACCCGGGTCACTCCAGTATATTCTAAGAAGCTTCTTTTTGATAGTGACACCTGAGCCCAGATGCAGGGCTGAAGGACTCTTCATGTCAGAGAAATCATGTGTCATTCTGAATAAAAGGTTGGATTTGGGCCAGGCGCAGAGGCTCATGCCTGTAACCCCAGCACTTTGGGAGGCCGAGTCGGGCAGATCACCTGAGGTTAGGAGTTCGAGACCAGCCTGGCCAACATGGCAAAACTCTGTCTTTATTGAAAATACAAAAATTAGCTGGGCATGGTGATGGGCACCTGTAATCTCAGGTACTCGGGAGGCTGAAACAGGAGAATCACTTGAACCCAGGAGGTGAAGGTTGCAGTGAGCCGAGATTGTACCACTGCACTAGCCTGGGTGACAGAGCAAGACTCCATCTCCAAAAAACAAAAAACAAACAGAAACAGAATTAGGATTTGGAGCCCTCTAGTTTTTTGCTGTTCATAGTGTGGTCCATGGGCCAGCAACATTGGCATCGCCTGAAAGCTCATTAGAAATTAGAAATTTTTATTTTAACGCAGTTTCCAAGTATGCATTAAAATGTGATAAGGCCTAGCCTGCATTGAAATCTCAGCCTTTCATGACCAAACATTAGCTCTGAGAATCAGAGGCGATGCAGTCATTGCCACTGGGAAGTTTAGGCTGGTCATTATCATGAGTTCATTTTCTTTAACTGGGTCTTCGTTTGGGTTTCCCCAAAAGCAGACCCTTAGATAAAAATGTGGGTACAAGTATTTTATTTGGGAGGTGATTCCAGAAAACATCTTTGGCAGAGGGAGGAAATGAGACTGGAGGGGCAGGCGGCTGTAGAAGGCTATATTCCTGGGTGAGTCACCCCTGTGGGCAGCTCAGTGTCCCTGCAGGCCCTCTAAGAGCCTGTGCAGAACAAGACTCCGATTCATCTCTGAGGAGCGAGGACGCTGGAGTGTGCATTCTCCATCCCCTGGCCAATGATCATTGAGGGCTGCTTCCAGAACATTCTCTCCCAGAATCTCTGGCTGACACCGTGTGTGAATTAAACCCTTTCTTGAGGCCAGGGCCCACCTTCAGGTAGAAAGACGCAGGAGGCCTCAGCCTGTAGGGAGCTGTGCAGAGGTGGTCACTGGGGGTGACTGCCCAAGAGACACAGCAGGGCATGGGCAGCACCTGCCAAATGCCGCTTGTGGAGCACGTCAAGTTAGGGAATTGTGACGGAGCTCTGGGCAGCATGCTGGGCCTGTGGCTTAGTGTGGAGACATGTGGCACGAGATGTGTGGTGCCAGCTAGCAGCACCCCTGGGTTCGTCTGGCCCACAGCTGCACTACTGGCCCTGCAGGAGCTTATGTGACTGAGAGAAGTTGGCTCATTTTCATCAGAACTTTCTGGCAATGGCTGGCGTGCTACTCTGTCTTCAGAATAATTAGCTCGCTCATGGGGAAATGTGCCCTGAAAATTATCTAAGAGAATTAATTGGCACATTTTAGTTTGAACCAGAACTTGTCCCTGAGCATATCAGCAGTCGCATGACTATGAAACCAGGCATTCCTTTCATCTTTTTCTCCATCATTTTGATGATACATTCACAGCCATCAAACAAGAGGAGATGCTGGCATATATTCATGAAAGAAGGAAAAAGGAAAGTGGAAAGAACAGAAGGAAATACTGTTATTCCCACAATCTCAAAAAAAAAAAAGGTTAGCTCAAAGCATATAATGGGGGAAAATGACAGCATCTTTTTCTAAAGGTATTGTTTTTGATCCAATTTCAAGCACGTTTGGCTCCTTCTCTCATCAACCAACATTTTCAACAGGATGGAAGCATCCTTTTAATTTACACCAAGTCTCCTGTCAGAGCAGAAAGGAGTGTTGAGAAGAAAATCATATGAGATAAAATAAGAATGGCCCCTTGTAGTTTAAAGTTTATAGCAGATTTTCCAAATGCAGTGGTGAAGAAATAACCACCAGAGAATGTTCTGGTCTTATAGACCAAGTGCTAGTGAGTCTATTGTATGGTAGATAATGACAGAATAGCCTTGACTCACAGCTCTTCTTACAGTGTGTAGGCCTGGCCACTAAGAAAGCAGGCATGAGTATGTGCACTGCAGAAAATATATTTGCGGTAGGTTCCCACAGTGATCATCGTTGCGGTTTTGCTCTTAAATACCATTACCCTCTGTGGGGCTTATTCTCACCACATGGAAAGCTAAGGGAATTTACCATCTAAAACCTCCTCTTTTGCTAACTATCTCAGACTTTTGCTTCTGTTATTTACTGTTATTGATGTGACAGAATCAATAGTTATTTATAAAATAGGATCCAGCTTCCTCGGCTTTCATTCAGTTCATTGACGAGAACGAGAGTGGTGTGAAGACAGAGGAGGGAGAATAGGTCAGGTCACTGTGGCCTTGAACCACCTAAAGAAACAAAGAAAATCAGATGACAAAACCAGGACTCCTTGACCTCCATAGAGGGACATGAAAAGCTACATGCAGTCTTAGATAGACAGCACAGAGGGGGCATGAAAAATGGCAGGAGGCAGAAATCAAGTCTGTATAAATCCAAAGACAAGAACATTGTCACTTTATATTGATCTTTACTTATTTGAGAAACTGGGTTTTTTCCAAGTCTCTGCTAGTCATTGTGATTATTCAGGAGCCTCAGGAACTACAGAGGAGAAATGTGGATGGAATTAGGCAAGGAGGGGCCTGAGCGATGGGGCTCACAGGCTGGAGGACAGTGGACCCTGTGAGGTGCTGAGGGGTCTGGGGTGCTCAGACCAGACCCAGCCCAGATGCAAGGGGCAGATGGCAGTGAACAGTGCCTAAGAGAAGATGATTACTAGAAGCAGGGCTTTTCTTGCTCTTGTTTGACAAGAAACTAGTAAGCCAGTCAAAGCAGAGATTTATTAACTCATAACCAGTCCCCAGGAAGGACGCAGAGTGCCTGGTCTTAAGCCTGGATTCCACAAACCCCAAAACCCGGATTCCACAGGGGCACCCTCACCCTTTACCTCTGACCTCCACTTCTCACTGCATCTCTGCTTTCCTTCCTCATTGCCTGGATCCCTCCCGGGCCAGACACAGTGCCACCTGGAATTCCCAGGACAGACCTCCTGCCACCTTGCTGCCTGAGCAAATGAGCTTCACTGTCAACAAGCTATAGGGCTTTCCTTCTGAAGCTGAATCCAAATCGACATCTTTCATCTACCTAATATACCACAGATTCCTGGCCTTGTATTAGAGATAGATAATGGGCTACCTTGAAGCTCACGGTGAGCAGCTTTAGGTCCTACAAAGAGCAGTCAGTTTCCTGACTGATTGACTTCCCAGCTGCCCAAGCTAAGCCGTGGGTTGGGGCTCTCTCCCCACTTAGCTTTGAACAACTAGGCAATGAAAACAGCGTTCTACATATTCTGGTAAGCCCTGGGATCATGTGTCCAGCAGAGCCTGGCATTTGTACTCTGTGTCCCTTTATAGAATGAGCTGCTGACCCCTGGTCAAAAGCACAGCTGAGGCTGTTAGCTCAAATTTAGACCTCACTGGAGACGTCAACTACATATGACTGAAAGTAGAAATGAAGGACTAATCGAGTCCAATGCCACACAGGGAAGAAAAGACTGTGAGGTTTTGTGAGGTCAGGAAACCAAGAGAGGTTTAGCAGAGTCTCCCAGTCTAGCCCACCAATCAGCTGAGTGGGGAATGAGTTAAGAATGGTGTGAAGTACTGGTGCTTCTAGAGGCTTCTCATGCTGTGCAATCTAGGGGCAGGCTTGCTTCCCAAAACGGGAAAAGATTTGATCCTGTAATCTGATGGAAGGGCACAATCATCCTAGTTTGTTTGGGACTCTGAGGCTTCCTGGGATGCAGGGCTTGCAGTGCTAAAACTGGAAAAATCCTGGCCAGACCAGGACTCCTACATTTGAGTTCCAAAGGCCAGCAATATGAGCAGAAATATTACCACAGCAGGGCCCTGGGAAACCTGTCTGGTGACTGTCTCAGGAGGGGATCATTGGAACTTCAGTGCAGTTTGATTCCAAGATTCCTGCAGGCATGAAGCCTGCCCTCAGATCAGCTAATTTGCTTACCCTTAAATAAATAAGACCCTAGGATTATTTTAGAACAGGTTACTTTGGAAAGCAGCTACTCTAATCCCTACTTTTTAAGTACTTTTTAATCCCATATTTTGAAGCCAAAGATTAAGTGTTTTATTCTGTGTGAACAAGGCTAGATAGTGATAAAGACAGATCTGGAAATGGAATAGTTTTGTTTCACCTCCTGTGCTCTCCTCCCTGTAACCCATCATCTTATAATGTAAGCCCAGCATCAGGCTTATGGAAATGCTCGGGCCTGCATGTCCAGGGCACAAACAGGAACCTGCTCATCTCTTCCTGGTCCATTCTACCTTCCAGTGATATTTACTTAGCAAAACCAGGCAGTTCTGAAGAAACCAGGGTATATTCTTGGGTTTACATGAAGATTAAATAATATGTAATTTATCTAATAGTATCTTTAATTTAAAAAAATACATATGGGAAAAAGAAAACAATAGCAGAGATGTACTTAGATTTAGTGCTCCTGAAGCTTGAGATGGAGCATCATATTACAGTCCATACAGTGGGCACCACACTAGGACCTGAGTTCTGTGTGAGGGGATCAGGTGGAAAACACAGAGAGGTCCAGAAGAGTGTGGTGTAGGAAAGCTTTAGCAGGGTTTCATGTTGAAAAGTGGATGTAGTTATGAAGAGTCAGAGGTGTGGAAATTGTCTTGCAGTGCAGTATGCATCCCCAGTCTTCTATCTATAGATCCTCACTGCTTACTCACTGAAAACTTGTACTCAGAATCCTCTATTTAAGGGCTGGCCTCTCCCTTCTGTTGCTACCATGTAATTGAATAAATATATAGTAATCTTCTACTGCATGCCAGTCATTGTACTCAGTGCCCTAGGTATGAAGATGAACAAATCAGAGTGTGTGTTGCAGATTCTGGAGAAGGACATATGTCAGGGGTCCATAGATCATTGCAGGTGGCATCAGAGCACACACAAGTTACAGGGGCCCACACTTCTTGGTGGAATGGAGGCTTTTCACAGAAATGAGGTCTTCGAGCTGAGTTCTGACTAAATATGTGTCCCCCGGGGGAAGAGACAAAGTTAAGACTGATGAATGTGTAAAGCCAGCTATGTCTGTATTTCTGGGGCCTGAGGGACCATCTTTCTTCTCCCCATACTGATCAGGAATTCTTAGGGCCGCTCTTATAGTCAGCATGGAGAGGGCCTCATTCACAGGCAGAAACTCAGAGGTGCTACAAAACCTTCTTGACTGATTGCTCCTGCACCCCTTACCCAGTTCCTATTTGCAGATTCCAAGGGTCTCTGGGTATGGCCTGGAAAAGAGAGCTTTATCCCCTCTATCTCCATTAACTCCCTTCTGCATGAGTTTACATCCACCCATCATCACACAGAAAACACATGTGCTCTGCAAGCAGCAGCTGCGGGCAATTCTCAAACCCTGTTCTCTTTTTCACCCATGTAGCCTCACCCAGGGCCCTCAGTGGAAATTCTGGGCTGCCACCATTTCCACTTTGAAAGCGCTCAGTAGTATATGCTCTTCGGCCAAACTCATGGAGTGTTTATGCACCTGCCCTTCCTGGAGCAAAGGGTGGAGGCATGTTTCCTGCAAGAGTTCTGGAATATACCTAAATATTTAGATTCTCTTGGCCCAAAACCCAGTTAATCTTCTGGTGTTTTCCTATTTTGATCTAGAGACGCTGTAAACTTGAGTTAATTTTTCCCAGACATGCCTGAGACACTTGCAGTAATTCCTTGTGTTTGTGATATAAAAATGCCCCTCAGAGGCAGTGAAAGAAAAGTCAGCCATGAATTTGGAGGAGTTAATGGAAATATCCATCCTCTAACTGCATCTTTCACTTTCTGTCCAGAAAGTCACTTTGTCACTGTGTGGATATGTGCATAACTTTCAATGGCTTAGCAAGGACCTTCCTGGGAGGTAAACCAGCATCCCCTGTGGGGAGCTTATCTACTCAGAGTCACCGCTGTCCAACGTCAGACCTAAGGTGCTGTTAATTTCTAGGGCTGCACCTTTACATTTTCAGCAGTCTTCCTCCAAGAGGCACATGCACATCTCTGGAGGGCTCTCCCTCAGCAACAGCGAATTAGAAAACCTAGCTGAGAGTTGCTGCAATTATTTTCTTTTACTGACTTTATAAAGCACTTATTTTTTTCTTTATATCAGGAGCTCCCTTAAACACAATCCTTTCTAAGGGGAAAAAAAAAACACGCTGAAGCAGCAGAGATTCCACAGCACTTAATTTTAAGCAAGTCCTGTCAAGTTTACAAAACCCAGCTCCACAGGGTAATGTAGTGCTGGTGTGCTTCGCATCTGCCTCCCCTTAGCCTGTGCAGCTCCTCTCAGCCACAGGAAGACCTATCCTTTTTTCCCTCTTTGCAGAAATTGTGGTAAAGATCTAGGACATCGTGTTGAATTACAGTATAATCTGGTTTGAGAAACAGTCTTTTGGATCTGAAATGTTCTCCCATCTGAGCCAGGGCCTGGCATCCCTTGGGAGAAACTCCCTGAGCTGATGGTGTGGACGTGCGGTACCTGGGTGGCTTTGCGCCAGCTCTCACGAAAGCATCGCGAACAGGCTTCAAACTCAACTGCTCTCCGGAACTTCTGTGGCACAGCCCATCTTTTACAAATGGGTTGAAGTACGTGTTTTTCCTTCTCTGTGATTTTGTTTATTTGTAAATCCAAGAAGCTTCACAAATCAGTCGGTCTTTCTCGCTGTTTTATTCTAGAATTTTACATGGACTCTTCTTTTTCAACAGCACTAGTTCAGGGGTTTGACAGCCACAGACAGCAGTAACTTTACATGCATGAGATTGTGCAGTTACTCATACTGCCTACTGCATATGTTCCCCTCTTCCGAATTTCTCAGAACTTCTGAGTTTGTCCTCCTGGGGACAGCCCCAAATAATTCCTGACAAAGTTAGTGCATACATACCCCAGCCCCTTCATCCCTCAGGAGGGCAAATGCTGAGAACAATGTTCTGCTCTGGCTTCCAGAGTTCCCCAGTGAGGGGAAACCCAGCACTTTCCACCCCCACCCCCAGGGTGGCTGCATCATAATTCATCCTCCACTGCCTTTTTCCTGTCCCTTTCTCTCCTCCCCACTTCCCACCCAGTGCTTCTATCACCTCCCAAATAAACTATTTGAATTTGCCTCCTCATCTCAGGGTCTTCTTTAGAAAGAATCTAAACTGAAACTGATGGGATAGTGAAATCCTGCACTGCTTTGAGAGCTATAATTTTTTAAAGATAAACTTTCTTCTGTGGCCTGAAATTTCTTCAACTGAGATACCAGATACAACTTGAGTGCATACAACAGACTGAAGCAATGCTGCTCTAGAGCAAGCATCACAAGAGAAGAGCATCATTTATTCTTTCTTTGCTAACGGTAAGATTAAGGAGACAACTCAAAAGAGTCTTGTTCAAAAAATTAATTTAAAAATCTGACGAAGTTGTTGGAGACAATAATTTATACAGAAATGTTTAGTTTTGCTCTATGCCAGCAACAAGTAATTAGAAATAAAATCAAAAAAGTATTTCACTACAATGGAGACCAATGCATGAAATAATTAGAAATATGTGTAACGAGAACTAGAGCCTATATCACTGAATAAGCTGTAGAATCTATAAACAAACTCTTATTATAGGAGGTGGACAAGAACAAAGCTGATGGAGAGACATAAAAGAAGATCTAATATCACAGTAGTCATACCACATGTTCTCCAAAATAGTGTGCAAACCATGTCATTCTAATTGGTATCTCAATGAGGTATTTGTTTTATTTATCTATAAAGATGTTAATAGTCCATTTTAATGTTGTAATATATATATCTTTATAATTCCAACTTTTATTTTAGATTCAGAGGGTACATGTGCAGGTTTGTTACATGGGTGTATTGGGTGATGCTGAGGTTGGGGTACAAATCCCATCACGCAGGTACTGAGCATAGTACCCAATGGGTACTTTTTAAACCCTGGCTCCCTCTCTCCCTCTCCTCTCTAGTAGACCCCAGTGTCTATTTTTGACATCTTTCTGTCCATGAGTACCCAATGTTTAGCTCCTACTTATAAGTGAGAACATGTGGTATTTGGTTTTCTGTTCCTGTGTTAATTTGCTTAGGATAATGGCCTCCAGCTGCATCCGCGTTGTTGCAAAGGACATAATTTCATGTCCTTTGTAGTATTCCATGGTGTAGTATTCCATGGTATATATGTACCACATTTTTTGTAATCCAGTTCACCATTGATGAGCATCTAGGTTGATTCCATGTCTTTGCTATTGTGAATTGTGCTGCAATTAACATGAGTGTATGAGTCTTTTTGGTAGAACAATTTGTTTTCCTTTGGGTACATACCCAGTAATGGGATTGCTGGGTTGAATGGTAGTTCTAAGTTCTTTGAGAAATCTCAATGAGGTATTTTATTTGAATTGGATAAAATGACTACTAAGTTTATATGGGAAAATGTATGCATGAGGATAGTTAAGAAGATTATATAAATACACATGTATCAGTGAAAGCAGTTATATTTTACTAATTACCAGTTACAATTACAGAGCTGTTGTAACTAATCAGCATGTTACTGGTGGATTGGAACCCTGTGAGGAATCCAGACATCAGTGCTGTAGATAAAGATGATTAAGTGACAAAATGCAACTCAGTGGGAAAACAGGAGATCACAAGAAACAGCACTGGCACGACAGGTGTTCTTCTGGAAGAAGGTGAAATTGGACACCTACTGACATCTCATACAAAACTAGAATTCGCTTTGATAAAAGGCCTGGGTGTTGTATTAGTGAGGGTTCTCTAGAGGGACAGGACTAATAGGATAGATGTATATATGAAAGAGAGTTTATTAAGGAGTATTCACTTTTAGAGTCCTGTGTGTAGAGTGTGTAGATCTACTGGCAAAACAAGTAAGTGGAAATGAGCACTCCTCATAACATTTTGTCCTCTGACCTCTCCCTGCTCTTTAATGGTTTAATTTAACCAAAAAGGAAAAGACAGAAGAATCCATATAGACATGATAAGGGGGTAGACCTCTTTTGAATGTAGAAAGCTCAACACATTGGACTTTTGGGAAAACAACCCATGTGTTGGGGAAAATCCCGATTTTCTGTTCATCTCTCCACAATCCACATAGTTCCAGAAGCCAGAGATCAAGTCAAAATATGTTACACATTTTTAAAAATCTGCTAGCACCCTGGTGACCTTGGATATGTGATAGGGCACAAGCATGAGCAAGAGGAGGATCAGAAGTGAGCCGCTCTCTCTGTGGGATGATGCCAAGGCCCTTGGATTATTCTCTGCCATGCCCCAGAGCCCCTCCTCTAAAATTTACCATGACTGGGTTTTTCACAAGAGTCAGATATTGAAAGGTAAATACTATCCAGGGCAAGAAGAAATGGCCAAGAGAGTAAAATATTGCACACTTGCCCAGGCTCACTTAGTAACTTTTAACTAGAGACAACAGACCACAAACATCTTCCTTTTCTCTGACAACGCCAATAGCTCCTTCTTAGGAGGGTAACAAATGCTTCAATTACACCTGCTGCCCCAGCCTTTTTAGTAATTGCATTCCTTTTGCTAGGAAACGTGTACAGTTTTGGACAATAATTATATAGTGACTCTAGAAATTGGGGACTCAGTGTTCAAGAGGTAAATCTGAACTTTGGAAGCTAAGAGTTCTGCCTAAGTTCCCTAAAATCCAGGGAGCAGCTCAGAGAAAACAATGGGATAAATAGCACGTGGTTCCCGAGGTGAGTCCTCAGAGCCCAGTGCTGACTCTAGAGGCACATCAGTGTCTCCAAGATGGAATATGAATAGTTCAGGGAAAACTGTCTGTTATAATACAGAAGCACTCTTACTTACAAAGACTATATCTATATCTGAAAATAGTAAGCAATAACACCTTGCTTTGAAAATTGCAGCACAATTCTCAAATATCATTCTGTTTAATGTTCACAACAACCCTATGGGTGGAAAATAAGAACCCATGAGGCTTAAGATCACGCAGCTGTAAGTGGCTGAATATCAGGCTCAAGCAGAAATCCCTGGGTCCACATTCTGTGTCCTTTCTGCAGCCCACAGCTGCTGGACTGGAACTTGGAAGACAAAGGAGGTGCAATGAGATTCACATCAGCTCTTCTCCTTTCTCGCTGCTAATGTCCAACATCCAATTAATCGTCCAGTGTTTCGTCCAGGAGAAGGAGTGCACATCCAGAAGCCACAGATAACCATAATGACGTGTTATTAAGAGCTTAATTTCTGAAAATGCTTGGCTTCTGCCTTTGTCTCAGGTGAGGCAATTCATCCCTGGGGTGTTTATAGAAGTGCAAAAGACAAATATTAAAAAGTAAAGCCGGCTTTGGGATACAAATGGCTGGTAAGTGATTCTGTAGTCTTAATTAGTGGGCCTCAGTGCAGAGAAGCAAGACTTATCTCCCCTCCTCAGCCCTGCAGGCTTTCTTGGTTATGAAACGGTATTTGGCACAAATCAGCTTTCTCTTGTTTAAAAAATAAAGCATGAAGACACCTTTTCACGCACCTGAGTGTGGTGTAATAAAGGTGCCAGTGGTTAATGATGTGGTTCATCTACTTGGGTAGGTGTGACTGCAAGCAAATGGTTTCCATTATGGAAAATGATCCCTGTAGGCTGTGGAGTAATTTGAAAGTAAAACAAATAATTCAAATAACCCCCAGTGACCTCCAAAAGCTTGCATAATACAAGGTGATATTTTGGAAAAATGTCAACAAATGAATTCTATGGTTTTTTTGGCTTCATAGAAAAATTCCTTCCATGGCTGACTTTTTGGAAATGGTAAGCATGGTTACATTTACAGATTATCCATCAGTCCATCAGCCAGTATGTATATGATGTACCAACAGCCGTTCTGTGCTGGCCATTGTGTAGACAGAAAAATATGGAAGTCTCAATTGCTTAAATATAGTGCTCAGAGAAGTCAGGTGAAATCACATGAGGTCGCTATGTGAAATAATTCCTCTAGGATGGTGTGATTGAGGCTCAAAGCTGTAGGGGTCCAGGGTCTAAGAGATCATTGGAGGCTGTGAGGAAGTCATGGGAAAGACCTGGAGACATTCCGCAGCCCCATCAATCCAATAATTTGAAAGATAAAAGCAACATCTTAATGTACGGAGTGGGGTGTCTTCCACATTACACTCAGGGGAAGTTGCCTGACCTTTACTTCCTTATCAGCCCCCACACAAGGAGTAGGGTGGGGTTCAGGGGCAGACTGTGGACAGGCATCTTGGGTTCCATTCTCAGCCCTGGCACTTCACAGAGATTATTGATCCCCTCCGTGTTGACTTCCTCATTGGTGAAGTGGAAAGTAATATTTTCTATCTTACAGAGTTGTGATAGAGATGAATAGATGCATGCAAAATTTTTCAAACAGTGTCTGGTACCCAGAAACCACTCAAAAATGCAATCTATAATTTAGACAAAGAAGATTCAATTGAACAAGCTACAGGCAAATAAAAGAATTGAGAGAACAAACAACAACAATAATAAAAGTTGTCAGAGCCCTTGCAGCCCCGACCCTGAGAAGACAGAGCTGGTGTATAAGTCAGCAGTCCCTGGAGAAGTCTTCCCTTTTCTAATGACAGAGTATTCAGTGGAGGTTTTCCCAAACCCAAGTTAGTTCCCTGGTTATGCTCACCAAGCAGCAAGGTCTCTGACCAGAGTTTTTGAGATGACAGCATTATGATCCCTAGAAAAGAATAAGCTCTCTTTGGGCTCACCAAATTTGCATTCATATATATATATATATCATATATATATTCATATATATATATTCATGATATATATGAATATATATAAATATATATATACACACACACATATATATACACACATATATCTATATATATATGAGTTTCCATATTGTAAATCTGCACAAAAATGCCAAGTATTCCTGGTTTAATTCACATAAACTTACTTTCTGCAGCCGGGAAGCAAATGGCCAAACCCTGAAGATAATGACTCAACCAAGGTGTTACCACAGAGACCCTTCCTCAGCCCCCTCCACACTGCTAGTCCAAGGTCTTCAGAGTGGTAAAGGTGTGTGTGTGTCTCTCAGGATTATCCCTGTGGTTATGAAGAAAATACTAGAACTTCATTTTAGTCTACTTTATTAAAAGTAATGAGATTTTAATATTAAGTACATGAAAATACCATATAGAGAAAGAATTTCCAGTGGTGCTGGCCACCTTTGTTTCCAGCCCTTTGTGAGGTACTACAGTTCATGGTTTTCAAGGCAATGGATTTTGAGGATTTCGTTTGCCATTCTGGGTGTTTTGCTTGCATATAAACTTTGGAATCAGTTTGTTGGTATTTATGAAATAGTTTGTACTGTTTTGATTGGGCTTGTGTTGTCTATAAATCAAGGTGGGAACAATTGATATCTTAACAATACTGTGTTTTCCAATCCATGAGCATAGAATATCCCTCCATCTATTGAGACTTCTTTGATATTTTTCATTAGAAATTTTTGGTTTTTCATATGTACAGCACATATTTGTTTTGGCAGATTTTTACCTAAGCAAAGTGATTAATATTAAAAAGTCTAAAAATAACAGATGTTGGCAGGCTGTGGGGAAAAGGGAACACTTATACACTTCTGGTGGGGATGCAAATTAGTCCAACCACTATGGAAAGTAGTTTGGCAATTTCTCAAATAACTTAAAACAGAATTACAATTCGATGCAGCAATCCCATTATTGGGTATATATCCAAAGGTATATAAATTGTTCTACCATAAAGACACACGCACACATATGTTCATTTCAGCACTGCTCACAATAGCAAAGACATGGAACCAACCTAAATGCCCATCAACGGTAGACTGGATAAAGAAACCGTGGTACATATACACCATGGAATACTATACAGCCACAAAAAAAGAATGAGATCATGTCCTTTGCAGCAATATGGATAAAGCTGGAGGCCATAATCCTAAGCAAACTAACACAGAAACAGAAAACTAAACACCACATGTTCTCACTTATAAGTGGGAGCTAAACATTGAGTGCACACGAACACAAAGATGGGAACAATAGACACTAGGGCCTACTAAAGGTGAGAGGTGAATGAGGATTGAAAAACTACTTACTGAATACTCTGAGTGTTACCTGGGTGACAAAATAATATGTACACCAAAGCACTGTGACACAACTTATCTATAGGACCAACCTGCACATGTACTCTAGAAACTAAAATAAAAGTTTAAAAAAAGAATTTTTTTGCTTCTATTTTCTAGAAGAGAATGTAGAGAATTGGTATCAATTATTCCTTGTTTGCTAGAATTCTCACAAGAGAAATCATCTGGACCTGCTTTGGATTTTTTTTTTTTCCTTTACTGAAAGGTATTGATACTTGATTCATTTATTTAAGAGATATTAGACCATTCCGCTTCTTTCTTTTTTTTTCTTTTCTTTTCTCTTTTTTTAGACTGAGTCTTGCTCTGTCACCCAGGCTGGAGTGTAGCGGTGTGATCTCAGCTCACTGCAACTGTCGCCTCCTGGGTTCAAGCAATTCTCCTGACTCAGCCTCCTGAGTAGCTGGGTTTATAGGCGTGTGCCACCACACCCGGCTAATTTTTCTATTTTTAGTAGAGACAGGGTTTCACCATGTTGGCCAGGCTGGTCTCGAACTTCTGGCCTCAAGTGATCCACCCGCCTCGGCCTCCTGAAGTGCTGGGATTACAGGCGTGAGCCACTGCGCCTGGCCCCGGTTATTGATTTTTCCTTGTGTGAGTTTTAGTTGTTTGGGTCTTTCAAGGATATGAGCTATTTTATCTGTTATCAAGCTTGTGGACATATAGTTATTCATACTATTTTTTTATTGTCCTTTAAATGTCCATGATATCACTAGTGTTAACTTTCCTTCATTTCTGAATTAGTGCCTTCTCTCTAGCCTGGACAAAATTTTATTAATTTTACTGATCTTTTCAAAGAAGAAACTTTTGTTTTTATTGATTTTCTTTATTGATCTCATCTTTTCAATTGTCCTGATTTCTGTTCAATTTTTACATTACTACTTCTTTTCTGTTTGCTCTACACTCAAATGGCTTTTGTTTCTCTAGTTTCCTAAAGCAGAAGTTTTTATTTTTTTATTTGAAATCTTTTTTCTAATATATTCACTTAATGCTCTAAGTTTCCCTCTGTATACTGCTTTCACTGCACCCTATAATTTTATGTTTTATTTTTGTTTTTATTAGTTCAAAGAATCCTTTAAATTTCTCTTGAGACTCCTCTTTTTTTTTTTTTTTTTTTTGAGATGGAGTCTCGCTCTGTCCCCCAGGCTGGAGTGCAATGGCACAATCTCGGCTCACTGCAACCTCCGCCTCCTGGGTTCAAACAATTCTTCTGCCTCAGCCTCCCGAGTAGCTGGGATTACAGGTGCCTGCCGCCACACCCAGCTAATTTTTATATTTTTAGTAGCGATGGGGTTTCGCCATGTTGGCCAGGCTGGTCTCGAACTCCTGACCTCGTGATCCGCCTGCCTCGGCCTCCCAAAGTACTGGAATTACAGGCATGAGCCACCGCTCCCAGCCGAGACTTCGTTAATCAATGTGTTATTCAGAAGTATGTTTTTTAATCTTCAAATATCTGGGTTTTTTTCCCCAGCTCTCTTTCTGTTATTGGTTTTAGTTTGATTTCAAAGTGGTCTGAGAACATTCTTTTTTATGATTATCCTTTAAAATGTATTAGGATATGTTTTATGATCCTGAATATGGTCTATCTTGGGAATCTTCTATGTGAGCTTAGAAAAACGTGTATTGTGCTGTTGTTGGATGGAGTACTCTTTAAATGTCAATTAGGTCAAGTTGATTGATAGTATTCTTCAGGTCACCTATATCTTAATTGATTTTCTGTCTACTTGATATATCAATTACTGATCTTGTCTGTGTTTCTCTGTATTTTCCTGTCTCTCCACTATTCAGGATGGCATTTTGCCCTGCAATCTCAGTGCTCTGATTGGCCTGAAAAAGTCCTTAATTTTCAGTTTTTCAAGTATTTTCTAGTTGTAAGGATGGTAATGATAACTTCCAAGCTCTTTAAATGTCAGGGCTGAACAGAAAGTCTGTAAATCTTAGATTTTTAACCTAAGCCCACCTTCAAATAACAGTGTACAACTTCCTGTGTTGTGCAAATGTCTTGTATCAGAGTATTCCCACTTTCTTCCTTCCATACCTCTGACATTGTTGTCATTAATTACACTGATCCACTAGCTATAATTATCCAGTACATTATTACTATTACAAGCACACTTTTGAGATAGTGTAGGCTCCACTTTACGTTATCTGCTACAATAAAGTGAATATGGCAATAAAGTGCATCACACAAATTTTTTAGATTCTCAGTGCATATAAAAGTTATTTTTACACTGTACTGTAATCTATTAAATGTGCAACAGCACTATTCTTTAAAAAGTACATATTTTAAGTAAAAAGTATTTTACTGCTAAAAAAAATGCTAACGATTGCTGAGTCTTCAGGGCTGGTGAAGGGTCTTACCTTGATGTTGATGGCTGTTGAGTGATGAGGGTGGTGGTTGCTGAAGGCTCAGGTGGCTGTGGCAGTTTCTTAAAAGAAGACAAAATGAAGTTTGCCTCATTGATTGACACTTCCTTTCATGAAAATTTCTCTATAGTATGTGATGCTGTTTCACAGCAATTTACTCATAGTAAAACTTCTTTCAAGATTGGAGTTGATCCTTTCAAACTCTACTGCTGCTTTATCAATTAGCTTTATTTAATATTTTCTATTCTTTGTTGTCATTTCAACAATGTACACGGTATCTTCACCAGGAGTCAATTCCATCTCAAGAAATCACTTTCTTTGCTCTTTCTTTAAAAGCAACTCCTCACTCCTTCAAGTTTTATCATGAGATTGCAGAAATTCAGTTACATCTTAAGGATCCAATTATAGTTCTAGCTATTTTGCTATTACCATACATGCAGTTACTTCCTCCACTAAAGTCTTGAACCCATCAAATTTATTCATGAGGATTGGAATCAACTTCTTCCAAACTTCTGTAGCTGTTGATATTTTGCCCTTCTCCCATGAATCATGAAATTCTTAATCGCATCTAGAATGGGGAATCCTTCCTAGAAGGTTTTCAATCTACTTTGTCCAGATCTATCAGAAGAATCACTCTCTATAGAAACTATAGCCTTACAAAATATATTTCTTAAATTATAAAACTTGAAAATCAAAATCAGTTCTTGATCCACGGACTGCAGAATGAATGTTGTGTTAGCAGGCATGAAAACAACATTAATCTCTATACATATCTCCATCAGAGCTCTCAGGTGATCAGGTGCACTATCAATGAGCAATAATACTTTGAATTTTTTTTTTCTGAGCAATAGGTCTCAACAGTGGGCTTAAAATTCTCAGTAAACAATGCTGTAAACAGATGTGCTGTCATCCAGGCTTTGTTGTTCCATTTATAGATCACAGGCAGAGTGGACTTAGCATAACTATTAAGAGCCCTAGAATTTTTGGAATGGTGAATGAACATTGGCTTCAACTTAAAGTCACCAGCTGCATTAGCCCCTAACAAAAGAGACAGCCTGTCCTTTGAGGCTTTGAAGCCAGATATTGACTGCTGCTCATTAGCTGTAAAAGTCCTAGATGGCATCCCCTTCCAATAGAAAACTGTCTTTCCTACATTGAAAACCTGTTGCTTAGTGTAGCCACTCTTGTCAATTATTTTAGCTAGATCTTCTGGATAACTTGCTGAAGCTTCCACATCACTTTTGCTATCATCTTATACTTTTATGTTATGGAGACAGCTTCTTTTTTAAGTTCTATGAACCAGCTTCTGCTAGCTTCCAACTTTTTTTCTGAAACTTCCTCACCTCTCTTAGCATGTATAGAATTGAAGAGAGTTAGGCCCTTGTTGTGGATTAGGCTTTGGCTTAAGGAAAAGTTGTGGCTGGTATGATCTTTCAGCCAGACCACTCAAACTTTCTCCATATCAGAAATAAAACTGTTTTGCTTGCTTATCATTTGTGTGTTCACTGGAGTAGTGTTTTAATTTTCTTCAAGAACTCTCCCTTGGCATTCACAACTGGGCTGTTTGGCACAAGAGGCTTAGCTTTCAACCTATCTTGGCTTTCAGTATACCCTAATTAACTAAGCCTTAATTAACTAATCTTAATTATTTCTAGTTTCTGATTTGAAGCAAAAGACATGTGACTCTTCCTTTTACTTGAACGTTTAGAGACCAGTGCAGGGTTATGAACTGGTCTAATTTCAATATTGTTGTTTCTCAGAGAATAGGGAGGTCTCAGGAGAGGACAAGTGATCACGTAACAGCTGGTGGTTGGAGCAGTTGGTTGGTGGAGCACTCAGAATACACACATTTATTGATTAAGTTTGCCACCTTATACGGGCATGTTTTTTGGCACCCCAAAACAGTTACAATAGCAAAGACCTCTGATCACAGATCACCATAACAGATATAATCATAATAATAAAGCTTAAAGTATTGTGAGAATTACCAAAATGTGACACAGAGACACAATTTGAACACATGATGTTAGATAAAATGGTGCTGATAGACTTGCTCAATGAAGGGTTGCCACAAACCTTCAATTTGTAAAAAATGCAATATCTGTGAAGCACAATAAAGCAAAATGCAATAAAACAAGGTTTGCCTGTATTGCTCTGAATAGTTATCTTTTAGATCCATTAAAATGATAAACTTTTAGTTTGCCTTGTTTTCTGCCTTTCTTTTCTTCATGTAGATCCACATTTCTGACCTGTTTCATTTTCATCTGATGAAAAATTCTTTTAATATTTCTTGCAGTGAAAATATGCCTGTGATAAATTTCCTCAGGTTTCGTTTGTCTAAGGAAGCTTTCTTTCTCTTTTACTTTTGACATAATTTTGCTGGATATAGAATTCTAGGTTTGTGGTGTTTTTCTTCTATACTTTAAACATCTCACTCCACTGTCTTCTTGCTTTTATGGTCTCAGTGACAAGCCCACTGTAGAACTTCTCCTGATTTCTCTGTAGATATGCATATTAAAGAGTCTGACCCCATTTTTGGTGGGGGAGGTATTTGACTATTCATAGCTTTTTATGTTTCTCCATTTCCTCTTTCACATTTACCCCAGATTTGGGGAAGCTGATAAGAAGGTCTGGGTGCTCCCCTATTTGGCACTGGTGGAGATTCAAACCACACAAACCATGGCCTGCCTGTAGAAACCCTCACTTCAACCCTATGCCCTAACTACTATAAACACCCCTCACTTCAACCCTATGACCTAACTACAATAAACACCTCAAGCCAGTCTCCTTACACCATTCTCTCAAGCCATGTTTGGACCTGCTTGGGAACCACTCTTTTCTCATTTCTCATTTTCTCATCAGAAAACCTCATAATGTGACTAATAAACCTTTTCATGCCCTCCTGGTATATGGGTGGCATCATCAGTCTCAACATTGAAACTAAATTTTAGATGAGAGTCCATCCTGATTCTGAAAAGTTATCACAACAGTTAGGTGTCCTCGCTCAACCACAGCTTGGTTTTCTACAGTTGGAAAATTATCTGCTTAGATACACCCACATGCACACACACACACACACACACACATCCCTATGTTAGGAAGATCTATATCTATGTACACACACACTAATATAGGAAGTAAATATCAAACATAATTACTTTTGCACCAACCTGATATATACACACATACATACACATACACACTGCTTGGTGTTCTTTGAGTTTCCTGAATCCTGGATCTGTGCTTTGCTGTCTGCCATTAATTTTGTAATGTTCTTGACCATTATTACTTCAAACATTTTATTTACTCTGTCTTTTCTTTTTTCTCCTTCTGATGTTATAGTTACATATACGTTGCACCCTTCGAAATTGCCCCACAGTTCTTAGATGTTCTGTTCTGTTTCTTCATTGTTTTTTCCCTTTGCATTTTATCTTGGAAGGTTTCAGTGGACATATCTTTAAGCTCACTCACTCTTTTCTTGGTTATGTGATGTCTACTGGTCAACCTATCAAAGGTATTCTTCATGTTACCATGTGTTTTATTTCTAGCATTTTTGTTAGCCTGGGCAACATGGCAAAACATGGTGAAACCCCATCTCTACAAAAAATGTAAAAAACTAGCTGGATGTAATGGTGTGCATCTAGTTTCGGCTACTCAGGAGGCTGTGGTGGGAGGATTGCTTAAGTCCAGGAGGTCAAGGCTGCAGTGAGCAGTGATCGTGCCATGGCACTCCAGTCTGGGTGACAGAACAAAATCCTGTCTAAAAAATAAATAAATAAATAAATAAATAAATAAATAAATAAATAAATTGAAAAAGAAATGCAGACTCTCAAGGTAATTTGTATACACACTGAACTGTTACAAGTACTTATGTTGAGCCCTGGGTTTCAAACTTACCTGTGTGCTAGAATTACCAAAGAGCTTTGGAAAAAAAAAAAAAGGAGCCTAGGTCCCAAACTCAAAGATTCTGGTGTAACTGATGTGCGTGTGTCTTGGGTATCAGGAATTTTCAGAAGTTCCCCTAAGTGACAACAGTGAGCAGCCAAGTTTGAGAACTACCAGTTTACAGGCATCCACAGAGAATAGGGAGGGAATTGGGGACAGTGCACATAAATGAATGTCCCAACCTGTGAGACAGTATAGCATATGTGAGAACCATAAGCAAACCCATCTTCAGGAGCAAGGTATAAGGAGAGAGATGGGGAATATGGACAAAAAGGCAGGGAACATTATGCTTTTAAGGACTCACAGGACATACTACCAGACTTGGGTCTTTGGTATGTAGGTGAAGAGCTTTGGAAAGGAAATAACAGGCTTGTAATTCAGAGCTTTTATAGCACCAAACCTAGAGGCTGGGAAAGCAGATAGGAGCCCAGCGCAACATTAAAGATTGACACCTGAATGCAGGTATTGGTAGAAAGTACTGACAGAAGATAAATATAAGAATGATCAGGAGGTAAAATCATTAGGTCTTGATCATTGATTGATTAGAAGGGTGTAAAGACAAAAGATAGGAAGGGAATCTCAGATGTGCCCAGTGGATTTTCTGGGTTGGCATGCAAGTCTGTGATTAATTATATTTGGGACACATTCAGTGTTGGATACTTGTGAAGTATGCACATGCCAATGTTCATCAGATGTCTGAACAGCAAAAACCTGGAGTTCCGACAGGAAGTCCAGGTGCAGGTCGTAGATCTGGGATTCATCCTCAAGTAAATGGAAGAGGATGCCATTCAGTTGCATGAGGTAGCTTAATGGGAAATCAAATATTGAACTTCAGAAAATACCCAGGAGAATACCATGTAGGAGAGTAGTAGGGAATGATTAGAAAGGAGGAGAAGGATGAGGAAATAGGATCACAGAGACAAAGGGGTGCTCAAGACACCTAAGACATCAGAAAGCCTGCCACAGAGAGGGGCAGATGCTGCTTGGGTTTAGCAATGGTGAGTTTATTTGCAATCACTGTCTCAGTGAAGTGGATGGAAGAAAACCAGATTTCCCTAGGTTAAGAAATCAAGGCGTCAAGGAGGGTGGACCTCATTTTCTGCCACACTGAGTGTCCTCAGATAGTATCCATGTAAATAAATGATTGAATAAATGCAACAGCATGGCTGAAACAGGAAGAAAAAATGTGATAGCTCTGCATGTGAATGGTGGAAATAAAGGTGTCTTTTTGATATGAGAGACCTTGACAAGTTTCTAAACTGATGAGAAAGTGCCAGTAGAGAAGAGAAGGTTAAAGACACAGGACATGAGGGATACAAACATAAACATCTGACTTGTGCAGGCTCACAACATCCAGGCTGCTTCTGTGTCTCTCACAAGCTCCCATCAGTTTTTTACTATAAGTTAGGGTTTGGGGGAAATTAACTAGAAAAACCACATCTGGAGCATTTTGGCAGTTTCCTGGTGAAGGGCAGACTCCCTGCCAGATGTCCTGAGCATGGAGGGGTGTGGCAGGAAAATAGGTGAGTGCCATGGGGACAGGCACAGGTCTCTGAGTGAGGGTAAAGGATGGCGGGTCCACACCTGGCGTCTTACTGAGAGAGGTCACTCTGGGGCATGAGTAGAGTAGATGTGGACACTGACCACAGGAAGAGGCCATGAGACCAATCTCTCAACCCGTCTGGGCCCTTGGAGGCACAGGGGAAGCTCCCTGCAGTGGGTGGTGCAGGGTCTGCCATGTGGGGAGTGATAGCCACTGAAATCCCTGTCACACAGCTATGAGAGTCCAGAGGTGAGAAAAAGAGCTTCCAGAGCAGATAAGAAAAGGAGTTTTCTAGAGCATAGTGGCAGGAAGGGCAGAGAGCACAGTTCTCTCTCTGGGGCAAAAAGTAAGAAGGCAGTGTGGGTGCAGGACAGCAGGTGTGCTTAGAGGCAAGAGGGAAGGTCATTGAATGACAGTTTTAGTGTCAGTGGGGGCAGGGATGGTGGAGAAAGGGAAGGATTCTGGACATGTATTGCAACAGCATTTGCTGATGAATTGAATGTGGGGTGTAAATTTTAAAAAGAAGCAAGGATGTTTGCATTGTTTTTGACCTGAGCAACTGGAAGTAAAGAGACTCCATTAAAAATTTTGGGAAGGAATGCAGGTGCAGCAGATTTGAGGGAGAAGCAGGGGCTGTTTTGAGCATATTCAATGTTACAATGATTTATCTCCACGGAGGACTAAGACCTTTTGAATAATGCTGAAATATCGTCTACTCATTTTAATAACAGTCTAAACTTCTTGCCTTAGTTTTTTTACATAGCTCAATGTTATGCCGCTAACAGTAACTCTTAAAAGGTAGCTTTCATTTCCTGAAGCAATTTAGGATTCTGTTTTTCTCCTCTAAAATGATGGCAATAAAACTGGTTCTTCTCCGTGTTCATAACTGTGAAAAATAGATCCCAGTGTTTGGGATCAAGCACCATGCAGGTGGAGAACGAGGGTTTGTCAGGGGAAATGTATGTCCTGAGTTGAGGGATTTGTCCGCTCTGCCTTGGCTCCTAATTTTACTCCATGAGAAACCTGTCACTGGCTGAATAAAGCCTTGGCTTGGCATCTCTGTGATAAGGCTCAGCATGGCGTGGAGGAGTGGGAGCCTGAAGGGTTTAGGTGAGCTCACTTGGTACCCCGCCCCCGCAGAGCTCCTTAGAGGGATTCCTCTCCAAGGTGGTGGCTCTGGCCATCTGGCTGTTCAGAACTGGCTACAATTTTCCACTTTTTTGATCAGATTCGGTCTCCGAAATGGACTCTAAGAAAGCAGGCTGGCTTCACTTTAAGAGACCCTTGGCATCCTCTACCCTCCCACTACTGGTTTTGTTCAAGACACTGTCAGCCCCAACCCAAGATCATAGATCTAAGACTTTTAGGAAGCATGAACAGAATTCAGAGATTCCACAAACTCGAATGAAAAACTTGTACCTTTTTTCACGTAAATCTAACAAAAAATTAAAATTTATTTCTATAATAATGCCAGCCAAAAAGAAAAAAAACTGAAATATTAGTACCTGTGCCTTGGTCACTGATAAAAATTACAGGTATTCATCTTATTAACATAGTCATTTAATACATTAATTAAAAATTACACATATAACAATATCACAACTTTTCAGATAATTAAATACCAATATCTCATGGTAACTCATTTATTCTTTAATCTTATGTATTTTATTTTATGTATCTAAAAATATTATCCTAAGAAAGACTCCACAGGCTTCTAAGCTGCTGGAAAACAGAAATGAACTTTTGTCATTATCATAACCCCAGTCCCAGGGCAGTATACAACATGGCTGATGCTTAGCTAATATTTGTGGAATGAATAAATGAGGGTATCTTTCATCTTAATTTTCCAAGCCTCTAAATTAATCTAAAAGTTTAAAATTGCTGGAAACATGGCATGCCTAGAGTGAGTTTTAAAAGATAAAGACATTGTTGCAGGACAGGATGATTAACACCAAAGATTAGATCCTCTTCCCTAACATTAAGGGGGCTGCAGAAGGGCAGCAGTCCATCTTCTGCAACTGCTTCTTGGCTTCTTGCTGATTTTATGGCTGTAGTCCCTGACTAACACTGGAGGAGTAAAATCTCCAGATACTTGATCTAAGGGGCCCAAAGGCAGGATGCTCTCATTTTCTGGGTTAGAAGACAGGATAGGTTGGAAGGCTGGTGCCAGCATTGTCTTTATGTGGAATCTAGAAAATATAAACTTTACTAGGAGTCTAAACAAGAAAATTATAATTAGAAGGAAGGAGAAAAATGTAATGCTCCTATGCCCACCCACAGCATCATGTTATTTATTTATGCATTTGTAAAACAACAACCTTAAGTTTTCTAGGGTTTACAAATCATAGGTCATGGTGTCCTGCTCTTGTGCCTGTGGGAACTCATAAGAAACAGGTTTAATCCTAGACAAATGTTCCCAACCAGTACTTCCCTAAAGTTTAAGAGCGGTGAGGGTACTTAACTATACCCAATAAGAGCTCTTTCATATTATTGTATCTAATCCTCAGGGGATCCCTTTTTTTTTTAAGTTTTTAGTAAGGCTGAATCTTTTTATTTTTTTCCTTTGCTTTGGTTTTATAATTTTGGAAAGGTATTTTGAACCTAGCCTAAATTTTAAGGGGCCATAGTGAGGTGTGTCTGATGTCCTGTTTCCTGTTTCATGTTTTATGTCATGTGCTGAGTTAGGTTTTCTTGATTTCTTTGGGATTTTCTTTGGCCAAGAGACTTAGAGTCAAAAGACTTATAAGCCAATTAAACATTCTAGGTCAGGTAGGCATGGAAGTGACCAGGTACTCATTAGCCCTTAAAATCCTTTGAAGCAATATAAGAGTCAAAAATTAAAAGCCAAAAAAAAGTTACACATCAAGAAAAACCAAAAGCATAGGATCAAGCTATAGTGGGGGAAAATACCACTCCCATAGACCTCTAAGGCAAAGCACTTTACCATCAGGACACAACAGTCAGAATCACAGGAGCTGATGGAAGAGCTAAAGGAGAGAGCCATCATCTCAGGCCTTTTTAAAGGGAGAAACAGCTGAAAGCAGTAAGACAGCAATAGTTGAATCCGAGAGATATAAATACAAGAAGTTTTAAAAGAAGCTGGTTATAGCATTAAAAGCAAAGTTTTCCATAATTTAGCAAATCAATACCTTATGAAAACTTAGTTTCAATATGTAGGTCATTTTATAATTTTCTTTACATCCCCTTTTTTTACTCACTGGTTCCTTTATATTTTGAGCCTCTCTTTCAAGAACTTTTGAATTAGACAAAAATCATTTTTCCCAACAAAGAATATATTTTTGGTACATTTTATACAAATCTAGGAAGCAAGAAAGGAGAACCACTTTACAATTTCAAGATTTATTTATTTATTTATTTACTTACTTATTTATTTTGAGACGGATTCTCACTCTGTTGCCCAGGCTGGAGGTGCAGTGGCACGATCTTGGCTCACTGCAACCTCTGCCTCCCGAGTTCAAGCAATTCTCCTGCCTCACCCTCCCTAGTAGCTGGAATTACAGGTGCATGCCACCATGCCAGGCTAATTTTTTTGTATTTTTAGTAGAGACAGGGTTTCGCCATGATCGCCAGGCTAGTCTCAAACTCCCGACCTCAGGTGATCCGCCTGCCTCGGCCTCCCAAAGTGCTGGGATTACAGGCATAAGCCACCCTGCCAGGCCCAATTTTAAGATTTCAAACCACACAGAAAGCTCACTATTTAGGCAACTATTCTAGTCACGTGTATTTAACTTTTCTATTTTTAACAGTTTTACCTAGACTACCTCCAAGAACCAAGCTATCACGCAAAGCTAGTTACCATTTAAAGCCATTTCAACCATTTTAAAGCCTACAAACATCAGTGATTTACCTGGGTAAATATCTTAAAGTTAAATTTTAGAAGATATAACATTTTCTTTAAAGTAACAAGTTTAGATTAGTCTTATTTGTTTAATTTATTCAACATTCTTTTTTATAAGCCAATTGGATAGCATGTCAGACATAACATACATCACAGTACTTGTATATATACATAAACAAACATAACAAAGTGACCTGCATAAGACAACTGGATCCAAGCCATTTACAAAATCCTGACCTATCTGGCTAAACTTTGTTTACCCCAACAGGTATGGAAGAGGCAGGGAACAGGATTCTGTAGCATCAAATAAGGAAGAGAGAGGGCAAACCACACGGCTCAAAGGGAGACCTGGGCATCCCGGAGCTGCCTGAGAGCTCCCCCAGCTGTGGAGACTCCAAAGAAAAATGTTCAGGTGGCTGCTTGTCGTCCACTGTGGGAAGCTGTCTGCTTCATCAAGGATTCAAGACCCCCAGTAAACTTATTTGAGCAAGGCAGCTTGTTGGGGCTAGCGGAAGAAGGTTAGCTTTAGTGTTGACAGGAAGCCTTTTCCTCTCCCACCGGCACGATTAGGACATTCTCACTGCCAATGGCCCTTTTGTGTATAGTAGGCACACTGATTCTGGCCCAAGGACCAGCGAGTTGGTGGCTCTCATCTGGGCATCCCAGACACCGATTTTACAACACTGCCTCAGGATAGGTAATTCTGAGGTGGCAGAGGGCTTAATGCAGCTATTACTAATTGCACTTTTTGCCTATTTCTTTTGTGTTTTTTCACATCTTCTGCCTTTTCCCTATTGTTGTAAACTTTAAAGGCCCTGTTGGCTCACAGGGATCTGAAGTCCCATTGCTGCTTTTTGTAGCCTCTTCCTAATGTCAGGCACAGCAGATTGAGTAATGAAATGTGTAACCAGGAAAGCTTGCCCTTCCAGGGAGTCTAGGTCTGCATTAGTCTATTCCCTGAGTGCCTCAACCAAATGGCCCAGAAACTAGTGGGATTTTTGTCTTCTCCCTGAGTTAAAATATCTCTAACCTTGTCATAAATGACTGGCTTAACCACACTGTTTTTCTCCTGCTTTTTTCCTGTGGCACAGCAAGCAGACACCAATACTTGCAAGTCATGACAATTTAAATTAAAGAACGTGGACAGCTTAGTCAACTCCTCTGCAAACTTTTCTGGATCCTCTGAAAACTGGCTGAATTTTTCCTTGTATAAATGAAAAGTCTTGTACACATAGAAAATAGCACGTGTACTCTAAGTGTCCCCGCATTTCCATCAACTACTTCCCACAGTGGACACAGGTTTGACTGTAGGGCTGATATGGGACCCCACTTCTGGTGGTACTGGTTGGACTTACTTTCTCATGCAGCAGGGGGTATAGGCTAGTTCGATAAGGGGGAGGGGTACCTTATGACCTTGCAGTGAAATTCTGTGTTAGAGGACTGGCAGGACCTCAGAACTGGGGGTCTGAGGAGACTCCAAGGAGGGCAGAGGTATTCTAGGGGGAGCAGCTGGGAGGGAGCCCGTAGGTGCTCCTTCCTGGTGCCTGGAAGTAACATGAGCCAGTAAAGGGCCATAAAAGCCTGTACATAAGGGACCTCTTCCCATTTTAATAGGATATGTCTAATTGTAAAATAGCAATATAATGTGTATAACCATGTTTAGGCCAAATCTCTTGGTTTTCTAATTTATGTTGGACCCAAATGGTATTACAATAGAAAAGTTAAGTCAAATTTGAATTTGCTCCAATAGACTAAAAGGTACAATAGTGGCAAATCCCCTGGAGGCTTGTCACTGTCTTCATGTCCAACAAGGATTTCTACTGGGCACATGAGTTTGTCTAAGTCTAGCAAGAGGGTAGGAAATTGGGCCTTTGCTATTTTTCTGTCTTAGACTCTCACTTCCTGCAAAGAAAGCATAAATATAGGGCATAAGAAAGTGGGTTATAATCATTTTTCAGTGAATGAACTATGACAAAGTGTTTTTTTAAGTAAAGTGAAGAAAGAAACGTGTGATAAAGTGACAATAAAAAAAGAAAATGCTGTTATGGAAAATAATAACTTTAGGTCAGAAAACAGAAAAGGCAAGACCAAGATTCCCCTAGGGTGGACTTTCAACCCACAGTCCTAGAGGGAATGCCAATGCAAAAATCCTCAGAGTATCCAGGGGGTGGCCCAAAATAACAAACAAGGAAAACATGGAGTTCCTGTGTATGGGCCTTTGAGGGTCTCCACACCAAATGTCAAGAAACCTGGAGCATCCGGGGGCTACCAACAGTGAAACCCAAAAGCCTGGCTGGGGCCACAGAACAACATGACTCTGGCATCCCAGAGTCAACACAACAGGGTATCTCCCACAGCTAAGTGTCCTGCCTTAAACAATTGCCCAAATGCAGTTAGTGGGGAGCCAAAGGAAAAACTGTAAACAAAACATAAATTTCAGGGTGGAAAAAAAAATAAAATAGCAGCAGACAAAAACATAAAATGGCATTAGAGAGGAAACGACTGAGATAAGGGGTGACAAGGATGTAGTTGGTTAGGACTTTGAATTGCTATCTAGGCAAAGCCTGGTTCACCCGATATTGGCAGGGAGGGCAGAGGGGACATTCTCCTGCCCACAGGAGCCAAAATGGCACCAACCAGTCTCCAACTTAGGGCTGGGGTGAAAGTCTGCTCCCCAGGTTTCCCCAGCTTGGGTGGACTCAGCTGCTATGGAGGGAAGGGGAGGTGTCAGTGCAGATCAGCGACCCACCAGCTGCAGTGGCAGGTCGTATGTGAGGCTGGGGTGCTGTGGCTGCTCACCCATCCACTGGGCTCCACCACCTGCCAGGAAAGATGATGGTTCTTAAAAGAGCCCTTGGCTAGTGTTACAGCTCTGCAGCTTTGATCACCATAGCACTGATCACCATCTTACCATCTCTCTGTCTCGCTGATCACCATCCCCCCATACTACCATTCCACTGACCGCCAATTGCTGCCTCTCACTGTCTCACTGTCCCAACAACTGTCAATCGCCAATCATTGCCTTTCCATCTCTCTCTAGTTATTGCCTCTCACTGTCTCACTGACTGCCAATTGCTGTTTCTTGCCACCTCGCTGGTCACCATCTTGCCATCTCTCACTGTTTCTCATCATCTTGCCTTTCCACTGATTCCAGGGTGAGCTAGTGGTGGCAGACAGCTACATTTTATTGAACGGGTACTGTTCCTTGTGGAGCAGGGCTGACTTATAGGCAGTGTGCCCAGAGTCAGCAACATATGGGCTCTTGGCAACAATACTTATATTCACATAAACCTACTTTCAACTACATACAAATTAGGGGGCAGGTCAATACAAATTAAGGGGCAGGTTATTTAGAACTTTCTAGGAAAGGGGCAGTAACTTCCGGGTCATTGCCTTGGCATTTGTAAACTGTTATGGCACTTGTGGGAGTGTCTTATGCCAATGAGCTATAAGGTCAGCTGGGGATGACTTTAATTATCATCTGCTGGTTCCTGCTGACTTTTTTTTTTATTTTATCCTATCTGGACCAGATCCTGTTTTGGTCAGCAGGACTGTGACCAAAAAACAAGTCCTTCCAGTCTCCTACCTCAACATTAATTAGATCATAGTTTTCTAATTAATTAATCATGACTTGTCAGCATTCTTCTTACATATTTAGCTATAATTTCAATTTAGGGGGAATTTGCCTGCACCACCCACTCCTCAGCTGAGAATCGATATCTAAAAATCACTGCATGAATTTGTTTCATCATCTTCTCTGGTAGGGGTGGGACAGTGTGTTAGTCCACCCTCACACTGCTATAAAGACATACCTGAGACTAGGTAATTTATAAAGAAAGGAGGTTTAATTGACTCACAGTTTTGCATGGCTGGGGAGGCTTCAGGAAACTTACAATCATGGCGAAGGGCAAAAGAGAAGCAAGCACCTTCTTACGAGACAGCAGAAGAGAGAGTGAGCGAGGAGAAGTGCCACACTCTCAAACCGTTAGATCTCCTAAGAACTCACTATCATGAAAACAGCATGGGGGAAACCACCCCTGCAATCCAATCACCTCCCACCTAGACCCTCCCTCAACACATGGGGATTACAATTCGAGATGAGATTTGGGTGGGGACACAGAGCCAAACAATATCAGATGAAGGAAGGAAGGAAGGGAGGGAGGGAGGCAGTGAGGAAGGGAGGGAGGAAGGGAGGATTAGGTATCTTTTATAACAAGAAAATTGTCATAATTTTTTCAGGAATACAGGTTCCATTGGTGAATATCAGGTCATCTCTCCTGTACCCCTGATTTTATTTGATTCCCTAAATGCCCCTCAGTAAGAAGGAAATGTGCACTAATTGGTTGAGGCTCAAAGTGATTATTCATTATGAAAGTAATCCTACATATCAATTCCCTTTGAAGGATGTTTAGGAGAACTGCTATTATTTTTCTTTCACCTTGGAAAAGAAAAAGCAAAACCAAGCCAGCCAGGTTTATTCTGCTTCATTACAGCTTGAAAATACATTTACTGTACAGTCGTTTTTCAATATAGTAAATCTCTCTGGGAGCAGTTTATTCTGTGAGATGCAGAGTTATCTTAGTTGGATAATTCATGCTCTTTGGTTTACCTGGGATGCGCAATTGAGGCCAGTTGCTGAAATGGTACCAAGAGCAACAACAACATCAAGAGGCAATGACAAGTTCCAAGGGTTATGGCACTAAAAGAAGAGTGTGGGGCTACAGCTGTGGCTGTGTTTCAGATCCCCAAGTGCCCATGTGAGTTCCTGGCTCAACACCATGAATACGCCAGGAGAGAGCCCTTGCCTGGTCAGTGACACAGACCGCAGGACAAGGGAAGTGTCAATGGGATCTGGCCAAGAATTCCTATTAGAATATCTGGTGAATTATGGCTTTTGAGAAGCAGTAATAATCTTCACATAAAGGGATTCCTATGTTGATTGTAATAAAAATGAATCCAGGCCCCACCAGCCTCCCTCATTTGGATTCCTAAGTTTCTCCCAAGTGGCTTCCCAGCCCTCAGCTCCACTCTCTCTGATTTCATTCTTCACCTTCTATCCAGAGATATTTTCTCAAAAGAAAGTCTAGTCAAGCTGTTTTCCTGTCTATATTCAGCCAGTGCTTACCCAATCTCATAAAATGAAGTGTGAATATTTACTGATTACAGAGACTATAAGGCTTTCACTCTTCAAGTTTTCGTCTTGCTAGGTCACTTTCTAGTTGCTCTGATTTTTTTTCTGTTTCACACTCTCCCCAAGCTTTTATTAGCCTTGTGACTTCTGCACATGTTGTTCTCTTTACCTGAAATACTTTCCCTCATTCTGCACTCTCCTTGGGTCCAAAATTCAACATCTTTCCTTTGGGCTGGGAGTGAAGAAGTCACCACCTTCAACAGAAGACTCGGCGGTGCTCTTACATATCATAACTCCTCATAGCACACCTTAAACAACAGTCTTCACACTTTAGGGTTATCACATGTTTAATATCTGTCTTGTTCACAGCACTACAAGATCTCTGAAGGCAGGTGTCTTATTCTCTACACTACAAGACCTGTTAAGGCAGGGACCACACTTGTCTCATTTATTACTGTGTTACACTACCTTGGACAGTTTCTAAAACATAGGCTCAATTAAGATTTGTTGAATGCACAGATCACCAAATGAGGTGCTCACTGGTCTCCCATCTGCCTCTGACAAGGGGGCCTTACCAGTGAACCCATTTTCACAGTGAAACCCCTTTCTCTCTCTCTTATTTCATTCCTTTAAAAACAGAAAGTAATGATAGGACTTGTTGCTGATCCTTGAGTATGAGCTTATTCAGTTAATGCCAAGTTCCTTGCACAGTCTGTCTTTGGCTGGTTTAGAGCAATGGTTTGGGGATTGGAGAACTTCCCCCTGGAGGGCTTAACACACAGTGTTCTGGACCCTACTCCAGAGTTTCTGGTGCAGGGATCTGTAGTGAAGCCTGAGTATCTTCATTTTTAACAAGTTCCCAGGTGCTACTGACACTGCTGGTCTGGAGACCACAGGTTGTGAGCCACTGGTCTGAACATTCTATTTAAAGTCACTTCATTTCTATGGTCTCACTGTCCTATCTTATCTCAGTATGTGGACCCCCCATCTAATTAACCTACAGTTCATCTACTTTTCATGAGATTAACACTTGGCCAGATCCTGCTGTGGCGGATACTCAGTGCAACATGTTATGTTTTGACCTTGCATAGAGTCATTAAGCAAGGTTGATTAAGCAGGGCCTTTCTATGCCTAGTAAGTCCCAAAAATAACCAAAAAATATATGGGACATGACCACATAAAGAAAACCTGCTAGCGATTTTTGCACATTGATTTTATATCCTGAGGCTTTGCTGAAGTTGTTTATCAGTTTAAGAAGCCTTTGCACTGAGGCAATGGGGTTTTCTAGATATAGGATCATGTCATCTGCAAACAGGGAAATTTGACTTCCTATCTCCAGTTTGAATATTCTTTATTTCTTTCTCTTGCCTGATTGCCCTGGCCAGAACTTCCACTACTCTGTTGAATAGGAATGGTGAGAGAGGGCATCCTTCTCTTGTGCTGGTTTTCAAGGGGAATGCTTCCAGCTTTTGCCCATTTAGGATGATATTGGTTGTGGGTTTGTAATAGATGGCTCTTGTTATTTTGAGGTATGTCTCTTCAATACCTAATTTATTGAGAGTTGGTCAACATGAAGAGATGTTGAATTTTATCAAAGGCCTTTTCTGCATCTATTGCGATAATCATGGGTTTTGCCTTTAGTTCTGTTTAAGTGATAAATTGCATTTATTGATTTGTGTATGTTGAACCAACCTTGCATCCTGGGGATGAAGCCAACTTGATAGTGGTGGGTAAGCTTTTTGATGCATTCCTGTATTCCAACAACAGGCAAGCAGAGAGCCAAATCATGAATGAACTCCCATTCACAGTTGCTACAAAAATATTAAAAGACCTAGGAAAACAGCTAACAAAGGAAGTGAAGGAACTCTTCAAGGAAATCTAAAAACCAATGCTCAAATAAATCAGAAAGTACACAAACAAATGGAGAAACATTCCATGCTCACAGATAGGAAGAATTAATATCATGAAAATGGCCATACTGCCCAAAGTAATTTATAGATTCAATGCTATTCCCATTAAACTACCATTGATATTTTTCACAGAATTAGAAAAGGCTATTTAAAATTCGTGTGGAATATAAAAAGAGCCCAAATAGCCAAGACAATCCTAAGCAAAAAGAACAAAGTCGTAGGCATCACGCTACTCAACTTCAAACTATACCACAAGGCTATGTTAACCAAAACAGCATGATAATGGTACAAGAACAGACACACAGACCAATGGAACAGAATAGAGAATTCAGAAATAAGACTGCACACCTACAACCATCTGATCTTTAACAAACCTGACAAAAACAACAATGGGAGAAGGACTTCCTAATTAATAAATGGTACTGGGAAAACTGGCTAGCCATATGCAGAAAATTGAAACTGGACCACTTCCTTATACCTTATACAAAAATTAACTCAAGATGGATTAAAGACTTAAATGCAAAACCCAAGACTATAAAAACCCTTGAAGAAAATCTAAGCAATGCCATTCAGGACATAGGCACGGGCAAAGATTTCATGACAAAAAATGCCAAAAGCAATTGTAACAAAAGCAAAAATTGAAATATGATTAATTAAACTGAAGAACTTCTGCACAGCAAAAGAAACTATCATCAGAGTGAATAGACAAAATACAGAATGGGAGAAAATTTTTGCAATTTATTCATCTGACAAAGGTCTAATATCCAGAGTCTACAAGGAATTTAAATTTACAAGAAAAAAAACAACCCCATTAAAAAGTGGAAAGAGGACATGAACAGATACTTCTTAAAAGATGGTACACATGCAGCCAACAACCATATGAAAAAAAGGTCAACATCACTGATCATTAGAGAAATGCAAATCAAAACCACAATGAGATACCATCTCACACGAGTCAGAATGGCCATTATTAAAAGTCAAAAAACAACAGATGCTGGCAAGATTGTGGAGAAAAAGGAAACAATTGTACACTGTTTGTGGGAGTGTAAATTAGTTCAACCATTGTAGAAGATAGTGTGGTGATTCTTCAAAGTTCTAGAGGCAGAAACACCACTTGACCCAGCAATCCCATTACTGGGCATATACCCAAAGGAACATAAACCATCCTATTATAAAGACATATGCATATGTATGTTCGTTGCAGCACTATTCACAATAGCAAACACATGGAATCAACCTAAATACCCATAAATGACAGACTGGATAAAGAAAATTTGGTACATATGCACCATGGAATACTATGCAGCCATAAAAAGGAATGAGATCATGTCCTTTGCAGGGACATGGATGGAGTTGGAAGTCATTATCCTCAGTAAACTGATGCAGGAACAGAAAACCAAACACCACGTGTTTTCACTTATAGGTAGGAGCTGAATGATGAGAACGCATGGACACAGTGTGGGGAACAACACACACTGAGGCCTGTTGTGTGAAGAGCGAGGGAGAGCATCAAGAAGAATAGCTAATGGCTGCTATGCTTAATATTTAGTTGATGGGATGATCTGTGCAGCAAACCACCACGGCACACATTTACCTATGAACAAGCCTGCACATCCTGCACATGTACCCCTGAACTTAAAATAAAAGTTGAAAAAAAACAAAAAAAAACACAAAGAAAAACTGCATAGTTATTGACTCTGTTTCACAGCATTAGAGAGAGTTGATGATAGTTTAGATTGGAATTAAATCTTTTCTGGATGAATAATTGTGAATGACATTTTTATCCTGTATTTTCATAGTCATCTTTTTCTCTAAGGCCAAAGTACCCAGTAAACAAGGTTTTAGTTTTGTTTATTTATTTATTTATTTGGAGTGCTCTCCACATCTCTTACAGTATTTACTTTCTAAACTTACCTTATAGGCATGATTCAGTATGCTCAGATACAAAGAATCAGTCACTTTATTTGGTTCAGGTTTTCACTTTCATTTAGATCATAGGCCCCTAAATTTTGACTACGGTTTATGAAATAAACACAAAGCATGAAATTTTTACCCAATATCAAATATTGGGTCTAGAAAAATTCCAGGACATTTTGGTGATTTCCTCACTATCTTATGCTTAAGCTGCAAGATTCCCAAGGGATTTCAGCTTCCCTGTCGTTACAGAACTGACCTTGTGTCCACTTACCCAGCGCAGCAAACACTGACAAGGGGATTAGCAGCTAGAGAAAGTGAGACATTTATTGCGGGGAAGCTAATGTTTAAAAAACGAACTCCCTGATGGCTTACAGGTACGAGTTTTTAAAGGTAGGGAGGTAGGCATTTCAGGCAAAGTCATAATCAGTACATGGAGGCCATATACTAGTTTGACCTAAAAAAGTGGGGTATCTCAGATTGGGAGCCACAGGTCAGAGGTGGATTGAAAGATTTTCTTATTAAGGAAGGGAAGCTTTGTCTAAAGACTTAAGGGTCAGCATAAAAGAGTGTTAAGTCCGGCCTGTTGGTGTGACTTCCTTCAGGCCCCTTAGGAAGATATTTAGAACAAAGAATGATGGTCAGGGCTTAGTCCTCAGCTCCCTCTTGTCCAGGTGCCAGCAGATGTATTTGGTGAGGTCCAGGTTTCTGAAAAACAACTCAGGGATATACATTAAGATGTAGTGTTTAGTTTCTATAGGAAACCCAACATCTCATGACTAACTTCCTTGGCTATGGTTTTTAGCTATGATTACCTTCTTGCTTAGTAAGTCACTCGTTTACTTCTCAGGGCTAGCTGGATGCCTGGAATGTCTTTTAAAGGAACTTAAAATTGTCCTTTATTTCCATGCTTAAGGGGCCCAGCAGGCACCTAAGACAGGTCCCAGCTCTGTCTCACTATAACATGTTGAGGGGCTCCAAAGTGTTGAGAACCTGCATGCTGACTTACCAATTGGATGTTGATTAGAATTGGTTCACCATCCATCCATCCAGTCACTCAATAAAGCACAAAAACAACAAAACTCATTGTATAAGGTGCTGTGGGAATCAAAGACTTATAAACCAGGGATGTCTTACCTTGAGGATCTTATCATGTGACAGGAAAAGATACACAGACAAGTGATTGCATAGCACCACAAAGAGATATAATGAGAAAGTTAAGTCTACCCAGAAGAGGAAGTACGGTAAAAGAGCTTAGACTTTAAAGGAAGGAAGATTTAAATACCAAATCCAGTCCTTGTTAGGCAGGCGGGCACTTACCCACTGTAAACTTTTGGTTTTTTCATCTGTAAAAATGAATAGTATGTAGAATTATATTTTTAAGAGTTTGCAATATTGTATGATACTATTTAGTAAGGGTTGTACTCTCAAAAAAAAAATGCCGTGGTTAATGTTAAGCATGGTATTCAGATTAAAACTGAGTGTTTCTTTCACAACCATTTTCCTGTCTCCTGGGGTCAGACCACATCCCTTTCCAAACTGCCCTCACACCGTCTGCCTCCGAACTAGTGCTTGTTCTACTTTTCTGCCCTCTGCAGGCTTTGCTGCCTGTAGCCTTAGCAGTCCATTTATGTGCAGAAGACCGTGAGGAAGGGCACCAGGCAGCCACTCCAGAGGCAAGGTCAGGAACCCAGGTGCCCTGGAGCTCACTCTGGACTCTGTGCTGCTTCTGGTCTGAATTTAGAGACAGGATCAAAGTACATAAGAGTGGATTAAGCCACCACATGAACTACAGACACACACACACACACACTCACTCACACATGTGTGCATTCCATGAAGAATGGAATTGAGTGCAGCCTGGCAGCTTTCCCTGCTGGAAGCAAATCTGGGCTTGTTAGATGCTGTCTGTTTCAGGCTAACATAGATGTGTGAAGGCCTCTGTCAAGTGCACCCAGTTGAGCTGACAGACCGTCCAGTCCTACCCTGCGCTGTCTTTTGACTTCATCTAAGAAAGGCACAAAGCACAACTGGAAATAAATGCAGTACAGGAGGCAGAACTAACTGGGCAGCCGCCTTCTCCTAGGCATCTTCGTTTTGTAGCAGGGACAGAGGCGATCCGGATCCTCCTCTCCCAGTCTTCCTTCATGCAAAAGCACATATGCTCGTTGCTGTCCCAAAAGGCATGAACATTCAGGAAACACACCATCGACTTCTAAGGGAAAAACACATTTTGATGGATTTGAGGTACAGTAGGAGGTACACAAATGAGTAACAGCACCTATGTACTTTCCATCTCCATAACTGTGCACATCCACAGAAATATCCAATTTCATATTCCTCATCTCATTATGAAGTGACAAGAGTTTCATTTACAATGCCAAAGAAATCTATCACTGTCTTCAATCACAGCCGGTCATGTGGTGGTGTGACTGCTGTACTCCAGCATGGTGCTGGACAGTTTATGCATACAGCATGATGATAAATTAATCCACCAAGAAATACAAATTGGTACAGTTATGTGTAACATACTCATGTGGTGCCTGTCATACATTAGGGAGAGGAGTAGACTCTGATGACCTCACTGTTTTCAGCCAACAGAGGGTGAACAAGAGCTTAGTGCAAAGCACTCAGCAAATGAAGGAAAGTGGAGACCCCCTTTCCAGGACAGTAGTACTCAGGGGCGGCCATCCCTGAATCCAACCCTGTCATCTGTCATGCCACAGGATCTGTAGCTCTATGACTGGGTTTGTCTCTTCTCTTTCCTCTGTAGTTATGTGGGGCTTGGTGTTTTTTTTTAATTTTTTAAGATCATTTTAGATTTGGGGGTACTTATGCAGGCCTGTTACATGGAAACATTGCATAATGCTGAGGTTTGGGCTTCTACTGAACCCATCACCCACATAGTGAATGCAGTACCCAATAGGCATTTTTCTGACCTTTGTCTACCTCCCTTCCTGCCTCCTTTAGGAGTCCGCAGTATCTATTGTTTCTAGCTCCATGTTCATGAGTACCCAGTGTGCCGGTCTCACTTATACGTGAGAAAATGCGGTATTTGATTTCCCGTTTCCCCATTAATTCATTTAGGATAATGGCCTCCAGTTTCATCCATGTTTCTGCAAAGAACATGATTTTGTTGTTTTTTATGGCTTCATTGTAGCCCATGGTGTATATGCACCACATTTTCTTTATCCAATACATCAATCACAGTCACCTAGGTTGGTTCCATGTCTTTGCTATCGTGAATAGTGCTGTGAATAACATATAAGTGCACATATCTTTTCAGTGGAAAAATTTATATTCCTTTGGGTATATAGTCAATAATGGGATTATTGGGTTGGATGATAGTTCTATTTCAGGTTCTTGGACAAATCTCCAAACTGCTTTCCACAGTGGCTGAACTGATTTACATTCCCATTGACAGCGTGTGTTCTCTTTTCTCCAAAAACTCACCAGCATCTGTTTCTTGACATTTTTTTTTAAAGGGACTTGCTCTCACTCTATCACGCCAGCTGGAGTGCAGTGGTGTGATCATGGCATTTCTAGACTTTTTAATATTAGCCATTCTGACTAGCGTGAGGTGGTATATCATTGTGGTTTTGATTTGCATTTATCTGATGACTGGTGATGTGGAGCCTTTTTCCATGTTTGTTGGCCATGTGTATGTCTTCATTTGAGAAGTGTCTCTTGCTTTAATCAGCATTTATTTTAAATGTGTATTGATTTCATTAAACTATGTGAAGAAATTTAATAGAATGAATTCAAACTGAAGCTTTTTCAGAGAATTCTAGAGGCCCCTGCCCATGCCACTTTATACAGACATGCGCAGGTCCAAAGTTTTTCATTCAGCTTTCATCACTAGCATCCTAACTGGACCCGTATTCTTAGAGAAGATTTACCAGGTGCACCAACAAATAGATGATACTTCCCACTTGCATGGCAGAGTGTGTAATTTACCATCTCATGGTCCAAGCATTCTGCTCCTTAAGTTTTAGTGTTCTGGCTTATAGGTAAATAAAATGCTCTTAGAGACTTTGAAAATAGTGGTGCTTATTAAAATGATGATGCACTGTTTTTCTTCCCCTGCCTGTGTAAATCATGCCCAATACGTGATTCCTCCTCTTGAAAATACCAGCCTTTCGATGTGCCCACCTGGGAGTGGGCACTAATGAGCTATTCTCATGATGTGAACTCTGTGTTCTTGGTACACAGCTCATTCCAACCAACCCGCAGGGGAAGAAACACAAGCTTATCATTCACTATGTTCAAAGTGAACTAGATGAGAAGTTGGAATTGATGCAGGAGAAAACCATCTAGGTGGCTCAGGGGGCAAAGTCATGAGATTCACAAGTTCAGAAATTATTTCTTTAGCTTTCCCAAGAAGAGCTCAACCATTCAAAGCACTACAACTGCTTGCCCACAAGTGCCTTCTGCAGGGGACTCCAGGGTCTTAAGAGAGTTCACTTCATTACTTCACAGTGTTTCTGAATCATTTTCATGTGCAACAGTTGGAGTGTAAGGCGGTGGGTGGGGGGATGCCTAATAAGTGCTAAGAACCTTTAAAATGGTTAAAGCCTGCATGAGAAAACATAGGATTCTATGGCTGCTCCCCTAGGTTGCCAGTGACTTCCTTAGTCCCCAAAGGTAAATGACAGCTAATTATTGGGTGGGAATCACCACTGCACAGAGAGAGAAGTCAGGAGAGGTGTAGCGGAACTAGCATCGACATGAAGAGAGCAAACCTGGGCTTGTATCTTTTGGCTGAGATCTGAGCAGCTTTGGGGAAGCTATCTGATCATCAATGATCTCCAGTATGTCAGCTATAGAATCACTTATAGAGACTTCCATGGAACCACCGAGTGCCATGTGCTCCCCTATGTATCTCATTTAATCTTCACTAAACCTTGGGACACATATATTAGTATCTCAGTGTTTACAGTCCTTGAAAGCCATTAAATCTATTCAGTGAGTTCATTAGTCAATATTATATAGATGTATTATATATGTATGTATGTGTTTTAATATAGGCAACATCACCTGCCTAGTGGCTAATGCTAGGACTGAAAGAGCAGATGGAGGCTTTAGTAATAAGAAATTGGAAGCTTGGAAAATATTATAATTCTGAGAACAGCACTGTATTTACTTTGGAAAATGGGATTCATAATTCATCAATAGAGGATTTACAAATTAAAGCCATTAAAGTATAAAATAAACATCATTACTAGTTGATTCTTCACTAAAAAAGAGTTGAAGGAGGTGGTATGACAAATGCTTGTTTCTAGTGTAAACATATGGAAGTCAATACAATTAATAAATCTGAGCCCTAAGCATAAAACAGAAATGATCAAAGCCTTCCTGGTATTTCAATTGAAACATTAAGCTCCACTGTGAAGCCTGAAAACAGTTCCTATGGCTGTTTTCTTGAAAATGATGGCAATGTGAATACAAATGCAAACACACTAAACAGTCAAGGATTAATGTCACTGTCTACTTCAGGTCGATGGCATATATCCACATACATCAATTTCTGGGTGAATGTCAAATGTATGCAAAGATGCTTTTATTAAAAATGGGGGATTGCAGAGATTATACATTCCTCCTGCTTTCCACCCCAATCCCCTGATCCTTGAGTCTGCTCCTTACACCTATACCTCCACCAAAAGGTACCATAGCACAACAAAAGAAACATAAACTCCTTCTTGCTAGGAGCTCAGGCAAATGAACAACAAAAGAGGATGCCCACACCGTGTGAGCTAAAACCCATGATCTGCTTATGTGTGGGATTCACTTACCTTTGCCTTCCCAGTCCCTATATACAATCACAATGTGACTCTGGTATCAGGACTTACTCACTGTCGCTCTGAATATGTGATTCCAGAAATTTACTGGACACACATACATTGTATTTACAAATCCAGGAAAGGTTGGTGTAACTGAAAAACTGAGTGAGGATTGCATTTGAAAAGACAGACCACATCTTCATCAGACTTTGAAGGTCCCTTCAAAGAGCAGCTGAAGTCAGTGAGGCCAGAACTAGCCCTGGCACTGAGTGTCAGCATGGGCTAGGCTGGACTGGCCAGTGCCAGACCTGGGCCCTAAGCATCATTTTCCAGCTGAAGGAGACCAGTTACGAGGGGTCAAGACAGCCAGTTGGCTCAGGTGTCACCAGGACAAAGAGATTCTGTTCCACAATATCTTTACTGTACTGATTCACCGCAGCAGAATCTCAGGCCTAATGACACTGCCTCTCCTCCATTGCCCTTCACCGTCTTCTTTTGTAACTCCCCCACTCTCACTCCCAGATCCATGAGACGTCAATATTTTTCTGTTACCCAGATAGATCATCTCTGCCCTTTCACTTAACTTCTTTTCAGAGTAACCACTATGGTTAAGGTTGCAAATTGTTAAAGAAAAGAAAAAAGGTGGCCATGTTTAGACACTATTATGACACTTTTAATAGACTCTTTCCCAGATCTTTACAGGCTGAACAGTTTCCTACAACTTCCCAGATTGTCATTTTGAAAACTGCCTTTTTATTGAATCTCTTCCACTCACATAAACTGTGACTCATTTCACCAATCACAAACAACACTTACCCATGAAAATTGGCAAAAGTCTAAATCAATCTCAGGAAAAGAAGTCACATAACATGAGCAATTAGTAGAATATGGTGATTATGCACTTCCTTGGTCTCATTTTAAAGCCATTTTATTGAGTCTTTTAAAAATAGATTACAACATCTATCACAATCTGTAAGGGAGGGTCTTGGTTCTGTTCATCAAACTGAAACGTTCATGGTTCCAGGAGGATGGTGCAGAGTCATAGGGCCAAAGATCGGACCCCTGGTCTTGATAAGTGCAAGAAACGTACCCACTTGAGGATGCCTGCCATGACCCTCTCCACAGTGAGCAAGCCCCTTTGGCCAACACTAGCATCATCCATAATCTTTCACATTTGAACTTGCAGAAAACCCATAAGCATATTAATTTCTAGACTTTGACATGGCTCCATTCCACCTTATCCTGGAAATACTTATGTAAGTATTTCCCAGTCTGCATTTGTCAAACGTAGTGACTATGACTTCATCTAGTCCTTTTTTAAGATTGACATTCGAGAAGGATTTGAGAGCTGAAGACTGCCATGACTGTGTATTTGTTAATAATCTCCATGGGGGCACTTTCCTAAAACAGCAATTTGCCTCATCGTTCTATGAAGACCTAAGTCCATCTGTCCAGGATGAAATACTCCGCTTACATCCCTAACTTGATGTTGTCCATTCTAGCCACTGTGTTAAGCTGCTGGGAACTGGAAGGGCTCTGTGTAGCTATGGCATGGCAGCATTTTGTTTTGTTTCTCTTGCACACAGGATAATGTCTACCATGGAGCTCTCATGGGGTCAACATCCTTAGTAAAGCCCATCTAGCCACTAGCAATAATACCGGCCAATAAAAATGCAAATCTCGGAGAGGAGCACTGCAGCACTCTACAATGTTGGGGTTACTCACTGTCATCAAATAGTTCTTAATTCAGTAGCTAAAACACCCATGTAGATCATGTGAAGTTGCCATTTCACAAAACTAGTTGATAGTGCTACAAACACTAACTTAGAATTCCCCATGATTGCAATAAATTAAACACACTTTCCCAACTCAATCATGCCCTCTTCATCACCTCTTTACTGAGGCTAACATTTGACCACCCCTTTGCAGGTGCTGCTGTGCATGTCCCAGAATCTCATGGAATTTTATGGAGAAGGACATGTCAGGCACAGAAGAATTGTCATCATGGTAGAACAGTGGCCCCAGCATCCTCCTCCATGCCTGAGCACCCTGGACATGTTGGGGGTGCACACTTGCTGATCGTATATGCCACCTGCCCCCTGGGCTTCCCATGGGTCCATGTGAAACATCTTCAGAGAGCCTTTCCTCACATGCTCCAATGAAGCAGAAGTCTCTATGCTCACAGACCTTTGTATGAAACCAGCAAGAGAGGCTGCTGCAATTTCTGTCACGTAGTTGTCACGTAGATAACTATCACAAAAAGCAATCAGGCCCTTAAATCTGAGCCTCTTCCAGCCAGACAGTGCCTTTTCCTTGAATGGAACATTGGTTTACCTAATCATATGAACTCTGTGCTTCCGGTTTTCTCCACTCTGCCTCCTGCTGCCCAGTGTTTCTAGAAGTCTTGGTCCATGCCACGGTTGTTTGGTCTCTTTGCTCTTTTCCAACAGATACTGGTTGCCATGGAAATATGGAGGGCATTCAGTTTGGACAAGACTCACCGAAGCTCTTTATGAAATGAAATTACCATTAGTCATTTCTCTTGGCTCTCTGCAGCAGCGGCTGACATACATCCCACAGCTAAATAAATGGCTCTGGGTAATTAACCTAAGAGTCTCTGTGCTGATGTGTCATAAACATAAGAAGATAAACCTGTGGTTTTAGACAGGCTTATCCTGTTCCTGCAAACCTTTAAACCTTGTGGATAAAAAGACCCTAGGCAGAGTCTTTTGGAAGCATGTGAGGACTTTGGCTCCTGAAGGTGATCTGCAAACTCCAAGGGGAAATTGCATTCAATTGAGGAAATTTCAGTAGGGTGGAATGCAGTCCATCTGCAATTGCTCCTGACCCAGACTGACAAAGTGCAGCCTAGCACATGATAGGGCCAGGGTGAATCAGGGAAGAAACCTGGGAACCCATTATGTCCCAGCAAAAGCTACTCCCCTTTATCCTGCAAAAGCTACTGACCTGTGAGCAGCGTGAGGAAATACTCTCTTTGGAAATGTCCACGTGTGTGTGTGTGTGTGTGTGTGTGTGTGTGTCTATATATGTGTCTATGTATTTGATGAAACAATACTTTCATATACACATAAATGCTAATAACCATATTATTTTAAATAATAACAATACCCATTTAATTTTCTTTTCTAAGAACTGCAGGTGAGTTCAGGTCTAGAAACAAGTCTGTAGCAAGTCAATTTTATATTTCTAAGATGTGTTGTGGGGGGACTTACTGGCTTGAGGTGTTTTACTTAGCTCCCAGCACCCCTGCATAAAGTCAGGGTCCCAAGAGCCTGAAGGAGACAGACAAGAGACCTGCTGTAGCCCATGCCCACCCAAGCCAGGGCAGCATTGTGAGGGGTGGGAATGAGGGCCAAGAGGGGTGTCTGGTGCTCACTCTGCTACTGGCCAGCTTTGCAGCATGAATTATGAAGCCTCATGTCTGTTGGCTTCAGTGCAGAGAAGTGAGAGCTCCGGATTAAATGAGCATCAAGGCTGTTTCAGACCTGAAACTCTAATCTGAGGCCTATGTGGAGACCCTTGATCGGGCAGGTCTGTTCAAATTGTGCTATGCGGGTGTGCTCTTCTCACCAGCGCTGATGCTGGTCGACAGGAAGAGACGTCTGGGGAGTCCAGCAGAGTTTCCTAACCTGCCACAGTCTGCTGCCACTTTGCAGCATTCATCTGTCAGTCTCATTTGGGGGAAAGAATGGCAGTGCATGGGACAATCAAATCATAATTAATTGCTGAACCCCATTATGCTGACTTCAAATACCATGGCCTGACTAGACAAATTACCATGACAAATGGATGTGACATTCTTTTTTTCTTTCAGATTCAGATGCTCTCACTGGGAAGAGGCAGCAGATGGCTCAGCACAGTTCAGCTTTTTCTGTAGCCCCTCTGTCCTGGTGAATGGGGGTGATGGTGACTGACATCTCCCACTGCCATGAAAAGTTGTTATAATTATGATAGGGACCTCTTAATAAAACAGATATATATTGAACTTAAGACATTAAAGCTAGTATTGTTATGTTACTATCTCCTTTCTTTTTTCAATACTTTTTTGTTGAAATATAATTCAAATACTATACATCACCCACTTAAAGTGCATATGCAAACATTTTTATTATACTTATAGAGTTGTGCAACTACCACCAGATTCAAGTTTAAAACATGTTCATCACTGCAAAAAGAACCCCATACCCATTAGCAATCCCTCCCAATTATTCCCAATTCTCCCACAACCTAGACATCATCACTCTTCTTTCTACTTCTACAGATTTGCCTATGCTGCACATTTCACTGATATGGAATCATATGGTATGTTTTCTTTTGTGACTGGCTACTGGCTTCTATCATTTAGCATAATGTTTTCAAGTTACTCATGTGTAGCATGTGTCAGGACTTCATTTCATTGAATTGCTGAATAATATTTGATTGTATGCATATACTACATTTCATGGATTGATTATCAGTTGATAGACACTTAGGTATTTTTCACTTTTTCACTATTATGAATAATGTTGCTATGAACACTCATGTACACGATTTTGTGTTGGCAAATATTTTTATTTCTCTTGGGCATATAACTAAAAGTAGGTCATAGGATGGGTCATAGGAGACTTCTACATTTAACCTTTTACAGAATGACTGGACTTTTTGCAAAGCAGCTGCACCATTTTACATTCCCACTGGCAGCCTATGAGGGCTCCAGGGTATCTACATCCTCACCAACACTTGCGTGTTCATTTTTGTAAAGCCACCATGGTAGTTATGCAGTGAGATCTCACTGCGGTTTTGATTCACATTGCCTCGATGGAGACTGCTGTCCATCTTTCTATGTCCTTTTTGGCTGTCTGTATATTTTTTGCAGACTGTTCAAATCTTTGCCAATTTTTAATTAAGTTATTTGTCTTTTTATTATTGAGTTGGAAGAGTTCTTTATATATTCTTGATACAAGTCTCTTATATATATTATTTTAAAATAGGTTTTTTTTAAGTTTTGTCTATTGTCTTTTTAATTTCTTGGATGTAGAAAAGTTTTTTTTAATTTTGATAATATTTTATTTGTTGTATTTCTTTTGTTGTTTGTGATTTTTGTGTCATATCCAAGAAGACCTTGCCTATCTCAAGATAACAAAGATTTACACCTACATTTTCTTCTATGAGTGTTAGAATTTTAGCTCTTAAATTTCAGTTTGTAATTCTTTCTGAGTTAATTTTTATAATAACTGCTTTAAATTCTTTGTTTTCTAAATATTATATCTGTGCCCTCTCAAAGGCAGCTTTTATTCTGTTTTTTTTTTCCATGTATAGGTCAGACTTTCTTCTTTTTTGTGTTTTGCACTTTTTTGTAGAAAAATCATGAATTTAAAATGATATATTGTAACAGCCATGAATACTGACTCCTCCCCACTCTCCAGGGTTTGTTGTTGTTGTTTGTTTATTGACATGTTTGATAACATGGTTGAACTATTTTAGTGAAGTCTATTTCTACCATACATAGCCTCTAATGTCAGTCTTCAAAGGGCACAGCCATGGGCATGCGTAAAGCCATCATGAAATTTTGGTGGTTTTCTTTCAGGGTCCTTTTTCTGTCTTTTTCTTGTCTTTCTGCTAAGCTAATTGCTTCTCTGGGTATCACAACCTGTTGTAAGGCTCCTCTAATTGCCAGCTGATTGCTGTATTGTTTTCAACAGTGACCAGGCACATAAATTGCTCTACAGACTCTTTCGTTCAAATTTGGGCTCCTTTGCAAAAGTGTTTTTTGAGGCTAGTCTTTTGAGGTTTGTTCCCAACCCTAGAAAATTCTCAGTTGTCTCTTTCCCTGGTTCTCTTTGGGAAACCTCCAGCTGGTCTATGCTTTAATATGTTTCTGTCCTCAATCTATTATAGTCTTCTTAATAGCTTACCATGAAATCTCTAGTGTTTTTTACAGTGCCCTTAGACTTGAACTCTCTTCCAAATAAAGCCAGTTACCTTCAGAACATTCTTATGGCTTGCCTTCCCCCCACTAATAAAAGCCTATAAGCCACTTTTCCACAACTGAGAAGAGAGACAGTGGGCCCTTTTTCTCAGAGAGACACCTCTGCTTTATGAACAGGGTACTAGGTCGGGGTCAGAAGCCTCAGGTCTTCTTGGCTTGCCTCTCCTGGTGGGGAACCTCTACCCTACAAGTGAGTTGAGGCAATTGCAACTATACTAATTCTGGCCTGCTATCAGTGGGGGCTAGGTGGAGGAAAAGAGGCCCCAGCTTCTCAGCCATTCTTGCCTAGGATAGAGATTCTGTAAACAGATCTGGAGTGATGAGAAATGCTGGTGTCCTGGTTGTCCCGGGAAGATACCATAGCCCTAGCCTGGGAGCTAGTGGGAGAGGGACTCCTGTATTCTTAGCTGCACCCACCTCGAGTAGAACTTCCGTCAATATTGAGCTGGAAGAAGGAGGAGGGGCATAGTTAATGGCTTAAATGCAGAGACTCTTGTTATTCTGACTGTGATTTAATAGAATTTTCTTGAATAAACATTTCTTTCTTTGCCGTATCACTAATAACAGCTTCCATCACTTTAAATGTTTTTGTACACACAATTTTCATCAGTTATGATTATTTTACTTAAGAAAGGGTCATGGAACTTCTCATACACCAGTCTAAAGGTCATCTCTCTCATTTCTTTTCAAAAAAGATAATTATAGTTTTAGGCAGTTGAATCTTAAATTCATTTGGAGTTGAATTGATTTGGAGCTAATTTATAATTAAGGCCTCTGTCACTTTTTCTCCAATAATGATAATATTGAGCAATACAGTGAATACACCTGAGTACAATGTCTAGGTCTACTTGTAACTAGCTCTGTAAATCTCCACAGGGTGTTTGTCTTTTTATTACTAGCCACCAATATATTGAATTGGAATATCACTATGTTTTCTAGGAATCTATGAAAAGCGATGCCATTATGTTTCAGTGATTTTATGATTTGAAGAAGATCCTTCTCATATGTTGTGTCATTCATTCGTGATACACACCAAGGCCCCGTGGCCTGGTGCCATGTCTACTTATTTTCTGATGTTTGGCCTATAGGGTACAACATGCTTTACTTCATGCTGAGCTGCCTGGTGTTTGCTCAGTTCACAAAGTCTTGATCAGCCTGTGATAGACATGTTGCAAGTATGATTCAGGCTGACCCATTGCAAATGAGGCATCCTCGGGTCCTGGTGTCTGATGTTAGTACACCTGCACATCCTGATGCCCCCACAGTGCCCGCCAGACGATCTGCCTGACCTGCATGTGTTCAGGAGAGCTGGGCTCCCGCTGCTCAACAGAGAGGGCATTGAGCTGGGAAGAAGAAGCAACTAATTCTGCCGTTTAAGTTCGTGGTTTTCTTTCAATCATTTCATGGCTCTGGGCCTCAGTTTCTCAATTGTAAAATGGCAACATTTGTCAATATAAATGTCACCTGTGTTTAAAGATGGATTATTTACTTTCACTGGATGAATGAGGGTTTGTGGTGGTGAGGTGGCTAAGGCAGTTGTTTAGGCTAGGAATGCCCAGTTGTCAATTCGAAGTTGATTACTTTTCTGAAATAGAAACTCTTTGATTGCTCCTATTCTCACTGGGACATTGAGTGTGAGTGTGTGCATGTTAGAAATCAGTTTCGGTTGGTTTTGTCCTTTTCTCTTTGTTTTTGTGGCAAACCCGGAAGGCACTGAGCATCAATTCTGGCTAGATGGTAGGGAACAAAAAAGTGTGTTGTGAGTGGGAGCCTCAAAACAGAAATAATGACTGTGCTCCTCATCCCAAAATCCCACAACACTTGAAGAGGGCTTTGAAGTTCTTCAGAGAATGAAATAGGAGCCCAAGGCTTTTCAAGAAGAGTCAGAGGGCACCAAGGCCACAGCTCCATGCCTGTTTCCACGCAGGGGAGGCCAGTCATCATTTCATTTAGAAGTGCTATATCACCAGAGACTAAGAAAACTTCCAGATAACCACAGAACCTCCAAAATATAGTTTTAAATAAATGAATATGTATCCTTAACAGAGTTTCCTTTTTCTGCATATAGAGTGAATAATTTAATAAAGTTGCTGACAGTGTGTGTAACCTCAGCCCTAGCTCCCAGGAGTGGCACTTCCATCATTTTCCCATGCTGGCAGTGCAGTGAACTGAGCTGAATGGGGGAGATCATTAACAGGAAACTGGTAGCAGTTCAGGTGGTGAAGAGTCCCTTGGGCAAGGGGAGAAGAGATTGATGAAGAAACTCCATGTCTAAACAAAATCATAAGAGAAGCCAGCCCAATGTCAACAGGGCTGGAGAAGAGGGGTGCCCCCACGAGGGGTGTCCCCAGGCGGTAGGATAAAGTAGGAAGGCAAGGAGGGCAAGGAATGGCTTTGCATGAGAATGACACCTGGCAACTAGAGAGGCTGTTCTGACAATGACATCTGAACATAAGGAAAGGTGTTGCTGCATCCACTGCAGACCCTACTCCTCCCCAGCAGGAGGGGAAGCGGGGAGTTAATGGTACCTCTGCCCATCACGGCATAAAATTACTCATGAACCCTCCTTTAGTAAAGGCAGCCATTTTAAAAATATATAGAGATGCATAATAGACATGTTTATAAGGTCCATGTGATATTTTGATACAAGCATACAATGTGTAATGATCAAATCTGGGTAATTGGAAAATCCATCACCTCAAGCACCAAGCACTTCATGTGAAACACACCTTTTAATACTCTTCAGAGCCACAGGAAGGTGGCATTCTTATCCCCATTTTAAAGACAAAAAATATTGAGGCTTCAAAGAGATGTAACTTGGCCAAGCGCTGAGCAGCAGTGGAATCTGAACCCGTGTCTTTCTAAGCAGAGCTCATGCTCTAATTCACGTGCCTTCCTGCCTTCTCCAGATCATTGAGGCAAAAGTTACTTGCTGGCCATCAGCTCACCACTGCAGCCAGTGGGCGCAGAGTGGGCACTCCATGTGGCATGGGGGCTCCACCTTTAGAGCAGGCAGTCACCTGCTACGTGGCTGCGTGCCTTTGAAGACGCTACTTAACTTCAGGAGCACTGGCTACTTCTGTCCAAGGAGGATGACACTAAGACATCCAGCCTCACGGTGTCACTGTGGGGATTTGCAGAGATAATTACATGAAGGAAAGCGTGCTGTCTGCACAAAGCAAAAGCTCCATAAATGTCAATGTTATTATTTGCAGTATTATTGACAGTGTTGTTAATATTACATTTGCAAATCATCATTAGGGCTGGGCATGAGCTGAGGTGAGGGCTGATTTTGTGTCTGTGTGCTGAGATCTATAGACTCACTATATTAAATATGCTTTACTGCTGCTTGGAGGGAAGAGTTGGTTTTCACCGAGGATGAGATTCCTTTCTCTAGATACTCAAGAAGAGGAGTGGGTGGCCAGGAGTGAGTGGAACCTGTCTCCATGTTCTGCAAATGCACTGTGCTTCGGAGGGGGTGTCTTCCTGTCCTCACCAAGGGAGTGGTGAATTCTGCCTCCTTCCTCCGGTCCGTAAGGGGTCATGCCTTCCAGCGAACTTCATGTCATCTAAATTCCTTTGACCTTTAATAAGGTCGGAGCATCCTCTATGACCTTCTTCTTCCTGAGTGTCTAGTTGCTCAATTTATTAGGACAAGAACTGAATTTCTCCCAGAAATTTGGTATAGAGTGAACACTACATCTATGGAAGAGAAGTAAAAGGAGGAAGAGGACAAGATGAATTCTGAGTGCGGCTGGGAGAGATGCCGGGTACCAGCTGCATAGGCATAGTGCTTTGAATTATCTTTTTCATTCCATGCTAAAATTCAATTTCTGTGATTTTACAATAAAGGAGCTTGGCTGCATGAACAACCAGCTTTACATATCAATATAGGGTCATAAATTTAGGGACCAAAATTGAGGTGAAGAGACAGAGAGAGAGAAAGAGAGAGAGACAGAGAGAGAGACAGAGAGAGAAGCAGTTGATCCTGACAGCACCCTGCAGCTCACCATCTTCATGACTGATGTCTCCATGGAAGTGAGCGTAGGAACCCAGTGAGGCAATGAGTGGGCTGGATTTCTGGAGCCCTTGTTGACTTAGGATGAATGTGCTTGTCAGATGCATTGCCAGCATGGGGTCAGTACCTGGGACTCAGGCCACCATGCAGGACAAAAGGCAAATCATGCCAGGAGCCCACACTCAACCAGAGCCCATCCTACCATGGAAAGGATCTGGAGAATGTTGCCATTCTCAGCCATAGGACCAACAACACCTACATGAACATCATGTTCAAATCTATCTAGGACCTGCCTGGTTCCAGGTAAGACATGCAAATCTGAGATTAGGGTTAATTAATGTTTTTAAAATGATTTTACCCTATATTTTCAATGAGCATTGTGAATTGTTAATGATCCTGGTCTTTATTTGAAGAAAGCCAAAGCCTAAATTTAATTTTGATTTGGAAAACTTGACTCTTGAACCCCTACTTCCAGTAGCTTCTTGTCACTGGTGGAATAAAGTCCAATACCACACCATGCCTGGAATATGCTTTGTGAGCCCGACTCTGGCTACTTGGCCAACTCCACTCCTTCCCTCCCTCTCCTCTTTGCTAGTGTGTTCTGGCTATGTGGAGAGACTGGGGATTCTGTCTTCCAGCCTTGCCTTAAATACAAATATTTCATCTCACTTCAGGGGGTTTGCAATGGTTATCCCCTCTGCTTTGGGAGGCTTCTTGGAGAGCCTCAGCTGTGTATACTTCACTTAGGTATCTCCTCAGACATTCTTTGCAGATGGGCCCCTCGACCACTCCACCAAAATCCCACCATGTAGCCCTTGCCTCAGTTCTCCCTGGCTCTAGATCTCATTATCTGGTGGTATTGCCTGTCTCCTTGTTTGGCCCTTGTGTTGCATGAGCTGGACCCAATAAGGTCCAGATACCAAATACATTAACTGAGCTCTCCATTAGCCCCCAATCCCATCAAGGCCCTCGGTTTCAGGCTTTCTTCTGCTCCCAGTCTGGCCCTGACACTGAATGCCCGGAGTAGAGAGGCTGGCATTGTCAGCTTCTCTGATTTCTTAGCTCCACCTCCTGTGCTAGCAGATATTCACAGCCTCAGGGTTGAAGGAGGAGGAGGAAGGAAAACCCCAATGTGACTGGTAGAGCGGTTGGCTTCCTCCCTCAAGGACGGCATTGCGGATCCCTCTGAGGCCTTCACACGGGGACCTACAACTAGATTTCCAATCATATCAGCTGTGCCTCATACAAGCCACTTATCTTTCCCTCCCTTCCTTCCTTCCTTATTCCTCTTCCTCCTCCTTCTCCTCCTTCCTTCCTTCCCTTCTTCCTTCCTTTCTTTCTTTTTTCTTTCTTGTATTATGTCATTTTGTCATCTTCTGCATTCCATCCTGGGATTCCCCCAAACTTCTAAAGAATATTGTTTTGCTATTGTTGTTGTTTTAATTTGCATATATTAAGTTTCACTCTTTGTGCTATAATGATCAACGGATTTTGACAAATACATATATCATGTATCCACCATGATACCATCATACAGAATAGTTTCAGCACCCTAAAATTCCCCTGTGCTTCACCTGTTTAACCCTCTCTTCCTCCCTCTGAATCCCTGGAAATCACTGATCTTTCCACTGTCTCTATAGTTTTGCCTTTCCAAAAAGTCATACACTTAGAAAAGAGTGTATACTCTTTTCAAACTGGCTTCCTTCATTTAGCAATATCTGATTAAGGTTCTCATATGTCTTTTCATGGCTTAATAGCTCATTTATTTGTATTACTAAATAATATTTCATTGTATGACTATATCACTTTGTTTATTCATTAATTTATCTTTGGAAGAACATCTTGGTTACTTCTCCCTTTTGGTGACTATGAATAAAGTTGCTAGAAACATTCACATTCAGATTTTTGCGTGGACATGATTTTCAAATAATCTGGGTAAATACCTAAAACTGCAATTGCTGAATCATATGGTAAGACAATCTAGCTTTGTAAGAAACTGACAAGCTTACTGCATTCCCATCAGAATGAGTGAGAGTTCTTGTTGCTCTACATTCTTATCATCAGTTGGTTTTATTGGTTTTTTAGATCTTAGCATTCCAGTAATAATAGGTATATTAGTGTCTCACTGTTGTTTTCATTTGTAATTCCCCAGTGACAAATAATGCTGGGCATCTTTCTGTGTGTTTGTCATCTGTATATCATATTTGATAAGGTACTCCATCAGGTCTTTTGCCCATTTTTAAAAATTGGGGTCTTATTGATGAATTTTACAAGCTCTTTTTATATTTGGATATAAATTCTTTATCAGATATGTTTTTTGCAAATATTTTCTCCCAGTCTGTGGTTTGTATTTTCATTCTCTTAATTGTTTCTTTCACAGAGCAGAGACTTTTAAATTTTAATCAAGTCCAATTTATCAATTTTTCTTTCATGCATTATGTTTTCGTTTTGTATCTAAAAATTCATCACCCAATATATCACATAGACTTTCTGCTATGGTTTCTTCTGGAAGTTTTATATCTTTGCACTTTACATTTAGGTCTACAGTTGATTTTGAGTTAATGTTTGTGAAAAGTGTAAGGTCTGTGTCTAGGCTCAATTATTTTTTAATATGGATATTCAAATTTTCCAGAACTATTTTTTTTTTTAAATTCTTCTTTCTTCATTGAATTGCCTTTGCTCTTTTGCTAACGATCAGTTGAAAGTATTTGTGTGGATCTATTTCTGGGTTGTCTACTCTGTTCCATTGATCTACATGTCTATACTTTCACCAACACCATGCTATCTTGAGTACTGTAGCTCTATAGTGAGTCTTGGAATTAGGTAATGGTAATGGGAATTGGCCCTGATTTTGTTATTCTTCTTCAGTATGGCCATTCGGAGTCTTTTCACTTTCCACATACATTTTAGAATCAATTTGTCAATAACTATACAATAGCTTTCTGAGATTTTGATTGGGGTTATGTTGAATCTATAGATCAAGTTGGAAAGAATTTGCATCTTGACAATTTCAAGTCTTCCAACCTATTAATGTTGAATACCTCTCCATATATTTAGACCTTCTTTAATTTCTACCACTGGAATTTTGCAGCTTTTCCCATATAGATACTGTGACTGGGCCACTTTTGACTCCTTTCCCAGTCCTCAGGCTTCTGCAGGTCATCTTTCTTTCCTTAGTCATCTCTCTTTCCTCTTTCCCTGCAGTCCTACACCATCTCTCTTAATTCTTAGGAAATAGTTCCCTTCCCCTGCCATGGTGGAAGTCCAGTTGTCTCCCAGAGAGCCACACTTCTTGATTCAAAAGTAGGGCCATCTCCATACCCTTTCAATTTAGATTCCTCCTATGACAGTTAGATCCCATCTCTGTGCCCTGTACACTCTGGAGGATACCTATCAGATTCCTAGGTGGTCCAGTTGGTAACACAGATGGGAAACTAACTCACCTTCTCCTTCCCTTCCTGGAGTGAAGGTGAACATGCAACACATAGGATGACTCTCTCCAAAGTCATCCTATTCTTCTGCTTCTACTTCATAGCCTACATCTGGATGATGGGCTTAAACTGACAAAACAAGTTCACAATCTCTTAGGAGGTCCGCAATACACATTGCTTTAAGACACAGCATCCTTAACATCTCTTGTACTGAAGAGCAAGGATGTGGAGCCTTCAGATGAGACTAAAACAGAGTTTCAACATCCTGTTAACCTTGTCTAGTGCCTCTGTCACTGAAGGATGGGTGATCTTTCACTAAAGAATGGATACTTGAGGAAAATAACAAGAAGAATGTAAATTATTGTCATAATATGACACAGAGAAGAGGCAAGTCAACTTGAAAAATTAGGGAGTAGCATAGGAAACAAACTTTAATCACAATCTTTTTGACAAGACAAATAGTAATATATAATGAAATAATAATGACATGCTCTGTTAGCTTCTAAAAGGGAGGTCCACGTAGAATTGTGGATTTCAGTCAGCATAATGCTTGAGAATGCCTGGCGGGGGAAATGGGTCATGGAAAACTTGCTTGAGAAAGTGACACCTGAACTGTGTCTTAAAGAATAAGTAGAATTTCAACAGAGGAAGGAGTAACTAACTTGGAAGCAGAAAAGAGGCAAAGGAAATAGCAAGAAGAAAAGGAAATAAAAGAGAATTAAAAATAGTGGTTCTGTCAGAGGCATTTGAACCAGAGAAACTCCATCTTGAATAGGGGCTAGGTAAAATAAGGCTGAGACCTACTGGGCTGTATTCTTAGGAGGTTAAGGCATTCTGAGTCACAGGATGAGATAGGAAGTTGGCACAAGATACAGGTCACAAAGCGCTTGCTGATAAAACAGGTTGCAGTAAACAAGCCCGGCTAAAAGCCACTAAAACCAAGATGGTGAAAAAGGTGACCTTTGGTCGATCTCACTATTCATTATATATTAATCATAATGCATTAGCATGCTAAGAAACACTCCCACCAGTTACAATTTACAGATGCCATGGCAACATAAACAAGTTACCCTGTATGGTCTAAAAAGAGGAGGAATCCTCAGTTCCTGGAATTGCTCACCCCCTTTCCCAGAAAGCTCATCAATAGTCCACCCCTTGTTTAGCATATAATCAAGAAATAACCATAAAAATGGGCAACTGGCAGCCCTTGGAGCTGCTCTGCCTATGAAGTAGCCATTCTTTATTCCTTTACTTTCTTAATAAACCTGCTTTCACTTTACTCTATGGATTCACCTTGAATTCTTTCTTGTGCGAGATCCAAGAAACCTCTCTTGGGGTCTAGATCAAGACTCCTTTCTGGTAACAGTTCTCTCCTTCGGTTTAGGGAAGAACAAGAAATTATCAGTATTTGGAATGGAGAATTTATGTATAAGAGTGATAGAAGATGAAAATTAATATTACAATGTAAAATTAATCCATGGCCAAATGAATGAAAGTCTTGTATATCCATGTTTGGTAGTGTGGGCTTTAGTCTGTAGGTGATGGGGAGTCATTAACGATGTGGAACAGAGCAGTGAGGGTATGAACCCAGAAAAAGGAAGACTTATAACTCAGTCAAATTATACACCTGGAGCAGTCACTCTGTTCCAAGCAGTGGGATGAAAACCAGAGATACATCAGAGGTGAGACAGACGGTATTTCTGGCTTGCAGAACTCTCAGGGTCAAGTTAGGATCTTTTGCTGTCAAGGGAGTAAGTGATCATGAGACTCTAGCAAAAGTATGGAGAAAAAGGGACACAGCCTGGGAATGGTTGGGGAAGAGGATGAGTGACAGGACATGGAACGAATCACAGACCAAGGATGACTGAAGTTTCTAGCATGAGCCAGACGGATGTCAAGATACAAGCTGCAGGAAAAATGATGGAAAGAATTAAGTAGGAAAAAGGAGCAGATGGTGGATCTGTGGTAACTAGATAAGAAGTCAACCACAGAGTGGTGAGTCAGCCAGGGAAGAATTCATGATATATTGAACTATAGAGAGAAGGAACAAACATTATTTATATCTAAAGTATATCTAAGGAGCAACAGAAATAAATTTAAAGAAACTTAGGGCGAAAGGCAATGAGGGATTGTCACAAAGCTCAGACTTGCACAAATGTTCCCCAGAAGCCACAGCTCACCTGCCAAATTGCCTGCTGAAATTTCCTCCACTCATCCTCACCAGCCCATCTCCCAGCCAGTCAAAATATGACCTGCAGCTTTTTAGTTTAGCCTGCAAATTCAAGGAAGGAAACAAACGATTCCAAAATCCATTTTCCACGTAAGCTAAATACAAAGCACAAGAGGCAAATATGAGTTAAGGACTTAGCCCTGAAGCTGTAATGTCTGCCTCTGCTGGGCCAACCATCTGCAGTGCCTTGAGAGTGAATGATGGCTGAGCATACCACCTCTCAAGCCAGAAAAGTCCCAAGTCTGCACAGTTGAACTCCTCATTTCTAAAGCTCTTGAAATTTCTCTTCTGATTTGGGCTTCCGTGTCCTTGTCCCACCTCATCTCATCTAATCAGGTAGGTGGTTGGATCCACTGAGGTACAGAGGTCAGACGTCTGGCTAAAGCTGGGTTAAGGAGGGAAAAGGAAAATTGCGGAGGAAGCAGCAGGAGTGTGGGGGCCATCTCCTCTCCCCCTTTCCTCAGTTGCCCCTGGGGTAGGGTGTTCCATGGAACAAGGAACAAGAAGAAGTTTCTACATTACCACAAAATCAGAATGAATATTGAATACGAGAAGATGGAGTAGACAGGGTCCAGATTCCAAAGCCACTATACCTTGGCATCTAGCCAGATGGCTTGGCCATTTCATTCGTCAACCATTTATGCTATAACTATGCATTACAAGCTCAATAAAAGTCTCAAGAGATGCTAAAATTTATTAATTCCTTAAACATTTACTTACTGAGCTTCCACTATAGGCCAGATGTTGTGCTAATTTTGGGGATAACATAGTAAGGAAGGACTCAAACCAACAAACACCACCAATACAAGACTGCGGCCCTCTTGAGTCTACAGAAAGTGAAGGAAGCAAAACACACGCACAGATAAGTGTAAAAACGCACAGCTGTAGTTTACATGCCACAAAGTAGAGGTACATGAACATTTATTCTAAGAGCAATGGGGAGCCCTATCTGTGTCCAATGCATGGGGACACAAGAAGGTATAGTATATGGGGACATTGCAGGAATGTCTCTATGGCTGGAAGACAGAGAGTGCTGGGGGCAGAGAGATGCCGACCATGGAAGACTTCTAAGCTAAGCTAATGTATTTTTGCTTTATACCCAGGAAATTAAGAGGCATTTACTTTAAACAAGGAGTGAATATAACCATATTTGTACAACATAAAATTCATCTTGGTTGCTGAATGAAGGAGGGATTACGATCCCATAAGAAAAGAAGCAGGAGCCCAGTTGGGAGAAAATGCAATAGCTGAAGTTGTGAATGAGGATCCTGCTAAAGTCACATCAATGAGAATAGAGAAGTGGATATGCCAGAAAGACAGTGAGGAAGAGGATGGGAGGAGAGGGAAGGGGAAGGGAAGGGAGCGGAGCGGAGGGGACGGGAGAGGAGGGGAGGAGGAGCAGGTTATGGAGGGGAAGTGGGGCAGTGAGATTAGAGAGGAGGTGGTGATGGGTGAGGACATCCCTGCTTCTGGCATGGTGTCTTATGGGATGGTGAGCTTCTCTTTTAGCAAGAGAGGTGATTATGACAGAGAGAGAGAGACAGAGAATGAAGCAAAGCTGGGGGCTTCTCAGGTGTTAAAAATACCCTACATCCCACACACCTCCATTAACTCATCAGAAAACTCAAAACCCAAGACAAACTTCTGCTCCTCTCTGTAATTTGGCTGTGAGCTCCCTTTTCTGGGTCATGTATGAGTCCATGGGTATTTTAAACATGAGAAGGACAAAGGGATAAACCTTTATTTCTTTTTCCAGTAGTACTATATTGATTTCAGGTAAGTGAAATGCGGTGTCATTTTCTTGTATGTGTCTTGCAGGATGCCCATGGGTGATGGTTAGAGGAGATGATGGGTGTTGGTTGGTAATCGTGAAAGCTACACCGTGCAGGGGTAGGGATGAGGACAGGAACCAAGGGTGGCATATACTGCTGCTTTTAGCTTCTTGGGACATTTGTCAGTATTTAGACAGGCTGAAAAATTTGAAATTTCCCTTGGTTAATTTTTTTCAGGAAAACAAAAACAAAACAAGCTCCAATGCCACATTCAACTCTCAAATGCCATAGTCAGGTTGGACTTGTTTGGAGTCATCTCTTTTCTAGCACTCTGACATCTTTGGGATGAACTCAGCTTAGAAAACACCTTAGAAAATTCCTTTCCTCTTCTCTGGTGATTAATCAAGGGTTTTCCTTTCCAGACACTGTGTGGCTTCAGTCTCCTCCTTCCAAGTGCATAGGAATCCCCAATGTCCTCTGAAGCTTAATGCATCTTAATCAGTAAAAAGAACGATCATTAGGAATCATACTCATAAAATTGAAGCCACTTAATCAGCACCCTGATACAGTGTGCACACTTAATTACGATGATTGCCAAGACTGGATTCATTGTCATGCATGTTAACGACTTGCCTTGGTAGCTAACTGATGTCTGAGATGACTCTAGCGTAAAATGGAGCGCCAGCCAGCCAGCTTCCATGGAAGGCTCCAGGTGCCAATGGACGATCCCCTTCCTCAAGAGGACCCTTGGGCATTTCTCAAAGATACTCAGGCGGCCCTGCTGAGGAAGAACAAGGATGGCCATCAGACTTTCAGAGGAGAAATTCATACCCCACGCCGTACGAGCTGTCAGACTGGAATATAGATTTCTTATTTAGAGACCGCTTTCCTCCTCTGCAAGGTGACTTCACAAGGACAACTTTCTCTGCGCTTTGTGGAGTTTTCCACTAGGATTGATCTACAGCCATCGAAAACCAGAAATGTGAACTCTAAACTAAGATACCAAGCCTCTGCGGTAAACTTTACTCATAGCAAAAGGCAAGATGGGTCCAAGGCTTCAGAACAAAAAGAGAAGAGTTCCAGAGTTCCAGGCAGGAGGCTTTGTTTGGCTTCTGTCAAGACTCATACTTTGAATTTTGATTAGTAGAAAATTACAAAGTCTTGCTCAAGTCTTGTCTTCATTATTTGGTAAGAGCTCTTCTCATAGAATTTTCTCCTGGCTTTCTATATCAAATCTGCAAAGCTTCAAGGCAGGGAAGAATATGTTACAGGTATTGTAGCTATCTTTACACAAAGTTATGAACGAACATATTTGTTGGTTTGACATTTTACGTTTCAATCCCCCGGGTGTTTTTGAGGCAGATGTTGGAGGTCTGGACTTCAATAAACCTGGTGGTAATGCACTGGGCTGTGACTCCAGAAAGGAATTTTCTGAAGGCCAGAAGTAAACAGTGTGGGACAGCAGGCTTCTCTGCCCTCATGAAGGAGCATTGCAGGAGGCTAGCTTCTGAGTCAGCCCTCACTGCAAAACCTGGGAGCTGCCCTTCTCGTCCTGTCCATCTCAGACAAATGTAGGACATGGACTTGCCTAATTAAGCTCTGGTAGCAGACAGGCACCCCTGGCCTCTCCACTGCCATTTTCTTCTCTTCTTCTTTGATGTGGCTTGATAATTCCCACTCCTTTCTTCTCCCTACCTCTTCCCAAAATCTGCAGTTTCCAAAAATCAGTGTGGGCTGTGCTCACAGGGAAGCCACAGCACACATACTCCGGTGTGTTCAGAAGAAATTCCTTTTCTGGCTCTGTTTCTAGAAGGTTTCTTTGTCAATATTGCAGGGATCTTTAGGGTTTGCTCTCCAGATACTAGACTTAGAGTTCATCCCAGTTGTGTGTGTCCAAATCATAAGTGGCAGATTAACTCAGGCACAAACCCCAAAGACTGGACTAAATGGATAGTTGAAACCAAACCTGGAGGCACAAACAAGACATTTCTGCTGAACTTATGAAATGTAGCCTCAGGTGTGTAACTTTTAGGTTATTTCAGTTTCTCACTTGAAAATTAGACACAGTCCCTAAGTGAGTACTGCTTCTAGCATCTGAGCTTGATGGTGCTAAAATCACCTTGATCTGGGTTGAGATGTTATAGGTACTTGCTGTCATTAAGAGAAACTTGGTTTCTTCCCTTAATCCAGCACCAAGTCCCCTGGCACAGTTTCCTTGGGTGCTTGCTTCAGTGAGACAGAGGGAATCCATTAGAGCAAGCACCTCCAGCATGCCACAGGAGCCAGCAAGGCCCAGAGGGGAGAGTGCTGACGAACTCTGGAGAGAGTTCACCCAAGGGCACGCCATGTCCTGCTCTAAAGCCAGGTGGGGCAGGGATTACCAGGGGATTTCTTAGGCAGGAATCAGCCAGACTAATAACACAAATGTATAGGTCTGCAAGTCCAGAGAGCAGTCTGTCGAAAAGCAAAGATGCCAGTGCACTGAGACATTGCTTCTGACCTGCGATCCTCAGGCTGTGAGTGAACAGCTGTAAAATGGAACAATCCCGACATCACAGTATTGAGTAGGGAGCCCACTAAATGCAGCAAAGAACACCTACTAAACATTCAGAAGATCTAGCCTCAAATCCTGTTTCTCCCACTGCTGACTCTTGTCCTGGGCAAGTCTGTCATTTTTTGCCGCCCCCAGTTCCTTTATCAATGCCATGAAGAAAGTCCCCATCTGGGGGTTCACATACTCTATTTACATGACCTTCAGGAAGGCTTACCTTGTTCGAGGCACAGTTCTGAGAACTTTACAAGTGTTTCCTCATTTAGCCTTCATAACAGCCCAGCTAGGTAGGTCCTATTATCCCCACTGTGCAGAGGAGAAAATAGAGGTACAGAGAGGTTAGGTAACTTTCTGTATAAGACTCACAAATATAATAGCATTTATTTTAGGCTAAACCAGTAGTTTGTACACTTTTGTTTAAGTGCAAGACACACAGTAAAGAATACTTTTACAGCCAGGCACGGTGGCCTACACCTGGAATCCTAGCACTTTGGGAGGTGATAGTGGGAGTATCACTTAAGACCAGGAGTTCAAGACTACCCTGGCAACATAGCAAGACCCCATCTCTACAAAAAAATAAATAAAAGAATTTTACTTTGTAACTCAATATGCATACTGAAATAAAAATCCTACTAGCTTGTGTCACATCATAAATGATACCAGCTTGGTTGTTATTGTGTAAAAAGCTACCCCAAAATGTAGACTTACAATAGCTATTAACATTTTATGCTAATGAATTCTTCAGGTGAGGATTCAGGCAGCTTTTAGCTAAGCAATCATTTTGCTCCTTGTGGAATCAACTGAGGCCATTCAATGGTAATCTGCTGGTGGACGGGTTAATCTGGAAGGTTTGTGGATGGCTTCACTCACATGTCCAATGCTTAGGCTGGGCTGGCTCAATGCCTCGGCCAAACTGGATCACCAATATGTGGTGTCTCCTTGTGGCCTGGGCTTCCTCACAGCATGACTGCCTCAGAGTAGTCTCACTTGTAACATGGCTGTTCAGGGATCCAAGCCCAGGCTCTTGTTGACAAGGCAGATGCTGCATTGTTTTTATAACCCAGCCTCAGGAATCACTGCATCACTTCTGGCATATTCTATTGCTCAAAGTAATCACAGGTCTGCCCAGATTCAAGGAGAGGGAAATAGACCTTACATCTTGATGGCAGAACAGGGAGGTACCATTCTAGAATAGCACATGGACTGTAAGAGATTATTGCGGCTATTTTCAAAAATAGAGCACACTACAAATACTTAGCCTCATTATATTCAAAACACAGATGCTTCTTGACTTATGATGGGGTAAATCCCATAAACCCATCATAAATTGAACACATCATAAGCCAAAAGTGCATTTAATATACTTAACCTACCAAACATCAGAGCTTAGCCTAGCCTACCTTAAATGTGCTGAGAACATTTACATTAGCCTACATTTGGGCAAAATCATCTAACATAAAGTTTATTTCTCATGTAGTTTATTGAATACTCTACATTATATCCAAATTGTAATGGTTTCACACCATAATAAAATCAAAAAATTGCAAGTCGAAACATCATAAGTTGCAGACAATATATGTACTCTGATATATTTTATTTTATTCTGTCATTTTTTGAAAATGTTTGCCACAATACACTTAATTAATTTTGTCACCCACTCATGTGTTATGTCCCATATAAAAGTGAACAAGGCAGTATGCTAAGCTCTTCCTCAATTTTTAATTTTAAAATATTTAATTCACAAATATAGTGTATATTCAAGGTGTGCAATGTGATTTGATGTACATATATATTGTGTAATGATTATCATAATCACCACCCATGTTGTATATTAAATCCTCAGAACTTGTTCCTCTTATAGCTGAAAGTTTGTGTTCTTTGATAAACATCTCCTTATTTCCAGCCCAGGCAATGTAAGTACTTAGATACTCCAAATTATATAGCAAATCCAGTGTGACTTAAAGGGGCCACATAACATGACAGATCCAATATTGATCTTAGCTCAGGCTAATTCCAAAGCAGATGTTCTCTGCAACCCTTCCTTCATACTCCCATGTGCAACATGTGATGGTTGCTAACTTCCACCAACGACCCAGGTGTCACCATGTGGCCCCACCATGGACTGCAGGAAGGGCATGATGATGTTGCCCATGAGGTTGTGCATGCTGTGTTGAGTGCATGCGAGTGAGGGTGTGTGTCTGAGCTCCAGGACGTGTGGATGTGCTCCTCCTGGTGTGCACCCTGAGCTCTGACTGCTGGGTGACACAGACGTGTGTTTACAGCTGATCAGGCATCAGGGCTTTCCTGCGGCAGGGGTTGTGGGCATCCTACTCCTCACTAAAGTTCACCAAAACGCTGCAGGTCCCTGAGAGGCCCTCATAGCCAAGTGGACTGACCCCTGGCAGGTGACCAAGGTGTCCATCACAGGCAGAGCTCTGCATGGAAAATGCAATGACTGGTTGTTTATCCACCTGAGTCACTCATGAGCATTTTTAATAAAGGCTAAGAGAAACCACCAACCACATAAATTATATCAGATGCAAACTGACATTTCCTAATGGCTGAGTTTGGGCAAATAACAGCTATTAAGACATCAGTGTATTATTAGATTGGAGACACAATGGTGAGGCCAGCAGCTGTTTCAGGAGAGAAAGCATCTGTGATCCAGTAAATGTGAAAGCCCACCTGACCACCCATGTTTCATTCTCACCCTGCAGAGCTTCCACTCTCCTGAGGAAGATCACTGTGTGTCACCTGGAGAGATATAAAAACCACACTCATTATCATGGAGAACAAATATGATTTCTAGCCTGTGAGGGTGGACAGGGGCTGCTGCTGCTTCTCCTTCTTCTTCAATATAATAAAGGCTTGAGCACCCTCTAGGTCCCCAGTGGTTTTCAAGCATTTGTGCAGTGAGGCCTGTCCTCGAGTCACCCAGGGCTGGAGCAAGTGTCAATGGTCTGGACCTCAGGACAGTGCCAGATCTCCTGTGCCTTTCTGCCTTTTGCACCTCCTTCCTCTCTCGCTTTCAGTTTGCTTTTGTTCCAAGCGTGCAAGCGTCTCTGATCATCTCCTTCCTCCTCTGCCTTGCTCCCTGCCCTTTGCCCTGGTTGGGCTGCTTGTATTTATGTGAGGAAAGGAGCTGCTTTTCTTGGCTCCGTGCGTTCTTCTCAAGGGTCACATGTTGCTGTGGGACATCACTTCTCCAGGTTCTACCTGAGCTCCTCTTCCTTCCCCCTCACAGGCAGGTGCTTCAGTGCCTCTGCTCAGAATTCACTCCATCTCCTTCAAAATGCCCCTTCAGATGGTAACAGGTGGTTGTGGGACAGTCACCTGCTATGCTTTCTAACTCCACCCCACCCACTTCCTCCAGGACCAGGAAAACACACTTCAGTGTGGTGTTGTCAGATACTGCCCTTTCTTGCAACAGGCAGAGGTGCCTTCACTTAAAAGCTCTGGACCATCCAGCCCCTAACACCATCAAGCCCCCAGGCACCAGCAAAGGGAAAGCTCGCACCCAGCAGGGGTGGCTGGATTCCATCCTGAGGCCCAGCACCTGGCCATCTGTGTCCCTGGACATCCCATTGCCCCACAAGTTTTCCTCTTCCACAAGACCCCCTCAAGTGGCCCCAGTTCAGACTCCCATTGTAGATTGGGTTTCGGGTCCCCTTCCCCAGGTTCTAGAACACCATGCTAATCTCAGCCCATTGGCCAAGCCAACAGCCAGCCTGCCCTTGACAACAGCTCAGCCCTGCTCCCCATCCCGGCTCTGCCTGGAGAACCACTTCAACAAGAAAGCATTCCAGAGTATGGGCATGGTGGCTCACATCTGTAATCTCAGCCCTTTGGGAGATCACAGCTGCAATCTCAGCAGGAAGATTGTTTGAACCCAGAAGTTCAAAACCAACCTGTGCAACAGAGTGAGACCCCCATCTCTACAGAAAAAAAAAATAGAAAAAAAATTTAGCTGGGCTTGGTGGCACATTCCTGTGTTCCCAGCTACTCTGAGGCTGAAGTGGAAGGATGCTTGAGCCCAGGAGGTCGAGGCTCCAGTGAGCCATGAACGTGCCAGTGTCCCACAGCCTGGCCAACATAGTAAGACCCTGTCTCAAAAAAAACAAGACAACCCCCCACCCCCGGAAACCCAGTGTCATCACTCCAACCTGGCCCTGTTGGCCACCATGCCTGACACTAGAGAAACGCTGCCTTCATTAGCGTTCCCCAGAAACAGAAACAGACTCGAGACAAGGAGCACACACAGGTTATTTCAGAGGTACTCCCAGGAAACTTCAGCAGGAGTGTGAGGAAGTGAGACAGGGCAGGGCAGGCAGTCGGTGACGGACATGTGATCAAGTGGCTTCCTGTTGCCGGCAGCTGCGGCAGCGCTGGGATTCTTCAGGAAACCCTCTGCCTCCTGGTTTTCCCACCCGAGGGATGGGGGCTGGATATTGGCTCCCAGGTTCCTGCCAGTCATTGTTTGAGGGTTGCCCCTGGAGGGTCTTGGCTCCCTGGCACTTACAACTACCATCCTGAGAGACCCCCAGGCAAAGACATGCAGATGCGAGCAACTGGGGGCCCGGTCCAGGATCCAGGGTAGGGGGTGGGCAGGATGCTGCCTGGGCAGATGAGGCAGGTCCAGGATGGCTGATGCTGGATCAGCCTGGGACCCCGCGGGCCTCTGACTCAGGCCTCCCTGATGGGCTTGTTCACCCTGGGGCACTCCTGCAGCATCATCTTTCCTCAGCCACATTCCCCTCGACAGCCTCCAATTTTCACACTCTCTTCACAGTTAAGTCCTTTGGAAAACTGATGAAAACAGTTCATCTGTGGAAACAGTTTTAGTGGCTAGGCTTTCTTTTGTTTAACTGCTTTGAATTCTCCAGGGCAGATGTTATTAATGTGAGGATTTACAGAGTCCATGGATAGACTCCAGGCAGATCAGAAACCCTGAAATTACACTGTTGATCCATTTTTTTCTAACCATGTGCACTTTTCTGGGGAGAATTTGTCTAAAATTATAAAAGGAAAGCCTGAGTCAGAAAGAAAATTAAGAAAAATGTAAGACCCACTGTTTTAAACTAAAACTAAATCAAAGCACACTATACAGATTCTCTGAATGCACACTGACAAAACGCAGGAAGAACAGACTGAACCATGGGCCAAAGGGTGATTATCTAACTCCAACAGGCAGCACAGTGCCCAACACTGTGCATGCTCCTATGTGCTGATTAAATGGATGATCTGGGCCTGATCTCACATCATGAAGACATTTACCTTTTCCATTACTTATCTGCAAACTCCTAATGCCAGAGAGCCAACAAAAAGTAATATGTGCTGGTCAGAGAGGTTCATAGTACATCAGGAGGATTATGATCAAGGCTGGAATATCCAGAGTTGAGAGTAGACAGTCACTGTCTGCATTGGTCAGCTTTTGCTGCATAACAAACCATCCAAACTGTAGTGACTCAAAACAAAAGCCATCTATTTTACTCATTATTATTTAAGGTGGCAAGCTGGGTTGGGCAGCCAGTGGTTCTGTTAGGCTGGGGTGAGCTCAGTAGATCTCTGCCGGGCTTGCCTATGCATCTGGAGTCAGCAGGGCAGTTGGCTAGGGCTCATGATTTAGGATGACCTGGGCTGGGATGGCAGGGATCATTGATGCTTCTGTCCATGGGATCGCTCATTCTCTAGCAGGTGAGCTCAGATGTGTTCAGATATTGATAAGATTCTAAGAGCACAACGTAGAAACTGCAAGTGCCCTTAGGCCTAAGCTTGAAACTTGTTCCGTCACATCCTGTTGACCAAAGCAAGTCACAAGGCTAGCCCAAATTCAAGTGTAGCAATAAAGAACATTCTACTTGTTAATAGGAGGAGCGGCAAAGTAGCATGGTCATTTTAGAGTCCACCACAGTCTTCCCACTAAGCTCAGCACAAATCACCACACTGCAGAATCATGAGCTCAGTAAATGGTGGTTGTTTTGAGCCACTATGTTTTGGGGTAGTTTGTTATGTGGCAAAAAATAATTGATACTTTGTCTTAGGTTGGATTCTCTTGGAATGGATGTTGAGATAAAATGAGAAGCTGATCAATTAGGAAGAGTTCCCAGGGAAAGCCAGTAGTGAGTGGGGAATGGAAGGAAGTCTAACATGAGCAAGATGTCAAGGAAAGCCCAGAAAGGGAGAATGAGTTGGCTTAACCTTGCAGGAAACCTCTAGGGACAATGTAGGTTACACCCCAGAGTTGTCCCAGTCAGGAGTGAGGGAACTGTAGCGTTGATGTCCCTACACCCATCGGTCATTGTTTAAGTTCTAGGAGTGTGCATTTCCAGGCACTTCTGGCTGGCTGTGGCACAAACAAAGTGGGTCTTCCTCAGAACATGGTGCAGCCTCTGACTAGGAGACCAAGTGCTGGCTGTTGGGAGTTCAGTGTGCCTGGAGGGGATGTACACAAAGTGGCAAAGGCTTCCAGAAGCTGCGGCCTGAGGATGCACATTGTTTGCTCCAGGATCTGGAATGGGTTCTTTCCTCTCCAAGTTTTGCAGCCTTCTCTGTGGAGCCCGTTGAATGATCAAAGTGCTTTTACTGTCAATAAGTTCATTCTCATTTTTCTAACTGAACATTTCTGGTGTGATTGTGACAATGCTAGTCCATTTCTCCCTATTTATTCCTCTAGGGAGGAAGCAAATCACTGTGAAGTGTCCTCATCATAACCTTTCGTACCCTTAAAGACCGTTACTCATCTGCCTCCTCGGCACTTTCTGCTGGAGATGTGGCCTCAACTCCATTAACCTTTCCCCATAAGTACCAGACTCTCTCCTTTCAATCAGTCAGCCTGTTCCTCCCTTAATCCCCTCTCCTCTCTTCTCCATCCCAATTTCTTTTAAAAAGGCAAAGACCCAAACCAGACACTGACCACTCACAATCGTTTTCGCAGCAATAGGAGTTGGACAAAGCCTTGCATCCCAGCTGTGGTGTTCCTTACTCTAGACATAACCTCAGCTGGTTGAAGGTTTGTTTTGATTTAACAACAGACTCTTTCTTCTACATGCAATATTAATAGGTATTATCGTGTTCTATGAGAAACATTCTGAGAGAAAAAGTCAAAATGTAAAATAAATATTGGGTCAATAGCTCCTTCCTATCAGGAGGAGACTTCACTTGCCTGTTCTGGGAAATGTCTCTCTTGTAACCATATTGAGGAGTTTAGGGATTTCCCAGGTGTTGTGGCATCATGGGCATCTTGCCATGCACCCCTTTATGTTATCTTTAAACTGTAATTCCAAATACCTCATGCATGGGAGTAAATCATGGGCCTTCCCTAGAAAGAAAGTACATCTAAGCTTCTTCTAAAGTGTGGCATTTCCAGCCTTGAGGACTGGTGTCTCTAGCCTTCAGAAGATGACATTTGGCAGTAGGAAGAACCGACGAACCACCTTGAAATAAGTGAAGGTCTGTCATATGGAATTAACATACTCCCTTGATCCAAGGATTGATCTAGGATCAGTCAATGAGGTTTTTAGAGGGGCACAAGGCAATGGGAAATGTGGAATGATATTCTTGCATTCAGAGATATTCACAGGCAGGGAAGAACACATCACCAAAAAGGCAAGTGAATTCAGTAAGAAGGTCTCAATCTCTTGAGGAGTTTATTACAAATACATATTCTGGAAAAACCCAGGATGTGCTGCAGATATGACATCATCAGCTGACCCTGGGTGGGTGTGGCTGCTTCCCCTTCAGGCACAGTGAGCACAGCAGTGAGAGGTGAGTTACAGGAGGAGGTCCAGACCCTGACCTTGGATCTCTTTGTAATTAACTTAATGACCATGAGCCCTCACCCTTCGTCCAGCCTCCAGCTTCCTCATCTATAGAGTGATGGGAGTGGACACGCTCAGCTCTTGCCTCTCTTCGTTCTGCCAAGGCAGCTATGCAGTTGGTTCCTCAGTTCCGAAGTGCAGATGTCTGAATAAGGGACAGATTCTTCGTTGCACACAAAATGTGATAGAGGTCCCAATCAGATGAGCCAGTTACTTAATTTGCAGAGGATATTTGTGAATTATCATTCAAACAACAAAACATCTGACAAATGAAGTCTGTTCGTTTCTACTACTGTTACCTTAATTTGTATTGTTTGATAATAATACTGGTAAGTTTGTCTAATAAACAAGGCAGCATTAAGCCAAGAGTGATACCTAGTCAGGCTGCATTTTTCACAGGATACACTCAACTGCGTGATTCTTTTTGCTAGAGTCCCTTTTGCAGGCAGTTCTTTCACAGACTTATCAGAAGCCTCTCTCTCCAGGGCCATTAACCAAGTGGCTGTTACTGCAAAAATCTAAGGAGAACAAAGATCTGTGAAGCGGGTCCAGATGTGAGGTGTGGGGTGGAGGAGAGAGACATGGGCCAGGGTTCAGGGAACCTGCACATCAGCCCCAGCAACTCTGTTAACAGCATGTGTGGTTCAGGGGGATGATTTCACACCTTGCACTTTAGTTTTACCCAGTGTAGGAAAAACAATGATCTGCCTGACAACCGGGACAGGGGCATAAATGTAATTCATTTATTTCCTCCCATCCTTGGGGCCCCACTGCCCTCAGGAAGGTCAAGTTCTTCATGTCTTTCCTTCCAACACTTCACCTTGCACCCACTTTCAGCATAAGTGGAGAGAGTGTTATCATTTTCCTTTGAAACAGTGATGGAGAGTCTCCAATTACAAAGCTTTGAAAAAGCAGACTTACCCACATTTCTCAGCAGTCAAAGCCAACATAAATTAAAAGTTGCTGGAAGAATTAGGGTAGAAGTATTGACCTGGCTGAGATTAGAACAGATTTCAATTTTTCCAATATCTACAGTGAATTATGTCTTTAATTTATTTATCCATTTATTTATTTATTTATTTAAGACAGGTTCTCTTTCTGTGGCCCAGGCTGCAGTGCAGAGATGTGATGATAGCTCACTTAAGCCTCAACCTCTTAGGCTCAAGTGATCTTCCTGTCTCAGCCTCCCAAGTAGCTAGGACTACAGGTCCTAATTTTTAAATTTTTTGTAGCAAAGGTTTTTTCTATGTTGCCCAGGCTGATCTCAAAATCGTGGCCTCAAGTTATCTTCCTGCCTTGGCCTCCAAAGTTCTGGGATTACAGGTGTGAGCCACTCCACTCAGCTATGAATTACATCTTTGAGAAACAACCTTACAGGCAAATTTGGGAGGGAGTATAATACAGGCATAATGTAAGTTCTCAATGTTGTCTTGAGATACAGATACAGATTCAGATTCTGCCATGCTCCTGTTCCTACCTTAAGAACATCCTCAGAAGCTATAATTTAGACTGTGGACTCAGAGCTTCTGGAAGCCTGACCCGATCTTCATAGTCCAAGTCCAAGAGTCAGAAAGGGATGGACCCAGTAGCAGAGAATGATGAAGATGTGGATGAAGAAGCCCCACAAATTTCACCAAATCTTCTTCCCACTGGGCATTTGTGCCTCAACCCAGTTCCAAGAGAAACTGCAGGAAATCCTTTAGGAAAACAGGGACCAGCTCCCCAGACATGTCCACATGATTGATCCTCTTCTGCCCTGTTTTCCTCCCTTCTTCCACACTGGGTTCCCTGAAACTCTGTTGCATTCTGCTGAGTTCCTTCTCGTTCTGAAGCCATTGGGTGGATGTGACAGCATCTCCTCCTACACAATGGAACCAGTATGAATCCCAGCAAAGATCAGACAGGATGTTCCAGCCCAGAAAAGCCAAGATCCTGAGCGCCTGCTGAGGTCACACACAGTAAGAGACACCCCAAGACAATTCTAAGAGAGCAGCATCTGGCCTCTCCACCACAGTGTGGTACATCGCAGCCCTTGGGCCAGTCGGCAAACATCGCAGCCCTGACTGTGTGTCCTCTAACAGGAAGAGAAAAACTTTCTCTCTTCTGGACACTTGCAAAGACTCCAACAAGCCCAACGATCTGTGAGGTGGGTCCAGATGCTTGGAGACCAGTGTGGCGAGCAGGAAGGAGCAGCGGACAGGGAGCCTGGGCTGCCGTCCGTGACTTTGCCTGCATCGACAACCCGTTTGGCTTCAGGGGAATCGCTTCACACTGTGTGCTTGAAAAAAGGCCCTCTGCCCAGAACAGCAAGCCCAGCGCCAGACATAACTGAATCTAAGTTTGCTTCCTGTTCCCGCACACATTCTTTCCCTCAACGGTTTTCTGCCTCACTACACCATCTCTGAGGAATAACCTCTGAGTTTCTATTGAAGAATGGAGACTATATTAAGTATATATTTATGTATTCATCATAGAAAACCTATAAAAGACCAAATAGTAGGTAAAAGTTTCTGAAAATCTCAGGGGCCGAGGGATTCCTGCCTTCCCTTTTATCAATACTGTACATACTCACATTGGTATGACTGGGGTTTTTTTGCAACCTATTTTTTTTCCAGTCAGCATGAGATGTTTATTTCCCCTTACCATTTATTGTTTTATATGATATTATTTTAATACTTATATAATATTCTCCTGCTGAATTTAGCATAGTGTATTTCTCCAATCACTAAATATACAGCATTTGGGTTGTGTCCGCTTTTACCCATTATAAATTATGTTATAATTATTATCTTTGTGGATGGAGCTTTCTGCATATGACACCCAACATCAGTCATGGCTTTCAGGTCAGGAGCGAGCTCACCAAGCATCAGAACAGCGAGCATTCATGTGTCTGCACCGTCTCTCTGGGTCTGTGAAATGGGCTTTATTTTGTTCCCCAATGTGTCCCTGTCTGTCTGACACTAAGGCCTGACCACTTCCTGTTATCCCAGACTGGGCTAGTCAGGGGAGACTTCAAGAAGGAGGAAGGAATTCTGCACAATCATTTGCATCTGAATCTCACTCCATCTATATAGCTTTTTAGCTAAGAACTTTAGTTTTTAACCGCTCTCAGAGGTGGTTTCCCAGACAGTGAAGATTGCATTAAAATACTCACACCACTGCATTGTCATGGGGATTTAGGGTAGCAAGGCCTGATGGGCAGTAACCTCATAATAGTGCTATTATTATTACTGTCAGGGCTATTTTTATAATCAGGTGGGGCAGCAATGCAGGGAGTGTGGCCACATCCCTGCTCTGTGGACCCCAGGCCCTCTTCATGACTGTAATAAACACAAGAATCCTCCCCATTTACCTGGCCATGGCTGCCTGTCATCAGGCAGGTTCTTCTGGAAGCAAGCAGTTTATTCAAGAGTTAGAGGAAACACCAACAATAGAAACACAAGGTGGGAAAGGGAGATAGGGATGAGAAGAAGCTGGAAAGAGTGTGTGGCTAAGCCACCACTGTTGCTACACTGTGATGATGGTGGGTAACAGGGGGTCGATCCTGCTGGGTACCCTGAGGACCAGTGTACAACACACATCTCAGAGCTCCCACCCAAGGGGCTAGGGAGCTGGGGTATTTATCTGCCAGCTGCCTTTGGCCATTGGTTGTGGGTTGCTATAGGGAAGAGATTCCCAGCACTTCAGAGACTGCCACTAGCACAGGGATGGGGAATCAAAGCTAGGCCAGTGCTCCGGGAAATGGGGCGAGCCAGTGAGGAGCTCTGGTTGGCTCTGACTCCAGGTGCTACACTGCCAGTGCACACCCTGGTCAGCTTCCTGTGGCTCGTCCCACTCCCTGGGCAGCTTGTCTATGCTGTGAGACCAGAGACAGCATCAAGTGTTGATGTGGGAGGCAGGCCCAGGAGGAGCCCTCAGCAGCCTCCCATGGAGTTTGTTCACTGATGGCAGACCACCCTGGCAGCTTGGCCCATCAGCAAGCATGACACAGCAGGTAAGGGTTCCTTCCAGTAGCACAGGCTTCCAGTCCATGATAAGCCAACGTAGTGTGCCCCTTGCACTGATGAAATGTGAGACCAGTCTTGCCTAGGTATTTCTGCTCCTTTCTCTGGGTGAGCCAGAGACACTTTGAGATGATCTCTCCCTTGCTGAGGGAGATACCAGAAAGGGCTCAAGTGAGCTAAAATGGGAGGGAGATAGACAGACAGATATCAAGAGATTTATGGTAAAGAAGTGGCTCACACAGTTATGGAACCTAAGATGTCCTAAGATCGGTAATCAGTAAGCCAGAGACCCGGGAGATGGGGAGTGTAAGTTCCATCTGAGCCTGAGTCTGAGAGCAGGAGAAGACCCATGTCCCAGCTCAAAGACAGTCAGGGAGAAAAAGAGAGCCCACCTTTATGCAAACTTTGTTTTATTCAGGATTTCAACAGACTGGATGAGGCCCACCCTCACTGGCAGGGGAACTGCTTTACTCAGTCTACTGATGTTAATCTCATCCAGAAACCCAGAAACACACTTGCAGACACACCCAAAATAATGCTCAACCAAATATTTGGGCACCCTGTGGCCCAGTCAAGTTGACACAAAAAATTATCATCACTAGCCAATTCTTTGTCAACTTCGCACTCCTATGCACCTCTTTAAACTGTACTTAGTGTCCAAGTAAAGACAATAACAAGATCAAAATTCTGTCTAACGTGATACAACTTTCCTGTATACAACCACAAATGCACTAACCCCTTCCCCAGAAGAGGAGGTAACATCCTTCCTTGAGGGATCCTTACACTCACCCTTGTAATTCCTTAATATTAATGTTTACATAGTAGATGTAAAGTTAGCAATTTTAAAATACTATGATATAAAGTCAATACAAGCCAAGTGCAGTGGCTCACACCTGTAATCCCAGCACTCCATGAGGCTAAGGCAGATAGATTGTTTGGGCCCGGAAGTTCGAGACCAGCTGAGCAATATGACAAAACCCCATCTCTACAAAAAAATACAAATATCAGCTTGGCATGGTGGTTCATACCTGTAATCCCAGCTACTTGGGAAGCTGAGGTGGGAGGATCTCCTGATCCTGGTGATCCCGTCAAGGCTGCAGTGAGTCGTGATTGTGCCACTGTACTCCAGCCTGGGCAACAGAGCGAGACCCTCCCTGTCTCAGAAAAATTAATTAATTAAGTCAATACATGTTATGTACATGATAAGGGTATAAGAGAAGAAAGAAAATCAGACATTTACTTAACAGGTGTATATATATATATATATATATATATATATTTGTTGATAAACATATGTATGTACACACAGACATAGTCATAAAAATCAGGAGTTATACTCACAGTGATGACAGACCTCAGTTGTGTAACTGACCACATGGTCCCAGCTGGTGTTTTGCTCACCTCTTGCATCTCTTCCTCTGCATTCCCTGCAACTTCAGCAAGCACTTCAGCTGGTCATGGCTTTTTACCTGGTGGTGTGACCCAAACCTTCATTCCCGAAGGCTCTGGACCATTACCAGTCCTGCCTGAATGAGGCTGTAGTTTTCCATTGACTTTAACAGGAAATGATAATACTAAGAGATGCACTTTGGGACCTCTTGTATTCCAGACATACTCCTCCTTACCCCCATTGTTGAGGAGCCGTCCAATTTCCCCTCGGTAGTCAGGGTCAACCACCCAGCCAGCATAGTAACACCTTTCTTTGCCTGTTGATTCAGAGATATTAGAAGTTCTAAGTGGCCAGGTGATTGTCTTAACAATTGTTGTTGGGTTTCCTGGTGAAAGCATTCATCTTTGTGGAATCATTTTTGGGTTTCCTGGTGAAAGCATTCTTCTTTGTGGAACTAAGAACTCTAGGCCAGTAAAGTATCAGATTATGGAAACAGGAAGCAAAAATTTTGCTAGTGGGTCATTAGAGGTAATAGTGAGAGGTGCCACTCTCACTTCACCTTTAATTTCTAGACTCATGAATCCTGGCTATGGAAGAAACAACTCCATACATTGGATACTGATTCAGAGCATATACAGCCTCCTGGATGACACTGTCCCAACCCTGGAAGGTATGGCCACCCAACTGGCACTGAAACCGAGTCTTCAAAAGGGCATTCTGCTTTTCTATCAAACCAGCTTCTTCACAAAGGTGCAAACATGGTAAGGCCAACTAATTCCATGAGCATGGGCAAATTGCTGCACTTATTTTGCTGTAAAATGAGTTCCTTAGTCAGAAGCCATCCTGTGTGGACTATCGTGATGGTGGAGAAGACATTCTGTAAGTCCACAGATGGTAGTGTTGGTAGAAGCACTGCATGCAAGGTAGGAAAATCCATATCCAGAGTAAATGTCTATTCCACTAAGGCTAAACACCACCCTTTGTATGATGGAAGCTGTTCACTGTAATCAACCTGCCACATGTAGCTGGCTGATCACCCCAGGCCATAGTATCATATTGAGGGCTCAATGTAAGTCTCTGATGCTGGCACATTAGGCACTCAGCAGTGGCTGTAGCCAGCTTGGCCTTGGTGAGTAGAAGTCCATGTTGCTGAGCCCATGCATAACCTCCATCCCTGCCACCATGGCCACCTTGTTTATAAGCCCATTTGGCAATTACAGGGGTGGCTGGGGGAAGAGGCTGACCAATAGCTACAGATTAGGTCATTCTAGCCACCTGATTATTAGATTTCTGCTCTGCTGAGGTCACCTATTGGAAATCATTCACACAGATTACAAATATCTTCACATGCTTTTTTACCTCCAAATAGATCTATCCACATGCCTCTTCCCAACTTCCTTATCACCAATTTCCCAATCATGTTCCTTCTAAGTTCCTGACCATCAGCCAAACCAGTGACCACAGCCCATGAATCAGTTTGTTTCCCATGCCTGGCCATTTCTCCTTCTAAGCAAAGTGCACAATCAAGTATACTGCACAAAGTTCTACCCACTGGGGGGGTTTCCCTTCACCGCTGTCCTTCAGGGATGTCCCAGAAAGGAGCTGTAGTGCTGCAACCTCCACTTTCTGGCAGTGCCTTAATATTGTGCAGAACCATCTGTAAACCAGGCCTGAGTCTTCTCTTCATCTATTAACTGATCCTAGGGAACTCTTTAAGGCCACAGGTGCAGGCTGAGAGAGAGAAGGCAACATAACAAGAGTGGGGACCATGGACATTTGGGGGACTTCTTCATGTAACTTGCTTGTGCCTTCAGAGCCTGCTTGGGCCCAGTCGCATATATACCACTTCCACTTGGTGATGGAGTACTGCTGTGCACACCCAATTTTATGGCTTGTTGGGTCAGATAACAATCAGCTCATGATGGACAACCCAGGTTGCATGGTAACTTTGTGACCCATGGCTAAGTGTTCAGTCTATACTAAAGCCCAATGACAGGCCAAAAGCTGTTTCTCAAAAGGGGAGTAGTTATTCACAGAGTACATCAGGGCTTTCCTCCAAAATCCTAAGGGCCTGCATTGTGATTCCCCTATAGGAGCAAGCAAAAGACTCCTTGCAGCATCCCCATCTGCCACTGACACTTTGAGCACCATTGGCTCTTCTGGGTCACATGCACAGCAGCCTGGACCTGCTGCAAAGTGTTCGCTTCTTCTGCTCTTGTTCACTCAAAACTTGCAGCTTTTAGGGTCACAAGACAAAAGGGATGAATAACCCAGATGAGGAATATGTTGCCTCCAAACTACAAAGAGGCCCACAAGGCAATGCGCCCCTTTTTTTTTGTTGTAGGAGGAACCAGATGCAACAACTTACCCTTCACTTTAGAAGGGATATTTCAACAGGCCCTACACTACAGGAAACCTAGAAATTTCACTGAGGTAGAAGGCCTCTGAATTTTTGTTGAATTTATTTCCCACCTTCTGATACACAAATATCTTACTAGTAAGTCTGGAGTCATTACTGCTCCTTGCTCACTAGTTCCAGTAAGCATAGTGTCATTAATGACGTTGATTAATGTGGTCTCCTGTGGAAGGGAAAGGCAATTAAGATCCCTGCAAACAAGTGTGCGGTAGGGCTGGAGAGTTGATAGGCCCTGAGGCAGGACAGTGAAGGTGTGTTGCTGACCTTGACAACTGAAAGCAAACTGCTCCTCGTGGGCTTGACAAACAGGTAAGAAGAAAGAGGAATTGGCCAGATCAATAACTGCATGCCAGGACCCAGGGGATGTGTTAGTTTGCTTAAACAATTCAGCTACATCTGATGCAGCAGCTCAACTGGAGTCATTGCCTGGTTAATCTTATGATAAGCCACGGTCAGTCTGCAAGATGTGTCTGTCTTCAGCACAGGCCACATCGGCCAGTGAATACATGTGGCAGGAATCACTACCCCTGCATCCTTGAAGTCCTTGATGGTGGCACTAATCTCTGCCATCCGTCTAAGAATACAGCATTCCTTTTGGTTTATTATTTTCCCAGCTAGAGGCAGTTCTAGTGTCTTTCACTTGGCTTTACCTACTCCTCACTCCACAGGTTAGGGAACCAGTGTGGGAGAGGATTCTGAAAGCTACTGAGTATGCCTGTTCAAATTATGCATTCCAGAACTCGGAAAATAACCACAGGATGGGCTGTGGGACCCACTGGGCCCACTGTGAGATGGACCTAAGCTAAAACTCCATTATCATCTGAATCCCTCCCCACTCCTAGCCCCATCAAAAAATCCCCACATCTGATTCGTGGGCCACAGTGAAATTTTGGGTCTCCTGGAATTAGTGTTTGCTCAGAGTCAGTGTCTAGCAGTCTCTGAAAGGTCTACTTCCTTTTCCTCAATGCAGTTATCCTGATATATACATACATGCCTCCATTTTGGGAAGACTAGGAGCAAGATTAACAGCACAGACTTTTGGGAGTGCCAGGATCCTTCCTCAAGGTGACCTGTCCTCCCCTTCATTCAAGGAGTTCTGGGTCTATAAACTGGCTTAGGTCTGGGAATTGATTGAGGGACCGTGATTCTCAGTTTTTATGTTTCAGGTTAGATTTTTATTCAGTTGACCTAAAACTTTTCTGTTTATAAAATCATGTAGGAATTTAGTAGGCTTACTGTCTATTTCACTTCTAGGAACACCATGATCACCTAGCTGATGCCACAGGTGCTTTGGAGTCAGTCTACTTGATTGCTGCTTTGGCCCTGCCCTCCATTAGAGTAACCATGCCTACCTCGTCTTTGGTGGCTGAGTGCCGCCTCTTGGCCCCTGTCACCCCAGGATCTAATTACTCCCATTGCATTTAGGTTTCTTAATTGAGTGGCTGTCATTGCCAATGTAAGGTTCAGCCATCAGAGAAGAGTGACCATAGAGCTCTTCAAGGATGCTGGGGCTCCCCTCACAGACTGGTTTCTCACAGTAGTGATGAAAAGTATGGTTTCTGGGCCCTCCTATTGTGGGTGAGTAGTTCCTAAATGACAAATCCAGTATAACACTTCCTTTGCTGAAGAGTGCACATTTGCAGATTAGCGCATTACCGGCTCAAACATAATCTCTCACCAGTCGAGAAACTGGGCCTTGGTAAATGCTGTAATTCCTATGTTCAAAAATTCATGTGGTTTGCTGCCAAGGCATCATATTAAATTAGAATGACATCCATCATATTTTATGAAACTCAAATTTAGAAGAGTACACACTTAAGACTAATGCTTAGGATAAATTTTTTTAAATGAAAATCTCATCTCAGATCCCAGTTGGGACTTAGATGATGCTTTTTAGACTCTCAGCTTACCTTTCAGAAAATCAAGCAATGTTTTGCATAGCAGACTTCATTTACCCCTCACAAGGCAGCCCCTTGGCCCAATCAATGTCAGTGCAACTGTGCAAGGTAGCTCCATGCACATCGCCAGCTCCCACCACAAGGGCACACACAAGCGGGGTAGCTGCCTCTACCTCAAGGCTGTCTCCAAAGGTGCAGCCTGGGAATGTGGGAGGGGGATGGTGATGGGATAGTGCTGGTGTGTGTCCCAGGCACAATTACCACCAATGAGAACCAGCAGCCAGTGCATAAATGTCCCATTTTTAAAGGGATAGCTTTTAGGTGAATTCTACAGGGCTTCTCAGAGGATCATTAGTTAGACAAAGATGCCATTGCCCACAGCAATAACCAGCTCAATTATGTTCCTTCTATTGATTTCCTGTCTGTTCCTGTCTCCTTCCCCTCATTTATCCTTCTTGGGATCACCTCTCAAATAAAATACCTGCACCCGGAACGACGTGTCGGGCTCTGCTTTTGGCAGAGCCCAGGTAAAGGCACTGGCTTGCCTACAACCTATGAAAATGCGGAAACCCATGTGTTTGGTTTTCCATGTTGGGAAGTGGTGAATATGTGTTACTGTTGTGTTGGATAAGGCCAGAAGGTAGGTATTCTTAGGACAGCACTCATTTGATGGGGAATTGATTTCAATAGGTATCTTTCCATTCTCAATCCTCATAAATTTACTGGTCACTTACTACATAGAAAATTTCATGACATGCACTGTGAAAGCTAGAGAGGAGAATAAATTGAATTAATCTCTTGTAGTTATTATATTTTAGGAGGTATAAGCATATGGAAATGTGACCAGCATGGTGGCATGGTATTTAAGACCCAATTGTCAAGCACAAAAAGGCAGCTCATTCAGAGTTCAGAGATTGAAAATATTAGTAGAAACTAGAGTAGTGAGGAAACACATCACAAGATACATAAAACTTGAAATTGGCTCCGAAAAATAACTATGTTCCTGACCAGTACTAAGAGACACTAATATCATAATTCTGAAAAATAGTTCCCCACCTTTACCCAACATAAATGGCTTGGCCATTCTATCTAGCAGTCATTGCCCCAGGGTGTATAATGGGATAGATCAGTCACCACTAACATGTAGGAACCAGGAGTAACCCTACAAATGGTGAAGTATGAGGCAGAGAATGAGGATGTGGCAGACCTACAGCTGGAAGAGCAGTCATTCTTTGATGTGTTATATTAGAGCACACTTTTCTTTATCACTACCTTTTGAAGACCTGTGGTCTTCATATACTAAAAAGAAAGAACATGCCCTTGGGCTATGCTTGTGGTAACAGGACAGATAGGCATGTGAACACATTCTGTTAAGATTTACAAGACAGGCATGCTTGAAGCACTAAGTGGAAACAGTGGGATTCACTTACGAAGAGCAGCAATGAATGCACAGGTGTCTATTTACCCCAGACTTAAAAATGAAGCAGTCTCATTCTTAGGACAGCATGAGTTCATTTAGTTTGGAAATGAAAAGAAGACAAGACATTCAGGGAAAGGATTACATTCACAGCAGGCTTTAAAAGACAACTAGGAGTTCAGTGGACAGTCAAGATGATGCTGGGCGATCTGGGAAGGTATACTGCCTGGGCTGTTGGGTTATTTTTACAAATAACATGTCCCTACTCTCAGGGACCCTTGGACTCTGATTTCTCATCCTACCCTTCTGTTTCAGTTCTTTCTATTCAAAGGGACTGAAAATCTCAGAATTCAAATTATGACCCCCCAAAAAAGTGTTATTACAAATGTATGAAATAATCTCACTGAAAGGTATAGAGGTGCAAGGTATTGACCTAAGTAATTTTAGAGAAGAATAGAATGTAGAAGGCAAAGGAACTGCCCATCAGCACTGTGTTCTAGTTAATAAAATTGTCTCCAATGGGGCACATGGGTAAATGGTTCTGAAACCAGTGTACAGGTAAACTTCAATGGAACAAATGAGTAAACTGATGGCAGAAGGTGGAGCTAGGTTTCTCACTGCTGGAGTGGAATGTTGTAGAAAATCAACGGCTAGAACTCATGTGATGCTGGATTAGAGTTGGAGACATCAGCATAAATTTATATTTAGCTTAATATAAAGATAGAAAAATAGATGTTAGTAAACACACATATATTTCCTTGCTCTATCTGCTGAGAGGGTCTAGAAACAATGATACCCCAGCAGCAATAAATACATCTAACACCCAGGTTTTGGGTTTTGTGGTAGGCAGATTAATTTTTTTCCTCATCTTAATCTCAACTCTCCTCATCTTAACCTCAGAAACCTGTGAATATGATAGGTTACTGGCTAAGGGAAATTAAAGTTGCTGAAGAAATTAAATTTGCTAATTAGATGACCTTAAAATGAAGAAATTATTCTAGATTATCTGGCTGGGCCCAAATTAATGACAAGGGTCCTCGTAAGTAGCGGAGAGAGGCAGAAGATGAGTCCATTTCAGAGTGATGCTATGTGAGGAAGTCTCTATCAGCCACTGGGAGCTTTGAAGGTAAAAGGGGACCACAAGTCACAGAGTACAGGCAGCCTCTAGAAACTGAAGCAGACAAGAAAAATAGATTCTCTATTATGACATGTACCCTTGACATGATGTAATCAGAATGACACTTCAGCCCTGTTGTTTTTCTTTCCAAAACTCATAACTCCATGACTTCTCTAATGATGAGAAAAACATATAAACCCCAATAGAAAGCACGCTAAAAAAAAAATAGTTTCAACAGAAAGCAAGAAAACTGACATTGTCATCAAAAACAAGCAAATTATAAGAAACTGCTACAGCCAAGATTTGCCTAAATGTACATGATTACAAAATGCAATATAATATCCTGGATGGGATTCTGGAGCACACACACACACAAACACACACATACACACACATACACCACACACACACAAATACACACATACACACACATACACATACACCACACACACATACACCACACACACGCACACACCACACACACAAAAATACACACATACACAAACACACCACACATATACACAGACACACAAACACATACACACACCACACGTACACAAACATACACGCAAAGACACACACATACACAAACACAAACACACCTCACATACACACCACACACACATACATGCACACACACATACACACATAGGTAAAAACTAAGGTAATCTCAATAAAGTAACGACTTTAACTATAATTAAGTTAATTATAATTATAATTACAATAAGGACGTTAATAATAACATATCAATACTATTTCATTAATTGCAATAATATATTATACTAATGTAAGTTGTTAATAATTGAGGAAACGGGGTGAGGGGTAAATGGGAACTCTGTACTATCTTTGAAACTTTTGCAAATCTGAAACTAGTCTAAAATAAAAAAATGTATTCTACTCTTTACTTGTAAGAGATCAACTTTTTTAGATTTCACATATGAGTGAGATGAGGCAGTATTTGTCTTTCTGTGCTGGGCTTATTTCACTTAACGTAATGTCTTCTAGGCTCATCTGTATTGTCACGCATGATTGGATTTCACCCTTTTGAATGTCTGAATAGTATTCCATTGTGTATCTGTACCACTTCTAAAATCCATCCATCTGTTGATGGACACTTACATTGAGTCTATATCTTGGCTATTATGAATAGCACTGCAATAAACATGGGGTACAGATATCTCTTACACACTACTTTTATTTTTATATACATTCCAAGTAGTAGGATTGTTGGGTCATATGGCAGTTCCATTTTTAATCTTTTCAGGAACCTCCATACTGTTGTCCAGATGGCTGTACTAATTTACATTCCCACTAACAGTATATGAGCTCCCATTTCTCCACATTCTCACCAGCATTTGTTAATTTGTGTCTTTTTAATAATAGCATTCTAACTCTGGCGAGGTGAAAACTCATTGTGTTTTTTAAATGTATGCATAATAGATGTACATATTTTTGGTGTACATTTGATATTTTGGTACAATCCTATAAAGTGTAAAGATCAAATCAGGGTAACTGGGATATCCATCGCCTTACACATTTATCTTTTCTTTATGCCAGAAACATTCAAATTCTTCTCTTCTAGCTATTTTGAATTGTACAATGGATCATTGTTAACTATAGTCACCTACTGATCTCTTGAACACTAGGTCTTATTTCTTCTACCTAACCTAATCTTTGTATCCATTAATGATCTTGAGCATTTTGTCATACACCTGTTGGCCATTTGTATGTCTTCTTTCGAGAAATGTCCATTCAGGTGTTTAAAATCAGATGATTTTAAAATCCGTTTAATTTCAGAATTTTTTTTGCTGTTGTTTGAGTTCCTTATATATTCCAGATATTAACTCCAGATATTGTCAGGTGTGTAATGTCAGTTTGCAAATATCTTCTCCCCTCTGTTGTTTGCTTCCCTAGAGGCTGGGGAGAGTGATGGGGAGGGGGGATGCAGTGAGGCTGCCCAATGGTTACCAAGTTACAGTTAGATAAGGAGAATTCGATCTTGTATTCCATTGCACACTAGGGTGACTAGAGTTAAAAATAATGTATTGTATATTTCAAAACAGCTAGAAGAGAGAATTTTGAATGCTCTCACTACAAAAAGAGATGAGTGTTTGAGATGATAGATACACTCATTACCCTGATTTGATCATTACACAATGTATACATGTGTCAAAACATAACGCTTCACCCCATAAATATGTACAATTATTACGTGTCAATTAAAAACAAAATAAAACTTTAAGAAGTGTACTAATTCAAACGGGGGCTGAGATAGCAGGGCTACACAGAGCAGGAGCTAATGGAACTTTACAGAGATAAGGTGCCAAATCTTGCAAGGAGGAAAAAACCCAAACGTGAGAAGATTTTTGTAAGGTTAACTTAAAAGATCAGTAAATTATCATTTAAGTGAAAGCTCTGAGTAGCAGTCATGTAGCTGGTTTCTTTTTTCCCTCTAAAGCAGTTTAGAAAATGTGCTTCCAAGGGCACTCATGGGAGGGTTCTGAGTTCATTCTGTGGCCTGTTGTAAATAGTTTTAGTGCCAAGCCCCTGGTTTCAAAGGGGTGATGAGATTGTTTCTGACCAGCATTTATTCTCTTAGTTGAAAGGAAGTGGTCCCTTCTGTTCAGTTTGTGTCTTGCAGGGAAAAGGAAGGTATGTGAGAAGGATGAAATGTTTTCAGCACGCCTCCCGGGCAGCCCTGTGACCCGGCAGGTTCCAGGAGACTTGAGTCAGCTTCAGCAGGAACTGAGGCTAAAGGATGTGGTTGAATAGGATGGCCACAGGCTAGGGCTGCAGGAAGCCTCATTTCCCTGAGCTGGATAGTCTTGAGGCAGTTGGATGTCACAAAACACAGAAGAGGACTAATAGGAAAAAATAGCACCTGAAGAGAAAGTTTTAATGCACAGGGGGATGCATTTAAAAAATAAAGCTACTGTTTCTGCTGGTGAACACTGAAAGAAAGTGCAAAAATAGAGTCCTACTATTTCTACACCGGTGAAGAAAAACCCCACTCCTCTCCCAGCAATGAAGAACTCTGTCCCACAATGACACTGACTCTTTTCTTCCATTCCAAGATCATGTAGTGCAGACCACTAGCACAAAAATCTTTCATGGATGGAACCAAAATGCTGGGTGATAGACTCCTGCCCACTGAGGACAGCCTGGCCACGCAGCCCCACCGCCCCTCCATGGCCCTGGCAGCCCCTCGGTGAGGTCAGAGGGGAGCAGGAGTGTGGAGACAGCCAGCCAATTCGGGCCCTGGCTGGTGCTTCACTCAGGCAAGGCCCCTGCCCACACTACTGACGGTCTCTCAGATGCAGATCCCTAGTCAGATAAACAACATTGATGATGTCCTTGAAGACCTTTATGAGGGTGAATTATCAGATGCTTAGTATGAATCTTGGCCCACAGAGGTTGCTCAAAAATGCTTCTTCACACCTCCCTGCTCCACTGTATCTGTTAGTTGAGCATTTGAGGGCTTGATCATGTGTAAATTTCGTGATGTTTTCTCAGTATATTAAGTCCCAAATGATACAACTTTCCCCATTTTATCTCTTTGGCTTTCATTCTCCTGCTGTTTTAGAGAGTGCTATGGATAGTTGATGCCACAGAGGTATTTTTGCTAATTTATAATTGTCAACCGAGACCTAAAAACTGGCTTTATTAACAAACGAAATCCCCAAAATATCGCAAACCTACACACCCAGAAGCATCATGAGAAGTCACATAATGAAACACTTTCCCAGTTTATGAAATTAGAGGAAGTGCCCTCAGAAAAAAACGCATTCTATTAAAATAATAATAATAATAACCACCCCAAACCTGGAGGAGTGGCTCACACCTGTAATCCCACACTTTGGGATGGCAAAGCCTGAAGAGTGCTTGAGGCCAGGAGTTCAAGACATGGCCTGAGCAATACAGTGAGACCCCATCTTTACAAGAAATATTAAAACTTAGCCAGGCGTGGTGGCAGCACTCGGGAGGCTGAGGTAGGAAGATCACCTGAGCCCAGGAAGTCGAGGCTGCAGTGAGCTGTGACCACACCACTGCACTCCAGCCTGGGCCACAGTGAGACTGTCTCTTAAAATAAAAAGGAACTCCAATTCCCATCTACAAACCACTTGCTAAGTGGCAGACTCTGCTGTGCTCAAGAAACATCTCGCCCATTCCTCAAACAGTGCTGTGAGCTAAGGGTCACCACTATTCCCAATTTAAAGTGAGGACATGGTGGTGGCAAGGTGGCCAGTGACATCCTCAAGGTAAGACATTCTAAACGAGTGAAGGGGATACAAAAACAGATTAGCCTGCCACAGTGACATCCAGCCCTAGCTAACCAGTGGCTCCTCCAACCCGCACCTGGGAGGCTGTAACCAGGTGGAGGCCACAGGGCCAAACATACTTCAGGTGTGCATCTTCGCTGATTAAATTGAAGGGGCTCCACTTAATTTCCAGAATACTGCATTTGTTTGATGGACCCACTAGCCTGCTCCACCGTCTGGAGCCAGCCCCAGTTCTGCCCATTGTGCTAGTGCCACAGCAGGGGACAGGCTCCCAATCATCCAGAGCTGGACAGCCCAGAGCCGGGGTTCAACTGAACCTTTCTTTCTCAGCCTCTGTTTCAACCCTGAATAGGGAAGAGCAACGTCTTTCTCTCTGACTCATCTAGTTATGTATTCAATGTCTGCTTTAAATGGCTCCATTCTGCAGGTCCAAACATGCGCGTCTGAGCTCCCCAGGAAGCAGTTCCACACGCTGCCTCCCTCATCCAAAGTGAGGTCAACTCCATCCGTCCTGTTACACCACAAAGCTTGGAGTCATCTTGATATATTTCCTTCTCTCACACCCAACAGCTAATCCATTAGGAAAGCCTATGTGCTCCATCTTCAAAGAAAATCCACATCTCCCCGTCACCATGCTGTTCTCAGCCCCCACCCACTCTCTCCTTTATTACCATGGTAGGCTGCTAACTAGTGCCTCTGCTTCTAAGCTCCCCAACACACATTCCTCATTGAATATTTACAAGCCGGAGTCACATTCCAAAATGTAAATCAAGCCATACCATTCTTCACTCAAATCAGTCATCTGATCAACCATCCTTTATTCAGAGTGAAGGCCAAAGTCCTTGAAGCCCACAGGCGCTAGTGCATTGGGCCCCGTTCCTCTCAGAAGCTTTCTCCCCCACCCTCCCTTTTCCTCCCACATCTGAGCCATGCTGGCCTTATTGCTTGTTTTCCAACAAGCTAATCTGGCTCAGGCCATGGCCAGACCCAGCTCATCCCTGTGCTGGAGTGTTCTTGGCCCAGATTTCTACATGGCCAAGTCCCTCACCTATGGAATAATAGACACAGACCTGGAGCCCATTCTCAGATTCTCTGCATTACTAGCAAGGATCCCAGCCACAGCCACAGGCCCACATAACCTCATGCCCAACTTCTTGCTCAACCACCAGTCTGCTTCTGCACTCAAATGAGAGGCACATGCTGGCTGTGGGTCTGGACTCCTGCGTCATTACCAAGGAAGATACAGGCTTTGAGTGCCAGGCCAGTAGCTATCCTTAAGGTAAACACGGGCCACTGGGAGAGGAAAGACAATGGGAGTCAAGCAGCACCCCCTCCCCTCTCTATGGCAGCTCCCAAATGCAGTTGGTCCAGAGAACATGGGATTCCTGAGGGAGCACATTGCCGTGCCATCTGCCCTTCTCTGTGGCCATTGATAAAGTGGCTCCTTTTGGTAACCCACCATTTCACATTGCTTTGGTCACGTCCTGAGTTCGTTTGCCCTGTTCTCCACCCAAGTCCTGGGCTTCCACCTCCAAGTTGTTCTCCCTTTATCCTTGCCTCAGGTTCTGCTCTCTAGAAGGCTTGGGCTCAGTCATGCCCTAGTGCCTTTGCTCATGTATCTTGAAGGCACATTCTGACCACCTGTGTGATTCTGAGATGTCCATGGGACTCCTGGTCCCCTTGGCCTGCTGCATTATTTATTTTTTTTGTATTGCATTCAACACCTTCTAAGCTGCTATGCCTTAACTTACACATGATATTTTTTGTTCCTCTGTTGCAGTGGAAGCTCAGCAAGTGTGAGGATCTTTTCTTCATTGATGCATCCTAGGCATCTACAATCATGCCTGGCATATGGTGGGGACTCAATAAATATTTAGGCAACAATGAATCAGGTCATTGTTAGGTTAAATGGGAAAACAGGAAAAATGCCAGGCATGTAGCAATTAGGACTGATTTCTGCACCTAGCTGCTTTCAGGAGTAGCCTCTCTCTTAGCAACTACCTCTCAGGTAACAGTATGACAGTCAAGGTTTATAGCAGTTTGTGAAATATCAAGTGCTCTAGTTAGTACAGCTTTGTAACGACCCAAACTTGTGTCATAAAATAGCCACTGTATTATCCTTCTGTATTGTGTATCAAGGGCAGACCAGGCAAGGGGGGGTTGGCTTGTTTCTCTGTGATGTCTGGAGCCTCAGCTGAAGACTTGTTTCTGGGATGACTCAATGATTAGAGGCTGAAATTGATGGAAAACATGTTAAGACTCATGTCTGGAAATTGCTGTGGGATATTGACCAGAACCACAGCTGAGTTGTCAGCAGAAATATCTACACATGGTTTCTCCATGTGGTGTCTCCAAGTGAGCTAGCTCAAGCTTCCTCACAGCATGACTGAGTTCCAAGAGCCAGTAACCTAAAGGAACAGGTAGAAGCCCTATACTTTTTCTGACCTGGTATCAGGAGTCGCATGGCATCACATGTGCTGTAGTCATCAGCCTGCCAGAGTTGGGGCAGAAAACAGGCCCCATCTCTCAATGAGAGAAGGGCCAAAGTGCATATGGAACATCCCAGCCCAGAGGAGCTAAGAACTCATGACAACAATGCAGGATCCTGGATGGGCTCCTGGAACAGAAAAGGGGCATGCGATAAAAAGTAAGGAAATCTGAATGAAGTTGGGACTTTAGTTAATATCAATGCATCAATATTAGTTGATTAACTGTGCCAAATATACATACTAATTTCGGATGTTAATGATAAGGGAAATGGGTGTAGAGTACATGGAAACTCTCTCTACTAGCGCTACAGTTTTCCTATCAATAGTCTAAAGCTGTTTTCAAAAATAAAGCTTATTTTAAAGAGGAAAAAAAGAGCATACGGGGCAGCATATATTATTGAAACCCTTTTTGAAAAATATAATCTGCCACAACAAGGAAGAGGTGCTGATACCAACCTTGAAGGGAAAAGCAAGAGCACACAGGTTTAGTATGAAATGGCTATAAAGTCTCTAGATAAAAGCCATGTTTATTATCCAGAGGTATGAAGAAAGGAAGCAACGTCACTCAATAAAAAGAACAAATGGCTCAACAATGCTTTTAGCGTTTGACTTTAAATGCATCATGGTCATATTTTGCAGCCAGCTCATCACTACGTGTGCTATCTACATACAGATGCTCCCTCAAGGTCAACTGGACAGAATTTCCATCTAATTATTTAATCACAGATTGCACAAGCATCCAGTGATTCTACAAAAGTCAATCATATTAAACTTCAAATGGGATGAATATGCAGTGACTTTTTATCCAAACTACATATATTTCTGAGAATGCATTTTCATCTTAAAATTAAGCTTAATATTTTTAAAACATCATTGAATTAAAACAGTTCTAGCGCATTAAAAGGTATGTAAGAAGGAGTGTGGTAAATACGGCCACTAATTTCTTTCTCTTCCAATGAGAGGTGGGGTCTAATCCCCCTCCCCTGGTTATGGCCTTGGTGGCTCACTTGATCAGTAGAAAACAGCAGGAGTGACTTCCTGAGTTTTCCAAGGGCTACAGTATAAGAAGATGTGAAGCTTCTGCTCTTAGAACCTGTGAGAAGCCCGAGCCACCAGGAAGGGTGCTGGGCAGTGAATGTGTGAACAGCCCCTGCTGCATTCCCAGCTGACAGCCAGCATTCCCAACCTGCCAGCCGCCTTAGATGTCCAGCCCAGGTGAGGTGACTGCGGCCCTGGCACCATCTGACTATTACCAAATGAGAGATCCCATGCAACAATCACCCAGCCGAACCCAGGCAACTCACAGATTTCTGAAATTTAACACATTTTTAAGCCATTAAGTGTTGGAATGATTATGCAGCAATAGGTAACCTGTACAAAGATTTATAGATATTTAATAGGTAAAGTTTTAAAATATTCAAGAAGTTTAAAATTGACTAAATGATGTATAAAAATTGTGGGAAATTGTAAAAGAAATTATAGGGGAAACTATTTGAGTGAGAAGAAAAGCATCCAGGTATTGGTTGAACAAATCAAATAGAAGGATAAGATGCAAACCGTCAGTAATTTGTCATCAATGTGGAAAAGCACAACAAAATATATGTGTCTTAATTGAGTACATTGCAAGGAATTTGAATACAGGATTTTTGTTTTGTTGTTTATTTTTGAGATGGAGTCTCACTCTGTCACCCAGGATGGAGTGCAGTGGCGCCATCTTGTCTCACTGCAAACTTCGCCTCCCAGATTCAAGCGATTCTCCTGCCTCAGCCTCCCTAGTAGCTGGGATTACAGGCATGTGCCACCACGCCCAGCTAATTTTTGAATTTTTAGTAGAGACGGGACTTCACCATGTTGGCCAGGCTTATCTCGAACTCCTGACCTCAGGTGATCCACCCAACTCGGTCTCCCAAAGTGCTAGGTTCTTTTTATATTTCTTCTTTTATATTATTTATTCAATAATCTGTTTGTTAGTTATTTTGGGTAAGGTCAACCCTGTGACTCTATTACTCAATATAAAAACTAGAATCTTAATAATTTCTTGTATTAACTCTATGGTCCATCGTATTCCATTTCCTTGTCTCTCATATTCAAAATAAAATGGTCTTCGTATGCATCTTATCTTTCCTTCTTTCCTCTTCTTCTTTATTATTATTATTTTTTTTTCTAAGACAGGGTCTCTCTCTGTCTCCCAGGATGAAGTGCAGTGTTGTGATCATGGCTCACTGCAGCCTCAACCTCTCAGGCTCAATCGATCCTCCCACCTCAGCCTCCCAAATAGTGGAGACTGCAGGCATGCGTCCCCATGCCCAGCTAATTTTTATTTTTATTTTTTTTTGTAGAGATAGGGTTTCACCATGTTGCCCAGGCTGGTTTCTAACTCCTAGGCTCAAACCATCTGCCCACCTCGGCCTCGCAAAGTGCTGGGATTACAGGAGTGAGCCACTGTGCCCAGCCCTCTTCTTTCTTGACAGAATCTGCTTACCCTTTTTGAAAGCTGCATTTAGTTTCAGACAAATTCATGTTGCTTCCTAGTTACCTGATCACTGAGCTCATTAGCAGGCATATGCACAAAGATTGAGAAGGACACTAAATTTAAAAATAAAGGTATATTAAATTCAACACTCCCTCATGTTAAAAACTCTCAATAAACTAAGTATTGAAGGAACATGCCTCAAAATAATAAGAGCTACCTATGACAAACCCACAGTCAGCATTATACTGAACGGGCAAAAACTGGAAGCATTCCTCTTGAAAACTGACAGAAGAAAATGATGCCCTCTCTTACCACTCCTATTCATTACAGTATTGAAAGTCCTGACCAGGGCAATCAGGCAAGAGAAAGAAATAAAGGCATTCAAATAGAAAGAGAGGAAGTCGAACTATCTGTTGGCAAACAATAAGATTCTACATCAAGAAAACCCCATAGTCTCAGTCCAAAAGCTCCTTAAGCTGATAAACAACTTCAGCAAAGTCTCAGTATACAAAATCAATGTGCAAAAATTACTAACATTCCTATATACCAACAACAGCCAAACCAACCCAAATCAAGAATGCAATTCCATCTACAATTGCCACAAAAATAAAATAAAATACCTAGGACTACAGCTAACCAGGGAGGCCAAAGATCTTTACCAGAAGAACTACAAAACACTCCTTAAAGAAATCAGAGAAAACACAAACAAATAGAAAAACATTCCATGCTCGTGGATGGGGTGAATCAATACCATTAAAATGGCCATACTGCCCAAAGCAAATTATGGATTCAATGTTATTCCTATCAAACTACCAATGACATTTTTCACAGAACTAAAAAAAACACACTTTCAAAATTCATGTGGAACAAACAAACAAACAAAAAAGCCCAAATAGCTAAGGCAATCCTAAGCAAAAAGAACAAAGCTGGAATCATGCTACCTGACTTTAAACTATACTACGGGCTGCAGTAACCAAATCAGCATGGCACTAGTTTAAAAACAGACAAATAGACAAATGGAACAGAATACAGAAACCAGCAATAAGGCCACACACCTATGACTATTTGATCTTCAACAAACCTGACAAAAACAAGCAATGGGGAACTTCCTATTCAAAAACAAGCAATGGGGACTTCCTATTTAATAAATGGTGCTGGGATAATTAGCTAGCCATATGTGAAAGGTTGAAACTGGACCACTTTCTTACATCATATACAAAAATTAACTTAAGCTGGATTAGAGGCTTAAATGTAAAACCCAAAACTATAAAAACCCTAGAAGACAACCTTGACAGTACTATTCTGGACATAGGAATCAGCAAAGATTTCATGATGAAGACACTAAAAGCAAGTGCAACAAAAGCAAAAATTGACTAATGGGACCTAATTAAACTAAAGAGCTTCTGCACAGCAAAGGAAACTATCAACAGAGCAAACAGACAACCTACAGGATGGGAGAAAATTTTTGCAAACTATGCATCTAACAAGGGTCTAATATCCAGCATCTATAACTTAAACAAATTTACAAGAAAATAAAACAAACAACCCCATTAAAAAGTGGGCAAACTACATGAAAAAACACTTTGCAAAAGAAGGCATACATGTGGCCAATAATCATATGAAAAAAAGCTCAACATCACTGGTCATTAGAGAAATGCAAATCAAAACCACAATGAGACACCATCTCATACACGTCAGAGTGGCTATTATTAAAAAGTAAAAAAAAAAAAATACATATTGGCGAGGTTGCAGAGAAAAAGGAACACTTATACACTGTCGGTGGGAGTGTAATTAGTCCAACAATTGTGGAAGACAGTGTGGTAGCTCCTCAAGGGCCTAAAAACAGAAATACCATTTGACTGGCAATCCTATTACTGGGTATATACCCAAAGGAATATGCATTTTTCTGTTAGAAAGACACATGCACCCATATTTTCACTGCAGCACTATTCACAATAGCAAAGACATGGAATCAACCTAAATGCCCACCAATGGTAGACTGGATAAAGAAAATGTGGTACATGCACACCATGGAATACTATGCAGCTATAATAAAGAATGAGATTATGTCCTTTGCAGGAACATGGATGAAGCTAGAGACCATTATCCTTAACAAACTAATGCAGGAACAGAAAATCAAGTATCACATGTTCTCATTATAAGTGTGAGCTAAATGATGAGAACACGTGGACACATACAGCAGAACAAGACACACTGGTGCCTACTGGCGGGTGGAGGGTGGAGGAGGGAGAGGATCAGGAAAAATCATTAATAGGTACTGGCTTAATACCTGGGTGATGAAATAATCTGTACAACAACCCCCCATGACACAAGTTTACCTATAACAAACCTCACATATGCTGTACTTAAAATACAAGTTAAAAGTTAAATTTTTTAAAAGGTAATATTAATATTTACTATTAATTATTAAGATTTATTAGTATGGTTCTGTTACATTGCGCGAAACCAATATCTGATTTGGCCTTTCCAGCATTCTTTGTAAATAGACTACATAAGAAGCAACGGGCAGCCCATAGAAACATCCTTAGGCCTGAGTTTAAGATTAAGATCTAGAGCCATTTATTTATTATAGCACATACAGTATGTTAGCATTTATATTCATTGTGGTAATAAGCATGATATACACAGTTCATGTCTCCAAGATACTCACGATAGGGAAAAAGACATGAAAACAAATAAATATAAATGATAAAATAAGTCAAGGGTACAAATAGAACATCAAATTAATTGTGTCTGGAAGCTAGGATATAAAACTCTTCCCCAGGCTGTTGACATGGTTGAGATTCTGAAGGAAGAACAAGGATTTGTCAGAGAGACAAGAGGTGGGGAGAGGGTGGTGGTCAGAATGATTCAGAAATATGGAGCAGAAATGCGAAGTCGTGGAGACCTGCAGCATCTTCAGATCTAGAAGAGCCACTGGGAACACTCAACAAACTGAGAAGTGACGAGGGAAAGGGTCCTGGAGATTCTCTGAATTGTTTCTTGTAAGTTGCCACCATCCAACACAGCAGACACAAGCCTCACGTGATCACTGAGTTCGTGTAACCTGCAGTGTCCACAGTCAGAGGTGCTGTTGGTGTAAAGTGCACCTTGGATTTTGAAGACTTAATATGAAAGAAGTTTGTATAACAGCTCATAAACCTTTTTATATTGATGACATCAAAATAACAAGGTTTTGGATATTCTACACTTAAATAAAACTTGGTATTAAAATTAATTTCAGAGACAGGCACAGTGGCTCACTTCTGTAATACCAGCCCTTTGGGAGGCCAAAGCAGGCAGATCTCTTGAGTCCAGGAGTTCGAGACCAGACATGGGCAACATGGCAAAACCCCATCTCTACAAAAAATACAAAAATTAGCCAGACCTGGTGGTGAGTGCCTGTAGTCCCAGCTACTTGGGAGGCTGAGCCCAGGAGGCGGGGGTTGCAGTGAGCCCAGATGGCACCACTGTACTCCAGTCTGGGTAACAAAGTGAGACCTTGTGTCAAAAAAAATAATAATAAAAATTCAAGAAATTTAAAACGAAATTAATTTCACTTTTTGAAACTTATTTTAATGTAGTTACTACAAAACTTAAAGTAACTTAAAGTAACATGTGCAGCTTGTGTTCTATTTCTATTGGACAGTACTAATCTATCGGCCTCACCGTGGTATCCTTTACTTCCCCCTTTAATATTAATCTGAAAAATCTGCAGTGGACTTTATAGTTTTTAAAAGCTATCATGTCATTAATCTGCATAAACCACTAAGGAAAGCCAGAGAGTATAAATCAAGTGTGATGTAGCTTATAATTTGCCTTCAAGAACCAAGAAGGATATCTTATTTTCTAAAATCTTCATGTATCATGCTAGAAGAAAAAATGAAATTACAATTTCTTGTTTCCAAATATTTATTAGCAATGTTCTAAATACATAATCCAGACAGTTAACTGTTTGGGGGAGACTGAATGCCACCTGGTCTCTGGTCTCGACAGCTCAATTACCCTAGTAGTTATTATACATGCATGATGAATAATGTGCAGGTTACACTGCTCGAATGCAGGTTGTGTTTAGCCTGCAGTATCTCTTGCATAGATTTCCACATGAAGCACTTAGGATCAGACACAGAGGGTTATTCTTTTTTTTTTCTTTTTTATTTTGAGGCAGAGTCTCACTCTGTCACGGAGGCTAAATTGCAGTGGCAAGATCTTGGCTCACTGAAACCTCTGTCTCCTGGGTTCAGCAAGATTCTCCTGCCTCAGCGTCCCGAGTAGCTGGAATTACAGGTGCCCACCACCACAGCTGGCTAATTTTTGTATTTTAGTAGAGACAGTGTGTCTTCATGTTGGCCAGGCTGGTCTCTAACTTCTGATCTCAAATGATTAGCCTGCCTCAGCCTCCCAAAGTGCTGGAATTCAGGTGTGAGCCACCACGGCTGGCCCACAGAGGGTTATTCTATGGAACATGATGTTTTATTGCTACTAAGACACTCAGGTGCCCACCAATCACATCTCCTCATAGAACAGTTGTGGGAACTTGTCTGCAAGGCTGCACTCCCAATGCCACAGCAGGGACAGGAGACTTGTTGCCCAGAGCACCACTCTGTTCCATAGAGACCACTCATGTGCAAAGACTACAGTTCCTGGGGCCTTTCTATCTCTTAGTGCCAGTAATCACCAAAACTAAGCTCTAAACATCACTTAAATCAAACGACGGGAGAGTAGGAGCTCTAAAAGCCCTCTGATTTTCATAAACTCCTCTTGTGCACTGTCTTTCTGTCTTCCTGAATAAAATTAATATTTCCAATATGTCCATGCTATCCATGCTGATAAAAACATAGTGAGTGGATTCTCATCACTATGAGTTGAGGTTGCAGTATATAGACAGAAATGGAAATAATGATCTGGATCATAATAAAGAATAATTGGCCAGGCGCAGTGGCTCATGCCTGTAATCCCAACACTTTGGGAGGCCGAGGTGGGCGGATCACGAGGTCAGGAGATCGAGACCATCCTGGCTAACACGGTGAAACCCCGTCTCTACTAAAAATGCAAAAAATTAGCCGGGCGCGGTGGCGGGAGCCTGTAGTTCCAGCTACTCGGGAGGCTGAAGCAGGAGAATGGCGTGAACCCGGGAGGCGGAGCTTGCAGTGAGCCAAGATAGTGCCACTGCACTCCGGCCTGGGTGAAAGAGCAAGACTCTGTCTCAAAAATAAAAAATAAAAAAAAAAGAAGAATTGGGCCAGGTGCTATGGCTCACGCCTGTAGCCTGTAATCCCAGCACTTTGGGAGGCCAAGGCGGGTGGATCACCTGAGGTCAGGAGTTCGATACCAGCCTGGCCAACATGGTAAAACCCAATCTCTACTAAAAACACACAAAAAAATTTAGCTGGTTGTGGTGGTGGGTGCCTGTAATCCCAGCCACTCAGGAGGCTGAGGCAGAAGAATCACCTAAACCTGGGAGGTAGAGGTTGCAGTGAGCCGAGATCATGCCACTTCACTCCAGCTTGGGTGAAAGAGTGAAACTCTGTCTCAAAAATAAATAAATAAATAAATAAATAAATAATTTAGGGAGGTCTCATGCCATGCTGGGCATTTATCCTTATTAGCTCATTTAATCCTGAAAACATAGTTGCTGTTATGTCCCACTTTTTAATGATGATCAGGCAAAGACAAAGAAGGGTTGAAGAGCTTGCCCATAGTCCCACAGTTAAAAAATCATGAAGTCAATCACAAAAGTGAGTTGTCTCCCTTCAGAGTAAGCATGGCCAGTCTTTATAGAATGCTATCTGCAAATAATTAGGCCCTTAGCCTAGGTTTGGCATAAAGAGAAGGAAATTAATGGCAGTAAGCAGAAAGTCCGAAAGTCAGTGTCAATGAGAACAAAGGTGAGTGACCATCAGAAGCCCTGTACTCAACTGAGAAGTCAGCTTTTACCGACAATCCTTCTGACAGGAATAAAGAAGGGAAATCTCAAGCAGTGGTGAAATGTATCTTTAGTGTCCAAAGAAGAACCTAGCAAAGAGAGAAAAAAGAAACTCAACTATAGAAACTAGACTAAAGGGGTTGTACGTCATCTTGTTTCCAATGGAAACTAATGATTATCTTCTGGATGCTAGAAGAGCAACTCACATCTTTAAAAAAGATAAAAAAGGAACAGAGTCAGAAGGACTCCAAGTGGAAACGCAAGAATTTTCTCATCTTCTGACTTGAACTTCAGGGATCTCCCACCTGGAGGGAAGATAGAGCCTTTTATCCTGCTCCTGCTTATCTATTACATGAGGCCACCAGCATCAGCCCATACTCTCATCGGTTCCCATGAACACAGTGTCTCTGCATGCTAGACAGGATGATCCGGTGAGAAGGGATCATGCATAATTTCGAGAATGAAGTCTGAGAAGACAAGGGGATAGGAGGTGACTACAAAAATGATTGCTGCTTCCTCCTGCACATACGGGGCTTGCACAGGGACAGGCACATGAGTGTATCTCACAGGTAAGCTGTGCTGTGGTTTGCATATTTGTCGCCCCAAACTCATGCTGAAGTTTAATGGCCACTGTAACAGTATTAAGAGATGGGAAATTTGAGAGGTGATTAGACCAGATGGACCTTGTCACCACAAATGGATTAATGTCTTTATTGTGGGAAATGGGCTCATTATCATGGTAGTGGGTTTCTTATAAAAGGACAAGTTTGCCCACTCCCCACCCTGCCTTCCCTTTGCCTTTACACCATGTGATGCCTTTTGCCAGGCTATGACATAGCAAGAAGGCCCTCGCCTTCTGACTCCTCAGTCTTAGACTTCTCCACCTCTAAAACTGTAAGAAATAAATTTCTCTTCTTTATAAACTATTCGTTCTCAGGCATTCTTTTACAACAGCACAAAACAAAGATAGAAAATTGGTACCAGGGAAGTGGGGTGTTGCTACAACAAATCCCTTCCCTTGTGTACATTGTAAACATCCATCAAAACGCCACAGTGTCTTCTATACATGTTATTCCTTATGATTTGTCAATTAAACATAATATTAGTTTTTAAAAACAAAATTAATGAGAATGTGCCTACGGTTTCCACAGTCTCCCCTATACAGTTTCTCCTGCCCAGATCCTATTACCCACACCCACCACACATCCTACCAAATGTAAGAGAAACAACGGTGTTTTATTGAGCAATAACAAACCCCAGTTAATCTAGAGTCTGGACTAAGAAAAGTCTGAGTAATCCGAAATTCTGGTCAAAGAACAGACATACTTTTGGGATGAGACCAATTTGAAGACGAGGGCCAAGCAATTTAGATGAGCCAAGATAATCTTTAAACCAAAGACACAGAGAGATCTTTTCAGAACTGCTGTTCCAGGAAGCCAACCCCAAGGCCTCTGTCAGTCAGAACATCTTGGCCTCCCCAGTCACTGAGTGATTTCCAGCCCCGGCCCAGCAGACGCATCACTCACATCTGAGCTGGCAAGGACAGGAGGTGAAGCTCAGCCGATTTCTCAGGTGATGCAGGAAGGCGCGGCCCAGTCAATCACGTTCATGCCAGAATAACTGATTAAGGTAGCAGCCCTTGAAACAGCCTTGCCTGTAGGACGTGACCTCCCAGACCCTGTCTGGTGCCCGCCATACTGATGCGGGGATTACTCCAAGGAAGCGGCTCCCTCTGGCTTCCTTAGTCCTCCCTCCTCCTTATTCAGCCTCGCTTAGGTTTTCCGCAGTCAGAACAAAATGCGCAGAAGGGATTGTTCACTCATAGTGAACATTTATTCAGGATAGGTCATTTGTTTTAGTGAAAATGGAATGTTCTTGAAAATGTTGCCATTACTGGAAATTATATTCCTGTTCTGCAAGATAAGAAACAAAGCTGGCCTCCAGCTTTCTCATAAATGAAAAGTAAAATCAAAACAAAACGAAACAAAAGGCACAGAGAACAACCACAACAGCGAAATGCTTCCAGCCCTGCGGAAGGAGGAAATATTCTGCATACACCATTCTCCATCTATTCAATGTTTCTGGATTTCTGTTTTTGTTTAGTAGAGTCAGTGGTTTAGGAGTTCAGCGTGCTAGCTCAGCTGCCTTTGGGAGGAAAGAATTCTTGATATGGGAGACCACAGAGAAGTCGAGGGCTTGTTGTGTATCTCCCAGCTGAAGATCACACACCCCTTCATGGGATCCTTTAACTGTGGTTGATGGCTGTCTCAAGAACAAGAAACAGAAAAGTCTCCCCCACCATGGGATTATTCCAGAGGTTTCCACACTTGTCTGCAAAGCCCTCAAGACTGTGAATTAATTTATCTTAGGTTTAACTTGGTCTTCAGAATTATTTCAAATCTTCAGGTCATGTTAATATGTTAAGTTTGGGAATGACTGGATTCTAGGTTTATTAAGCAAACATAAGTCTTGCATTTCATGCTACTAAATGATGGACATTGAATAAAGGAAACAAATAAAAAACAAAACGACGACAACAAAACAAACCAGGTCCTTGGAGAGCTTGCGCATGACTGAAAGGGATAAAGGATTTGTGCAAATGCTGAAGCCTGCGGTGGTGGCTGGGTCTTTGGAATATGTTCTGGGTTTAACTTCACTCAGTGACTGTCCGATGGTGATGGTCCCACTCACCCAGAGGGAGCACCCAGTCCTTCACCCTTTCCTGCAGCTCCCATACACGGTCCCTGGATGCAGGCAAGACTTTCCCGGACATAGCACCCGCCTAACCCATCCCCTGGAGCCTTACGCCCCCAACTGTGCCATTTTTGTATCAGATGCTGGTCTTTGTTTGAGAGGAACACTTAACATATTAGGGAAATGAGCTGTTTCAGTGATGTTGGTGGCATATCCTAATCTCCCCCAACTTATTGATTGTCTTTTGATTTCACTATATGGTTGATACAATGCCAAAATTTTTATTTTATGTAGCTAAATTTATTAATCACCTTTTTCCTTCTTCTTGGCTTTTCTTCATAGTCAGAAAAACTTCCCATATTCCATATGTACAATTCATATAATTTATATGCAATATAAAATATTTTCTGTACTACATATACACAATATATATATGCCACTGATTTTTGTATATTAATTTTATTTCCAAATACCTGAATTCTGAAGTCCCTTATCATTACCAAAATTTTTTGGTCGGCTCTCTTATTTTTTGATGACAAATGATAAATATTATCTAATATGGCAGCTATTTTACATCTTTCATCCCATAACTGTATATCTTTAATTTTTTAATTTATTTTTCTAAGTTTTGGTGGGTAGTGCAATGTCAGTAATAACAAATAATATTGGAGATAAATAGGGGCTTCAGCTTTGTATTTTCTCAGACGTTAGTGAGAATGCTTCTAGTGTGTCCCTATAAAGCACAGTGCTTGTTTTGGTACAAACATACACATGATGGCCACAGAGAAGTGTCAGTGCATTCTTTTTAAGAGTATTATTTAACACACACACACACACAAGCATGGAAATTGAATTTTATCATGTGCCTCATCAACATCTTTGGAAATAATAAAATGGTTTTTTTTTCTGATATAGAACCTCCTTGCATTCCTGAAATAAACCCTTGTATAATGCTTTCTCTTTTCTTTTCTTTGTTTTTGAGATAGTCTTGCTCTGTTGCCTATGCTGCAGAGCAGCACGAACATGGCTCACTGCAGCCTTGACCTCCCAGGCTCCTCCCACCTCAGCCTTCTGAGTAGCTGAGACCACAGATGTGTGCCCCCACCCCTGGCTATTTAAAAAAAAAAAAAAAGAAAAAAGAAAAAGAAAAAATCTGGAGAGATGAGGTCTCACCATGTTGCCCAGGCTGGTCGCAAACTCCTGGCCTCAAGCTATCCTCCCACCTCAGCCTGCAAAGTGCTGAGATTACAAGTGGGAGCCGCTGTGCCTAGCCCCGCCCCCCCGCTGTACAATTCTATTAAAAAGCTTTAATTATTCGGTTTACTGTTATTTATCTTAGGATTTTTGAATGAGCATTTACTTGTAAAATTGGACTGTAATTTAGAATTTCTTATGCACTCATTGTCACATTTTAGTGTAAATAACATGCTTTTGTCTTCAAAATATTATGAAAAAGCAATTATTTTTCTTTGGTCTGAAATATTTTTGTATCTTAGGAATTATCAACTCTTCAAATAACAGGATTCTTCACTATTTGCTGAAGGTTGAGTAGTCTTTTAATAAATCTCTTAATTTCTTCTATAATCACGTTTGTTTTCTATCTCTTCTAGATTTTGTCTTCCTCGAGTCAGTTTTGACAAATTATATTTTGTTACAAAATTAGCATTTCCTCCTAGCTTTCAAATGTATTTGACAGAGTTAAGTAATGAGGTGTTTTCTAATTTTTAATTATCTGATTTTTTTCTCATAATTTCTCATTTTGTATGTTTGTGACTTCTTTCCTATACTAAAAGCTGTGAATTTTTCTCTGAATCCTTCATTAGCTATCTCCCAAATGTTTTGATATGTGAAATTGTTATTGTTATTTTTGTTGTTGTTTACAGTTATTATGACTTTTTTTTGAGACAGGGTTTCACTCTGTTGCACAGAGTGTAGTGGCAGGTGGAATCACAGCTCTCTGCAGCCTCAACTTCCCCAGGTCCAGATAATCCTCCCACTTCATCCTCCCAAGTAGCCGGACTACAGGCATGCGCCAGCAGGCCTGGCTAATTTTTCATATTTTTTATGGAGATGGGGCTTCACCATGTTGGCCAGGTTGGTCTTGAATGTCTGCTCTCAGGCTATCCGCCCACCTCAGCCTCCTAAAGTGCTGGAATTACAGGCTTGAGATACCACGCCTGGCTCTGTTCTCACATTTTTATTTGATTTTATTTTTTCAGCCAATAATTGCTTGAGAGCACCTTAAAGTCCAAGTGTTAAGGACTTTTTGTTTTGTCATAGTGCTTTTAAATTCTAGCTTTATTATGTTAGATCAGATAACGGTTGTACTTTTGACTTTTAGCATTTACTGTCATTTTCTTTTTCTGTTTAGACCCCTTGTATAATCACATTTTATGACTGTTCCATGGGCATTTGAGGAGGTTTAGACTTTGTTTTCAGGGTGTATTTTCTTAATCTGTTGGGTAAACAGCCCTTATTAATTATGATATTTAAGCCTTCCATGTCTGCCTTACATTGTAGAGGTACTTTGAAGACTCCCACTATTGGCATCTAGTTCTCATTATACGTCTTGTAGTTTTCACGTTATTAATGTGGTTGCTATGTTATTTCACAACTATCAAGCTGTGTTCTTCACCCTTTAGCATTTTAAGCGTCTTTCTTTGTTTTGATTAATGATGTTTGGCACGGATTCAATTTAATCTGATGTTAAGATAAATAACCTGTTTTCTGTCTGAAAACAAAGGCTAGTTTATACTTTGCACATACTTCTATGTTCAAATTTTAATCACTAATTTTATTCACATGTCTTGTCACAGAATAAAGCTGGGTTTTCATTTTAATAGATGATTTCAGCCCATTTGCTCTTATTGAAATGACAGTTATGTTTAGTTTTAGTTCTGTCATTTTATATTGTTTTCCTTTTTATAGCTTAAAATTATTTCTGTATGTTCTGTTTTTCTTGTACAATTTTCTCTAATTATAAAGAAGATTTGTATTTTTACTTCAGTGGATTGCATTTATAAACATGGCTTTCCACAATACCTTTTATTTTTGGACAGTGTTGCTTAGTTGCCGATTATTAGTAACGACCTAATTAACATTCTTCTTCAACCCCCACTGTCATATTTCTGGTCCTCCACCTGAGTTTAATTGATTACCATCTCTTGTCTATTGCTAAATCACTTATATATGTATTCCTTTATATGTATTCTTTTATTTACAGTTTTAAATATCCTTAGGGCACCCCTCTTTTTTCTCCTTCCCCCCGACTTGTTAATTGTGCCACTGGTTCATTGTTAGACCCAATGACATCTCCATTCTAGTCTGTCACTCTAGTTTCAAGGACATGTGGTCCCCCAAGCTCACTGTGGTCTCTGCCTTTGCCTTGTCATTCACTAATTCCACATTCTACAAACAGCACTACGAAATGTTGAACGGAATAGGTCCTGTCATTTAAATAGTATACACCGTGCCTTTATACATACGCTGTTTGGTTTCTTAAAGTGAAAGATATCTGATAGATGGAAACCACGCTCACATCTCACAGCCCATGCCCAGATGGCTGCTCCCTCCTGGAGACCCACCTGCTGCTGGGGTCCTGCTCCCTAGTTCCTTCTTGCTGGCTTCTCTTCTGCTCACTCTAAGATCCCCTTCCCCACCAGAGGGGATAAATCTTCAGTTAAAATACAAGATGGCCCTAGGAAAGTCCCCTTGCCTAATTATGCAGGGCAGTACTGTTAGGCCCCAGGGACAAACGTCCTCATCAGACCAGGCCCTGGACCTGCCCTGCATAACCAAGGCCCCTAAGGTGGTTTCCAATTGGTAAAATCAAATTTTAAAATTATTTCACCCAAAATTTAATTTTCCACCTTGCCTTGTAATGAAATAAGTCTTTCAAGAAGCTTTTTGTAGAAACATGACATCACTTCTGCTGCAGAAAAGGGAGAGGAGAAAAAGGACAGAGGGGAGGGGGAGGAAGAGTGTGGAGGCCAGAGGCTTCCCAGGCTGTGCAGGAGCCACCCCCTCAGACCTGAGGCTCACCACCAGCTCAGCAACCATGCACGGCTTTGAAGAGGGAACCAAGGAAAAAGATGGCCCCCCAAAAAGCACAGATCAGCCTTAAGACCTGTCCTAAAAGTAAAACACAGAAAAAGAGGATCTTTTGAATTGCGGATACATGCTTTTTCTATCTCTGAAAGTGATGTTTCCGGCAGATGGTGTGGGCTCTGTGATTATTTTGCTCCCATCCCTGTTTCTCGGCAAATAACTTATTTCCTTAGGACAGGAAGCTGACTTTTATTTTATGCTTTTGTATATAATTCTTGGGATATCTCATGTTAAAAAGAAGGATGTGGCATTGTTCACATCAGAGGCTGGAGTGTCTGACAATCCCCAGCCATCCTGAGGGTGTGCGAGGGAAGGACTGGCAGGGGCTGCAGAGACTGAGCAATAAATGCAGAGCTTCCGTTTCCAAACAAGCATTATGGCATTTATTTGTGATCACTGAGATGGAACCAAACAGTGCGGATATTTGAGGGGAGTTTGTTTTGTTTTGTTTTTGGCAGACCAGTGTGCACCGTGCCTGGGCGGTGAGTCCCTGCATCTCAGGGCCTTGGTGGCTCCCTGCCATGGGATACAGGTGGTCCCCATGCAGCGCAGCCTCACAGACCTTGTCTGAACTCTCCAGTAGGAAGGTGTCCTTTCTCCTCTAAACTGCCATAAATTCTTTGAGCTTACTGCCCATTCTTATATTTTCCTGATTTGGTTAGCTCATTCATTCATTCAGCTTATTTCATGCCCGATAGTCCAAGGACTCCCACACAGAGTTCCCCTGCAATGGCCCAGATGTTGAGGAGGAGCCTTTTGCTACAGCTCCCACAGCAGAACCTGCCTGGATTCTGACTACCAGCACAGAGGGCTAGGCTTTGGAGTAAAGCCAATGTCCACAAGGGCAGTTCTCCATAGACGGTGGCTCTTAAGGCACATTTCCTGCAGTATGACTGCAGGGAAGGGCAGCAAAGACACATGCCGATAAGACCCCTCCACTGTCCTTGCTGCACCACCCTGCCTGCCTGATACAGAAAGGCCAAATATCCACTCAGAGGTTTGCAGTGGGACAAGGAAGACATTTATTTGCAGGGCAACAAGAAAGGAGAATCAGGCAGCTCCTGCTTAGGATCTGACCTCACGAATGGCTTACAGCTAAGGGTTTTTAAAGGCAGGGAGGCAGAGGTCACAGGCACAGTCCTAAATCAATACATGGAGGCCCTACGTTGTTTTGACCTAAAGACAAAGTGGGGACTCACAGGTCATAGTCATAGGAGGAGTCAGATTTTCTGATTTGTGATTGGTTAAGAGGGCAATGCTTTGTTTAAAATCTGGGGGTCAGCAGAAAAGAACGTTAGCTCTGGCCTGTGGCCATGACCTCCTCCAGGCTCCTTGGAAAGAAATTCTGGTCAAAGAACAGCAGAGTTCAGTCCTCAGCTCCCCTTCCCTGAGGCCCAGGTGCCAGCAGACAACATTTTCATTTGATGAGGCCCAGATTTGTGAGAACAACTCAGAGTTGTATGTTAAGATGTTCTCTTTAGTTCCTGTAGGGAACCGAGCATCTCATGACAGGTGACTCTAACTTCCTTCACTGTTGTTTTAAGCTACTATTACATTCTTGCTTATTAAGTTGTTCATTCACTTCTCAAGGCTGGCTGGGTGCCTGGAATGGCCCTTGAAGAAACTCAAGATTTTCCTTTATTTCCATCCCTGGGGGATGGGTGCCCAGCACACCCCTAAGAGGGGTTCCTACTCCAACTCACCCTCTTTTAGGTATGGTGAAAACAGCTAAATAAAATCAAGGTATTTTGGTTCAGGCAAACTCGGTGTGAATCTTTAACATGCTTCCTATTCAGGTTATGCTGCAGGACAGCTCATTCCTTAGCCTCAGATTCCGCTCCATAAACCACTTCATAAGCCATCTATAAAGGTGAATGATGGCCTACCACCTGCTAGGACAATACATTTAGTCCTCCTGTTGTCTTCCCCAAATTCCAACTTCTCCAGAGCCCCATAAAGTCACAGGTAATTCAGCTAAAAGCCTGCAAAACAGCAACCCTGGGGCATTTTTCTTTTGAATTTACTTTATTGAAGTATGATTCATGTACACTCAAAAGCACTCATGCTAACGGTATAGCTTGGGGACTTCAGATGAGTGGTTGTCTATGTACCCATCCCCACAGTCAAGCTATGGAGCATGTCACTGCCCTAAATGATCTCATGCCACTTTGCAGTCAGTCCTCTCCAGGTAACAAGGGATCCACTTTCCTTCACTGCGGATTAGATTTGAGTTTTCCAGAATATCATGTCATGGAGTCCTGTGGCATGTCCACTTGGTGTTGCTGTGCAATATATCAGTAGCTTGCTCCTTTTACTGCTAAGTAAGATTCCACTGTATGAATCAACAATGTGTTCACCCATTCACCTGTTGGTGGACATTAGAGTTGTCTCCAGTCTGGAGCTATTGTGGAAAACACTGCTATGAACATTTGCATGAGCTTTTTGTGGGACATGCTTTCATTTTCCTTTAGCAAATACCCAGGAGTAGAATGGCTAAGTCATATGGTAGGTAGATGTTTAATTTTATAAGAAATAGCCAAGCAGTTTTCCAAAGGAGCTGCACCGTTCCCCATTCTCCAGTCTCCTGGCAGCACGGGAGTGGCGGGGGGAGCTCTGTGGCCTCATCAGCGTTTGGTTTCTTGGGCTGGGGCTTTCTAGTTTTTGCCCTTGTAGTGGGTATGTAATGGATTCTTCTATCTCTTCACCTTTACTTTTTTTTTGAAATCTTACATCTTGCGTTTTGTTAGGGAAAGTTGGCAAAGGGGCAAATGCAAAGCTGAGAAACATGCTTCTCTCTCTGAGAATCTAAAATCCAAATAAGAAAACTGACAACACACTGGGAAGGCCACCGCAGCAGAGCAGGAAACACCCTGCAGAGCAGCTCCAATGCCTTTCCTGGAAGGAGACACAGGAGGGAGTTCTTAGTTCCCACAGGAAGCATTAGGAGAGGCTTCGCAGAGGAGAGGGCCTCTGGCCTGGGCCCTGAATGACACAGAGGTCTCAGCAGGCCAGACAGGGGAATGGACTGGGCAGGGCGTCCCATGCTGAGAGAGCCCTGGAAGCAAAGGAGCTGAGGTCAAAGTGTCCTAAGTGTCTGGGGAGCCAAGGTATCCTTGAGCGGCTGGTGTATAGAATGCTAACATTTCCCCAGACCATCCCTGGTGAATTTTAATATTTTTTGAGGTTATAACAAATGCCTCTTCCTTAAAATCTGCATGCCTTGAAAAGTCACTGAAATGAAATAGCTGGCACATGTTAAGCACTGAATAAGTGGATGCTGGATGAATGAATGCATGAATTAAAGGACCAGATGCCTGAACATAGAACAACGTAAGCAGAAGGTTTGGAGACAGTGCAGATGAAACGCTCGGGGGAGCGCAGAGGAGAGGAGATACACTCCTGCTAGAAAACTTAGAGACAGCTTTTCAGAGAATGGAGCTCTCTGGGTCTAGTTTTAGATCTAAATGTAAGGAAGGAAAAGCATTTAAGAGACAGAGAACAGCATAAACACAGTTTCATAGGTAGAAACAGGCACAGGGTAGAGCATTATTTGGTGCAAATGAGGGGAAAATTCTATTTTTAATGTTTTCCTTATCTACATGCCAACCACAGTATATAAGGAACTCTTCTGTGTGTCTTCACTGATATGGTATTTAGTTTTTAATTCAACAGGCATTGAAGTCAGTGGCTGCTATGAGCTGGCACTGGCAATATAATAGTTCACAAGGTATGAGACTTGCCTTCAGGGAACCTCCAGCCCTGGAGAAACAGTGGAATAAAGAAAGAGTCTTATGAAAAAATATGAAATCATGTCCTTTGCAGCAACATGGACACTGCTGGAGGCCCTTATCTTAAGTGAAATAACACAGGAACAAAACCAAATACCACATGTTCTCACTTATAAGTGAGAGCTGAACATTTGGTACTCATGGACATAAAGATGGAGATAATAGACACTGGGAACTACTAGAGGTGGGAGGGAGAGAAGGAGGCAAGGGTTGCAAAACTATCTGTTGAGTACTATGCTCACTACCTACCTGATTCATTCATACCCAAAACTTCAACGCCACATAGTATACCCAGATAATAAGCCTGCACAGGTGCCTCCTGAAGCTAAAATACAAGTTGAAATTATAAAAAAAGAAAGAAAAAGGAAGGGAAAGGAAAGGAAAGGAAGAGGCTTAAGCAATCAAACAACTTTGTGCATAGGAGCTGGCAGGGACCTAGGGGCTAAGTTCATGCAGGGCCCTCCTTTAGGATGTGGAAGCGTCAGTGGTAGAGGAGCCAGAACCACCCATCATTGTTGGCTAAAGAGCCATTGGAGGATTGGGCTGCAGAGAGCCAGCACTGGGAAATTTAGCAAATAGAAAACAGTGGCCAAGAACCCACTGAGCACAACCTATTCCCCTTGAAGCTGGGGTAGAGCTAAGCATGAATGAACTGCAAAGGCCAGAGGGACAATGCCTGGGAGGGAGGCCCATCTGCCAGTGCACCAAGGACAAGCTGGAAAAAGTCCAAACCCCAGCATTAGAAAGAGCAAGTCACACGTGTCATGAAGGACAACACACATCTTATACTTTGCCTGTATATTTTGCCAATGCTTCCATTATCTGTGGCTATATAACAATCCATTACAGAACTCGGCTTAGAACAGCAACAATTTACTACTTCTCATGATTCTGTGAGCCAGGAGTTCAGGCAAGGGTGGCTAGGAAGATCTTCCTTTCCATGTGGCACCCACTGAAGCCATTCACTTGGTGGCATTCAGTTGGTGGCTGGGCTGGAAGTTTCCAGAAGGTTTCACTCAAAGTGTTTCATCCTTCAATAGTCTAACCAGAGCATCCTCACAGCAGGGTGTTTGGTTTCCCTACAGATGTGAGAGTGGTCACTGCCGGGCTTCCTAAGGCCTGTGCCTGGAGGAGTCACAACCTCACTGCCACCATGTTCTATTGGCCAAGCAGGTCACAGAGCCAGTGCAGATTGAAGGGCAGATTCCTCCAGGAGAAAGAAGGACCTGAGCCTGCATACATGGGTAGGGAGTAATAGTGGCTGATTTTGATCAAATATATGAAAGGAATTATGAGAATTTGCTGGTAGAATCCACTTATCACTTACATGTTTCACAGCCAACTCCCAGGGGAATAAGTGGGTCTTGTCTAGGAAGAAAGAGGATCTGTAAGAGATTTGGGGCTGCAATCCTAGCTTCCTAATGCCCAGGCCCATGCACTTCCAGCTTACATCAGTTTTTTGTTTATTTTTCTGGTCCATGCCCCACTGCAGCCGGCACTGTGTGGAGCAAGATGGAAAGGTCATGATGTTGCTACATAAATGCCTGTGTTTGGTTTATTCTTGTTCTTTATTTTTTTTTCTTGCTAAATACACAAATTAAGCAAATGAAAAAATAGACAAGACCCCCCTCCCATTTACTACCCCTCCTCCAAAAGTAAGTCTGACTTCTATTTACATGGATTAGTATTTATGAACTTTCTCTAAGTTGAGTCATTTACTGTGTACTCCTTTGTGTCTTTTTTTTTTTTTTTTTTTTCACTTGAACATATGTCTCTTCACTAATCCAGCTGGTGCACAGGGCAGGAGTTGATTTTGTTTTTGTTGGTTTTGTTGTATGGAATTCCACATAGGAATAAGCCTTTGCCTTCTGAGAGGTGAAGCCCTGGATTCTTCCATTTTATACCCAGTTGTGCTGCCCCTGAGAGTGTCCCCTGGGAGTTTCATTCAGTTTCCTAACTCCAGCAGTTGCAGTGGCAAAACCCATGTCCCCACAGCCTGCACCATCACAGAGCTGGCAGCCAGGCCTCCACACCAAGAGGACTCTGCCTGGCATTGAAAGTCTGCTTTGCTCATGGCAAAAGGTGCCTGAGAATCAACATCTTCCCCCACTTGCCCTCAACTGCTGGCTGACGGGCATGGCCAAGAAGGCCCCAGCTCCCATGTCCCTCAGACTGATAACCCTGAGATGTCTGTGCCACACCAATAAACTAAATTTTCTGAGGGGTGTTAAGCTGCCATGGCCTATGGCTATAAATTTCTGGATAGCATGCCTTTTATTGGCCAGCTTCTCTTTCCCTTATCACTTCCCCACTGCCCAGGGGAGCTTCCTGGGATCACCTCTCAGATAACCTACAGAAAAATCCTCACCTCAGGGTCTACCTCAGGAGGAAAACAAACTCACAGACTCTTAGACATGGAACGTCACGTGTGTGTGTGTGGACAGAAGCGCTGAAGCAGAAAAGCCGCTTCTGAGTGTGGTCCACCTCCTCCCTCTCCTTTGTGTCACCAAAAAGAACAACAAACTTTAGTAGACCAAGGCGTGGTGTGTGTGTGTGTGTGTGTGTGTATTTTTTTTTCTTTTGAAAAGCATTTTTTCCACAAGTTCCAGAGCCTCATGTCAGGGATGCATTTGATTTTGAGAAGCGAAACTCAGCTTTTCTAGCATAAGGCATGCTTTAGGTTGACAAGATTTTGGTTGCCTAGAGATTATCTTGGTGATATGCTGACTATTTTTTCATCTCTAAAGGAACTTATTTCGCTGTCCTTTTTTGTGAAATACTGAGAGCTCCCTACTTCTTTGGTTTTTGAAACGTGCCGGTACAGCTGTGTGTGGCGGCAGGGGTTGCGCTGCTGCTCGCCGTCGGTCTCCAGGTATGCGCAGCCCTCGCTGCATAAACATTTCTTTTGATTTCTCTGCATTCTTGTATTCCAGATATGTGTACATATTCACAGAAAGAAAAGAAGTACCATTTCCTCAAAACATAACTTTGAAAAATAAGAAGCTCCTAGAATACAATATAGGAGATACCTGTATCAATTTACAGTGAAGAGAGGCTCTCTTAAACATGAACAAAAACATGAACTGTAATAAGGGAAGACTGTTGGATTGGGCTGCATTTGTGTCTGTTCATCAGAGACACCATGAAATAAGTGAAAAAGAAAGCTTCGGGACAGAGAATGAGGATGGCAAAGGCAGCTATTAAAAATTCCAATAATTGCTAGGCACTGTGGCTCACACCTGTAATCCCAGAACTTTGGGAGATGGAGGCGGGCAGATCACTTGAGGTCCGGACTTCGAGACCAGCCTGGCCAATATGGTGAAACTCCATCTCTACTAAAAATACAAAAAAAAAAAAAAATTAGCCAAGCATGGTGGCACATGCCTGTAGTCCCAGCTACTCAGGAGGCTGAGGCAAGAGAATTGCTTGAACCCAGGAGGCGGAGGTTGCAGTGAGCTGACATCATGCCACTGCAATCCAGCCTGGGCAACAGAGAGAGATTCTGTCAAAAAAAAACAAAAAAACAACTTCCAAAAATTAATTTAAAAAGAAAACCTAATGGGAAAATGGGTTTAAAGGCTTGAATAAACACTTGATAAAAGAGGCTATCCAGAGTGTTAACAAACTTATATAAAAGGCTCTTAATGTCATTAGTTTTCAGGGAAATGTAGACTAAAACAAAAATGAGATGTCATTAGACATATACCGGAATAGCCTAAACTAAGCTAAATACAAATCCTGGTAATACTAAGCATTCGTGAGAATGTGGACAACTCAAACTCTCAACTGGCCTGACATTTAGGAAAAAAGCATTGAGCAGTATTTCTTGAATCCAAACATGCATATGCCTCATGACACAACAACTTATATTCAGGTATTTATGGCGTGTACAAGAATGTTCACAGGAGGACTGTTAGCAAGGAAACTGAATAACCTACATATACATCAATGCCAGAAGAAATTTAAAAGTGTGGCTTACTTATATAGTGAGATGCTTATACAGAAAATGAAAAAAATATTCTACTTCTATAGAACAATTAGATCAATGTCACAGATATAATGAAACCAGACTTAAAAGAACACACATCAAATGATTACATTTATATGAAGTGTACAAACACCAATCTATGGGACAGGAAGTCAGAATACTGATTAGCTTTGTTGAGGGAGGGAGGGTGGATAGTGAGTGGAATCAGTTTCTTTGTTTGTTTTAATCTAGAGACTTAGCAAACCAACAAGGAATTTAAATCAGGGAGGAAAAGCAAGACAATAATCCAAAAAGACAAACGTTTATGTAGCAGCTGCCCTAGGTTGTGATGATGAGATCATCAGATAAGAGCAGCTGAGGAAATTCAGTGTCAACATTCACAGTAGGCCTGAAGTCCCAGATGGATTCAAACAGAAAAGATAACCTGGAAGGTTATAGCAAGACAGAACCTATTGCATTTATCCGCTTGGGGTGAATCGCTCTCCACCCCGTTTCTCTCTGTGCCACTGTCCTTCTTCATATTCTGAACAGCCCTTATCATGCTCCATGTTTAGATGATTTCTGCATTCGTTTGCACATGTATGTTTATCTCCCAGCCCTTTACAGGTCTTTGGAAGAATAGATGTTCTTAACTTTAATGTAATCTAATTCATCAGTATTTTTCTATCATTTGCTTTTTGCTTTGCTATCCGAAGATAGCAAATACATTTTATTGTATCTCGGAAACATATCACATTTTGATTTTAAGTTAAGTCTTCAATTCACCTTCTTGGCTAAAATGTGTCCTTTTGTACTTGCTAGTAATCCGTGACACAGATATATATGTCTTCACTGCACTGCCCCACTGTAGTGAATTGAAATAGGATGGTGACACAGAGATAGGGAGCTTAGGCATGTCCTTTCCATCTGAAAACCTTTCTGAAGCAACACAGGACTTCAGTGAAGCAGAGCCATGTGTGGGGAGACATGAAGGCGTTTTGCCAGTAACATGGGTCGGGCAGAGCTGACTAACTACAGAAGGTAGAGGACAAGTGAGGCTAACCTATTGGGGGGAACTGACCACATCCAGCAGCCTCTGGAGGCAGGAACATCGGGGATTTAAGAACCGCTGTTTCCAATGCTCATGACGCTCGCCAGTCCATATGAAACAGATATATTTGCATCTACTTTTCATAACAAGCACAGGTATTCAAGTGTTAACAAAACTGCTGCATTTTAAATATGTTAGAAACATACTTGGGAATTAAATCCTGATTTTAAAGAATTTTAAAAATAAAAAGTGCACAGCACACTTTGAAGAACTACATTGACTTGTGAAATGGGAAAGTGATAGGAGAATTTGCCATGGGTTCTTCATTGACCCAAATAGTCCAAACTTATAGATGGCAATGCACATATAGGTCACATTTTATCCATGCCTAAACATTTTCACCGACTTCATGGAAGCATGCCATCCAGAGGTCCGCAGTGTTGGTTATAAATGATTAACTGGAAGGGTAACCCAGGCTAGATGGAAAACCTGTGGAAATACATAGACTACTTGCACCTGTAAGCTAGAACCTGGAAGGAGATTGTGGAAACCCCAGCCTCAGGGCCTGGCTTCTCTCTTCACTGAACTTCCACAGATACCACGGGCCAGAGAACAATGGCAGATTGTAGGGTGCACCAGAATCTGAGGAGCTGTACAAAGAAATTATTTTAATTAATAACCATGTACTTTCATGTGTATAAAATTGACACATTGAGGCTTTCTTTGTACACTAATCCTTTAGGGACTACTTAAAATCAAAGATGTAGTTTTTGTAATGCCTGAGAGTCTCACACCTATGCAACTGTGTGTCTTACACTAACTTAAATATAACTTATACACACAAAGCCTCAAAACTTTATTAGCAAAAACATCAACAATCACATTGAAATTCGTGGATTTTTATAGCCCTTTACAGTTTTCTTTTATTTTACATTTATATGTTTTACTTGATGATGACAGAGTTCAAAAACATGTTAAACGTTTTTGCAATTATATGTATTCCTTATCTATTGCGCCTACTACCAAAACCAACAATTTTGGTAAGTGTGGATTCCAACCTCTCATTAATGCAACACACTGACATCACTGCATTTTCTAGCCCTTTGTTTCTGACTCCTCATTGGAGAATGTGTTCTAGTCCTCCGGTCAGCTCTGTTCCTGACTCGTACGGAAATATGGACTTCCAGACTAATGCTTTGACAGTGAGCGTTCCTCTCAACATCTGAAGCTCTGCTCTTTCTCCTACCATCTCGTTTTTAAACGGCTGCAGCCTTAGTCACTGTTCACATTCCCTTTTCATTTATAAGACACATTTCTTTCTTTACAGAATGAACACCCTCTGGCAGCCTTTAACAAAGGGCCATTGCCATTCCCAGCGTATATCTCCACCGTACGGTCTCTGCCACGTCATTCTCCCTGTCGGTGCCCGCGACTCTGCATCTCTCAGCAGCTCTGCGGGCTGCTCTGCCACTGCATGGTCCTAACAAGAAGATCAGAGCAGGGGAACCCACCTGCTTTCCTTGGTCTCAATAGAAGTATATTTTCCTCTTTCGCAACATGTTTCATGAGCATGAGGCTTTGATTACCTGTGTGCACTTGGATTTTGCCACACATTTTCTCATGATCCCAGTTAATCTCACGGCAAATATTTTGAGCTTGGCCTTCCTATTTTTCCCGGTTTTACAGATGCACAGCTAAGGATGAGGCATCTCAGCAGGAGGAGAGACTGCTCCAGGATCCCTCAGTTCTACAGTGATAAAACCAACCCGGGAACCCAGGGCTTTGGATGGCACCGCCCATCAGCCTTGTCCAGTTCTCACGCCTCTGCTTAGACACACAGCTCATCCTCTGCTGTTGGGCAGAAGGAATCCTGTGAAAACTTCTGCAACCAGTGCTTAGGTGCAAGGACTTCGGGAACACTTTCTATCCATCAGTTGGATTTTACTGTGACAAAGGAGCTGTTCTGTTGCCCACAAAAACACTGATCCCCTTCATTTTTATCAGGTGTCAAAGTCTGGTGGGTTTCCATTTCTGTCTCTCCTTACAGTTCTGAATCCGTTCTGGGAAATGTAACTTTTGTGGTCTCTGTTTTAAGGGCTTATTTTGTTGTTCATTTTTTGTAGAACATATTGTTTTGCTTTATAGTTGTTTAAACCTATCATCACATTTTTTTCTGCAAAATTTTCTAAGTTATTCCTATAGTTCTGATTGTCCTAGTTTTTCCATCATATTTAACCTGTTTTTACATGATCTTCCATCTCTTTGAGTTTTTGTTACTACTTCATTTTCTGCCGCTTTAGTTTTTATGTTAATGCAAAGGATACACTATTAATGAAACTTTTAACACCTGTATATCTCTCATCGGTTTTCTTTTCTAATGCATTGTGTAACCCCCACTACACCATGGAAGAGTTTCATTTCTTCAATATAAAGATAGATACCAGTCAAAACAGTGGAATCATTAATCAGTTTTGGCTGTCAAATTTGATTTTTTGAAGTTTTTGTACATTGAGACCATAGAATTAAAGGCAAAAGTAAGGAGAGAGAAAAGGATTTCTAAAACCCAGAAGCTGTCCTTGTGTATCAGGAGCTAGAGCTTAGATGAGCCATAGGCAGGGAGAGCAGGAGACATGATCCAGCAGCCTGAGTCGTAAGTAGAAGCTCCTTCCTGGTGAGTATGGAAAACAAAGTGTGGATTGCAAGAGAGAGGGGAATGGAAACCTGCTGGGATCCGCAGAAGGGCCAACACCCTCTCTATCCACAGGCTGCCCCCAGGAGAGGGAGGGTAAGGCCAATCAGAGGAAGCAAACCAGAGATTGAGAGGGAGCCAAGGATATCTGACAAGGCTCCACTTCCCATCTAACTTTCCTTGCGGTGGTAACACAGCACTTGTAGTCCAAGCATGATGACCGTGCTGCTGGTGGTGCCTCATCCTTCAGTGGATGTGCACTTCATGTGGTTACAAAAAGACAAGAATCTTCCTTGAATGCAGGATGACCCTGTGCTAACACCACCACTTTCCTCTCCCAGAGCTCATCGTCCTTTGGGGACCTTCATCAGGTGCTGGATTCCAGGAGAGCAGAAGCCATGACCAGGTTTGTTTCATCCAAGGGTGGCCCCCAGCACTGCATAGACCACCCAGCCCCTGTCTCACTCTTGGTGAACAGATTTCCTTTCTGAGTCACTGAAGTTTCCTTTTAATCACTGATCAGGACCTCCAGGATGCTGGTTTTAGTAATCTCACTTTAATTTTGCATCTTCTCTGCCAGACCATTGGACAGTTAAGTGGTTGCTCTTTTGCCTCACCGGAAACCTCAATTAAAGTTTAATTAATAGAGCAAATACATCAAAACTCTTGTTTGTATGAGCTATGCATGTTCATGCAAATGCATTTGCATTACTTGGTGTGGGACCAGCAGGGCCATGCATGGAGGAATTCACAAATATGAGTGCATGTAGTACTCACAGCAGGCCTGTGAACGAGGTCCTATTTAATCAAATCCTGTATGAGGGCACCTTCATTTACTCTTCGAGCATCTGATATGCTGACGAAATGTAGTGTGATGAAATGCAGATATTTCACTGTGAGCCTTGCTTCTCATCCCTTCACAGTTTTGAAGCAAAAACTTGGTATTCCCACTGAGTATTGACTTTGTTATTCTATGTTATTCTATTCAGTAGAGGTTCCACATTCTTAAATAACTTTTCAATTTCATATTTCATTTGGTAAGGCACAAATCTAATCTCTCGCCCTCAGTTCACATCCCTAATCCTTCATCATTCAGCCCTGATTATAAATCTTTTAAAATCAACCAATTGAAGTGTGTAATATAAAAATACCACCTAGAATATGCTTAAGTTTCCAGAATAATTGAAGTTGTGCTCTTTAATTAGAGCTCAGTTTTATATTATTTACTGAGTGCATGTGTTGAAACGTCACATCTGCAGTATGGAGATAATTCAACATCTCTAGGTTAAAAGCTACACAGATCTGCGAGATTTCTCCAATTATAAAATAGTGACTCTGTGTCACCTTTGGAGCAGGACAGCTGTGGTTGGAATCTCAGCCCCATCACTTGCAGCGAATGACTTTGAGCATTTGTTCTGCTGTCTGTGCCTCAGTTCCCTCTTCTGTTCAATGTTGTAATAGCCATTTCGTTGGTAAATAATATACAGAAATAGAAATCAATAATAATACCTCATAACAACTCTACAGATAGGGAAGTGGTTCACAGACAGGCCCAGGTCAGGACACTTTGCACCCTTCAAAATCACTGGGATCCCCCAAGGGCTTTATATTGATCAAAATTCACAATGAAAACTAATACCTGTTGTAAATATGTATTAATCCACCTTGAAACAATAATAACAAACCCACTACCTGCTAACATAAATACCATATTTTTATTAAAAATAACTATTTTCCAAAGTTCAAAAAAGTGAGAAGAGTGATGTTGGCTTTACATTTCTGCAAACCTCTTCACTGAATGTCTACCTTAATAAAAGAAGCTGGAATCTCGTATCCACTTTTTTACTCAATCTGTTGCAACGTGTTGCTTTGAACACAGTCTGTGCACAAAACCCAGCCTCTCACTGACATGTGGGTGGGAAAGGGAGGACCTTGTGGACACCTGAAAGGGTTTCAGGGACCCCCTGAGGTCCTCAAAACACCTCGAGAACTGCGAAAATCGGGGTTCATAAAGCTTTCAAGAAATCACAGCTAATCATTACTATTACTGCTATTTTAAATTTATCCATTAAATGTGAATGCCATGACACAGGGCTAGACCCAGTGCATTCCAGAAGATGTTTTGTCCAGTCCACGCCCTCTCTTGGTAACTAGGCTCAGCAAGGGCACCCTGCCACCCAGGGGGCACAGTTCTGGATTAATCCGAGAAGTTTGGTGCTTTAGTCACAGCAATTAGAACAACAGAGGCTAAGGCTGTACCTGCCGCTGGGTTGAAACAGGCTGTGGAGAGCAGCCTTGGATGCCAGCTGGTCCAGCCAGGTGGGCAGCACACAGGTGTGAACAACACAGCTGTGTCCCAGCATGCCAGAGCACATGTGCAACACGAAGGTCCAAGGGTCATCCCCCGGTGGGTGGAGCACAGCCGCCAGGAGCCCTGGGCCTCCCACAGTGGAGGGAATCCCTGGTGGCTGTCCCCATTCTCTCAGAGGAAACCTCCACAAGCAAGATTTCATTGTGAAGTGGACGATGTCTTACCCAATTTGATTATTTTGGGTAAGTATTGGAAACTGCTGAAAGTCAGGCTCACAGCCTTTATTAGTAAGCAGACCTTGGGAGTCTCAGCTTCCAGTTTTTCCAGTGCTCAGAAAATATCCTGGATGAAAAGTTCACCTGAGACAAACACAGCCAGAGCCCAGCAGGAGGGTATGGCACATCATCTACAGGAGACCGGGGGGCCAAGAATCCCCCACCCAGCAGCTGGCCCAGGGCAGTCCGGGATCATCTGTTCAGTCCCAGGTCCCAGGCTTGCAGGTCATGTTCACACAAAGGCAGGTGAGGGTCTCCAGCAGACTGTAGGGCCAGCTGTCTTGAATGACCAAGTTCACCAGTGAGAGCTTCTTCCTACCATCTTTTGTACTAGTAGCAAAGCCCCGGGAGCCTCCTCTGAAGGGAGGATTCTGGTTCTATGCTGGGAGCATCCTCTGGAGCATGGATTCTGATTCAATGTTGGCCGCTCACCGGGAACAGGGCCCAGGCCAAGCCAAGTTACTGAGTTCAGTTACTCACTCCTTTGGCAGGGGTGGGAACGGGAGCACAGGTCCGCTTAGATCTTATTGCCTGACTCAAGTGTTTAAAGTAATCCATGGCCCTCATCTTGGTGCTTGAGGCCCTGCAGGGAGGCTGATGATGAATGAGGCTGTTGGCTAAAGTGAAATGGGGTTAGAGGCAGAGCCCAGTTCCATGCCCTGAGACTCCTGGAGATAAGCAGGGGCCCTCTTTGATCACTGAAGCACCTGCCAGAACAGGAGAGCTGTTGCCCTCTGGGTTAAAATCCCCATGTTGGGCAGCAGCAGAGCCTCACAGTTGGGTCACTCTAACAGGGAGGGACCTGCAGACAGTCCTGAGGAGGGGAGGTGCTCAGGCCATGTAGGTCTGGCCTTGAGGCCTGTCGGGTGCTGGGTGTGCAGCTGGGAGGCCATGGATAGATCATCTGGGTGGCAGGCAGTGATGTCAGGGCCCACCTTCTGCCTCATGGGCAATGGATGCTTGGGGGCCGGGTTGCTTTGGCCAGACGGTGGACACATCATCTCTGTTTCAGGTTCCCCAGAAAAGCAAGGGGGAAACAAGGGCAGCATGTTTGTGTTTTCATACATCTTTTGTTAAGGTGCCCTTTTATCTCAGTAACAACTGTTTTTCCTATTTTCATGTTAAAATATTATTGTTTTATGAACTGAAAATGCAGATAGCTGGTAGGTCACTTTGGTTGAGTCTGATTTAGTTTCTAATGTTATTGCTTAGCAAAATAACAAGCTGAAAACTACAGATAGACCCAGATTTATGGGACTTGAAGTTTCTCCAATATAGGTATCCTCTTAAGAAAAAGACTATCTGTTTAGAGTGAGAAGAGAAATCACAGCTCATACATTTTAAAAGCCAGCAGATGCTACAAACATCACAAATTCTGGGAAAATGCCACATTTCTATGAACCAGCTGCCTGACAGCCATTCTAACGTACTTCCTTAATGCCTGCCCGCTGGGGCCCTCTCCACCGTCAATGACTTCACAGCATCCTTCTCCACAGAGAAAATGGAAAGATGAGTTTGCTGTTTTCTTGACACAGTTGATGAAAAGTTTTTGTCCTATTAATTGGTTTTAAGTGTTTCTTTTAGCTTTATAACTGATAATTGGCAATGTCATATACATTTTAATCTTGTTGCCAAGTTTTAGGAGATGTCTGTCAAATTCCTTATATCTGAGCTGTACAATTTAGGATACTTTTATTTTTCTTATGCAGTAATTAATCTTAAGTAGTTAATACTCAGCTAAACTTTACCTAATTTAACTAAGTTAAATGTTGTTTACGCTGTTGGCACTCAGCCACTTTGTCATTAGTGACCCTGTGGGTATGGGTTTTTCTTTTACTTTATGGTTTTTCACTCTGAAATTAGTGTTTCTGACAGTTGGAATCCCAGATGATCCTGAGTGGCTGACGCGGACGGAGGTGTTGTCTGGAATATGGAGTCATCTTTCTATGGTGTCCCTCAAGACATGCTGGGATTTAGGGATTTCAACAGCATTCTTCTCTCTAGCCTCAAAGCAGTGGAACATTGTAGGCAAACGTGTTTGGAGTTTGTGAATAACTCTCAGAGCTGATATATGTCTTCATTTTCACAATGGAACATAAAGTGATGAATCCTAACTAGAGAACAAAGCCAAAAGATAGACACCACTGAAAACGTTTCTCACGAGTCCGTGGTCCTGCAGCAGTGCTGCTGGGAGTCTGGCTTTCAAGACGCTGCTGTAATCACTACAGGGGAAAGCCTGTAATGATTCAATCACACAGAGTAAAAATACACTTCCAGTTGGTGTAACATTGCATTAGTTCTACTTCTACAGAGTCTCCTTAATCACTTGTATTTAAAACAGAAGTTACCAGAGGCCAACGTATGACAGGCCGCAGAAGGCCACTTGCACATCCCAGCTTCGCTTACACAAACAGATACCCTTCTAGAAGGATCATCTTGCCCTGCAGGGAAGATGATTGTCACATCTCCACAGCACATCACATTTTCCATGTGGAAAATATTCAGGTGTGCTTTGATCTAATGAAAATCAGAGTCGACATTCTGCTTCACAGTGGCAGCTGGGAGAGCCATGCTGGAAACCAACCGCTGTTCTCCAAGGAACATGCTCCACTAACCCCTGGGGCCAAGACCAGCTGGCATGGAGTGCCTGTGGCTCTGAAAAGGCTTCTCATCTAAAACTTCTGTAAGTGGAATAGGGCCATTGCCCAATGCACAAGGGAAGTCAATATGCTGAGACACCAGGCTGCAGCAGAGAAAGAGGTTTAATTACAGGGCTGCCGAATGAGGAGATAGGAGGAAACATCAAATCCGTCTCCCTGAAGAGTCTGGGGCTAAGGATTTTAAGGGTTTTAGATGGAGCCAAAGTGTGGAGATGGTTGATTGGTTAAGAGTGCAGGGTCATGGGACAGAGAAAAAAAAACTGTATTCTCATGCTGATCCCATTCCTTTGTAGGGGTCTTCAAACTGCTTGGTGTCAACTGGAATTCAGGATCTGAAAAACATTTCATGCATTTCTTAAACAAAAGCCTCATGATTCTAGCAGCAGAGACTCTACCTACAGGAACAATGGGGATGCAGATGGTCAGAGTCTAATGCTGCCTGACTTTTGGTTGCAAGGAATTGGGTCAAAGTACAGCCTGATTAGTGCGTGATTCTAACTCTATTGCTGTCCAGAACTCTTGTTAACCCTGTGCAGACAGTTTCACATCCAATCAGTGTTCTGTATTCAGTTAAGATATGTTGAATAAAATATTAGGACTGAAATCATGAACATACGACAGAATACAACTCAGCAATAAAAAGGAATGAATGGTGAACACACACAACAAACTTCTGAGATAAATCTCAGAAGCCAGAGCTTGGGCTGCACCCCTAGAATGGAGGTCCTCTCCCTCCAGAGGTGAGGGGCTGAAGAACAGGAACCAGTAATATCTCAAGCGCCACAGACTCACTGTTCTTATCTCATTTTAGAAGATTTTCCTGAATAAAGGTGTCTTGGCTGTATGCCCTTGGGACAATCTCCAGAGACTTTGAATAGTAAACTATTAGATGGTCTTTACTAGCTGTGGTTGTTTCACAGGGAAGCAGTTCCATGGGACTGGTTATGCTGCCATTCTGGAAGCATCTCTTCTTTGCTAGCATTTACCTGTTTCTTCCCAAAGACCCATGAATCTGTATCTAGAGTAATGACTATGTTTTCCTCAGTGTTGCATGGTAAGACGTGTCTGTGCTGCTGTGTACCACTGAAGCTCATCCATATTGACATCCCAATGTGTGAACACCCCACAGTCTACTCAACAGCTCTCCTGAGAGTGGGAATTTTCCAGCCTCCTGGCTCCTGCTCCAGTCAACAGTGCTTTTTTGTAATTCTTATACATGGGCATCCTTATCTTGGTCCTAATGTGCAAGTGTATTCCTTTCACATTCCACATTCCCCCATTTAGAATGATAATGTTCACTCTAGTTTTTCTTCTAATAGATACTTATTAGATTGAAATTTTACATTCTATTTCCATTTTTAAGAGCTTCTTATTGTGAATAAATATTGAAATGATCATTTTAAAAATAACTTTTAGCATGCTAAATTACTTTGTACAAATTTTCTAACATTAAATCTTCCTTTCATACCTAGGTTAAACTCAATTTCTTCTTCATAAACCGTTAGGCCCGATTTGCTGATATTATGCTTTGAATTTTTGCCTCTGTATTCATGAAAAAAGATCTACATCATAAAGACATGAAAGAATTGAAAGGAAAAGTGAAATTTTACCTAGGTCAGGGACGGTAGGTCAAGGTTGCTAATGCTGTTGTTCACGTTCTATATTCTTGCTAATTAGGTTGTCTGCTTGACCTAGAATTAACGTAAAGAGATTCATCCAAATCTCACAGAATAATGGTGGATTTATCCTTGAAGTTCTACAATGTTTTTATACTTCTTAAGGCTACTTTATTAAGCATATACATATTTACAATTATTAAGCCTTTCTGATGAATTAAATTATTTGTCATTAGGTTTTGGCCCTCTCTACCTTTAAAAGTGTGTTCCATCTGGTTTTGAGGTAGTTATTCCAGTTATTCTTGGTTAGTAATAGCTTGCTATGACTTATCCTATTTTCTTGCTTTCAATTTTCTTTCCAAAATTGTGTTCTGGGTGTGCTACTTGCAAACCAAAATTACACTTTATTGTCTAATTTGAAAATTGTTGTCATTTTCACGGGTGAGTTTGGTCAAATTATATTTATTGTAATTATCGCTTCATTTGTACCCATTTTTCCAATCTTAGAAGGGAAGATCTGACACAGGATAATGCTAGGGGTAAAGCACAGGACAGAGGCATTCTTAAGACATCTTAATTTATTTGGAATATAGATGATAGTTACCATTATTTTTATTTTCCAGTCATCATTGTTTTAAAAATTTCCAAATGCATACAAAATTAATCATTTTTGTTGCCCATGCTAGAGCTGGGTACAGGTGAAGGGAAGTCACAGGTCAGGAACGTTCTGGGTCAACAGTTGAAGCAAAGTGAGATGTATTCAGACTCTGTGCTTGGAAAACAGGGTCTATGATGCAAGCATGATTTTAAAAAGTCTGGAATTGTTTACCCACGTGCCTTAACAGTTTTTTTTTTTTTCACTTAGAATTGAATTAGAAAAGAAAAATGGGATACACTCAGGACTTTTCCACCTGGAGACTCTGGGTGCCCTCAAATGGAGTGAAGATACTGCAAGTTATTTAAATACACAACGCATTCACCACCATCATACATTGTAGACTACCCAAGATGCCTGGTTTTGTAGCTTTTTTGCTAGAATTATGTCAACTCAACTCAGACTTGTAGAAATGGTTATGTCTTTATGATCATAAATTGGTAATATAGATGCTATGATTTTTTAAAATACAGAAACATATTTGAATCTAAATGGGAAAAAATATAATGAGAAACAGGATATTTGCATATTCTCAGTGTATCACTCCAGAAGATGTATATTAATTACAAAGGAGAAAATAATATCTTTACAGCGAAAAAACCTGGAAGGCACCTCTGAATCAAGGGATCCAGGTGAACACAGGGCATTAACATGGCGTTGGCATATCTACATCCATCCAGACATGAACTGGGAGGGCCACCACAGCATTTCTGTGGGATTTTTGACAAAAGCACATAACCTAATCAGAATATTTTGCATAAAAGTAAGTCCATCAATTCTTTTGTTTTATTTTGAAGTAAACTTTTGCATCAAATTGTATCATAAAAAGAGGAAGCAAAATGCACGCAGCTGGATAAAGTTCTAAGTGGTATAATCTTACCCAGATGAAGATGTGGAACATTTCCAGCATCCCACAGCCCTCCCCCAATGCCCCTCTGACCAATCACCCCCCTTTCCAAGTGTAGCCACTACCCTGGGTTCTCTCCTCAGAGGTTCATTTTGTACCTCTTTGGCTTCATACAAATGGAATCATACACAACACACTTTTTGTGCCTGCTCCTTTTCATTAATTTTTTCTCTGTCACATTGATTCATATTGTGACATTTGGCAGTAATGTGTTTTGTTAGTGTTATGTAGTATTTCCCTGTAAAAATATGCCAGTTGTATCCATTCTCTTATTGATAGCCATTTGAGTTGTTTCCAATTTCTTGTTATTATAAAAATGCCACTATAAACATCCTTGTACATGTCTCTGGTGAAAACATGTACATATTTCTGGAATGGAACTGCTGAGTCGTAGACTATGTGTGTGTTCTGTTTCCACAGACACTCTCAAGCATACTTCTAAGTGGTTTCACAAACTTAAATTTACATTAGGAGTGTAGCAGAATTTGCTTCACATCCTTTTCAACAGTTGGTTGAAATAATTACCATCGTGGTCATCAGGAAAATGCAAATGTGTATGCATGTATATATTATATCTACAAATATATTTACATCTCATACATATGTGTGCATATTTGCATTTCCTTGTTGGTCAGTGTGGCAGTGTACCTCTCCACATGCTAATCGGCCACTCGGATGGTCTTTTAGGAAGGACTTCTTCAAGGCTTCTGCCCAATTTTATGTTCAGTGGTCTGTCTATATGTTAATAATTTTTGTCCATAATTTGGACATTAAACATCTGTCAAATACATATATATATTTCATATATATGTTTGTGTATATATATATTTGCATGTATATATTTGCGTGTATATAAAAGTGTGTATAATATATGTGTGTATATTTGTGTAAGTATATATTTCTGTGTATATAAATGTGTGTGTATATCTGTATATATATTTGTGTGTATATAAATGTGTATATGTGTGTGCATATATTTGAATGTGCATATATGTGTGTGTATATAAATGTGCATATATATGTGTGTATATATATTTGTGTATGTATATATGTGTGGGTGTGTGTATATATGTGTGAGTGTATATATATTGTGTGTATACTTGTGTGTGTATATATATGTGTGTGTATAATATATTTCTGAGTATATTCGTGTGTGATATGGTTTGGCTGTGTCCCCATTAAAATCTCAACTTGAATTGTATCTCCCAGAATTCCCATATGTTGTGGGAGGGATGCAATGGGAGGTAATTGAATCATGGGTGCTGGTCTTTCTTGTGCTATTCTCGTGATAGTGAATAAGTCTCATGAGATCTGATGGATTTATCAGGGGTTTCTGCTTTTGCTTCTTCCTCATTTTTCTCTTGTTGCTGCCATGTAAGAAATGCCTTTCACCTCCCACCATAATTCTGAGGCCTCCGCAGCCATGTGGAACTGTAAGTCTAATTAAACCTCTTTTTCTTCTCAGTCGCAGGTATGTCCTTATCAGCAGTGTGAAAACAGACTAATACATTCTGTGTATATAAATGTGTTATGTGTGTATGTGTGCATATATTTGTGTGTATATATATGTGTGGATGTGTGTATATTTGTGTGGACATATATACTTGTGTGTGTATATAAATGTATTTGTGTGTATATATGTATGCATATGTATATATGTGTGTGCATATATTTGTGTGTATATATATTTGTGTGTTATATGTGGGGGTATGTGTGTATATAGTGAGTATATTTGTTTGTACATATATATTAGTGTGTGTAAATATGTGTGTGTATATTTGAATATATAACTTGTGTGTATGTAAAGTGTATATATATATTTGTGTGTATATATGTGTGGGTGTGTATATATGAGTGTATATATTGTGTGTATATGTATGGGCATATATTTGTGTGTACATATGTGTGGGTGTGTGTATATATGTGTATGTGTATGTATAGTGTGTGTATTTGTGTGTGTATATTTGTGTATATATATTTGTGTGCATATATGTGGGTGTGTGTATATATACAGTGTTTATATTTGTACATATATATTTGTGTGTGTATATGTGTGTGTATATATGTGTGTATATGTGTGTGTATAGAAATGTGTGTGTATATGTGTGGGTGTGCGTGTTTATATATATTTAGCATGTATATTTGTGGGTATATATATCTATGTTTGTGTAGTATATTTGTGTGTATATGTGTGTGTGTGTATGTGTGTGTGCATGTGCATTTGAACTGACAACTCCCCGGCCCAGCAGCAAGGCCCCTATGCAGACCTCCCCATCGCACACGCAGTCCTGTGTTTGCAGATTCCCCCCAGTTGCCCTGAGCTCTGAGCTCCATGTGCCGCCAGCTGCTCACAGGCAGACAGCTAAATGATGAGACTGGAGTCCCATCCCAACTCTGGTGCCATCTGATCCCACATTATTATTCTAATTCTGGGTTAATTTTGGTGCCTGACTTTTTAAATTATTATTATTGTCCTAATTATTTCCTTGAGAGTTCAACTCTTTACTGCTTGACTTTTATAAAGAAATTATATTCAGCCTCAAATTATAGCATTTGTAAATAAATGAATTTTAACTTAATATATGTGAGCTACAATTAGTCACATTTTCCAGAGGAACCTATGCCAAATATCTGTTTTATAGGAATATTGTGTCACGAATTTCTCTCCTAATTATGGTTCTGTCTCTCTCTTAACCATTTCCCACCCCACTTTCTAGCTGTCTTTCCACCACCTTCCTCCCCTTCTTTTCTTCGCAGCGTGTAATCTCACTTCAAGGTCTGTCACTTCTCCTTTCTCAGAAGCCTCTCTGAGTTTTACAGCCTCTCCTTACCTCCCCGCCTCTCCCTGGACCTCTCCCTCTGTCCAACACCATTCTCCTGGACTCAGTTGCTTCCCTTCTTGCCTCTTGCCAAACTCTCTGCTATTTTTCTTTTGCCAGCATATTCTTAGCCTATTTTCTGCCCCCAAATTATACATTCTCTCTCATTCCCTCTTGATATCTTGACCTGAGTTTAACTTCCATTTTACGGGTGATGAAAGTGAACTGAATGTTGAGTGCTTTAGAGGTGACTCATTGTTTTGGCTAAAGCAGCTTTTGGTCCAGACATTAACATGTATGATAAAGACTTTCTGGGGATTCATCCCAACATTCCCACTCACCAGAAAAGCTGGGCTGTGGGATGCTGGAGACAAGCCGCAGCTCAGCAGAAGGCAAAGACAAGGCTGCCGGGCTGTGGAATCCATGCCCTGGGAGTGGCTGCTGGGCAGGCTTCCATGCAGCTCTGGTGAAACAGCACATAGAGACTGTGTGGCTCCAGCTCCCCTCGGTCCCCTGAGGATGCACTGACCTGCTGCAAATAAAATGACATCCTCCAAGCCCAATTTAAGATTACAGCTTCCAAACCCATCCTGAAATTTCTCCAGATGTCCTTCTTATTCATTTGCCCTCCTGCTCCAGGGAACATCATTTTGGTTCCAGGACTTGAACTATTCATTGAGCACAGGCAATCAAAGCAAACATGGACAAATGGGATCACATCAAGTTACAAAGCTTCTGCACAGCAAAGGAAGCAGTCAACAAAGTGAAGAGACAACCCACAGAATAGGAGAAAAAATTTTGCAGACTACCCATCTGACAAGGTATTAATAACCAGAATATAGAAGGAGCTCAAACAACTCCACAGGAAAAAACCTAATAATCTGATCATAAAATGGCAAAAGATCTGAATATATATTTTTCAGGAGAAGACATACAAATGGCAAACAGGCATTTGAGAAGGCACTCAACATCATTGATAAACAGAGAAATGCAAATCAAAACTACAATGAGGTATTATCTCCCTCCAGTTAAAATGGCCTCTATCCAAAAGACAGGCAATAACAAATGCTGATGAGGATGTGAAGAAAAGTGAACCCTTGTACGCTATTGGTGGGAATGTAAATTAGTACAATTACTATGGAGGACAGTTTGGAGACTCCTCGAAAAACTGCAAAGAGAGCCACCATATGATCCAGCAATCCCACTGGTAGGTGTATGCCCAAAAGAAATTGAAGGTGTAAGCTTGGACCATGCACCTGACTTAGACCTTGGCATCAGCCTTCATCATTCTTTGTTTTCTGCCCCAGATTCATTCTTCAACTTTTTCTGCCACGCTGTGTGCTCGAGGAGGATACATGCAGACCACGAGGCTAACTCCAGACTTGCAAGTTTCTGGTTAGGTCTGACCAATAGTAGGCACCAGAAGAGCACTGGAGAGCAAGAGTAGAGAGAAACCGGGTGTTTCTTCCTGAATACTTCCCCGTCCCAGTACCTTGTCCTGATGGTGACTGTGTCATCTGCACATGCAGCTCCCACTGGATGACCTTTTCCACAGCTCACAGCTCACCAGGCTACAGTAACCTTCTCTCACTTTCTGTTCACGAGGCCTTAAGGACAGTAACACAACCTCCTGTCGCTGCTGGCTGCAGGTGCTTAACCACACCTGATTTTCTTCCATAGCGCTGTTCCTCACCTCTAAATGGTCCTTTCACTAAAGTCTCTTCATTTAAACCAACTGGGTGAACTCTGTATTTTTCCCTAAACCTTTCCAGCTTCCTGCTACCATCGCACCTAACTTTCTATGGGAAGAAGCCCACTGTGCATTGGGCTGTAGCCCTGGGGGCCACTCACGTCAGGTCCCTTGCATTAATTCCTCTCCATCTGGCAGAGAAAGAAGTGAGAAAGAGGTGCTCTCTTCTTGACCTAAGAAACATGGAATCTTGGGCACTTCAGGTAAGGGTAGCTCTCTATCTGCAACTTCCAACTCAATTTGGACTTTAGATCCCATCTCACTGATTTAGCTGGAAACACATCTCATTAAGTCTTAGAGTGTTACCAATGGGAATTCATCGTGTTTCCAAGCTCTTGAGCTACAAAGTAGCAAGAAGAGGTGTGTGGGGTGAGAAACTCAGGCATCCTTATCCACCTGCTCAGGCTTCCACGGAAGGCCGCTGCCCCTGCCTTTGGGATAGATTTATGTCCATGGCCACAGCAGACTGAGAGAATCTGTGAGGTACCTCATGTCCCAGATGCATCTTTCTGGGGCCAAGCTGTCTCCTAGCTTGCTACAGAGAATCCAGTAATCTTCTCCACTGCTCTAAGTTGGAGAGACCTCCCTTGACTCCTGGACAGCTTTCACTCCCCTAACAGCCTAGGAAAATCTCTCTGTCTCTAGTATCCGAGAAGTTCCTTGCACCCTTGTTTCTCCCAGGACCCTTGGCTTCTGCCACAAAATTTCTGTCCATCTCCCTCTTTCACATTTCTTGTGAAATCTTCCAGGAGCTCAGGGTGTAGACACGAAAGCCAGGAAATCTCTTAAGCTTTGTTCTTTCTACCCCCACCTTCATCCTCTGATGCACCGCATGTTTGAATGGGTGGAAGGAGGAGCATACGTTTAGGAGGAAATTCTCGAAGTAAAGCACCTCAAAAGATTGCCAAGCCCCATGAGATAGAAACCAAAGCTGCCAGGTGGTTCCCAGTGCCTGGAAAATGAAGAAGCAGAGGCTCCATGCTGGGTCATGACTCCTGTTTCAGCTGTTCCCTGCTTCTGATTTTCACGGGGGCTGATTGCCTGCTTTCCCTAAGCTGTTTCAAACTTCTGCAGATTATCGGGATTTTCTGAGCGTATGGCTTACCAAGACAAGCGTCTGGTTGAGCAAAGAATCACACAGTATGTCATCCTCTGCACCTTCTTTTAAAAATATTTTCAGTCACCTGCCTGAGAGTTTTTCTTAAAAATAATTGGATCCATCTTTATTCCCAATCTCCCTGTTCTCCACAGTGGCTGCCCACTCCATCTCCACTGGAGACAGAACCCACTGACACCCCCCTAATGAATAAACCTGTTCCCCACTCTGAGATCCTACAAACCCACTGGCTGGGGCTAGAGGAGGCAGTCTGCAGAGCCACAGTGGTGGCCCGCGTGCTGGCTCAAGCACCTGGGTGACGCAGTGGCTGTGCAGTGCTGCGATAAATTTGTATCTGACAGCACTGGATGCTGGCAGGCAGTAATAGCTCCACGCTGCCTCCAAAAGAACAATTTATGTTTCCAGTTTCAGTTCTGGTATACTCTACCCTGCCAGGTCTCCGTGTGATTTATAGATGGAGAGCTTCATACTTGTTTTTCTTAACCAAGATTATTTTGTTGTTTGCTTGCAGATGCTGTGGCATTCCAGTAGGGCTGGGACAAGATGGACTGTGTATGTCAGTCTCATTAATGTGCAGGAATGAAGGATCTGCACTCTGCAGGACAAAGCAAAGTGAGAATCATTTGTTGTGAATTTTTGATGATGGCTCCCCAGCATTGTTTGAGCATCTGTGAGCAGCCTCTATCCTGACCTGTGATTTGAATGAAAGTGGGGCCAATCTGTTTTTCCCAGCTGGGCAGACTGCCAAAAAGTCTGTCAAATGACATTTCACTGTGCCTGTGTTCAACAGCTTTATAGGCTCAAGGATCTAATCTTATCAACTCTCAGAGTGTAAACCTGCCACTCAGGTACAGATGCACACTTGCAGAGCTCACAAGATCCAGATGTATAAATAAGGAGGCCATTGAGGAACCTATAGCAAAAACTATAATCCTCAGGTTGACCAGACAGCTCACCTTGACATCTTTAGCAAATGACTTTTGTATGCACAAAAAGGATCAAAATCGTCATTTTGATCACAAAGCCTGCTCCGGAGGGCATGAAATCAGAAGAAAGCGTTGGATCATTCAAGAAGCATCAATAGCTAGAGATCTCCCATCCAGATCCTGGGCAGTTCATAGATGGATGCTTTCAACATTTGCTTCAATGACATTTGATTTGATATTTACACACTGTCTTCTGACCAACACTTCTCTCTCTTAACTGATTAACACATCTTATTTAAAGCTATATTAAAACCCTAAGTCAAATTTTTCCTTGACTTGGGGTCAGTCTATATTGTCATCTCTTCAGATGATGTTGCATAAGTCTTTCCAATGTCACCTTTTTTTTTAAATAGAGCTCTCTTTCCACAGCACCAGTCATCATTTCTTCCTTCATAGGGGTCGCATTATGTTGCCCAGGCTGGTCTCACACTTTTGGCCTCAAGCAATCCTCCCACCTTGACCTCCTAAAATGTTAGGATTACAGGAGTGCACCATGGCACCTGACCCAATGCCATCCATTTTGTGCTAGTTTATTCACTGACTCTCAGAGGGCATTCTTCCTTATCTAGAGCATGTGGGAAGTTGAATCAATATCACCCCAAGAGACGAGTACTTAGCTGGTGGAACCCAAGGTTAGCATTGTTCTGTCTACTCTACTCTAACTATTGCTCGGGCTCTCCATTTACACTGGTGCATCAACCAGGCCCTCGCTCTCCAGCCCACCAGGCGCCCTCCTCCCCCGCTTTTTAGACAACACTGCTTTGTTCACCCTGCCAAGGAGTATTGATAGGGAGGGTCCTGCAGGGGTTGAGCCCACAAAGACTCAGGGTCACTATATTCAGGAAAACAGAGCAGGGCACTTGTGAATCCACCAGTCACTTCCTTTTTCACCCACAAGACTTGAGGATTATTACGCAGGTACTTCTACTTCATTCCAGGCATTCTGCTAAATACTTTCACATATTGTTTAACTTCAGCCTTACAACATCCCATGGTAGCAAAAGGTCCCAAAACGAGCCCTGTTACTCGCCACAATTTAAGCCTCAGTGAGACCCACCAACTTTCCCAAATTCAAACAGTATATCAAGTAACAAAATCAGACATGGCTCAGTTGGGTGCGGTGCCCAAACTGTTTGTCACTTGGCAGCGATATCTTTGGTTGGGACTTTTCTGTTGATCTTACGACTCTTGTTGTTGCCTCAACTAAATTGGTATAGAAATGGCTTGTTTTTCTCTCAACAGTAACAAGGAAAGCCAGGTCTTCAGACGTAAAAATGTAAATAATGTGGGATCTCCAAAGCCCAAAGCAAACATATGAGAAACTCATGCTGAATATTAGACAGCATGTAGTTCACAGAGCAAGTTAGACAGGGGACCTCCCCTCAGGGGACTTTTCTGCTGGGCTGGTGTTAGGGAGAGGAGGAAGGAAGGAGGGGAGTTGGTGGCATTGGTGCTGATAGAAGGTCATTTCTGATTTCTGTGAGCTGGTCTTGAGCCAGAGTTCTACTGTTCTGTCTCATCCCCAAGGAAACAATGCCGAATGCAGCCTTATCTTCTATGTCATGGTGTCAGTTGATGTCTCTCCTTTATATTATCTTTGGACTTCAAAGGCCTAAGGCCATTGAGGAATGGGCTGAGGATATGGAAGAGAGGTACATGCAGTGACTACCATCACAATATCCAAAATATTGGGGGTAGGATGGAAGTTATTAGGACAGAAATCGTTGTTAATGCTGTAGGGATGAACGGGTTCTCCCAGAGAGAGTGTGACTGGAGGAGAAACCAGGCCCTGTAAGGATCTGCAAACTTTAATGGCACTATAGAAAAGGAGGCTCTGAATAGGACTCTGAGAAAGAAGGTGGCCAGGGCGAGCAATGCCAGAGGCTTCCTTATGGACTGTTAGTAGGAGGAGGTGGTGAGAAGCTGAATGCAGCAGAAGATTGGGCAGAGACTGGAATTATGTCTAATGGATTCAGCAACATTGAAATCGTCAATGGTCTTAAAGTGGTTTCAGAGAAGCCATAATATTGGAGGACTGATTTCAGTGGTTTCAAGGGAGAATGGAAAGGGAGAACATGGAAACAGTATTTGGAGTGGGAGACCCTAGAACTTGTTTGTACGATGATGCAAGTGACAGTCTGGAAATGCAGCATGTGTGATTTACTCCAGAGCACAACAGCATAGAGTGTATGTGTGTGTTTTGTGTGTGTGTGTGTGAGTGTGTGTGTGTGCATCTGTTTTAATCTGCACACTGGTGGTCCAAGATCCACTTGTGCAGTCCTTAATCAATTGCACTCTCTGTAGGTAGCTAGTTTGCATCTGAAAGACCCAGAGAAGACGGAGCTCATTTTTCAGGGCTTCCCATCTCAGTCTATGTGCACAGGAAGGATCATTAGTCAATAAGAGGGAGGCGAGAAATCATAGTTTATTTGATGAAGCAGGATTGGTTGGAAATGCTGCACAAAGCCTGCTGCCATTGGGCACTGCACCATCTTTGCCTTGGAGGAGTTCATGCAAGGCAGCATGCAGGTCACATGGGCATCTCATGCTTGACCGCCCAAATATGTTTGCCTGTGAGGGAGAATTTGATTTGCAACTTGACTTCATTGTGAGTGGTTGTGGTGGAACTGAGCTCTCATCTTCCAATAATTTTTGAGGTTACTAAAATGTTCCCAGAAGGAACTTGGAAAGTTCCAATGGACATGCTGCACAAGGCTTGTGTGGAAGGGGATGAAGGGGACCCTGCAAAGCAAATCATAGTGAATGGGTCAGAGGGAATAGGGCACAGCATACACAGGCCTGGGGGCTCACAGACTTTTTCCTACAACCTCATATTTCTGCTCCAGCCACATTCCCAGGAATACTGCCCCAGGGAGAGCTCACACTTCTTCCTTATGATGCACCAGTGCCAGGGCATCCCTGAGTCTTCCTGGTCCACTTTTGAATCTAAGCATTTCTGTCTCTGACCTGCCCTACCTGCTGCAGACATAGGAAAGGCCCTCCGGCCTGTCACACACAACGTTTCCGTTCTTCAGTAAGACACCAATGTGTTTCTAGCCTGCCTTCCATGTTAACTAATTCAATGAGCTTTTGTTCATGTTAGAGTGCAAGCTGGTTTTGTGAGACTTCTCCACTGCAATGAGTAATTTTTTATTAACAATCCACAAATGCTTTTAGGAAATGGAATTGCTCAATTTGTCTGCTATGGTTTGAATGTGTTCCCCAAAAAGTCTGTGTTTGAAACTTAGTCCCCAATGTAACAGGATTGAGTGGTGGGACTTTTAAGAGGTGATTAGGCCATGAGGACTCTGCCCTCATGAATGTTGTTGTCCTGAGAGTAGGTTCTTTATAACAGAACAAGTTCAGCCTCTCTCTCTCTCTCTCTCTTTCTCTTTGTCCTTCTACCTTCCACCATATGAGGACACAGTGAGAAGGCCCTCAGAAGGTGCTAGCGACTTGATCTTGAGCTTTTCAGCCACCGGAACTGTGAGGAAATGAATTTATTTTCTTTGTAAATTACCCAGTCTCAGGTATTCTGTTATATTAGCACAAAATGGATTAAAGACATTGTCCTTTAAACAGAATCTCCTGACATTAGATTTAGCCTCTTGATCTCAAGACCAAAAAGATATTCTTGGTTCAAAGGGAATCCCAGCATGTGAGGGGTGTTTGATGGTGCACATTTTCAAACCACAACTGTTGATGGACAAAAGCCATTGAAGTAGCAACTTCCCTCATTGTCAGGGGCAACTCACTCCTCCACTTCGACGATTGTTGGAAGCAGCTCTGGGCTGCAAAGGTTATAGCAAGCACCTCCTTTCCTGTAGGATCCAGAGAAGATGAGGGCTTTCCCAGACTCATTGAATTTCATAGCAGAGGACACAGGACTGCACTCATGGCTCCTGATTGAATGTTTGAAATTGTATTCATTGAATTCTAAGCAAACATGATTCTTTGAATAGCTCAAAGGATGCATCATTTGGCTTAAGTTCTGAAATAAATCTCATATAATCAATCTCATATAATCAATGACTTCACTGAAGTAAGCTTCAGTGAAGATTTTGCTCACAAATATTCTCTAATCTACTAGCTTCAATGTTCCATGTTTAGGAAAATGTTAGGAGGGGCTACTTGTTAAAAATACAGATTCTTGAACCCCCCCTAGACTTACTGAATATGAAGCCAGATTAGGGCCCTGGAATCCTCATGTTTATGAAATAAATGCTTAAGCTGGTCGATGGGTGCCCAGGGGACACACTTTGGGAAATTCACAATCTGCTGCTCCAGGTCCACAGGCCTTCTGCAGCATTTCGAGTATTGATGTGCAGTGAAGAGGCCCCACAAGCCTGAGAAACATGGCTGCAAATCTGACTCAGACGCTTGTCTGCTAATTTTGTGAGCCTCAGTTTTCTTTTCAATTAAATTGGGACAATTGTACTTAAGTTATGACAGTGTAGTGCCAGTTAAATTAAGCCCTAGATGCTGCTTGGCATGCATGGAGTAGGTGATCAGTAAATGTTAGTTGGTTCCTTCTATTGAGATCCTCTGAAACATGCCCCTGAGAAAAAGCTATGTAGTTTCTGACCAGGGCACCTGAAACCTCTCTAATTCCACTGTGAATTTTAAACAGATTCAAGGGGCTGTGAAACTGTGAAGGGAAACATGCCCACACTGTCGTGAAGGGAAGAGCAGTTAATAAATAAGATAAAATAAAATAAAAGAACAAATCATTACTGCTCAGAGTCAACACTGCTCAATTAAAGGGCTGAGAATCGAATGTAAACAGCTTAGGCAGTTTCCTATTTCTGTCATGCCAGGTGCTCAGGAAAACAAATGCCAATCCCTGGTTCTTGCTCCAGACACTCTCCAACCCTGACTCCCCAGGACCTCCAACCAACTATGTATAAAGGCTAGAACTGTGTTCCCCTGAGTTGCCTGCATATAGAAGGTGACCTCAGGTTCCTCTGGGCATGAACCATTCACATTCGGGAGGGACTGAGAGCTGAAGACCCAGCAGCTTACCTGGAGATGCCGTTTAGCAGCTCGATGGTGCAGTGGGGTGAGGTGTGGGGTTAATACCAAGTGCAGCGAAGTCAGTGTGAATGATCCTCTTCGCTGCATAGATGGGAGGCAGGACCGCCCTGGACTCCTGAGCCTCACCAGGTGACAGAGACAGTGAATTCTGCAGAAGGAGGCAGGTGTGAGATGGGTTCCCTCCATTAGAGGATAAGCACACGGACAGGGAGGAGGGCTCTGCAGAGAGCTCCTGAGCAGGTGTCAGTTTCTCCTGGGACCTCTGCAAGCTCGCCATGAGGGCTGTGTGAGGCTGAGGCCAGGGCCCTGGAGAGTCAGGCAGCAAGCTCCTCTCCTTCAGGCATTCAGCAGATGCGAAATGAGCGCTCTGTGCATCAACGTGGCTCATTTCTAAATAAACTTTTATTGTGATATGATTTCATTGCTGAAAGCCTCAGGGCCCATGATTTGGGTGTTTACAGCCTGACTGGAAGATAAGACCTGTGTGTAGCCAACCACGATAGAAGAGAAGCACGGATAACAGAGGTACAGGGAATGGCAGTGGTGTTGCCTGTTGACCCAGGGCATACCTAAGCATCACCTGGGAAGCAGTAGGCATACCATGGCCCTGGGCCCCTAGACCAGTTAAATCAGGATCCCCGGGAGTGTGGGGTAAGATTGGAACTGTCTTAAGCTCCCAGAGAAGTCACTATGCAACTGAGTACTGTTATGTGGTCAGGGTTCTTATCATCGCTGTACGCAAGAACCACCCTGGGGAACTTTGTAGAACCCTTGAGTCAGGCCACACCCCACACCAGCTAAATCTCTGTGGTGAGTCTCAGGAGCAGTGTGCTGGTGCTTGGTGAAAGCCAGCTGTTCAATTTTCCAGAACTCTAAACCCATTGTTAAACTGTTGATAGCTTACAATTGGCCATGGTGAGAGGGCGGAAATTGCCAAGTGCTACAAGTTGGTCTTTCCACCAGCCACTCCCACTCCTTCTGGAGAGCTGGTTGTCAAACATCTGCCACACACCACTGGTCCTAGACGATAGTACTTTCCATGAGTCAAGAAGAATGGAGTTCGGCTGGAAGAAACAAGGAGTGGCTTTGTCAGTAGGATGTGAACGTGTGAAAGGAAGGAGAGGCATTCTGGAGAGCAGTCACTGAGGTGCCAGAGGCTGAGTGTCAGGACGTGCACAGTGCACAGAGGAAGCTGGGGTTGCCTGATGGGAACTCACGCTGGGAAGGGAGGATGGGAGGATGCCCTGAAGTGGCTTCAAGGCCAGGTGAGCTCACTTGGACTTTCTTCTCTGAGCAGTCAGGGCCAATGAGGGTCTTAAACCAAAACAGTCACAGGGACCTGAATAACCTCTAAACTCTAGAAAGACCATGGCTCACTACATGATGGGTGAAAGTCCTGATGCCTGGCCTCCCAGTGTCTAATTCCAAACTCTCACAAGGGAGCAAGGGGGTTCTCAGAACCTGACTGTGGCAAGGCAGTTCATGCAGAGCAACTTCTGCACCCAGCAGGGTTGCCGGCCCCTGAGTTGGAGTTGTCTGCTCACCCCACCCCCATCTTCTCTTGGTACAGCATTCACTCTGAGCCACTTCCTCCAGCAGGGTTGCCAGCCCCTGAGTTGGAGTTGTCTGCTCACCCCACACCCATCTTCTCTTGTACTGCATTCACTCTGAGCCACTTCCTCCACCAGGCTTGCCAGTCCCTGAAGTGGAGTGCTCCCCTCACCCCACCCCTATCTTCTGTTGGTACTGCATTCACGCTGAGCCACTTCCTTAAAAGTTCAAATGGATTTTTCAACTTGAGGCTTTCACAGAGCCTTATTTTGTTCTTAACTAAAATATTACTCATGCATTTTCTGTACTAAGATGGCCAGGGGTCAAGGTGATTAAGAGCATTGATTTGGGGTTCTACTGTACCTGAGTTTTAATGTTAATTCCAGCACTCTTTAGCTGTTTGACGCTAGTAAGTTAATTTGTCTAAACCTCAGCTTCCCTCAGTGCAAAATGGGGAAAATACTATCTACTAGATTTTTGTGTTCTGGGAATGATGTAAACAATGTTGAGGGAGTTCCTGGCATGTAACAGGTGCTCCTAATCCCAATGAATGATGTCCCCATTCATCCACAAAGGAAGCCAGAAATTTGGGAGTTATCTGACACCTCCCTCCCTGAACTCATCACAATCATGTCCAGCAATCGCTCTCATGGCTGTTTATCCTCCTAAACGTCTCTCAAGTTCTTTTACTCCTCTCCGCCTTCACTATTGCTCTCACGGTTGAAGCCCTCTTCCTCTCTGTTATCAAGACCAGATGTGCAGCCCTCTGTGCAGAAATCTGCTAGACCTTTGCTATGTGCTTATGTCAAGGAGGCAAGCATGTATCATCTTTTGCCCTTTGGCCCCTAGTTGGGTTTGGCCAATGGGATCTTTCCTACTGGGACCCTGACTCGTTCATCTCCCACCTTCCCTCTGATTCTACCTTTATCCTCTTCCAACAGAACCTTCATGCTAGAGCCAGAGGGATCTTTACAAAATTAAAACCTATCGTGCCACCTCATGCCCCTGTAATAACTTTCAGCATCCACCAGCTAGAGACCCAAGTCCTCTGGAAGAGCTGAGATTCTGACCCAGTCTCATTCTCTTACCATTCCATGCCCCTCAGATGAAATGGAAGTTCCATTTCCTTAAAAGTTACTAATCAAATTGTATTAGTGGCTTTAGGTACACACCAATATCATTGAGTGGGTATCTAAAGCCCAAGGAAGCACCAATTTTAGCCCAAGCACCAATTTTATATATAAAAATTATATGTAATATATAACTTTGCACACATTATATGCAATTTTAGAGATTTTTCATGATTTTTAAAGTATATTAGCTTAAAATAAATGAAACCAATTATTGCACCTGAGTAGGATGATATTATTTGCATTATTTAACCAGTCAACAAATATAGAATTTAATCATGGATAACTTGAGTCAAGTTCAAATCCCAAATGAAATTGTTACTCTTTACTTTTATTAAATTAGAAGACACTTTGATGTAACTGCAAATGTCTGATTCTGCCACAAGTACTGATCTTTCAGTAAAAATATAGACCAAAAATGTGGAAAGATTTCTACCAAGTCTACTTTGAGTGCTCAGCTAGACTGGAAGATGAAAAGCATTTCATCATTAAAGTTGGACCCAGAGGTCCACTTTGGAAGAGAGCAACACATGGGGTCTCATCTGCTCTTTGATCCTATTTAACTTGGGAAAGCATTTCTTCACGTGCCCTTGCAGTGTTTCTGTACTTCATCAATTTATTTCTCCAGTAAATGGAGACATTTCCCAAGTTGGAAAAGAGTTAAAATCTTGGTGATTAAGCCAGGCAATTTTAAGTAATGCTTATCCTTAACACTAAAATTCTGTGTAATTCAGCCCTAAAGCATTAGTCCAGCTACTCAGGAATTGAATTTATAGCTAGAGCCGCACCACTCAAGCAAGGCACTTGAGATATAAGATCTCCTCTATTGGCATTACCTGGGTTAGGAAGAAAGGTTTTTGACTTTCATCATCTCAAAAACCCATGTGAGTACCTTAACTTGAGAGAACACTGACTTTAGAGTGGAAAGCAGAGACCCGTCGCCATGTCATTCAGGGCACCCACGAAACCAGCAGCTGCCTGGAGGTCAAAGCAGAAGGAATCGTTCACATGCACGTGGCAGAGCCAAGAAGCAGGTGTCAGATGGAGGAAACTCAGACAGTACCAGCCAAACAGGACGTCATGAAGGGACTGGCACAGGATTTGCAGTTTTGCTCCTGTTTCCTCCTGGAGGGGCTCCGCCCTGGAGGCTGTCCTGCTCTGATGAGAGGATGCTGGATGGAGAGGCGTCTTTGCGACCATGGTTCTGCTCTTGTGATTTCAGAAGTGGGCTTGTGAACATCATAGGAAGTGTTCCACTTTCTCCTGGAGTATGCTCCAGGCACTGTAGGATCTTTCATCCACACGACGTATTTTCATGTTTTTCAAGCCAGGCACATATGAACCTCTGAGCCACCTCAGCATCTTAGGTCACCTAAACATCCTCTTTGGCATCCCAGCCCCAGCAGTAGGCTGCTCCACAAGGGCAGGCTTCTCCAGACCTGTCCCATCTGAGCCTCGTATAAGCTGGGGACTCCAGTTGGTACCTTAATGTCCCTGAGCCATCTTCTACTCATTTTAAAATGGAAATAACTACCTACCTAGTAAAAATCTCTGTTCATGACATTTATTACCATATAGAACAGAATGGCTCCCACTTAGGGACTCTCCACTGGTATCGCAATCCACCCCAGGTCCTCCAAAACTCCCCAGCCTCTCCAGTTCAAAAATGAGCCAACAATTTTACTCATAGAAGGCAAATGGAAAAGCCTTGTTAGAAACGGAGTGCTAGCCTAGAGGCAGAAAGACCTGCTGGCCAAGCACGGCCTGGGTTTGCAGCATAAGACCAGGTTCAGACAGATGATGGAGTGTGATCTGTGGTTCATGAGAGATCTTGTCTGCTTCTGACACCCAGCGTTGGTCCGCACCATTAACTACCACTTCCTCTTTCCAGGACTTGGAATGCATCAAAAGAGATGACCGTGGAACCACACAGACACAATCCTGCTTTATGAATTTTTGTTTTGTTTTATGTTTTAAAAAACCTAGCAGTCATGGGGAAACCAAGGTGTTCTGAAGTGCACCTTTCACCTCCCCTCTCTCCTTATGCTGAGCAGGGAGCCTCTGGCCCCGCAGGGCTGTACACACCCCCACTGCTAAATGCCCAGCCATGCCCAGAAAGGACAGGGCACTTGGGTCAGTCCCTAGAAGCCTGGATGCTGAGGCAGACCTGGGGGCAGATAGGCATCCCTGCCCTTCCAGAAGCTTCACCCTTGTCATCTAGACATTTAGATGGCAAATTCCCAGCACAATGTCAGTGACCATGCTAAGGTCCCTGGATGGCCATCAGGAGCCCAGGAGGACAAGCTCACATGTGGGTAAGGACACCAAGTCCTGTCATTCACTATTTTTCATTGTCTTCTGTTGTCCCTGACTCTTCAGCTGTTGTGTGTATGGTGACATTATGGCTGAGAGACCCTCCGATGCCCCAGTTCCATCCTGAGCACAGTCCCTGACAACATCTCCCGGGAGAGGTAGAGGAGGATGTATGCATGGGGCGATGTCGTATGGAAATGGATGTCTCTTCCTTGTCTGGCTGAGTACATGCCCAGACTTGAAGTCTACCTAGTCTCTTAGATGGGCCCAGGCACTGGGGTCAGGCACACAGACCAGGGGTCTCTGCAAGAGTCTTCAACACCTGAGTCCAAACTCCACTCACATGTGATCCTGTCCCCTTTTAGCAGCATAAGGCTGAAGACCAAAGCACTCAAAACAGCCACTGGGCATGGTGTGGGGGAGAAGAGAGAGAAGAGGGAAGAACAGGAGGGAGAAAGGGGAAAGGGGAGGGAAGAGAGGGGGCAGATGAGGGAAGAAAGACCAGGAGAGAGGCAAGAGCAGAAGGGAGGGAAGCTGCCAGCCACAGCTTTAAAGAATGGAAAGACAGCACAAAAGAGCCTTTTTTTCCTTTTTAAACTTTCCTTTGAAATTTAATTGTAAAGTATATTATAATGGGGAATTAAACGTAAAACTTATATGCATGGATTAAAGGATGTAATGAAAAAGTGCCCTTGTGCCAGCAGCCCTGGGTAACAAATAGGGAGCTTATTTCATAATCGAGACAGGAGGTAAGAAGCAAGCATTCGTTCCACCATGTCATGGTTCGCCTCCTGCAGCCCTCCCTCTGCTGGTTGCGCCCCGCAGCCCGGGTTGCTCCTAGGTAGGGGGCTCTAGCCTAGCCTCATCCTCTCCACGACAACCCTCCAGGCTGCCCGACCCCTGTCCCTCTCTCAGTCCTGCCTTGGGTTTCCAATGTTCATCACATAGGCACCCCAAGGTGAAAAAAAGCCCCAGCAGTCTCCAGGCATGATATGGGAGGAAGAGCCTGACCCCACAGCTCCCTCCTCCCTGGGATCAGGAAGCTGGCGATGCCTGGGCATAGCAGAGTCAGCCAGATCCTGTCTTTAAAAGCTCCAGATTAGCAAGTCCACTCCCCAGAATTCTCTTTTGGTTGTTGGGTATATGATGGAGTCTTCTTTGGGTCCCATTTGACAATTTCAGAGCAGAAAAATGCCCCTTAAGGCATTACTACAGCGCCCACCCAGCAGGGGTTTTCTAAGAGTAAAATGAGAATAGATGTGTCAAGCGTTTAGTACAGTTCCTGGGGTCCAGTCCCTTCTCCCGATGGTAGCAGGGGTTGATGCAGCAGCAATTACAGCACATGGCAGACAAGAAGTTGTACTTGGCTCTTCTGATTCCTGAGCAGCACCTGCACTTCTGCTTTGGAGTTCTGTTTGAGATTTCCCTGACACCTTGCTGTCTGTGAAATGTTAGACTGCTAGATCAGGGCATTGCCCCCATGCATGGAAGACAATGTCCCCAGTCCTTGTAAAAAGCAATTCTTTATGAACAAAGGCATGTCTCTTTGGGCACATACTACCTACACCCTAGACAGGTTTTGCAGCTGTGGAAAGTAGTGCTATCACCTCGAGGAAGGGAAGAAAAATTATCGTTTACTGCCTTTGGCCACTACTTAAGAACACAGAATAGAGAAAGCGGAGTTGCTGTCCATTAAGTCATTCCACAAATATCCACTCTACCCCCAGCCCTTGGGGGCACAAACAAGAATAAGATAAATCGTGTGCATTGCACTGATTTTAGTTTCCCCAAAGCAGAGTCTGACACAGGACCAGGATGCAGATGATCTACGTGGAGGACGATCCCAGGAAGCAGGAGCGAGACAGAGCATGGATACAAGCTGAAGCAAGGGAGCAGTCCCCATGAGGTGGGCCCCAGGCTCGCTGCCTGGACTTCCAGGAAGCATGCAGAGCACACATGAGGACCACCCTGCCAAGGGACAGGGAGAGCTGAGGCTTTCTTCACGGACACCAACTAGCTGGGTATCACCCCTGGGAATATTCAGTTCGAGGTGAGCAGACTTCCTCACAGACAGAAAAAGCAAGGAGCCTCTGGGGTCTGCGGTGGGAATCTGTTGGGTGCCCGAGATGTCCCTCCCATTTCAGGGGCACTGAGACCAGAGGTGGTGGGGGTCAGGGGGCTGGGCCTCGCCAGCAGCTGCCACTGTAAGGCTCGGCCCTGGCTGGACTACAAGCACAGACTCCACATTCAGCTGCCTGGCAGCCTCTCTGGAGACAGACAGCACGTGGAAGGCACAGGGAGACGTGCCCAGGTTTAATTTCTCCTCTTCCCCAGGTTCCCAATGTTTTATTTCAATCATACAGGTGATGCAAGTATATGACAGTGCAAATGACATGGGAGGGGCCATGGAAGGCGATGAAGGCACGAGTTCCTGATTTGGTGGTTTCAAGGTTTGCAACACTAAACAACTCCAAAGTTGTCCGCCTCTCAGGAGTGTATTGACAACCGGAGGTGATGGTGTGTGGCAAATGCCTGGTAAATTCTTCAGTGCTTTGCGAGGGCAGAGTGACTTCCCTAACTCTGAGACTGTTCCTACTGCTTCTTCTGGTTAATGTCCACATTCAAAAAGTAAATGCCTCACTGAAATCAGGAAGAATTTGTTCATCCAATTTGGGCCAAATCGAGTGGTTCTTTTCTATGAATGCAGTCAGGAGCCTAGTGATGACTTTATTTCTGGTATCTGAGGAGGTGCTGCATTTGTTACAAGTCAGTGGGTCACACTAGATTTGCTGATTATATTCTCACGGATCCTGGACTTGTGGAAAGAATGAGTTACTCATCAGGAGCTATTCTCTCTGCATGACGTCTATTCCTGGTGGGAGTGTACCTTGTTTCCCTGTGAGGAGAAACCTCTGCAGCTCCTAAGGAGATGGGCTGGAGCCTTGGGGCTGTGAGGTGAGTGCTGTGGATGCTGCCCCAGTCTGGGAAGGCAATACTTTCATTTCTCACCATCTGAGCCAATTAAACACGTGCATCCTCTGAAATGGCTGATTTGATGATCATGGAAATTAATGTTTGAGAAAAGTTTTCTTAGAGTAGCTTTTCACAATATTCCCCTGATGAAGACAAAGTGAGTGTGGTGCCTGCTTTTAACAGGTGGGAAAACAGGTATGCGTCACTAATGTTCCTCTCCCTCTCATCAGACCCAGTAACTTGAAAACAGCACTTTTTAAAATTATTATTATACTTTAAGTTATAGGGTACATGTGCACAACATGCAGGTTTGTTACATGTGTATACATGTGCCATGTTGGTTTGCTGCACCCATTAACTCATCATTTACATCAGGTATTTCTCCTAACGCTATCCCTCCTCCATCCCTCCACCCCATGACAGGCCCTGGTGTGTGTGATGTTCCCCACCCTGTGTCCAAGAGTTCTCATTGTTCAATTCCCACCTATGAGTGAGAACATGCAGTGTATGGTTTTCTGTCCTTGAGATAGTTTGCTCAGAATGATGGTTTACAGCTTCATCCATGTCCCTAAAAAGGACATGAACTCATCCTTTTATATAGCTGCATAGTATTCCAGGGTGTATATGTGCCACATTTTCTTAATCCAGTCTATCATTGATGGACATTTGGGTTGGTTCCAAGTCTTTGCTATTGTGAATAGTGCCACAATAAACATACGTGTGCATGTGTCTTTATAGTAGCATGATTTATAATCGTTTGGGTATATACCCAGTAATGGGATTGCTGGGTCAAATGGTATTTCTAGTTCTAGATCCCTGAGGAATCACCACACTGCCTTCCACAATGGTTGAGCTAGTTTACACTCCCACAAACAGTGTAAAAGCGTTCCTATTTCTCCACATCCTCTCCAACATCTGTTGTTTCCTGACTTTTTAAAGATTGCCATTCTAACTGGTGTGAGATGTTATGTCATTGTGGTTTTGATTTGCATTTCTCTGACGACCAGTGATGATGAACATTTTTTCATGTGTCTGTTGGTTGCATAAATGTCTTCTTTTGAGAAGTGTCTGTTCATAGCCTTTGCCCACGTTTTGATGGGGTTGTTTGATTTTTTCTTATAAATTTAAGTTCTTTGTAGATTCTGGATATTAGCTCTTTGTCAGACTGGTAGATTGCAAAAATTTTCTCCCATTTGTAGGTTGCCTGTTCACTCTGATGGTAGTTTCTTTTGCTGTGCAGAAGCTCTTTAGTTTAATTAGATCCCATTTGTCTATTTTGGCTTCTGTTGCCATTGCTTTTGGTGTTTTAGTCATGAAATCTTTCCCCATGCCTATGTCCTGAACGGTATTGCCTAGGTTTTCTTCCAGGGTTTTTATAGTTTTAGGTTTAATGTTTAAGTCTTTAATCCATCTTGAATTAATTTTTGCATAAGGTGTAATGAAGGGATCCAGTTTCAGCTTTCAGCATATGGCTAGCCAGTTTTCCCAGAACCATGTATTAAATAGGGAATCCTTTCCCCATTTCTTGTTTTTGTCAAGTTTTTCAAAGATCAGATGGTTGTAGATGTGTGGTGTTGTTTCTGAGGCCTCTGTTCTGTTCCTTTGGTCTATATATCTGTTTTGGTACCAGTACCATGCTGTTTTGGTTACTGTAGCCTTGTAGTACAGTTTGAAGTCAGGTAGTGTGATGCCTCCAGCTTTTTTTTTTTTTTTTTTTTTTTTGCTTAGGATTGTCTTGGCAATGTGGGCTCTTTTTTGGTTCCATATGAACTTTAAAGTAGTTTTTTCCAATTCTGTGAAGAATGTCATTGGTAGCTTGATGGGGATGGCATTGAATCTATAAATTACCTTGGGCAGTATGGCCATTTTCACAATATTGATTCTTCCTATTCATGAGCATGGGATGTTCTTCCATTTGTTTGTATCCTCTTTTATTTCATTGAGCAGTGGTTTGTAGTTCTCCTTAAAGAGGTCTTTCACATCCCTTGTAAGTTGGATTCCTAGGTATTTTATTCACTTTGTAGCAATTGTGAATGGGAGTTCACCCATGATCTGGCTCTCTGTTTGTCTGTTATTTGTGTATAGGAATGCTTGTGATTTTTGCACATTGATTTTGTATCCTGAGACTTTGCTGAAGTTGCTTATCAGCTTAAGGAGATTTTGGGCTGAGATGACAGGGTTTTCTAAATATACCAACATGACATCTGCAAACAGGATCAATTTGACTTCCTCTTTTCCTCATTGAATACCCTTTATATCTTTCTCTTGCCTGATTGCACTGGCCAGAACTTCTAACACCATGTTGAATAGGAGTGGTAAGAGAGGGCATCCCAGTCTTATGCCAGTTTTCAGAGGGAATGCTTCCAGTTTTTGCCTATTTAGTATGATATTGGCTGTGGGTTTGTCATAAATGACCCTTATTATTTTGAGATATGTTCCATCAATACCTACTTTATTGAGAGTTTTTAGCATGAAGGGCTGTTGAATTTTGTCAAAGGCCTTTTTTGCATCTATTGAGATAATCATGTGGTTTTTGTCTTTGGTTCTGTTTATGTGATGGATTTTGTTTGTTGATTTGCGTGTGTTGAACAAGCCTTACATCCTAGGGATGAAGCCAAGTTGATCTTGGTGGATAAGCTTTTTGATGTGCTGCTGGATTCAGTTTGCCAGTATTTTATTGAGGATTTTTGCATCGAAATTCATCAGGGATATTGGTCTAAAATTCTCTTTTTTTGTTGTGTCTCTGCCAGGCTTTGGTATCAGGATGATGCTGGCCTCATAAAATGAGTTAGGGAGGATTCTCTCTTTTTCTATTGAGTGGAATAGTTTCAGAAGGGATGGTACCAGCTCCTCCTTGTACCTCTGGTAGAATTCGGCTGTGAATCCGTCTGGTCCTGGACTTTTTTTTGGTTGGTAGGCTATTAATTATTGCCTCAATTTCAGAGCCTGTTATTGGTCTATTCAGGGATTCAACTTCTTCCTGGTTTAGTCTTGGGAGAATATGTGTCCAGGAATTTATCCATTTCTTCTAGATTTTCTAGTTTATTTGCGTAGAGGTGTTTACAGTATTCTCTGATGGTAGTTTATGTTTCTGTGGGATCGGTGGTGATATCCCCTTTATCATTTTTTATGGTGTCTATTTGATTCTTCTCTCTTTTCTTGTTTATTACTCTTGCTAGAGGTTTAATCCAGAAAAACAACTCCTGGATTCACTGATTTTTTGAAGGGTTTTTGTGTTTCTATCTCCTTCAGTTCTGCTCTGATCTTAGTTATTTCTTGCCTTCTGCTAGCTTTTGAATGTGTTTGCTCTTGTTTCTGTAGTTATTTTAATTGTGATGTCGATTTTAGATCTTTTCTGCTTTCTCTTGTGGGCATTTAGTGTTATAAATTTCCCTCTACACACTGCTTTAAATGTGTCCCAGAGATTCTGGTAAGTTGTGTCTTTGTTCTCATTGGTTTCAAGAAACATCTTTATTTCTGCTTTCATTTCGTTATGTACCCAGTAGTCATTCAGGAGCAGGTTGTTCAGTTTCCATGTAGTTGTATGGTTTTGAGTGAGTTTCTTAATCCTGAGTTCTAATTTGATTGCACTGTGGTGTGAGAGAGAGTTTGTTGTGATTTCTGTTCTTTTACATTTGCTGAGGAGTGCTTTACTTCAAACTATGTGGTCAATTTTAGAATAAGTGTGATGTGGTGCTGAGAAGAACGTATATTCTGTTGATTTGGGATGGAGAGTTCTGTAGATGTCTATTAGGTCTGCTTGGTGCAGAGCTGAGTTCAAGTCCTGGATATTCTTGTTAACCTTGTGTCTCGTTGATCTGTCTAATATTGACAGTGGGATGTTAAAGTCTCCCATTATCATTGTGTGGGAGTCTAAGTCTCTTTGTAGGTCTCTCAGGACTTGCTTTCTGAATCTGGGTGCTCCTGTATTGAGTGCATATATATTTAGGATAGTTAGCTCTTCTTGTTGAATTGATCCCTTTACCATTATGTAATGGCCTTCTTTGTCTCTTTTGATCTTTGTTGGTTTAAAGTCTGTTTTATCAGAGACTAGGATTGCAACCCCTGCTTTTTTTGCCTTCCATTTGCTTGGTAGATCTTCCTCAATCCCTTTATTTTGAGCCTATGTGTGTCTCTGCACATGAGATGGGTCTCCTGAATACAGCACACTGATGGGTCTTGACTCTTTATCCAATTTGCCAGTCTGTGTCTTTTAATTCGGGCATTTAGCCCATTTACATTTAAGGTTAATATTGTTATCTGTGAATTTGATCCTGTCATTATGATGTTAGCTGGTTATTTTGCCCATTAGTTGATGCAGTTTCTTCCTAGCATTGATGGTCTTTACAATTTGGCATGTTTTTGCAGTGGCTGGTACCAGTTGTTCCTTTCCATGTTTAGTGCTTCCTTCAGGAGCTCTTGTAAGGCAGGCCTGGTAGTGACAAAATCTGTCAGCATTTGCTTATCTGTAAAGGATTTTATTTCTTCTTCACTTATGAAGCTTAGTTTGGCTGGATATGAAATTCTGGGTTGAAAATTCTTTTCTTTAAGAATGTTGAATATTGGCTCACACTCTCTTCTGGCTTGTAGAGTTTCTGCCAAGAGATCGGAACAGCACTGTTTTTAACTTTGTCAAATTATGAAAGGGAAAACCAGGAATTTATTACTGCAACTGATTTGCTGACTATTCTTCTAGGCATTTTTCTATACCTTTACACATGTTCTTTTGCTTTTGCTTTCATTTCAGTAATTGGTATCACAAGCAACTTAGTATTTTTCATTGTGTCTTTTTCATTTAACTTTTAATCTTAGAGATGTTGTCCACATTGATATATAAAGACCTACCACACTCTTTTAAGCAACTGCCTATACCTTCTCGGAATAGCTCTCCAACAGTCCGTATGGACCCTCTCAGGTGACAGATTTGTTGGTTTCCCATTTTTCCTTCTTTGAATTGTTCATTATTATCTGCTCTTTGAGATTCTCTTCCTCAAATGAATTTACATGATTTCTTTCTACGTTCTAGCCATTAATACTTTGTAATGTATTTCACAAGGATTTTTCTCCCTGCCTCTCATCTTTTAGGATTATTTCTAATATAGATTTTAGTTCTAGAGAAAACATTAATTTTGATGCAATCAAATTTATTAATTTTCCTTTCATAACAATTGTGTTAAGCATACTTAAAAAAAAAACTTTCTTTAGCCCCAGTGATATAAATGTTCTGTCTCTTTACTGATTTTTATTTGTTTAGAGATGGGGTTAGATTTGTTTCATTTATTTTTACTTTTAGATTTTTAATGCACCTGGTATTTGTTTTTACAAGTCATGTTAAGTAGGACTGTAGCAAAAGAGAAGCCACTTATCCCAACATTATTCTTATAAAGTTTAGTAGGTCAAGTCCACATTCATTGTGTATAGTTTGAAAATTGTTTCGAATATTCTTGTGCCTTTTCTTTTCTATATGAATTCTAGAATTAGCTTGCCAAGTTGATAATTACTATTATGATTTTCATTGGGATTACAATGAATTTGAAACTAATTTTGGAAGCCAGTTATGCTCACCATTACACCACCAATGCCACCACTAATTTTGGAATATTTGTGAAAATATTGAGTCTTTTTATCCAAGCACATAGGAAATAACTTCATCTTTTTTCAAGCCTTCTTGAATATTGTCCAGCAAAATTTAGTAGTTCTATACTTACAAGATTTATGCATTCTTTCTAGCTTTAGTACTAACATTTTATAATTCTGTTACTCTTATGAATGCAGTATTTTTTATTATATTGTCCTTTAATTTTTTCAATTAGATCATTTTTAACAAAAAGTAATTCACAGTGCTAAAAAAACAAGTTCAGCTCCTGTATTAAGTCGAGCAAAACAAATACAACCAATGTGCTGGTGTTCAGGCCTCTAGACAAGTCTTCAGGCAGCCAGCATGGGCAGCCTGCCTCTCACATGTGTAGCCTTCAACTCATAGACCCAGGTGCTTTTAGCAATTAGAATCCAGCATGCCAACTAACCGGCCATGTTATGTTCAAATATGTCTACTTGCACCCTGTCAGCCCTGGCACAGGGAGAATCTTGTTTTCACATCTGTTATGACAGCATAAACACAATTGTGTCAGCAGTCTGCACACTTGAAGTCCCAGGACCTGGGGCTCCACATACGGTCCCAGCAGGTTTGCTTTGGCACAGGAACCAAGCCATGGATGGGAGCAGGTGCCAGCCACTCACCCTTTGTAGGAACTGTGACAGGAAGAGACGCCCAGGACAGCATTCCTGCCAGGGGTCTTCTACTAGCTGCTCCCCTCTTTTAATAGTGTATGACAGTGTGTGTAGGTCTGAGCGTGTGTGTGTGTGTGTGTGTGTGTGTCTTTAAACACACACCGTCCCACTGACAGTGAATAAGGGCACCCACTTCTCAGAATCAACTCTCATTCATCTCGTGTTTAGCAATCTCATGATACCTCAGTGCTGCTGTTGTTTTCTGATTATTGCAAAGTTGAGGATATTCCCATATGTTTCTCAGCCATTCTATGTGTTTCTCCTGTTGATATCCTTACTGTGTTGATTGTCTTTCTTGTGCCAATTTTTAGGTATTTATATTTTAGGAATAATATTGTCTGCTGTATGCACTGCAAGTATTTTTTACAGATACCACTTTGTCTTCATTTTTAACACTTTTTGAGTTACAATTTACATACCACAAAATTCACCCCTAGTAAAAGTACAACTCAATGATTTTTAATAAATTTTCAGAGTTTTGCAGTCTTCACCACAATCCAGTTTTTAGAACATTTCCTCACCACCATCCATGAAAAGAATAGTCATGACCATTTTCAGTCAACCCCCAGCACCAGGCAGTCACTAATCTGCCCTTTCTGGACATTTCAGGTAAATGAAATCCTACCATATGTAGTCATTAAGTTTGACTTCTTTCACTTAGCATAATGTTTTCAAGGTGCATCCATATGGAGCATATATCAGTATTTCATTCCTTTTTATTGCCCAGTAATATTCCATTGCATGGATAGACCACATTGTTGTTCATCCATTCACCAGTTAATGGACATTTGGATCATTTCCAATGTTTGTCTATTATGAATAATGCAGCTTAAACATTTGCATACATATCTTTGTGGAGATATATGTTTTCACTTCTCTTGAGTAGACACTTAGCAGTAGAATCACTGGGCCATATGGTAAATATATGTTTAACTTCTTAAGAAACTGCCAAACTGCTTTCCATATTCTTACCGGCAATGGATGAGGCTTCTAGTGCTCTATCATCTCTGTCAGGACTTGTTACTGTCAGTCTTTTTCGTTATAGCCAACCAACCACAGTTTCAATATGCATTTCTGCAGTGACTAATGATGGTAGGAATCTTTCCTTGTGCTTCTTGGCCATTCCTGCATCTTCTCTGGTGAAATCTGTTGAAACATTTTGTCCATTTTTATTGGGTTGTTTGTTCTCTTAGAAATGAGTTGTAAAAGTTCCTTATATATACTGGATATAAAATCCTTCATAAGGTATATGATTTGCCAAAAAGACAGTCTGATCTTGTCTTTTCATTTCCCTAATGGTGTCTTTTGAAGGAAAATAGTTCTTAATTTTGCAGAAGTCCAATTCATCAAACTTCTATTTCTGGATCAGTCTTTTGGCATCATAGGTAAAAACTTTTTGCCAGACAAACTGTCATGAAGATTTTCTCGTCTGTTTTCCTCTAAAAGTTTTATACTTTTAACTCTTACATTTTGTCTATGACTCATTTTGGGTTGTTTTATGAATCCATATTGTGATGTAAGGATCTAAACTCATTTTTTAACATGTGGATTTTTAATTTTCCCAACACAGTTTGTTAACAAGACTATTCTTTTCTCCATTGTCAAAAATCAGTAGACCATGAATGTAGGGATTTAGTTTTGGACTCTCAAATATGTTCCATTGATCTGTATGTCTATCCTTATACCAGCTTCACACTGTCTTGATTATTTTAGCTTTATAATAAGTTTTGAAATAGAGAAATTTAAGTCCTCCAATTTTATTTATCTTTTAAAGATTGTTTTGGCTATGTTGGGTCCTCTGCATTTCTTTATACATTTTAGGATCATCTTGTCAATTTCGGCAAAAACCTGCCGGGATTTTTAAAGTAATTGCATTCAATCTATAGCTCAATTAGATAAAAATTGTCATCTTAACAATATTGAGTCACCCCACACACAAACTTAGAATGTATCTCAATTTATTTAGAGCTTTTTAATTTTTTCTTAATAATATTTTATAGTTTCCTATACAAATCCTGTACTTTTTTGTTAAATATATTTCTACCTATTTTATTACCTTGTTGCAATTGTGAATAGAGTTGTTTACACAATTTCATTTTGGATTGTTCATGGGTAGTATATAGAAACACAATTGAATTTTGTATATTTATCTTGTATCCTGAAAACTTGCTAAACTCACTTATTGGTTCTAGTTGGGTTTTTTAACGTGTGTGGATTCCTTAGAATTTTCTATATGCATCTGATGATCTTAACTGCAAATAAAGACAGTTTTACCTCTTTTCATTCTGTATCCCCTTTGTTTCTTTTTCTATTTTTTATTTCTCTTGACTTCTCTTCCCTGGTTGCACTGTCTTGGACCTCCAGTATAATGTTGAAAAGGGTGCTGAGAGTGGAGAGTGGACATCTTTGTCTTGTCCCTGATCATAAGAGGAAAGTTAACATGATTAAGTATCATGTTAATTGCAGGGTTTTTATAGATGTCCTCTATCCAATTGAGAAAATTCCTTTCTGTGTTTTGCTTGTTCATTTTAATCACAAAATTATTGTTTGCTTTTTTATCTCTTTTTTATAACAAAATTTACATCAAGTGTACCAAAAAATTGCAGTGTCTATGATTTTTTTGTTTTGTTTTTCTTTTTTTTTTTTTCTTTTTTTGAGACAGAGTCTTACTCTGTTGCCCAGGCGATCTCGGCTCACTGCAACCTCCACCTCCCAGGTTCAAGTGATTCTCGTGTCTCAGCCATCTGAGTAGCTGGGATTACAGATGCGCACCACCACACCCGGTTAATATTTTTGTATTTTTAGTAGAGATGGCATTTCACTATGTTGGCCAGGCTGGTCTCAAACTCCTAGCCTCAAGTTATCAGCCTGCCTCGGCCTCCCAGAGTGCTGGGATTACAGGCATGAGCCACTGCTCTTGTCCATGACTATGTGTTTATTCTTGTTCCTATGTCCCTTTCTAAGTATTGAGTTTGATTTTTCTCTTTCTAGAGATCTTTTAGTGATTTTTTTTAAATTTTGTTTTAAAGAGGCCTTTTAGAGCAGTCTTTCAAAGGGATGGTAAATTTTCTGAATTTTTTATTTTAAAAAAATGTATTTAACCCCTCTATTAGAAAAAAAAGCTTTATCTGGCTATAGAATTTCAGGTTAACAGTCTTCTCTTTTTTAAAAAAAAAGCTTTATCTGGCTATAGAATTTCAGGTTAACAGTCTTCTCTTTTTTTCTATGACAGACATCATTTGAATATATGTTTCCATTGTTTCCTTGTCAATGAGAAGGATCCTGCTGTCAATTGGATTCTCATTCATTCATCTCCTTCTTACCACCAGCCCACCTGGAAGCTCTGAGGATGTCACTCTCTTCTTAGTTTTCTAAAGTCTCCTCCACTGGATCTCATTTCATGTCCCACCACAGCAGTCAGTGGGCCTTTCTGATCTAATGAGTCATACTTTGCTTAGCTCTGCAAGTGTGTATTTACTTTTTGAACTCTCCCCTTTCTCTCTTTGTCCTCTCCCTGTGGTCTCCTATGTGATTATTTAATGTTCGTTTGCTGCATGGCGACAGCATGAAGAAACTTCCAGAACCCTCAGCCACAAGAATGGACAAGAGGACTCCAAATCTCCATCAATTCAATCCAGTCGGAGTCAACTCAATTTTCACAGAAGAAAGTCACACGATAATTACATTTTCCATTGTGAATTGACATGAAGATGATTAAACCTTGAGGAACAGCATGAAATTAATAAATAATCATCCATGAGAAATATGAGATTTTCTTTCCTGATTTTTATCAACCCCACCACGCCTCCCTGGGCTGCCTTGCAAGGAGCCAGCAACAAGGTGTGTGTGAGGTGCCTCCCAAGTCTTGCAAACATCTGACACTAGTGCCTCTTTCTTAGTTCATAGGCCTCTTTCTGTTTGTGGTGAGTTTGCTTTCTTTTCCTTTGTATGATATGTACACTGACGTGTGGAAATATATTATGAATATAATTCAATGACTAAGCTTTGGTGACAAAAACCATTCATTCATTTTATGGGACATTTTAAGTTTCACACAAGAGGCAGCTGCAGGTTTATTAAGCACATCAATTATTAATTCATCACAGCTATGAGCCTGATTTGCTTATTTTCCATATTATCTCTGTCTAGTAGTTGAACTGAGTTGCTTTTTATTGCATTGCTTTTCACGGTGATAATGAAATGTAATAACAGTGAGAGTTTTCATTTCCCTCTCATCATTTCTCCCTTCAGATCAGCTGAGGACTGAAACTTGGGTGGGGAAAGAGAGAGGCAGAGAGAAACAGAGACAGGAAGTGAGAGAGAGGAAGAGAGCAAGAGGCTGAGACCTTTGAACTCCTCAGAGGTGAGTCAGGAGTATGTGTGATGGGGTGAGAGCAAGGGACACTGTATCCCGGGATGGAGACACATCCCTGCCACTTCGCAGGTCAGGTCTCGCCAAGAGCAGACACCTCCCTGCGGTCTGCAGAACACATGATCTCCCTCGTGCATCTGCCTGCCAGTCCTGTCCAGCCCAGTCTCTCTACCCATCTGGATCTGACTCCTCTTCTAAAGAACCTCAGGTCCCTGTTGGTCAACAACTCTTCCCTGGAGCTTATTTCTCTGACATTTCTCTTATCTGAACTTGTATTACAGGCTGTAAACAATTTTTAAAGAAGATTTTACAATACACGATATCCTTCCTGTTCACAGATCTCTATCTAGAGATCCTTGCAAAGAGGTAAATAATCTATTGTGTGCCCTCTATGCAAAACATGTTGGACAGCTTCCCCATCCAGCATGTTTATGTTGGAGGGCACACAAAACAAGCTGTCCAACAGCTGATTTTTTGTTTGTTTTTATTGGAAAGAGGTTTGAATCCTTGCTTGTACAGCATGAGTTCCAGTCCTCTTCCACCCCTTACTAGCTAGGGCTTTTCTGAACATCAGTTTTCTCATCAGTTTGATAAGAAAATAATCACAACAACCTCACAGACCAAAGAAGGCAATGCCCATAAGCTTCATGAGTTACAACATGTAATGTAAATATGGTAGCCATTAAATCTTCTAATTACATTGCAAAGAAATGATCAAATCTGGTGGCCTTACAAAACATCTTTAGAACATCTCCTAATCTCATTTGTAGCAGGTTCGCTGAGTGATGAATTTATGTCTTTCTCCACACAGCAGTGGAGAGCCAAGAGGAGGGGAAAAGGAGGGAGCATGGGAGGTAAATGCGTCATGGTAACCACTCAGGGCTGGGGTCACATAGAACATGGTTCATATCCTAAATCTGCCACTTCTCTTTGTGTGACCTTGCACAAATCATTTGACTTATCTGACCCTCAGTTTATTCATCTATAAAACAGATGTGGCAGTGGTAGTGCCACAATTCACAGCCCAGTTCCACCTTCCTCATAGGCTCGTGATAAAGCTCCATTTCCTACCCTTCCTCTCAGTTATGTTGGAGCCACAGGAGGTGATATAGGGTGCTTCCAGCCCTGGCCATAGGGTACTTCTGGGAGGTGATATAGGGTATTTCCAGCCTTGGCCATAGGGTACTTCTGGGAGGTGATATAGGGTATTTCCAGCCTTGGCCATAGGGTACTTCTGGGAGGTGATATAGGGTACTTCCAGCCTTGGCCATAGGGTACTTCTGGGAGGTGATATAGGGTACTTCCAGCCCTGGCCATAGGGTACTTCTGGGAGGTGATATAGGGTATTTCTAGCCTTGGCCATAGGGTACTTCTGGGAGGTGATATAGGGTACTCCCAGCCTTGGCCATAGGGTACTTCTAGGAGGTGATATAGGGTACTTCCAGCCCTGGCCATAGGGTACTTCTGGGAGGTGATATAGGATACTTCCAGCCCTGGCCATAGGGTACTTCTGGGAGGTGATATAGGATACTTCCAGCCTTGGCCATCTCTTCTCCTTTAAGATACCTACACTTGTTCTTTCCCACCCACAACTGTATCAGTCAGCTTTTACTGAATAACAAAGCACCCCTAACCTCAGTGCCACAAAGCAGCACACATTCATGTTTGCTTATGTGTCCATGGGTCCACTGGCATTTTTATCAATGTGGGCCAAGTTTCTGGAGTCAGCTAGCAACCAGCCAAGGGCTGGCTGGTCTAGGATGGTGTCATTTTCATGACTGGTGGCTGTCTTGCTGCCAGCTGAGGTGACAGAGGTGATCGGCCACGTGTCACTGACCATTCAGCAGATGAGCCTGTGCCCTTTCACACAGCAGTGACAGGGCTTGCAGAGTGACAGCAGAAATTTCCAAGGTCCCCTAAGGCTCCATCTCAGAATTTCAGCAACATTCCTTCCACACTGTGTGCTGGCCAAAGCAAGTCCCAAGCCCAGCCCACATTCCAGAGGTGGAGAAATCATTTCTATCTGCCAATGGAATAAGATGCAAAGAGTTGTGTCTGTTTTTGCATTCTAGCACAACTTTGTGAACCATGCATTGAGGGAGACAGTGTTGCAAGACAGCAGTGTCACAAGCCTCCCTACTAATGCCATTGCATTCAAATGTGACCTGTGTAGCAGCAAACATCCCTTGAGCTATGTCCCTGAAGGGGGCTGTCACAGCAGTCTGCATGTCATGGCTAATAAAATGCGGGTAAGAATTCTGCTCAGGGAGCTCTTATGAGGATTGATAAGGCGAGGTATGGAAAGTTCTTAACACAGTATCTCACATGTGCTCAATGCACAATTGCCATTTTAGTAATTTGTTTATTACTATTATCATTCTGCTTATTATTAGTATTCGCATTGCTGTTAAAGATTTATGATGAACAGGCTCCTAACAGCACCATGATGGTCACATGATTCTGGAGTCCCGCAGCCAGGAAGTACTTGATAAATGCTCACTGAGGACCTGCTGGCCCTAACATCCCAGCAAGAAAGATGGAGTCTACAAAGCAACCCCCAAAACTTGCATCAGGCATCCCTCCTTTGCTGCCAATAGAAATAGGCAGTCCAGACCTTCACAGGGAGCCCCCTTGATGCTGCCCACCTAAAGAGGAAGGGCCAGGTCAGGCGCGGTCGTTCACGCCTGTAATCCCAGCACTTTGGGAGGCCAAGGTGGGCGGATCACAAGGTCAAGAGATCGAGACCATCCTGGTCAACATCATGAAACCCTGTCTCTACTAAAAGTACAAAAATTAGCTGGGCATGGCAGCGCATGCCTGTAGTCCCAGCTACTCAAGAGGCTGAGGCAGGAGAATCGCTTGAACCCGGGAGGTGGAGGTTGCAGTGAGCCAAGATCGCGCCACTGCACTCCAGCCTGGCAACAAAGAGAGATCCCGTTCTCAAAAAAAAAAGCTCCCAACTTCCAGCTCTTGCTCTTTGCCTGGACTTCACTGACTTTTCCTGAGCAGCATCTCTCTTTCTTTCCTTGGTCCATTTCATAATATTAACATTGCTGTTAAAGATCTATAACGAACAGGATCTTAACAACACCATGATGGTCACATGATTCTGGAGTCCTGCAGCCAGCAGTTTACACAGGAAGCACTTTATAAATGCATCTAAGGAGCAGCTCTCTCTCTTTCCTTGGTCTATTTCATAATGTGAGAAAAGTCATCCAAAAGGCCACATTAGGGTGAACCCCCTAGCAGTGTCTGAGATGTGACAGCACCAATGTTCCATACCCAGTGACTGCAGGAGAAGATCAGGTACACTCCTCGGTGGGAGCTTCCTGATGAATTACAGGCATGAAATACATCCAATTCCTTGGAACCAGTCCTCTAGAACACATGCGCAGGTTTTGGAATAAATCATGAACTGATGTTAAACCTAAAAACTTTTCTTTTTACCAACAAGTGGGGGTCCTGCAGCCCACTCCCCAGCACCGCCTGTGAGAGAGGTAGTGCGTGAGAAGGACTTTGCTGCACTAGCTCTTTCTAGACCACATCATGCCTTGCTTTTTGCCTGTGCAGCCCAGCTCGATTGAGTCTTTCATGAAAACCAAGAATCCCTGATTCATCTTTTAATCAACCACAAGGAGAGAGCAGCTCTTATTTCTTCCCTATTGGTTCTTTACTAGAGATGAGGGGGATTTAACCAATTTTCTCCACTTTCAACAATAAGGCAGTTGGATCATAAATTGCATTCTGAGTGTGGCCTTGAAATATCCAGCTTTCCAATTGGCCCTCACATGACAGGTTGTCCAGTTTTCTCGTGCTTTTCCTCAGTGCCAGGTCAAGCCCGTTTTTAGTTTAAGGCTCCCTTCAAAAGCAGACCCTGCATAGTTTTTTTGGGAAGGGATCCCAGGAAGTCTGACAAGGGGGGAGGCAAAGTGAGGGAGAAGGAAAGTTTGAAAGCAGATGAAGGGGGCTAATACAAGTTACAGTGCAGGCAACTGAGGCTCCATCCTGCCGGGGGCCATGGATAAAATCCTCAGCTGGGGGAAGGGGAACTTGGGGTATTTATGAAATGCCTCTGTCCTTCATTAGTTAGGAGGGCCCCTAGTTTATTAAATCCTTGGCATTTCTAGGATGTCCTACAAGTGGCTGAGGGAGCTGCCACCACGCTGCAGAAATCCCTCAGGCGGAGAGTGCCGAAGACAGAATATGAAGTTAGCTACTCAGCCGTACCTGTGTACATCAGGCCATTTAAATTTGGTTTATTTTGTTTTCTCAGAAAGGTATTATATTCATGAAACTTGGAAACATAATTCCAAGTGAAAGAAGCCAGTCAGAGAAGGTCACATATAGTACAAACCTATTTATATGAAATATCCAGTACTGGCAAATCCATAGGGACAGAAAATAGATGAGAGGTTTTCTGGGTCTGAGGGGAGGGGCAATGGGGGTGACTCCTTAGTAGGTATAGGGTTTCCTTTGGGGATGATTAAAATGTTCTAGAATTAGATGGTGGTGGTGATTGCAAAGTATTGTGAATGTACTTAAAGCCACTGAATCGTGCACCTTAAAAAGGCTAAAATGACATATTATTTTAATAAATTTTAATAAATAAAATGATATATCATTTGTGTGTGTGTGTATATATATATATATATCTCTACAAAATATATTATACCCCCTCCCTGCAAAAAAGAAATTCCTCAGGCAGGGATGCAGGCAGAGGTGAGGTGCCGTCCGCCCCTGCAGCTGCAGGTGGACTCAGAGATGAGCCAATGGACGTGGGATGGACTCGCTGCGTCTACCACAAGCCTCTCACCTGAATACCACCAGTGCTAACAGGCACACACATTCCCACCTAAAGCACGCACACAGCTTGGAGTGGAAACGCCCATTGATGCTGCTGAAGCCATATGGTGAAGAAAATGCACCCCCGCTCATGCGTCCCACTGCATGGACCAAATTACTCCGGAACAAATACAGCAAGCTGGCACCGTGCTTCCTGAGCCTTTACTCAGCGTGTATGTATTTGATCAGAAAGCATCTGTAGCCCCAGACAGCACCCAAGTCTACTCCTCACTTTAGTTACCAACATTAAATATCACACCAGAAAAAATACCAGCCTGCAACTCTGTGCCAGACAGCGAGAGCCTTCCTCACGTTTACACGTGACAGGTGACAGAAGAGTTCTGCCCTGAGCTATACTCTCCAAGCTGAAAAATAATTTTTATGCCAAAGAAATTAATTTGAGTCCTTCTGTTGTGCATGCAGTAAGGGATTTTCCTGCTAGTCTTCAAACCAGAATATTCATTATTTTTGGCAGCTCTACTTGGCTGTTCTAATTTTTAAAACTGAAACGTTAACTATCTATTTTGGGGAATAGGCTCATGTACAAGGAACTCAAGCTCTTTCTGTTGAAATCTACTTCTTCAGACATGATTGACCGAAAGTGACCTTTAAGTCAAAAGTGACAGGCAAAACTAAAATTGTATGCAGCAATGGAGGAATAAACAACACTCGGGGACTCCAAGACCCCTGGTCAGGTTCCCAGCCACCAGGATACCTGTGGAGGTTTTGTCTTGGGTCAACAGAGCAGGGAGACCATGGCAGGTCTGGGTGTGAGCTCAACCCCAGGACTCCCTGAAAGGTTAGAGTCTCCATCAGATGAGAGGTCCCAAAGGGGGCGAGCAGGACAGATGGGAGCTACACCCAACAATGCAGCTCGGTTTCTCCCGCTTATGTCAAGGAACTGCCCTTGACACATCCGGGCTTCAGGATCTGGCCCTAAACCACTACACAAGCTCCCTGGGCCCTGCCCTGAATGCATTGACCTGGACCTACATTCGCCTGTGTGTGTTCCTCTCGCACAACAGTCTCACTTTGGCCAACAATGTCACCCTGCCATGCTTCTTGTCTTTTTGCCTGAATCTTACCTGCCAGTCTAGCTTGGCTGACAGCCTTGTGCCCTGCCAATGCCTAGACAGGATAAAAAGGCCACCCAGAGTCTGCAGTACAGCACCAAATCGGGCATCCATCCCCCGTCACTCTGGCATCATGACATCGAGATGGAATGGAAAGGCGAATCCTGCAAGGGCTGGTGATTTCAGCCCTGGTGGCCGATTGGAACCACCTGGAGAACTTTAAACACTCCTGATACCTGGATCTCACTGCCAGAGATCCTCATGTTACAGTCCTGGGGAGTGGTCTGGGTTTGGGAGTTTAAAAACTCCCCATCTGATTTTAATGAGGTGTCAAGTTTGAGAATCATGGCCCAAGGGAGACGTAAAAGTCAAGATGTGGGGGCATCTCCTTCTTTTTCCTCCTCTCGTTTGAAGCACATCAAGTTCACATTCCAAGATGCAGTGCAATGACCTCATGTGCTTCCAAGGGTACTTCTTACTAACACCAATAGTGCCACAGGCCTAAGGCTGAATCCATGGGGTTCTCTTTTAGGGACTACTTGATGACCTGGGAGGCTCATGGGGTTAGGAGTCAGAAGACCTGAGTTCAAGTCCAGCTCTGCCACTGGACAGCTTGGGTCTTAGGTGTGTTCTCACCACTGTGCCCTCTCTCCACTCACCTCCAAAATGCAAGGATTAGCACAAACCCCTTCTGCCTCTGCCTCTGCCTCTGCCACTGGCCCCCACCCAAAGATGAGCTGCTTGTGACTCCCGGGGAGTAGGGACATATGAACATATCTCTAGCTGGAACAAAGGCTCCTGAGGGACCCCAAAGCTCAGGCTGAGCTCTGCACAAGCATTGCTTCTTGTGGTGAACAGTTCCCAAAATTCTGGCTTTTACCTAATCACAAGTTCTGTGGGGGTTTTGGAGGGTTCTCCACAGCCTGATTCAGGCTGGTTGCCAAGCCTGCGCTGTGGTCGTTACTGGTCCAGGTCCACCCCACACCTTGCCCAGAGGGCATCATCTCTTCTCACTATTGAATTCCCTCCTGGAGATGGTGATGGGGTTTGATTCTGAGGTTCCTTCATCATCTGTCTCAAGCCAATGCAAGACTCTGGAATTTCTCCAACTCAGAATCTATTCATAGCACAGGAACAGAGTACCCCTGCAAAACCCCTGCTCCATAAATGCCTATTTCACATTCTAGGTATTTAAGCTGAGCATGGTGATTCACATCAGTCGTCCCAGCTACTTGGGAGGCTGAGGCAAGAGGACCACTTGATCCCAGGAGTTGGAGGCTACAGCGAGCTCTGATCACTCCACTGCACTCCAACCTGGGCAACAGAGCAAGACTCCATGTCTAAAAAAGTATAACAATTTAAAGTTTTAATTTAAAAAATTAAGATTTAGGTCTTTGAACATGTCTAGGTCTAAATCATCCAGAAGCTGGTTTTGAGCCTGGGCTCTGAAGTCAGACTTAAGTTTGAACTTACCCCTGGCTTGCATGTTCTGTACAACCCTGGGCAGGTGACCTACCCTCCACAAGCTGTGGTGTCTTCATTGGTAAATGGAGAGGACGACAGAATTTATCTGGAGTGGTTATGAGGATTAAATGAGAAGCATCCTGTAATGCCCACGGCAGAGTGTCAGGCACCTCTGAAATGTAATTCTGTGATTCACGGAGCACCTGCCACACTCAGGATCAGCTTCTCATCTTCACCACAGCGTGGAGCTCCCTGCTGGAACACTGCCCACCAACTAACCAATGGGAAAGGGCTGGCTTGCTTCCTTATGTCTTTTAGCTGAAGTCCAGCCCCATTCTAGGTGAGACTGACCCCAGGAGGACAAAGCCAAGTTCAACAGTGTTCTTGGTAGCTCCAACGACCAATTCAGAAGAAGATGGTCCCCATGAAGTCTGGCTTTATGTCCAGCCTTCTAGCACTTCTATCAACACTGAGGATTGAATAGCAGCTGAACGGTGCTCTGATAACTCTAGAGAAATAAAACCAAGTCCTACTGGAACTCAGTGTCCTACTGAGATTGTGCAGGGGCCCCTCCATGTCCCTGTGAAACAAAAGGGGATGCGCTTCTAACAAGGCATCTCTACTTTCATCTTCCCTACATATTTACCTTGCACTTTGAGATTCTATTTGAAGAAAATGCAGTGTGGCCAAATATATTAATCAATAAATAAAATGGAAAACCTCTGACACAGGGCAGAGCTTCTAAAGGTTGATGAGCACATGACTCTCCTAGGGGTCTGGCTCAAGGGCAGGTTGATATGCAGGTCTGGGTGGAGCTGAGATTCTGTTTTCCTGGAGAGCTTCTCGATGTTGCTGATGCTACCAGGCTTAACAGGGAGGATCCAGGGGCCCCAAATCCAATGCTGGTGAGCCCTTATCAGGGATGCAGACGTAATTGGGAGCTTTATGGAAGAAAGGTCCTCAAATGACCATACAAATGGAAGAGCAATTAGGGAGTCTTGAAAATCTTGACTGAATTTGGGCATTGACTAACAAAAAAAGATTGGTTGGAACTGCATCCAGCCCTGACACCTGCATTCCTCAGGATTTACAGCACTTCTGCCAACTCTGATGTCAGGGTCACTCTGGGTCCTGGACACTGGGACTCTCATGGCAAAGATTGTAGGACCAGGCTTGGGAGGGGAGCTTTCATTCCTTGGATTTCTCTATCATATCTCTGGATGGCATTGGTCTGCTTGGCTGAGGATGCAGGGCCAATAAAGACCTGTGACCTTGCATCCACAGTTTATTTTAAAAAGCCAGGCAAGGCAGAGAGTTTCATAGCCAAATAGAGTGGACCATTCCAGGTTACAGCTGTGCACGGAGATGTTGCGGGAAGTCAGTGACCCCAAACAGAGGGAACTGCTGAAGCCATGACAGAAGAACATAAATTGTGAAGATTTCATGGACATTTGTTAGTTCCCCAAATTAATACTTTTATAATTTCTTATGCCTGTCTTTACTACAGTCTCTGAACATAAATTATGAAGATTTCATGGACATTTATCACTTCCCCAATCAATACTCTTGTAATTTCCTATGCCTGTCTTTACTTTAATCTCTTAATCCCGTCATCTTCATAAACTGAGGATGTATGTTGCCTCAGGACCCTGTGATGATTGCGTTAACTGCACAAATTGTTCGTAAAGCATGTGTGTTTGAACAATATGAAATCTGGGCACCTTGAAAAAGAACAGGATAACAGCAATGTTCAGGGAACAAGGGAGATAACCATTAGGTCTGACTGTCTGGGAGCCAGGTGGAACAGAGTCATATTTCTTTTCTTACAAAAGCAAATAGGAGAAATATCGCTGAATTCCTTTTCTCAGCAAGGAACAGCCCTGAGAAAGAGAATGCATTCCTAGGGCACGGTCTCTAAAATGGCCGCTCTGGGAATGTCTGTCTTACATGGTTGTAGATAAGGGATGAAATAAGGCCCGGTTTCCCGTAGCGCCCCCAGGCCTATTAGGATGAGGAAGTTCCTGCCTAGTAAATTTTAGTCAGACCGGTTGTCTGCTCTCAAACCCTGTCTCCTGATAAGATATTATCAATGACAATGCATGCCCAGTGGGACATGAAACTTCATTAGCAATTTTAATTTTGCCCTGGTCCTGTGATCTCACTCTGCCCTCATTTGCCTTGTGATATTTTATTGCATTGTGAAGCATGTGATCTCTGTGATCCACACCCTATTTGTACACTCCCTCCCTTTTGAAATCCATAATAAAAACCTGCTGGCTTTGTAGCTTGGGGGGCATCACGGAACCTGCCGACATGTGATGTCTCCCCCAGACACCCAGCTTTAAAATTTATCTCTTTTGTACTCTTTCCCTTTATTTCTCAGACCAGCCGACACTTAGAGAAAATAGAAAAGAACCTCCATTGAAATATTGGGGGCTGTTTCCCCCGATACGGAGACTCAGGCAAGATGGTTAAACTCAGCTGGGGCCACTGGAAAGATCTTATAAGTGAGGCAACAAAAGTCAGGCCTTGAAGGATGGGGAGAATCTGGCCAAGAAGCCAGGAAAGAGGCTCAGGGAATCATAACCCATTCATCTTTCCAGTTTGAGTTCCTTCCCTTCAGCCTTCCTCAGGTGCACATTTCTCAGGAAAAAAAAAGAAAGAAAGAAAAGTATGATGTGCTATGCTTTGCTGTCCTAATAAACAAGCTTTAAAAGTACTTCATCAACTTTGAAGCATGACACAAATGCAAGAGGACTATTTTTATTCACCTACAGGTAACTTAAGCTATTTGTATTCATCAGCAGGTCACACAAATTGAAATGCATTTGGAAAATTTTGCTAATACCGTTCTTGCTAATATCCCTAACTTAGGATCTGCGATCATCTCAGCCTCCTGGGTCAATCATTCCCTGTTGTTGTTGTTCCCATTTTTAATATCATTGTTATTAAACCCTGCCTTTGTACCACTGACTGTTTTAGCAGATGTCATTGGGGAACCTTTACTGGGCTCATGAACCCCTGCCCAGCTGTTGTGGGGTAGGCAAACTTCCCTGCTGGGTTGCCCTTGCTAACCTGAACCCCTTCTAGACATTCAGGAAAGTTATCCTCCCCAGGAGGGGCCCAAAGCCAACAACTGACCGACACAGGGGTTGATAGCTCATCCCCCTTTGCTTCTGGATGGGCAACTGCTGTGAGATCATTCACAGTCCGGAGCACCCATGGACGTGGGATGAAGCTGACATTCCACGTCTCCACTCTGCTGCTCCCCTTGCCTGGCATGTGTCCCTCACTATCCTGTGGCTCTCTCCTGAGAGCTCTGCCTCCATAAATCATGACTCAAGCTCTGCTTCCAGGGAACCTGACCTAGGACGATTTCTAAACACTTCACTGTAATGCCTCATTTTATCATTGCAATGAGATGGATGCATAGACATATGGTGCTAATTATTATCATTATTACAGATTAGGCAATTTGCCCAAATTCCTACAGCTAGGACTTGAATTCAGCTCACCACACCATGCCTTATCTCCCAGTTTGAACTGTTAGGTCTTTGGAAAGAAGCTGGTTATGCATCAGAGTGGGTTGTGTTTTAAAGTCTTCGTTGCTCAAAACTCCTTTTTATATTAACAGAAGGACAAAAATCACACTTCTGCATATTAAATATTAGAGCAACAAGCTCTCACTAAAATAATTCAAGTGTCCCAGGGGCAGAGAGAGAAATGTTGAGCCTTCTATAACACCCCGGGGGTCAGATGAACAGAGAAGGTGGTCATTCAGCAAGCAAGACTGCAAATGTGGACTCTGAAGACACAGGTGCAGGTGGGAGTTTTTTTCTAAGCGTGAAACTCTGATACGTGGCATGCTCTGAGAATTATCAGGAACCGAGCTCCGAGGGTTTCCATCCTTTATTGTCTGTCCCAGGCATCAGAGCCCAAGCACATTTATCTCCAGAGCCAGGGACATTCACGTCCAGTGTTTCTGGAATGGCACTCCACGCTGATTTATGTGTGCGGTCAGCAGAGGAGCAGCACACCAGCAGCTTCTAATGGAAACTCACTCCATTCATCATAAATATCTCATCTGCATGCAGGCCCACCACCAACTGGTTTCTGAGATGAGGCCTAGGATACTGCATTGCTACCCAGCTCTTCTGCGGCCCCTTGTCCATCCTAAATTAGAGCATCACTTTCTAGAGGAGAGTTCATTGATACCTAAAATAGGATTGAATTTTTTAAGACCATTGTAAAAAAAAATAATATTTTAAGAGCAAGAGAATGAGTGAGAAGAAGAGTAGAATTCATTCCACAAAACTATATAAAGAATAATTTTTGCTGTCTATTTTTGAAAAGCATTTAAGGGTATTGGAAAATGCTTGCTCTAAACCAGATGTTGACAAACTTTATTTAAAGGGCCCGATAGTAAATATTTTAGGCTTTAGAGTGCTACAGACTCTGCCACAACTACTCAATTCTACCACTGTGGCACAAAACCAGCCATAGACAATATGTAAGTGAATGCACATGACTGTTTTCCAATAAAACTTTATTTACGAACAGTGATTTGAATCTTATGTAATTTTCACATATCATGAAATGTTATCCTTTTGATTTTTCAACCACTTAAAAATTTAAAACGATTCTTAGCTTGCAGGCAACACAGGCCCACAGGATGTAGGCTGGATTTGCCCCACAAGCCATATTTTGCCAACCTCTACTCAATTCTATCTGAAAACCCTTTACTTTATTATAAATACAATGGCAAAGTGTAGATTTAACTTCCCTCTACCAACAATTACTAGGAGGAGTTAAACCAAACTATGAATACTGGTTATCTATTATATGAATAATGAATGGGGTTATAGGTGATTTTTATTTTCTTCATTACATTTTTTCAACATTTATCAAATATTTTACAATAAGCATATTTTCTGATTAATAAATAAATTTTAAAAATATGATAGAAATGGTAACTGTTATAGAGATTAAAATCTTGAAATTTAGACTTAAAAAATGCCATCTGCTCTCCTTCATGTGCAACATGGGGTATTGCTGGAAAATTGTCCAACAGACATAAACAATGTGCACAGAGGCAGGGGACTGGGCCTTCACGACCTCCTCTTTGACTGTGTTATTTTAGGAAACTCCTTAACCTTCTCGGCCTCCACTGGGCTGTTACTCACATGAATATCATAATGCCTGGCTGGGGGAGAATCAAATCAGATAAAGCACATTCTTTCACAGTTCTGAAACCCTTTGTTTTAGGCTTTGCAAGAGTGAAAAATATTGTTCTATCTGAAAGCACATTCTTTCAAAGTTCTGAAACCCTTTGTTTTAGGCTTTGCAAGAGTGAAAAATATTGTTCTATCCGTCAGGGAATTAGAATTCTGTAATCTCCATTTAAGTGAATTTTTTATGGAGTCACCATTGGCTTTTCTTTGCATTCCTAAACTAGGACCCAATCTGGGATTCAGTTAACAGTTTTCTTCCTTTTTTCCCTGAATTCCTGGGCCAGAGCATCAAGCTTTGCCCTCAATTTTCTTGTCCTCACTCATCAGAGTGTCCCCAGATACTCTGAAAGTGATTCCAGGGGTTGGATGGAGCTGCACTTTGTCAGCAGGAGGGTGGCAGCAGGAGCTGGGCCAGGCTGACATCAAGGCCACGGCCCCAGGGCCCCAGCAACCTCTCCTGTTCCCTCCCACCTGGAGAAACCAGAGCCCCACATGCTGGGGCCTCAATCCAAGTGGTTCTTTTGCGAGTTTAAGGCTGACCTCCAGGCACAGAGCCTAACCGGGCTCGGAAGTTGGTCTGTGCCTGTCATAATGCCATGGAGGGTGGCTGCAAGTGACCATCACAGTGCCCTGGTGACGACTCTGCCCTAAAAGAAGTGAAGCTGGGAACTAGGGTACCCAGTTACATTCAGTCCTTAGAATCCACAGCTCTGTGGATCTTTCATTTGCTATGGGTTAATTAAGCCTCTTCAGTGGGCTGTGACTCTGCTAGGTACTGGGATGGAGGGTGAAGACAAATATGACCCTGGCCTCATGGAGTTTATAATCCAGTGGGGAAGCACTAACCAAGAAGCCAGAGAAATTCTGTGATGACTGCCGAGCAGAAATGCATGTGAAGGGTAGGATATATCAGCCAGACCTAGTAGAAGGAGGCAGGGATAGAGACAGAGGAACCTTCCTGTGGGGTCCTATCTGTGACATGGAGCTGAGCAAAAGGTCCCAAGTGAAGTGGGGGAGGGGGAGGCCAGGGATAATGATGCATGCAAAGGATCTGAGGCAGGACAGAGAGAGGGACCACCCAGAGTGTGGGCAAAGGCCTGTCTATGACAACAGGTCTAGGCCCCATTGGCCATCTGGCCCATAACTGATCAACTGCAAGGAGCCCCTGACCGATTGCAGATAAGGGAAGGTAGCAGGACCTGCATATAAACCAGGACTCCTGTGACGTTGCCAGCTCTGCTCCAGGGACTCGCAGACGAAGGCTGATGGGCCAGGGAAGAGTGTGACGGGATTTGCGTTCAACAGCAGCTGGACTGTGCTGCCAGTGACAGGATCCTCTGGACTTTTTGGGGTCAGGAGTGGCAGAGAGGGCCAGGCAGTTGTCTGGGCCGCATCTCAGGTATGTTATTGGCCCAGTAATGCCCAGTGGGCTAGGAGCAGGATGTCTCCAAGGGCAATTTGGGGAAGACACTTTCCGGTAGCATCACAGGGCCACACTCCCTCCCCTCACACCCAGTGGTGGATGCAAGCTTTGGCAGAAGAGGTCATGCCTGCAGGCAACCCTCCTGCCCTTCCAGAGTCACTGCGCCCTGGAGTCTCACACTCTGACTTCTCTTCTCAGGTGGGCTCCCAGTAACTAGCCAGACCCACAGAGTCCTGGCTTCCAGCAGCGTTCGATCACACCATGCAGGGTGCTGACAATGGCTTCACAAACGTCATGAAGGGAAGGCCTCCTCGGCACTGGTACTATTCTGAGAGAGCAGAAGTGTTGCCAGGCAGGCCCCAGCCCATGCACCTGGGCCATAATGGAGATGCCAACTGCAGAAACGCAGCACAGGCCCAGGCCAGGACTGGCCGCAAATTCAAACTGGCCTGTGCCAGGATGTTGGCTCCATGCCCAATCATCCCAGCTCTCCAACTCAATTAGGACAGAACTGAGCAAGAAAGAGCTGTGGGGAAGTCGGGCCATCATCCAGCAAAAGGAGAGGGATCTGAGGGACTGGGTTGAGAGACATGTCTAAGACCCCGGCTGTGCATGTGGGATCTCCACTGATTTTCCCGGAAATGGCTTTTAAACAAGGGGAAATCTTGCTTCCTATTGATGACAGCCTCTCTGGTAATTCTGCGTGTGTTTACTGGAATCACCAATGTCAGGTGGGCAGCTCTGCCTGGCTTCCATCGCCAGAGGACAGTCTGCGCATCCTCCATAAACAGGGAACCTCAGTCTCTGCTAAGACCAGACCAAGGAGGCAGTCAAGCTGGTAAATGATCCTGCTTAGGAGGGAAGCTGCGTCTTCATCTAGTATTGCACCTGACCCCACAGAGTGGCAGGTTCTTCATTGTTTGTCGCTGTGACACATGTGAGGCTGGCTGGGAATGAGCACTCTCGCTCATCACAGGACACTGCCAGGAGCCTGGGCGGTGAGGCGGGGAGCCTCCCCCAGCGCCAGTGGGCGGGGCAGGAGCTGGGCTCTGCTGCCCAAGGCGGGATGGGGTTTCTGCCCCACTGGACCTTTACTTTTCTGCCTCAAAATATAAATTAAATTGTTAAAAATTATATTTCTGGCATAAAGTTTTAAAGTAGATGGGGCGGTAAGTATGAGTAAAAGTGTCGGAATGCAGGCATCACATACATTGAAAATATATTTTCCTCCTTGGGAACTTTGGCTTCCTCCCTGCCTTCCTTTCTTCCTTCCTTTCTTCTTTTCTTCCTTCCTTTTTTCCTTTCTTTCATCACTTTTTCCTCCATTTTGTCTTTCCTTACTCATTTATTTTCCCCCTTTTTTCTTATTTTTTTTTTTTTTTGCAAAATAAAAATTAAGAATTCTTGGCCTCCACCTGCAGAGGATGACAAAAGCATGTCTTCAGTGTGCCTGCTGTGTGCTCTCATCGTGTTGGGCTCCGAAGATGCAGCATTAAAACAAAACTCAGAAGTTCGTCTTCTGTTGTGCTTAGGGAATCCCAGACACAGTGGGAAGAACGGAATCAGGATTAGAAATTGGGGCTCAAAATGGGATTGTCATTGGTGATTCTTCAGGGATCCCCTCAGTTTTTTGCTTGAATTAATTTTTATTGTTATTTTTCATAAACATCACATTTATTGACAGGCTGGGGTGGTGGATGAGGGACTGGGGAGAGGCTACAGGAAGGAAGAGATGGAGAGGAGGGATGTTTATATACTTAGCATTTGCTGTGTGTCTTAAATACACTCTCAGATTTGAAACAAAAGTTCTGATAGAAAGTCAGTGTAGTGAATTCTTACAGTTGTGTGTTGCCTCAGTATCCATTTTTGAATCTAATTTGGACCCTCTCTTACCAGAAGCAGGGCTTAGTCACCCTTGACATGGTGTCCAGGGCTCCACCCCCTCCTGGTTCCTCAATGTGGCCGACCCAGATATCTGCCTTTTACAACCACCTCCTGGTGACCACCGCCCTGTGGGACAGCTGCACAGAGCCTACTTGATAGCTGCACTGACTCCGCACCCCACAGGGACTTCCCAGACATGCTGCCATGCCCACCTGTCAGCCACAGGGACCCCACGGAGCCCTTGTCTGGTTGCTCTAAACCCACCAGTGAGAAGTCCCCTTGGGAAACCTGCTTGGGAAACACCCTGGACCCTAATAAAGGCTTAGGCCTCAGGTCCCTCTCTCTCCCTTCACCCCTCTCCAGGTGAGTGTTCGTGACCCAGACAGCTCCCCACTTTCTGCTGGCCCCGTGGGGTGTGCTGCCCTCTCCCTGGGATCTGTAAGTGACATGGTGCTTGTGTTGCTGCCTGTGTCTTCTTGTGTTGCCTCCCGCATCTCCCCTGACCCACACCCCAACCCAACTCTCCTCCTGTCTGGGTCGTCCTAGGGAGTGGCTGTCTGGGTAGGAATAAACCGGACACAGGTCAGACGAGAGCCATAAGGTTGTCTGCCAGTTTAAACACATTTCCTTGTGAGAAGGACACTTGGTGACATGTCCTTCACTTAGGCGTTAGGCAGCTCACCAGGATAACAAGTACTCCATGCAAGGCAAATGCTGCAAATGTCCACACTCACATCCCTTGGGTTCCCATCAGGGCAGGGTTAGAGTTTATAGACATTCTCCAGAAAGACACCTCAAGACCCAATCCAAGGAAAAGCACAACAGTCAGGAATCAAAACAAATCAATCTAATTGATAAAGATTCTTTTCCACAATATGACATGCATGGGTGGCTGGGCACAGTGGCTTTGGGAGGCCGAGGTGGGAGGATCACTTGAGGTTAGGAGTCCCAGACCAGCCTGGACAACATAGCATGACCCTGTCCCTACAAACCATTTTTAAAAAAATTTCCTAGAGAATTGTGGCATGCACCTGTAGTCCCAGCTGCTTGGGAGGCTAAGGTGGGAGAATCACTTGAGTTCAAGAGTTGGAGGCTGCAGTGAGCTGTGATTGCACCACTGTACTCCAGCCTGGGCAAGAAAAAAGACACACGTGATGACTGCAGAATCTCAAAAGCAGACTCTTACCAATGTCATTCGGCAGTTGGAGCCTGAGCTGAGAGGTTGGTGAAGGGACAGGGGAAATCACAGACTTGAGCACCAGTGAGCACTCGGCACTGGGCGTTTCCCTCTGATGCTGGGATTTTAAATACTCCTGCAATGCCTCCACCTCAGGAGCGCTGTGACTGCTCTTGAGGAAATGCGTCCTGATGTTCCTAGAGAAGAAAGCTGTCACTCTGAGGCCCTCCCAGAGGCCCTGCAGACACCGTTCACTATTTAGGCTTTGTCAGCAGGGAAGAAAAGCTGTGCATTTATGAAGCCCTTGAACCAGACCTCACTTTCCTTTGCTTTCCTTTGCAATGCTTTCTCCCACTCCCGCATGTTCACGTCCTTACAGCGCCGTGCACTTGTGCTATGCAAATTTAAATCATGCACCCCTGAAATAATATGGAAATCACTTACGTTTTTGTGCAAAATGTAAAAGAATGTAAATGATAGAAATTAACATTTCATTCAGGATCACCAGATTTCAAGGCTGGCCAATTGCAGGCTGCATTTTCATTGGGAATCCCCCAAAAAGTCCCATTAACTTTAAATCAAAGCCCTGCTGTTCATGTCAGGAATGGTCTTAGGTCAGGTGAGGGCAGAGTCTGCAAGACCCCTCACAGGACAGCCCTAGCATGGAATTTGCATGCAACATGCTCCTTCAGTCTGACCCGAATCTCAGGGTAAGTGGGCAGAGTTGCAAAGGTCCTCTTGACTTAGTCTCTTACTCCCAAAGTTAAAATTCAAACTCAAATTCACTGGGTGTGGTGGTGCATGCCTGTAGTTCCAGCTACTCAGGATGTGAGGTGCTGAGGTGGGAGGATAGTTTGAGCCAGGGAAGTCAAGCCTGTAGTGAATTGTGATTGTGCCACTGCACTCCAATCTGGGCAACAGAGCAAGACCCTGTCTCGAAAAAGAAAAAAAAAATGAAAACAAAAAAACTCACCTTAGTGAATGAATGGAACCATCCTCTGTAAGAGTCTTTGTTATTATCATGAATTTTTAAATTGACAAATAAGAATTGTATATATTTATCATGTATCCCATGATGTTTTGAAGAGCTTATTAATATACATTTTGGACTGGATAAATTGAGCTAATTAACATATGTATTACCTCACATACTTAGCATGTTTTGTAGTGTGAACACTTAAGATCTACTGCAGCAATTTTCAAGAATACCTTGCTATTAACTATAGTCATTGTGCTGTACAATAGATCTCTTGAACTTACTCTATTTAACTGAAATGTTGGAAGATTCCTGAAGGAAAGCTAATAGGTAAATTGCACATGCCCTCCTTCCCCACAACAAATGTGTTTTCCAGGCAAGGTCAGGCAAAGCCTATGAAAACTGTCATTACTCTAGGTAGTTATAAAGAGTTATAACCAAAATCACAATGCTTTATGATGAAGTTTTGGTTGCACTTTGAAATATTTATAGATATTCATGACACTGAGTATCTAGGTAGCAACAACTAATTGTGCTTTCAATGAAAAGTTCCTATGGGACATCTTTTACCTATGCTGTATTAAGTTGGATTTTCCAAATCAAAGGGAATGCCCTCCATGGGAATATAAATTAATATAAATATATTGATTTTATCACTTTATATTTTAACAGTGCTGGACAGTTTCCAAATGGCTTTCAAAGGCATTGTTCCTTTTAATTCTCAGAATAACTCATAAGATCGTTAATTAAGGCAGGGTAGGATAGGCTTTACTGTGGGAACCAGTAAACCCCAATCTTTCAATGGTTTAGCCATGTCGCAGTCTGTTGCAGGCTTTGTTTTCATGTCCATCTGGTAGCTACACAATCCGGAGCCTGTGACCCCAAGGACAGCACAGTAAGGGAGGAGCTGCAGGAACACAGTGGAGATGGTTTTAGCGGCCAGTTTTAGAAGGTTTCCATTGCTGTTGCCCACACCCTCTGGGTCAGAAGTCAGTCACATGCCCCCTACCCAAACAACCTGATGATAAAAAGGCACCAAAGCTTAGCATATACCTCACCAAAGAAGATATACAGATGGCACAAAGCATATGAAAAGACGGTCCACATCATATGTCTTCAGGGAAATGTGAAGTAAAACAGAACTGAGATACCACGACATAATGAATAACCAAAATATAGCACACTAACAAACCAAGTTCTGACCAAGAGAAGGCAGCAAGTCAAAGCTTTCCTCTGTGCAGGTGAAATAGCATTGCTATCATTTGCATATAGTTTGTTTGTCCCCACCAAGTCTCTTGTTGAAATTGGATCCCCTATGTGTCAGTGTTGTGGGGGTGGGGCCTGGTGAGGGTGTTTGGGTCATTGGTGGATCCCTCATGAATAGATGAATGCCCTCCTTTGGGGTGAGTGCTCGCTCTATTAGTTCCCTCAATACCTGGTTGTTAGAAAGAGCTTGGCTCTCTGTCTTGCTTCCTCTCTCTTTCCTCTCTCTCGCCATGTGGTCTCTATAAACTAACTTTCCTTCACTCTCTGCCATGAGTGGAAGCAGCCTGAATCCCTAAACAAATGCAGATGCAGATGGAAATCAGGAACTTTTCCAGACATCAGAATCATGAGCCAGATAAATCCCTTTTCTTTATGAATTACCCAGCCTCAGACATTTCTTTAAAATAGACTAAGGCAAGCATTGAGTATGTCTTAATCAATATTTACTTCAGCAAACTTTTACTGAGCATCTGCTATATTCCAGGCAACATGCTGGGTCTTAAGGGTACTATTCTTGTTCTTTTTAAACATTTAGAAAAGTGAGGCTTAAAATTGTTAAATGACTTTCCAAAGCTGCACTATTAATAAATTGGAGTTTTGTATCTCAAATCAATTTTTTTTGTTCTCCAATTAACCATCCTCTTTTAGTTTCACTTGGTATCTTGACATAGGTAAATAGATTTTCTTAAAAATTATTCTGATCAAAGAGTTTTTAATCCTGTGAAGAAAAGTATTCATGATAAATAGTTCTCTTTGTTTTCATGTCAACTACTGTTGACAGCAAAGGGACTTCTAAATGTGGTGTTGGCCTCTCTAGAAAGCAGGTGACAGAGAGAGTATTAATTTGACTTCTTCATTTGTGATGTGACTCTAATATATAGAATAAATGCCATGCCATTGAATAATTATATTCTGTGGGATTCCTTCTTATAAAGTGGTGCCTTTTCAGTTCATGATCTTTCTAGCCATCAAGATTCCTCCTTAACATGAACTAGAATGTTCAATTTGATTTCTAGATATTACTTCTTCTAGTATATTGGTAGCATTTGCAGGTTCAATTTTCTGCATTTCTGTTGCTTTCATCTGCAGACTTTAAGGCAAGTATATTGACTTTTCATTTGAAAATATTAATTAATTTCCTACTGGTTGTCTGGCATTGAGTTCCTTCAGATGCTTTTTAAGCTAAAACCAAATATTTTATGTTATTTAAAAGAAAACCATTTTCATTTGAAAGCCATCAGGAATTTATGATATTGCATGTAGCATACTTAGTAAAAGAATATAACACATTAAATAGTGTAATTATTGCATAGAATTAACTATGCAATTTTCATGTTTTTAGATTATATTCACATGGTTAAAACATACCCAAAAAAGCAATAAATTAAAAATAACCTCTCAAGCTAGCACCCACAGCTAGTCCAAATGTTTGCCTTTGGCAAAAATTAATTTAGGTCAAAATCTAAAAAAGACATTCCTTATTAATAGAATCATGCCTGAGATAAGGGTTCATGCTCTAAGTCTGAGAAAAATACTGAACAGAGAGGACAAAAAACACTAAAACCAAGGTCAACAGATTCCATAGGCTCTGTCAATAATTTAACTGCTTATCACAACAAAGCCCAACATCTTTCAAAGTAAGAGCTATAATCCAGATTCCCTGTAATATATAATTCACAATATCTAGAATGTGATTAAAAATTACTAGACATATAAAAAACCAGAAAAATATTACATATAATCTAGAGAAAAGAACATAGGCAAGAAAAAACTAAAAAACACCTGTAAAGTTCACAGTCCAGAGGCACAGGCTCCCGGAAAGGATGATGCCTGATTATGTGGCTGCAGAGTACTTCCCCTCCCGGATGCCCTGCCACTATGGTACTAAAGGCCTAGATACAGCAATTCCTTTTATCCAGCACATCATATCCGTCTTTTAAAAATAACAACAAAAAAATTTACAAGGCATACTGAAAGGCAAAAAAATACAGTTTGAAGTGACAGAACAAGAATCAGACATGGCAGGGATATTGAGATTATCAGACAGGGAATTAAAACAACTATGATCAATATGCTAAGGGCTCTAATAGATAAAAGAGACAGAAGAGAAATGTAAACAGAGATGGAAAGTATAGCAGCTTTTTTCAAAATTGCCAAAACTCAGAAGCAATCAAGATGTTCTTCAGTAGATAAGCAGATAAATAAGCTGTGATACATCCAGCCAATATTATTCAACACTAAAAGGAAATAAGCTACCAAGCCATTAAAAGATATGAAGGAAACTTAAGTTCATATTACTAAGTGAAAGAAGCCGATCTGAAAAGGCTACATTCTGTATGTAGCTTTTATTCCAAATATATGACATTCTGGAAAAGGCTAGGGGTTAAGAAGGTGCCATGGGCTAGGGGTCAGGGAGGGATGAATAGGCAGAGCACAGAGGATTTTTAGGGCAGTAAAAATACTCTGCATGATACTATAATGGTAGATATATGTCTGCATACATTTGTCCAAATTCAGAATGTACAATATCAAGACTGAACCCTAATACAAACTATGGGCTTTAGCTGGTAATGACATGTCAGTGTAGGCTCATTGATTGTAAAAAATCCACCACTCTGGTGTGGGGTATTAACAATGGGGGAAGCTGGGCATGTGTGGGTCATGGATTATACGGGTATTCCTGTACCTCTCTCTCAATTTTGCCGTCAACCTAAAACTGCCCTAAAACAATATAGTGGTTTTTTGTTTGTTTATGTTTTTGGTTTTTTTTTTTTTGGTTTTTTAAGTAGTCAATAGAAACATACCCAAAGCTGATTCAGATATAGAAATTAGTATTTATGTAGCACTTATAATTGTGTTCAAAGACTTAAAGGAAAAGTTGAATGTAATGAATGTACAGATGGAGAATCTTGGTGGAAAAAAAATGAAAATTACAAAAGAACCAAATAGAAATTCTAGAACTGAAAATTACAATACATAATCAATCACAGACCAATAGAAATTATGCAACCTGAAGGTTAGAGAGAAAAAAAAGTTTGGAAAATGTGAAAAGAGCATAAATTACCCATGGCATAATATCATTTGGGTAATTGGAATTTCAGTAGGCAAGGATAATGAGAATTGGGTAGCAAAATATGTGAAGAAATGATGGCTGAATTTTTTTTCATTAATGGAGAAAAACATCAACTTACAGATAAAGGCATATTAGCAAATCTCAATCAGAATAAATACAATGAAATCACTAGACTCAGACACACTGTGAAAGTATCTAGAGGAAAAAAGATGTGTTGTCTCTGGGGAGCAACCATACAAATAATAGTGTACTTCTCATAAACAATGGATCAAAAGACAGGCAGATGGCAGCTTCTAGGTGCTAGAAGAAAAAAGGTGTTACTCCATAGCCTATATATTACAAAAATATCCTTATAATATAAGGATGAAATAAAAACATTTACAGAACAATGAAAGCTGAGAAAAGTTGTCACCCACAGACCTCCACGACAATAAATACTAAAAGAATTCCTTCAGGCTGAAGGGAACTGGTAGCCAGATGGATAAATGAATCTACAGGAAGGAAAAGAAGCACTGGAAATGTCAAGTAAGTGGGTAAAGATAAAAGATTATATTTATTGTTCTTATAGAATCCTTAAAAGATAGCTTAATGTTTAAAAAATATATAATAACATGATGCTGGGAGATATAGCATATTTACAAGAATATATATTGTAAAAGTATGAATTATGTGAGATAAAAGAAATTATTCTGTAATGTTTGAACATTTTATATGAAGTGATACAATGTTCATTGTATGTAAACTATAGGAAATTAAACTGCATATTGAAATTCCTAGAACAATCACATAAAAATAAAATGATAGTAGACAACACTAATTGCCTCAAAAGAAGGTGACTAGGAAAAGAGAAAGAGAAATAAAGAAATACAGAAGCCAATAGTAAAATGAACCAATTAGTGTAATTGGTTATGATAGATAAGTATAACATAGTAATATACTTAAAACCATACATACTTACATATTTTTATTTATAAATATAAGTTATAAATTCCTATAAACATAATAGCACATACCATATAGTTATATATGCATATATACTTATATATAATTATAATCTGTATTATACATAATAGAATGTATAAAACATAAGACCTAGTTTCTCAAAGAGAGGAATCAACCTGAAGCAAACAGACCCGCTGAAATTATGTTAAATGTAGGAACAGGTCAGCTTAATCCATTTGTTCTGGAGGTTGCAAATTTTTTCTGTGAAAAATCAGACCTTGGAGATGATCTTGAGCAGTAGGATATAAATAACTCCCACAAGCCTGGTGTTCCAATAACGGAACACCAGGCATAAATGGGTTAAAACACATCTCACTGGTAATCAGCAGTGAGAATAATAAAGACATTGCATTCATGAAACAAGAACAGGCTGATAAGGAAAAAAAAGCATCCAGAGAACAAGAAAGAGGATGGGAGAACCTAAAACATCACTGCTGAGGTTATACACATGCATGTGCCCGCGGGCACATGCGTGTGTGGAAAAGCAGAATGCGCAGTGATAGGTATTGAGCCACGCAGACACAAACATGAAGCTCTTCTGGAAAGTGGAGCAAAACGAGAGATGTGTTTCCACAGTCAATAGATGAGTGTGTCTGATTCAGAGCACAGATCTTGCCCCGTATGTATATCCAGGTAGCTCCTGAGAAAGTCTGTCTTACTCCTTCCTCTCAAGGCCATTTGGCTGACTTTTCTTCTCTACAGGTTTGCTGAGTGCAAATATCACAGTGCTAACCACCTGACCTTAAGACACGTAACAGCACCGTGGTTTACATGATGAGATAGAGGGAGGCCACCACATGGGGACATACAGATGAACTTGGAATACATGGGTTCTTGGTATGATATTATAATACACAGTACAATAATGGTCTCCATATTTTTCAGTTACCCGGGAAGAGGGAGGAGAGTACAAAGATGTGGAAAGACAATGAGAGGAGAACCGCATCCTGTGAGGGTGGATATTCCCTAAGCCCCCCAAGCTGCGACGGATGTTCAGGCTCCTAAGAAGAGGACGAGGACACCTGGGGAGACAACTGCTGTGGAAAAATCTCCCCACAGAAGGGCTCTTTCCTGGAATGTCCCCTTCAGAGTACCTGAGTAACAGGAGCATCCAATGCCTAGAAGCACCAACACCTGCACAAGCTCACTGTGGGCTTCCAGCCCAAACTCCCCCCACAGCCTTCCAGACAAACTCCCAGACAGCCTTCCAGACAAACTCCCCCACAGCCTTCCAGACAAACTCCCACACAGCCTTCCAGACAAACTCATCCCATAGCCTTCCAGCCCAAATTCCCCCACAGCCTTCCAGCCCAAATTCCCCCAACAGCCTTCCAGACAAACTCCCCCCACAGCCTTCCAAGCCCAAATTCCCCCAACAGCCTTCCAGACAAACTCCCCCAACAGCCTTCCAGCCCAAATTCCCCCACAGCCTTCCAGCCCAAATTCCCCCACAGCCTTCCAGCCCAAATTCTCCCAACAGCCTTCCAGACAAACTCCCCCCACAGCCTTCCAACCCAAATTCCCCCTACAGCCTTCCAGCCCCAACACCCCCCACAGCCTCCCAGCCCAAACTCCCCCAACAGCCTTCCAGACAAACTCTCCCACAGCCTTCCAGCCCAAATTCCCCCCACAGCCTTCCAGACAAACTCCCCCAACAGCCTCCCAAACTCCCACCACAGCCTCCAAACTACCCCCACAGCCTCCCAGACAAATTCCCTCCAGAGCCTTCCAGACAAACTCCCCCACAGCCTCCCAGAAAACACTCCCCAACAGCCTTCCAAACAAAACTCCCCCAACAACCTTCCAGCCAAAACTTCCGCCACAGAATTCCAGCCAAACTCCTCCCACACACAACCTTCCAGACAAACTCCCCCAACAGCCTTCCAGACCAAACTCCCCCTACAGCCTCCCAGATAAAACTCCCCCACAACCTTCCAGAAAAAACTCCCCCAACAGCCTTCCAGACAAAACTCCCCCCACAGCCTTCCAGACAAAACTCCCCAACAGCCTTTCAGCCCAAACTACCCCCACAGCCTCCCAGACAAACTCTCCCAACAGCCTCCCAGACAGAATTCCCCCACAACCTTCCAGCCCAAAGTCCCCCGGCAGCCTTCCAGCCCAAAGTCTCCCCACAGCCTTCCAGACAAACTCCCCCTACAGAGTCCCAGACAAATTCCTTCCGCAGCCTTCCAGACAAACTCCCCACACAGCCTTCCAGACAAACTCCTCACCCCCGACAGCCTCCCAGAAAAACTCCCCCCACAGCCTCCCAAATTCCCTCCACAGCCTTCCAGACAAACTGCCCCCACAGCCTTCCAGACAAACTCCCCCCACAGCTTTCCTGACAAACTCCCCCCACAGCCTTCCAAACCACCCCCTACAGCCTCCCAGACAAAACTCCCCCCACAGCCTTCCAGACCGAACTCCCCCAACAGCCATCCAGACAAACTCCCCCACAAACTTCCAGACAGCCTCCCCACACAGCCTTCCAGACAAACTCCCCCCAATAGCCTCCCAAACATAACTGCTCCCACAGCCTTCCAGCAAAAACTCCCCCCACAGCCTTCCAGCCAAAACTCCCCCACAGCTTTCCAGACCAAACTACCCCCACAGCCTCCCAGACAAAACTCTCCCCACAGCCTTCCAGCCCAAACTCCCCCGACAGCCTCCCAGGAGAACTGCCCCCCTAGCCTCCCAGATCAAACTCCTCCACAGCCTCCCAGACTCCCCTCAACAACCATCTAGACCAAACTCCCCCTATAGGCTACCAGGCAAACTCCCCCCACAGCCTTCCAGCCAGAATCCCCCCACAGCTTTCTAGCCCAAACTCCCCCACAGCCTTCTAGTCCAAAGTCCCTTCCCAGCCTGCCAGCTAAAACTCCCCAACAGCCTTCCAGCCAAAACTCCCCCTACAACCTTCCAGACCAAACTGCCCCCACAGCCTTCCAGAAAAACTACATCCTCCCAGTCCAAAGTCCCCTTCCCAGCCTGCCAGCCAAACTCCGCACCCTTTCTTCTTTCATTTTTTTAATAAATTGGGAACGGAGTAAATCCACATGCCTTCAAAAAAATTGTTTAACTTTGCTTTTCCAACTCACTGTGAAAGAGCCTTAGGAAAAAACTGTTTAATGGAAAGGAAATGATTAACAACCTTAATTTGTGTTTCGGAAATTGTAACTCCAAATATTTATCTACTTAAAAACTCCAGTAGAATCAACCAACCAAGTACTAGAACTAATAAGGGAATGGAACAGGGCACTTGATAACAACTCAGTCTGTAAGAATCGGTGGTTCTTCTATTCACCAGCAATGATCAGGAAAAAGGAAATCTCAGTAAAAAGAGTAACAACGTGATGAAATGAATACCCAGGAACAAAGAAATTAGGAAACGCACAGCCTGAAGGTTTAGATATCCATACCCACACAGAGCTGTTACACAAACGCCTTTACAGAACGCCCTAGAACAAAGGAAGAGATGCAGAATGTGTCTTGTTCCCAAAAGGGAGGCCCTGTTATTAGAAAAATGTAAATGCTCATGAATTGCTTCATACATGTAAATAATCTGTATCATAATCCTGTGATAATTTGTGATAAACTTCAGCAAGGTATCTATAAAGTTAATATGGGAGATAAAATGTAAAATCATAGCAAGGAGTTTTTTTAAAAATAGTAATACTAATGAGATACTTGCTCTACCAGATATGAAAGCAAACTATGAAGATACAGTAATTAAATCTGTATGGTATCAATATAGAGTGAAGCAGCCTCCTGGGAGAGAACAGACAGTTCAGGAACAGATTCACATGTAAGGACACATGATATTTGGAAACAGTGAGGGAAAGATGCATTATTCAACATGTTTATTCAGAAAATCCCATGCCATTTTGTGGTAGGCACCTTAGTAGACTCCAAATATGTGCACACTCAATCCCTATAATATATTCCTTTAAATGGCAAAAGGTACTTTGCAGGTGCGATTAAGGTTATGGACCTTCGGATAGTGAGATTATTTCAGATGACCAGGTGGGCCCAAACTAATCACAGGAGTCCTTAAAAGCAGAGAGGCTTTCCTGGCCATAGTCAGTGATAGGGACTTTGAGGAAGGGTCAGGGGAAGATAGGTTGTTGGCATTGAGGGTGGACGGTGAGACAGGGAACGCAGGAGGCCTCCAGAAATCAGGAAACACAAAAAAACAGACCCTTGCCTCACAGCCTCCAATGCCTCAAGCTTAGTCCAGTGAGACCTTGTTGGACTTGTGATCCACAGAACTGTGATAGAATAGCTTTGCATTGATTTAAGCTACAAAGTTTTTGGTAATTGGTGACGGCAGCAATAGGAAAGTGATACAACTGTGAAGAAAAAAAAGTAGGATTTTACCTTGTATTATATATTTTTAAATTTCAGATTAGTCAGCCAAATACAACGAAACACTGGGTTAGATAGTAACACACACACACACACACACCACTTGTAAGAGGTGTAGAGGAGACAGAAGAAGCTTGAGTAGAATGGATATATACATTTAAAGTGCAGAAAGCCATCTAGGCAACACATACAACCCAGAAACAATGAAAAAAAGATGAATAAATGTGACCTCCAAAATATCAACATTTTCTGAAGAACAATAAAAGCATAAACAAAATTAAAAATAAAAACAGACTGAGGAAGAATATTTTGAACATATGTAATTGACACAATGATACTATTGTTACCATATAAAACAGGTACTAAAACAAGAAAGAAAAATAACAATAACTGGAGAGAAAAAAGTTATACAGCATAAGGCAGGAAATTTCCAGAATAAGCAATTCAAATGGCTGGGAAACACGTGGGGAAAAAAAAAGGAATCTGGGCAATGGCAGTGAAGCTAATATGAGGCTTCTCTCATCAGACAGGCAAACCTTTCAAATATTGACAACAGTCATTGACTGAACGTAACATACAGACTTTTCTTTTTTCATACATGGTGTGTAAGTTTATGAAAAGCAAATAAAATAAAGCAAAACCTTCTTGTATGTAACTTACACCACGGTCATCTCAACCCTAACTTTTTTTTCTTTTTGTTTTATTACACAAGATAAACATGTACACACACATATATATCAAAACAACTGAGCTGAGGGCTGGAGAAACTAAAACCCCAGAGACAAGAAGTCAGGTGTCCCTTGCCTCATTCTGCTATTTCTGGAAAGCAGTGCCAACCTGCCCACAGTTACAGACTCAAGACCATCTAAGAGGGGAGATCTTCACATTCTCGCCAAAGCCTTCCTGCCTTGGCCTCCATCACTGGTGAATCCTCCTTGCTGCTGGTGTTAACACTCTGCTTTTGCCCTTTTTCTTTCCTTGAGGAGATCTGAAGGGACTTTAAGGGTGGGAGAAAATAATGCCTAAAGTTTATTAATTTGAGGTGTTGCTTATGATATTCTTTTTTTTTTTTTTTTTTTTTTTGAGATAGAGTCTCTCTCTGTTGCCCAGGCTGGAGTGCAGTGGTGTGAACTCGGCTCACTGTAAGCTCTGCCTCCAGGGTTCACACCATTCTCTTGCCTCAGCCTCCCGAGTAGCTGGGACTGCAGGCGCCCACCACCACGCCCGGCTAATTTTTTGTATTTTTTTTTAGTAGAGATGGGGTTTCACCGTGTTAGCCAGGGTGGTCTCGATCTCCTGACCTCGTGATCCACCGGTCTCGCCCTCCAAAAGTGCTCAGATTACAGGCGTGAGCCACCGCGCCCGGCCGCTTATGATATTCTTTTTCCAGGAGTACAGAGTCTTAGTTCTATAAAAGTACTCAGGTAAACATTGGAGCTGAGCCTGGCTTCTACCATCTACACCCTCAATAAAGAGAAACATTCTCTCAAGCAGTATAAATGGGGCTGACATTTTGGAAGGTGCTTGGGCCCTAGGTACTCCACAAGGAAAGAAAGATATATGCACAAGAATGTTATTGCAGCTTGGTTTATAACAAAAACTCAGAAATTGGAAATGACTAAATGATCACTGACATGGTGCTGGCTGAATACATTATTACTCAGTCCATCTCATTAGATGTGAATGGTGTGTGTGTGTGTGTGTGTGTGTGTGTGCATGCTTCCTGTGGGCACCATGCATTATTACTCAGCCAATCCCATTAGATATTATGGTGTGTGTGTGTGTGTGTGCATGAGTGCGCGTGTGCACGCTTCCAGTGGGCATGATGCATTATTACTTTCAGCCCATCCCATTAGATACTATGCATGTGTGTGTGCGTGTGTGTGTGCATGCTTCCTGTGGGCACCATGAATTACTACCCAGCCCATCCCATTAGATACTGTGGCGTGTATGTGTGTGTGCACATGTGCACGTGCATGCTATCTTTAGGCACCATGCAGGGGCCAATGGAGACTGCCTCCACCATGCCTTGAACCACACTCAGGTGCAAAATTGCAGGTGCTTATAGCAGATGCCAGGTGTGTAGTTCCCTACACCCACTTACAAGTATTCCTTCCTTCGTAACACAAAATAACTCCTCAAACCAAGCGATTGTTTTAGCAGGTATGTGGGAGGAAGAAAAGCATCAAAGTCCACCTTAAAATAAGTTATGAAGCATGATAGTTTTTAGGTTTCTGCCCTAAATATTTTATTGGTCGTATTTTATCACTTCTGGAGTTGAGGAGGGAGTGCACGGATTCTCCAAAATGAGCACAAAATGTGCTGTATGTATAGCTTTGGGTTTGAACTGCAGCTCTGGAGTTTGCTAAGCATATAGCCTTGGACAATTTGTTTAACTCCTTGAACCTTGGCTATCTATTTCATGGAGTTGCTGGGAGGACTAAGAGAAATATATGTAAAACTTTCAATGATGCCTAACCCTTGACAAAGGTCTGTTGTCTTCTCTTTCCTAGAATCTATCTCTGGAATTAGCAAACTACTTCCTGAGGGTTAAATTCAGCACACCACCTGTTTTTGTAAATAAAATGTCATTGGAACACAGCCAGACTAACTTGTTCATGTATTGTCTGTGGCTGTTTTTCTCCTCAATGGCGGCAGAGCTGAATATTTGTAACAAAGACCGTCCAGCCCACAAAAGCCTGAAATCTTTTCTCTCTGGTCCTTTACAGAAAAAAATCCTGGACTATGTAGTGGGTTACCACCTCTACTGCCTACTCTCCTGTGAGAGTTGCAAAATGATTAGACATATAAGGAAGGACTATTGTTACTAATTACACATATTCATTCGTGAAGAAGGGCCTTCTTTATACTTCTGTTACTAGTTATACTTTTAACTTCATTTAAATCTTTTTCCATAAGAGCTTATCCATATGTGATAATAAGCTGAATTTCCATATGTGTTATATTTCATGCATCTTTTATTAGAAGAAAGACCCAGATTCTTTTAACATAGTCTTAAAAGGGAAGTTTTAGTTAAGGCATATCCTATCAAATGGGATCTGTTGGCTGCAAGGAATAGAATTCATAACTAAACGTGGTTCACACGGCACCCTTATGATTCACCTCACTTCATAAGACATCAGGCGGCTCGGTTGTCTGAAGGTTATATGGTGTCACCAATGATCCTAGTTCTTTTCATCCTTCTGCTAAGCCATCCTCAGGTCTGGGATGTTATTCTAATACCTTTTTGTCTCCTGGTCATCTCCAGACAGCTATGTCCAGGGACAGGACTTGGATTGGAGGTGTTGGGAGGGGACTGGCAGCAAGAAAAATAAATGCTCCTCATCCTGGCCTCTCTCCATTTACTGGGGAGGATTATTTTTTCCCCAGAAATTCCGCAGCTGACTTTCACATTACCCTTTATTGGCCCAAACTGACTCATGGCGATGCCTCTGAGCTGCCATAGATGCTGGGAAATGAGTCTAGGTTGTTTGTTTGCTTGCTTGCTTGCTTGTTTTCAGTCTCATGGCAGATAAGAAAGCTGAGACGGGGTTTGGGAGGCCAACCAGTGCTCTCCACCAGATTGACCAACCTGGGTCTAGACGTCACCACCCAGGTGGAAACAGGGCCCCAGATAAGGAACCTGGGAATCCTCCTTCTAAGTTGGGTCTTTGATGTCTGCCTCTGTGGTGTCATTGACATGGAAACTCTTTTCAAAGAGTGTTTTCAAGGTGGTTTTCCAGTTGCTGAGGTGTGGATAAATGCAGTGATCATAGGAGGTGGCCAATTACATCCTTGCAGGTGGAGCCCAGGCAGCCTCTTCAGTGTGTTTTGTGTCATCTCTGTCCATTTCCCTGAAAGGACAGGGCTCCTTGCCAGATGATGGGGTCCCAAGCTGAGGCTCTCACCCAACATGGATGCATTGGCCTCTGTCCCATCCTCACCCAAGCCTCACTTATTCCTTTTCATCCAACTTCTTCTAATGATTGTAGTAAAAATAAGGATCCCCTTCCCTCTGAACGTTTGTTACTTTTTTATGTGAGACTTTTATTGCTTTTGGCCAAAGTCCTGCTGCAAGATTTATAAAGCAACTGCTGATTATGTGGGTTATGTATAATCTCTAGAGCTAGAGGGAATTTCAGAGCCTGGAAGTGGCTCTTATTGCAGAGGTGAGCTCATTTCATAAGAAGAGACCATGAGGTCACGAGACAAGCACTTCACCATGGAAGCCTTGTAGAATCATCTCGCACTCCTCCAGTCCTGCCGTTTGAAGTAGTCATTGTTAGACTGAGAGTAACATGTTTTCCAGCAACGAAGAAATGTCTATGACATATCCAGACATCAAGAACTAAGGCAAAACAAGCACAGGCAATTGTGGGATGTAGCCATTCCCCAGTATAAGTTTAAGAGTGTGAGCAGCCTGATGTAACATGAGAGAGATCTGACTTCTGCTCAGATAAGGAAAGCAACAACAAAAATGACAACACACAAACAAAGTAAGAAAATAGATTTAGCCACCGGTGTTTCACTATCCAAAACTACCAGTTACATGCTGATCCACTTTCAATCTTCCTGTTACCTTCCTAACCATTTGTTTTTTTCCAGGCATCATTTGCATTTATATTGCATATGTCTTTTGTACTCCTTTTCATTCAACATTTGAACCAAAGGATTTTTCCATCATATATGAGGAGTTTTGACTCAAATTGCTACAGAGGTCATTTGGTGTTGCACATCGTGAGGTGCCAATTCCCAAATCTCTTCTCTATTTGGAATTGAGGCCACTGATTTGGCATAGTCTCAGAGGAGAGTCAGTCCTTGGCATGAATGCACAACTCTCAGTCCGTCAACTGAGGCTTTTAACATTCTGATACAGGATGTACTCACCATCACCACACCTTGAAAACCAACCATCCAAGATTATTCAGTTGGCCATTTTTCCTTTTTGTTTTTTATTTTCAAAACTACTCTTTACTTTGAATACATAATAATGATATTTTGATAAAACAATACCAGCAGAATATATCAACAAGAGACTCTTTACCAATCCCAAGTTAGACGGGAGCAAGCAGGACAGAACTTATAAATAAGTATTGCCTACATGCAGGAAGAAAATGCTGTTTGGGAGCCAGTTAGTGGACAGAAAGATTCTGAGCCACACACATTTGAGATGAAATCACCATAAGAACAGAGAGCCCTGATTTACCCCCATGATCCAACAGAAACAACTTCTGTCAGACAGCAGAAAGCCTCTGGTGCTCCTTGGGCAATGGTATCACAAAAGAACTGCTGAGGCAAAAATGCTGTCTCTATCTATCCTTACTATCATCAAGAATGTGAGCTACACTCAGTTCTCACTGAAAACACCTATACTTCAAAAAATAGTCTGTACCATTTTCTGAGAAGTTATCTTATGCCAGAGCTATGTTCAAACCTTCACCCACATCCCTCTATGTTTTATAGAGAAGGTGGCTAGAAGGACAGAGGTGAAGCAGCTGACCACCAGCTTCTGATTTTACTCCTTCTCTAGTTACTCCCAAAACCCACATTTTTTTCCCCAAACCTACAAAGTGTGTCTTTAAAAAGCAGTACAGTAATGTCTTCTAAGGTGTCACAATTTTTTGGTTAGATAACAATGTGTTTAGTAATAGTCCATCATTATTCTTAATAATATGTTTAGTAATAGTCATCATTATTCTGTAAGCCAACTTACTTGGAATAGCTACTCCCTGTCCTCTCTGAACCACAGCCATTGCTACAAGATGGGAGAAGTCTGGGAGACAGGATGTGATACATATGTGTGTGCATGTGGCTAGAATGGGCAGCTGCCATGCATGAGTTTATTTGTTCATTCATTCAACAAATAGTAAGTGGGCATCTTCTGCATACCTGGCACTGTCCTCCGAAGATCAGTGAAGGCTGATGCCTTGTGGTTCATAATTGGCAGTACCTTATCAAAGGCAGGTGTCCCAGCCATGTTGCTGAAGAACACACCTCCTCAAAACTTAGCAGAGGTTAACACATTCATGTTGCTCACCAATCTGCAATGTGCACAGGGTGTGATGAGTCTGTTTGCTTCCACATCATATCAGCCGGGACAGCTCGAAGGCTGGGGATGAAATCACCTGACAGCTGGCCCCCTCACCCCATGGCTGGCCCCCTCACCCGTCTGGTGGTTGAAGCGAGCGGGATACTGGCTGAAGCTGTCTTGAGCACCTGCACGTGACCTCTCCATGTGGCTGCTCGGCCTCCTCACTGCACGGTGGCGGCTCCATGATTGAGTATGCAAGTGTCCAGGCAGATGCTATACCACCTCTTAGGATTTTGCCTTGGAGGTTCCACAGCCTCACTTCCTGGTAGTCGTGGTCCCACCCAGATTCAAAGGGAGGAGTGTGAGCATCATGCAGTGCACAGAGCAGGGCGTGGGATAAAAGCTGGTGCAGCCAGCTTAGGAGAATCCAATCTGCCACAGCAGCTCAGAGGCTTTCCTGCAGGCCCCATGGTACAGAGTTGGCTGCTCCTCAGCTGTGCTGTTGAAAGATGTCAGAGCAGTTTAGTAAGAGGAGAGCTGACATGTGGTTCTGGACTTAGCTGGGGAGACAAGAAATGCTGGTGTCACATAACAGTTAGGGCAACTTGTCCTTTGTGCCTGGGGTATGTGTGACTGTTGGGGACCAGGAGGCTGCACACCCCTTTCTCTCAAGCCTTTACACAGCTCAGATGGGAGGCTAAGACCTCAGACTCTGGAGAAAGACCAGGCCATTTCCTATTTAGTGGGTGTAGGTCCCTGACCTTAGCCCCAAAAAACATCTGCAGAGGCTGAGCCTCTTCACTGATGCTTTGGACACAATGCCATTTATAATTAAAACTGATTCATGGTGATTTTTGTTTCTCTACTCACTTAATCAAAAAGAGTGTAGTGTGACCATAAAGTCTGAAAAGAGATACTATTATTTATCATCTACTATAATATAGTATCAATAAACCATGCATTGTGTGGTTCCAGGCTTGGTGGCCACCCTGATTATTCTCATAACAACCTTTAAATTAGTGTCCCTGCTTTGTGGATGTAGAAACTAAGAGAGGAAAAGATTAGCCATCGCCCCAGGGTCATGTACAGACCACCAGGATTCAACCTCACTTCCGTTAAGTGTTAAACTTGTGGTCTGTTCAATGAGCTAGCTGACAACAGAAAGAACATTATTATAAAAAAAGAAAATGCATTGTCTCTCCCCATCAGGAAAGGCTCCCATGCCCCCACTGTGGGAACCATCTGGCCGGTGTGGTGCTCACTACTGAGGAGTTGTTTAAATCGCTCAAACTTTCCACACTTCACTGGGGAGGGACTCAGTGAAGTCTTTGATGTCACTTATGCTGTGTGGGGTCCTCAGAGATGAATTTGACTGTGAACCCTATATGATGTCTCACCAATCTCTTCCTATTGCACCTGCTATTGGCATTCTTCTCCCCAGACTGCATAGTATCCCTCACTGGAAACATTCAGGGCTCCTCATCTAAAAGAAGACCCACTATGCCACCCGCCTTTTTCCAAACTGGGACCAAAGTGTCTCCCTGAAAATTCACAGGTGCTAGTAATATGGTCATTGAAAGCTGTTTTCTATGAAAGTTTAGAGACATGCTAAACGGCATTCATTTTGAAGGCAAGGACTCAATAGTTGAAAATTCCCATCTGGGTACCAAAAGCTCTGCTTTTAAGGTACCCAATCATGAGTATTCTGAAGCTCATTACCATCCATGAAGGAAGAGGGTATGGAAAATAACTAAGTTCTAAATGTCTATTCTTCCCGTTGTCACTCTAGCATTGCAAACACCCTCTCATTGGCTGCCTATCTCCTCCACCCACACCCATATTTTAGGTCAAAGAGTCCCTTCTGTGAATCAGAGCAATGTATTTCTCATCTTTTCTCTTTTTCATGCCAATCTTGAGCAAGTCACAGAGCTGACTTTGTGAGACCAGCTGGCAATTGTTCGCCATGAAAACCAATCATACACTAACGCTGAGTGCCTCAATTGCAGTGAACATGGCAGGGCGCCCTCGTAATCAGGCCCTGCATCAATACGCCTGGTGCCTGTGGGCAGCTCTTGTTCTGTGTGGGAAGGCAGGGGCCTCTTCCATCTGCTAGGAGCTAAAGTAATGACTGTGTGCACTGACACAGCCTCGGCTGCCTCTGTGTCCATATGCTGTGTATTCATGGCACGTAAATGAAGAAATCTTCTGTCTTGCCTGGACTAATGGGGGCTGGTGAGAGGCGTGGAACACAAGGGAAGCTGGGGAAGGTGTTCTATCCAGGAGGTACTGGCTGACCAGAGAAGAGAACATTAGGGGGTGATGCCAGAGTCCCTACACTTGAGCCCATTTTGCTACCAGAGCAGCTGTGCAATCTTGGGTGAGTGAATTGAGCTGATCCTCCAGTCCACAACTACAAATGCAGCTTTCAATAGTCACTTCCTCTCAAGGAATTTATAAACATGAAAGGGATCATACGTGTGTGGGATGGTTTGGGAAAGCAGTTGTAATTAGAAGTGTGATGCAAACATAATGTCAATAACGGCTGGCTTACCGTTTGCCAACCAGGTACATTTGGGAGCCATTTTAACTGCTGTATGGCAGGTAAACAAAGCTTTACTTGGAGGAACAAAGCTATACTTGCTCAACATACAGCAATCTTTCTAGAGCATGAGGCCTGGATGTGATAGAACTTCCTAGAAAGTTCCATCTGTTTCCTTTGTCACATACTGAAGTCTATGCTTGTAAGAAGAGCAAGTACAGGAACCTAAATTCCACACTGCAGTATGGGTGCTACACTGGGCAGTTAAGTGCTGTATTAAGCTGCCAAAATGTTCATCAGTAGCCTTGGCTGTTTCCTTTTGATTCCATTTTCTAAGCACCTAATTCAGTCCTCATGCCCATTGCGCTGTCTCTGTTACAGCAATTTCCACAAAACCTTGAAATCATTTTTTGCTGGTCTCTCTTTTCCCGTAGACTTTCCAGGCCTTTCAGGTAGAATGAGCTGTTGATTGCCAGCGGGTCAGAACCCTGTGAGTGACAACTGCAACCGTTTACCCTTGCTGCATAACAAACTACCACAAATCAAGTAGCTCAAAACAACATGCATTTAATAGTTCCCACTTCTGTTGGTCAGAGGTTGGGCAGGTGGCTGGATTTTCTGCTTGGGGTCTTGCAATGTGTCAGCCGGCCTGTCTGGAAGGAATCTGCCTTCAGGGTCATTGAGTTCTCAGCTGAATTCAGCCTTGCAGCTCCAGGACTGAGCTGTTTTCCAGCTGATCCCAGTGACCACTCTTGGCTTCTAGAGACCACGCCCAGCTTCCTGCCATGTGGGCCATCCATCTCCAGTGGAGAACCCCACCCCTGCTGAATTCACTTCAAGCTACAACCTGACCTTCCTGGCTGTGACCTGCAGACAGATTGAAAGGGTTCCTGTGGCCAGGTCGGGCCTGCTGGGTAATCTCCCCATCTTACAACCAACTCACCTGAGACCTTCATTACTTCTGCGGAATTCCTTCATGGCCCACCCTCAATTCATGTTTCATTAAGTGACTGAGGGAAGATGAGCAGGACTCTTGGTGCCAACTTAGAATTCCATCAGCCACAGCACACAAAGTCACTTCAAGAAGTATTTGTAAAGTGAAGAAAAGGCATCAAGTCACATTTTTCCCTATGAGAAACTTAGACTGTAAGGCATGTCTTTGCAGTAGCCCAGAATTTCCAAATGCACCCCAGGCTAAGGCTGCCTCCACTGAAATCACAGTTCCCCTTTCAAATGCAGATTCCTAGACCCAGGCGATTCTAGTGGCAAGCAGGCTATCTGCCTTCTAGCAGGCTACTCCTTGGGGGCGTGTTTCCCTCTACAACTCATCTGGAAATGACTGGAAGCAGCCTTTGCACCTGGAGACCTTGCTAGATGGGCAATGAAAGGCAGTATTTAGAAAGGAGGCTCCCAGGAGGGATCCTCAAGCCCCCAGCAGGCAGCCTGGGCCTGGGGCTACCACAGATTAAGGATGCCGCCCAAGGAAACAAAGGATCCAGGGAGAGAAATGCAGAAATTAGTACTCATCCAGAAGAGGAGTAACAACAGTTGATACTTACATAATACCTTGCTAATAAGCATGAGCAACTACTCATAGAAAGGCAGCATGTTCCATCTGTATCATAGCATTGTGAGTTAACTGAAGGGGGTCCTAGAGTTACCAGTGGACACAGCATTTAGCCAGTCAGCAAACATTGCTGAGCCAGGTTTGGAGAGATGCTCCTGCCCTCCACAGCTCACGACTCCCCACAGAGACAGGCGGGTACACAAATGACAGAGGCTAAGGGTCCATATGTACTGTCACCAAACCAAACTCAGGTCCTCTTGCCCTGTGCAGCAAAACCAAACACTGACATCAGGACTGCAGCAACAGAAACCCAGGCATTTATGGCAGAACACCACGCAAGGAGAATCAGGCAGCTCAGGCTTGAGACCAAAGCTGCCCTTGCAGTTAAGTGTTTTTAAAGGCGGGGAGGCAGAGGTCATAGGCCAAGTCATCAATCAATGACCAAAAAAGGCAGAACATCTCCAAGTGGGGGTCCACAGGTTGTAGGTAGAGTTAAAGATTTTCTGATTTGCAATAGGTTAAGGAAGGAACATTTGTCTAGACTGGGGGTCAGCAGAAAAGAGTGTTAGCTCTGGCCTGTGGGCATGACCTCCAGGCTCCTCAAGAAGAAACTGAGAGCAAGGAAATGCAGGCAGACCTCACTCCTCAGTCCCCCTTATATGGGGTCCACGTACCAGCAGGTCCATTTGTTGGGGGGTGTGGTTTTCTGAAAAACAATTCAGGGTCATATGTTAACATGGTATCTTTAGTTTCTATATGGAAACAAACACCCTGTGACTTTAACTTCCTTGGCTATTGTTTTAAGTTACTGTTACCTTCTTGCTTATCAAGTTGCTCATTTACTTGTCAGAGCTAGCTGGGTGTCTGGAATTTCCCTTGAAGGCACTCAAGATTTTCCTTTATTTCCACACTTAGGAGCTGGGGGATGGCCCCCCCTAAGAGGGGTCCCTGCTGTGTCTCGGCACTGATGGCAATGTGTACAAAGCAACAAGTGGTTCTGCTGCATCCAAAGGAAACCTGGAAAAGTGTAAAGGCCAGGTTACATTTGAGCCCAGGTTTTCCATTCCTTTAGCCATGTTGGCCACATCTTCACTGGGTGGCCAGTGTTTCAACAGCCAAAGTGGACATCACTGCCCACATCTGAGACCCCTGCCCCCAGGGGGGCTGGTCCGTACTCAGCTACCTAATAGGACCGGAGGCTGGGCTTCCTGGGGCTGAGGTCCTGTTAGGTAGGTCATTACTAATAATTCTTGCCCACTCAAAGGACTTAATATACACCTAGTGAGCTGAAATATTACTGACACAAACTCATATCTTACTCTGATTGCTAGTGGCCCCCTTCCCTCTTCCTACCCGCTCCCAAGAATGTAGCCAGACTGGGTGTTCCTCATCTGGGCTGGGTGTGAAAGGGGGAGGATTTCTTCTCCTGAGCTGAAGCAGCAGTTTCCAGGCACCCAAAAGACAACCACCCCTTCTTTTTGTTTTCTAGAAGACCACTGCAGTGTAGACCAGACAGGAGGGAAGTTTAGAGCTCCCCAAGACTGGAAAGATGGTTGTAGCATGTGGGGCTCAGATTGGGCACCTGCTCTTCAGGGCTGCCTCCAGCACTGACAAAGTGGACAGTAGAGCTATCAAGGACCCCGGCATAGACTTTAACTACATGGTCTGCATGCTCTAGTGCAGTCCTACCCAAGGCAAGTTCAAGAGCTCCTTCAAGCGGAGGGCAGGAAGCCTGAGATTAAGGACCTGTCTCCATCCTCTATGAGCAGCCCCCCTCCCAACTCCCCATCCCCCGCCTGCGGCATGCAACGGTAATGAGCAGCGGAGACCACTAGAGCTGTCAGTGCCTTAGAGAAGCTGGGCTCCCTTGAATGGTGGAACCGCAGGGTCAGTGTGTTTGCCACTTCTGTGAAGTCTGTGTTTGTCGTGGGAGTCAGGAATGAGAGCAGAGCTGCCACCAGACTCAGCAACACCTCCTGCACCATGAGCCACTTGTCCTCCCTGCCCTCGAGCAACTTTAGCAATGTTGGCATCACGGAGAGGCTCGGGATGACAGTCTACACCATCCTGCCCTCCAGAAGACTTTGTGGCTAACTGTGGCAAGGTGGACATGGAGCTGCTCAAATGCCAAGGCAGCAGGCAAGGCCCTCCCTGAACTGAGTGGGACGCTCACTGGCACAGCTTTCTGTGCCCCCACTGAGCTGACCTGCTTGTCTGGAGAAATATACCAAACACAGTGACACCAAGAAGGTGGCCCAGTGGGTGTCAGAGACCCCTACTAAGACTCTTGCTTCCCTAAGAACAGGTTGTTTTCTGGGACTTGAATGGCGGCACACACCCACTCCCCCAGCCTTGGTCTTGGGCTGGCACTGCTCTCAATGATCCCTTTATCCAGCCCATTCCCTCGCATGATAATGCATTTGGCCACAGCAGCCTCTTTGTGGACCTCACAGTTCTCATGGCCTCCAGGATGCAAGAGCCCTGGACCACCAGCCCCAGGAGTGGTATGAGAGGAAGAGAGAGGCCTTCAGCCACTGAGAGTCCTGGCCTCTAGTGGCTCCACTTCCCAACAATTGATGGTCTCCCATTCTGCACTAGGTTCTCTCATCAGGCCCTTGAGGCAGTGGTGGGGCTTCCAGAGCCCTGCCGTGCCCTGCACCATCGGTGCTGTCTGTGCTGACCTCTCTAGCCTGCGCAGCGGGAAAGCAGTGAAGCAGCATACTCCGATGGCGAGGAGGGAGTGGGCACGCACTTGAGAGTAACTGCGAGCTGCCCCTGGCGTCACATCACATTGTCAAGTTCATGTTTTCAGCTGCAGTGAAAAAGAAGGAACTTCTTGCAGGGAACTCAACTAAATTGTCTTTAAATGACTAAACCCTAGGGAGGACAACTGCTATTTGGTCATGCATTTTCCATGTGGATTTCCATACACTGTGACTCCCAAGAGGGGATTTTCTGCCACATGTATTGTTGGTCTTTTTATTTTGGGTTTTGCTCTATCTGGAAGGATTAACAAGAACAACATTAAGTCCCACACGAATCCCTTTGCCCCTGTAGCAAGAATGACCTTGAGGAGGCCAGCCCTTCCTAGCTCAGGAAGCGGCTTTGTGGGAGATGAGTCTCAATTGCCAGGACCCCCCAGGGCCAGGTGTCCTCCACTCAGGCAGGCTGCCTCCCCTCCTTGTCCCAGCAGCCCTCACATTCACTTCCTGTCTTTCCATCCAAGCTGCTGCCCTTGACTTCAGCCCTCCTCTCATCTCTTACCCCAAACCTCTCAGCTCCACTCTTCTCATTCAAGTCAAATATTACCTAATTAACATCACTCTCTTCTCCAGAAAATTGGCTCCTTCTTGCCTGGAAGGTACAGTTTAGGGGACAACCTACCTTGGACCGGTGTGAACACACTCCTTCCCCATTGACCTCAACCTGTGTCTGACACAGCAAAGTTTACACCACTGACCTCTCCACAGGGCTCCTTCCTTTCCTGCAAGGTGAACTCAACAGGAACTTCAGATCTGGAAGTTGCTCCCTAAATAGTGGGCCACCTCCACCTGCCATGAGGTGGGAGACTACAGGCTGGCTTCTGTGGTGAAGCTGGAAGGCATCATGCACCCTGCACCTGGTAGCAGAGCCCCTCGGGCTGCCTGTTTGCCCTGAGCCCCCTGCCTTCACAGGCACACACTCCGATGCTGATCGCTGTTGCAACCGGGAAAATGAGTTGTTTTCCACCTGGGTGGGTCTGAAGGGAGGAAAGGAGTTGTCCTTGTCTCCAAATTCTCCTGTCACTCATGCTGCTTCAGAAGCCCATTAGGGTCACCATACCTGGAGCAGTGGATTGCAAGGGGCTTGGACTGAAGGCAGGGCCTGCTGCTCACTGCTTACAGAGTCCAGTTAACAAGAGAGAGGTCAGATAGACAGAAAGTGACCATTCCAGAGCTTGGCTAAGGGGAAGAGGATACAGGCTTCTGCCTTAAGGGAACAGCTTCACCTGTAGAAGCAGAAAGCAGGGGCTTTAAAGGGGAACTTGGCATGAACGGCATGCAGGGGACTGGGGAGGAGATGCGGGGTCTGCATGACTTATTTCAATGTCTTATCCATCGGGTGGTCTGGCTGGTGCTGTCGTGGGCAGAGCTAGATTGTAAGTTGACGATTGTCTCGAGGCAATCTCCTGGTGGGGTGAAACCCAGAGGGTGCCTGGTTTGGTTCAACATTTGGTCCTCTGAATTTCCAAGCAAACATACAGTGAGATAAGCTTGCAGTGCAGGGAGTGCCTGGTGGAGAGAAGGGAACGGTTATAGGTGCATTCCTAAAGAGCTAAGTAAGAAGTGAACACACAGGGAAAAAGAGAAAAGGTAAAGATGACTTTTAGGAAAATGGGGTACTCGGTTACAGTCTGAGGCCTTAGGCTGTGGCATCAGGTCCGATGAGCCGCAAGCTTTAGCAAACATGGAAGAAGTGGGCTCAAAGCAGAGTCAAAGCCTGGGGACAGGGTGACTGCTAGAACTGCTCCGCCTCAAGATGGGGGTAGAGATAAGGCAGTGGGCTGGAGACTGCACCTCAGCTCATAGGGCGGGTGTGGGGGTGCGCAGAGGGTAATAAAACAAAAGTAAAAGCCAGAGGTGTCTCCAGAGCAAGAGGCCACTCCTGGGACAGCTGGCACCCAGAACATGCCTCCAGCCTGTGGCCTCTGACAGTCCTGTGGGGCCGAGGGGCAGTTCCTGTCAGCGACCACTCACAGTCAGCAAGGGAGTCTTCCCCCAGCTTATTCATTTTCATTTTTCTTTGTGCTAATTTAAAACATAACCGCCCCGGGTAAGGGCTGCACATGAAGCCAATCACAATTCAGTGTGGACTGGCAGGTGGGACCCCGAGCACCCGGAAAAGCTGGTGGGGACTGGTTCATCTCCCAGCTGCAAATGCAACTTCAAAAGGGAAAACACATCACTTCACAAGGAAAAAAACCTCACCTACATCACATTTTTTCACACATTTGAAGTTCTGCAACTTCTATGCTATTTTTTATTGTGATGAAATACACATAACATAAACGTTACAATTCTAGTCACTTTTAAGTGCACGGCTGAGTGACATTAAGTACATTCACATTAGTGTTCAACCATCACCAATGTCCATCTCAAGAACCTTTTCATATTCCCAAACTGAAGCTTCATACCCATTAAACAGTCACTTCCTATCTCTATGCTCCCCCCAGCTCCTGCACTCACCCTTCTACTTTCTCTCTCCATGAATTTGAAAACTCCAGGGACCTCACCTAAGTGGAACCACACAGTATTTGACCTTTTTTGTCTCGCTTATTTCACTTAGTATAATGTCTTCCAGGTTCACCATGCGTCATAGCACATCAGTACTTTATTCCTTTGTAAGGCGGAATATATTCTATTTGATGTATTCACCACATTTTGCATATCTGTTCAGCTGCTGACGGGCAATTGGTTTGCGTCTACCTTTTGCTACTATGAATAATGCTGCTGTGATTATGGGTGTGCAAATATCTGTTAAAGTCTCAGATTCCAGTTATTTGGGGTAGATACCCTGGAGTGGAATTGCTGGATCATATGGTGATTCTATTTTTAATTTTTTGAAGGATGGTCATACCATTTACCACAGCAGTTTGACGTTCCCTCCAGCACTGCTCAAGGGTTCCAGTTTCAACTTCACATCCTCAGTCACATGTGTGATTTTCTGTTTTGTTTTGTTTGTAATAGCCATCCTAGTGACTGTGAATTGGTATCTCATTGTGGTTTTGGTTTGCATTTTCCTGATTATTAATGATGTTGAACACACAAACGTATTGGCCATTTGGTTATCATCAGTGAAGAAATGTCTACATTTGCCATATTTAAATCAGGTTGTTCATTGCTGTTGAGTCATAGGAGCCCTTTATATATTTCAAATATACATATATAAAATACATATATTTATATATATTATATATATATATAAGCCATACCCCTAAATATATATATATATTTAGACAGAGTCTCGCTCTGTTGCCCAGGCTGGAGAGCAGTGGCGCAATCTCAGCTGACTGCAACCTCCACCTCCAGGGTTCAAGAAATTCTCCTGCCTCAGCCTCCTGAGTAGCTGGCATTACAGGCACACACCACCATGCCGGGCTAATTTTTTTATTTTTAGTAGAGATGGGATTTCACCATGTTGGCTAGGCTGGTCTCAAGTGCTTGACCTCAGGTGATCCACCTGCCTCAGCCTCCCAAAGTGCTGGGATTACAGGCATGAACCACCGCGCCAGGCCTATTTTAAATATTAACCCTTTATCAGATATATAATTTGCAAATATTGTCTCCCATTTCATGGCTTGGCTGCCTTGTCACTTTGTCAATAGTGTCCTTTGATGCAGAAAAGTATTTAATTCTGGTGAAGTTTCATTTCCCTGGTTTTTCTTTTGTTACCTGCACTTTCGGTGTCCTATTCCCTGTGCTTTTGAGACCTTTGAAACCTAGTACATTTCCATACCTGCTACCGGGCTTAGGAAAGCCCTGCCCACTCACTGTTTCTGCAGCACATACACTTGGGCCTTTGGAATTCCATAATCACCTTGTTTAGTGAACATGTTAGCATTTCCTAGTCATCTGGTATTCCTTTTATTACCCATCTTACTTGCCTTTCCACTGGTGGGGTGTGTCTGATAGGAAGTAGTAAGCTTTCATCTTTCTATGACATTTCCTGGGAGATACCCCAGATCTCAGTATGTTTTTAATTGGACAAATCAGACCTTTTATTTATTTTCATTGTGGTTTGTGATGCTTTTAATGGGAATTAACTAGACAGAAATGTCAGTTACACTGTTGTGAGGCTGATATTCCTCAGAGGAAGGTGGGTGGCAGTCCAGCTCATCAGCTGCTGAAAAATGTCCCCCTTGAGCTCCTGATGGTGTTCCAAGGCCATGTAGCTTCTGCTGCAGCAAAAGTAATGAGATCCTTGGCAGAATGCAGTTGAACATGCTGTAGAGAGCTTTCTGTATGCATTAAGCACTGCCAACAACATGCATGTCCAACACAAAGGGGCACGGTGGATGTAGCGCATGGCAGGTCCCAGTCTCTGAGTGGAAAGGGCCCAAGTGCAGATGGTAACCCACTCAGCACCAGGGCCACTGCTCTGGCTGCTGAGGGCTGATCCTGCAGCCTTGCTGGGCACTGGCGGGGCTTCCCCAGGAGCTCTGGGCTCTTCCTGACAGACACCAGCAGGGCCGTTTCCGCCAGAGGCTGCTAGGACTTATCTGCACCCAGAATACTCGCACGTGTGAATGCCTAGTCCTGCTCTCCTTACTGCCCCCATTTGGCGCTGAACCTCCAGGTCGTGCCCCCTCCCCACGGTGCACAGCCAGACATCCTTCTTGTGTCCACTGTCCTCTTCACAGGGGCTCTCCTTTTTGTGTCCCTTTCAAAAGAGCAGCCAGGCTTCTCCTGGTCAATTTCTTCTTCTCAATTTGGTGCTGACCCCTGGCTTCTCAAGAGGATTTTTATTTTTGCAAGCTTATAGTAAAAATCAGCAATGCATTCTGGTTCCTCCATGCCCAGAATTTGTGCTTGTGCCTAAATATGAGACTCTTGACTCATGTCAGTAAAAATGATGGCCTGGGTAGACCCATGGCAGAGCCTGCAGCCTGGTGCCAAAGAGCGCCTTCCTGCCAGCTCAGCCATTCACCACTGCTGCTGCCTGCACACACAGACACACACACTCACAAAAAACACACACACTCCCACATGCACAGACAGGCACTCACATGCTTGCATGCACTTACATGCATACACTCACACATACACACACACAATGCTTGCATGCACTCACACATACACTCACACACTCACATACTTGCATGCACTCACATGCATACATTCACATATACACACTCACTCCCTCACTCACACACACTCCTGCCCCTCCCGACCGGCACCGGGCACTGCTCTGCAGGCACTCCCTTGGACCCCTCACTCATGTGCTCATTCCCAACTTCCTCTGCTACCTCCTGTTTATCTGCTGATCCAGATCCTCTCCGCCAAGCCTCACTCCCGATTTATCTTGAAAAGAGTCCAGTGCCTAACCCACTTTCCAAGGGCAGTCGAGGTGGGAATCATTGCTTTTATATAGGGCATGGCTCTGGCTACACTCGGGAGATGCCCTCGTTTCATTTCAGAGAGAGGCTGTTCCCTGCTCACTCCCTCCACTTGTCCTCCAGCCATACCCCTGTACAGAACTCCCTTGAGTCCAGGCCCCCAGGCCCCCAGTGACCTCTTCAAAGCCCTCAGGGCGGCTCTGTCACTAGGGAGATATGACCTTGAGGTGTGGGGCAGCTGGTGGGGCTGGGCGAGGCCGGGGCTGGCTGTATCCCTGTAGTGCAGGGCCTCCTCTCTGCCTTAAGGTGTTCAGGTGTCCTACATGTCTGGCCCCTGGTTGTTAGGACGGCACCCCCTCCATATCCTGCTCTATGGCCATTGGCTTTCCGTCTCCTTTGAGGATCTCTACTTCACTGTCTCCCAAGGAACATGTGGCCGTGTTGCAGCACCTGGCCAGGCCCTTTTCTGTTCTCTCTTTACTCCTAACCCAAGCAATGTCATCAAGCTCTACATCTGTCAATGGGTCCAAATGCCAAAGACTCCCAGATCTCCCAGATCCCAATCTCTGCCTCCAACCCCTGCCTCATTCTTCTGCCATGGAACAGCCACTGGAACTCCTGCTCCACCTCCATTGATCTCTGCCCGCCATGCCACAGTTCCCTCTGCCCCAGGGCTGATGGCCAGGGCCACAGGTGGCACCGGGCAGCTTCTGCCACACACCGTGGAGCCACTCTTGGTGGCCCCCTTTCCCTCCAGCCCTCCTTCACCCACCAGAAAGTTCTCCTGGCTCTGCCTCTGACCCGTGCCAGATATGTCCTCTTCTCCCCACCCTCAGTCCGTTACCATCACCTCACTCTTGGACTGTGTAGTCATCTCTGGACCGCTTGCCTAGGTCCTGCCCTGCTCCCTGCAGGCCATTCTCTCAGCAGCAGCCCAGCCCAGGATGGTATTGTTGGATAGGTCAGATCAGCCTGCCCTGCCTGTTGAGGGCCTTCCCTGAGTCCACACTCCAGCCAAGGCTCCCTGTGTGCTCACAGGAGCATTCAAACGCTGACCACGGCCTGCAAAGCTCAGCATCAGCCGCCAGCACTCACTCTCCAGCTTGGTTTGAGGCCACTCTCCTCTAGTCCCAATGCGGTCTGGCTGCACTGACCTGCTTTCTGTTCTTCAAATAATGCCAGGCCACTCGGACTTAGGGTCTGAACTCCTGCCCTTCCTTCTACCTGGTGTGTTCTCTCCTGGATGCTCCCACAGCTACTCCTTCCCATCCTGGGGTTTCAGGTGGCAGGTCCCCCATGCAGTGGGACACTCCCCGACATCCCCAGGAACTGCACCTGCACATCGCCCTGACTTTATGGTCTCACAACACTTGGCGTCATCTTGGGATTCCTTTCTTTCTTCCTCCAGTGGAACATAAGTTCCTTGAGTACAGGGACCAGCCAGTCTTGTACATATTTTACTTCCAGTGCCAAGAAGTGCCTGCCATGGATAAGGCAGTCAAAAAACATTTGTTAAAAGTGAGTGATTACATAATTGAGTGACAAATGTCCACCTTCTCCATCTGTGGTTCTCAACCTTGGAGGCACATAAGATTCACAAATGAGCTTTACAAATACAAATGCCAAGGCCCACCACCACCCCACCCCCCACCCACAAAACCTTGAATTTCTGACTTAATTGTTCTGGGGAAGAGCCTGGGTATCAGGATTTGTTAAAACTACTAATGTGAATCAAATGTGCTTCCAACGCTGGGAATCAACTGGAATGTAGGTTACAGCCTGGAGAAAAGTTGTCATCGTCCGGATACTGTCCACTCCACTCCTTGAAAGGACCCCAGAAAAAGACCTACTGCGAAAAGAAAAACCTCCACCTTGATGGTATTAGTAGTTCTCAGAAGGGCAAAGTCAGGGGACCCTATGCATTGGTTTCAGGGCCTGAGCTCAGTGATTGTTAAAGCAAGTCTTGAAAAGTGAGGAATTGATTGGAACTGGCAGAGTCTGACAACAGAGTTTAGGATTAAAGGGCACAGCAAAGGGAGGGTCTTAAATGAGGTGTTGGTGAGAAGACTCTTGAGTTGAGCCTTACGTTCCAAGAAGAGGGACTCTGTGGAGCACTCTCCCAACTTCCTGCTGTGTTTGCTTCTTGGGAGGTTTGTTTCTGCTTGGTCCCAATACTGCTTAACACGTGAACAGGAAGTCCTGTTGGTTTCTGCTCTCAGTATTAATCAGAAGGAAAGCTTAGAAGCAAGTTTGAATCCATGCAAACAGAAGTTTATTCAGAAAGAGTAAATGAAAATCCATATGGTCAAGAGGAAAGAAAAAATCAAGCACTATGCAGTTGCCTCCACAATCAATGGGGAAGCAGAGTCTGAAAGTTTTCTGGTTTCTCTGAATTAGCTACTAATTTTTATTTTAACATAAAACTATTGCATGATTAATAATATAACCCAATCTATTAAGCACAGTTTAATAAATCAACCTAATATTTTTGCAAGAAGTGAAACATATTAAGAATATGAATGTATTAGTGAAACAAATGATTTATTCTTAAAAAATGCAACATAACGATGCTATATCCAATTAGAAATTAAAATCAGGAACCTAATTAGAGACAATCATAAAAAATATATTGATTTTGTTAAACATGTAGAAGATGGTTGGCTAGGAAAGCACATAACAAGTTGTTTAGATGAGCACTTCACCAAGATACAAAGAGAGGTGTACTTGAGGAGGGATCATCACCAGCCACCTGTGCTCCATCTACAAAGATCTGGCTGTGACAGCATGGCTCAGGAGCTGATCAGAAAATTTTTCGTAGACGCTCTCTCCACTCCAAGCCACAAAGACAACTAACTAACCACTTCATTGAATCTAGATGCCAAAGCAAGCCATCTTGATTTAAATCCTTAATTTCCCTATTCATGAGGTAATAAAATAGAATTTTATTTCTGGGAAAATGTTTTAAATCATGAAAATATTTAAACTGATCACAAAGCTAAGTGAAATATAATAAAACACAATGTCTGCAGGTATGTACCATTTTAACGTCTTTTTAGACCAAATTCTTCATAATAAGGTTCTTGTGGGGAGACCAGCGGCATGACCCCAGGACCCCACCCCAGTTGGCTGGGCTGGAGGCCCCTGGCTCGCCCCACAGGGTGGGGGCTGTGCCTGGTCCTGACCCTGGGCTCCAGACACAATTTCCTTTCTTTGACCCCCAGTCCCTCATTTTGCATTCCTTCACAGCAGTTTCTCCCTTTGCTTTGGATGTTCTTGGCTTCGTCTCTTCCCCACTGCTAGACTGCAAGCCCTTGCCAGGCAGAAGCTGTGCTTGAATCATCTTCTACTCTAGCATCTAAGACGACATGCTGAAGTTACTGAGTGTTTGCTGAGTGAACTGTGTCTCTTGACTGCCTGCTTATCTGAAGGCGAGCTGTTTCCCATAAACTCAGATCTCCCTTTTCCAGGACGGCTCAGGAGTGTCTGCTCATGAACAGCCCAGGCTCAGCCAGCCCTGGAAAAGTATGGTCTGCCTGCAGGTGAAGAAAGGAGAATATAATAGAAAAATAGCAGTTGTCCTCGGCCCATTGAAATTCAAAAGATTCCCCGGGGATTTATTTTCTAAATGGCTTCTTATTTCCCTAAGTGTTTTGTCCTTTTTCGTCTGATGTGTGGGCATCCAATAAGCAGACACTGATGCCATCAACTCCTGACGTTCCTTCCCTGGAAAAATCCTCTAATTATAAAGCATCACTTGCTGCATGAGCCAAAGGGAAGAGTAAATTATTTTATTTTTATTTTTATTTTTTTGTTTTTACCATTGACTCCAGAGACGAACGTCTTCTTGTCCCCTGGGGAGCCAAAGCCATCCGCGTTGACCTTTTGCAGAGGCGGGTGACGGATTCTTGTGCTCACCGCTCTGTGAACCCCACAGCCCGTGAATTTGGGTGCCTGCCTCCCTTCTCCTCAGAAGCAGTCTGTGTGTCTTCCAGCTTCTACTGTCCTCTTTTCAGAATGTCAGGGACACTGTCTCCTACTGTTTGAGTCCCTCTGCCTGTTCCCATCCCCCGGGCAACAGGAGAAGGGCCTCTTAAATCCCTGATTGGGATACAATTCTCCTAACAACATTCCCAATTGCCTTTAGGGCTACATTGTACACAGAAAAAGCGTAGACAGCAGAGAGTGTTTAATGCATCGTGACAGTTAATGTATATTGAATGCAAATGTCACCTCCATACCAAGACATTCTATGCATGATGTCATGGAACCCCCCACAGCTGATCCATGATGAAGAGATGCTGTTGATGACTCCATTTCAGTTTCAGACTAAGTGACCTGCCCAGGGATCATCTCTCTCTCTCTCTCTCTCTCTCTCACACACACACACACACACAGAGTCACACCCATGCACACTCTTGTTAATAAGTGTCAGAGCAGCCTTTTGGCCCCAAGCACTCTGACCCCTCAGCAGGATGTCCTGCTGTCTCCCTAGAGCATCTTCCCTTTATGTGTCTTAGCTGTAGTCTCAGGAAGTTAGAACTGGCAGAGGCACTAGCTCAAGTGAGAAACCCCAGCACAGGGGTGGGTGAACAACAAGCTCAGGCCACAGGGAGGAGATTATTCAGATAGCCTCTGAGAACTTGAGCAAGTCACAAGATCCAAGTGTCTTAGGCAGGTTCTCCCAGAATCAGACTTCTGATGAGAATCCACAGGCAAGTGACTGATGACGGGAGAGGCGCCAAGGGAGGTCAGAGAGGGAGCAGGAAAGGAGGGTGGGGAGGGGGAAAGTCAAGCCAGGCTCAATCTCAGGAACAATCTTGTAGGGGGATCTTCAGCCTGATCTTGAAGAGGCCTCTGGAGGGCAAGCAAGGCCTCCAAATTTGTCTTGCCTTGAAGCAAGCAAGCTGGACTTTCCCACTCCTGCCTGTCAGTCATGAGTTACTGACCACTAGGAAGGATATGCGCCCACAGGCCCTTGCAGCTCTCTGAACAACGAGGCTAAGCAGCTCCCGTGGCCCAAGCCCCATGAAGAAAGAGCATGGGCTGCAGTTAGAAGAAAAGCATGCAGAAACTGCACAGTGGGCACACAGATCAGACACAGGCATCGCAAGGCATCAGGGTGGAGACCACCAGGATCCAGGATACTCAGCCCCAGTCACTAGTACAATGCCCCACGTGGGGCCAGAGCTGTGTCTCTGTGACTGGAGCCCCATGACCTCATGAGAAGGTCTGGGGATCTGGGAGGTGAAATTGATTAAGGGGATTAGAAAGTAGGTTTTGAAAGAAAGTTGACACAATTAGAGTATTTCACCTCCAGAGAAGACTAAATAGTAAGCTAGTAACAGCCAGTAACCACACAGGTAAATAAAGACTTCTTACCAAAAAATCATGGCTGATTCAAAGACTGCAGGAGTAGAATAATTGACATACTGCACATACAGAAGGGTTCCTACTGCACAAAGGAAACCCCAGCCTGACAAGGAAGGGAAGCCCCAGAAGACTGTAAGGAAGGGTACATGGTCCACATGCCAGGCATCTGTCTTGCAGGATTACACAGGGTCCCCCCTGAAATAATTTGCTCTGAACAGATAAAGCATGACAGCCAGGAACATTTCCTGAGTGGCTCTTATGTGGGAGGGTTTGGAAATAGAAGTTCATAAAGTACATGAAAATGAGGATGAGACCAGGATGAGAAGATCTTCAACACCGCCCTTGACTCTATGTTGGGGGAGTTGAGGCAGGTCAACCCTTAGAAGCCTGAACCTAGCATCAGAATGCTGCAGGGAGGGATCTCTCCAGCCCAGAAGCTCCATACTGACTCATAGGAGGTATGGAACCTCTTACAGAATCCATCCCTGATGTGAACAATGGCAATGATACTGTCCTTGCCTCAGTGGGCTGTGATGAATGGGTGCAGACACACTCAGAGTTCTTGCTACAGAGCTGGGAACAAAATAATGAAGTATCAACTAGAATGGCTCTCCACATGTGAAATATATGCCCCATCCTGGTGGAAAGGTGGCATTCACTGCAGCTTCAAGGGATTCAAAACACTCCTCTGCTCAAGCAGAATTTGAGTCAACACAGAACCATCAAGGGACATACAATGTGTCCCAAATATCCAGCTCATATTATTTCTGTTTCTTCCAGTTATTGACACAGCACCTTCTAGCACACACGTACTCTGCAGAAACACAAACTTATTCATTCTCCCCTTGCCCTTCTGTGTTAGGAAAAATCTGGAAATTAGAATCCCCATTTTGCAAATACAAAATAACTGAGAAACAGATCAAGCTGCCACTCACTGAATCTGGAGCAAAAGCAGGTTCTATCTTCTGTCTCCTTCCTTGTGAGCTCGAGTTCCTGCTCCACTAGCCTAGATGTCAAGGTGCTTTATCCTTCTCCCTGCTCTGTTCTTTCTTTCTTTCCTTTTTGTAAAAAATGAATGAATCTTTCTTTGATAGGAGTGACAAAGGAGCATACAGAAGAGGTATGGAAATTTCAGAAGGGATGGGGTTCCTTCCTGCAGAATCTGACACTGGATCCCTGATTTACACAACCCCGGCACTGCCCCAGGAGCAGAGAAGGAAAAGTGCAAAGCAGGCTGTGCACATCCCCATCCATCTGATCGGCTCACCGGGTCCAAGCCTGGGAGATGCCTGCCAGGGAACTGTCATCTGTTCACTCTTACACACAGTCCACAGATGGAGCCCTCCAAGGTCAGTGGATGAGGGACAGGCTGTGATAGGAGGAAAACTGGGAGTCAGGGGGCCTGGATGCAGAGAGCATTTCTTCCAGTTTCCAAATGTGACTTTGGGTGCCTGGCTCTCGGTTCCAAAGGTTGTGGTGAGCCCTGAGTGCTGCCCCCTTCTCCTGCTTATACTTAGCACGGTTCTATTCTCAACTGAGAGGGGGCTGTTCAAAGCAGGACAGTGAGGATCATGCTCCAGACTGTTGTTGAGAGACGCTGAGGTCTGATACAGAAGAATGATGTCAAGTCCAAAGACCAAGGAAGGGGAAGAAGGGAGCTAGATAGCAGCTGGGGAAGTCAATGCCAAAGGAATTAGGGACAACATCAGGTTTCAGACTGTGGTTCAGAGTGAGCCCCCATCTGTGAGTGTGAGCTAGTGCCTCTCCGGAACACCAGCACCACCCCAGGAGCCTTACGGCTTCATCTGCAAAAGGGGTCATTGTACCTGTGGAGGAGGCATCTCCTTAGGAGTAGAAGAGAATTTATGTGAAGGAGCCTCTGGTCAGTGCTGAGCCCAGATCATGGGTGGCTCCGTGATGAACTCAGATGGGTCCCAAATGTCAGACATTCCCCTACCCATCCCACAGTCAGCCGAAGCCTCTTCTTCACCATCAACAGCAAATGGGCACACACTGAAAACCTTGGCTGTGCCACATTTCTTACCTATGTTGATTCTTTTACTCTTTGCAATGATGCCGCACCTGGGGCCTGAGAGGGAAGGGATCCACCCAGGGTTGTTCCACCGTAGATGGTGCAGCCAAAGGGAGCTGCAGCCTGGCCATACCCTCACTCCTGGTCACCACGCTGCCACCTTTCCACCATGCCAGTCCTGTCCTGATCTAGGAGGAAAGTGAAGGCTGCCAAGGGATCTCCAGCAGAGCCTTCTTTTACAATTATAGTAGAAATTGGATCCTTCTTATTTCACTACTCTGGTTTTGTTAACAGGCTATTTATGTGGCACTAACTGCCCATGGGTGTCAAGTCCCCAAAGGGCTAGAATAAAGGGAAGATGTGATATCCTTTCTTCTTCAGCAAAAAAGGATTGCTGGTATTGCTCCTTTAAACTTCTAGCCCACTCACCTGGGAGGTTCAGCCTGCCCTGTCACCTTGGAGCACTCAGGCTGCTGGGCATGTCCTGACTTTTCCCTTTTCACGTTCCCTTTGACTCTGCAGGAGGGAAGCGGGTCCAGTTGATCTGGAGAGGCTGAAAGGAGAGAGAACTGAGGCAGAAGTAATCAGTGGAAATTCCAGAGGGAGACAAATCAGAACCCACTGTCTAAGCACAAAGGGCTGCTGGCTTAGTAAAGTGAGGCTAAGGTGGGGAGGTCAGTGAGCCAGGGAGCCTGCCCACCTGCAGAGTGGCTCTGCAGCTTTGTCCCTGCAGGAAGGAGGAGGCCCTGAACTCTGCACCCACCTTGGTGGGCTGCGCATTCTGTGCTGTGAGACCACTGCAGGTGCAGGCTCAAAGCCCTGCCCCTGCAACCCTCTCCACCAACGTGCCTCCTGAGGGGCAGGTACGGCAGAGGTAGGCCTCAAGGTGCCACCCCCATGAAGTTGCGGGTGCCCTGCTTACTTCTCTGGGCTCTGCCTTTGCCTTGATAACTAGGGGACAGTTAGGTGGTTTGCAGGAAAAAGACATGTTGCTGTTGAAAATTCTCTTTTCAGGCTGGGCATGGTGGCTCACAATTATAATTCCAGCATTTTGAGAGGCTGAGGTAAGAGGATTGCTTGAGGCCAAGATTTTGAAATCAGCCTGGGCAACGTAGCAAGACTTCTCTACAAAAAAATAAAAAATAAATAAAATTTTCGGTGCAGCAATTGGGTTCTTTTTTTTTGAAATGGGATCTTGCTATGCTGTCCAGGCTGGCCTTGAACTCCTGGGCTCAAGCAATTCTCCTGCTTTAGCTGCCTGAGTAGCTGGGACTACAAGTGTGTGCCATGGCATATGGCTAGCAGTTGTTATTTGTTTACACTATGTTATGAACAGAATGTCTGTGTCTCCCCCCAAAATTTATACGTTGTAACCCTAAACCCCAATGTGATGGTATTCGGAGTTGGGGCCTGCGAGAGGTCCTTACGGCTGGAGGAGGTCACAAGAATGGGCGCCCATGATGAGATCAGTGTGCTTGTAAGATGAGGAAGATACTGACCTCTTCTTGCTCCGAGTGAGGATGCAGTGATATGGCAGCCATCCTCCACCAGGAGGAGAGTCCTAGCCTGTCAGCATGCTGAGCATGGACTTCCCAGCCTCCAGAATTATGAGAAATAAATGTATACTGTTTTTTAAGAATGTATTTTTCTACTTGTTTGCTTTTGGGGAGTCTAAACAGTTTCTTGAGAGGACAAAGTACATTATTATTAGAGATAATGCAAGATATTAATTACCAAATATATTTGTATAGAAAGAAAAAAGACACAAAATATCTATGAATTGTAAGAAATAAGCACTGTTGCAGTACAAATATCCCAAAACATTCATGTGGTGCCATGTGCAGCTCTCCGAAGCTCTTCAGCTCTAACCCGGAACAGCCATGCTCAGGGTGATGCTGCTGGGAGTCTGGAGATAGATGAAGACACTCCCCCCACACCCGCCTTCATACTCACACATGCACCTGCACACTGGGACACACACTTGTGCAACACATGTAGTCCTTACACTGGAAAAGCCTCCAGTCCAGTAAGTGAAGCACAAAAGGTGAATAAATAACAAAGCTCCAGACAGGAGAGGGTGCAGCCCACAGAGAGGGGGGCAGGCCCGCTGTCATGTTCCCAGGAAGTGGGATGTAGTCAATGGACCTTCCTTCCAGGGTGGGCTAGCTTTGCAGCCAGGAAAGGGGGATAGGAAATGGGGATTCAAGGGGCCACCCTAACAGAGAGTCATGGCCCATGCCTTCAGGTGTTTGCATTGCAAAGAGTGTGAGAAACATCAGTGTGACTATTTCAAAGCAAGTGAAGAATCATCAAGGCTCATCACCATTCTCTGCAGTCTGGGGAAGATCACTCACAGCTTACCTATACCAATCCGATTCTATCACTCTATTCACAGGTTGCTTGCAGCCCAGGATGAAGCCCAATCTCCTAAAACCTGGTGTGAGGCCTTTAGTGATGAGACCACTACCCATCTTTCTGGCCTCACCTTACGCATCCTACACTCTGGTGCTCCATGCTTCTTCAAACTCAAAAATCAGAAAGAGCAACACTGCCCCTAGGAGCACCGCCTTCCCCCACCCCCAGGGTCACAAGCACCCCCACACAGGCCACCCCTGCTCCTCAGGTCTCAGCAATCTTGATTACTCCCTGTCTTCATGGGGCCCCCTCCCTCTCTGCTCCCCCAGGACCCCTTCCTCTCCCCTTTGGAGCAGTCATCACTCTGCATAATCACTGCTGTTTACTTGTCCTTTTGGGCAGGGCCATACCTGCCAGGCTCACCTGCTCCTGTGCCCCCAACAGCTGCTCTGTATCTGTCCAGTAGCAGACACCAACAAACACTCGCCAAGCCAACTGACAAACACAGAGGCAAGGAAAGAATACATCTGGGGACTGGGCCTCCCAAAGTGTGACTCTACCACTGTGGATACAACAGCTTCTTCGTTCTTGGTTAAATCACTTTGTTTTGCTATTTTTTTCGCCATGGCTGTGGGTGAGAAAAGCTTTATGTACATTTGACAAGGTCTATCTTAGCTGATGAGTCCTCTTTCAATCAATTCTGTATTTTCAGGTGGCTCTTGAACAGAAGGAACTCTTCTTTATGCTGCTGGCCAGGGCAAATGTGTCCTGTACCCCCAAATTGGATAGATTATGTGAGGCCATGCTTAATACATGCTATGGGAGGAGACCCTTGTGGGACCTGGGTGCCTGATAGCAAGCAAACTGCATTAAAGGAATGCCCCTAAGGACCAGCTGCCATGCCAGCTGTGCAGAAGCAAAGTAAGGGTTCTTTGTGGGCCGGTGCTGATCTGCATGACAATTGCCCAGGGAACACAAGCCAGCATGCTGTAGAGAGTTGCCTTTGGTTCAGGCACTCGCCTGAGTAAGTTCCTTTGTTTAAAGGCATTCTTTTCTTAAAATATGAATGATAAACAGAGAATCACAAAAATGAAATTGCTTACCTTTGTGTTTCCTTCCTCCAGTTTCACATGCTGCAGAATTACACAAGTGGTTATTTTTGCAAAAGAACTTTTTTTCGCTCACAGAAAAAAAGCAAATGCAGCGAGAAATATGTCTTCTTGAGCCAAAAAAATGGGTTCTTAGGCCTTTTAGAAAGTGCCAGCAACCATGCTAATAATTAATGACGTTTAAATGCTTAGTTCTGCACCAGCAATGTTTTCAAGAATCCCAACCTCTTAGTTTTTCTTGACGCTAGAGCTACACTTGTACAGCAAAAAAAAAATACAGTCTTCCTTTATCTTAGTAAAGACGTGCATTGCACTGTTCGCTTGGTGCCTAGATTGAAGTCGATGTCTGTATCCATTTTTGGAAGCTCGAGTTTTTGAGCATATGCTACAAATTCTGGCCTCACAGGTCATCCTGTAGCAAAGTTTTGTAAAGCTAAGATTTTTCTTTCTCTTTTCTTTTTTTTCCCCTAATCTCTAATGGTCCTGAAAACAATCATGTTTTCCAGCTTTCAGCTGAACTACAATTTTCTTAAAGATACTGAAGATTATGATACCACATTCAGTCATAATAATAGGTATGTATTATGGGATAATTAACTGAATCATAGAAATTATTAACTAGATAAAATTCAAAGAGAAGCCATCTGCTCAGGCAGGACAGGGGTGAGGCAGGTTTCTGGGGGACATGAGGACAGCCACTTTGTTGACACAAGGAGGATGCAGGCTCTGGTGTGGACAGGCTGGGTCATTACCCATGATAGCCAGAAATGCCCAGGAGAATGTAAGGCCAAGTCTGTGTTCAGGTCAAGTGACAATCTAAGAACAAGAAGGGGAAGACTGAGGTCAGGAGAGAGCAGAACAACTGCAGGGCCAGCCATACAGGACAACAAAAGAAAGAGCCGCCACGTCCTTATGGGCATGTGGGGGGCTTGAACTTAGTGTTCTGTCTTACCTGATTTCTGGCTGTCCGTTGTGTGAATGGGCTGCTCACTGGTGATGGTTTAGGATCTCTCCCAACTGGACGGCATAAACAAAACCTACCTGTGCAATTATCTGCTATAAGCAGCCTTATGACCCAGGCTCAACGCAGGCTCATATTTAGAAAAAAGATAAACTGGACACCTAAAGTCTTGAATTGAAATCTAGATCTCTAATGTAGACTTGGGCGATGCAGGAATTCCACATTTTAAATGACACAGCAAGATTTCCTAGGATCCTATTTTGACATCTCTCTTGTGCTAGAGGGAACCTGCCTCACACATTCAGGTACCACTCAGCAATGCGGGTGATGTCTCTTCTGCCCCTGGAGGACAGAGGCTGATGGAGGTGCATCTCCTCTTCATCCCCTGGCTGGGTGATTCTGAGAAACACACTCTTCCTTCCAAAGGGTTGGAGAGTGGTTGCTGCCTGCACTGGTGACCAGCTCAGGGATTCTTCTGCCATCTGGCTCCCCTCCTGCCCTGCTGGCCACCCACTGGCCCCTCACTCCTTTTTCCTGGGATTATTTTCCAAATAAACGTCCTGACTGAGCTCTCCAGCCCTGGTTTTGGGAAGGGAGACACAGGCGAAATGTCACATTCTTTCTGGGTATTTTAGCACCTCTGGTTTACTGAAGCGTGACAAATCTTATCCAATTCATCCAATTAAGGTTTGTGAAATTGTTAACTTGGCTGAGGGAAACTATTCCAGCAAAAGATGGGCATAAGAGCACCAGATAATAGGTAGTAAAAGCTGCCATTTTGGCTTCCATGGGGTATTGGGCAAAGACGGGTCTTAGAAGGGTCTGCTGACAAGCACAGCAGTGCACTGCGCCCACGGTGACCACAGCTCCTCTCCTGCGTGCTCATGGTTGTCAGTGCCCTAGACTTGCCTTTCATGCTCAATGCCAGTATGCCCATTTTCTAGATGGAGAAACTGACATTTCAAGAAGATGAGGAGCTTGTTGAATGTAAGCAGGTAAAGGTCGGATGTGAAGGAGTTAAACTCACCCGGCCTGCCTCTGAAGCTGGCATCCTCTCCACCATACCATGCTGCATTGCCCACCCTCCTAGATAGGCCTGGGTGGCTCTTCAGGAGCCCACATTTTCATACTCTCAGAAGAGAAACTAAAGCTGTCCAAGGACTGAGCATAATACTCAATACATTGTTGGTGTGAGCCATTGAGCAGCAAAGTCCATAGGAGCTAGGGGCAGCCAGATGGAATCAGCCACTGAGATCTGGGGCATCTGATCCAGACACAACAGTGTCTGCTGCACTCAGCCTCTGCCCCCTTGACACAACAAGGTCCCCAGCTGAGGGAGAGACATAGTCATGGTCTTAGGTTCTGAGGGTCTTCACACCAGCATCGGCTTTGTGCCAAGGATCTAGACTTTGCCATTTCTTTCAACGTCTCAGAAAAAGCACCAGCAGCTCTTGTCTTGCCAACTGTCTTTAAGAACAGTGACCAGCCAGCTCCACTCAGGAAGGCACTTCCAGCACTCTGAGCCCACCCTTGCCTCCTACAATGCCAGGCAGCACATAGAATAAGCTCATTTCAGAGGTGAGGAAATCCAGGCTCAGTTAATCAGGATAGAGTGTGAGAGACAGCGGCAGACACTTGCCTCCAACCCAGGCTTGGCTGGCTCTGAGGTGTGAGATTCTACCCTTGCAGGGAAGCATTCAGCTGATGCCTGACAGACACCCCCTATTAATGTTGGCTACTTTGGATCCCACCCCACTTCTCACAAGCAATGTGAAGACAGGAGAGCCACTCAGTTCTCAAAATTCAGCTTCTTCATCTTCCTGCGATCATTCTGGCTGGCCCCACGGACCTTAACATTCAATGAGGTTATATTTATAAAGAACTTATCTCATTTCTAGACATGGTCAATTGAAAAAAAAGGCCACAGATTCCTCCTGTCACTCACTGCAAGCCCATTTCCAATGTGACTTTATAGCCAAAGAGTACAGGATATCTCCCCAACTCCTGAATCTGGCCTGGGCCATTTGACCTGCTTTGGTCAATGAGATGATGTGACGTCACCCTGAAGAGCCATGCACATTGAGGCTTGCCTTCTCTTATTGCTGTCAGGCACCCTGAAGCCACCACTGGGTGAAGAACTCTGAGCCAGCCTACAGGAAAAGGACAGACATGGCCCACAGCCAGCCTACTCCCAGAAATGTAAGGTCTTTGGCTGCCAGCTGACCGCAGATGCCTGAGTGAGCCCAGACAGCAGTGTGAGGCAGAGGCAATCCATCCCAGATGGCTCAGCCCAAATCATCAGCCCACAGCATTGTGAGCAAATCAGTGATTATCATTTTAAGCCACTGAGTTTCAGAGTAGTTTGTTCAGCAGCAATAGATAACTGATACAACCAGCACTATAGAAGTTGCTTAAAACATATTATCTTTCTCTCTTCCTTATTTCTTTTCAAAGAGCTGTAATGAATGCACGGGCAAGACTGCTGATGTTGGAACTGAGCAGACCCGGACATGCCCTTGACCCCTCTACTCAGCCTCGCTGTAACCATTTCCTCACCTGTGGAATCAGAGGGCTGGACTAGATGACTGCCAAGGTCTCAACCCATCTAGCCTTCTGACCTTCTCTTGCATCTTTTCTCTTGTTTAAACTTTCATGTCAACATTGTCTCAGACATTTTTCTAGGTTTTATATCACTTTCCATTCACTTTTGATAGAAATTCATGCTTTCTTTCCAGCCCCTCCTATCATGTCTAGATTGAGCATCTGAATGGACGTCTTTCTACACTTCTAAGTCAACAAGATTCAACTTTAGCAAGACACTGCTGCTTTTCAGTTCTTATATGTCATCCACTTAAGTCCCTTTAATAACAGATTTTGGGGGAGAAAGAAAAACCAGGTTAATTGCATAGCTTTAAAATTGCGTATGTGATTTGTTACCTTTGGTATTGCAAGCAATGTTTGAGGCCGAGCATTTTACATGGGTAACCTGGAGATGCTTTCTAGAAGGGCACTGTTGACCCCCAGACAGTGCATAGCAGGGCTGTTTGTAACCCCACAGTCAAAAGCTTTTGAGTTCAAGACATAAAGAGGAATATTTCCCATTTGAAAAAGTACTGAATCTGTGTTTCCCCTCATCAAATCACCTACCTCTAGGCATGTAAAGTTGGCTGGAGCCGGGCTTGGTAGCTCACACCTGTAATCCCAGTACTTTGGGAGGCTGAGGCAAGAGGATCACTTGAGCAGTTTGAAACAAGCCTGGGTAACTTGACAAAATCCATGTCTCCACAAATACAAAAATTTGCCGGGCTTGGTGGTGTGTCTGTAGTCCCAACTACTCAGGAGGCTGAGGTCAAAGGATCACTTGAGTCCAGGAAGTTGAGGCTGCAGTGAACCATGATTGTGCCAGTGCACTGCAGCCTGGGCCACAGGACAACACTCTGTCTCAAAAAACACATTTACCTATGTAACAAAACTGCACATCCTGCACACGTACCCCTGAACTTAAAACAAAAGTTGAAAGTTAAAAAAAAATGTTGGCTAGAAGGTGTGGCAGCTTGCTCGGTGCCTGAGTGACAGTTCTTCCCAGCACAGAAGGTGGCCCACAGACCTCTCTTAGCTCTGAAAGTTCTGTAACGTCCTCTGAGAGATAAGCATTGTTGAGAAGGTTACCCCAGTTTCCAAGAGACTTGGCAATTTCTACTGTGCCCCATTGCCTAATATGTGACAGCTCCTCACTGACTTTCTTGAAAGTCTTTATTTCAGTGCTATATCACAGCATACCAGATAATATTTCAAGCCACAACAAGGGAATCACAGGTAAGAGAAACTGCCCATCGTGTGCTGGGCAACTGAGGTTCCCACCAGGAGCCCTTAATGAGCTGCTGCATCTGCCAGGAGTGGGTGACATCCGTTTCTTTACATACACGTCCTGGCCCTGTGAGTTTCTTTTGAAATGAAGTGTAAGGCCCCTTTGAATTACAGAAAGATGTGTGTGTGTGTGTGTGTGTGTGTGTGTGTGTGTGTGTGTGTGTCATGGGGGAAGAGTCCACCTTCTGTTTCTTTCTTTTCTTTTCTTTTCTTTTTTTTTTTTGAGACGGAGTCTCACTCTGTCGCCCAGGCTGGAATGCAGTAGCGCGATTAAATTCAAACAGCACCCAGGAGACAAAGGCGAGTCCTGGCTGCAGCCCAGGCAGGTGTTCTCTTGTCAAAACAAAATCTGCCTCAAAAGTCAATCCAGAGGCTGGGCAAGTGAAAGAGCAGTGACTTAGAGGCAGGGAACCCGAGCTTCAGGCTACTCCTGCACATTGGGTGGCTACACAATCTCAATTACCCTTTTTAAACTTCAATTTCTTCATTTGATAAATGGGATCAATGACTCTCCACCTCAAATGGGTCTAATAGTATCTGCTCAACCTAATGGCTTAGATGGGAAACTGCTTTATTCAGGAAAGGACTCCGGAAAGGTAAGCTGCTTTACTAAGGTGTGGTGGCATGTTCTTCCAAGTTGAGAAGTTCTGCTAGATGGGAGAAATGAACAGTGCCCGTTTCTGAGCGTTCCAGACCACAGCCTTGCAGCTCTGGGGACCTAAAGGAAGAAACATCAGGTGTGTCTCGCGGGGCTGCAGACATGAAGACGGGGATGGAATTCAGGTGATAGTACTGGTTCCACTCACCCGCGCCTCCTTCAAATGCCTCCTTCTGGCACTCTGCATTTCAGCATTCTCTTTGGGCTGCGGAGGCTCCCCAGAAGCCACGTCCCCTGAAAGGAATATAGGAAGGACCTCTTGTTCCTGGCACCACCTTTAACTCCTGCCCCTGCCCACCAGGACACCTGGGCAAGACGCAGCGCAATGGTGGGTTACCAGGCAGGAGGGAGGGCTCTAGGAAGGTTGGGAGCCATGCAACTCTGGAGCTTAACCTTCTCTGACCACCAGGGTACGAGCCTGCGGGTGGCAGGACTGGGGCCTCTGCCTAGTGTTGAAACGGGGGCGCACAGATGCTTTTCTAAATAACTTTTGACCCCCTTTCTGGTAAATCTTTTTTTCAGAGTTGATTCTCTATGAAATCTACACTGCAAACACCACCTCCTCCGCTCCTAGAACGCAGACTGTCTTACCACCCCCCTAGTTTCCTTCCAATTCCAACTGGGGCGGGCCCGCCATGGGCCAACAACAGGCTGGCTCAGGGCTGAGGGGGTCTCTGGAGTCTGAACTCCGCGCCCGCTTGCTCCTCCAGGGCTTAGCTGGTCAGGACTTGAACATTCGCCGGATCCATAAATTGGGTCATTTTTAACCTCAAAACCAAACCGCAGCCTTGGGAGGCCTTTAGGACCGAGGGGAGCCATTCCTTCCTCTAGTCGGGCAGCAAATTCCTGTCCTCCTAGTCCCCCGCAGCTATCCCCCGCCCCCAGCCTCTGTGGCCCTCACATTGTCAGACACTGGCCGCGGGCCACCATCTGGACGCGATCCCCCGCTAGGGCCTCCCTGGTCTGGGCCAAAGTTGGTGGCCACCTTCGCGCGGGCTGCGCCCTCCTTCTCTTCCCTGCCCTCCTCCCCCGGGGCCCGCGCCCGCTGCCTCCAGCACGCGCGTCGGCAGGCTCGGCAAGCGAAGAGGAGCGGCTCGCCCCTGAGCGCCCCTCGCCCAGCCTGCCAGCCAGGCGCGCGCGACGAGAGTCTCCCCGCACCCCTTCCTCTCCCGGGGGCCGAGAGGGTTGGGCTCCGCCCCGGCGCCGCAGCTCCCGACTCCCCGCCGCTCGGGCTGCCGCCGCTGCCCCGCGCCCGGCGCTCGGGGCAGCCGGGGGCGCAGGCGGAGAGCGCAGGGCGGGGAGCGGCGTGGGGAGCAGAGCGGCGCTGAGGGGAGGGCAGAGGAGGAGAGAGCCTGGCAGCGGAGGAGCAGAGGCGGGCGCCGCACCGCCCCGCACGCTCGCTCGCTCGGGAGACTCGCGGGCGGCCGCTTGGGCGCACTTGCCGGGTCACCTTGTCCCGGAGGTAAGTCCAGACCTCCCGGCCGCGGGGGCGGGCGGAGGGGCCCGCAGTGGGCGGGGTCGCGGCAGGGGCCGCGAGCTGGCGGCGGGAGCTGGAGGCTGCCCTGCGCGGGCGGGTGTCCTAGTCCTGGCTCCGCCTCGGAGCGCGCCGACCCGGCGGCGGCGTGGCGCCCGCGGTAAGTCCGGGTGGTCGCCGCGACGAGACTTGGGAGACACGGGGTCGCAGGGCGGGAGGGGGAGCTGAGCCGGCAGAGAAAATGCCCAGGAAGGGGTCGATGCTGGCCTGGGCTGCACCTTGGTGCCTTGCCACCCCGGGAGACGCGAAGGGGCTGCTGTGCGAATTCGATGGGAGCTGGTGAGACCGAGAACTGAGAGCGTAGCGGAGCCAGGCTGCCCAGCAGGGCCATGAGGGCGCGCGGCGGGCCAAGGCTCTGCGGGTTCGGGCTGCCCCTCGGAGTGACCCGAAGGAGACCAGCCAGGGCTGGTGAGCCGGGCGGCCACGGAGCTGGGGACCTAGGTCTGTTTGAGAGTAGGAAGGGAAACAGACTAATTCTCCGAGCGGAGCGGCAGGCAAGGTGCAAGCGCGCTTGGGATGGGGAATCCCGACGGGCGACCGTGGCGGAAGCAGAGACTCCTGGAGCCTCTTTCCTCTAGCCAGGACAAGACCTGCCTTCAAAAGCTGTCTGGCCCCTGGCAGCCGCGACAGCCTGCAGCCCTGGGAGCCACAGCCCTGGCGCCGAGATGGGAGCGAGCACATACGCTTTTTTGGTTCCAATTTGAATCTCGCTTTTTCCTAGTCGTGATTTCTGCCTCTTCATGTGCACTCTCTGGGCAGTGAGGAGGAAGGAATGGCTCACTGGATGAGTTGGGCACTTTTCTTAGGGAAGGGGCTTTGTCCCTATGCGCTTTTTGCAAGACCCTACTAGAGTGGCTCTGGCAGCCGAGCTTTGAGGAGGCGGCCAGAGGGGCCGCTTGGCGTTTCTGAAAGACGAGAGGAAGGGGTCTTCTGGTAGTCCTGTTTTCCTTTGGGGGTTTCGTTGCACGCAGAGGCTTGGGCGCTTGGCACCCAGACTTCAGGTGCGCACAGTCCTCCTGCGACGTCAGATGCGCTGGCGCCGCGGCTCTCCTGGCTCGGACCGATGCCTGCGCCTTCCTTGGCCACGTCCTGGTGTTTAGTGCAGCAGACACCGGCCGAAGGCTTGGCTGATTGGGGGTGTCGAGGGGAGGGGGGCTGGGCGTTACACAGTGGCTCCGTTTTCTGGTTGGAATCAGTTGGTGAGGCGTGCGCGCGCGAGTCCGTGTATCTGTCCGTCTCCCTCCTACAGCCCAGCGTGTTTGGTCTGAGTCCAAAGAAGGAGGTGGTGTGTGTGCTGCGTAGACCTGCGCCTGTGGGGTGAGCAGCCTCATAGCCCCCAGAGCCGGCCAACTTCTCCGTGCTAGGCTGCGACCTCAAGGGCTGCCGCGTCGGGGATCGGAAGTGGTCTTCAAAGAGGGGTCTAGGTCGCGAAGTCCTGGCAGCAGCCGAAGTGAAAAGGAGCTGCTAGGAGGCGGGCGGGGGGCAGTCTGATGTCCGTTCTGGCGCGGACAGGAAGAAACTGAAGTCGAATTTTTAGTTGAATTGCGTGCTCTGTGTTTGGCGGTGGTGTGGCCCGTTCTTTTGGAGGTCCACACCACAGGTGTGAGGCCTGTGGGCCCTGAGGAAGCGCCATCCCCTTAATTCCTCCCTCCCCTCTCCCTCCACCACCCGCCCCTTTGCAAGGAGCAAGCCTGACAGTAGCTGATCGGCGCTCTCTCTCACCCTGTCCCCATTTCCTGCATGAAAACGGAATCCTCATAATCAAGAGGGCCTTGTTAAAAAAAAAAAAAAAAAAAAAAAAAAAGGAAAGAAAAGATGGAGAAACCTATTTTTAAACTTTTTTATTATGGAAAATTTCAGTTGTACACAGTGACAGACAGAGAATAGCACTGAAGCTTTGTGTACCCCCCACCCAGTCACCACCTGCAGTTACCTTTAGTAGAGTTTTGGAGGCTTCAGAGTTTTGGAAGCCTTGTTTGATGAAGTATTTCAAAACTGATTCCAAAATGCTAAGTATTGGATAGTAGGTTAATTAGCTCCATTCAGTCATGACACATTGTATACGCATATCACAGCATCATTTTGTACCCCATAAACATATACAATTATAATTTGTTAATATCTGATAAAATAAACCAATTCATTAAAAATACAAAATCACTTTGATATAAACTTCAAAAAAATAAAAAAACCATTCCAAACTCACTTCACCTCTAAACACATCCCTCTGTATCTCCAGCTGATGACATTTCATTTTATGTTCACCTAACTATCAGAAATGTCAGTTTTTAATAACCCCATTAGAGTATAGGTGATATTAAAATAAAAATGAAGGCCCCCTCCGTTCCCATTTTAGGGTAGAAAAGGAAAACCTGCCAACTTTACTTGAGGCGTACAGGGGTGAGATATTGAAGAAGGAAAGACAAGTCCGGATCCTGGGAAGACAGACATGTTAGCAATAGGACCAGACTCATCCTAATTCATGAAGGGCGTGAACACGATTCTGGTTGAGCCATGATAGGCAAGAGAATTTTTTTTGATAAAAACTTTAAAACTCAGTTCAAAAATTATAAGCAATTAATTTCTTGCACATTTAGCATTGAGATAAATTAAAAGTGCTCTACCAGACTTGAGTTATTTTTCTCATTAATTTTAAATCGTATTTTCTAGGGAGTTATTACTATTATCAGAGAATAGCAAGTTGTTTTCTTATGAAAGATTTCTATCTGAGGCACTAGTCGGTGCTATTCTGAGGTTCATGGAGAGTACTGAACATTTCATTGTTTAATTAGAAAATGTTTGGTCATCCTCCAGGTCACACCTGCTCTGCCCTCTGAAGAGGCTCTGTGCTTGCTGAGACGTGATATTCACTGTGACTTCTACTGTCTGGAGAGGCATGGCACACAGGGAGGCACTGGAGGCAGTGGGAGGGGAGGCCCTCCCTCCACCAGCCCCCTCCCATTCTGCACACCTCTGTGCTTTCCTGTGTATAAAAGCAGTTCCTAAAAATTGTCAATGACGTTCTTAGAGGAGTCAGTCAGACTTTTGAATACCTTTATAAAGTGCACTATCTAAAGGCGTCCTTAGTTAACCTTTTGTAAGATGAATAACCATCTTGTAGGTGAGCAGTTTTATGTCCTGTCACCCATCCCCAAATAAAACCTTGTCTTTTCATGACTCCAGCTTGACCCTGTGCCCCTCACATTGGCCTTTCAGACCCTCAGGCGCATTGGAAAATGCAGGCTCCATCTCAGAGTAAATGTACTGCTGTGGCCCATAGTTTGAACAGATGTCACATTATCAGCAAAATTCTTTGAATGAGTGGGTAAAGGTGACAAGGACTGAAGTATGTGGGGTGTTAATTTGACAACACCAGCAGAACACTAGGGGTAAATGACTAGCAAAACAGCCTCTTGTATCAGTGGAAAGTTGCATAAGGTCATTTTGGGGCAGTGCACTGATAGAAGTTTTTGGAGCCTTAGCTCTTGACCCGGCATCACTACACTAGGGGCATGGTGTCAAAATCTCTACAAAGCAGTATTCAAAACATTACAGATAGGCTGACCAGGTCTCTAACCATGTCACCAGAATTAGAATAATGAAGTTGTCGGCAGGAGGTTTGAACAGATGTGGTTTCTCAGCATTCTCTGTGCAAGATGCCCATTTTGAATGATTCCTGAGAGATCCTAAACTTGTGTTCAAAGAGCAGATGAAGTAACCCGGGCACCAGCTATGATTCAGTGCCCTCATGGTTGCTTTGCTTATGTCCAGGCAGCATATTGGATTGCACGGGGAGTGGGGGAGGGATGCACTGGGGAGACAGGCGTGCAGAGTGTCTCCTGTCTCCAGGCTACTCCCTCTTTCCCCCTGGGCCTTTCCCGAGTGCCATGAGCAGACATAGGCTCCAGAATCTGGAAGGTCCCATTTGTTTTCTCAGAATGCCATGTGAATACAAATTTACCCAGAGAAACATTGAGACAATGAAGTGTCCTCAATCCAGTGTCTTTTTCATTTAACAAACTGTGACAACATTAACGCTTGGTTTTGAAAATCCTGGAAAGAATATGGTTGAAAAGAAATGGTCTCAGAAAAGTGACGTGGTTTGTCTAAGATCATTCAACTAGCAAGCAGCAGAACCCAGAGTCTGGAGCCTACAACCTGCCGTCAGCAAGAGTGAGGACTGGGACAGTGTGTTTGCACTCACTTGGGGTGGATGGATACGTGCACAGGAATGTACCCAGGGTGTGTACATAGCCATGTGGGCTAAAGATTTACAGGAATGGATAGGAAAGGCATGTGAGCAATAGCTTATGAAATTTATCCTTAACATAACTAAATCAGATTCATATTATGTTATAAAACTTATATGATGCATTCTCTAAGATGGAAACATTTTTAAAACAGATTACCAACAGACCACCACCCTCCATTTATAATATGTGATGATTCAAGATGCAAGCATGGTTGGATGACAAACTGTAAATCATCTTAAACTATTGTTTGATAAATGACCTGTTAAACTACCAAAAACAAAGGAAAATAGAAACTCTAAAGAACAACAACAGATACGCTTCAGGATCAAAAATAACTGCTAGAACCAAAAATAACAGAACCAGGAAACATTAAACACAGGTAGAAAATAATAAAAATAAAAGCTGTTTCCAAAGGCACAACCCAGGGGATAACCTTGCCTGTTTAGTCGCATAAAAAGAATTTAGGAGTTCAGTTAGCATTATTTCAGAGAGATGGGCCTTGCAATCCGTGTTCAGTGTGAAAAACTTTTTGCTTGGTTTTTAGTTGTTAACTGAATTTTTGTCAATAAAATTCATTTTTAGATACTGGGGTGGCATTTAGAGAATGAGTCTGAAGGAGAGAGTACTTGCGTGGATTTCAAACTGCGTCTTTCAAAAAGGGCTCACTTAGGTTAAATTTCTATTTTGAACAATTCTTAGGTCTCCAACAAGCTCAGTTGTAATCTATCACTTGGCCTCACTGGGCAGGCGCCCGCTTTCACATGTTACCTCCATCTGTTTCTTCCTTACCTTTCCTCTATTTCAGAAAACTTCAGTGCCCAAAACAAAACCAAAAAGCAAACACATTTCAGATAATTAGAACCACAAAAGTTTTATTCCATTGCCTCAACTTTAAACTACAGATCTTTCTGAAAGGGAGATACAGTAATCTTACCTCAAATACACTTGGAACCACCCCCCATGCCCCCACTTAGAAAAGCAAATAAATGAATGTTACAGAAACTCACTCTTCTGTCATGAGTACAATAGGCAGTTTTTAACTTCCTCCTATGATCTTGGTCCTCACATGTTGGTGGTACAGACCCTCAGCTAGCATGGGTCTGAGATGCAGGAGTTTATTCCTGAAGATGCTAATGGGATTAAGTCCTGGGACAGTTTCCCAGTGGAAACCCAGTAGCCATGCTGGGGAGTGGCCTGAGGCATTAGCTTTAGGGTAGCCCCCAGGGAAGCCCAACTCATCCTACAAAAGATTGGTACCAATTCCATTGTTAATTATTTGCAGTTTCTAAAAGTGCATTTAAGAAAGCCTATGTGTTTCTGTAGCCAACCTTCATGTCTGACATCTCAGCCTCAGCCCATCACCCATGTGTCTCCCTTATAAGAAACCTTGTCCTTATGGGTCGAGTGCCCCATGGGATAATGGCACAGGACCAGTAGGGCAGTTGAAAGAGTTGAAATGTGATAGGTAGTGTGCGTGGTTTCTGAGATGCTGTCTAAGCACAGGGGCTGGCCTGGGCTTGTAGTCATAGATGATTGACTGTCATGGATTGACTGTAAGAGGCACTCGTTTGCCTCAGATCTCCCATGGAAACCCTGTATTTGTGAGGACCTTGGAGAGGACCCTGCCCAGGGCAGTCCCACCAATCCTAACCCAGTCTTGGAATGCTTTCAGACATCTCTTGCCTGTGTACGATTCTGGCTTTACTTTTCTCTCCCAATTCCTCACCGTTTCCATAGTGCCTTTGTGACAAGTGGCTCCACAACAAAGAACTGTGAGCTAATTAATGTGCATAGTATCTTTTTTTTTTTTTTTGAAATGGCGTCTCACTCTATCACCCAGGCTGGAGTGCAGTGGCACAATCTCAGCTTACTGCAACCTCCGCCTCCCGGGTTCAAGCGATTCTTCCACCTCAACCTCCCAAGTAGCTGGGACTACAGGCGCACTCCACCATGCCCGGCTAATTTTTCTATTTTTAGTAGAGTCGTGGTTTCACCCTGTTGGCCAGGCTGGTCTTGAACTCCTGACCTTAAGTGATCTGCCCGTCTTAGCCTCCCAAAGAGCTGGAATTACATGCATGAGCCACTGTGCCCAGCCTAATGTGCATAGTATCTTAACAGTTTTTTTTCTTATATACTAAACCCAGAGATACAGCTCATTCATTTCAGTACTCTAATAAATAGTTTAATACACTAAATTTCCTCACAAAGACAGGTTTTTGTTGAAAGCTAACTTTGAGTCAAGGGAAATAATCTGTTTTGTTATTTCTAAGTTTATTCTCTGCCCTTCATTATTATCCTGATCTTTAAAAGCTGTGGATATTGGCCAGGCGCGGTGGCTCACGCCTGTAATCCCAGCACTTTGGGAGGCTAAGGTGGGCAGATCCCTTGAGGTCAGGAGTTCAGGACCATCCTGGTTAACACGGTGAAACCCCATCTCTACCAAAAATAACAAAAAATTAGCCGGACGTGGTGGCGGGCACCTGTAGTCCCACCTACTCAGGAGGCTGAGGCAGGAGAATGGCGTGAACCTGGGAAGTGGAGCTTGCAGTGAGCCGAGATCCCGCCACAACACTCCAGCCTGGGTGACAGAGCAAGACTCCAACTAAAAAAAAAACAACAAAAAAACAAAAAAACAAAAAAAACTGTGGATATTAAGTATCACACACTTTGTTCACAATGGGATCATCAAGGCTCTGCTGGAAGCCTCTCCTAACTGCTCTGGACTTGGTAAGGACCCTGCAGCCTGCAGCACAGCTGTCCCACTAAAGTAGCCTGGAGCAAGGAGAGTCATTTGTCCAGCTGCATCTCTGTCCTTCTGCCATCTGCCATGGCCCTGCTCCTGTGGGTCCTCTTGTGTAACATTCATTGGTACACTTGCTAATCTGAATGTTCTGGGTGTAGGTGTATTAGCTGTAAATCGGAGCCCTAGATATATTTGAGGACATCACAGTCTATTTTAGAACCATAGAGATGAAATGTATCTGTTGACTCAATATGTGCAGAATTCTGTAGCTTCCTTCCTTGCCTATTGCTAGACCTCGAGTTTCTGATTTGCCACATACCTTTCCAGGAAAAACATGCGTCACACTCTTGGGACACAAAAATGAGTTTGCATCCCTAATCTCAGCAATGGTTCTCTCTGTTGCTCTTCACATGCCTACAGGGAAAGTGGCACAGGGCTGCTTAGTGAGTGCTGGGTGACCAGGTGGCCCTACCGTCTCACCATTGATGTTGGGCCATAGCCCGTCCTCAAACACACTGTTTTTTTTTTTTTTTTTTTACCAGAGCAGGGCCACATGGACACCTCCCTCCTCCCTAAGCTTTCCTGCATCCCATTGATTGTCTTCAGTCACCTATCTGTCCCACCCAGAGTCTGGCACTGCAGTCACCAGCTAGTCTGTTCTGCTACTTCAGCCTTGCCCCCAGTGCACCTGGGACTGTAGCACCCAGACTCATAGACAGTGGGAGCAAAGGGCTTCCTGATGGTCTCTGGATCAGAGAGCCAAGCTGTAACCCATCTGTGATTGCCCTGCCTCTCCATCATCTTGTCCTCCAGTGATTGCAATGCCCTGGATACCTGCAGAGGTTACTGAGGGGATGGGGTACACAGCACCCCACTGCCCCTGGCTCCAGTGTGTCCTGTACATTATGCAGATGGCCAGGCCAGTGCATGGAAGTGGAGTAGGGAGAGCCATGGCTCTGGGAGATATTTGCCCTTCAGGGGAGACTGAGGCTGGGGTGCGATGGAGGGGCTGATGGAAAGCCCAGCATTGGCCAAAGAATGGACCTCAGTCACTAGCACTTCTACACGGTTATAGATACTCCAAACTCCAGGTGTTTCTGTGCTGTCTGGACCTAAGACACAGACGTGGGCTTCCAGCATTACCGACCTCAGGATTTGGCTCTGGGCTGGACAAGAACTCCACCCTGCCAGTGGCTGAGCATCCTCTCTTGGTAGAACCAGGTAAGCCTGGTGCCTCACCACAGGGCCGCCTGGCTGCCCTAAAAGGGTGGCTCTGCTCTTCAGGTCTGGATGAAATAGAGGTGAGCTAAACAATTGTGAGGAAATAAAGGGAGCTCAAACCCGAAGGGTCAGATTAAAGCTGGCGGGGCCTGTTTGGATGTTGTCACGAAGGTGATTCAGGAAGACCACCAGCTTCAACTATTGGTGCCTTATTGCTTCGGTGTCTCTCTCAGGGACCAGAGTGGCAGCGCCAGGCAGGGCAAGGGAGGAGCCCTAGGAGGGAGGGGTGGAGACTAAGCTTTGTCTGTTATTCTGTGTGACTCCCTCGGCGAGCTCCCCAGATGCCTGTTTGACACTTGGTGGAATGAAGAGACCCAGAGGGCTTCCCCAACGTGCCGTCCAGCCTCACTGTCTGCCAGAGGCAGAGCCAGGGCACAGGGACCCAAATTTTCAGGGTTTGCTTGCTTTTGTATTTGTCTCTAAAGTGCATTTTTTCTCACCCACTGTACTCAGTTTTCTTGGCATTGCTGGAACCTAGAATACTGTTTGGGACAATGACAGACCCCGTGCTCCGTAGACAAACAGATGCAGACAGCTCCAGCTTCCAGCAAGCCCCAGGTAGAACACAATGTGATGAGGACATTTTTCCATCTGTGCTTTTCAGTGGTTTCCTGGGAGGAGAGCGCCACAGCCAGTCAGGGGCACCATGGGCAAGGGGAGGCCCAGGTCCTAGGCCAGGCCAGGAGTCACGCACTTAGAAAAGTCAAGGAGAACAGAAGCCTCCCACAGAACTCACAGGCAGGCAGAGGGGAAGTTGCATTCCTGTAATGCCAGAGGCCAAGACATTTAGAGAGAACATCGGATTGAACTCCGCAGGACAGCAGGTCGACTGTCAGACCTCGTGGGCACTGTGTTCTTGTCTCACTTTCAGCATAAGGCTTTTCCCGGAAGATGGAAATGTTCTTTCTCCTTAGACACTGCCCAGAAATGCTGATCTTCCTGGAATTTCTATTCAGAGCTTTAAATATTACAGAAATATATATTTGGTGAGTTGGGCTCTGCCAACTGTTTCAGTCTCTCCTTAAGACTAAGTTGGTGCCTAATTAGAGTAAAAACAAGGATGCAAATTGCTTCTTGGGGACCCAAATCAGATGGTCTCTGTCTCCACCAGAGCCTGGCCCAGCCCTGGAGAGTGACTTGGGAGCCCCGTCCTGATGGGTTCTTCCCGCTCCTCTGAGACCTTCTCCCCGAGCCCTCAGCCTCCTTGGATTCCGCCCACCAGGCCTTCTTTGTCAGAATGGAGTGGCCCCAGGGGCAGGACTCACCTCTACCAACTGAGCTTTCCTATATGCACAACTGGCTGCCCTAGATATTTTCCTGTCCCTACCCCTTACCCAAGGCCATCTCTGGGATGTTCTCTGGGGCAGCAGCCTCGGTGAACCCATTCTCTATCTGCTCCCTCCAGCCCCTCAGGTTTCCCTTCCCATGCCCCTTCCTCTGATAATGATACTCACTAACCCAGGAATCCACACCAGAAACTCCCTAGCCCCTGTGCTTGTTTCTCTTCCTCATCACTAGATCTAAGTATTTCCTGCCTCTCTCTTGCATCTTTTCCACCTTTGGCCCCATAGGCACACTCATCTCTTGCCAGATCATCTCAGTACCTTCCTGCAAGCTCTCCCTGCCTGCTGCATTGTGCCTCTTGCCTCCAGGACTGCCAGGAGAGTGAGCTATCTCAAGTGCAGATCCGCCTCTGAGGCGCTCCTCTCGAAGCCCCCTACTGGCACTGGACAGGCTGCTGTGCACACACAAATGCCTGCACACACACACTCCATGGTCCCACACGTGCACGCGCACACGCGCACACATTACATAGTCCCACATCTCCCCCACCTGCAGTTGGCTACCTCTTGCCTCTTGCTAATCTCCATTGAGGTTCAGAGGCTTAGCTTGATCATCACCTCTTCCCAGCATCCTTCCTCCAAGTTTGGCATCCCCGCTTCTAGGTGTCCTTGGCACCTGGGCCCATCCCAGCACTGGTGTGGCATTAGCAGAACAACCGAAGATGAAATATCTACAAATAACTGTCAAGAAATGTGTAAGACCTATATAATGCTATTTCAATCAGAATGCCAATATTATATTGCCTTTTGAGCTTGACAGAATTATTCAGAAGTTCATGAAAGAATAATCAGGCTACAGTACTAAATTTTTTTCAGTGAAGAAATGTCCTACCAGATAATAAAACGAAGTGTTCAAATTACGTTAATTGACCTCAAATCCATTAGGATGGCTACTGTCAAAAAAATCACAGAAAATAACACGTGTTGGTAAGGACGTTTGGAAATTGGAACCCATGTGCACTACTTGGGGAACTGTGAGAGGACGTAGTTGCTATGGAAAATAGTGTGGAGGTTCCTCAGAAACACTAAACATAGATTTGCCATATGATCCAGCAGTCCCACTTCTGGGTATATATCCAAAATAATGGAAAGCAGAGTCTTGAAGAGATATGCACATGCCCATTTTGATAGTAACATTATTCACAATAGCTAAAACGTGGAAGCAAGCCAAGAGTCTATCAGCAGATGAGCGGATAAGCAAATGTGCTAAACACATACAGTGAAATATTGTTCAGCCTTGAAAAGAAAAGAAATTCTGTCATAGGCTACAACATGATGAACCCTGAGGACACTATGCTTAGTGAAATAAGCCAGAGACAAAAAGGCACATACGATATGGTTTCACTTATCTGACATACTGAGAGTTCTCAAACTCAGAGGCACAAAGTACAATGGTGGTTGTGAGGGTCTGGGGAAGGGGAGATGGGAGTTATTGTTTAAAGGGTATAGAGTTGCATACGTGCAAGATGAAAAAGTTCTGGAGAACCCTTGTGCAGCAATGTCAATATACTTAGCACTGCTGAACTATACACTAAGAAATAGTTACGATTATGTAAATTTTATGTTGTGTGTGTGTGTGTTTTTTGCCACAATAAAAAAAAAACTACATTAATTGGAAATGTAAGATTCTAGTTACTGGTATGTAGTTAACAGGCTATTCTGATCTTCTACTGTTGCATAACAGACTGCCCCCAAAACTCAGTGTTCATGGATCTGTGGGTCAGGAATTTGAAAGGGCACAGTGGGGACGGCTTATCTTTGCTCCATGGCTCCTGGGGCCTCAGCTGGGAAGACTCACATGGCTGGGGCTGGAGTCCTTGCCCAGGTTGGGCTCACTCGAAGCCTGGACCAGGAGCACCTACACGTGACCTCTCCCTGGGCTTCCTCCCAGCATGGTGTCAGGGGGGCCAGACTTCATATGCCGAGGCTTCTGCTCCAAAAGTGAGTGTGAACATGGTCAAGACTGCACGATCTCCTGAACCATCTCCACAGCCACTCTGGGTCAGCGCCACAAGATTCTGTTGATTATAGGCAAGTTTCTAAGCCAGCCCAGAATCAAGGAGGCAAATTAGACCCCACTTTTGAAGGGAGGTGTGTGAAAGAATTTATGAACCATGTATTCAATCTGCCATGGAGACAGGTAGGTCAGACAGAGAGCTCTGAAACAGATGCCAGCCCCAAGAGCCTAATGAATGTGTGGGAGCTGGCGGGGAGAGCTGAATTAGTCAACATGGAGCACTTTGGAAGTAGGTAGTTGGACTGTAAAGTCAATTTATATCTCCCTATTTCATAAAAAGTTCTGAATGTATATAAAAAGCATTGATAAATAAATATTCTAGAAGCATGAATAAATTCAGCCTGAACATCTTACCGTAATCCCAAGTGAAAAAAAATTGATAAAGATTAAATATATATACACATTCTATACAGCAGGCACTGTAAACAAAATTGGAACGCATATAATAATCTGGAAACAAACATTTGCAACAAATTAACAAATGCTTAATAATCCTCACAGAGCAAATAAGAAAACACAAACAACCTAATTAAAAACTGAGCTCATGCCATGGAGAAAAAGGTGAGAAGAAGTGGAAATGACTAAGAAATAAATACATGGAAAATCATATGTGCATTTTTACTTGTTTTTTGGTTTTTGTCATTGTTGTTGTTTTTTCTGAGATGGAGTCTCACTCTGTCACCCAGGCTGGAGTGCAGTGGTGTGATCTCTGCTCACTGCAACCTCTGTCTCCCCTGACCTTGTGATGCACCTGCCTCAGCCTCCCAAAGTGCTGGGATTACAGGCGTGAGTCACCACGCCCAGCCGTGCATCTTTACTTGTAATGATGAAAATGCACATGAAAGTTAGGGAAGACACATCTTTCCAAAATGATTGCCCAGCTTCAGAGATTCCAGTTGCTCAGTAAAGGCAACTGAGGCAGCCTTTGGGATCACTGGGGAGGTTGAATCTCTTGTCTTGAAAGTTTCACTGAAATGTTCACTGAGGTCCTTCCCCTATATCCGTGGCCACATAACAGAACCACTAAAACATTTCTAAGATACACGCAGAGTATGTGTATCTTGACTTCCAGTAATGAACTGTCAGAAAAAAACTAAATGCCTGTCAAAAGGGGATGGTTAAATATGATGCAACTATTATGATGTTCTTAAAATAATGATTAAATTATTTTAAATCCCTTGTCCATTGGCCAGGGCTGTGCTGGGTATGTATTTACATGGATCAATGTCCATGGTAAACTACTAAGGATGGAAAGCTAAAGGAAAATATGTTGAACATTTGTGTGAATATGTTATTCTCTGGGAGTGAAGTTTAAATATTTATTCAGATAATTCTTGAAAGCTGCTCTCCACATTGTTAATGGTATGTAGCCATGAAGAGTAGAATGGAAATAGGAACTTCCATGGTTTTAATTTTCTATGCATTGGTATGATTTGAATTCATAAATATGTGTTGTTTTTGCAATTTAAAAAACCTATTTAAACACATATCTATCCTTTGGAAGTAATCAGAGGTCTGGATGTAGTGTTTCAGCTAGACGTTCACATTCATACCTGATTTGGGGGAAGTGGAAAGCCTGGAGCCTCCTAGAAGTTGAGTGAAGGGTGTCTTTGTCAAGCATGCAGTGCACGTTGTGGTTGCAGTGTGACGCAGCAGGAGTCCAAGCCGTGGGCACTCACACGCATGCACAGAAAGGTGTGCATGTGTGGAAGGGACTGCAGGAGATGCCAGTACTGCCACGAGTAGCTGCAGGCATGGGGTTACATGTGGATTTCATTTCCTATGTTATGTACTTTTCTGATTTTCAACTTGATCCTTGATTACTGTTTTGATTAGGAAAAAAAAACCCAAAAGTTTAGAAATTGTTTTGTTCTCTCTCTCATTTGACTGAAAATCTGTTTCTTAATCATATTTTATGTTCCCACGTCCTATGCCCAGAGCCTAGCACACATGTGCTCAGCCAGTGTTTGCTCTTCCTGTACTTCCCCTGGGCACCTCCCTGCCTCTTGAAAGAGCGTGCTCCGCATTCCCACCCAGGAGTCCCAGCCTGAGGAAGCCCCTCTCCTCTGAGCATGCATGTGCATGCTCCTGCCTGCGGCTGACCGACTTGGCTCTAAGCCCCACAGCAGCGGATATGTTTTCAAGAGTAGTTCATTCACCACATATTGAGTACTTGCCATTTGCTTGACCTTGTGGCAGACCCCAGAGACAGAGATGAAAGGCTTTGGTCCCTCATGGAAGAAGGGCATTCAGAGGCCCTGCCTAGTGTGCAGGGCCTCACTTTGCTTGACACGGTGCAAGTGGCGATACAGGCAGGCCAGCGGGGATGCTGCGGCCAGATGCAGCCAAGACTCGGAATGCGAAAGAGTGACTAGCCTGGAGGAGTAGAAAGAAGGGTTCTTCTCGGCAGAGGGTGCAGGATAGGGCAGAGGTCACAGAGGCCTCCGCGCACCTAGGAGGTGGAAGTTGGATGTGGCTTCAGAATTCCGTCTGCATCAGTGGTGTTTACTGAGATCCAGGCGCCCACACGAGAAACAACAGATGGGGTCAGACGAATTCAAGTGCAATCCTGGCTACCTACTGCTGCCCAGATTGCCCCAAAATGTATAGCATGAAAGCTGCTGAGGGTTGGGAATTTTGGAGGGGTCGGCTGGGCGTGTCCAGCCCCATTCTCTCAGGCAGGTGCTGTTAGAGTGTATCTGGAGCCAGAAGAGTGGGGGCCTGGGGCTACTGGGGATCAGCCGGGTAACTGTAACCTCAGGGGTGCTGCACGTGGTCTCCCCACATGAACGATATTGGCCTTTCTCACAGCATGGCAGCCTTGAGGTATTAAACTTCGTAAAAGGAAGGTAAAGGCTCCGGTTTGAGTTTTCTAGTAAAAGACAGGTTGCGTGAACTTTTCTGACCTAGCCTCAGAGGTCAGGTCACGTCACTGTGGCCACACTCCTTCTGTTCAGGGTGAGTCTCAAGCCCACCTGGGTTCAAGGGGAGGGAGCAGAGACCCCACGTTTCACTGAGAGGAGTATCAGGGCCACATCCAGGAATAGATGTGGGATGGGAAGTAGTGTTGTGTCCACCTTTAGAAACGATGATCTGACAAAGATACTAAAAAGCAAAATACTCCAATTACTTGCCCTACACAAAATAGGTCTTTAGGTCACAAAATAATGAAAAGTAGAGCCTTTTCTTACCAGAAATTTATCTAGATCTATTTGTTTAACATATGGATTTTCTAGAGTGCTATGGCTTGAGTATGAATTATTTGTTCCCACCAAAACTCATGTTGAAATTTGATCCCCAATGTGGCAGTGTTTGGAGGTGGGGCCTAGTGGGAGGGGTTTGGGTGATGGGGGCAGATCCCCATGAATGGCTTGGTGCTATTCTTGAAGTAGTGAGTTCTTTCTTCTTGAGACTGGATTAGCGCTCCAGCCAGAGCAGGTTGTTATAAAGCAGGGTTCCTCCTTCTGTTTGGTCTCTTTCCCTGCGTTTACACTTCCCTTTTGACCGTCTCTGCCATGTTATGATGCAGTACAAAAGCCCTTACCAGAAGCCGGGGCCACGGCCTTGAACTTCCCAGCTACAGAACTGAGCTAAATAAACCTCTTTCCTTTATAAATTACCCAGTCTCAGGTATTCTGTTATAGCAACACAAAACAGACTAAGACACATAGTCTTAATTATTTTCCAATGTCTGTATATATTCTTAGTGTGTCAAATTGTTCTTTAAAAGTATCTTCTAGAGTGTGGTGCTATACTTGAGTCCATGATGCAGAATCTGGGACATAGATTGATAGCACCAATTTTGTCCATTAGATGGATGCATTTGTCATTACGTAAGGAAATTATAGGTCTTTGGAATTTTCTTCAATTCCATCTCTCTCCAATGTTTTCACTGAAAAGATAGAAAGGAAAAGTGGGAAAAATTTGGAAGTTTCAGGTCCTTGTAGATCTAGTGACTTCTCCAGACTTATGCAGAAATCAGTGGCAAAGCTAATTTCGATATAATTTGGATACACCTTTTTTATTGCCTTACTTCTTTTTTTCTTTATTTCGTGCAGTAATATCTCCTTTAAAGAAAGAGCCCTTTTAGCAAGTGTGTGTATACAACATAGAAATGGTACTGCAACAAATGACAGAAGACTGAATGTGGCTGAGTGTTACTCAGGAGCTAAACAATGGAGTTTTCCATATGTGGAGGAATCTGGAAGCAGGAGCTACTGACTCAGCAGCTCAGTGCGGTTGGAGCTGGATCTCTATAGTCCTTGTGGCCTTTCCCTCCTGGCTCCCAGATGGCTGCTACTGCCCCCGATATCACATCTGAGGTCAAGGCAAGAAGTGAGAAAGGTGGACAGAGACCCCCCAGGAGATGTCTTTGGCCCAAGCTGTGTCTCGTGGCCACCCTTGGTAATAAGAAAGTATGGGGTACAATTGAGGATTTAATGAGAACTTAACTCTTCTACCCTCCAGGTGAAGGTGGGCAGGGTGAAGCACTGACATCCAGCAGTGGGTCCCCCATTCAGCCAGGGAGGGTCACCCCAGCTCTCAGTGACAGGCGTGCCAAGGCCACATCACAGGGTAGGTGTGGGAAGGGAAGACTGGGTGTATTTATGAAATCAAAAGAAAAGTCAGTGGTTTGCTGGTGGGTGTGAGGTTGGGTGTGGTGTGTGGGCAGGACGGCACAAGAGAGGGCAGGGTGGGTGCTGGAGAGGTGGCAATCCCCATGCCTGGGCTGGGGAGCCAGGTGGAGGCCCTGGGCTGATGCCATTGCTGCTTATCCATAGACTTTGAGTAGTACAGGTTCAGAGTGGTTCTCAAGTTTTGCTGCATGTTAGATTCACCTGGGGATATTTAACAATTGGTTTATACACAAATAATGTGAAGACCAAAAATTGAGTTTAGTCTATAATATTAAAGCAGCAGCTGAATCAGTTTTGCTTACTGAAATATCTGTTCAAGCACCATTCCTCAAACTCTAATGCACGCACACAACACCTGGGGATTTGCAGGCGTGCGAGCTCTGGTCCAGTGGGTCGCTGGAACCCGAGAGTCTCCATTTCTTTTTTTCTTTCATTTATTTATTTATTTACTTTATTTTTTTGTTTTTTTTTTGTGATGGAGTCTCGCTCTGTCACCAGGCTGGAGTGCCGTGGTGCTATCTCGGTTCCCCGAAACCTCCACCTCCCAGGTTCAAGCGATTCTCCTGCCTCACCCTCCTGAGTATCTGGGACTACAGGTGTGCGCCAACACGCCCAGCTCATTTTTGTATTTTTAGTAGAGACCGGGTTTCACCATATTGTCCAGGATGGTCTCGATCTCCTGACCTCGTGATCCACCTGCCTCGGCCTCCCAAAGTTCTGGGATTACAGGTGAGAGCCGCCGTGCGCAGCCGAGAGTGTGCATTTCTTTTTTTTTTTTTTTTTCTTTTTTTTGAGACGGAGTCTCGCTCTGTCGCCCAGGCTGGAGTGCAGTGGCGCGATCTCGGCTCACTGCAAGCTCTGCCTCCCGGGTTCACGCCATTCTCCTGCCTCAGCCTCCCGAGTAGCTGGGACTACAGGCGCCCGCTACCACGCCCGGCTAATTTTTTTGTATTTTTAGTAGAGACGGGGTTTCACCGTGTTAGCCAGGATGGTCTCGATCTCCTGACCTCGTGATCCGCCCGCCTCGGCCTCCCAAAGTGCTGGGATTACAGGCGTGAGCCACCGCGCCCGGCCAAGAGTGTGCATTTCTAACAAGTGCCAGTGATGACAGTGCTGCTAGCCCACAGGACACACTTTGAGCAGCCGGGGAATCACGGGCCAAGGTTGAGGGGAGAGGGTCGGTGGATGTGGGGTGGGGGGTATTTGGGAGTAGTTGTCCCTGGCTGGGCCACAGGAGGGAAGAAATGGCTTCAGCTGGAGAGGCCAGCAACGCAGAGCTTGCAGACTTTCACTTATGGTTTAATTTGCCTTAAGTAAACTTATATAACCTGGATTTTGGGTCAAGAAATATAATATGCTTAAAATTTGTCTTATGTAACAATATAATAAAAAACAAATTTTTACCATCCTTTTATTTAAACATTTGGAGGTAGAAAATCAGTGCTGTAGTTGGCAACTGCTATGCTTCTGGGTTTACTGAGGTGAGTGTTACAAGAGACACAGCAAGAGCCCAGGTTCACAAGGGATGGTGGTCCAGATGCCAGCTCTGTCCCTTACAGCCCCGTGGCCATGCTGAGTTATCTGCTCTGGTTCCTCCATCTCTAAGTGAGAGATGAGTGCTCTTATCTCAAGAATGTGAGGTAATGCCTGCAAAGGGTCCAGCGCACTTTTTTCATGCAGTGGGACTAAAGAAATGAATCCGTGTCCACATGGAAATGCCCCCCCACGTGCACACAGGTGTGTATGTGTACATGTATATGTGCGTGTATAAGTATGCATCTATGCATGCTAATATTCCTTCCTTCTGGAATATTTGGCCCCATGTGATGTGTTTGTAACAGGGGCTGCAACACTTCCTCTCATCCTGCTGCACACAGCCCAGCCCTTGGCACTGTGACATTGCCACAGCTCCCGTCAAGAAGAGGAGGTCCTGGGATCTGGATCTGGACTGACCCCATAACTGGCTTGGAGCACTACAAGGAAGCAAAAGTGGCGATGGACCCATTCTGAGGTGGTACAGCCAGCAGCTGTCCAAACATGTCGGTGAGGCTGTAGTGTGCCGATCTACTCCAGCTGACTGCGGCTTCATCAGTGACCCCAGGAGAGACCAGCCAAGAATCAAGCATCCCAGCGCAGCTTCACCTGTCAACCCAGAAAATGAGATGACTCCATTTTAACCCACCAACTCTTAGGGTGGTTGGTTACACAGCAAGTAATAACACATGGCTAGAAAAAAATGGACTAGAAATATCTCTGCATAATACTCTATATTTACACTCAACTCAACAATATAGCCCTTGAGTAAATGTTGGAAGGGAATTCAGCTGGTCATTTATTGCTCCTGCAGAGAGGAAATGTGGGAAATAATTCAGCCGGTATCCTGGCCCTGGTAAAAGGCAAGGCACCATGCGAGACACTGCTTTCACAGTGAACCAGACATGAGAGCCAAACAGACATTTCCCATTTGTGCACACATACAAAGTGCTTCGCCCAGTGCCTTGTGGGGTGCCCCCGCTTCTCTTCAGTGCTCCACGTCTGTTTGTAACTCACTGTAGCTCTCACTACCTGGTGGAGTGCCGACAACAATGGTAGACCAGCTGGACAAGCCCCAGAGTGGGGAGCAGAGGGAACACTTCATCCGCTTCAAGCCCTTCTGCAGGCTCCAGGCACAAACTGATGAAGGACAGAATTCTTTTGTCCTGCCGGAGCCAGAGGGTGTGGACACCAGAGGAGCCGTCCCCGGGCATCACATTGGCTCTTGCCCAAGAAAGGTGAGTCCTCGTTTGTTCAGCCTTTGCCAAGAACTCTATACCCCAGGCAGGCCCACGGTGTCTCATTGATGAGCTCAGTGGGACCAAGGTGTGAGTGTTTCACAGGACAGAAGTTAAATATGGAATACATTTCCTGCCTGGACTCTCAGCTGAAACACCTCTCCAGTATCTGCTGATGTCTTTAATGCCAGGCCTGGTGCCAGAGCATCCCCGGGCGCTCGGAGGAAAGGGACATGCCTCTCTCCACAGCTCTGGAATGGGGCATTGGTCCTGGGGTCAGGATTTTCCTCCTGTTCTATGTGAAAAGCCTCTTCCCCTGTTAGTCATCATTTCCCCACTGTGGCTGAGCCCTGTCCCTTGGTCTTGGCAAGTCTAAGCTCCTGTGGAGGCTGAGATTCCTGCAGGTGTCCTGACCCAGAACTGAACATCCAGCTTCTTTTAGAAGGCAGTGTTCTAGAAATGTGGAGGCCACCTTCCCATCTGTACGCATGCACACACACACACTCATGGGGGCACACACACACACTCATGGGGGCACATACACATATACATGCACACATACACTCACATGGATACAGATAGATGCATGCACACTGACACGTAGATACATGCACACACACAGACATGCATGCACACACGTGCTCACAGGGACAGGCACAGTCACATGCAGGCACATGCAGACACATGGACACACATATAGGTTCATGCACACACACACAAGACACATGCATGCACACACAGACATGTGGACACAGATACAGACACGTGCACACAGACACATGGACACATAGACACAGATACATGCACACACACGTACACATGCATGCACACACATGCTCACAGGGACAGGCACAGACACAGGCACACACCACAGTCACATGACCACACACAGACACATACATGAATGCACACACACATGCTTAAACAGACATACATTCACCACACACACTTATATGGACACAGAAATGCACACACAGACACACTTATCCCCTGAACAGTAACCTCCCACCTCTGTGAATGTCACTGCGGCATGGAGGGAGGAGGGAGTTGCCACTGGGGAGCCAGGGGCCTCCAGCCAAAGGACAGTGTGTGGTTCGGGGACAGACTCGAGCAGCAAGTCAAGAACGAGAAGTTCTGACCACAGCCACTGGAGTGCGTTAAGAAGCCCTGTGGGCTGTTTTGTGTCGTCACCAAGCAGGCCTGGCCGCCGGTGCTGCAGTGCATCGGAGCCCCAGATTCATCTGGTGAGGGTGAGGGTGCCATCTGTGTGTGGCCCCCGAGCTGAATCCACCACATCTGCTCCCACAAATAACAGAAGAGAGAGGCAGGGGAGTATGCAGCCAGGGACAGGGGCCAGAGAGGCACCCTCCAGGATACCTTTGGGGCCCTGCACTCTTTCCTGTTCCATCCACATGCTGTGGGCAGTGACAGGGGCAGGGCAGAAGGCCCAGCGGAGTGCCTCTGCGGGGTCTGGTTTGTCGTGGAGGGATCAGTGTGTTTCCATGCCTGAATGAGGAACACGCAGATCACAGTTCCCATAGTACTTTATGTAAAGCTCGTCTTTGCTGCTTCTTGATTTTTATTTATAGAGAGCTGTTTCACCTAAAATAGCAGTTATGCCTTGCCTATGAGCCCATGAGGATGGGATTTGCTCTTGGCAGTTTGGAAATGAGGAGAGGCCTAGAGGAGGGGAAACCAAGTCACAGTCCTCATGGGAAAGGTGGTTTGGGGCTGGAGTGGGCAGTGGAAGGGGCTAGGCATAAAGAAGGTTGTGTCTGGGGCTCTGCAGCCAATGTGCCCGGGCTTGGACCCTGGCTCGCCCCTAGCCCTTGGGAGATCATTCAACCTCTCTGTGCCTCGGTTTCCTTATGAATGATGCGAGCACACCAGTTACCCCTCCATGGTGTCGTCGGGGCAATTACCTGGATGAGAGTTGTGCAGTGCTCAGCAGGATTGTCACGAAGCAGGGGCCGGCATGACAGCTGTGGCTAGGACTCCTTATGTGGGGCCTCAGCGCCTCAGCCAAGGCTAGCACCAGGGAATGGGCTGATCGGAGCCCTTCATATGGCAGGTGAAGCTCTGCTAGGAACCTGGAAGCGCCAGGCTCCAGGGCAGCACAGAGGAGGGCAGGCAGATGTCAATCAGCAAGCCAAGCCCCACAGTCTGGAAATTTGCACCAGTGTGAGTGGAGGTGGAGCCAGGGAGGAAGTAAATCCCAGAGGAGAAGGCCTGGGCCAACATTTTAGAGCCCAGCGGCAGTACTGAGCCCACTTAGGGAGGTGCCATGGAGTCGTGGCCCCTGGAGCTCATCGTGCGTCTGGTTGCTGTGGCAGGTAAGGGTCGGCCTTTGAGGTCCAGGGTCAGGAAAGGACAGGTGCCATGGCATGCAATAACCCTTATGGGATTGATAGTAAAACATACAGAAAATATGTTTCAATAGCAAGCACCACTGCCTCAGTCCTTAAGATGCTAACCAGTTGGCTCCAATGAGTGTGAGGTCAGCCGCGATCCATTTTGCGAATTCTTTGAAGGCACAAGTGGTGACTCGTGGAATACTTAATAAAGCAAAGTAAGGGTTGCCCCTGGAGAACAGAGGTCTGTACAGGCTGGGAGAGCAGCCAGGAGAGGACAGGATGCTCGAGTCTTTTTGCAGGGCCAGTCATGTCCGAACAACGCCAATTCACTTGCCGTAGGTTGACAGGTGTAGAAGATGAAAGAGTGGCGAGCCTCAGATGCTATTGCCTTGATGTTATTAGCTCCTGATTCTGACAGCGCAGGGCCTGGCCCAGGGCACAGCTGCGCACAGGGTTAGCAGCATGCCCTGCTGCAGGAGGGATTTGCCTTGTCACCATCCCCATAGCAGACCCAGGACAAGGTCCGTCACGTTCCTGATGCCAGGGGATGTGACATGTACATCCCTCAGTGGCTTCCAGGTGCAGACCCAACACTGACACTGACCTTACAGTCAAATGGCAAAGTAGAAAATCCAACTGTAACACCAGCAAAGGACACTAGCTTGACAGCACTTTGGAGTATCTGGAGGAAATTAAAAGTATGGTTATGCTTGAAGACATTTCACTAAGTCATAAGTCTCTGGGCTCCTGGGCACATCAGGATTTGTGTCATGCACTTTCTGGGAAGAAAACAAAATGGAAAATGAGGACCTTCCATCAGGAAGCTGATCGTTTCCTTCAATGCAAGTACTCTTTGGAAACAAAAGCAAAACAAAACAAAAACCATAAAAAATACAAGAACAAGAAATGCTGAAGACAGGTGGAAAGAATGAAAATAGGACTGAAGCAGGCATGTGCCCTAGGCAGAGCCAGGCACACGCCTGCTGAGAGGACCCCACTAACAGGTGACCCAGTCAAGAGGCCCCTGGCCGGCTCCGTGTGAACAGATCCTCCCATCTTGTCACGTCCGTGTCCACAGTGAAACTCCAGGCATCGCAGGGACGCTGGGGAGAGCCTTCTCCATCCACACCCCCTTGGAAAGTGCCCACCCCTTTTCGCTGTTCTGATGGGCTTTTGGTTTCTTGTCAGGGTTGGGGCTCTGCCAAGTAGCCACAGTGAACACAGAAAGCAGCCCTTGAGCCTGGCCTTCAGCGAGAGTTGCTAAGGGGTGGCTAGGAGATGAGGAGGGTAGGCTCGGCCCCGCCGCCTCTGCTGTCTGATTCGAGATCAGCTGCTGGCCACCACAGGGGACATGTGCATTGTCATCTATCTTGGGAAAGACTTTGGTAAACATCCAAGTTTCAAAGGAAAAACAAAACCTCACGGTGGCTCCCCTGCAGGATAAAGGACAGCACTGCCTTCTGTTTTCTTCAGAGGCTGGCTTGAGCCAGGTTTGCATAATCCCCCACCTAGCCCTGAGGTGGGGAGAGAGTGTAAGAAGAGCAGCTTCAGGTGGGGTCCTTAGATCCTTAGTGCAGTCCCCACAACCGCCCCCTCCACCCCTCCTTCCCCCGCTACATTGCTGGAGTGTGAGGGGCCTATAAGGCCAAAGGGCTGCCCAGGCTCCTGCACACCCATCCCCCTTTCTCCATCTTCCTTCCCCTTTGCCTTGCCTCTCCCTGCATCCAGCCAAAGTCCAACTCTGCCCTTCAACCTGAAAGCCAAATCCTCTAAGCAAAAGAACTGACACATTTTGCAAAGTGGCAGGAATTCAAGGTGCTGATGCACGTGATGCTGGGCGTGGCTTTGTGTGAGATTGAAGCATTGGTGGTGATGATCCTGTTGTGCTAATTTCACTAATGACTGGAGAAGAGAAAATCTACAAGGCTTCAGGCAGGTAAGGGATATTGAAATTCAAGGCCATCAAAATATTGAGATGCCCTCAGAAAATTTAGGGAAACCTTTAAATATTTCTGCATAAGTCATTCTCTTTCCTGTTTCTGTCAAAGTCAATTTCGTTGGAAAAATTACACAAGCAAACCTAAATGACACTTGATCATTTTTCACTCCAATTAGCACATACTTATAATCCAAGTAATGTGAAAAGCTAAATGAACTCACTTTCCTAGTTGTGGGTTTCCTTTATTGGCATGAAGCTGAACTGGCCCTCATGTGCACACATCCACATGCATGGGCACACAAGCATGCACGTGCACACACATCCACGCACAGGCATGGAGACACGCATGCACACACACGTGGACACACACAGACATGCACGGGCACACACATGCTTGGGCACACACAGGTACACACACGTACATGGGCACACACAGGTACACACACATACATGGGCACACACATCCACATGCACACATGCAGGTACACACTGTTGAAGTTTGCTTAGTGGTTTAAGAAGATTTGTTTTAACTACATCTTCCCCAATATTAAATATCCTTGAAGGTTTTGAGTTGCAGGCTCCATGAGAGGGTTTTTGTCTGGTTTTGTCACTGCTCTGTTAACTGGGCCTGAAATCTAGCACCTAGAAGATGCTCAAATGCTCAGTGGAGTTGGTGAGCCATGGAGGGTGGTGGAGGAGGAGCAGAGCTCTGTTTTGACACCGTAGTGTGAGGAGCTTTACCCCCACCCTCAGGGGACCATTGGGCAGCCGCAAGCTCAGAGGGGAGGCATGGCCGGGTGCTGGAGTCACCACCAGCATTGGAAGAGCACTGAGCCTCCCGGCTGGCCAAGCTCAGTAGGTAGTGAGAGAAGGAAGAAAAGATAAAGGAAGGGTCTTGGAGTCATCCCAACGTGTGGAGGCCCAGAGGAGGAGACCCAGCCCTGGAAGCTGGGGACAGAGCCACGGACACTGGCCTTTTGAGATCCCTGGCTCTGGCAGCTCGGCTGGTTGCATCCCGGCCACACCCCTGCTCGCTGGGTATGGGGAGGGAGGATCTGGGAGAGAACTGGGTTTGAACACAGCAGAGGCTTCACCAGCAAAGTACAAGGGCAGGGAAGAGGGCCGGGGGCGGGGCGGCGCGCATGGCCGAGGACTGGATCACTGAGTGCAGATTGAGAAGCACAGCAGGGCAGTGTGTGTGGGACTCGTGGTGTAAGGGAAGATAGTGAAGGATGGAGGATTGAGCACACAGTGTCAGGGAAGCTGCTGGGGGCATGAGCAGGGAGGAATGCTGAGAAGAGTGGCCTTAGAACCACACAACTAGAGGAGCTGGCGGGTCCGAGGGTGACTGTGGGAGTGGATGGCTCAGGAGGAGCAGCAGGAGAGATCATCGAAGTGGGGCGTGACGAGCTCGAGAAGCTAGCACGTTGGGTGGGCACTGAAGTCACAGAGAGTGGCGTAGGCAGTGGTGGGTGAATGGACAGGGCGCCTGGTGCTGACATCACTCATTCCTGGGGGACCGGTGCCACCAAACATCTGTGAAATTGAGCCCCGAGGGATGAGGAGGAACAGGATGCAGGGAACAGACCCCCCCCGGGAGAGGTGCATGTGGCCGGGAGGGTGGGCAGGACTGGAGGCAGCAGGGACCGGGGCCCTGAGGGGCCACCCTACTCACCCTGTCCCTTTGCCCTGCAGAAGGCTGGCCTGACTACCCAGAGGAACCCCTGCTGTGCTGGCTTCGGGGACCTCAGACGTGACAGGCACCTCCAGCCTTCCCCATGTCCTGAGAGAGGACCTGGTGGCCTTCTTCCCCTCTGAGGGAGGCCCAGAAATGCACTTGGTGCCCTGGCAGGGTGCAGGGCCTCCTCAGCCCTCTGAGTTTTTGCATTAATGTAGGACCCTCTGTCAGGAGTGACTCCTGCTACCTCAGTCCAGGTCCAAGGTTTTCATTCAATCTATAACCATGCCCTGGTCAGTTAAAAAGGTAGAACTCAGTTACAAGAACAGTCACTAATGCATCTGCGGTAGTCGTGGTCATTGACAGCTGTATTTATTATGCTTAACACTGTAAATTTAAACTAAGACAAGGATACGATGCAGTACAATGGCCATGTTCCTCTACTAGGGTGGGATTTGCCACTTAAACTTTGTGACCCACTTTTATGACATTCTCAGGGACATCAGAAGGGAGGGTGGATTTCCTGTCAGCTGTTTCAGAAGACAGGACTACCCTCCAGGCCCTCAGCTCACTTCTGACCTGCCCTCTAGTCTGCCCCTGGCTTGCTGGAGGCCAGCCACTTGGCGGCTTTTAGAGGGTCACCTCCCCATTCACTGCACATGACACTTATCCAAGGCCACCCACACCCCAGTTTATCCCTCAGGCATCACCCCAGTTATAGTCCCAGCCCGCTTCATCCAGTTCCCCGAGCTGACGGATTCTCTGTCATGCAATGGCAGCGAGGCTGGGAATGTGGCCTGTGGTCTGGGGCCAGGAGGGCGGCTGTGCTGATCCACCTTTCCCTGAGATGCTGACTCGCAACCCAGCCTCCAGCAGCAATGTGCATAGCTGGAACAAACACGCCAGAGAACATCCCCTTAGAAAAGTGCCTTGGGGATTTATTTGGACAGAACAAGGATCAAGTCCTAGGGCTAGGACTTCACTCTCTTCATGCACAAAACGAGAGTAATTGAGTTCTAAAGTTGACGGTACTCACATAGGATCACATTGGTGAGGTGGGCCAACCCCCTGGCCAAATGCTGGGCAAAGAGAACTGCCTGGGAAATGGAGGTAGTTATTATTTCTGTTTTTATTTTTATTTTATTTATTTATTTATTTATTTATTTTTGAGATGGAGTCTCACTCTGTTGCCCAAGCTGGAGTGCAGCGGCACGATCTCGGCTCACTGCAAGCTCCGCCTCCTGGGTTTACGCCATTCTCCTGCCTCAGCCTCCCGAGTAGCTGGGACTACAGGTGCCTGCCACCACGCCTGGCTAATTTTTTGTTATTTTTAGTGGAGACAGGGTTTCACCATGTTAGACAGGATGGTCTCGATCTCCTGACCTCGTGATCAGCCCGCCTCGGCCTCCCAAAGTGCTGGGATTGCAAGCGTGAGCCACCAAGCCTGGCCATATTTCTGTTTTTAAAAACTGGGGTTGACTGCATGTTTCAGGAGCAGCAAGAGAGGGAACCCATCCTTCGCTTTTCCCCGTAAATGTTAATTTGGCGATACACTTGTCCGTTCCGCCAGCTGTGGTGCTGATGGGACCGCACTGAATCTATGGCTGCGTTTGAGAAGTGTTGCAGTTAATGAACATGGATATCTCTCCATATATTTAGGTCTTCTGTGATTTCTTCCAATGAGATGTCTTGTAGCTCTCAGCAGACAAATGTTTCTTTTGTTAAATTTAATTCCTTAAGATTTTATCCTTTTTGATTCTAAAAGCATGGGTTTATATAGTGGAATAAATGTGGGTTCTGGCATTGGGCACACCTGGGTGTAACTCTTACTGACCAGTTTTGTAATGCAGGGCAAGATACTGTTTTGTTTTGTTTTTTCTGAACATCTGTTTTCTCATCTTTAAAATGGGCATCATAATTCATTTCTACTTGGCTTAGTGAGATGATCACTTGGGATAACGTATGTGAAAATACACAGCACAGTGTGGTAAATACTAGTTTCCTTTCCCAGATCTACAGTAAAGCTTATCCTGACACTAAAGCACAATATCCCCTGACACAATATACCCAGAGCTGGGGGAGAAAAAAAGATCTGTTGGCTTTCACTTTTGTACTTTAAATATTTAAGATTTTTCTTATCCTTATTTTTTCTTTAGTGATGTAATTTTTATCTATTTCTAATTCTCAATTTCTATGCCTTCCCCCTCAAAATCCTCCTGGTACCTTTGAGTTTCTAGATCCAGCCTTAGTAGGCTTATTAGAGTTTTATATCTTCACAGTAGTACTAATACCATTTGCTTAATTTACTATTTCATTGCTAGCTCATATTTTCTTAGGAGATAGAATTTTATCAGAATTTTATTCTTCTGTTCTTACATATTTGAAATGAGATGATTGATGTCCAGGCCCTGTGAATCAAGTAAGTTTTTTCTGCTTCTCTCTTTTTCTTTTCTTTTCTTTGTTTGTTTATGTGTTTTTTGTTTGTTTGTTTGTTTTTGAGACAGGGTCTCTCTGCGCTGCCCAGGCTGAGTGCAGGGATGCGATCTCGGCTCACTGCAATCTTCACCTCCCAGTTCAAGCAATTCTTGTGCCTCGGCCACACGAGTAGCTGGGACTACAGGTGTGTACCACCAAGCCTGGCTAATTTTCGTATTTTGAGTAGAGATGGGATTTCACCATGTTGGTCAGGCTGGTCTTGAACTCCTGGCCTCAAGAGATCTGCCCACCTTGGCCTCCCAAAGGTCTGGGATTACAGGTGTGAGCCACTGTGCCCGGCCTCGGTTTCTCTTAATTTAGTATTTGTTTTCTTTTAAATCACAAATGGGCTTCTTAGATTTCAGCGCAGTTGGGGTCTTGGAAGGGATTGAACTAGTCTTCTATGTGCACTGTACTGCCCACGCCATACAGAGGGGAGGTAAGAACAGATGGAAAAGCAGCATTTCTTCAGGAACCTGTGGTCTCTGCCCAAAGTTAAATGGATACAAGGGCTTCTAGGCAACCCTGGTGCCCATTGCTGTTAAAAAGAAAAACCAGGAGCTGGTGAAGAATGTCAGCTACAGGGGCTGAAGAGCAGAGCTTAGCTTATGGCCCCAGAGTGTATTTGAAGATCATGCACTATTCTGGTTTTATATGTGATCTGTGGATCCACTTCTGCCTGAAGGAGATGGAAAACAATGGCTAAGTGCTGACAGTAAAGAGCTCTTTCAACCTGGATTGTCCAGACCCATGATCTTACACTGGAATCTCAACACAGGCTGTCATATACAGCAGACTTGGCCATCAGCCAAAGGCCTGGGCAGGTTATTTAAATAAACACCAGAATCTCACAGCCCTAATTCCAGGATGGTTTCCCACATGCTGATCTCACAGCCCAGGCCCTGAAGAGGTGTCCAGTCAGCAGACTCTTTAAACAAAAACAAATCAGCCGACTTTACTGAAGTTTGATTGACACACAAAAAGCTGTGCATGTTTAACGTATGCAACTTGAGGAGTTTGGACCTCAGTGTACACGCCTGGAGTCATCAACATACTTTGTGCCATCACTTCATCACTATTCATCACTTCCAAAAGCTTCCTCCCACCCCATTTATTTATTATTAGTAGTAGTAGTATTTGTGATAAGAACACTTAACATAAGGTCTACCCTCTTAGCAAAATTATAAGTGTATATTATATAGTGTATATTATAAGTGTATATTAAAATGTTGTCCTTTAAATTTCTATGTTAGCCATAGGCGCTGAGCTGCACAGTAGCTTGCTAGGACTTTGTCATTTTGTATAACCAAAATTTTGTGCCTCTTGACCAACACCTCCCCGTTCCCATCTCGCGTTCCCTGCCTCTGGCAGCCACCATTCCACTCTCTGCTGCTGTGAGTTTAACTATGTTAGATTCCTCATGTCATATATGTAGATGTGTCCTTGTGTGTAACCGTGTTCCACTTAGCATAATGTCCTTCAGGATTCCTCATGTCATGTATGTAGATGTGTCCTTGTGTGTAGCTGTGTTCACTTAGCATAATGTCCTTCAGGCTTGTCCATGTCACAGAGGTCAGGATTTCCCTCTTTGGTAAGGTTGACCAGTGTTCCGTGGTGTGTACACCACCTTTTTTTCCTTCATTTGTCTATCAGTGGCCCTTAGGCTGCTTCCATGCCTTGGCTGTTATGAAGAATGCTGCAGGGAACACGGGTGTGCGGCATCCAGATGCACAACCAGAAGCAGGATTGCCAGGTCATAGGGTAGTTCGAGTTTCCATTTTTTGAGGAACTGTTTTCCGCAGTGGCTACACCAGTCAGTAGACTCTCAGTAGGCACTAGTTTCTCCTGTTTTGTTTGTTTGTTTGTTTGTTTGTTTTGAGACGGAGTCTAGCTGTCGCAAGTGCAGGCTGGAGTGCAGTGGCACGATCTCGGCTCACTGCAAACTCTGCCTCCCAGGTTCAAGTGATTCTCCTGCCTCAGCCTCCCGAGTAGCTAGGATTACAGGTGTGCAGCATCATGCCCAGCTAATTCTTGTATTTTTAGTAGACATGGGGTTTCACCATGTTGGCCAGGCTGGTCTCGAACTCCTAACCTCAAGTGATCCAACCGCCTCAGCCTCCCAAAGTGGTGGGATTACAGGCGTGAGCCACTGCGCTCAGCCTAGTGAAAGATGGGAATCTTTCCTGATCCAGTTCAGCCACAAGTGGTCAGAGGAGGAATAGGACATGAGGTTTTATGTTCTCATTCTCAGGCCCAGTGGCACAGTTATTTCTGGCAGTGTGGAAGGATAATTAACTCATATTCACCACCACCCTACTCTGCTACCCAGGCAAGGCTGCACTGCATACATCCATAAATGACAATTAGGATGTTTACCTATGAACATGAGAGAACTACCAACATGCGCCAACCTGTGATGGCATAAACACTTACAGCAACTAATGTGGACTAGAAGTGACATGTACGGACTGAGTCGGTCGGTACCTGTCCAGATTCACTGGCTTTGCCAAGAACCTAACTGTCCAAACAGCCATTCTCCATGCCCTGCCTGGGTAGAGGCTGCTCACTGGTGGGAGAGAAAGCAAGAAAGCAAAAGCATCCTTGGTAAGGCAAGGAGTGAACACGCTCCCATCATGTAAAAATTCTATACAACACAATGAAAATCTTTATACATAGTTCATATCAATATATGTAAGGCTGATTCCTGATTATCAGCCAAGGGAGTGGGGTAATAGATGCCTTATAAATCATGCCAGTAATTTTCACGATTCTAATGCAAATAGCTACACTGAGAAGTGCCATCACTGCTCACTCCATACCCACTCATCTCCCCGGATTTAGTGAGAAGTGAAATGGCCCAAAGGTGGGCATCAGGAAAGGGAACCCAAAAAAGGCCACAGCCAGCCAGCCGTGTCCAGATTGTGGGTTTGCTGCCAAAGACTCCAGACTCAGTTTCTGTGCGTCTGTGTCGACAAAAGCACCAGAACTTGCTAGCATCCCTAGTCCTCTCGGTGATGGTGATGTTTGATTTATGCATGTATATCTCTCAAATGGCATTTTAAATGATGCCAAATGTGGTTCCTATGTTTCTTTAAAAGTGAATAAATATAATTCACAGAAATCGTTGATAGAAAATAGCAGAAAAAATAGAAATACCTTCTATGTTGCCAAAGAAAGGATGGAGTCCTTTTCTATCAAGTGCTGTTTTCATCCTTTTTCCATGAGTTTCCACAAAACATTGGGCTTTTCAGGCATTTCAGTATCAACTTAGAGAGTTGGCTGTTTCTAGCTGGAAAACAAAAGCAGATTCTTTTCTTTCTTTCTTTCTTTCTTTCTCTCTCTCTCTTTCTTTCTTTTTCCTTCTGTCTTAATTCAAGTGATGTGTGCATGCTTGTTACAGATCGTAAAACCCAAGCGCACTGCTGTGTGCAGACACCACAGCGTCTTTCTTTAGACTTGACCTCATGTCTGGCTCCACAACATGCTTAGTTAAAGCTCAGCTTTTAAAATGATGGTCCTGTCAGCCATGTCCACTGGAATATCAGTGACCTGCCTGACCAAGGAGGACACTGCAGAGTGTGGGATTTATATTTGGAAGCATGTACTGTGGAAGATTCATTCCTCATAAAGCAAAATAAATTGCATTTATGATCTTAGGCTGACAAGGTGTATGCACAACTCTGGGGAAGCCCTGAGGGAAAGTTTTCTAACTAGTGAAGAAATATTGAAAACAGAAGTGGGGTAGCTGTCCAACTCTAACATATAAACACTAAAAAACACAAGAAATGAAACTTGAAAAAAAGATATTTCCTCAAACTGGCAAGCATACTAAAATAATTTAAAGCTTTTAGGAAAAGAAATCTACCTATCTATCTACTTATCTACCTATGTAGATAACATCTATCTACCTACGTAGACAGCATATTTACATATTCCATCTATTTTTGTATATTGTAAAGGTTATTTTGTACTTTACATATGTAGGGTGTGCTTTGCTTTGCACATTGTACTTCTACTTATAATCTACTAAAACTCTTGAAGATGGCGATTCCTCTGGGACCTAAATGTTGTACCTGTAGCTTCCATATCCTCTGCAGCATGCACAGGGCAGTAGCCCCAGATGACAGTGAAGATAGCACGTGTGAGGTGCTCTGAGCAGCAGGAGTGGATTCCATGGATTGAATCTGTGAATCCAGTTCACGGATATCGTTGATCACCCTTCAAGCTTATTTCAGGCCCTAAGCTGTGCTGTGCCCAGCCGTTTATATGGCTGCATTTCTGATGGGAAGCTACATAGAGTAGGGACTGGGGACAGAGGTCCCAAGGCCACACTGGCTGGGTTCAGATTCCAGCCTTGCCACTTACTAGCTGTGTGACCATCAGTGACATACTTTGCCTCTCTGTACCTCTGTTCCCTCTTCTGGAAATGGGGGTAGTAATAGAATGTCCATGTCACAGGGGGTTATGACGTATTTCATGGTAAGGTGCTTAGTCCCTGTGCTTCCGATATTATTCATCTATCATGCACTAGCCTCTGTCTTACAGAGTTAAAGAAGCACCCACTTGTGGTGTCTCATCCAGGAGAGTTTTATGCATCAGAGCAAGTAAGGCCGGTGCCCCAGGTGTACCCACTGGGCACTCACCTCTGCAAGCCCCGAGCTGCTTCTGGCTGACACCTGTGGCCTTTTTCCTGGGGATTCTTTTCCAGCAAGGGGAGACTGCTCTGCCCATGCCCGGGCAAGCTAAGGGCCGAGAACGAATGGCCCACGAGCAGCCCTTGGCCAGTGGCGGGCAGGACGTTGCTGGGCAGATGCCCCTGTCCTGATAGCTGTGAGTGAATGTCCTATACAGTCCCCCAGACGTTCCCACAGGGCTGAGCCCTAGCTACTGGCAGCAGCAACTGGCTTAACCACACATACCCCTCACCTTCTTTCTGTTCCCTACCTTTCTTGCCCCTACCCAGTGCTTTCTGGAACCACCTCCCAAATGAACTGTGTGCACTCAGATCCTCGTCGCAGGGCCAGCTTCTGGGAGGTCTTGGGCATCATCCTGGATGCAGGAGTCATAGCCTTGTGGAAGCAGCAGGCCTGTTCTGCGTCATCTGCTTTCTCCCCATCACTAAGTGAATCCTGTCCAGGACAAGTGGTGAGCAGGGCTTGGTGTGTCACGTGGGAGGCAGTGTCTCTTGGGAAGCATCTCTGCCTGTGCATCAGTGCTGCTCTGATTCACAGAGCATCGTCCTGGCCTCTCCAGGATGAATCATATCCCGGGCACAGACAGGAATGAATGCCAGGGAGACAGAATCTCTCAGAATCCTCACCAGTGAATCTTCCCTGCAGAGTGCTGGGAAAGAATGACTTTGAAACAATCACTTATTTGACCCTGGCAGCTATTTCAGTGACTTTTAAGCAAGCTATTTTAGTGATTTTTAAGAGTTAGTGTCATTCCGTGGATGTCCCATTCAAATCTTTGTTAAGAACATGCTAATTTGCTTTTCTGGATCAAATGCACATCCTCCAAGTGCATTGCCATTTGGCTTCTGGTTAGGATGGTGTGAAGGCCTTGGGGCTGTCCTCTCTGTTAAAGGAAATAAAATACAAAGGTCACTGAAGAAGAGAAGAGTGACAATACTGATTCATACAGTGCCTGCTGACGTGTCTGGAAAGCAGAGCACTAACATGGGAGTTTTGTCTTTGCATTTATGTTAATTCTGCTTTAAACTCTGGGAAATTAAGTAGATATGAACTTTGGCACAATTATGTTCAGTGATCATTCAAGATGTCATAGCATGAAGCCCGTCACACTTCCAAGTTTCAAGGGCCCTTTATCTGGGATGCATGAATGGACAGATTCATAGTCAGGGTCTCAGAAGCTTTGTGGTCTTCAGCTGAGCTTGGGAAGCAGACTGTGCCCTCATTCTTCTCATTCTTTCTTCTCCGTTGCTCCTTCCTGAGGACTGTGGGGGAAGGCAGGCATCCCCTGCCAGAAGGCGGCTTGTAATGCCTGGAAATATAGCTGGGGATGCGTTCCTTCTGCACGGTACTTATCACGCAAGGCAGGGCGGACAGGTGGCAATATAACCAGCTAACTAAATGCACAGGTGATCCTAACAAGGTGGAGGAAAAAGATCAGGAAAAATGAGATCACACCAAGAGGGAGGTGAGCACCTCAAATATATTTTGGTGTCTAGAGCTGGCTGTGTGCTCAGCAGCAGTGCTGAGAGGGAGACACAATCAGCAGCATGACTCACAGTGTCCACGCGGTAAAAATAGACCAGGGGCTCAGGAGAAGCTCGTCTACTTTTGCTCTGATACGGGATGCAGAGTTCTCATAGAAGCAATGAGCGTCACCCCCAAAATCCCCCAATGGGAATGCCTCCCCAGTCCCCCAGCGCCCCAGTCCCTCTGACCCTTTGCTAGCTTTCCACCACTCTTATCTGCAGAACTCATTTATTGAGCTCATGATCTCAGCCCCCTGGCGCTCCAATCCCCCTGACCCTGTGCTAACTTTCCTACAGCTCTTATCTGCAGCACTCACTCATTGAGCTCATGATCTGCCTCTCATCTTTAGGTCAAGTGTGAGCTTCACAAAACACAGGCTTCTTCTGGCTGCTTCCCTGCCACCCCCAGCACTGAGAGCAGCGCCTACTGCAGGGTGCGTACTCGGGCATGACTTGTTGAATGACTGGATTGAAGACGTTTCATGAGGATTGCTGCTTACAAAGCAGATCCGTGGGATCCAGGAAGAGCAGGTTTTTGTTTTTTTTTTTTTTTTGAGACGGAGTCTCGCACTTTCGCCCAGGCTGTAGTGCAGTGGCATGATCTTGGCTCACTGCAAGCTCCACCTCCTGGGCTCACGCCATTCTCCTGTCTCAGCCTCCCTAGTAGCTGGGACTACAGGCACCCGCCACCACGCCGACTAATTTTTTCTATTTTTAGTAGAGACAGGGCTTCACCGTGTTAGCCAGGATAGTCTTGGTCTCCTGACCTCGTGATCCGCCCACCTCGGCCTCCCAGAGTGCTGGGATTACAGGCGTGAGCCACCGCGCCCAGCCAGGAGAGCAGTTTTATGCTTTGCGGACTTTCATTGGTGTGGCTATCTGATGGCTTGTTTCACTGCAGTGTAGATTGTGGCATAGGTAGCCCCGGGAGCAATGAAGTCGCACATAATGAAGAGACCCTATGCATAGCAAAAAGGCTTAAAGGAACCCCTGGAAAGAAAACAGGGAAAGACAGGACAGAGATGCAGTGAAGGAAACCCAAGCCCAAACAAGCCCGACTGAGCTCCCTTGTCCCTCTCTGGATGCCACCCTCACCCTGACTCTAGGTCTCCATCTGTGGCTCGGAGGCTGCCTGGGGGCTGGGACCTGAGGCTGTATTGTCCCTGTGGTGGAGCATGGATGTTCTTAGTTTTCAGTTTTCTTCAGAATGAATCTGGATCCAAACTTTAAAATCTGTAGCTCATGAAGAACAGCTTCTGCTTCAAAGAAGGCCAGTCACGAGGGAACATAGAGAGTTGGGAGATGTCAGAGTTGAGACGGAGACTAAACGGGGGTTGGCATATGCTGGCTCTCCTGAGCTACGCAAAAGCCTTTGGTCTGTGCCCCGGGAGCTGGGTCACTGAAGAATTCCTGCAGAGCTGTCACAGAACCAGTTCCCCGTCTGAAAGACCCCGTGACTGCTGCACCAGCCCAGTAAGGATGTGGGGAAGCAACTAGGAAATCGTTGAAGTGGCCTGGGTGAGAAGATGGTATCTTGGTCCAGGGTGACGAGGGGGAAGAATCAGTAGGACTTGTTGATGCTTTGATTTTCATGGAGGAGGTGGTGAACAGATCCCAGGTGTGGGGCAAGGCCAGGTGAGCCGTGGCAGGGCTGTTCACAGACGTGGTGGTTGAGGAGCCAGCAGAGGGTCTGTGCGTGTCCAGCTTGCTAGCTGTGTGGTCATCGGCACAGGGTAGGTAGGTGGCACCGCGGGCTACAGGGAGATGAGCTGGAAAAGGCTGAAGAGAGGACCCGGCAAAGAGTCATTGGGAAGCCATTGGGGAGCAGGAAAACCAGCCAAGGGTGCACAGCCAGGGGAGCCCTGGGGAAATTCTCTCAAGGAGAAGGAAGATGCCCAGGGTGTCATATTTGTCCGAGGTCGGGCCTGGTGGGGAGAGGCGGTCATCCTCTGGACTCACTGGCGTTTAGGACCCCCTCAGCGGGGAAGAGGGGGGCTCAGAGTGGCTCCTACATATCCAAACCCCAGATCTGCCCCCCTTACTCAACCTAGCAGCTAAACTGGGGTGGATTTTAGGAATCCACATGGATTGTTCCCTTCTGGGGTTTTTGTAAATGGCACTGCAACATTTTTAATAAAATTTAAATTGCAGAGCAGACTGGGTCCTCATTCTTAGGCAATCTTAGGTGGCTTCCGCCCATATTTGCTGTTTTCATGTTTACTCCACTCACCCAGGTCAGCTGTTTATGCTGTCTGGATGCCTCTCAGTGTTCTCCTTAGGAGACCAAGTCCTGGACATCAGGGCACAGTGGGGCTGGGACTTATTTTAGAAGATCAGAAATCCGAATATAGAAAGTGGGATGCTAGACTTTCCCCTTGCAGCACTTGAAGCAACTAGTTGCAAAAAATCCTGACGATAGAGACATGCCATTAAAAGAGTTGAAGCATTTTCAGTTGTCTCATTCTCCCTATTCTGCCAAATTCTGTGGTTTGGTAGTAGCTAGATGCAGTCATGAAAACAGCACTGCTAAGGGGAAATGGTTTCTTTGTAACTGGTCCAGAACATAGGTGCCAGGATGGCAGGAATCAGAGAGGAGTCATAGCAAATGCTGAACCTCCAGTGCCGACCCCAAGAGTACGACTTAGCTCCCACCAACTCTCAAGCCCTGGCCCCAGTTTATCCTAAGTGCCTTAATTTGGCACCGCCAGGTCTGGTTCATAAATAATCTCTGGGAGGAATTTCCATGAACGTGAACGCAGCTGCAGCTGAGAACATACCCATTGCACAGGTAAGAGTCTGTCTGTCCAGCCATCCATATCCTTAGCAAGTTATAAGACAAGGGGCACGTGGAATAAGATGAGGTGAAACCTCTATCTAACTATGCCACATGCCAGGCGGCAGCACACCCACATACCCAAAAAGGGAAAGAGTGACTGTGATGCCACGTCTGAGTTGTCAGGAAACCACTCCAGGTTTAGGAGACAGAAATTCCCCCAAGCGCCAAAGAGAGGGAGAGCATGGCCACAGTCCCCCTGGTGCCACCACAGCTGAGGGTGGCCAGTGCTTTGGGGTATTGGCACTGTTATTTTTTTCTTTGAAAACTGAAGCAATAAGATCTCAGACTCTGAAGTTTCTCTTGAAGTCCTATTAAGGTCCACCAGAAAAGGTCCTTCTCTGGAAGCCCAGCCTGGCCCTGCTGCTGGGATGGAACTGTGGCCCTGTGGGCCTAATCTGGGATGGGCCACATCTAAAATAAAAGCTCCCATGGGTTCCCTCTTGTTTATTTCAAATCTGCTGATGCAGTGGTGTCCAGGGCAGTGGCTCCTCCAGGACCTGGCAAGCCGTGTTAGTGTGGTCCCAGGCAGTCCCACATCAGTTCCCAAAGCCAGGCATACCTGAGCCCTGTGGGCCCCAGTCACATGTGAGGGGCAGGTTTGAGTCACTCACACAGGCAGAGAAGCTGGGCAGTGGGCAAGGAAGCCTTGGAGCTCATTTATTCATGAGGGGATTCTAGAATAAAGGAAGGATTTGGCAAGAGTGCCCAGGTATCTTAGATGGGCTCCCCAGAAGCCCCCTGAGATAAGGATTTGGGTGATTTGGGTGCATGTAGCTTGCATGGGAAGTGATGCCAGAAAGGACTGGAAGTGGAGTGGGAAGTGAGCGTTTAGGGAGGCTGGCCAACACACACTTGGTCATCAGCCGTTCCCAGCTGGGCAATGGGCCCCAGTCCTGCTGGTGACCATGGCAGGTGGAATAGGACCTCCTCTGAGTTACTGGTGGTCCATCCTCCACCTCTGTCCATCAAGGCTGCGACTGCTCCTGGGGTCTGACCTCCCCCCACAGCCTGCCAAGCCTGTGGCCCACAGGAGCGTGCTGCCTGCTGGCCAGAGGATGCTGCCAGGGCTTGCCCAGGGATGAGAGCTGAGACACACAGCCGGGCACCAGGAATGCCTGAACCTTTCTGATTCATCATCTATATTCCCACGTGGTTCCTGAAGGAGGAATAAATAAGACTCAATACCAATTTGTCCCTGGCTGGTGAGAACCAGGGCTTTTCCGGAAGGAGCTGTGATGAGCTCAGCACAAGGCCCCTCCTTTGTTGGAAGCCCTGTTCCTAGCCCATCCCTCTCCAGCTCCAGGAACCCAGCCCTTGCCACACTCTGCTGCGCGCCTGGAGCCGTGAATGTGGCCCGCAGAAGAGGCCCCTTGCCTGCACCTGCTTAGTAGGAAGGTGGCAGCTTCCTCCTTTGGCTGCTGAAGGTCTGTGGGTGTGGGGGAGCCTTCCCTGCTAGAGATAAGAAACTGAGCAGTAGCGGGTATGAGCAAGGCATCTGAGCTAGGCTGAGGCTCCTCCTCCATTTAACCAGAAGAGAAGCAGGCAGCAGGGGCCTCCTGCGGCCATCTGTTTCCTCCTGTCCAGGACATGCTAATGGGCACCATTTGCCCAGAATCCATGGTCCCACTCAAGGAGCTCATCTCCGAGAAGTGCTGGTGGGACAGCCAGGAGGTGCACTGTTCCACAACCCAGGAACCTGCGCAGGGAAGCTGCCTTCCTGCAGGGAAGCACCCTCAGTGGGTACAACAGTGACCTCTCAGAAGAGCCTGGGGCCCAAGAGGACCACTGCAGGCCAAACTACGAAGAAGTGTTCTGGATCTCCCCAGGTACCTAATGTGGTCTTAAAAGCATAAACCAATAAAAAAAGAAATGAAAAGTAAATGCCTGAGGAAAAGAGAAGATAAAACATAGATAAGAAAGGTGAGAAGGTTAAGAGATTAACACAAAAACATTAACCATGAGGTAAGTGGAAAATTAAAATTAAGGAGGATAACTTTTTTTTTTTTTTTTTTTGTGACAGAGTCTCACTCTGTAGCCCAGGCTGGAGTGCAGTGGCACAATCTCGGCTCACTGCAACCTCCACCTCCCGGGTTCAAGCAATTGTCCTGCCTCAGCCTCCCAAGTAGCTGAGATTACAGGCATGCACCACTACACCCAGCTAATTTTTGTATTTTTAGTAGAGACGGAGTTTCACCATGTTGGCCAGGCTGATCTCAAACTCCTGACCTCAAGTGATCTGCCCGCCTCAGCCTCCCAAAGTGCTGGGATTACAGGCGTGAGCCACCATGCCCTGCCCAGGAGGATAATATTTAAATGTCAGATAATTTCAAAGCCCCAGTGAAGAAAAACATAGGTGAAATGAAAGAGATTTTTAAACAAACGTTTAAATGAACAAGCAAAAAAACTAGAGCCAAAAAATTCAGAGGAAAGCCTAGAAGTTGAAGATCAAATTTTAAAGTAAAAATAAAAACCAAATGAGCAGGCAAAAGTTAAAACAAGGCTAGGAGTTGGAAGAGCAATAAATATAGTTCTTCAGACTGATAAAAACCATGAGTGTGCACCAGCTCCCACTCCACTACCCTGCAGGCGCAGGCTGGAGTCACATGAGAACTGAAGAAAAGGAGAATAAATAGAGGTGGAAGCGGGAGGCTGAAGATGAAATCGAGGGTGTTACTACCAGGTCAACAAGAAATAAAAACCCAATTGCCCAGATGCCAGGTCCCACAACCCAACACATTCATGGCGATTTAAGAAAGTAACATGGAGTCAAAAGACCATCAGTAAGAAATGTAAAGAATCCCACAGGCCTTAAACATAAACCTCCCTGCAATGAGCATTGGTTTACTGTTTGATGTCCCTTGGTCCCTGTAATTTTAGCAGAAACCCCTGATGCAGACACCTTAGTGTGAGTTTACAACCTGATGGGTTATGGGCATGTTTTATTTAGCCCCTTGAGGGATTTAGTGTACACACATGTGTGTATGTATGTATATGTGTGTGTGTATTTCAATTATTTGTGATTATAAAATAATTCTGGAGCTCCAGTTTCTCTGAACTGTTTTTCTTTTCTCTGTCTACTGGCTTATATTTTATTTCTATCATTAGATGTTACCTTTAATTTTTAATATGCATTTCTTAATGTGCAAATTCTGGAGTTAATATTGTCCATCCTTCTTCCTAACAATACAAGGAATTTAGAATCCCCTTGCTTTCTTACGCTATTGTTCTGTATTTCAGTTCCTTCTAACTTTTGTTCCAGTAGAATTAACCATTGTGAGTGTGGTTAGTTTTGCTGTTGTTTTCTATAGTCAATGCTCATTAAATATCACTCGTGTTCTTTACTTACTTTCCACCTTGCATCTCATTTTTACTTAGTCTGATCAGTTTTCTTTTTTTCTGGAGAATATGCTTTAGTAGCCTTAATGAATGGCTGTTAGTGGTTCATTCAGTTTTTGTACAAAGGCCTTATGTTTTCATTTGTGAATGATAGTTTAAATAGGTGTAGAATTCTAGGATAAAATGTTCTTTCTCACAAATGCTGAAATTATTTTTGATTTCCTTAATGGTTTCTAACATAGTTTGGATGTATGTCCCCAGTCCAAATCTCATGCTGAAATGTAATCCCCAATGTTGGAGGTAGGGCCTTGTGGGAGGTGATTGGATTATGGGGGTGGTTTCTTCATGAACGGTTTAGCGCTGACCCCTTAGTGCTGCTCTCACCATAATGAGTGAGTTCTCCTGAGATCTGGTGGTTTAAAGGTGTGTGCCACCTCCCCGCTCACTCTTGTTCCTGCTTTGGCCAGGTGACCTGCCTGCTCCTCTTTTCCTTCCACCATGATTGGAAGCTTCCTGAGTCCTCCCCAGAAGCTGAGCAAATGCCAGCACCATGCTTCCTGTACAGGCTGCAAAACCATGAGCCAAATACACCTCATTTCTTTATAAATTACCTAGTATTTCTTTATAGCAATGCTAGAACAGCCTAATGCACTTTTTGTTGCTGTTGTTGAGAAACCTACTCTTGGTTTGCTTTTTTTCCTATAGGAATTTGAAATTATTTTCTCTGGGCTGGGCGCAGTGACTCACACCTGTAATCCCAGCAGTTTGGGAGGCCAAGGCAGGCAGATCACCTGAGGTCAGGAGTTCAAGACCAGCCTGGCCAATATGGGGAAACCCCATCTGTACTTAAAAAAAAAAAAAAAGTTAGGCATGGTGGTGGGCGCCTGTAATCCCAACTACTAGGGAGGCTGAGGCAGGAGAATCTCTTGAACCCAGGAGGCAGAGGTTGCAGTGAGCCGAGATTGCGCCATTGCACTCCGGTCTGGGTGACAAGAGTGAAACTTGATCTCAAAAAAAAAAAAAAAAGAAAAAGAAAAGAAATATTTTTCTCTGGTTGAGATCATATTTTTGTCTTTTGTATTGTATAGTTACTACATTTAGTGTGGGATAGCTTTAATTTACCTTGTATTATGTATGTCTGAATCTGTAAATTCACATCTTTTATTAGTTCTGAGAAATTCTCAGATATCTTCAGATATTGCCTCTTCCCCATTCTCAATGTTCTCTCAGTCTGGAATTCCCAATCTATTCATCTGGATTTTCTATTAGTATATTGGGAGACCTTCTCATTTTTATCTTCCTACCTTTTAATATGTCTTTCTTAATTTCCATATTATGCTGAATTGTAGGTAGTATCATCAGTTCCATATTCCAGTTCAAGTCCCTCATCAGATATTTCAAGTTTGCTTATTAACTCATCCATCGTGTCTTAAATTCAGTAGTTATTTTTATTTCAGGAAATTCCAATTTGCCTTGTCTCTTTTAATAATGTATTTTTCCCTGTGTGGATTTGGTTTCTCCTTGTGTGCTAGAATACCTTAAAAGAGACTTACTTTATCTATCACTTGAAATTCTTGGAAAGATGCTTTCCCTGCTGACTGAGGCTCAGGGCAGGCCATTTCTTGGTAAATTTTAAAATTTTGAATGTCGACCTTTCTCCATGGCACTTTAACTGAAAACTGTCATTATGCATTTCCTGAAGTGAGGATGCAGTACCAGGTACCCCTCGGAATCACTGACATGTCACCACTTTTTTTTTTTTTTTTTTTTTTTTTTTTTTTGAGACGGAGTCTCGCTGTGTCTCCCAGGTTGGAGTGCAGTGGCGCGATCTCCGCTCACTGCAAGCTCCGCCTCCCGGGTTCACGCCCTTCTCCTGCCTCAGCCTCCCAAGTAGCTGGGACTACAGGCGCCCGCCAACACGCCCGGCTAATTTTTTGTAATTTTAGTAGAAACGGGGTTTCACCGTGTTAGCCAAGATGGTCTCGATCTCCTGACCTCGTGATCCGCCCGTCTCGGCCTCCCAAAGTGCTAGGATTACAGGCGTGAGCCACCGCGCCCGGCCACCACTTTTTATGTTAGTTCCTCAGTGTAGGAGTTTCCTAGCTGCACAAATACTAAAATCCCAAACCCCGGATCCACATGGTGCTATGTTTTCAGCATAGAACTTTCCCAGCACCAGGCCAATGGGACCACCCCATGTTTTCCCTCACTGAACTGATGGGCAGGGTGATTCTGGATTCTGAGTTTTCACTGGATACATTATTCTCTGAGCTTCCCATCTTTGTTTGGGGGTCTGGTTTCCACTCCCTTCTTGAGGAGACCCAGGCCCTGTCTCCTCTGCCCCCGCCACTAAACACATGCCCTGTTGCCAGGACTGGCTTCTCTCCCCACAATGCGGCAGTATCAGCTTGGGCTTAAGGTTTCATATCTAACTTTCCTCCTTAATTCTTGCCCCTGAAGATTTCCCTTGCTTTCCTATGACCTTAGCTGTGGCTTAAAAAAATTGCTATGTTATGCAGCATACTTACATGCTTTATTGCAGGAAGTGTTTGAAGTGAGTCTGGCACCAGGTTTAAAACCAATTTCTGCTGAGAAATTTGAAGATCTGGCAATACGACGTCTGTCTTTCAGCAGGACTAAAATTGGCTAGTGTCAGGAGGCATGTACTCTCTGTTCAGTCTCTAACTCATCACCTGTAATATTATTTTGACTCCTGTGTAGGCATTTATGATTCAGCATAATATATTCCACCTTTTACCCTTTTCCACAAAATGGACCCTAACAGCATCCAGTTCATATCCCAGTTCTGTACCACAAGCCTTTGCTATTGATATAGGAGAACGGCAGCCATGAGGCACCATTGGTCTTTAAAAATATATATATATATATATATATATATATATATATATATATATGTGCGGTGGTTCCAAGATGGCCAAATAGGAACAGCTCCAGTCAACAGCTCCCAGCGTGAGCGATGAAGAAGATGGGTGATTTCTGCATTTCCAACTGAGGTACTGGGTTCAACTCACTGGGGATCATCGGACAGTGGGGGCAGGACAGTGGGTGCAGCCCACTGAGTGTGAGCCAAAGCAGGGCGAGGCATTGCCTCGCCCGGGAAGCACAGGGGGTCAGGGAATTCCCTTTCCTAGCCAAAGGAAGAGGTGATAGACAGCACCTGGAAAATCAGGTCCCTCCCACCCTAATACTGCACTTTTCCAAGGGTCTTAGCAAACGGCACACCAAGAGATTATATCTCGTGCCTGGCTTCGAGGGTCCCACGCCCACGGAGCCTCGCTCATTGCTAGCACAGTAGTCTGAGATCAAACTGCAAGGCAGCAGCGAGGCTGGGGGAGGGGCGCCTGCCATTGCTGAGGCTTGGGTAGGTAAACAAAGCTGGGAAGCTCAAATTGGGTGGAGCTCAAAGAGGCCTACCTGCCTCTGTAGACTCCACCTCCAGGGGCAGGGCATAGTCGAACAAAAGGCAGCAGAAATCTCTGCAGACTTAAATGTGTCTGTCTGACAGCTTTGAAGAAAGTAGTGGTTCTCCCAGCACGGAGTTTGAGATCTGAGAACAGACAGACTGCCTCCTCAAGTGGGCCCCTGACCCCCGAGTAGCCTAACTGGGAGGCAAACCCTAGTAGGGGCAGACTGACAACTCACGTGGCCGGGTACCCCTCTGAGATGAAGCTTCCAGAGGAACAATCAGGAAGCAACATTTGCTGTTCTGCAATATTTGCTGTTCTGCAGCCTCCGCTGGTGATAACCAGGCAAACAGGGTCTGGAGTGGACCTCCAGCAAACTCCAACAGACCTGCAGCTGAGGGTCCTGACTGTTAGAAGGAAAACTAATGAACAGAAAGGACTTCCACACCAAAACCCCATCTGTATATCACCATCATCAAAGAACAAAGGTAGATAAAACCACAAAGATGGGTAAAAAACAGAGCAGAAAAACTGAACATTTTAAAAATCAGAGCACCTCTCCCCCTTCAAAGGAACGCAGCTCCTCGCCAGCAATGGAAAAAAGCTGGATGGAGAATGACTTTGACAAGCTGAGAGAAGAAGGCTTCAGACGATCAAACTTCTCCAAGCTAAATGAGGAAGGTCGAACCCAATGCGAAGAAGCTAAAAACCTTGAAAAATGCTTAGATGAATGGCTAACTAGAATAACCAGTGTAGAGAAGCCCTTAAATGACCTGATGGAGCTGAAAACCATGGCACGAGAACTATGTGACAAATGCACAAGCTTCAGTAGCCGATTCGATCAACTGGAAGGAAGGGTATCAGTGATTGAAGATCAAATGAATGAAATGAAGCGAGAAGAGAAGTTTAGAGGAAAAAGAGTAAAAAGAAACAAACAAAGCCTCCAAGAAATATGGGACTATGTGAAAAGACCAAATCTACGTCTTATTGGTGTACCTGAAAGTGACGAGGAGAATGGAACCAAGTTGGAAAACACTCTGCAGGATATTATCCAGGATAACTTCCCCAACCTAGCAAGGCAGGCCAACATTGAAATTCAGGAAATACAGAGAGTGCCACAAAGATACTCCTCAAAAAGAGCAACTCCAAGACATGTAATTGTCAGATTCACCAAAGTTGAAATGAAGGAAAAAATGTTAAGGGCAGCCAGAGAGAAAGGTCGGGTTACCCACAAAGGGAAACCCATCAGACTAACGCGGATCTCTCGGCAGAAACTCCACAAGCCAGAACAGAGTGGGGGCCAATATTCAACATTCTTTAAGAAAAGAATTTTCAACCCAGAATTTCATATCCAGCCAAACTAAGCTTCATAAGTGAAGGAGAAATAAAATCCTTTACAGAGAAGCAAATGCTGAGAGATTTTGTCACCACCAGGCCTGCCTTACAAGAGTTCCTGAAGGAAGCACTAAATATGGAAAGGAACACCCGGTACTAGCCACTGCAAAAACATGCCAAATTGTAAAGACCATTGATGCTAGGAAGAAACTGCATCAACTAACGAGCAAAATAACCAGCTAACATCATAAAGACAGGATCAAATTCACACATAACAATATTAACCTTAAATGTAAATGGACTAAATGCTCCAATTAAAAGACATAGACTGGCAAATTGGATAAAGGGTCAAGCCTCGTCAGTGTGCTGTATTCAGGAGACCCATCTCATGTGCAGAGATAAACATAGGCTCAAAGTAAAGGGATGAAGGAAGATCCACCAAGCAAATGGAAAACAAAAAAAGGCAGGGGTTGCAATCCTAGTCTCTGATAAAACAGACTTTAAACCAATGAAAATCAAAAGAGACAAAGAAGGCCATTACATAATGGTAAAGGGATCAATTCAACAAGAAGAGCTAACTATCTTAAATATATATGCACCCAATACAGGAGCACCCAGATTCATAAAGCAAGTCCTTAGAGACCTACAAAGAGACTTAGACTCCCACACATTAATAATGGGAGACTTTAACACCCCACTGTCAATATTAGACAGATCAGTGAGACAGAAAGTTAACAAGGATATCCAGGAATTGAACTCAGCTCTGCACCAAGTGGACCTAATAGACATCTACAGAACTCTCCACCCCAAATCAACAGAATACACATTCTTCTCAACACCGCACCGCACTTATTCCAAAATTGACCACATAGTTGGAAGTAAAACACTCCTCAGCAAATGTAAAAGAACAGAAATTATAACAAACTGTCTCTCAGACCACAGTGCAACCAAACTAGAACTCAGGATTAAGAAACTCACTCAAAACAGCTCAACTACATGGAAACTGAACAACCTGCTCCTGAATGACTACTGGGTACATAACGAAATGAAGGCAGAAAGAAAGATGTTCTTTGAAACCAATGAGAACAAAGACACAACATACCAGAATCTCTGGGACACATTTAAAACAGTGTGTAGAGGGAAATTTATAGCACTAAATGCCCACAAGAGAAAGCAGGAAAGATCTAAAATTGACACCCTAACATCACAAATAAAAGAACTAGAGAAGCAAGAGCAAACACATTCAAAAGCTAGCAGAAGGCAAGAAATAACTAAGATCAGAGAAGAACTGAAGGAGATAGAGACACAAAAAACCCTTCAGAAAATCAGTGAATCCAGGAGCTGGTTTTTTGAAAAGATCAAAAGAAAGCATATTCAATTAGGAAAAGAGGAAGTCAAATTGTCCCTGTTTGCAGATGACATGATGGTATATTTAGAAAACCACATCATCTCAGCCCAAAATCTCCTTAAGCTGATAAGCAACTTCAGCAAAGTCTCAGGATACAAAATCAATGTGCAAAAATCACAAGCATTCTTATACACCAATAACAGACAAACAGAGAGCCAAATCATGAATGAACTCAGATTCACAATTGCTACAAAGAGAATAAAATACCTAGGAATCCAGCTTACAAGGGATGTGAAGGACCTCTTCAAGGAGAACTACAAACCACTGCTCAATGAAATAAAAGAGGATACAAACAAATGGAAGAACATTCCATGCTCATGGATAGGAAGAATCAATATTGTGAAAATGGCCATACTGCCCAAGGTAATTTATAGATTCAATGCCATCCCCATCAAGCTACCAATGACCTTTTTCACGGAATTGGAAAAAACTACTTTAAACTTCATATGGAACCAAAACAGAGCCCGCATTGCCAAGACAATCCTAAGCCAAAAGAACAAAGCTGGAGGCATCATGCTACCTGACTTCAAACTATACTACAAGGCTACAGTAACCAAAACAGCATGGTACTGGTACCAAAACAGAGATACGGACCAATGGAACAGAACAGAGCCCTCAGAAATAATACCACACATCTACAACCATCTGATCTTTGACAAACCTGACAAAAACAAGAAATGGGGAAAGGTTTCCCTATTTAATAACTGGTGCTGGGAAAACTGGCTAGCCATATGTAGACAGCTGAAACTGGATCCCTTCCTTACACCTTATACAAAAATTAATTCAAGATGGATTAAAATGCTAGACCGAAAACCATAAAAAGCCTAGAAGAAAACCTAGGCAATACCATTCAGGACATAGGCATGGGTAAGGACTTCATGTCTAAAACACCAAAAGCAATGGCAACAAAAGCCAAAATTGACAAATGGAATCTAATTAAATTAAAGTGCTTCTGCACAGCAAAAGAAACTACCATCAGAGTGAACAGGCAACCTACAGAATGGGAGAAAATTTTTGCAATCTACTCATCTGACAAAGGGCTAATATCCAGAACTCAAACAAATTTACGAGAAAAAAACAACCCTATCAACAGGTGGGTGAAGGATATGAACAGACACTTGTCAAAAGAAGACATTTATGCAGCCAACAGACACATGAAAAACTGCTCATCATCACTGGCCATCAGAGAAATACAAATCAAAACCACAATGAGATACCATATCACACTAGTTAGAATGGTGATCATTAAAAAGTCAGGAAACAACAGGTGCTGGAGAGGATGTGGAGAAATAGGAACACTTTTACACTGTTGGTTGGACTGTAAACTAGTTCAACCATTGTAGAAGACAGTATGGCGATTCCTCAAGGATCTAGAACTAGAAATACCATTTGACCCAGCCATCCCATTACTGGGTATGTACCCAAAGGATTATAAACACATGCACATGTATGTTTATTGCAGCACTAGTCACAATAGCAAAGATTTGGAACCAACCCAAATGTCTATCAATGATAGACTGGATTAAGAAAATGTGGCCCATATACACTAGGGAATGATATGCAGCCATAGAAAAGGATTAGTTCATGTCCTTTGTAGGGACATGGATGAAGCTGGAAACCATCATTCTCAGCAAACTATCGCAAGAACAAAAAACCAAACGCCGCATGTTCTCAATCATAGGTGGGAATTGAACAATGAGAACACTTGGACACAGGAAGGGGAACATCACACACTGGGGCCTGGTTTTGGGTGGGGGGAGCAGGGAGGGAAAGCATTAGGAGATACACCTAATGTAAATGACGAGTTAATGGGTGCAGCACACCAACATGGCACATGTGTACATATGTAACAAACCTGCACGTTGTGCACATGTACCCTAGAACTTAAAGTATAATAAAAAAATAAATAAATATAGGCCGGGTGTGGTGGCTCACACCTGTAATCCCAGCACTTTGGGAGGCCGAGGCGGGCAGATCACAAGGTCAGGAGATCGAGACCATCCTGGCTAACATGGTGAAACCCCGTCTCTACTAAAAATACAACAAAAAAATTAGCTGGATGTGTTGGCAGGCTCCTGTAGTCCCAGCTACTCTGAAGGCTGAGGCAGGAGAATGGTGTGAACCCGGGAGGCGGAGCTTGCAGTGAGCCGAGATCGCGCCACTGCACTCCAGCCTGGGTGACAGAGTGAGACTCTGTGTCAAAAAAAAAAAAGTATATATATATATATATACACACACATATATATGTGTATATATATATGTGTATATGTATATATATACACACATATATATGTGTATATGTATATATATGTGTGTATATATATATATACCATATACATATGTATATGGTATATATATATACATATACATATGTATATGGTATATATATACACATATATATGTGTATATATGTATGTATATATATTATATATATGTATATATATGTGTGTGTGTGTATATATATATATACATACACACATTTTTTTTGAAAAAATATTTTATATATATATATATATTTTTTGAGAGGGAGTCTGGCTCTGTCACCCAGGCTGGAGTGCAGTGGCACGATCTCCGCTCACTGCAAGCTCCACCTCCTAGGTTCACACCTTTCTCCTGCCTCAGTCTCCCAAGTAGCTGGGACAACAGGCGCCCACCAACACACCCGGCTAACTTTTTGTGTTTTTAGTAGAGATGGGGCTTCTCCGTGTTAGCCAGTATGGGTCTTGATCTCTTGGTCTCGTGATCCACTTGCCTCAGCTTCCCAAAGTGCTGTTTTTTAGGACTTTGAGGCTCACTTTCATTGAAGCCCACTAGCCAAAGACCAATAGAAACACACTTATAGTCAAATGAAATTGGTTGAATTTAGCTGCTGCAGCAAGAAAATGGACTACATGGAATATTGGGAGCATCTTCAGTAGGAGGAGAAGTTTCTTCAAGGATGGGGGCCTGTGCCAAATAATATTCTCGGGAGCAAGCAGGGGAGTGGCCGGCTCTGGACTGGTACTAGGGAGAAGCATCGACACCTAGCAATGGGGACTCTTTGCAGTCTCTACAGGCAGTGGAGGAGCTGTCAGGGCTGGGACTGCCACTGTGAGAAAGGGCATGGCTCAGAAGCAGGGATCGAGGGCAGCTTTGTAGCTGCAGGAGGGTTCTGCTGTGGAAACACGGTATATGGGCATTATCCTTGTCCCGTTGGCAACACTGTCACCAGCAGGGCTAAATTGCACTTTTTGTCTGGGGGTTCAGCTAATCTTTCAGAAAAGTATTTTTGTACAAGAGAAATTCCTTGTTCCAAAACAAAGCTCACTTCTTGTGACGATCTGGGCAGAAGGTGCTGGGAGCAGCTTCCTGGGTGGCCCTGCTCGTGTCCCAGCCTCTGACTTCCTGCTAGTATTGATTCACAAGGGCCCTAAGGCCATCACAGAGGACGTATCTCCATATTCACCACTTGAGCATACCTCCCAGCTCCATGTTTCACTCGTGAAACCATGGTCTTCAGAACATAAAATAATTTACCAAGAGAAACCAGTTTCTGTCTGTTGGCATCCTGGTGACAACAACGAGGACCATCACCACCTGTCTTCTGGCAACCACAGACACACCCCGCGGAAGCAGGGTGCTCCAGCAGGGTCTCTGGAGTGAGTACCCTCTTCCAATTTGGGTTTCTTGACCTTGCTAGGGCGGCGCAGCCCATTACTAGCTGGCAGAGAATAACTCAAGAGCAAATGGCCCCAGGAATAAACTTGAGATATTAACATGGAAATGCTGGATTGAAATGTGACTCATTTTCTCATCAGTCAGCAGGCTGATGAACTAATTTCAGCTACTGATATTTTTTATGTTTCCCGGACTGAGCTGTTGCTCTGTTTCTCATCCACAGGTCCAGGAGGCAGTGTGAGAGTTTATGATGTTAATTAATTACAAGATGGACCACGATACTGTCCGTGAAATTGTGTAGTCATTTCTGAACCTTTTGTAATAAAGAAACTGTGCTTCCATATTGAAGAAGCACTTAGTTATAGGAAAAATGTGAGAAATAGTTACTTTTTGTTTTTATGCTTTTGGTTTATTTCAGCAAATCTGAGGTTTAGTAAAAACCAATGGCACAGGAAAAAGCAAGTGACTCCACCATTTTGTTTTTGTGGGTACTTAAGATCTCATGTTGCACCCTAAGGATTTTTAAATAGATCATTTATGATGTGAATGATGAGCTGGCCATGTTGTCACTTCTGGGTTCACTTCTGTGAACTTGGGAAGGTTAGAAGCATAGTATTCTTCAAGTTTCTTTTTTACCCTCTTCCACAAAATGGATCCTGGCAACAGCCAATCCACATCCCAGTTCTCTACCACGTGCCTTTATTATTGATACAGAGAATGGCAGCCATGTGGCTCCTTTGATCTTTTGGTAAAGTTGTATTACTCATGCAACCCTCAGTGCATAGTGGATTTTTCTCTTTCTCTTTCTCCCTCCTTCTCCTTCTCCCTCTCTCTCTCTCCCTTAGACAGACAGACAGACACATGCACACGTGCGCACATGCACACACACACACACACACCCCACCACCACCGCCATCACGAAAAACACAGAATGTCATCACTGTAGATTAAACTCATTTAGTAACTAACCCATGCTAAGGAATTTTCTGAGTAGTGTTGCAGTCTGTGGCTCTTTCTCTCTTAGTTTATTTTCTATTTAATAGTGCATTTCTCCAATTCTAGGATGCACATTCCTTTCTTTTCATTTGTTCCTATTTCTGAAATTCTGAAACAGTGATGCACCTCACAGTCAGTGGCTTCTGACCCTTGATGGAGTCCGACGGGGCTTTTCCCTGAGCATGCTTTTATGTATATAGGTAAATCTAAATGAATACTGACTGAATAAAGAAAAAACACTAACAAAATATTGTGGTGCTTATATATGTTTAATATATAATTTTATATGTTTTTATATCTTACATAATGGTATATGTATATAATATATAATTTAAAGTAAAGCCAACAATAGTACTACAGTACTAAATTTGTAGATTGTAATCAGAATTAATATGTTTGAGGTTCTTATATTTTCCAGAAAGTGTAGAACTAACTTACATCAAATTCCAGTAAGTTCAGGCCAGGTGCGGTGGCTCACGCCTATAATCCCAGGACTTTGGGAGGCTGAGGCAGGTGGATCACAACCTCAAGAGTTTGGGTCAGCCTGGGAAACATGGCGAAACCCTGTCTCTACTAAAAATACAAAAATTAGCTTGGTGTTGTGGTGTGCGCCTGTAATCCCAGCTGCTCAGGAGGCTGAGGCAGGAGAATCACTTGAACCAGGGAGCCAGAGGTTGCAGTGAGCTGAGATCATGCCAGTGTACTCCAGCCTGGGTAACAAGAGAGAAACTCTGTCTCAAAAAAAAAAAAATTACAGTAAGTTCAAAGGTACTATACTTGTGTATACTTGCACCTAACAATGTTGACTTGTACACCAACATTGTTACTTCTTATTTTTTTGAGAAAAGTCCTTTTTTATTGTAGTAAATACATATAAAATATACCATTTTATTCCTTTTCAAATGTACAATTCAGTGGCATTAAATCCATGCACGTTGCTGTGCAGCCATCACCACCGTCCATCTGCAGAACTTACCACCATCCTAAACCAAGACCTTGTCCACATTAAGCAGTAACTCTCCATTCCCTCCCTTCTGCAGCCCCTGCAGCTGTGTTCTGTCTGTGAGTATGACTATTCTAGGTACCTCATATAAGTGGAATCATACAGTATTTGACCTTTTGTGACTGGCGTATTTCACTTAGCATGTTGTCTTCAAGGGTCATCCATGCTGTAACACTGAGGAAAATTAGCTTCATTTTGAAGGCTAATAATTCAGGGTAGCATATGCCATATTTTGCGTATTCATTCCTCTGTCAATGGGTGTTTTCATTGTTCCCACCTTCTGACTACTTCTGCATCATGATGCTATGCACTTCAGTGTCCCCAAATCTGTGTTGGAGTCACTGCTTTCAATTTTTTTTAAGAGACAGGGCCGTACTCTGTTGCCCAGGCTGGAGTACAGTGACAAAATCACACCTGCTTTCCATTTTGGGGAGTGTATACTCAGCAGTGAAATGGCTGCTATATGGTAACTCAGTGTTGAATCTTTGAGGACTCACCGTCTTGTCTTCCACCGTGGCCACTCCATTTGACATTTCCACTGGCAACGCACAGGGTTCCAGTTTCTCCACAATAATATGAATTTTAAAGGCTATTTTCATATGGTTATTCTGGCTAGTATAATAAAGTCATATTTAAAATTTAAGTAGTACCTCGCCACACACAGTGGCTCACACGTGTAATCCTAGCACTTTGGGAGACCGAGGAGGGTGGATCCCCTGAGGTCAGGAGTTCGAGACCAGCCTGGCCAACAGGACAAAACCCCGTCTCTACTAAAAATACAAAAAAATTAGCTGGGTGTGGTGGTGCATGGTTGTAATCCCAGCTACTCGGGAGGCTGACGCAGGAGAATCGCTTGAACCCAGGAGGCAGAGGTTGTAGTGAGCCAAGATCGCGCCACTGCACTCCAGCATGGGTGAAAAAGCGAGACTCCCTCTCAAAAAAAAAAAGACAAATTAAGTAATACTCCGAAATAGTAATGAAAGTTACAAACCTTTCCCCTTGGCCCCTAACATATCACTTCATTTGCCCAGACACTTCTCAGAGGCAGCTCCTGCCCACCTTCCTCTTTTGACTGTTATTGCCATACCCTGACAGCTGTGTTCATCCTGTTCTATCTTTTTTTCTTTTTAGAGATGGAGTCTTGCTCTGTTGTCTAGGCTAGAGTGCAGTGGCATGATCATAGCTCACTGCAGCCTCAAACCCCTGGGCTCAAGTGATCCTCCAGCATCAGCCTCAGCTTCCTGCCTTAGTCTCCCACCTGTAGCTAGGACTATAGGTGCATATGCCTGGCCAGCTTTAAAAATTTTTTGTAGAGATGGGGTCTCATTGTGTTGCCCAGGCTGGTCTCCAACTCCTAGCTCCAAGCGATCCTCCCACCTTTGCCTCCCAGTGTGCTGGGATTATAGGCGTGGGCCCATGTACCTGGCCGCATCAAGTTATTTCTTGATCCGTTAGCTTTAAATTCTACCAGTGGACTCCCTGCTTTGAAAGGGTAGAGATTAGTTCACTTAAGGTTAGAATTTAGTTCACTTACACTACTGCCTATCTCCTCCCCACTTCTCCCAACTTCTTAGGGATGTATTATTTTGAGTCCTTCCCTTGGTTACTGTTGTATTCATTTCACTCTGTGGGATGAGGCTGTGGTTGGCATGCTTACCCACACTGCTTCTCTCTTCCCCATTGGCCTTCTGTATTAGTCCGTTTTGTGTTGCTGTAAGGGAATACCAGAGACTGGGGCATTTGTAAAGAAAAGAGGCTTATTTGGCTCGTGGTTCTGTAGGCTGTACAAGCATGGTGCCAGCATCTACTTGGCTTCTGGGGAAGCTTCAGGAAGCTTTTAATCATGGCAGAAGGGGAAGTGGCAGCCAACATGTCACCTGGTGAGAGGGAGCAAGAGAGAGATGTCAGGGTCTTTTAAACAAGCAGCTCGCATGTAAACTAACACAGCAAGAACTCACTCCTTGCCACAAGGATGGCACCAAGCCCTTCATGAGGAATTCACCCCCATGACCCACACACCTCCTGTTAGGCCTGCCTTCAACACTGCTGATCACATTTCAATATGAGATTTGGAGGGGACACACAAGCAAACTGTGTCACTTTCCTATTGAGGTTGGCTGTGTCTTCAATTGTACATGAGAATGAGTGAGTCCAGCTTACTGGCTATGAGTCAGACCCTGAAGTCAGGCTTCCTGGCTGTGAAATCCAGCTCTGCAGCTTATAGGCGAAAGACCTTAAACAGGTTGCTTCAGTTTTTGATGCCTCAGTTTCCACATCTGCAAAAGGGATGATAATAACTATACCTACTTAATGGGGTTGTTATAAAAATTAAACAGGATAGTCCTTATTAAAAGTTTAGCACGATGCTTGGGATTTAGGAGAAGCTGAACTCTTGGTCAAACTGATGATGATGACCACAACAACAATGATGTCAACTTGGTCAGGGTGAGGCACCTTTAAATTTTGGTTTTCAGTTACGTTGGGTTTATATGTAGATTCTAAATGTTAAATTACTAAACATTTATTGTCAAGATTCTGTAAATGTTATGGCTATAAACCCAAGTTTTGGTAATAAGTTAATATTGCCTCTGTATTCAGCTCCTGAATCATAACCCCTGTGCCAGATAAAGGAAAATATAGTGTCCAGGTCAAATGGATTCTGTCTTTTTAAATTCCACAGCTGTGTAAAATGACGGGAAATTTTGTTTTGCTTTATATTTGGACCGATGGAGTTCCTATACACCTATTCTGGCTGTGTGTGTTTTTTTGGAGTTTCTAAATGACATTCTTTTCACATTGAGGAAAGAAACCTGTGCCTTCCTCACAGCATCCATCTTAACTTCCAGCTGTGCATGCGCGCTGCCGTTCTTGCTCACAAAGATGGTCTTTGTGAAGCCCACGGGTGTTTGTTACAAATGGGACAGATTGCTGCTGGCCAGCTGCCATGCAGAGATTGCTTTTTATTCATTTAAGCTATTCACTGCTTTCCCCTTATCCTCTATTATCCACATCCATGGTTTTCACTGCCATTTGTTTCTGGAGTAAATCTCTAAGTTACTTATTCAGACAGGCTGCTGTGAGATACATCTTCTGACTCTTGAAAATATTTATTGTCATCCTTGTTTTGTTTCCTTTTTTGTTTTTACTCATCCTTGGAGGAGTGCTTGGTAGAGTACATACTCTAAAGGTTTTTCTCGCAACTTCGAAGGCGCTGACCCATTGCCTGTCCATGTGCATGGTTTTGATGAAAGGTCCTCTGCCAGCCCATGTTCCTGTGTCCTCTTGGCCACCTGCGGGCTCCAAACATAAATTCCTGGCTGCAGCTTCTGTCCACACTCCTTCTTCTCGCCTTTGGTTAGATTCCTCATCTACTGTTACGCTTTAAAATTATTTATCTTGTTGGCCGGCCAGGGTGGCTCACGCCAGTAATCCCAGCACTTTGGGAGGCCGAGGCGGGTGGATCACGAGGTCAGGAGATTGAGACCATCCTGGCTAACAAGGCGAAACCCCGTCTCTACTAAAAATACAAAACATTAGCTGGGCATGGTGGCGGGCGCCAGTAGTCCCAGCTACCCCGGGAGGCTGAGGCAGGAGAATGGCGTGAACCCGGGAGGCGGAGCTTACAGTGAGCTGAGATCGCGCCACTGCACTCCAGCCTGGGCGACAGAGCCAGACTCTGTCTCAAAAAAAAAAAAAAAAAAAAAAAAAAATTTATCTTGTTAAGGATGATTTTTTCCATTTTCTCTTCCATTAAGATTCTTTTTGCTCTTTCACTAACATTTTAACGGGGTCTTGGAGAGAGGGGAAGAGTGATGTGAGTCCACTTCTTCATCTAGCCTAGAAGCAGGCTCCCTGGCTCTCTCTTTACACAGCCTCATCAGAGAGTTGTCTTTGCAGGGAAGAGACTTGGCCTTGTGGATCCTCTGTGTGGTATCTTTGCTTTCTGTTTCACTAGCTTCTGCTCTTACCTTATTAACACCTGTCATGTATTATTTGCCTTTATTATTATTATTTTGGTGAATTTATTAATTTAGATGGGGCTCATTAATTTTTAACCTTTTAAAAATAATATATGCATTTAAGGCTACATATTTCCCTCTTCTCCTGCATCTCTAGGTTTCAATAATTTAGTTTCTCAATGATCCTGTCCTAAGTATTTTTATATTTTGTTATGATTCCTTTTTGATCAAATGGTTATTAAGAAAGCATTTCTTTTCCTTCGTTTCTAAATGAACGTGGTTTTTATTAATTGTATCAACTTTTATATGATTTGCATTGTGGCTAAAGAAAATGATCTGTAAGATACTAATTTTTTATACATACTTCTTCTTCTTTTTTTTTGTTTTTGTTTTTTTTTTTTTTTTGAGACAGAGTCTTACTCTGTCGCCCAAGCTGGAGTACAGTGGCACGATCTTGGCTCACTGCAACCTCCACCTCCTGGGTTCAAGCAATTCTCCACCTCCAGAGTAGCTGGAATTACAGGCACGCGCCACCATGCCTGGCTGATTTTTTATTTTTAGTAGAGACGGGGTTTCACGATGTGGGCCAGGCTGGTCTCGAACTCCTGACCTCAGGTGATCCACCTGCCTCGGCCTCCCAAAGTGCTGGGATTACAGGCGTGAGCCACCATGCCCAGCATACTTCATGGCCTAATACTTGATCAATTTTTGAAAGGAAGAAAGAGAGAGAAGAATGGAGAGAGAGTGAGAGAGACAGAGAATGAGAGAGAAAGAGAACACGTATGCCTAGAAGAATTTGTATTCTCTGTTGGATGCCAAGTTTTATACGTGCATTTTTGATCAAAATTATTATTCAAATATTCTATGTTTTTCTAAATTTTGGCCTGTTTATTTCTCAGCATAATTGAGAGCATACTTTGCAGTCTCCTGTTGTGATGGTGAAGATATTACATTATCCCCATAATTCTATAAATTTTGCTTTATATAATGTGATATAAATGGATTATGTACATGGAATTTGAGAATTGTTGTATACGGTTAATTGGATCTCTCTCTGTGTAACTATGTTACTATATAATAATACTTTCTACTCCTTAATATCTGTTTTGTATTCATTACACCGTGCCAGATTTCTTATTTGTTGCCTAGGATTTTCCTTGTATATATGTTTTCCATCCTTTTACTTTTAGCGATTCCATGTCCGTATGCTTTAGGTCTATCTCTTATAAATAACATATGTCTGGATATTATTTTAAATCCAAACTAACAATTTATTTTAATTGACAATTTAAATTAATTTGTACCTATTGTGAATACTGATATGTTTGGATCTACTATTATCCTAGTTTTCTATTTAGAATTTGGCCAACTTTTTTTTTATGTTTCATTTTTTTCTTACCTCTTTTTATTTGATTGAGGTTTTACTACTATTTTCAGTCTTACTCATGTACTTCTCTCCCCTGGTTTAGAATGATTAGAAATGTTTCCATTCATTTGGTAGTTATCTTTGACATTTGCCTATGTATATTTAAGTATAAAGCTGAACATGTTCACACACTTCTGGAACATTAAAAGAATCTTAGCTCACCTCCTGATTTACATACTATTGTTTTCCTGTGTTTAGAGTTTTAAGAATAAATCTAATGATTTACATTTATATATAGAGAGAGATAGATATAGATATATAGATAGATATATAATCAATGTTTGTTTGGATTTATAAGTATGTCGTGAGTTTGTGTGCTCATAAGTCCTTGTATCTCAGGTCATCACCCAGCATTATTTTTCTTCTTCCTAAAGTGCATCCTTTAGAATTCCTTTTAGTTTAAGTCTCTAAGTAGATTTTTTATTTATTTGCAAATGGATTTTTCACTTGGCTCTTGAAAGATAATTTCATTATGTCCAGTTCAAGGTTGAGAGTTAATATCTCTCAATATATTGAAGATATTATCCTCGGTCCTTTTGCTTCCATTATTGCTTGATATGTGTCTTGCCATTCTAGTTTTTGTTGCTATGTAGATTATCCACTATTTTCCTTTGACTGCTTTTAAGACCTTTCCACTTAATCTTCAGCAGTTTCATGTAATGTGTCAATGTGGTATTTCCTGGATCAGTGAATTTGTGTTTCTCATCAGTGCTGAACATTTCACAGGTAGCGTCCTTTGAGGTGTGGCTTCTCTCCCAGGAGTTCTGTCGCCATTTCTGAGACTCCCATTAGAAGAGACTGATCTTTCTCATTCTACCTGCCAGGCTCTTTGCTGCTTATTGCTGTCTCCTATCTTTTTTTCTATTCATGAGGCATTTGGGGTATTTTTCTCAGATCTGTCTTCTGGATTACGTTTTTTTTCTTAGCTGTGTCTATTCTGCTGTTTAGATTCCATATCTTCCTTTGTGTTTTTTACTCCAACAAAAATATTTTTTGCTTTTTGAAATTCACACGTTTCATTTTTCTATTTATTCTGGTAGTCACTTGTCACTTGCTCCTTCTTGTGTTTTATTTATGTAAGTATTTCATGAACAATTGTTCTATACTTTCTTCTCACTATAAAAATATGTAAAGTCCTTGATGGTCCAGAGTTGTTCTTTTCTTTTCTTTTCTTCTCTTCTCTTCTCTTCTCTTTTTTTTTTTCTTTTCTTTTCTTTTCTTTCCTTCCTTCTTTCTCTATAGACTCTCACTCATGGTGACATACAGTCTTTTGTGCATGATGATCTTTCTCAGCTCATTATTTGGCCTTACTCTGTGGCTAAATTGGGGAGGGGGTCTTTCTCTTAGAGATGTTTGTTTCTATTCTGCCTGTGATGAGGAGTCGTCACTGAATTGGCTCTATTGCAATCGACAGAACAGTGGTTCTCAGAGTGTGGTCCCTGGATCAGCTGCAGCAGCGTCACCTGTGAGCTTCTTAGAAATGGAAACTTGGGTATCCCTTTCCACCCTGAGTAAGGAACTCTGTAGCCTGGCAACCTGGGGCTTAACATGCCCTTCAGGTGATTCAAATGCATGCTTAAATCTGAGACCACATCCGTAAAGAATCTTAGCTTAGAATAAGGTTCAGCCTCAACTTCTCTATCTTGTCTTTCTACAAGGCTATATAACTTACTATTACTGTTACTGTTGATGCCTAAATCAGTGCAGCTCTGCCCCTTCAAGTAATCTTCCATGGAAGAGTGGTGATATTTGGAGATTTTCCTTCGCAATCAGTAATGTCTCAAAGTGTGTTCTAATCCTGAATCTAATTTTGTAACAAGAGAATCTCTCAGAGCATCTAGTCAATTTTAATGCTAGAAATAACAGTTTGTCCATTGACTTTTAATTTCACTGATGTATTTTTATTTCTAAAAGTCCTAAATCTTTCATTTGTAAAGTATCCTAAGTATGGTTGTTTTATAATCTTCATCTGAAAGTGTTAATACCTACATTCACTGTGGGCCAGATTTGTGATATTTCTGCTCACCCTTGCTTATTTCTTCCTGTGTTTAGTGCTTGTCTTAGTTTGCTTCTGCTGTTACAACAAAATACCACACAGTGTAATTTATCAATAATAGAAATTTATTTCACACAGTTCTGAAGGCCGGGAAGTCCAACATTGAAGTGCTGGCAGATTCAGTGTCTGATAAGGACTCACTCTCTTCTTCTAAGATAGCACCTTATTGCTTGTCCTCTGGAGGGGATGAACACTGTGTGCTCACGTGGCAGAAGCGCAAGAAGGGGCTAACTCTCCCCCTCAAGCCGTTTTGTACAGGCACTAATCCTATGGGCGAGGGCTTAATCACCTCCAAGGGCTCCACCTCTTAATGCCATCACCTCAGGAATTTAGTTCCCACATATTAATTGCAAAGGGATACATGCATCCAAACCATTAGCAGTGCTCTTTCCCTCCCTTGAATCCCAAACTCAGGTTGTTTTCTGAGACTATCCATGGGCATTTTCTAGTCCTGTCTTTAACATACATTATCCTAGAGGACATTTGCATTTGCTTCTGCCAAGAATCACAGTGGTGGATTCCCAGCCCCAAACACTACAAACTAAGTGTTCAACTGTGTTTTTCAAGGCACATTAAGAGTGTGAAATCTCAGAGAGAGTGTGAGTGCAGGCTTGTGGTTAGAAATTCTCAGAGATGAAGCCCCTCTGGCCCTCCTCCAAAGGAAAAAAAAAACAGTTTTACCCAAAATAATTTTAGAGGTGAGAATGCGTTCAAGGCTTTCTCTTTCTGTCCTTCAGTGGGTGGGGCGGAAGACGTCTTGGCTGAGTCTGTGTCCACAGTCACAATCTTATCAGTTAAATCTTTGGTCACATGGGAGCCTCTGCATCTCTAAACCATGGACTGTGTGTGTGGGAGGACATCACTGGTGTTGATGGTAATGATGACAATGGTACTGGTGACATTACTTGTACCAACAGTGATGTTATTGTTAGTAGTAGTAGTGGTGGTGATGTAATGGTGGTTGTGGATTTCAGGTAGTGATGGTGGTGGTGGTGGTGGTGGTATGGAAGGGATGATGGCTAGGAATCAGTAAAATTTTTCTGTAAAGAGTTAGATAATATTTTAGGCTTCATGGACAATATGGTCTCTGTCACAACTGCTCAACTCTTCCCTTGTCATGAAGAAGAAGCCATAGACATATGTGCATGAATGGTTGTGGGTGTAGTCCAATAAAACTTTATTTATGGACACTGACATTTGAATTTCACATAATTTTTGTGTGTCATAGAATATTCCTATTTTCTTCAACCACTTAAAAATGTGAAAACCATTCTTAGCTTGTGGGCTGTACAAACGCAGGTGTTAGATGTATTTGTTCTGTGGCCTTGATTTTCCAAATCCTGGCAGTAGTGTCAGCAGTGGGGATGATGGTGGTAATGGTGATGGTACTCCTATTGACAGTTTCAGTGGTGGGGACGGTGATAGTGGTACTCCTGCTGATGGTGTCAGTGGTGGGGATGGTGACGGTGGTACTCCTTCTGACGGTGTCAGTGGTGGGGATGATGGTGGTGATGGTGGTGAGGGTGATGGTAGTACTCCTGGTGATGGTATCAGTGGTGGGGATAATGATGGTGATGGTGTCAGTGTTGGGAATAATGATGGTGATGGTGGTGGTGATGGTGTCAGTGGTGGGGATAATGATGGTGATGGTCGTGGTGATGGTGGTAATACCCCTGGTGATGGTTTCAGTGGTGGAGATGATGACAGTGATGGTGGTGGTGATGGTAGTACTCCCGGTGGTGGTGTCAGTGGTGGGGATGGTGATGGTGGTGGTAATGGTGTCAGTGGTGGGGATGGTGATGGTGGTGGTGATGGTAGTATTCCCGGTGATGGTGTCAGTGGTGGGGATGGTGATGGTGGTGGTGACAGTAGTACTCCCAGTGATGGTGTCATGGTGGAGATGGTGATGGTGGTGGTGATGGTAGTACTCCCGGTGATGGTGTCAGTGGTGGGGATGGTGATGGTGGTGGTGATGGTAGTACTCCTGGTGATGGTGTCAGTGGTGGGGATGGTGATGGTGGTGGTGATGGTAGTATTCCCGGTGATGGTGTCAGTGGTGGGGATGGTGATGGTGGTGGTGATGGTGTCAGTGGTGGGGATGGTGATGGTGGTGGTGATGGTGGTATTCCCAGTGATAGTGTCAGTGGTGGGGATGGTGATGGTGGTGGCGATGGTGGTATTCCTGGTGATGGTGTCAGTGGTGGGGATGGTGATGGTGGTGGTGATGGTGTCAGTGGTGGGGATGGTGATGGTGGTGGTGATGGTGGAATTCCCGGTGATGGTGTCAGTGGTGGGGATGGTGATGGTGGTGGCGATGGTGGTATTCCTGGTGATGGTGTCAGTGGTGGGGAGAGTGGTGGTGATGATGGTAGTACCCCTGGTGGTGGTGATTATGAAAATGGCTATGTCAGTGATGCTGATTGTGATGGTGACTGAAGTTCTTGAGGTGATGGGGTAATGAAGGTAGTGATGGCTATGGTGGTGATGGTGGAGATAATGGAGATGGTGGTCATGGTGAGGGTGATGGAGTTGGTAATGGTGGACATGGCAGTGTCACAGGGGAAGAAGCTTCCTCCCTCCACATTATCCTTAAAAATGAAGTGGAGACTTACAAAGCTAAAGGGAGTTGGCACAACTTTTAAAAGCAGCAATGGTCTGAATCTGCAGGTTTTCTTGTTTCCAAAATCACATCATATCTGCTATATATGTCTGACTGCTTATAAATCAGATTTGGAGTTCCTGTGGATTGTGACCCAGGGGTGCTGTGCTATGACAAAGCATCACTCACCAGCAGAAGTTTGGGTTGGCTTTGTGAACAGGAAGTCCCAGGCCACCAAAAATGATACATAGGATGATGTAGCATTTTGCAATTGTAATGTGCCATTTAAATGCTAAATAGTAATAACTGATCTGGTCCCAAATGTTTCATTAACTCTCTCCACTGCCAAATCACAGGCTTTTCTGTGTGTGCTAAAGGCAAATTTTAATTGTTTTAATGAGGGTTTGCAAGCAGCTCTTTTCTCTCTACACTTGGGCCTTGGTGAATTACACATATCATTCGCTTAGCAGTAGGGAAGTTTTACTATTTACACAAAAGGCTTCTAACAGTGTTAGGGTTTGGGAAAGACCCAGCACCTGGTGCCCTCCTAATGCCTTGACAAATTGAGCTGTATAAGAAGGGTCAGGAGCAGCCATACCTGTCAAACATGCCAAACACTCTGGCTAAATGAAACTGCAATTAGTTTTGTGGGGGGTTTTGTTTGTTTGTTTTTTGGGTTTTTTGTTTTTTTTTTTTTTTTCGGAGATGGAGTCTTGTTCTGTCGCCCAGGCTGGAGAGCAGTGGTGCAATCTCTGCTCACTGCAACTTCTGCCTCCTGAGTTCAAGCGATTCTCCTGCCTCAGGCTCCTGAGTAGCTGGGACTACAGGCGCATGCCACCAAGCCCAGCTAATTTTTTTGTATTTTAGTAGAGACAGGGTTTCACCATGTTGACCAGGCTGGTCTTGAACTCCTGAGCTCAGGCAGTGTGCCTGCCTCAGCCTCCCAAAGTGCTAGGATTACAGGTGTGAGCCACCGTGCCTGGCCTGCAATTAGTTTTATTTTCTCCTTCAGTTGCATAGGTAGCTGACTTCATTCTGTTTCTACTTGGAGAGGCTGCTACAGAGATGGTCTTATATGTTAAATATGACTGATACTGCACAATATAATTGGCATTCGAGTTTTCTAATTAGCCACACAGGGATGGACATGGAATACTATGTTGTGAAGTTCCTTCCACTCTATACAGTAACAAATCATAAACCAACAGTACAGATCTTTAAGTCATTCTGTGAAAGGAGTAGGTATGTTTAAGAAAGGGAGATGGGTGGGTGGTAGGGTGGGCGAGACATAGACTTTTAAAAAAAATCTAGACTTATTCGCAGGTTCAGAAAAAAAGGAAAACTAGTAAGAGAAAGTTCTGATTCTCCAGTTTTTCTGTATTTCTTTATTCATGCATTTGTTTGAAAATAATTGCACTTGCAATCCTGGTTCCCAAAACATTCACTGGATTTTTTTCTAGCCAATTCCTCAGAGCAAAACCATCTATTAAACATTAGAGACAAGTTTGGAAAAAAAAATGCTACCTGTAATGAGTAATCAAAATTTCTTCATGGATAGGTCCATGTATAACTCTGTCACTTTTACAATGCATAATTCCCCCTGGAGCAGGCTGGCCTTCTTCACAGAAGGTGTGTGCTATGTGTGCTACGTGCAGGTGGAGCATGAAATTGCTCAGATCCCATTTCTGGTGGGGAAGGTGGCTTCTGCGTGTGCTGGTTTATTCTGCTGGGACACTCGGCATGCAAAAGCATCTGCTGTATTTAGGGGACTGAGTTTTTCTATCTCGCAGTGAGTAAGCAGGCCCAGCCTGCAGCATTTTCTTCCATTGGTGGGTAACAGAGGCTGCCTCCAGCGGGATTTGTCTGGTCCATCTAATGCCTCTGCTTCCTGAACATCTACTATGTTGTCACTTTGTGTTCCAGGCCATACACAAAATGCCATTCCCTCACCCCAGAGGTACTCTACCACTGAGGTCTTTGTTTTTAAGGTAGTTTTATTCTCACTATATACCTGCCAGAAAAAGAACACACTGTCTTATCAACCATTCAGCCAAAGAGCTGTAATCATAATTAGCCCCGTATTACACAAGAGCTAAAGGACCACAAGAGCTAAAGAGCAACCACCATTTCCCCCCACAATGAAAGCACAGTGAAGGTAAACACAATGCAGTGCTTCCGTACCATGGAATATGAGCCTGCCATGAGAAGAAATGACCTCAAACACATCATGCCAAGTGAAAGAAGGCAGTCATGAGAGGCCACATAGTGTATGATTCCAGTTACATGAAATGTCCAGAATAGGCAAATCCATAGAGACAGAAAGTAGATCAGGGTTTGCCAGGGGCTGGGGAAAGGAACCACATCATGGGCATGGGGTGACAGGAATGTTCTGGAATCAGATAGTGATGAGGGTTGCACTGCACAACTTGGTGAATATACTAAATCTCACTCAATTATACATCCTTAAATTTGGATGAATTTCATGGCATGCAAATGATATTTCAGTAAAGCAATTATTTTAAAAAATGAATGAAAATACTAATTAAAGTTAAAGAAAGCAACAGAGTTGGGATCTTCCTGCACTCCCAGCCTTTCAGCCGTGAGCATCCATGCGTGGCCCCACAGCCTGAGCTGTTTCCCCAGCTTTCCAACAGAGACCTGGGGTCTTCTGCTCCATGAGGACTGTAAGACTTGGAGTCAGAAACGCCTGGGCTCAATCTCCACCTATTTCTCTTCGTATCTTTTCTATCTGCATTTAGATCAACAACTGTTAGAATTTAGGACCTTGTGGAATCCAAAAGACATCACCAGGGCACATCCTGGAGGTTGCTGGAGCAGTCATTTTCTTGGGAAGGGGTTGGGGGTCTGAGTCTTCCTTCTCCTGGGTCTCAGAAGCCAGGAAAGCTAACTGTTCCCCAGCACGTGGGAGAGAATCCGTCTTTTAGGGGCAGGATTAGATTACTCCGCCTTCTGAGACTGCTCTGGAGGACCAGAATGCCATTGATCACTGAGGAGTCATTCTCCTAGGAACTGAGGACACCGAGACATGCTCTCCCTGCAATCAGGCAGCTTATACGCTTGCAGAAAGAATTAACTGTCCTGGCCTGTTTCTAATTTTTGTTGTAAGACGTGTTTTTCCACGTAGGCACATTACCTTCCTCCTTGCAGGCTGGGAGGCCTTCCAGCTCTTTCTGGTGGTTTCTGCTTGGATCTGTGAAGGCAGATATTTACCCCCTTCTCCAGTTCTGACCACAGAAACAAACTGCAGTCGTCTAATAATATTTACAGAGCTGTGGGTTTACAGACATACAAGTTGGCCTGCTTAGTTTTCTTGTCCATACAGAAGTTGTGATAACACCTCGCAGGCTTGTTGACAATAGTCTGATGCCTTGGGTTTGTCCCCAAGAAACAAGCCTGGGGATGAGAATTTGGGAGAGGAGGGGATCCCGGGAAGCACCACCGAGGACCAGGGAGGGAAGGCCATAGACAAATGCTGTGTTGTACAGCAAGTTGATCTCTAGGGGGCGCTGGAGAAGTGTGAAACACCAGCCTCCGAGCTGTCCCACCCCAGGACAAAGGTGCTGGGTGCTGATCCATCAGCTTCTCACTGTCACTGGCTGAGGCTGCACCAGGTGCCATAGCCCCTTTGGCCTGGCCTGACCTGTATGTGAGCCGTGATAGCACCATCAGTCCCTGGGATGATGGGAGCCAGGGCACGGAGTAGGGCACCCACGGATTCAGCCCCTGTGTTAGTCCATTCTGCATGGCTATAAAGGTATTCACCTAAGCCTGGATGGTTTATTTTTAAAGGAAGTTTGTTTGGGCTTACAGTTCTGCAGGCTGTACAGGCACGGCACTGGCATCTGCTCAGCTTCTGGTGAGGCCTCAGGAGGTTTTTATTCATGGAAGAAGGTGAAGGGAAGCAGGCACATCACATGACAAAGGGGGAGCAAGAGAAAGAGGAGGGGGTCCCAGTCTCTTTTCAACAACCAGCTCTTACGAGAGCTTATTACCCTAGGGAGGGCACCTCGTTCCCGGCCCCACCTGCAACACTAGGGATCACATTTCAACCTGAGATTTGGAACCCACAAACATCTAAACTGTAACAGCCCCTGGTTGATGTGACTTTGTCATCATCCCTTTCCCTAATCCGAGGGCCTAAGCTAGAAGCAGGGGGCCCCCTCCTCACAGCCTCCACCCCTCCCCTCCATCTGGGGCACTCAGGGAAGCCCCAGGAGCCTGTAGATCCCACCTGGACTCCTGAGGTTGTCAGCACAAGCTCCGGGGCTCCTGCCTGGCCAGGCCTGTGCCCTCCCTCTCCTCTTTTCTGAGCCTCTGCACAGGTCCCTCTGCTGGCCTTTGCCTCAGGGCCCAGTGTGCTGGGCAGGGATTTCCCCCAGCCGGAACAGTGCCCCTCGGTCTGGCCCTGGCTAACTCCTCACCCCGTTCAGGGCTTGCCGTCAGCAGGTCTTCACAGGAGATTGTGCCCTGTGTTTCTTCCTTCAAGGCAGCTTTGTCTCGCCCACTGGTTACACGTTGGCGCTCATTCAAAAAATTGTCTTTCTCCTGTGCTGCGTGCAGGGTCCCTGCTGGTGGTCACCTAGGTCCCCAGCTACACCCCCGCACTCAACACACTACACACTGCCTGCACACGGTAGGTACCCATTAAGTGCCTGTCAGGTGGATGCATGGAAGTACCTGCCACATGCTCGTGGTGTGGTAGCGGCTGGACACAGTGCGGCTTCCTTTATTCCCTGGGTTTGAGGGAGGGAGTTCTGTTTTGAAACTTTTATTGGTGACATTGCATTAGGACTTGAGGCCACCTCTGCTCTGAAGAGCTGGCTTTTGCCCAGCTGGAGTATTATTTTGTCACCAACCCCTGGATGGTTTTCACTTGCATTCAGAGATGATTGTCACTTGGTGTGGGGTGTGGTGTTTGCTGGTTTAGGTTTAGGAAGCTTCCAACATGCAGAGCCATAAGAAAACAGTGACTCTTTACCTGTTATGATCTTGGTTTCAGTAGGCCATTACCTTGATTTAAGACAGGGATGAGATGGGAACCATTGCCAGTTCTGAAGCAGGACCATAGTTGTTTGCCGATGTTTTCTGCTGGCTTGTGTGTAGACACCTCCTGGTGAGAACATAGGAGTAGCTCTTCATGTCAAAGGGAAGATGTGGGAAATTGCTTGATGAAAATCCAAACCTCATCACTAAATGTACAGCAGTGTGCTTTCCTCCTAAGTACTACTGAATTTCTGGCTAGAATAGTTCCTTCCCAAATGGAAGGTTTATTTACAAATCAAGAAAAGCTACTAGGGTTCAATAACTTAATCCAAGATAGACGGGCTTTTAAATTACACATCTCTCTAGGTGTCAACCTTAATCATAAACAGAGAGAAGCTCTCTAAAAGAAAAGATGTTTATCTGGGCATAAAGTTTTGCAATGGGAACACACATGCCATAGTAAACTGTGTGCACATTCAGGGAGGTGAAAGAAGACAAAGGTTTTTCATGAAAAAAAAAAGGTGAAGATTGCACAATTGTTTTGAAATAATTATCCTTGGCTATAAAGATTAATAACAAGGGTGACACCACTCTGAGTCTGGGCGGGCAGTTGCTGGGCAGATGATCTCGCAGAAGTGTTTTTTGTGTAAAATGCTGTGGGGTTTTGTAGTCTTGTTATTAAGCATACAAGCATGAGACCCCTCTCTTCATGGCCTCCCCTGGCTCTACTTGTCAGGGTTTTCTTAACGTTACTGACTCCATTTTGATTCTGACAACTTTCACTGGGGTACTGATGTAAACAAGTAATTTTTCCTCATTGATGGAGAGTTCATCTGTTTTCATCAGTGAAGTTCTTGACACACATGTTTGAGGATTCATTTGTGGCTGCTATTGGCAAAACATCACTCAGTTATTCATCAAGTGCTAATGGAACAGATGAATTGTACAGGATGCATCATCAGAACTGCACGGATGGTTGAGATCATGGCTGTGATGGGAGAGCCTGCAGTGCAGCCGCGATGCCTTGTCCCCAGCAGAACCAGAGGGGCGTGGCCATGCTGTCATCCAGGCCTGAGCTGGGCAGCGTGGGAGCCCAGATGACCAACTCTGCTCCAAAAAGAGGTGATGTCTGAGTGTGGCCACAGGTGAAATTACCGGGGAGCCACATTCCTGTGGGTGTCAGCGCACTCAAAGGCCAATTCAGAATGGACATTTGTCTCCAGAGGCAGGGAGGAGTTGGGCATCCTGAGTCTTGCTGTGTTCCTCAAACACTCTCCAAGCAAGAAAGGCCCCACTGAATACGTCACTGCCACCCCACTCAGGAGACCCGGCTGCCTGGATCAGCTCCTTCAAGGCACTAAGAAGCGCTGTCTGGCTGGCTGGGAGCTCTCCCTGGGCATATTGGAGATAGCCTCAGGCCCCACAGCCACCTCTGTGTTAGAAACCGGGTGTGCCCTTCCTAAATATCCTCCGGGTTACGCCTGCTTACTCAGGTGAGCCAAGCTGAACAGCCTTCCACACACAGCCTGGAGAAGTGGCTGCACCTGAGAGGGACAAGTGAGAGCCCCAGCGCACTTTCATTCGTCACTCCTACTGCCAGCATGGTCTCAGGCCCCCCATGTCTCGCAGGGAGACCCTGTGGTCTGAGCTGCTGAATGTGGAATCCTCCAGCTGTGGGACGAGGCTACACATTTTGCCTCTTCATGACCCATTTTTCAAATAAAATACATAAAGCAGGGAACCATCACTGGGGCTCTGTTGGGTCCTGGACCCCAAAGTTTCCTGGAGGGCATCACACCCTTCTTACTGCCCGAAAGCACTTTGAGCAGTAGAGGACCACCGCATCTGTCAGTTGTCCACACCACCAGGGCTTATTGTGCTTCTCCTTGTACCCATTCCTCATGCTGTTCACACATCCATCTGCCTGAACTGCCTCTATGATGATCACATCCCACTTATGCCTTTCTTCCACATGCCTATTGCTTACTATGAGCCTCTAAATGAGACCCGCCCCTCCTAACTTTATCTCTCCAGCCTCCTCCTCTGCTTCCTAAACACTACCTATGCTGTTCCCTCTGCCTGGAACATCTCCCCTGCACAGCTTAACCTGTTGATTTTTTCAAACCTCTCTATTACAGAAAATTTCAAACACACATGAAAGGAGAGAGGATTCTATAATGAATCACGTGCACCCATCAACCAACTTTGGTGGTCAGCCCACAGCCAGTCTTGTTTTCTCAGTATGGTGTACACTTCTACTTCAGTGATCAGTCCACAGCCAGTCTTGTTTTCTCAGTATGGTATACAGCACACTTTCATTCATCACTCCTGCTGCCAGTCTTGTTTTCTCAGTATGGTATACACTCCTCCTTCAGTGGTCAGTCCACAGCCAGTCTTGTTTTCTCAGTATGGTATACAGCACACCTTCATTCATCACTCCTGCTGCCAGTCTTGTTTTCCCTGTATGGTATACACTCCTCCCTCAGTGGTCAGTCCATAGCCAGTCTTGTTTTCCCTGTATGGTATACAGCACACCTTCATTCATAACTCCTGCTGCCAGTCTTGTTTTCTCGGTATGGTATATACTCCTCCTTCAGTGATCAGAGATGGTCAGAGATGACCGCAGGTAATGGCTGTCAGATGGGGCTCCAGATGGCACTGCTGGTGGGTTCATCGGGGATCCCTGCTGTCCCACATCCCATGAGACAGAGAGGTCATTGGCAAGATGAAAGAGGGACGCGTGATCCTAGAGCCTCATGAGGCTGGAAGTGTACTTGAGGGGGTACACTTTAGGAGGTGTTTCTGCCGTCACCTGTGGTTCCTTGACTTTCTGCTGTCATCTGTGGTTCCTTGATATCCTAGGATGTGAAGGAGGAGGAGGAATTCCAGATGAGAATTCCAATTGAGATGATCAGTGGTCAGCGCACAGTCTTCTTTTCTCGGTATAGTGTGCACTTCTCCTTCCTATTCAGATGATTTTAAACAAGTCCCAGACAGTGTATCTTTTATTTCATCTGTAAATACTTTAGCATGAATCTCCACATAGATAGCTCTTCTTTTTATGTTTTATTTTAGTTCAGTTTAATTGAGTTTGTCTAATTTTTTATTATGTTAGCATAAAATCTACAATCTTAACAATTTTTAAGTGTACAGTTCGGTGGTATTAAGTACACTTATAATGTGTAACCATCACCACCATCTATCCACCATCTATCTCTATATCCCTTTTCATTCCATACCTATTAAATAATAACTCCTCACACCACTCCCATCCCCTGGAAACCACACTTTTGATTACTTTTGAGTACTTTTGATGACTCTAAGTACCTCATATTGATGGAATCATACAGCATATGTCTTTATGTGACTAGCTTATTTCACTTAGAGTAATGTCCTCAAGGTCCATCCATGCTGTGGCCTATGTGAGAATTCCCTTCCTTTTTTAAGACTGAGCAATACTCCATTGAATGTAGATAGCACATTTTGCTTATCCATTCATCCACAGACACTTGAGATGCTTTCAGATTTCAACTATTATGAATAGTGCTGCTATGAACATGGCATGCAAGTATCTCCTCAAGACCCTGTTTTCAACTCCTTTTGGTATATATCCAGAAGTGGAATTTCTGGACCATATGGTAATTCTATTTTTAATTATTTGAGGAACTGCCATACTGTTTTCCAAAGCGACTGCACTGTTTTTCATTCCCACCAGCAGTGCACAAGGATTCCAGTTTTTTCACATCCTCACCAACACTTGTTATTTTCCGTTTTTTTTTTAACAGTAGCCATCCCAGTGAGTATGAGGTCATATCTCATATGTAGTTTTGATTTTCATTTCCCATTATTAGTGATGTTGAGCATCTTTTCCTGGGCTTATTGGCCATCTGTATATCTTCTTTGGAGAAATTTCTATTCAAGACCTTTGCCAGTTTTTGAATCAGATTATTTTTTGTTGTTGAGTTTTAACCATTCTCTATATATCCTGGGTATTAATTCCTTATTAGATATATGATTTGCAAATGTTTTCTCCCATTCTGTGGCTTACTTTCTTACTCTGTTGATATTGTCTATTGATGCACAAAAATATCTAAATTGTTATGAAGTCCAACTTGTTTTTTCTTTTGTTGCCTCTGCCTTTGGTGTCACATCCAAGAAATCATTGACAAATCCAATGTCATGAAGCTTTTGCCCTGTTTTCTTCTAAGAGTTTTATGGTTTTAGATTTTACATTTAGGTGATTGATTTATTTGGGATTGGTTTTTGAATATGGTGTTAGGTAAGGGTTCAACTTCATTCTTTTGCATGTGGATATCCAATTTTTTAGCACCATTTGTTGAAAAACAATGTCCTTTCCCTATTGAATGGTGTTGGCACCCTTGTTAAAAATCATTTGATTGTATAAGCAAGGGTTTATTTCCGGGCTCTCTATTTTATTCACTTGGTCTATATGTGTGTATTTATGCCATATCACACTGTTTTTATTATAGTGCCATTGTAGTAAGTCTTAAAATCAGGAGGTGTGAGTACTCCTACTTTGTTCTAAGTCCAGCCTGAGCTCCTTGAGATTCCATATGAATGTTAGAATGGGTTTTTCTGTTTCTGCAGACAACATCATTGGGATTTTGCTACTGATCACACTGAATCTATAGATAACTTTGGGTAGTACTGACATCCTAGCAATGTTAAGGTTCCCAGTGCATGAATATGGAATGTCTTCCCATTTATTTGTGTCTTCTTTAATTTTTTTCAGCAGTGTTTTTTTTGTTTGTTTGTTTGTTTGTTTGTTTTTGAGATGGAGTCTTGCTCTGTCACCCAGGCTGGAGTCCAGTGGCACGATCTCAGCTCACTGCAACCTCTGCCTCCTGTGTTCAAGAAATTCTTCTGCCTCGGCCTCATGAGTAGCTGGGATTACAGGCGCCCACCACCACGCCCAGCTAATTTTTGTATTTTTGGTAGAAATAGGGTTTCACCATGATGTTGGCCAGGCTGGTTTCGAACTCCCGACCTCAAGTCATCCACCCACTTCAGCCTCCCAAAGTACTGAGATTACAGGCATGACCCACCATGCCCTGCCTCAGCAATGTTTTGATGACTTCATTGTATGAGTCCTTCACCTCATTGGTTCAATTAATTCTGAAGTATTGTGTTCTTTTTGATGCTATTGTAAATGAATTTTTAAAAAATTTCTTTTCAGATTCTTCATTGTTAGTATATAGAAATGCAGCTGATTTTTTGTGTATTAACTTTGTATCCTGCTACTTTGTTAACTTCATTTATTAGTTCTAATAGATTTTTTTGTGGAATCTTTAGGGTTTTCTATATGTGAGATCATACTTCTTCCTTTCCAATTAAGTGCCTTTTATTTCTTTTTCTTGCCTAATTTCTCTGGCTACAGTTTTTAGTACAGTGTGCAATAAAAGTGGGAAAAGTGGGCATCTTTGCCTTGTTCTTGATGTTACAGGTGCTTTCACCATTGAGTATGATGTTCACTCTGGATTTTTCAAATATAGCTTTTATTTTGTTGAGGTAATTTCTTTCTATTCCTAGTTTGTTTCATGTTTTTATCATGAAAAGGAAAAGCATCAATGCTTTTCCAGAAATGCTTAGTAGAAAGGCATTAAATTCTTTTTCTATGTCAATAGAGATAATTACGTATTTTTTGTCTTTCTTTCTGTTAATGTGGTGTATTACAATGATTGATTTTCATGATTTTAACCCTCCTTGCATTCCAGAAATAAATCTCACTTGATCATGGTATATGATTCCTTTAATATGCCGCTTAATTCAGTTTAGTAGTATTTTGTTGGGAGTTTTACATCAGTGTTCATAAGGCATATGGGTCTGTAATGTTCCTATGGTGTCTTCTCTGGCTTTGGTGTCAGGGTAATGCTGACCTCATGGAATGACTTAGGAAGTGCTCACTTCTCTTCAGTTTTTTTGGAAAAGTTTGAGAAGGACTGGTATTAGTTCTTTAGATGTTTGCTACAATTCACCACTGAAGCCATTTTGTAGAAAATCTCTATCTATTGCCATAAAACCCTAAAACTCTTTGACTAAGACAGAAAAAATCAGAGCTGAAAGGGACCTGAAAGCTTTCCTTGCTCAATCACCCCATTAATAGTTCCACTTTCATAAGCCACTTGCCAACAGTCAGATATTTAGTAGCAAAACTAGGGCTGAATCTCTGGCCTCGTGACTTTTAGTAAAAAGTGTTCTTTATACCGTGACAGTCTCCAAGTAAAAAAATGTATATGTGTTTATGTAGAATATAAAATTTGTATAGAATTTGTTGTATACCTACTTTCTGACTTACATTTTTCTTTCACAACCCCTCAATTTTCCCACTCACCTGATATTCACCCCGACTCATGGTTAGCTGTGCATGTTAGTAACTCCCCAGGAGAGTTCTTACAATAGTGTTATAGAAAGAGACTAAGAACTAGGGACTCAAATGCAAGGCCACAGAGGCCCCTCTTCATCCCGTCTCCTCCTCCAGCTGCCTTCCTCTATAAAGAAGCAGGTGGAGCATGATTGGCCAGTGATGCATTTAAGGCGGCTTCCTCTGCCAAGCTCAAAACCAGACTCCCAGTCTTATAAGATGATGACACGGGGAACTCAGTGGTTGATGAAGCCCAGAAAGTGTTTGGTCAAGAGATGGGAGCATCCTAGACATAGCAGAGACTGCTTATGCAGAAATAAAGAGTCAGGCAGGAGGCTTTCATCTCTGTAGCTACTGGTTCTGAGTATCATCAACTGAGAAAAAAATAAATTAAAAATCCCACAAAAGTTATAAAGGGAATTGGAAGAACAGTAGCACTGTCCTGGGGCAAGACTCCGGAGTGCATTGGTACAGAGATCCATGTGGATAACCCTAGATGGCAGCCTCATTAGAGGCATTCTCTCTCCTCCCATCAACCCAGTTTCATCTCTGAGCAGATGAACCCAGGCCCAGGGAAAGGCTCTGAGCAGGTAGGAGTGGGTACCAGCAAACGTGGAAGGAAATGAGCTAATGGGAATTATGAAGCAAAGGCAATATATATGACAAACCAGTCTGTGTTGAAAGAGATATCGAAGGATGCGGAAATGACAAAATAAAATTCCACTAATTTTGATCCCTTTCATTCATACTTAGTCATAATTTATGATACTCAAAATTGAAAAAATTCACTTCAATAAGAAAAAAAGTTGTTCTTAAAAAAAAATAAATTGTTTGACATAATTTGAGTACATTTTAAAATTTAGTAAATAATCAGTTGTAAAATCAACTTGTTCAGCAGGCCAAAATGTGCACTGTACACTGTAGCCCAGCACCTCCTCAGCTTTAATGTGCAGACTCATCAGCTGGGATCGTGTTAAAATGCAGATTCTGATTTAGTAGGTGCAGGTGCTACTCAAGATTCTGCATTTCCAACAAGCTCCCAGCTGGTGCTGATGCTGCTGGTTCTCAGCAAATTCTGAGTGGCCAACTATAGAGAGCACCCTAGGAGACCAAGCTGTGCCTCTCTCAAGATGCCTCAGTAGCAGATTCGTGTTTGGGACTTGACACCTCAAGATCATCACTAAGTAGAGATTATTGCAATCACATAATTTCCTGCTTGAATGAACAGCCATGTACCTGGGAAGAGCTAATCGCCTTTACAGATTTGCAGTTCTGTTTTCCTATGGACTTGTCAGATGCTAATGTGATTGGGTTTACCTGTGGGTTTCAGGATGTCTGCTAGCAATCAAAGGTTCCTCTAGGCTGCAAGGGAGCCAATTCCTGCAGTCTCCTTCATTTGGAAGCAGAGACTTTATAGAGATTCAGGTAATCAATTTCTGCTAACTCTGGCTAGCCGCCCCCACAGACCCTTTTTAACATTCACTGAATAGGTAGGACTGCATTTTATCTAACTCTCACAGTTACTATGCGTTTATCAGCTGGCTGGTACAGTCTGAAACAATGTGGGTCTGGGTGATTAGCTTGTTTTCAAGTGTGATTCTCTTGTCTCATCTCTGTTTTCTCCTCCTCCAGGAGAAATGGCTTCCCTGAGACAAGTGTAACCTACATTCCCAGCCCACCAGCCTGACGCCCAGCCAGGGAGAGAGTACCATGGATGGCATCATTGAACAGAAGAGCATGCTGGTGCACAGTAAAATCAGTGATGCTGGCAAGAGGAATGGTTTAATTAACACCAGAAACTTGATGGCCGAGAGCAGAGATGGTCTGGTGTCTGTTTACCCAGCACCCCAGTACCAGAGCCACCGGGTGGGGGCCAGCACAGTGCCGGCCAGCCTGGACAGCAGCAGGAGTGAGCCGATGCAGCAGCTGCTGGACCCCAACACCCTGCAGCAGTCAGTGGAGTCCCGCTACCGGCCCAACATCATCCTCTATTCAGAGGGCGTGCTGCGCTCCTGGGGGGACGGTGTGGCCGCCGACTGCTGCGAGACCACCTTCATCGAGGACCGGTCGCCCACCAAAGACAGCCTCGAGTACCCGGATGGGAAGTTCATTGACCTCTCAGCTGATGACATAAAAATCCACACCCTGTCCTACGATGTGGAGGAGGAGGAGGAGTTCCAGGAGCTGGAGGTCAGAGGATGTGTTTGTCAGAGGCCCTCTAGGAATGCGTGATGGGGATTCTAGGGAGGGCAGGAGCCATGAATGCCTGGCAAAAGTTAGGGAATGAAACTAGTGTGCAAAAATGCAGAAACCAAAGGCAGTCTTGGTGCCCTTCACTCTTGAGTGCTTATGGAAGATAGAAGGAGAGGAAAGACTTAGATTAACAGAAACCCAGGGGCGCTTCAGCGGCGATTCTGGTATGAGATGACCCCAGGTAATGGCTGCAGATGGCAGTGCTGGTGGGTTCATCGGTTTTCCCTGCTCTCCCGCATCCCATGAGACAGAGAGGTCATTGACAAGATGAGAGAGGGACACCTGATCCTAGAGCCACATGAGGCTGGAAATATACTTGACAGGGGACACTTTGGGAGGTGTTTCTACTGTCACCTGTGGTTCCTTGACTTTGCATTCCACAGTTACTACTGAGAGATTGTTGATAGAGCTGAACCGTGCTAGAAGAAAGTGTAGGTACTGGTAGCCTGAAGGGAAGATAAGTTGACTTCTTAGATGACTCGCTTCTTTAATGGACTGGAGGGCAGGTGACAGCATTTGAATTACATGCACAGAGATGTACACACTGCACATTGGATATAGTGTGGTAGGCACAGTGGTTGCTGGGTGTGTGGCACATTGTCCCCCCAGGACAGCACCGGTGAGAGGGTGAGAGCAGCTGCTGCAGGCCATGGACTAGCGGTTTGCTGCCCATGCCTCCCAAGTCATTCCACTGCAGTGAGGCCAGGGGTGTTTTCCCAGGACGCGATGTCAGGGAAACACGTGCCAGGCTTTCCGTCAGTTTGGTGGGGAAGGAAACCGCCGAGCAGGTCCAACCTTCAGAGGCAGTGTGTGGCCAAAAGGGGAAGGGATGTCTGTTTTTCACTAAGGTAGGCGAGAACATTTTTGTAGGTGGAGAGGAAATGTTCAGAATGGAAAATTCAGGATCGTGGCCAGCAGCTGGGGAGTGGTCTTGGGGAGGCAGGAGCTGAACTCCAAGCACGTATGTGTGAGAGCTGGCCTCTCAGAAGAAGTCCACATGCTGGCCTGGGAGAGAAGAGAAGGGTGGGGTAAGGGAAACTTTGAAGGGCTCTGGGTTGAAGAGGAAGAAAAGGAGGGGTTCGTGTTGGCTGAGCATCAGCACAGCCAGAGAAGCTCCTGGCGTGTGAGGAGATTGCAGACAGTCTAGAGCAATGAACTGGGGGAAGTGCCCATTCTAGAAAAGACTCCTGGAGAAACTGCCCAGCTGCAGTATGACTTCGTGTGAAGATCTGGTCAGACCCAGGGCTCTGTGACTTTCTGCAGCCATGTGGGACCATCTTTAGCAGGTGAGGCTTCCTTGGCAAGGTGCACTCTGCCTGGAAGGTGGAGGAGGCAGGAGAAAGCAATAGGGAGGAAGTTTGGAGCAGAATCAGACCCACAACCATGGGACCCCACACTTGATAGAAAGGCCGGAGAAATTGCAAGGGAATGACAGGCCAAGGAGACCAGAGGATCAGGATTGGAGAGACCCCATTGAGAACCAGGAGCTGAGAGATCCAGCGTTAGTCAGGAGGGAGGATTAGAAATGGAGAGGGAAACTTTGGTGCAACTCCAGCCAGTGGAGCCCGGGAAGCCCACTGGCAGGGAGTGGAGAGTCGTGGCATGGAAGAGGACCAAGACGTGATGCCTGGGCATCTGCGCAGGCCCCAATGCCCTCTGGTGACACCTGTGAAGGGAGGGCGCTCACGCTGCAGCTGTGGAAAGTTGGGAGCATGCTCGGCTTCTGTTCAGAAGCCTCTGCCCCGTCTACTAAGTTTTCCAAGATCTGAGGGCTTTGCTGACAGCAAAGCATAAATGCTGCCCGACTCGCATGGAGTGGAATTAGAGAGGCAGATGCACGAAAATGCAGCCCCAGGAGTTATGGGAATGGAATACCCCATCAGCTCTGAAGAGGGTCTGGGGCCCTGAGCTCAATGTGGGGTTCAGAAGTCATCACACAGGAGCCCTCCCCCGGCTGAGTCTTGAGGATGAGTAAGAGGAGGCTTGAGGGGAGCTTAAATAAAAGCTAGGAATGGGTGGGGGCAGACACAGACTTGTCTGTCTTAGTAGGTCCAAGGCTCTGACAAGTAGTATAGACTTCTGGGGAGGTAACCTTTCCCACCCAGTCCTGCTCCTCTGATCTAGCAGCAGAAGTGGAAGCCCACCAGAAACAATTCTTTTAATAATACAGCAATAAGAATCTTTAGTCATAATAACGGTGCCTACTCTGTATTAATATTTCTAGTGACTTTTGAATATAACATAAGATGGAGCATGTTGGCATTTATACTAAAGTAAGATCGATGAAACAGCAAGTTGTTTACTTAGGCACTTTAGTGAGACTTTGTGGTCGGCTTCCAAGGAGCTCACCTGGACCAAGAAATGGCCCCTTCCACAGGCTCTGAACAGAAGGAATGGAGACACATTATGGCTGCTGTTGCTTCTACATGCGGCTCAGGATGCTGAGGAGGATTTCAGAGCCTCACCACAGTGGTTAACTTCGTCCTTTTTCTCTGAAAACAAAGATTTTCTCAGAAACATTCTTACAGTATAGCTATGGTGCTTTTCATTCCATTCTTCAGTAATTAACAAAATACTAATGACTGGTTAGAAGTGTCATTGAACATGCAGTAGCTGTTCTTTGGTTTACTGTTTTCTCCATTCCATTAAATAATAAAGGGTCATGTATTGGTTAGCATTTGCTGCATAACAAATCACCCCCAAAACACAGTGCCTTAACAACTCTTTCTTCAGCTTATGATTTCTGAGGGTCGGCAATTGAGCTGGGCTCAGCCGGGTGATTGTTCTGCTGGTCTCACCTGGGCTCACTCACTTGTCCATAGCTAGCTGTGATAGGCTGGGAAGCCAGCCTCTGGCTGGCTGTTGGCTGCAGTGACAGAGGTAACTGCATCACCCAGCTGTCACCCATCCTGTCCCAGGCTTCATTTTATGGCAGCCAGAGAGGTGGGGCCCACTTTGTGAGGGCTTGTCAAGTCTTTGCCTGTGTCCTGCATGTTACTATCTCATTGACCAGAGCAGGTCCCACAGCCAAGCTCAGTCAGTGTGGGAGAGACTGCTTAGGGTCACAATATAGGGAAGTGATAACAAATTGGGTGCCAGTACTGCAACCACAGAGCCAAAAACCATAGACTTTTGGCATCATTTTTTTTTCAGATCGTCTAACTGAACAGAATGACAACTACTGAAACAAAAGAACAGTGAATACTGATCTGAGCTCTTTCCAGAAGGCAGTTCTACTCAGACAAAAAAGAAAAAAAAATGTGATTTTTAACTTCTTTGAGTATTGTATAGCCTCACTTGGTTTATAGCAAATGGATACTGTTTCCCAAATAGTGCCGTTTTCAAAAAGCCATTGCCCTGGTTCAGAATGGGGCCCCCTCATTGCCCCTGTTCAGAGGGGGCCACCTCATTGCCCTTGTTCAGGGCCCCTCCCATTGCCCTGGTTCAGAGTGGGGCCTTCTCATTGTCCTGGGTCAGAGCAGGGCCCCCTCATTGTCCTGGTTCAGAGCGGGGCCCCTCGTTTCCCTGGTTCTGAGCGGGGCTCCCTTGCTGGAGCTCCTGGGCACTGGGTGGCTGGCTGTGTTTTCCCCAATCACTTTCCCAAGACAGGTGCGTCCCTGGCATTTATGAAGGAGCCTCTCCAGGTCCGAAGAGGTCGGCCTGTCTGACACATGTTTGCAAGGGCATGTGGAGCGTTCAGTTTGCCTTCGAGGTTGTGGTAGTAACAAGAACAGGTTCTATGGCTAACTTTGAGAATATTTATGGGAGGTTCTCAACTATTCGGCAAGTGTTTATGATCTGTCCTGCTCCACCTTAAGTCGCCAAGTAGAGCATGGCTTGACATTAGACAGGTAGATGTAGGGGGACCTCTGGGGCTTTGTGGGAGTGCAGAGGTGCCATGCCGCTCATTATCTAGTGCCACTGCACTCAGGGTGACAAGACAGGCATCCTGTGGGGGTGCCCTCAGGGCATCCTGGGTAGTGATAATTGGGCCTGATGTCCCACAGCCCAGGCCTCTTCCCAGGTATGTGAACACTGCTTCATCCACTTCCCAGCCAGTAGCTAAAAACTGCTGTCTCTGGGAATACCAGCAGTGGGAAGCCACTTCTCCTTTCACACAAACTCAGAGAGACTTCAGGGACAAGTAATGAAGCAGGTCTACAAGATATACAATTTGAGTTTACAGCCATGAAATGAAGTGGATGGAGTCCAGGTGCAGAGGCCTGACCACCCTCCTGCCCTTAGAGATGGTGACCAGATGTTGAATGGCACTTACCTGTGGCAATGCAAAACCTCTCAGACCCGAAGTACATGACGGTCACCACCTAGAAGCAGTGCCCACGGGGGCTGAGCCTTTTCTTCACTGAAGGAGGAAGGGGGAAGGGAATGCTCATCGGTGGAGCACATTTTCTGCCACGCCCTCCAAGTGCACTTGGCCATCGAATCCTCGAAGCGCTTGGGGATGGGTCATGGTGCTGTCCTCATCCTACACGTGGAGAGACAGAAACTTGGGGTGTTTCCAAGATCACACACGTGGCTCTGCTGTCAGCCCTTGGATCTGAGACAGATCTCCTGACTTTAGACTCTGTCTCCTCATGACGACGCTGTTCTTTCTACATTAGGGGGAAAAATGTGTTCCAGTAAACTTCTGTTTCAGCATTATGCCAGAGTCCAAGGACAAAGCAGGAAGAGACGGCACCAGGACCTCACTTCTGTGAACTCTCCGCCAAGCTTTCCAGTCTGTCTTCCCATGTAAAAACTTGAAAGCTGTTGGAGGACACAGAATTCTATAACTGCAATAGAGCACTTTACATATACCTCAGTCATAAGTATGGAAAGAGGGGCGAGGACTCAACACACATGTGAAGAAAACCCAAAAGCATGAATGAGACAGAACAACAACAAATAGAACAGTTGACCCAGAGGAAAGAGAAAGAGTTCAGAAAATAATAAACAGCATTTTGAAAATTATTTTTAGTATCTCCAGAGAGATTTGAGGTGCTGCTGATTTGGGTAGAAGGAAATTTGGGGGTTTTGTTTTGCTCATTTGTTTGTTTACCTCATAGCACTGGCCAGAACCTCAAATACATTGTTTAGTGTGAGTGAACGAACATCCTTGCCTTGCTCCTGATCTTAGGGGGAGCTTTTAGCTTTCATGATGAAAGGTGATGTTTTTGTAGTTCTTTGTAGACACTCATAATCAGGTATAGGAAGTTCCCTTTGTCACTACTTTGTTGAAGAGGTTTTTTATTTTATTTTTTATTTAATTTTATTTTTTAATAGACAAATAAATGGGATATTCATATTCATGGGGTATATAGTGATGTTTTGATACATATAACATGGTGATCAGATCAGGGTAATTAGCATATTCATTATCTCAAACTTTGATCATTGCTTTGTGTTGGGAGCATTCAATAACCTTCTCTTAGCTATTTGAAACTGCATAATATATTATTTTTCAACTGTTTTCATGCTACAGTGCTGTAGAACACTGGAAGTTATTCATATCTAGCTGTAATTTTGTATGTTTTAATACATCTCTTCCTATCTCTCCCTTCCTCCTACTCTGCCCACTCTCTACTATTCTTCCTTCTACTTTTACTTCTATAAAATTAACTCCTTTTAGCTTCCACAAGTGGAACATGCAATGCTTAAGTTTCCCTCCTGACTTATTTCATTTAACATAATGTCCTCCAGTTTCATCCATATTTGCTGCAAATGACATAATTTCATTATTTTTTTATGGCTGAATAGTATCCTGTGGTGTTGAAATGGGAGAGTTCCCTGATTCCCCTTGCAGGACGTGGGGTGGGTGTGGTTCACCTGTTCTGTTGCTGCTCAAACCCCTTGCGGGACTGGAGCACACAGAAGGGCAGGTGCAGAGGCTGGGGTGAGTGCTTTATGCTCTGGCCTTGCAGTAGTGTCTAGGGGTGGGTGACTGCAACCCCAGTGTTACAAAGCTCTTTCAGCTTTGCTGTCCACAGACGGCTTGAATACTAACAGGCTCAATGGGCCCTTTGCCTTTTCGCAAAGACAGAGGGCTGGATCCAGAGCTGTTGCCCAGCATCCTGGAAAAATCAGGTCACATACGGGCTTGAAGGATGAATGTGAAGTTTTTTTGAGTGGTAGAGGTGGTTTTCAGTGGGATGGATGTGGAGCCGGGAAGGATACTGGAGTGGGAAGGTGATCCTCCCCTGGACTTGGGCCACCCAGTGGCTGGACTCCTCTCTGACCATCCCCAACCAAACTCCTCTCGGCATTCAGATGTTCCTCCTCTTCTCCCTTTCTCTGCCATGTTGTTCTGCCATCTGTCTATTTGCTGGTCTTCTGGCTTGCTAGTCTGCTTCTGGGTCCTGGGTTTCAGGGTTTATATGGGTGTAGGCATGCGGGCCAAAATACAACTTTTTGGGTACAAAAACAGGAATGCCTTTTCTCACTTAGGGCCACAGATATCCAGGCTTGAGGATGGGGCTTTGCCAGGAAACTACCCTCTTCTACCCAGTATTTCCCTGGTTCCTGTCCTATCAGTGTACAACTACCCCATTTTCTTTATCCATTTATCTGTTTGTTGTTGGAGACCTAGGTTAATCCCATATCTTGGATATTGCGAATAGCACTGCAACAAACGCATGGTGTAGATGTCTCCATCTACATCCTTTGGATAAATGCCAAGTAGTGGGGTTGCTGGATTGTATGGTAGTTCTATTTGTGGTTTTTCTAGGGAGCTGCATATGGGTGTTCAATTTGTCAGGTACTACTTAGGTAATCATGTGTGGTGTTTCTTTGTTGTCCTTTATTTTTTCATCCTTTAATCATGTGGTATATTACGTTAACTGCTTTTTTTTTTTTGAGACGGAGTCTCTCTCTGTCGACCAGGCTGGAGTGCAGTGGCGCGATCTTGGCTCACTGCAAGCTCTGCCTCCCGGGTTCACGCCATTCTCCTGCCTCAGCCTCCCGAGTAGCTGGGACTACAGGCGCCCGCCACCATGCCCGGCTAATTTTTTTTGTATTTTTAGTAGAGACGGGGTTTCACCGTGTTAGCCAGGATGGTCTCGATCTCCTGACCTCGTGATCTGCCCGCCTCGGCCTCCCAAAGTGCTGGGATTACAGGTGTGAGCCACTGCGCCTAGCCTACATTAACTGCTTTGCAGATAACAGACCATCCTTGCATTTGGGGGTAAATCCCACTTTGTCGTGGTTTATAATCCTCTTTAAGTGTCACTGGATCTTTTCTAATCCTTGGATAAGGATTTCTGTGCCTGTATTCACGAGGGATGTTGATCTGCAGTTTTCTCTTCTTGTGCCATCTTTTCTGGGCTCTAGTATGAAGGTAATATTGGCTGCATAGAATAAGTTGGGAATTATTTCTCTCTTTATTTTCTGAAAGACTCTGTTTAGTATTGGTATGATTTCTTTTTGTTTGTTAGAAGTCACCAGTGAAGGCATTTGGGCCTGGCATTTGGGCCTGGCCTTTTCTTTGTGGGAAGATTTTCAATTACTGAACTGATTCTATTACCTTACTGGTTTAAAGAAAATCTGAAGATCGTCCTTTATTCTTGTCCCAGTTTTAGTATTGTGACATCTAATTTGTTGGCATGAAGTTGTTCATCATATTCCATTTAAATCCTTTTACTTTCTGTATGGTTGGTAATATTTACTCTTTCATGCCTCATTTTAGTAATTTAAGTTTCTCTATTTCTTTCTTGGTCAGTCTACATAGAAATTGATCATTTTTTGGATCTTTTCAAATAGCTGACTTCTGGTTCCATTGATTTTTCTCTCGTTATTTAGTTTTCCATTTTATTAATTTTTTACTCAGATATTTATGACATCCTGCCCTCTGTTTCCTTTGGCTTAAATTTGTTCTTTTTTACCTATTTTTTTTTTATGCGTGAGCTGGGATTACTTATTTGACATTTGTTTCTTCTTATAATGTATATTCAAGGCTATAACTTTCTTTCAAACACTGTTTAACTGTGTCCTGTAAATTTTGATTTGTTGTGTTTTAATTTTTATATAGTTGAAAATACTTCTGTAGCCATTGTGATTTTTTATTTTTCTAATGAGTTATTTATTAATGTGTTGTTTAATTTCCAAATATTCAGGGATTTTGTTGTTTCCTATTATTTATTCTTAATTAAATCTCATTAAGGTTGAAGGACATAGTTTGTATAATTTCTCTTTTAAATTGATTGAGACTTGATATGTGGCTTAGTGTCTGATATGTTCTGGGGAATATGCCATGTGAACAAGGAAAGAATGAGTGTTCTGTCCTGCAAAGTGTTTTATACAGATTCGCAAGGTCATGTGAGTTAATTATGCTGTTCGTGTCTCCTGTTCTTTCTGTTTGTCTGCCTAGTTGTCACAATTAGGAGTAGAGTATCAGAAATATTTACTTTTAGGGAATTGTCTGTTTCTTTCTTTTATTTTGTCAGTGTTTACTTCATGTGTTTTGGGGCTCCGTTGTTAAGTGTGTGTACATTTATAATTGTTATATCTTGCTGAACTGTTGGCCATTTTATTATAAAGCTTCTGTCACTGAAACACCAGGGGTTCCATCTAGAACCTGCTGCTCCACACACAGAAAGCCAATCACCGAGACGATTATTGCCAAGGAAGAGGGCTTTTTTAAAAAATTATTATTATACTTTAAGTTTTAGGGTACATGTGCACAATGTGCAGGTTAGTTACATATGTATACATGTGCCATGCTGGTGTGCTGCACCCATTAACTCATCATTTAGCATTAGGTATATCGCCTAATGCTATCCCTCCCCCATCCCCTCACCCCACAACAGTCCCCAGAGTGTGATGTTCCACTTCCTGTGTCCATGTGTTCTCATTGTTCAATTCCCACCTATGAGTGAGAACATGAGATGTTTGTTTTTTTTGTCCTTGCAATAGTTTACTGAGAATGATGATTTCCAATTTCATCCATGTCCCTACAAAGGACATGAACTCATCATTTTTTATGGCTGCATAGTATTGCATGGTGTATATGTGCCACATTTTCTTAATCCAGTCTATCATTGATGGACATTTGGGTTGGTTCCAAGTCTTTGCTATTGTGAATAGTGCTGCAATAAACATACATGTGCATGTGTCTTTATAGCAGCATGACTTATAATCCTTTGGGTATATACCCGGTAATGGGATGGCTGGGTCAAATGGTATTTCTAGTTCTAGATCCCTGAGGAATCGCCACACTGAAATCCACAATGGTTGAACTAGTTGACAGTCCCACCAACAGTGTAAAAGTGTTCCTATTTCTCCACATCCTCTCCAGCACCTGTTGTTTCCTGACTTTTTAATGATTGCCATTCTAACTGGTGTGAGATGGTATCTCACTGTGGTTTTGATTTGCATTTCTCTGATGGCCAGTGATGGTGAGCATTTTTTCATGTGTTTTTTGGCTGCATAAATGTCTTCTTTTGAGAAGTGTCTGTTCATGTCCTTCGCCCACTTTTTGATGGGGTTGTTTGTTTTTTTCTTGTAAATTTGTTTGAGTTCATTGTAGATTCTGGATATTAGCCCTTTGTCAGATGAGTAGGTTGCGAAAATTTTCTCCCATTTTGTAGATTGCCTGTTCACTCTGATGGTAGTTTCTTTTGCTGTGCAGAAGCTCTTTAGATTAATGAGATCCCATTTGTCAATTTTGGATTTTGTTGCCATTGCTTTTGGTGTTTTAGACATGAAGTCCTTGCCCATGCCTGTGTCCTGAATGGTAATGCCTAGGTTTTCTTCTAGGGTCTTTATGGTTTTAGGTCTAACATGTTAAGTCCTTAATCCATCTTGAATTAATTTTTGTATAAGGTGTAAGGAAGGGATCCAGTTTCAGCTTTCTACATATGGCTAGCCAGTTTTCCCAGCACCAGTTATTAAATAGGGAATCCTTCCCCATTGCTTGTTTTTCTCAGGTTTGTCAAAGATCAGATAGTTGTAGATATGTGGCATTATTTCTGAGGGCTCTGTTCTGTTCCATTCATCTATATCTCTGATTTGGTACCAGGACCATGCTGTTTTGGTTACTGTAGCCTTGTAGTATAGTTTGAAGTCAGGTAGTGTGATGCCTCCAGCTTTGTTCTTTGGCTTAGGATTGACTTGGCAATGCGGGCTCTTTTTTGGTTCATATGAACTTTAAAGTAGTTTTTTTTCCAATTCTGTGAAGAAAGTCATTGGTAGCTTGATGGGGATGCCATTGAATCTATAAATTACCTTGGGCAGTATGGCCATTTTCACAATATTGTTTCTTCCTACCCATGAGCATGGAATGTTCTTCCGTTTGTTTGTATCCTCTTTTATTTCATTGAACAGTGGTTTGTAGTTCTCCTTGAAGAGGTCCTTCACATGCCTTGTAAGTTGGATTCCTAAGTATTTTATTCTCTTTGAAGCAATTGTGAATGGGAGTTCACTCATGATTTTGCTGTTTGTCTGTTATTGGTGTATAAGAATGCTTGTGATTTTTGTACATTGATTTTGTATCCTGAGACTTTGCTGAAGTTGCTTATCAGCTTAAGGAGATTTTGGGCTGAGACAATGGGGTTTTCTAGATATACAATCATGTCATCAGCAAACAGGGACAATTTGACTTCCTCTTTTCCTAATTGAATACCCCTTATTTCCTTCTCCTGCCTAATTGCCCTAGCCAGAACTTCCAACACTATGTTGAATAGGAGTGGTGAGAGAGGCATCACTGTCTTGTGCCAGTTTTCAAAGGGAATGCTTCCAGTTTTTGCCCATTCAGTATGATACTGGCTGTGGGTTGGTCATAGATAGCTCTTACTATTTTGAGATATGTCCCATCAATACCTAATTTATTGAGAGTTTTTAGCATGAAGGTTGTTGAATTTTGTCAAAGGCCTTTTCTGCATCTATTGAGATAATCATGTGGTTTTTGTCTTTGGTTCTGTTTATATGCTGGATTACATTTTTTGATTTGCATGTATTGAACCAGCCTTGCATCCCAGGGATGAAGCCCACTTGATCATGGTGGATAAGCTTTTTGATGTGCTGCTGGATTTGGTTTGCCAGTATTTTATTGAGGATTTTTGCATCAATGTTCATCAAGGATATTGGTCTAAAATTCTCTTTTTTGGTTGTGTCTCTGCCCGGCTTTGGTATCAGGATGATGCTGGCCTCATAAAATGAGTTAGGGAGGATTCCCTCTTTTTCTATTGATTGGAATAGTTTCAGAAGGAATAGTACCAGTTCCTCCTTGTACCTCTGGTAGAATTCGGCTGTGAATCCATCTGGTCCTGGACTCTTTTTGGTTGGTAAGCTATTGATTATTGCCACAATTTCAGATCCTGTTATTGGTCTATTCAGAGATTCAACTTCTTCCTGGTGTAGTCTTGGGAGGGTGTATGTGTCAAGGAATTTATCCATTTCTTCTAGATTTTCTAGTTTATTTGCGTAGAGGTGTTTGTAGTATTCTCTGATGGTAGTTTGTATTTCTGTGGGATTGGTGGTGATATCCCCTTTATCATTTTTTATTGCGTCTATTTGATTCTTCTCTCTTTTCTTCCTTATTAGTCTTGCTAGCAGTCTATCAATTTTGTTGATCCTTTCAAAAAAACCAGCTCTGGATTCATTAATTTTTGAAGGGTTTTTTGTGTCTCTATTTCCTTCAGTTCTGCTCTGATTTTAGTTATTTCTTGCCTTCTGCTAGCTTTTGAATGTGTTTGCTCTTGCTTTTCTAATTCTTTTAATTGTGACGTTAGGGTGTCAATTTTGGATCTTTCCTGCTTTCTCTTGTGGGCATTTAATGCTATAAATTTCCCTCTACACACTGCTTTGAATGTGTCCCAGAGATTCTGGTATGTTGTGTCTTTGTTCTCGTTGGTTTCAAAGAACATCTTTATTTCTGCCTTCATTTTGTTATGTACGCAGTAGTCATTCAGGAGCAGGTTGTTCAGTTTCCATGTAGTTGAGCTGTTTTGAGTGAGTTTCTTAATCCTGAGTTCTAGTTTGATTGCACTGTGGTCTGAGAGGTAGTTTGTTATAATTTCTGTTCTTTTACATTTGGTGAGGAGAGCTTTACTTCCAACTATGTGGTCAATTTTGGAATAGGTGTGGTGTGGTGCTAAAAAAAAATGTATATTCTGTTGATTTGGGGTGGAGAGTTCTGTAGATGTCTATTAGGTCCACTTGGTGCAGAGCTGAGTTCAATTCCTGGGTATCCTTGTTAACTTTCTGTCTCATTGATCTGTCTAATGTTGACAGTGGGGTGTTAAAGTCTCCCATTATTATTGTGTGGGAGTCTAAGTCTCTTTGTAGGTCACTCAGGACTTGCTTTATGAATCTGGGTGCTCCTCTATTGGGTGCATATATATTTAGGATAGTTAGCTCTTCTTGTTGAATTGATCCCTTTACCGTTACATAATGGCCTTCTTTGTCTCTTTTGATCTTTGTTGGTTTAAAGTCTGTTTTATCAGAGACTAGGATTGCAACCCCTGCCTTTTTTTGTTTTCCATTTGCTTGGTAGATCTTCCTCCATCCTTTTATTTTGAGCCTATGTGTGTCTCTGCACGTGAGATGGGTTTCCTGAATACAGCACACTGATGGGTCTTGACTCTTTATCCAATTTGCCAGTCTGTGTCTTTTAATTGGAGCATTTAGTCCATTTACATTTAAAGTTAATATTGTTTTGTGTGAAATTGATCCTGTCATTATGATGTTAGCTGGTTATTTTGCTCGTTAGTTGATGCAGTTTCTTCCTAGCCTCGATGGTCTTTACAGTTTGGCATGATTTTGCAGGGGCTGGTACCGATTGTTCCTTTCCATGTTTAGTGCTTCCTTCAGGAGCTCTTTTAGGGCAGGCCTGGTGGTGACAAAATCTCTCAGCATTTGCTTGTCTGTAAAGTATTTTATTTCTCCTTCACTTATGAAGCTTAGTTTGGCGGGATATGAATTTCTGGGTTGAAAATTCTTTTCTTTAAGAATGTTGAAAATTGGCCCCCGCTGTCTTCTGGCTTGTAGAGTTTCTGCCAAGAGATCCACTGTTAGTCTGATGGGCTTCCCTTTGTGGGTAACCCGACCTTTCTCTCTAGCTGCCCTTAACATTTTTTCCTTCATTTCAACTTTGGTGAATCTGACAATTATGTGTCTTGGAGTTGCTCTTCTCAAGGAGTATCTTTGTGGCATTCTCTGTATTTTCTGAATCTGAATGTTGGCCTGCCTTGCTAGATTGGGGAAGTTATCCTGGATAATATCCTGCAGCATGTTTTCCAACTTGGTTCCATTCTCCCCATCACTTTCAGGTACACCAATCAGATGTAGATTTGGTCTTCTCACATAGTCCCATATTTCTTGGAGGTGTTGTTCGTTTCTTTTTATTCTTTTTTCTCTAAACTTCCCTTCTCACTTCATTTCATTCATTTCATCTTCCATCACTGATACCCTTTCTTCCAGTTGATCGCATCAGCTCCCAAGGCTTCTGCATTCTTCATGTAGTTCTCGAGCCTTGGCTTTCAGCTCCATCAGCTCCTTTAAGGACTTCTCTGCATTGGTTATTCTAGGTATCCATTCATCTAAATTTTTTTCAAAGTTTTAACTTCTTTGCCTTTGGTTTGAATTTCCTCCTGTAGCTCGGAGTGGTTTGATCATCTGAAGCCTTCTTCTCTCAACTCGTCAAAGTCATTCTCCATCCAGCTTTGTTCCGTTGCTGGTGAGGAACTGCGTTCCTTTGGAGCAGGAGAGGCGCTCTGCTTTTTAGAGTTTCCAGTCTTTCTGCTCTGTTTTTTCCCATCTTTGTGGTTTTATCTACTTTTGGTTTTTGATGATGGTGATGTACAGATGGGTTTTTGGTGTGGATGTCCTATCTGTTTGTTAGTTTTCCTTCTAACAGACAGGACCCTCAGCTGCAGGTCTGTTGGAGTTTGCTAGAGGTCCACTCCAGACCCTGTTTGCCTGGGTATCAGCAGCGGTGGCTGCAGAACAGTGGATTTTCGTGAACCTCGAATGCTGCTGTCTGATCATTCCTCTGGAAGTTTTGTCTCAGAGGAGTACCCGGCCATGTGAGGTGTCAGTCTGCCCCTACTGGGGGGTGCCTCCCAGTTAGGCTGCTCGGGGGTCAGGGGTCAGGGACCCACTTGAGGAGTCAGTCTGCCGTTCTCAGATCTCCAGCTGCGTGCTGGGAGAACCACTGCTCTCTTCAAAGCTCAGATGGAAATGCAGAAATCACCCGTCTTCTGCGTCGCTCATGCTGGGAGCTGTAGACTGGAGCTGTTCCTATTTGGCCATCTTGGCTGCCTCGCCGGAAGAGGGCTTTAATCAGGTGCTGCAGCCAAGGAGATGGGAGCTCAGTCTCAAATCCGTCTCCCTGCAGACTAAAGTTAGGGGTTTATATAGCAGTGAAGAAGTGTAACAATGTATCGGAAAACAGGAACTCTGGAGGGACAAGGAAGCAATCGTGATGAATGAGGGGCTTGGTGTCTCATAGTCTGGATGCAGTGATTTGGTGAGTTTCAGTTCTTTGCTACTTTTTGAAAGGCCTGGGGGTACTTTTCTGAGGAAGGAACTCAGATAAAACAATTTTAAGTTTCAATCTTTAAGACCAGAAGTGTCAATTTCTCTATTTATCCAAAAAAAATTGTCTACTGGACTATTGGGTCAGTTTCATGTCCCTCTTTGTGTCTAATAATATTTTCTGTCTTAAAGTCTGTCTTGTCTGATGTTAACATAGCCACTCTTTCTTAATTATTATTGTTTGTGTGATGTATCTTTTCCTATCCTTTTACTTACAATTGATTTTTGTAAATAGAAGGGACATACCTGAATCACATTTTCGAAATTAAGCCTTACAATCTCTGTCTTTTGATTGGAGTATTTAGTCCATTGGCATTAACCATAATTTCGATGATTGGAATAATGTCTGCCATTTTGATTTTTGTTTTCTGCATGTATCCCAGTTTAGTAGTTATTATTGTTTCTCTATTTCTTCTTACTTCTGTTTTTGTATGTTAAGTAAATATGTTTAGCTTACCATTTTAGTTTCTCTGTTGATATTTTAACTGTATTGTTATTTTCTTAGTATTGTCTCTGCAAATTACAATAAGCATCTTAATTTATCCAAGTTACTTCAAATTAGTGCTAACTTCATTCCAGTAAAATATAGAAACCGCACTCCAGTACAGCCCAATTGTCCCCATTTTTTGCTCATACTGTCATGTATGTATTTCACAGGCATGTTATAAATCCAACAGTAGTGTTACAACAGTTGATTTATACAATTATGTCTTTTAAAAATTATAACAGGGAAAAACAGTTTGGAGGTTTCTCAGAGAACTAGAAATAGAACTAACATTTAATCGAGCAATATCAGAAATCAATATATCAAAAAGATACCTGCACTCATATGTTTATTGCAGCACTATTCACAATAGCAAAGATAGGGAATCAACCTAAGTGTCTATTAATGGATAATTGGATTTTTTTAAAATGTGGTATATATATATATACACACAATGGAATACTCTTCATCCCTAAAAAAGAATGAAGTTATGTCAGTTGCCGCAACATGGATGGAACTTGAGGCTGTTATCTTGAATGAAACAAGCCAGGCACAGGAAGACAAACATCACATGTTCACCTCCTAAGTGGGTGCTAAAAAATGTGTTCACATGGATGTAGAGAATGATATGATAGATAAGGAAACTCAGAAGGGTGAGAGAGTGGGAGCAGGGAGGATGATGATAAATTGGTTAATGGGGTACAAGGTATGTAATTTGGGTGATGGATATTCTAAAAAGCCATGACCTGACCACTATGCAATTTATGCATGTCATAAAAGTGCACATGTACTCCATAAATGTGTACAAATAAAAAGGAAAAAAGATCTATAAGCCTTAAACAAACAAACCACACAGGATCACAGGAGAATAAAAATGTATTTATACAGTATTATATAGTTACCCTCACTCATATTTACTGTTCCCAGGGCTCTCCATCTTTTCCTGTGAATTCAAATTGCCATCTGCATCATCTACTTCCAGCCTGAAGACTTCTTTCACTGTTTCTTGTAAGACAGGTCTGCTAGGAACAAATTCATTCAGCCTTTATTTACCTGGGAATGTCGTTCTTTTGCTCTCATTTTTGGAGAGGTTGTTTTGTTGGATATCAAATTCTCATTTGGAAGTTTTTTTCACTTGTAACATGTCACTCTGTTGCCTTCCAGCCTCCATTGTTTCATATAAATAAGACATCAGTTGTCCTGATATTTCCTGTTCGGGACAAGTCTTCTGTGGTTTTTTTCTCTTGCTTTCAAAGTTTTCTCTGTTTTTCAATAATGTAATTGCCATGTCTTGGTGTTGGTCTTTTCCTATTTGAGGTTCACTAAGCTTGAATCTATAACTTTTTTCTTCATATTTGGGAAGGTTTTGGCCATTATTTCTTCGGCTTTTTTTTTTTTTTAATATTTCTCTCCTCTCCTTTTTTTTTTTTTTTTTTTTTTGCAGTCTCACTCTGTCACCCAGGCTGGACTGCAGTGGCGCGATCTCAGCTCACTGCAACTTCTGCCTCCCGGGTTCAAGTTATTCTCCTGCCTCAGCTTCCTGAGTAGCTGGGATTACTGGCACACGCCACCATGCACGGCTAATTTTTGTATTTTTTTAGTGGAGACAGGGTTCCACTATGTTGGCCAGGCTGGACTCTCCTCTCCTTTTCAAAATCCCATAGCAAATACATTGTTATGCTCAATATTCCTCCGCAGATATTTGAGGTTCTGTTCCTTTTCCTTTAACATTTTTCTTTCTGTTCTTCAGCTTGGATAATTGATCTTTCAATTGTGTAGTTCCCTCTGTCATAACAAATCTGCTGTTGAGCCCCTCTTGTGAATTTTCATTTCATATTGTATGTTCGTTTCCATCCAGTTACTTTTTATGGGTTCTATGCCTTTTCTTACATTGAGTCATTGTCATCATGTTTTCCTTTTATTATTAAACATGGTTTTCTTTAGTCTGTGAACATATTTGTCACTGTTGCATTAAAGTCTTTTTTTTACTAAATCCAACAACTGTGCCCCTGCCCTGCCCCCGAGACAGTTTCTGTTGACTGCTTTTTTTTTTTTTTTTTTTTTTTAACTAGGTATGGGTCATGCTTTCCTGTTTCTATACCTGGCTAGTATTTTTTGTTGTGGTTGAAAACTAAACTAGACAACTTGAATGATATAGCATAGCAATACAGGATTCTGATTTTTACCCCTAAGGTTATGATTGTTACTTGGTGTTTCTAAAAAACAAAAAAAAAAAGTGTTGTTTTGGGTGTCTTGTTTTAGTTTCTTCAGTGACTTATCTGGACTAAATATGCAGAATCTTTCTCCTCTGTAGTATTCAGCCACTGATGTCTCCTCAGCTTTGTCTTTTTTTTTTTAACTCTTTTTTTATTGCTAAGCCTGACCTCCTGGGATTCACTTCTGGGTCTGCATAGCTTAGAGGTCAGTCAGTTAATTATTGGGTAGAGGTTGGGCTCAAATACCTCAAACAGATAAGGTTTCTCTGCCTGCCAGTGGCTCCATGTGTGGTTTGGACAATGCATTTCAAGGTTCAGGCAGTTTTCAAGTCTGCTCCAGCCCCTGCTGCCTGTCTGGCTCTCTTCTGCCTCCTCTGTGCATTTACATTGCCACCAGGTCCACTCAGGATGTGAGGAGAGCTTACCAAGCCCTGCTATGCTTCCCTCATTTCCAGGAGCTCCCCATTAAATTCCTGGTTGTCCTCCAATTTGCCATTTGACCCAACCAGAGTTATAGCCTTAGACTAGGAGAGCTGGAAGCACCTCCACCGGTAGCTGGGTGTGGTTTTCCAACCTCTGCTCTCAAGCAATTCAACCCCTTCCAGCAGTGAAGTTCCTGGTTTCCATGGCTAACCCCATTCTAGTAGAAGCACTTCATGAACCAAGCTGATGGATGGCTTGGAGCAGCCCAGGGCAAGAACACCACAGACTCCCACTGTTACTACTCAGAATTTAGCAGTTTTTCATAAATAACACATTTTGATATATTGCTGGCTGCTGGTCAGTTTGAGAGCCTGGCTATGGCTGTGTTTGTCAGTTTTGTCCAGTTGTTTCCTGGGCATGAGATCGGCCTGCCTCCTGACTGCCCTAGCAGAAGCCGTGCCAGGATACTATCTAAGCGCTGGACGTGCATTTCCCAACATGCAGTAAATATGGACAAAGAATGTGTTGATGCCCACACATGGCTTGTGGTTAGGTTGAGAATGTTAATCAAATTAATTATCTTTCAATAATATAATATCTATTTGCTTATGGCATTAGAAAATTAAATTACTCATTTCCCTCTGTTGGAGCAGTCCCTAAATAGAGAAATGCATTTAGATATTCCAGATTCTTCCAGATCTGCATGTGGATCACTCACACAAAGGAACCAGTTTCACCTTCTTATAGTTGCATCTCATTTATTCCAGATTCTTCCAGATCTGTGTGTGGATCACTCACACAAAGGAATCAGTTTCACCTCCTTATAGTTGCATCTCATTTTGTGCTGCCCAAATTGCGGCAACCACCTTATTCTGTGAAGAGCCACCAGCATGAATAACTGGCTCATCCTAGAAATTGAATTTCCTTCATGAAGCAAATATGTGCCACCATTGAGGACATGCCAAATACTTACAATTTTCAAAAAGAAAATCAAAAATATTTTGTGAAATATGAACATGATTGGAATAGTAGTATGGCATCTAATGTTTTAATTTTCTATATCAAAAATATAATAACTCATTTAAATGTGTCACTCAAGGCATGTTTCTCAAAAAATAAAAATCAATATCTTTACACTATTATCTTAGACATTCTCATCTTATGTGCATCAATAAAAGGCATTGGAGTGTGAAATGTAGCCATTTGGTGAGAGGGAAAGAATCTCCCAGATAATAATACAAGGGGATCATTCTTCATTTTCCTCTGAAACAATGTGATAAGAAAAGGGGTGCTGGCATCTATCCAAATGTGTGTGCTGAGAAAAGAAAATCTTTTTAATTTTTCAGACTTGTGCTTTTCAGATCTCTTGATGTGGCTTCCATGCCACTGTGTAAAATTGTGGGTGAGTAGAGACCTGTTCCATCTGTGGCTGCCTTAATAAAGGGAACAATGGTCAAAGAATTGTAATCTTTTGTTACTGTAAGGCTATAACTATTATAATGAAATCCAACTTTTCTGTATTTACATGGAGCTGTGAGTGAAATACCTTCTGACACAAGTAATTGTGACAAATGTAGTTTGAGGAGTAGTTAAGAGGCCCATAATTCATGAACCTCTTCCACACTCAGTTTTGAACAAATAGTAGTAAAATGTTGATTCTAAATGAAATTGTAGTTTAATAAAGTTGTCCCAAACTTGACTGAAGGCCCTCTTGTCTCAAGTAGTACTCATTGAAACAAAATCCAGTACCAATAAAAAGGATCCTTCAGAATGCCCTATAATGTAGATGTGTTTGATGGCTTATTAAAACATCTCTCTTTATGGGCCTGCCTCTGTCTTCAGCACTTTGGTAACTCTCTAATATGTGTCTAAAGTATATTTCTGCAGTGATTAGCCTTGAGGCTGAAACTGGCCCAATTGTCCCATAGAACTGATATTTATGGTTTCTTTGAATAAACAGAAATCGATCCTCCCAATCTTAAAACTTGAAAAAGTTAGATTTGTCTTATCTGAGTTCCTTTCTCAGGAAACCAACCATCAGGCCTCCCAGAGAGCACCAGGAACTGAAACTCACCAGATCACCAGATCTGGAGGATGAGACACCGGACCCCTCACCCATCACAATTGCCTAAATGACCACATGCTGCGTGTTGACCAGCTCCTCATCCTTATCACTCCCTAAATCTTGTTTTCCCACACAGGGTTAAATTTCTTTCCTGTTATATAAATTCCTAATTAAATTTATTTATTTAGAGATAGGGTCTTGCTCTGTCACCCAGGCTGGAGTGCAGTGGCACAATCTTGGCTCAGTTAAGCCTTGACCTCCCAGACTCAAGCAATCTTCCCACCACAGCCTCCTGAGTAGCTCAGACTACAGGTGCTCACCACCATGTCCAGCTAATTTTTGTATTTGTCTTTTTGTAGAGACAGGGTCTGTGTTACCCAGGCTGATCTCACACTTTTGGACTCAAGTGATCTGTCTGTCTTGGCCTCCCCCAAGTGCTAGTATTACAGGCATGAACTATTGCACCTGGCAAAATCCCGAAGTTTAGTTGGTTGGAGGGGACAGATTTGAGGCTGACTTCCCATCTCTGTGGCTGCAACACCCAATTAAAGCCTTCTCCCTGGCAGTCCTCATTGTCTCAGTGATGGACTTTCTGTTCAGCGAGCAGCAGGACCATGGCCAAACCCCTAGCATTTCAGTAACAAGGCCTTGAGAATTCCTTTCAACCTGACCAATGTAGATAAAAACAGCATCTCCTACTTATCGTATCATAATATTATAAGGAAAAAAGTGATGATAAACATTAAAATTAAACAGAAGAAACACATTATTTGAATTCAATGTATTGGTGATGACAGTGTGTTGATTTAAAAGGGTAAAGAGAAACAGTCTTTGTATTACAATACAGTTCAGATATGTATTAATCATGCTACACAACAGGGGCAGAGTGCACATTAAAATCCAAAGGTGAGCCCAGCTTTTATTTCAACCAATATCTTTCTTCCTTTTTCTCTAGCAAACGATTTCACAGTATTTCCTAAAAACAGAAGAACCCACATCTGAAACATTGGTAGTTTGGGGTGCATCACAAGCTCTCATATGTAGAAAGAAACTGTAATAGGTTACAGGCCGTGCGGCTGTAGTGATTCTCAGTGTGCTGTACTGTTAAAAGGTAGATCTCCAAAATAATAAAAAGAGGTGTGTTATTTGTTGGAGATGTTGTGGCTGTTAAAATCATTAGAAGGGTGAGGATAGTCTGTCCTTACAGATGAAGAACAAACACATCGATCTTTAATGGACTTGGTACAAACGGTACACGTGGCTGGCACTCTGATTCATCTGGAAGAAGCAGCAGCGGAAAGAGGTGAGAAGGAGGCCCCCACTGTGCAAAGCGTGCTGAATGATTCTTGCCTGGGCTCATCTGTATTGAAGAATGTGTTCTCATTCACAAGTTGAGGAAAGAGGAAAGCTGCTGCTGTGCTGTCCTGGAACTTGGAGCTGGCTGAAGATTCCAGAAGAAAAGATGTTTTCCTCCTGGATAATGAAGCCCGCATTGTGCCCCATTTACCAGACCCCAGAAGAACACGAGACTGTGTTAATGAAAACAGCCTCTGTCCAGCTTAAAGAATAAATCTTCAGAAAAAGAGGTACCTGCTGTTGTTCACTGGTGTTCATTAAAAAACACCCCCTTGATACGGTTCATCTGAATCTTCAGTAAGTTTTCATTGGACCTCAAATTCCCGTGTAGGCAAAAAGTAAGCCAGCTTCAGTGATACCATATGTTAGGGGACAAGTAATTAGAAATCCCATTTTTGGAAAGGTGAGAACCACCGGGGATATGGCGGAAGTCTGTGCCACCCTGAAACAAGAATATGTGAAGGAAGGAACATTCCTCAGTTACAATGCAAGAAGTATCTTTAGAAACAGAATGTATAGCTCAGAATCCTATAACCTTACATAAGACATGGCACACAGAGGCCGAGACTGTAAAATACAGCTTCAAGAATCATTCAGCCGAGATAACGGTGGTGTTTCAAGGAGGCCTGGTGGTGGAGGGTGCTGGGACAGGATGGGGGACGGGGCATCTGTAACTTGAGGTCCCAGCAGACAGCTGTTCTCCCAGCAAAGCATGTAGTGTTCTTCTGGCCCAGGCTGGGTGATGTTTGGGTGTTTCTCAATGTGGTAGATGCTATGGAATTTGTTTCTTCTAGAAAATAGAGGGAAAAGCAAGCCACTGGGACAGATTAGTCCATTGTTGTGTCTCTTCCTCTAATGCTTTGCTTTAGCCATTTAAAAATGCCCCTGGGCAGCAGATCACCCAACAGCTCAATAAATCCAGACTCCCTGTGGGGGATCTCCCAGCAGCCCCAACTCCCACCTTCTCCTTCCCCCGCTTCACAGCCCTGAGTCTCAGCCCCTCTTTCAACTTCTCAACCACTCCATGGGCTTTCCTGTCTTGGGAGTCCTTGCAGCCCTTCCTTCTGCCTGGAATGTTCTTTCTCTTGCCCTTCACTTGGCTGGCTTCTTATCACCCTCCAGATCTCCATTTAAATGCCATTATTTGTGTGTGTGTGTGTGTGTGTGTGTGTACTTGTTATTTTCTGTCTTGCCGGACACAGTTTTCTTAGGTCACATTTCCCAGAAGCAGACACTGATGTGGGAGCCATGAGCAAGTGATTTGCTAAGAGATTCCTCCCAGGGAGGAGCAGTGAGTGAGTGGGGAATTCATGCAGGGGAGCTGTCTCAGCCAGAGTCCCACAGAGGGAATCTCAGCCTGACCTGGAGGGGACTCTGCCATGCAGGTGATGGCTGTGATGGTTGAAGGCCTGCTGGCTGCCACCACCAGGGAGCTGTGCAGGGAGCAGCCACAGGCTCCCTGAGGAGCAGAGAAGTCAACTCCTAGACAGGTCTCCAGATCTTAGCCCAGAGCTCGCACGCAGTAGGCACATAATTATAATTAATATTTGGCTGATTCATCTAAGAAATAAATGAAACTATCAGAGAAGTTTGAAATATCTGAAGATCTGAAGAAAATAAATGAAATATCTGAAGAAATAAATGAAACTATCAGAGAAATAAATGAAACTATCAGAGAATAAATGAAACTATCAAAGCCCTGCAGGTATCCTGATTTCAGAAGCGTGGGTCTAAGGCGCTGGTGTACACCGTGGTCTTAATCACTGAAGCAGTCAACTTGTTGTGTGAAGGGCTGGACCTGTTCTGAATACATTTGGCTGCAATCACTAATCACTAATCACTGCACACATCCCTTAAAGTGTACTCCATGGAATCCTCATCTCATGGAAAGAAAAATGGTTTGGGAGCACTGAGTTCCCGTCCCCATCTCTGAAAACTCAGAGTGAAGGAGCCACCCTGAGTGACGCCCCATCCAAAGCCCTCTCCCAAGTCTGTCAGGCTTCAGCCTGTGTGTGAATTACCTGGGTCTGGTTAAAGTGCAGCTCCCAGGGCAGGTCGGGGCGGGACTGAGAGTCTGCATTCCTACGGCTGCTAGGGGCCCCACCCTGAGCGGGAAGGACATGGACTTTCCTAGTTGAAGGTCCAAATGCATGTTCTCTAACCACTTCAGGGACAGAGGAGGCACGAGACTGACCTTTCTTGGGAGCATAAGCCTTCTCTAGCCACATGGCCTGACCCCTTGTAGCTCCTTATGGAAGCCCCAAGATCACACCTGCCCTCTTCTTCTTGCTGGACTTTTCCTTAGTTCAGTTAAAGACAGGGTCCTTGTCTGTCTCACAGCCATGAAAATTCAGGCTTGCAGATGGTTTGAAGGGTGAGTAAAGCAGGGTTTTATTGAGTAAAAAGGAAGAAAAGGAGGAAACAGGGACTCTCCAGAAGCCCAGAGTCCCTCCTGGAGTGCTTCCCGCCTGGCAGTTCAAATCCCAGGTTCCACACAGGCAGAGTAAACAGCACAGACTTCTGTGGCTCCACATCGGTGCACACTCTTTCCAGTGTGCAGGCTGCTTGGAGTTTTTCCAGGGCCCCCTCCCACCTGGCTGTCTCATTTTAAGGATGGCCCGTCCAGTGAAGACAACTCTCACACCTGCACTTCCTGCCCAGGGGAGCCCTCTGAAGGACACCCCCAGCATCTCCACTCTCCCCAGGATGGTAAGCCACTCTCCTGGGTCCCCCGTCACTCTGGGGCCCTCTTGAAAAGAGCCTAGAAAAGGAGAGCCCAGAGGCGCTCTGACCTGTGTGATGTGGAACAGAGCCTCCAGCCTCCTCCTTTCTGGAGACTTCCCTGCAAATCTTAGCTTCCAAGCACCGCTCCTCTAACTCCTGCCCCATATGGAGTCCATCCAGCAGGGCCTGTGCCCACCTGGTGGCATCTGCCTACTGCCTCCCTGAAAACTCAGGAGGCTCCTTCCAGAATGGGAGGGAGGCACGGAGAGCACACTGGGCTTCCCACTTGGCCCATGTGATGTGCGTATGATGGGGGCACCATCCTCTCCACTGTGTCTGCAGCTGCTAGAAATGCTGGGCCAGGCGTGGTGGCTCACGCCTGTAATCACAGCACTTTGGGAGGCCAAGACAGGAGGATCATCTGAGGTCAGGGGTTTGAGACCAACTTGGCCAACATGGTGAAACCCTGCCTCCACTAAAAATATAAAAGTTAGCCGGACATGATGGGTGATGGCAGGTGCCTGTAATCCCAGCTATTTGGGAGGCTGAGGCAGGAGAATCGCTTGAATCCGGGAGGCAGAGGTTGCAGTGAGTTGAGATCGCGCTATTGCACTCCAGCCTGGGCGACAGAAAGAGAGTCTGTCTCAAAAAAAAAACAAAAAAGAAAGAAAAAGAAATGCAGCAGCTGGTCCAGTTTTGTGGGAGAAGTAGGGGACATCGTTGCACTGCAGCTGCTGGAGGCATGTGCTTTCTTTTTGTTTCAGGTAATGAGCTGAAAGAAATAAATGTGCTCATAAAAGGGACTATTCCTTTCCCTTTCCCTTTCCTTTCCCTGGTTAGCAGAATGGACCATTTTGTTTCAGCTGGAGTTGTCCCCTTGTAGCAGCCCCATCTGTCTGTCATGAGCATGGGCTGTGGAGAGGTGTGAGAATATCAGACTCCTAGGGCTGGTGACCTCGGGAGGCGTCTGTCATCCTCTCATTTTTATTCCCTTCTCATAACACCTGGAGTCAAGTCTGAACACACAGGACTTCAATGTCTGGGGGATCAGAAACTGAGATAAAAATGATACTAACCTTGAGGAGAGTTTTGAAAAGCCAGCGGCCAAACCAATGAGAGGCATGGCGCACATTGTCCTGATCACCTCCATGGATCTGTAAGCAGCAGACAGGATTTCCAAAACGTGAGGAATGAGGACTTTATGTATTCATATAAGCACTCAAAATGTGCTATCTGAGCTCAAGGCAAGAGGTAGTCACAGCATTTGATGTAACAATTAGGGCCGAAGAAAGGCAGGAGGCAACATTTTCTTGCAGTCCTCTTTTGGGAGATTCACTTCTGCATAAATGTGTTCACCTGAACCGAAGGTGGTCCTGTGCCCCCTGTTCATACATGTCACCACCTCCACTCATCAGCTGGGCTTCTCAGAGATGGTGCACGTCCATAACCAGTTCTGAAGGCCTGAGGGACTCTGGGAGCAAGGTGGAATTCACATCTGCTAGCTCATCACACCAACCTGGGGAAATTGTCCCACCCTCTGTGAGGAGACAGAAAGTGCAGGTGTCCCTCGAGAGCCCGCCCATTTCAAGTGACATGACACCTTTTGGTGTCGGAAATACGAACTCAATAAATCAGTCAGGGACTGCTGGAATTTCTGCAAACTGAAAACTGTTCCCCCTCTTTAGCCTTTACTGTGATTTGACCACAGGAGGAGAATTTCTGTATGTGACCAAAAAGGCAAGAAGAAAATATTCAAATCCAGGCAGCGTGTGACAGGAGAGTGACTCGTGTGTCCATGTCTAGTGCTTTTCCTCGCTCAAAGGGGTGGCATCCCTGTTTTACATGTGATGAATCTGAGGTTCCAGCTGCTGGTTTTCCATCTGGTCTTATGTTAGAATCACATATGATTAATTCACTTATAAAGTTCCACATGCCCAGAGAGAGCATCAGAGACCTGGGCGTCAGGAGTGTTGAAGCCCCTGAGTGAGCCCCGGGGTAGCCCACCCCAAGGACATTGGTGACTTGCCCAAGGGTCTCAGCTAGGAAGGGGTAGGTCAAAATTTAACTCCAAATCTCATGCTTTTTCTCTTCTATTATACTGACTAACCTGTATCTTAAGGTCAAGTGGATCCAAATTATCTAAATCAAAACCAGAAACCCCAGCTTTCTATTAAAAAATCAATTTTTGTAAAGTTTACCCCAGAAAAAAGTGCAAACAAATACTGAACCCCAGTTAATGGTGTGATGCTGAAGTGTTTAGGGGGAGTGTCCTGCTGTGTGCAACTCACTCTGACATGGATCAGAAAAGATAAGATGAAGCGATGGGTGGATAAGAGGATGAACAGATGCACGAATAATGATAAAGTTGGTGCGGTAAAGATGCTAGTTGTAGAACCTAAGTGATGAATATGTGAACATTCACTATATAATTCTTTTAAGTGTTCTGTCTGTTGTATCTATTTGAAGTGCAGGTTGATGCCAGGAGTAAAAAAGATGTCTTCTCTGCACCATTTGTTGACTTATCCACTTTTAATCTGCTGTTTGAAAATGGTCATATACCAATTTCAGTATTGTATTTTATAATGTTATAGAGTTTATATGGACAGGCAAAATCTTCTTCTGGCAGAGTTGATTTACTGAACAAATGTGTAGCAACACTGCTCTGAAAATATATGGGCCATCACATTTAAATGTAAAGTGCTTAGCTATAAAGCTTTTAGAAGAAAACAGAAAATCTCTGTAACCTAGGGTAAGGTGAAGAGTTCTTAGCTATGACATCAGAAAAACAATCTATAAAAGAAAGAATAGACAAATTTTACTTAATCAAAATTAAAAACTTTTGCTCTGCAAAAAGCACTGTCAAATGATGAAAAGACAAGCTACACAATGGGAGAAAAATATTTGTAAATTGCATATCTGACAGTTTGTATCCAGAATACAGAAAAATTATCTCTTAAATTTAAATGTAAGAAATTGCAACCATCTAATTTAAAAATAGGCAAAATATTTGAACAGACACTTCATGAAAGGGAATATATAAATGGCAAATAAGCACACAAGAAAGATATTTGACATCATTAGCCATCAGGGAAATGCAGACTAAAACCATGATTATATACCACTGCACACCTCAGAATAGCTAAAATCCAAAATGTTGAAAATACTAGGTACTGGCAGGGATGCAAAGTAACTGGAACTCTCATACATTGCCGGTGAGAATGCAAACTGGAACAGCAACTCTAGAAAACACTGTCAGTTTCAAACACCATATGACCCAGCCATCCTACTCCAAGGTATTTGTGCTAAGGAAATGAAACCTTACATTCACACAAAAACCCATACATATATGTCTATAACATGTATTTCTAATAACTCGTAATTGGAAAAGCAAATGCTCTTCATTTTTGGATGAATGGATTAAACACATCGTGTTACTTATTATGGACTATTACTCAGGAAAAAAAAAATGAACTATGGATACACCCAGCAACCTGGATCTCGAGGGTATTGTGCCAGTGGAAATGGTCAGCCTCAAAAGGTTGATATACTGTATGTTTCCATTCCTATGCCTGCTCGAAAAGACGAAACTGTAACAACCAACAGCAGTGCAGTGATTGCAAGGGGTTAAGGATGGGGAAAGGTGAGATATGAAAAGGAAAAATGAGGGAGTTCTTTGGAGGTGATGAAGCCTTTCTGTATCTTGGCTGTTGGAGTGGTTGCATAAATCTATACATGCAACAAAATCCATAGAACTACACACTGCAAACACACACACGCACAAGAATGAGGCACAGATACACTGATGAAATCCGATTAAGGTCTGTGGTTTAGTCAGAAGTGTTATACCAATGTCATTTTCTGGATTTTGATCATTGCATTATGGTTATGTAAGAGGCAAGCAAGGGTATATGGGAACTCTCTGTTCTATCTTTGCAGTTCCTACAGGAACTCTGTTCTATTTTTGAAAATTTTATGTAAGTCCAAAATTATTTCAAAGTGCATATATATATACACACACACAATATTTCAAAGTGTATATATATAACTTATACATATATACACATAGATATACATTTATATTATATGAAGTCATGTTTAATGAATTTGAATATTCTTTCTGTAGTCTTCAAACTGTAACTAAAAATATCACTTAAATACATGCTTTTCTTTCAACAAAGCAGAACATTTTAGAACAGTGAAGAAAAAAAGGAAATTAGTGATTATTAAAAATAGCTAATGTCCAATTACCTAGAACACCCCAGCCCATCCCTTGATAAATAACCAGAGGTTTACTATAATTTGGTTTTACACAGAGGCAACCTTTTGAAATTGACCCATTGACAGTTTTTTTGAAGAAACAGACATTGACCCTTCTGATCTTAAAGCCTGAAACTTACATTTGTTTTATCTGAGCTCCTTCTTCAAGAGAGGACCTTCAGGCCTTTCAACCCAAAAACATTATCAAAGAACTGAAACTTACCAGATCACTGTATCCAGAGAAGAAGATGCCAGACCCCTCATTCATCACTTGATTGCTTCCTTAGGCCTCCCTGGTTCCTATTTTCTTACACACTGTTACATTACTTCTCTGCTATATAAACCCCTAATTTTAGTGGGTCAGGGAGATGGATTTGAGACTGAGCTCCCATCTCCTCAGCTGTAGCACTGAATTAAAGCCTTCTTCCTTGGCAATACTCCTTGTGTCAGTCATTGGCTTTCTGTGTGGCGAGCAGCAGGACCTAGACCTAACCCCTGGTGTTTCAGTAAGACTTTAGTTTGGAAAATACTCAAATCCTTGCAACCTAGGCAGCCCAGCTGAACCACAGTCGCATTCTGGCGTGAGGGGATGTGGCCAGGGGGCCAGCCAGGAGAGCTCAGAGAGACTGGGCGGGAGGCTCCTGGAATCACCTGAACTCAGGGTTCTCCTGTCCCACGTCTTCGGCAGCTGGCTCTTCTTGTTGCAGAGATGGGAGATGCAGATTTAAGGCTCTGAAACTGCAGAGGGCTGGTGACTTTGGCCACTGCCTGGAACTCTTGAGAGCGTGGAGCGACTGGTCAGGTGGGAGACCCACATTCTTCCCACTCTGGAGTAAGGTGGTTCTCATTCAAGCCGAAGAAGCTTCTGGTGCCCTTGGGTGGAGGACAGGGTTGGGCAGGATATGAGGAGTAGAGATGGCCACTGGCCTCTTAAAGGAAGAGATACAGTTGTGTTCATATGCACCCCTCCCAGAGCAAGCTGGATGGATCTCAAGAGTGGAAAAGGCCAGACTCAAAAGGTTGTATACTGTATCTTTCCATTCCCATGGCATTTTTGAAAAGATGAAACTGTAACAACTGATAGTGCAGTGGTTGCCAGGGGTTAAGGATGGAGGAAGGGTGAGATATACAGAGGAAAAATGGGGAAATCATTCTTGGTGCTCATAAGAAGCTCAGAGATGATTCAGATGGGTAGTGTGGATGGATGGATGTCAGGTTCCTCCAAGCTTGCCCTCTGTTCCAGGGAGGATTGGCACTCTAACAGCCTCCTCCACCTCCCAGCCCCCGTCCTGACCCACATTAGTCTGAAGTTTTACCCACTGCTCTGCTGTAAGTTCCTTCTGGCTCCTGGTGGTGGGTCTGTTCTGCTTTTGAGAGTGGGCATCCTGTGAAGAGCATTCCTGTGGCGCAAGTGAGAATTACCATGCAAGCAACGTACATTGTAAGCAGAGGTACTCATTTAGTAACTGGATCAACAGGCAATGATAACTTGACATTCAGCTATGAAACCAGCCCTTCTGGATGGGTCATAGAAGGCTGCATCCCTATTTATTTCCCAGTCACGTAGACTGATGTGGGATGAGCTCGGTTTTGTTCAGGCAGGGAGAAGTGGTCTGGCTCTCCACAGTCCTGTGTGTGTGATGCCCACTCCCTACCCCCAGCTTTGCCTGTGCTGCTTTCCCTGCACCCAAGTCCTTTAATGAGTCAGGGGCTGCCAGACCCTTCTTCACAAGGCCTGAAGTCCAGTGTACAACACAAATTATATCCACACTGTGAAAATAAAAACATACGAGAATGAAAAAGAAGGAAAAAACAGTATCATCGCCAGCTTACACTGATGGCCTGCTGCGCCCTGGTCACTTTGACCTGAATCACGTAGTGATCTTTCACACCAAGTCCTGGAAAGCTTTGGCCCACCCTGTCATTGAAGACCAAGGTATGCATCTGTTCATTGCACCCATCTGTTTGGCAGCGGTGATGAGGTTTCTCATCCTGCATGACGTATTCGTCATGTGTCTGTCACCTCCTCTCAAGTGTCCCGGAGTCTCATGGTCGTGTTCCACATAGGGCTGCCCCAGGGCAGTAATGGGGGTATCCAGCAACCCCCAGTTCCTCCACAGGCTCTGCAGCAGGTGTTCTCAGCTCCCCTTACCCCATACCTTCTCAGGTATTACCCTTGCCTGAGACACCCCTGGGCCTGAACTTTCTCTGAAGACCTGAAGTCTGCCCTGCAAAGGGTGGGAGAATCTCTGCCCCCAGGAGACCAGGGTCCATTTATTCCAGAGAGATAACTCAGAATACATCTTACACTGATTTCCTCGAGGTCCCAACAGGAGCAGCCTCCAGGCTCCCACTTCTCTTCCCCATCATCTTTGCTGAGATCATCTCCCAAAAAAGCAATTGCACCTGAATCCTTTATTCAAGCTCTGCTGCAAGGAGCCAGGCCTCAAGAATGCGTTTGTTGGGCGGGGCACGGTGGCTCACACCTGTAATCCTAGCACCTTGGGAGGCCAAGGTGGGCAGATTGCCTGACCTCAGGAGTTTGAGACCAGCCTGGGCAACACGGTGAAACCCCGTCTCTATTAAAAACCTAAAAAAAAAAAAAAAAAATTAGCCAGGCATGGCGGCATGCACCTTTAGTCTCAGCTACTCAGGAGGCTGAAGCAGGAGAATTGCTTCAACCTGGGAGGTGGAGGTTGCAGTGAGCCGAGATTGTGCCACTGCATTCCAGCATGAGTGACAGAGCTAGGCTCTGTCTCTAAAATAAATAAATAAATAAATAAATAAATAAATAAATAAATAAATAAATAAAAATAATGCATTTGCTAAAGCTGCCCTCCCAGGCCACTGAGCACTTCCAGGCCACAGGAAGAACTTAGCCTGATGGGTGAACTCAATGAAGGAACTTCTTATCCTACTCTAACCATTGGATTAAATGCCTATAGCTAGTTAAAAGACAAGTATTTCAATTAATGCAGGAATATGGAAAACCAGTCCTCTAATATAATGATATGTCTTATCACATCATAAAACCTGAAGTCCAGTGTACAACACCATTACCTTCACAAAGACAAACCAGGAGCTACACACAGAGGTGAATCTTAATGAATTTCATTTCATTCGGCTCCTGCTTCCAGAACATTACAGATCCCTAGGGCCGTCGTTAGGTGCTAATCAGAAACTTCTCAGAGGAGAAATACATTTGCGCTTTACCCAGGACAAGCAGACATTAACAGAGACAGTTCTCTTTTGACAACTTCCCTTTGTGAATGAATGCTTGTCTCCCTGGAGCACGGTAGATATTGCCAGGGAAACCCTGGATCTGCTTCCCCAGCCTCATCCCATTACTTCTGGTGAGGTTTTTGTCTGACACAAGTGAATGCAGAATGCAGCCTTACAAGGGCTTTCTTCCCAAAGTTTGCCTTCCAGGACCCCATCCCTGCCTCAAAGAGCTGAACGTTTTTGAAAGGGAGTTCAAGTCTCCCACTAATCATGTCTATTGATGATGGGAATTGAGTCTTCATGGGGATGTGCTAGGAGCTAAGACCTAAAGCACCCATCCCAAAGGAAGAAAACAAAATTTAAAGAAATAGGAGGGAGGTGATCCATTAAGGCAGGTCTGGTCAGCTTCAACCGTTCTGCCCATACACACTGAACGTTCATTTATTCCCAGAGAGTCTGTTTGCAAATAATCTTCTTCAGATATTTGCAAGCATCTACTCTGGCCCCAGAATCAAACTGGGAGCCTCCAAAAGAGAAAAGGTCAGTCCTGACCTCCAAGGGCTGCAGCGTGGTGTGCACCTTATTTACAGCAGTCAAGCCCCAAACGCTCACAATGGGAACTTCATCTCATTTGTTCTAGGACGTGCAAGGCACTTGTGTTTTATTTAATTTATCTTGCGAGGTTAATATATTTTTCTGTACAGAAAAGTTTCATATTTTATGCACCTAACTGGATTATTTTCTTCTAAAAATACCTCCCTCCTCAAAGAATATAAAATGATTTAGGAATATTGGACTAGATACTACTAGGAGGAAAAATCTGTTTACTTCTGAATGATGCATTGACTCGCTCATTTTTGAACATTATACATTAATTTATTTATTTTAGCTGAGATCCATTTGTTTTAGAAAAGATTGCCTGGGAAGCCAATACACAAAACAGGAAAAGCCTGAGCTGTTTGGGCCTGGGCAGGTTCAGGGACTCTGAGACATCCACCCCCCACCCCCCACCACCACTTGCCCTTTCATGGAGGCCCCAGGCCCTGAAGAGCACAGTGAGAAACCACTGCTTCGGTGACAGCACGAAAGTCCCTCTCCTTCAGTGACACATGGCATCGCCACCCACATTGTCTTGTGCTCTGTGACGTCCCTCAAAAACCAAATGGAGACCAAATGGTTAGACCAGGCCCACCACTGATGGCAGAGGGCATGTTTTCCCCATTTTCAGGGGCACAAAGGTACATATATCCTTGTGACTACAGCAAAATTTAATATGTTGCAATTAGAAATACTTATTTACTAGAAAATCTGGTGTTTTTGTTGGTTGAATTATCTGGGTAACGGAGAGCTGATTAACAAAGAATAACTGAATTCTCAGATTTTAGGAATTAGAATAAAGAGTGAAATACAGTTGACATTTTAACGACATTGCCCACGATTTCATTTTCTTATGATGGTTCCGAGCTCTAGTTTGTGGCTGATGATTGTTGAGCGTTTCTGCTGTACCTGCTTTGGGCTGTTGCGATGTGTGATGGAAGACAGTTGATCGGGGGGCACGTGCCCCTGGCATCACATACCTGGAAGGGGCTGGGTCAAGGCAGGGCTCTGAGATCTGCTTTGCCCCTTGTCATGGTTGACTCCTGAGTTGTGAACTCACAGATCGCATCTGAGCCCTTGGCGCTGATGGGAAGGGAGTCACAGACATGAACTCTTCCCATGTGCTAAAGAGTAATGACCACCCCCGTCCCTGGACTCCCCAGCCCTGCCCACAGGCTGGGCACTGGCTCCCCACCCTCAGCAGTGCCTCAGGCCCTAACACCTCCGTGGCCCCCTGTCTCCTCCTCCCCATCCCATCTCTCAGCAATCCAGCATGGACGTCCGTAAGGATTCCTAAATCCTCACTTCTGTTGAGAAAGCCATGGATTTCTTCCCAGCCCCTTCCTCAATTCTCCACCTGACCCATCCAAATGTAACAACCTGCTCAGCAGACAAGCTTTTTAAAAGGCAGTTTTAAAGTGGAGGGGTTTTGTCAGTTTGCTGTTGCTTGTTTCACACCAGTATGTGAAATATCCTCTTTCTACAAAAAAAAAACTGCTACCTAGGAGGAAAAACTAAAAGTATGATAGCATATACCCAAGACGATTGGTCAGTAATTTAGGGCAATGTGTGTTCAAATATGAAAACATGGTTTCCTAGGACTCTGCACTCTGGAACCCCCAGATCTCCATTACAGCTGTGTACGTGTGAGCCCTCTGTGCATCGCACATTGGGGGTTCTCAGGAGATATCTGTGGTTTTTACGTGACCTGACTTCAAGTAAAGGAGAGAACAAGGGGCCTCGAGATGTTGAAGAAGCCTGGTGCAGAGAGGATGATTTGACATGGGCAGAAGGGGTCGGGTCTTCTACAGCCAGGCAGCACACAGAAAACCCCTGAGGGACCCAAGTGGACCCCTGGGGCTTGCCCCGATGGTGCAGGTGCAGGAGGATGGCCCCAGCACTGGCCCTGCAAGGTCTCCATGGCTCACATCTCAGACACGGGCCTCACCCACGTGGCTCACGAAGACTCATTCCCTTCTGTGGGAGTGGAAGCTCTTGCCTGGAGACCTCAAAGGCAGCTGGGTCCGCTTCCACACACCTGTGATGTGGACAGAGGGTATCTCGCTCCAGGCTGTCTGCCAAGACCAGAGAACATGAGTGCACCTTCCGTAGATGCAGAGGGGCTTGAGCTGTGTCCTCCGCCTACAGCTTTCCCAGGTGCTGTCCTTGGTCTTGTCCTCAGTTGCCCTGGAGCCACCATAAATAAGACAGTCTTGAGCATGGCCAAGTCATCATTCTCACCCAACGTTGAAACCCTTCTCTGGAGGCACATGTAAATGATGGTGAAGATGTATGCCCTGGAGAGCATAGGAAGGCATTTCAGAGGGTGAAGAGAGGATCAGAGGTCAGGCAGCAGGGCTGAATGCAGAGTATTCATGGGTAATGATTGGCCCAAAGGAAGGTGGAGCTGCTGGTTACTCCACTGTCCTCTGTGCAAATTATAGGGGCTTCACCACTTTAGGTAGTGTTGTTTATACTGGCGTAGGCCACAGGCGAATCCCTCATTCATTCAGCAAATGTGCGTGGGTCCTACTATGTGCCAGGCACTGTTCTGGGCACTTAGGATACAGCTTTGGATAAAATGTGCAGATTTCTGCCCTCCTGGTGCTTAGAGGAAGGGAGTCGGGATGGGCATGATGGCTCACGCCTGTAATGCCAGCACTTTGGGAGACTCAGGCAGGTGGATCACTTGAGGTCAGGAGTTCGAGACCAGCCTGGCTAACATGGTGAAACCCCATCTCTACTAAAAATACAAAAATTAGCCAGGCAAGATGGCACGTACCTGTAATCCCAGCTACTCCAGAGGCTGAGGCAGGATAATTGCTTGAACCTGGGAGGTGGAGGTTGCAGCGAGCCCCAATCGCGCCACTGCACTCCAGCTGGGAGACAGTGCGAGACTCTGTCTCAAAAAAAAAAAAAGAAAAAAAAAAGAAAAAGGAAGAGAGTCAGAAAGTAGACAAATCAGTATCACGTGAATGCAGAGAAGCCCCTAGCAGGCTGGGGATAGAGGGGCTGGGAAGGTGGTGGCAGCTTTGCAGCTATGTAGGGAAGGCTCTGATGAGAAGTGGCGTTTGCGCAAAAGCCCCAAATGAAGTGGGCAAGCTAGGCACATGTGCATCCTGGCTTAGGGGACGGCAGGTGCACAGGCTCTGATGCAGGCAGGGCACACACGCATGTGGGAGGAGCAGCAGGGAGCTCCCTGCAGGTGGAAAACGCCAAGCCCAGAGTAAAGAGGGTCAGATCCCATGAGACTGCTGTGAGCGCAAGGTCAGAGATCACCAGATCCTCACTTTTGTGCCTTTCCACAGTGTCAGTCTTTTTATTGATGCTGCATTCTCCATCATAAAGGCCACGAGCTCCCTGGAGTTCCCAGGAGGTATTCTCCTTAGTGCTTCCCCTTGACTCGAGAGTGAGAGTGGCGGGCACGCAGGCTTGAGCCGAGCCACCCGTCAGTCAGTATTGCAAACCGTACATCACAGTATATTTAATCAACATATAAATGTTATAGATTAAACATTCCACAACAAACTAAGTAACATTTAACATCAAGAGAAAAGGGATAGGAAAAGGGGTTCGTGTTCCAGTCCAGGGAGAGTGGCGAGAATGGAAAGAATACACTGGCCTGGCCCGGGTGCTCCGTCAGTGGTCAGTGTCTTGCAAGGAAGAGTCTTTGCTGTGGGCGGAGCCTTCAACGGCAGATGCTGGGCCCTTATCACAAGTGATGGCAAGATGGTGTCTGTTAAAATGACTGTTTTCGAGCTGCTGAAGTCTTGCTCTTTTTACGGCTGCAGAGTCCTCTGGTGAGGACTAATAGTGGCAGAATGTGCTTGGTTAAATCCTTGTCTGGTTGGATGCAGCCTTTATTGATCAGGCAAAAAAACTCTGATCTCTGTTTGAAAACTCTGTTGCCCTTTGAAATATAAGATGGAGTCTTTCTAAGATGGAGTCACTTATGTCAAAGGTGCTCTATACAACGAACGACACAGTCCAATAGGACCTTCTGAGGTGGTGGAAACGTTCTGCATCTGTGCTGTCCCATGTGACAGGCATGGGACACGTGTGGCTCCTGAGCATGTGGTGTCACTGAGGGACCAGTGTTGGTTGTGTGTACTTGTGAGCACTTTAAGCGGACACAGCTCCACATTGGCCAGTGGCTGCCAGGCTCCTCAGTGCAGATGTGGCCATTGGGACTGCCACCCTTGGATGGTGCGTGAGATGCTCACCAGAGTCGGTGAGCACAGAGAAGTGAGCCATGGGCGGGGTTCAGCTTCCCACTCCTGAAACAGGTGCCTCACACTCTTGCTCACAAAGCTGCCACGAATGCTGAACATTGTGATGTGCAAACATTTGGTGTCATGCCCTGTGCTATGATTATTTTGTTAAAATATCCCCAGGAAGAAAACCCCGAGGGAACTGAGAGCCCTCTCCCTCTGTGGAGGTAAGGAAAACTGGGCTAGAACAGGCAGGCGATGCAGTAGAATGGGCAGCCCTGGAGGGCACCTGCCTTTCTCTGCCTTGGCTTTAGCTCAAAATTGTGGGACCTCTGCATGAATTGCAGACTCCTTCGCAATGTTTTCAGTCCACAGATGTACAGATTAAATGACTCATGAAGAGGATTCTTTAAGACAGCTGCAGTGCGTGATGAGTCTTTCTTGGTGTTGGGGATTGTGTGTATTTCTCTGCTTGGCTTGTTGGTATTTGTGTGGCCTCTCCTAGGCCAGCCTCGTCTCCTCTCCTTCCTTGCGAGTGGCATGATGCCCACAACCATTTATACTCCAGAACATTCCTGGCAGAAGAGGAACAAAGAAAAGAGCTGGGGTGTTTTTGCCTACCCTGTAATTTGTCTGAGCTTTGTTTGTTTGTTTGTTTGTTTGTTTGATTTTTGAGAGGGAGCCTCACTCTGTTGCCCCGGCTGGAGTGCAATGATGCGATCTTGGCTCACTGCAACCTCCACTCCTTGGGTTCAAGCAATCTTCTGCCTCAGCCTCCCAAGTAGCTGAGACTACAGGCATGCACCACGAAGCTCAGTTGTTTATATTTTTTTAGTAGAGACAGGGTTTCACCATGTTGCCCAGGCGGGTCTCGAACTCCTGACCTCAAGTGATCCTTCCACCTCAGCCTCCCAAAGTGCTGAGATAACAGGTGTGAACAACCATGCCCACCCCTGAGTTTTTAAAATCTATTTCAATCAAAGTTGACAAATTATTTTGATGTCTTCTAGCCTCAGCTTGGTAATTTACAGAGTGTGATTCCTTTATGCTTCTAAATTAAAATCTGTGAAGACTGGAGGAGTGCCCCAAAAGCTAAATCTTTGCTTCTTGGGGACTGTGTAATGCTAAAGCAATTTCTAAAGATGGAAGGCAATGCCTCCAAGTGCCTATGTGGTCCGGGGCAACGGTTCCCCAAGCGTTGACTAAGATCGGGAAAACCTCACTGTTGCCATGGGCCTCTCCGTCACCACCATGAGACAGACTTAGCAAGAAGCAGAGTCATCAGAGTCCTGGCAGGGAGAGGGGAGGAAGACACCTCATCTTCTCACGAGAAGCAATGGAGGCAAAGTGGGGTTTGTGTGCAGCCAAAGCAGCCATGTGCAAACCCAGCACGCAGCTTAGAGCCCTGGGTGCGCAGTTGGCATCGGGGATTCCAGACTCCAGCAGCCACTCACAGGATGGTTTGTGAGTGGACATGTTTTAACCTCTTGGAGCCTCAGCTTTGTCCTTTGTAAAACAGAAATGACAATGACAATGAAGATAGTAATAACACCATTTGTAAACTAAAAATAAAGAAACTAAAAGATAAATAAACAGACAGGTGGATTTTTTGTTTTTTTGCAAGGATACGTCGGGATCCATGGCTGCCATGCTCCGTGAGGTCAAGGGCTGAGCTGTGCACTGGAGAAATGGCCATTCCCCAGCCTGGCTCTGCTGCTTTCAGGAGTCTTGGACATGGGTTGGTTTGTCAGAGGTTGGACCTCCCGAGCATCTCCTACAGAGATAGCCCCTTCCATGCTCCCTGAGGTCAAGGGCTGAGCTGCGCACTGGAGAAATGGCCATTCCCCAGCCTGGCTCTGCTGCTTTCAGGAGTCTTGGACATGGGTTGGTTTGTCAGAGGTTGGACCTCCCGAGCATCTCCTACAGAGATAGCCCCTTCTGAAGCTCAGCAGTTCCAAAACCAGCTCTCTGACACCCCCAAAGCCACGTGTTTTCAGTGAGGGATGGAGAGTGGAGTCGACAGGGCCATGTGTGATGAGGTGCAGCTGGGCAGATACCCAGATTCCATGGGGCAAGCCTTCCACACTGCACAGCCTCCATGTTACATGCCATTCATACTGCACATCCTCCCCACTGCATTTCCTCCATGTTGCATGTGCTCCATGTTGCACATCCTCCCCGCTGCATGTCCTCCCAACTGGACTTCCTCCCCACTGCATGTCCTCACCCCTGCACATCCTCCCTACTGCAGGTCCTCACCCCTGCAAGTCCTTCCAACTGCACAGCCTCCTCCCTTCACATCCTCTGCACTGTACGTCCTCCCCCCTTCATGTCCTCCCTGCTGCACGTCCTCCCCACTGCACATCCTCCCCTCTGCACAGTCTCCATATTGCATGTCCCACCCCCTGCATGTCCTCCCCCCTGCACATCCTCTCCACTGCATGGCCTCCCTCCTTCATGTCCTCCCCACTGCATGGCCTTCCCACACATGTCCTCCCCCTTCACGTCCTCCCTGCTGCACTCCCTCCCCACTGCACTCCCTCCCGATTGCAAGTCCTCCCCACTGCACATCCTGCCCCCTGCACTTCCTCCCCACTGCACATCCTCCCCCTCTTCACATACTTCCCACTGCACGGTCTCCCCCCTTGACGTCCTCCCCATTGCATGCCCTCCCCTCTCATGCTGTCCCCACGGCACGGCCTCCCCCCTGCATGGCCTTCCCCTTGCATGGCCTCCTCCAATATGTCCTCCCTTCTGCATGTCCTCCCTGCTGCACATCCTTTACCCTGCACATCCTCACCCCTTCACATCCTTCCCCCTGCACGTGCTTCCCCCTGCATGTCCTCACCCCTGCACATCCTCCCCCCTGCACATCCTCCACGCGGCACACCCTCCCCACTGCTTGTCCTTCCCACCGCACGTCCTTTTTGCAGATTCCAGACTCCAGCACCTGAGGCTGGGAAGTGAGCATCTCCACCTGGACAGGCTGGGGCCTCACAACTCCCCCATGAATTATGCATCCCTGTGGGCTGTTCCACTTTTTTTCCCCCTTAGCCATAATGATGGCAATTTTCATATCTCCTTACTGTTCGGAGACCATATGGGGGCCAATGTGCAGAATAAAGAGAAGAGAAATCTCACAAGCCTGGCTCCGTGGACAGAGGCTTCGCAGCCCCAGACACATGAAGCAGCCACCACAGCAGAGGCAGCGACTCCTTGACCTGTGCCCAGCAGGAGGGGCAAGGCCAAGAGCTGGCACTGTAGCCTGAGCAAGTTGCTTGCCCTGTTGGTGGAGTGGCACTTCAGGTCCCTGCCCTGCAGGCTTGTTGGGGGGCGAGTAAACAGTGAGCCCAAGTTCCACGAGAGGCCACCTGGGAAGTCCTTATTGTTGGACTGATCCCATGAAAATATGCCGTACCAGGGAGCCTCAGGTCTCACTGCAGCCCTGCGGCTGGCTGCACAGTGATTAGAGGCTCTGATTGGCAGTTTTACTTGTGTTTAATTAACAAAAATGGGAAAGGGAGCCGTGGTCACCTGTGGGCCTTCCCAGCTTCTGCTAGTAAGGAGGAATGTCTGGGGGCACTCAGGCATCGGTGGTAAGCAGCGGGCTCGCAGCCACGCAAGTGCTGCACTCACGGGGTGGGCCCACCTGCACTTTTGTCTGGCTTCACAGGGTCTGTCTGGAAGCCTCCTGAAGAAATGGCCCTGTCACTGCCGTGCACTGCCAGTCATTCTCGAAGTGCTCCAGCTTGCGGCAGGAGGCCTCTGCTTAACAACCTTGGGCAGCTGGCAGAGAGCTAGGAAGCCAGGGCCTCCTCCAAGAGGAAGTGAGCCACTACTCTCCTAGGAAACAATATCTGGAATAAGATGGGCACCATCTTTGTATAGGACAAGTGCCTAGGCAGGGTGGCCCTGGTGTTTGGAAGAGTTGGTGTGAGGGCTCCGAATTTTGATGAGGAAAGAGCCCAGCCAGTGGAATGACAGCCAGGAGGCACCCTCTGCACAAACACCAAGGCAGGGCCCAGACATTCAGCCTCCTGGAGGAGTCACCTGCCCTTCGTGGGGAGGGTGGGGCAGTGGTTCTCTTTGCTAGGTCAGCATTGGAATCATCTGAGCTGCTTTTCAAAAATTACTGTGGAATCGCAAACCACATACCCCACGTTCTCACTTGTAAGTGGGAGCTGAATGATGAGGACCCATGGACGCAAAGAGAAGAACAGACACTGGGGCCTGCCAGAGGTTGGAAGGTGGAAGGAGGGAAAGGAGCAGAAAGCATAACTGCTGCACACTAGGCTTATACCTGGGTGATGAAATAATCTGTGCACCAAACCCCCATGGCATGAGTTTACCCATAAAACAAACCTGCACGTGCACCCTTGAACCTAAAAAAAACTTTTTAAAATATAAAATTAAAAAGTAAATTCCTGTGCCCAGCTTCACCCTGTTTCCCTGCTCCCAGCACACACCTTCTCCATCAGAACCCCCAGGAGAGTCTCACTCAGCCCCTGCCACCAGGCCACAGAGCAGAAGGGCACAGCTGAGGCTCACAGGGCCATCCTCTGCTCCTCAGGAAGCCACCCTCGTGCTCCAGGTGGAAATCAGGCCCCACCTGTGTCTTGACTCAGTTCAGAGTCAAGAGAAACTTAAAAGAGAGATTGAGGGGACAATGTCCTCCGTCGATCCACATCAGCCTTGCCTTGTCCTTGTCCGCTAGTGAGAAGTCTCGTAATACAAAGAAAAACACGCCCGGACTATGCCTTCTGAGAGTCTCCAGTCCATCCTCAGAACACACCGACAGTGCATGGTGGCAACGGGGCCAGTTCTGCAGGTGGCTTCCAGGCAGGCAGTCCCTACAGGCAGTCCCTGAAAAGTCCCCAGTCCCATCCTTTGTCCCCACCATCCAGGCACTCACATCCCAGCGATCTTAGAAATACTGCTTTCTGTAGGATTTCTTCTGCAAACGAGTGACCCAAGAGCCCCGTACTTGGCATTATTATCTTCCTGCTCTTGGCAAGCATTTCCTTGACCTGGCTGCCCTTCCTGGGAGGCTGTGTACTTGCAGCAATAACGACGACTCGAACAATGTCGGCAACTGCAGCTGCCTCGCGGGGAGGGCCTGGGCCAGCCAGGGGTCATCCCACATCCCTGGACACCCCAGGATGACTCCTTTATTAATCTTCTCTCCTGTCCTGTCCTGCTGGTTCTCTCTTGCAGAGCGACTACTCAAGCGACACAGAGAGTGAGGACAATTTCCTCATGATGCCCCCACGGGACCACCTGGGCCTCAGTGTCTTCTCCATGCTCTGCTGCTTCTGGCCTCTGGGCATCGCAGCCTTCTACTTGTCCCATGAGGTAAGGCCTCCTTGGTCTGTCGCACGTGGTGTGCAGGTGTTGACAGGGTGGGGGTGGGGGCAGCAATCCCAGCCGAGGAGGAGAAGCGAGGAAGCCCAGACAGCTCCTGCTACGGCTGGGTCAGCACTTGCCCAGTTGGAGGATAGGCTGGGAGAAGTTGGGGCACCCTGGGGCCAGGAGGAGGCATTCCGGCTGCCTCACCGCAGATGCAGCTGTGTCCTCGCAGAGGTGGGACTGCGTTCCGAAGAGGCTTTGGAACTGAAGCCGGTGTCTGCTGGGTAGAAGGCGCATGGCCTTTGGGAGGCTGTCTTTCATTTAGGTGCTGGTGTTGTGTGTGTGGGGTGACCCCAGTGCCGGGAAACACCATGCCCAGGTGGGCTACATTGAACTTAATGAGAGAGGAGAAAAGTAGGGTTCTGATTTCCTTGCTAAAGGCTCATTCCTGTAAAATAGATTCCAGTTCCACAGCAGCCCCCATGTACCTGCCCCAGGTAAACGCCCTGCTTGTGGAAATGGCACATCTCAGCATGACATCTGCCATTCCTCCCCAGCATAAGGCTTCTAAAGGTTTCGATTCCCAGCCTTTTTCACTACAGAGCATCCTGTTTGTTGCCCCTTATGCAACCTACATTTTGAAATATTTGGAAAGATTTTTCTCTAGCAAGTTCAGAGTACTCATTCAGAAATCAGCTATATTCACATTTTCATTAATCAGAGAACGACATTTCTACTTGCCAATTACAGAGTGAGCTGACGGCATTACCATGGCCCACTGCTATGTGCCCAACCAAAACAGGGAGAAAGGGCACTCCTCTGCTGGCCCGGGGTCAGGGTGGTGCTGGGCACCCATGGGGTGTTCTCAGGGAGGGCTGAAGATGCCTCGAAGGTACAGAGGGTCCCTCTCCAGCTTCTAGGGTTCAGGACCAGGGCTGCACACAACTGAGCCTGGCAGGTCCTTCGTCTGAAACAGATTTCCTGGCTGAGCCCAGCAGTTGCTTCTTGATGGCTTCTGTATTGGTTGGGTTTGTTGGACGAGTGAGAGGAGAATCCGCCCTGCCTTTATGGGATTTCTGTTTTCCCCTGCACATCTTGAGTGGTGACTGGCCCCTCTTTCTGACATCCAAGGAGGAGCAGGGGAGAGTGGTGAGTGGTCTGTGGTCCTCCTGAGGGCAAGCGCTTCCTGACAGGGCACAAGAAGTTGGGAAGCCTTTGCAGGCAGGGGTGTAGCTGGAGGGGCACAGTGGGGAAATCTTGATCTGCCGGGGCTAGGCTGAGCAGTTGTTCCAGACCCAGCTTTGATCTTGAGGGTCTGTCGGAGCTTCTCTTGTGACTTCGTCCCACAAATGCCACAGAACCCCTTCTCCATCGGCACAAGCATGGGGTGGGAAGCCTGACTCCTGGGTCTGGCAGGGCCTGGTGGCTGTGGAGTGGATGCAGGCATGAGTGAACCCTGCTCCAGGGTGAGGTCCCGGATTGGGACACACAGGAGCTGGAGAAATGGGTGTGGGCACAGGCCCATGGTGGGCAGAGCCTGCTGTGCCACATAAACTGCACCCTGATGCTGCCAATAGACAAGAGCAGTCTTGCAAGGGAAGGAGAGATTGGGCCTGGGAGCTGGACAGGTGACATCAAACGCACCCCCGAAGCCTCCCTTGTACACTCCAGCCCTGTGTCATCTCCATGTGGGGAAGGATAGGGACACACCCACCTTCATGGGGCCCAGCCACTGAGGCATCCATGTAAAAGTGCCACAGAGTGCTGGGTGGATGGAAGCCCTGGATAGATGGCAAGGGGCCAAAGGGAGAGGCTGCCTATGTGGCCAAAGGAGAGACCAGTCCTTTGTGGTGTCCGTGGTCTCTGCTGCTCCGTGTGTTCAGATTGAAGCCCCAGTCTCTGGTGCAGGGCAAGGTATGGACAGCGTCTCTATCCAAAAGATCACCATTATAATAAAGAGCAAGGCTACAACTGCAGAGACTGTGTCTAGAGTCTTTCTCAGAAAGTAATTTTATTCTGAACACAGTAAGAGCCTCTTAGGCTTGGGTCTGAGGACTCATGGTGTTTGATACATTAGATAGTGAAGAGGATTTCTATTACTTGTTTAGCTGCAAATGGGAAATGCAGTTTCTATAGAGGCTTCTGACCACATTTTTTGGAGGTGAAGTAGAAACATTTTCGGGGGTGGGTGTAGGTGTTGCCTTCACTATGGGCGTAGAGAGGAGCTCTCAGGGCTGCTGGCTGCAGCCTCCCTTTTCAGTGTGCTTTGAGAATGGATTTCCCTGTGGTAAAACCACAACAGAGAAGAGGTGCTAACACTTTTATAAAGATACCTGTGGAGCTGAGTCCCCTTGGCAGGGCCTGTGTCTGCATCCATCTCCAATCAGAACTCCCATCCCAGGCAGCTCCCCTCAGTCTGCAGTGGTGGTTCCGGGAGCTGCTGCAGATCCTGGAAACAAGCAGCCCTGCACAGGACGCCTCAGCCGGCTACCAGGCTGCTGAGCATTCTGTTTACAGCCCACACCGCAGACGCGTGGTCTCCAGCAGGCCATCGTGGGGAAGCCGGCAGCTGCCAAGGAGAGAGTGTGGCACAGAATAGAACAGATGCAATCTGAGAATCCTTGCACTAAATTAAATCAGTGCTTTCCTAAGCGAGGCCAGCTGGGAGTGCGAAGCCCAGGACTGGAGAGGGGGAAGCCCGGAGCCCTCTCTGCCGCAGTGGCCAGCACATCCTGCTGCCTTGTTGGGTCAAGGGGATGATGCACCTGGGCGAAGAGCATGTTGATGGAGCTGAGGCTCTCCAGGCCCTCAGTGCCGTTCACAAGGAAATCTTTGACATCTAAGTGTGACTTTGGGTTTTTTTTCCCTTTTATCTCAGATCATATCACAGTGTACTCACTGACAGTCAGGCTGTGTCTGCTCATTGTCAAAATAACTGTTCAGTGAAGTCAAAGGAACATGCCAAGCCATTACAGAAAAACAAAACAACATCTTATGGTGGTCTGATTAAATTGGGCAGTGGAGAAAATGAGGGATGCCATCTCTAGAATTATGCACCTCCAGTATGTTGTTTTGTCCTGTTGTAGCCTGGTCCCATTTAGCAGGCAGCTCTCCCATGCCTCTGTTTCCTGACCCATACAATGATGTTAAAATGATTTCCAGGGTGTGTGGTTAGCTGAGGGTTAGAGATGTAAGGCCAGTGAAAGTTCCCAGGAGGCACCTGCAGAGCAGCTGCTGCTGGTCATGCCCTGCTGGAAACCTGAGTTCTCCAGGTGCTGGGGGTCCAGAGGCCAAGGAACACCTGGAAAGACACAGACACACCTTTCCCAGCAGATTTTGCTAATTCTAAAAATATGTTCATGAAGTAGCATAACAGTAGTAATCAAAGTGTTAGTGAGGTGGGTAACATTGGCTGACCACCTACTGTGCGCCAGGTTCAGCGCTGGAGCCATGCACCCTTGCTTCCAGGATGTGGTCCTGGACGCCCTAGGCACTTGCTAGAAATGCACACTGTCTGGTCCACCACACACCTGCTCAGTCAGAGTCTCTGGGGCAAAGCCCAGGAATCTGCATTTTGAGGAGGCCTCCAGCTCCTCATGGATGCTGCTGCCATCACCCGGGAGGGGCCGTGGTAACCTGTGCTGCAGTCTCGGCTGGGAATCTAATAAGAAGTGGGAAGCTGCGGGATGTCTTTTGGAAGAAATGACCCCTGGGCTTTGGTTGTGGTGTGAAAGGAAGAGGGAAGGGAGGGATGCCCTGGGTTCTGATGTTGCTCGGTTGTGAATATTGCTGTCTTACATGCATTATCTCATAGGAACTCCATGACATGGGTGCTGAGATCAGGGTTCAGTGAGATTGAGAGATGTGCCTAAAGCCAACATTGGTGAGCAGTAGGCCAGAGCTAGCAGGATGTGCAGGTTCGGAAGCACCTGCCTTCTCTGGGGGAGGCATCTGGCTTGTCCCTGAGCTGTGGGGTGGGGGTGGGTGGGCAGATGAGGGCAGCATGTTGTCTACAACTTCATTTTGCCCAACAATGTTCCATCCAGCCCCCATTGCAAGCACGCTTCGTAAACCAGTTCATACAGAGGAGGGTGTGGGTGTGTGCGATTAGGGTGGTGTGGCTTCATCTAGGAACTGACATTTGTGAATGATACTGAGGATAGACATGAATCCCATAATTGGCTGAGTGGCTGCTGTCAGCTAGTTAATGCACACACTTTATCTTATTTAATCTTTGCAGTGAGTCCGGAAGGTGGAAAATTATTATCTCCATTTTACAGATTAACAAAACTGAAGTTTCAAGGGATTTAATAAGTAACAGAAATCACAGAGGTAGCAAGTGTGGGCACATGAGGGAAATATTAATATTTCTAACCCTTAAAGCCATATTTTCTGCAATGTAGCTTTGACTTTTATCTGTTTGCAAACAAAAATAGTACCACAGTCCTTGCTTCTAAATTCACCATCCCCCCACCCTGCTTGGAAAGGCTTGCAGGGGAGGAAAGCCTGTCTGAGCATGGTGTGGCATTGGTCTTCATTGGCACTTCACTCCATCCCATGTGATGGGGGCAGCCGGGGACCAAAGCCAGATCCCTGCCCCAAGGTGGGCACTGGGCCTGGACCTGCGCCGGGCAGGCCCGAGGGTTCCTGTGTTGACTGTGCTGGCAGATGTCTTTGCATCCAAGCATTTATTATGTCTTGATCTAATTTCATTTCATAAAATGTTTCTTTCCTTTACTAACTGCAACATTATAACAATAATTAAATGAGAAAAGGGTATTAGGAAGCAGATTATGAATTTTATGAATAGTACCAGCAAAGGGAATTGGGCAAACTAGGGGAAAAAAGAGAATCTTTTTATGGTACTGAAAATCTAGAAGAGTGCAACCTAGCTAATAGCAAAGCCCCTTGGAATCCATTCATTTACCCACTGATTAGTGAACACCTCCCACGTGTTCAGTAAGTGCCAGGCATGCAGCAGTGAACAGAGCAAACCAAATCCCGCTTCTCAGAGCTAACGTGCTCGTCGCCTGCCTCTCTTCCTTGCAACGTCAGCTTTACTTTTCTCCGTTTTACTCACTGGCTATTAGCTGCGGATGGACATGGGGAGCGTGGAGCTGGGAGAAACATTTTTAACAGGGTGGCCGTGGCGGGGCTCGCGGAGAGGATGGTGTCTTCTGATAAAGCCGCCAGCTGAGCCAGGGGGAGCCCTTGGGGAGGAGCTTCCAGACAGAGAGGCCTGCAGTGCTGAGGCCCTGGGGGGAGCACGTGGGGCAGGTGGGGCCAGCGCGGCGGGGCTGGGGGCCACGGGTGTGGAGTGGGGAATGGGGGTAGGGGTAACTAACAAGGCGGGGCCAACAGGGGCAGACCCCGAGACTCTTTAGGCTGTGACCGAGCGGGGCTTCCACTTTGGGATAAGAAGCCTCTGGGGTTTGAGCGGAGGAGAAGCCCCTGTGGCCACATGCTCCCGGGAGCCTTCAGAGAACAGGGCGGAGGAGGAGGCGCAGGGCGACGACGGCAGCGGTCAACCGGAGAACCGTGGAGACCTGCGCTGCAGGAGTGGCTGGGAATTTCATAAGCAGTGGGGAGCTGCGGGGTGTCTTCTGGGTGAATGACCCCTGGGCTTAGGTTGCAGTGTGAAAGGAAGAGGGAAGGGAGGGATGCCCTGGACCAGGGGTTTCCTGCAGCCGGATAGGCAGCAACTGCAGCGGGGCCTCTCAACTCCAGGAGCTGTCGGCCTCTGCGTGGAGGCACTGAACCATGGGGGCTCCAGGGAGACGTCTGGGCCGAGGGTAGGAGTGTAAGGCCTGAGCTGGGGATCAAGCACCGGCGCGGTGATGAGGGGCCCGTGGGAGCATTGACCGCTGATGAGCAGCTTCAGGCATGCAGGGAGGGACAGCACCGAGGAGCGGACTCCAGAGCGAGAGGAAGGGAACCATCCAGCGATGCAGAGCTGCACTGCTGGGACTTGGATCAGCAGGCACAGCAGAGGGGCGCGGAGGGACTTGTGGGTGCCCGGGACATTCTCTTTCCTGACCTGGGTACTGGCTGTATGCTTGTGGAAACTCATTGAGCTTTATTTACACCTTTGTGTGTGTGTGTGTGCACTTTTCTGTAAGAATGCTATACTTCAATTAAAACATTTAGAAAATGCACGTATTTGGGAGGCCTAGGGAGAAGAACTGCTTGAAGCCAGCCTGTGCAACAGACCCCATGTATACAAAAATTAAAAAAAAAAAATAGCTGAGCGTGGTGGCTCGTGCCTGTGGTCACAGCTATTCATGAGGCTGAGGCGGGAAGATCACTTGAGCCCAGGAGTTCAAGGCTGCTGTGATCTATGATCCCACCACTGCACCCAGGCTTGAGTGACAGAATGGGACCTTGTCTTTAAATATACATATGGATGTGCAAAGAGAGTAGCTGAACATAGTACATCTAGTTATCTTTTTTTTTTTTTGAAGAGTTTTGCTGTAAATGGTGAGAAATGGGATGCTATTTAATGAGGTCATGTCAAGAGTGTTCTTTTGTTTTTTGTTTTTGCTTTTAAGTGGGAGAAATGATAGCATACTTGTTCATAATGAAAATGACCCAAAAGAGAGAAAAATAGATGTTGTGAAATACAGTGGGAAGGAGAATGGGGGGACAGTTAGGGGAGCAATAAAAAGCCCCCCTGTGCACCAAGCACCTCGCACATAGATGACATCACACACTTCTTGGGGCAGATGCAGATGAGGTATTAGGCTGCGAGAGTCATGTAGCTGTTCCCAGGTCATGCTTCCAAGGGTAGAGCCAGGATTCAGTGCCCCCACCATCAGTGCCCACTTCTGGGTCAGTGGTCAGTGATTATGTCACTTAGTGACAGATTCCACCAAATACTGCCCAAGTGTTAGAGGAAATCATAGTCTTGCTTTTCACATTACAAATACCCACATAGGGAAGAACTATAGAAGTCTGATATCCTTGCCTCTTGTTTTCAGTTAAATAGCAGCCCTGCTTGTAGCTCCCAGGGATAAGTCTGTCCTTCTCCCTCTGACTCCATTAAAACTGGATCATATTTAATTATGGGAGAGAACCAAGCTATCTTGGGTAATGATATGTACTAAAGGTATTTATTATTTCTCCTGAATTTAATGCTCTGTAGCAGAGTAGAAGTATAAGTCAAGTACAAGCTGTTCTTTCTCCTCTGAATAAGATGCTCTGCAAATTCTGCAAAGGTGGAGGGAACAATTATGGGATTTGGATGTGAAAACTTGTCACTCAAGTAAGCCTTGTAGGACATTAAGGGACACGACACCATCATTGTTCCAGCAGGAATTAAGTGCTTCCCTTCTCAATCTTACTCTGGATATTAATTCTAATTCTTTATGGCTGGTGTGTGGGATGCAATGTTTTCTATCCATTTCCCAGAAAGAGCCTAAACCTTCCTGTAACCACCGTCAAGACATTGCTCAGAGAGTGTGGGGACATGGGTTCCTCCCAGAGATCCAAACAATGCCAGCAGTTGGAATTTGCTTTCTTAGTTGTGTTCTTGAGCTGCCAGGCTGTTGATGAACTAATCAACAGGGCCATCATAATCAGACTTGGATGATTTGCCCCCACTTTCCAGGTTTTTAAAATTAATTATTTAATTTTTGAGACAGGGTATCACTCCATTGCCCAGGCTTGAGTGCAGTGGCACGATCATGGCTCACTGCATCCTCAGCCTCCTAAACTCAACCTATCCTCACACCTCAGCCTCCCAAGTAGCTGGGAATACAGGTGCCTGCCACCACACCCAGCTAATTTCAATATTTTGTAGAGATGGGGATCTCTCTTTGTTTTCCAGGCTGGTCTCAAACTTCTGGGCTCAAATGATTCTCCTGCTTCAGCCTTCCAAAGTGCTGGGATTACAGGTGTGAGCCACCCCTGTATGGCCCCCAGTTTTTTAATATGGAAAGAACAAGTTGATTTGCCCATGGAAAAAGTTGAGGTCAGTAAATCATCTGAAAGTAGGGAGAAATCAGGAAATCCTGAGGACTTCAGCTCAATGTCCACACTCTGGCCCACTGCTGCTGGAAAAACTCAGTTTGTCTTTCTTTAAAGTTAAAGGGTAGATGTACAGGTTTGTTATATAGGTCAATTGCATGTCATGGGAGTTTGATGTACAGATTATTTCATCACCCAGGTAATAAGCATAGTACCTGATAGATATCCTCCCCTCCTCCTTCCTCAAGTCGGCCCCATTGTCTGTTGTTCCTTTTCTTTGTGTTCATGGGTTCTCAATGTTTAGGTTCCGCTTGTAAGTCAGAACATGCAGTATTTGGTTTTCTGTTCCTATGTCAGTTCATTTAGGATTATGGTTTTCAGCTCCATCCATGTTGTTGCAAAGGACATGATCTCCTTTTGTTTGTAGCTATGTAGTATTCCATGGTGTACATGTACCACATTTTCTTTATCCAGTCTACCATTGATAGGCATTTAGTTGGTTCCATGTCTTTGCTATTGGGAATAGTGCTGTGATGAACATATGCATGCATATGTCTTTATAGTAGAATGATTTATATTCCTTTGGGTGTATACCCAGTGATGGAATTGCTGAGTCAAATGGTAATTCTCTTTTAAGTTATTTGAGAAATTGCCACACTGCTTTCTAAAATGGCTGAACTAATTTACACTTCCACCAGCAGTGTAAAAGCATTCCCTTTTCTCCACAACCTTGCTAGCATCTGTTATTTTTTGACATTTTAATAATAGCCATTTTGACTGTGTGAGAGTTTCTCATTGTGGTTTTGATTTGCATTTCTCTAATGATTAGTGATGTTGAGCATTTTTTCATATGGTTGTTGGCCGCACGTATGTCTTCTTTTGAAAAAAAATCCATCGTGTCCTTTGCCCACTTTTTAATGTGAGTGTTTCTTGCTTGTTAATTTGTTTAAGTTCTTTATAGATTCTGGATATTAGACCTTTGTTGGATGAATAGTTTGCAAATATTTTCTCCCATTCTGTAGGTTGTTTGTTTATTCTGTGGAACATTTCTTTTGCTGTGCAGAAGCTCTTTAGTTTGATTGGTATGGTTTATCAATTTTTGGTTTTGTTTCTATTGCTTTTGATGTCTTCACTGTGAAATCTTTGCCAAGTCTTATGTCCAGGATGGTATTTCCTAGGTTATCTTCCAGGGTTTTTATAATTGTACATTTCACATTTAAGTCTTTAATCCATCTTGAATTCATTTGTGTATACAGTGTGAGGAAGGGATACAGCTTCAACTTTCTGCATATGGCTAGCCAGACAGTTATCCTATCACCATTTATTGAATAGGGAGTTCTTCCTCCATTGCTTGTTTTGTCGACTTTGTCGAAGATCAGGTGTATGGCTTTATTTCTGGGTTCTCTATTCTGTTTCATTGGTCTATATGTCTGTTTTTGTACTAATACCATGCTGTTTTGGTTATTGTTGCCTTCTAACATGGTTTGAAGTCAGGTAACATGATGCCTCCAGCTTTATTCTTTCCACTTAGGATTGCCTTGGCTATTTGAGCTCTTTTGTGGTTCCATGTGAGTTATAAAATAATTTGTTTTCCGATTCTGTGAAAAATGTCATTGGTAATTTGATAGGAATAGCACTAGATCTGTAAGTGCTTCAGGCAGTATGGCCATTTTAACAATATCGATTCTTCCTATCCATGAGCAGGAAATATTTTTTCGGTTGATTGTGTCATCTCTGATTTCTTCGAGCAGCATTTTATAATTCTCATTGTAGAGATCTTTCACTTCCCTGTTAGCTGTATTCCTAAGTATTTTATTCTATTCGTGGCTATTGTGAACGGAATTGCTTTCTTGAATCTTGGGTGTTGTTGGTGTATAGCAATGCTACTGATTTTTGCATGTTGATTTTGTATGTTAAAACTTTGCTGAAGTTATTTATCAGATCTAGGAGCTTTTGGGTAGAGACTATGGGTTTTTCTAAGTATAGAATCATATTATCTGCCAACAGAGATAGTTTGACTTCTCTTTCTATTTGGATGCCTTTTATTTCTTTCTCTTGACTGATTGTTCTGGCTAGGACTTCCAGTACTTTGTTGAACAGGAGTGGTGAGAGTGGACATCCTTGTCTTGTTCCATTTCTCAAGGGGGATGCTTCCAACTTTTGCCATTCAGTATGATATTGGCTTTGGGTTTGTGATAAATGGCTCTTATTATTTTGAGTGTGCTCCTTCAATGCCTAGTTTATTAATGGTTTTTAATATGAAAGGATGCTGAATTTTATCAAAAGCCTTTTCTGCATCTATTGAGATGATCTTATGGTTTTTGTTTTTATTTCTGTTTATGCACTGAATTGCATTTATTGGTTTGCATATGTTGAACCAACCTTGCATCCCAGGGATAAAACCTTCTTGATTGTGGTGGATTAGCTTTTTGATGTGCTTGTGGTTTTTGCTGAGAATTTTTACATCTGTGTTTATTAAGTATATTGGCCTGAAGTTTTCTTTTTCTGTTAAGTCTTTGCCAGGTTTTGGTACCAGGATGATACTGACCTCATAGGATGTGTTAAGGAGGAGTCTCTCCTCCTCAACTTTTTTGTAATAGTTTCAGTAGGAATTGTACCAGCTCTTCTTTATGCATCTGGTGGAATTCGGCTGTGAAGCCATATAGTCCTTTCCAGTTGCTAAGCTTTCTATTTCTGATTCAGTTTTGGAACTCATTATTGGCCTTTTCAGGGGTTCAATTTCTTCCTGGTTCAACCTTGGGAGATTTTGTGTTTCCAGCAATGTATCCATTTCTTCTAGGTGTTATAGATGGTGTGCATATCTCTGAGAGTTTTTTTAATTTATGATTGTGTTTATTTGGACCTTCTCTCTTTTCTTCTTCATTAGTCTACCTAGTTGTCTATCAAGCTTATTTATTCTTTCAAAGAACAAACTTCTGGATTTGTTTATCTCTTGTATGGTTTTTCACTCCTCTGTTTTCTTCAGTTCACCTCTGATTCTGGTTACTTCTTGTCTTCTGCTAGCTTTGGGGTTGGTTTGCTCTTGTTTCTCTAGTTCTTCTAGGTGTAATGTTAAGTTGTTAACTTTGGATCTTTCTAACTTTTTGATATGGGCATTTAACACCATAAGCTTCCCTCTTTGCACTGTTTTAGCTGTGTCCCAGAGATTCTGATATGTTGTATCTTTGTTCTCATTAGTTTCAAAGAATTCCTTGATTTCTGCCCTAATTTTATTGTTTTCCCAAAAGTCATTCAGGAGCAGGTTGTTTAATTTCCATATAAGTGTATGGTTTTAAGTGATTTTCCTTGCATTGATTTTTTGAAAACAACTCATTTTTAATGTGTATTTATGTGTTTATTTTGCCAATTACTCATTCAAGAGATAATTAAATGTGAAGTCTCTAAACCTTTTTTTTTTTTTTCTTTTGAGATGGAGTCTCACTCTGTCACCCAGGCTGTAGTGCAGTGGCATGGTCTCAGCTCACTGCAACCTCCATCTCCCGGGTTCAAGCAATTCTACTGCCTGAGCCTCCCAAGTAGCTGGGACTACAGGCTCCCACCACCATGCCTTGCTAATGTTTGTGTTTTTAGTAGAGACAGAGTTTTGCCATGTTGCCTAGGCTAGCCTCGAACTCCTGACCTCAAGTGATCAGACCGCCTCGGCCTCCCAAACTGCTGGAATTACAGGCATGAGCCACCGGGCCTGGCCTCCAAACCTTTTCTTACACTCCTGACTCGTGGTGTTTTACCTACAAGTTGTTTCTCATCCTCACCCCACTTGGAGCCCTTCCCCTGCATTCAGAATTCTTCAGCAGTCAGTGCCGGGACATATAAGCTCTGCATCCTCAATCTCCCCCAGTCCCTTTCAGATCGATTCATTGGCCGTCGACTGGACACCTGCCACGTTCGCGTGTTTAGTCTCATTGGATTCAACGGATATCACTGGTCACACAGCATCCTCCTTACTCAGGCATTTGCAGCCTGTGTAGATGGTAAAGGGGGGCACACCCTTTGCTGGTGGGACGCAAAGAGGCTCTGAGTGCTGAGGAGGGGGGAATGCAGTACCCTGGGTGTGCGGAAGGCCGTCTGACCCTGTCCTCCACTGGGAGTCCATGAACAGATTTCTCTCTGAATTCCCTCCTCCTTCCTTCACCTCGTGTCCTTTTCCATGGTCCTCTTCCAGAATACATTTGGAAGAATTGTCCCAGCAGCTCTCCCCAGGAGACAGATAATGGATGTCCATTGTACATTTGTCTGCACATAAAAGTGCAGTTTGGGAGGGAAGAAATAGAGTGCAGAAAAGATTCTGGCTTTGTGTCATGGAAATGGCTGCGTGTAATTTCCCTTGTTCCTGCTATACTATTTCAGGACACAGTTTGTTTCCCCCTTGGCTGCCTTATCCCATCTTGTGTCTTTTTTCCAAAGAGCTCAAGACATTAAAGACTACAGCATTTCTTCCACTTTTTTCCTTGTTCTGGAAGGGATGCTAAGGCTGGGAGGGGGCTGCATTTACACAGACTCACTGGGTGAGTCTGTGGTGGATCGGGGCTGGAATTCTGGCCACTGTGTTTCCTGGAGGCTCTGAGCTGTGTGATGCACTCGGTGTGGTAAGCGTTGGACAGAAATATCTGAGTCCATCAACTCAACTGGGCTCCCTAGAACACAGAACCTGCAGCAAGGTTAGAGTTCCGAGGCCTTATTTAGAAGTGTGATTCCAGGCCAGTGAACACGGGGGAAATGGAAAGGAGGTGTGGAAGGAGGCAGGGCAACATAGTGTAGTGCCTTCCCCTCTGGCCTCCACTTCCTAGCAGGTCTCTGGGTCGGCTTTACTGAGACAGCAGAGGGCAAATGGAGAGGGAAGTGGCAGTGTAGCTCCCAGTGTTAAAGTCTGCCCCACAGGGAATGAACTTCCCTACACTAACAAGTTTCAGACCCTGCTTCCTCCAGAGCTGCTGTGGAGGCCAGAATCTGGGAGCCTGGGCTGGAGTTTCTCAAGCTGGTGGTGGTGGGAAGAGCCAGAGACCCCAGGCAGTGGACTGATGTGGCCTGCATAAAGTTGCCCATTGGAAAGGCCAGGACAGAGCAAGCAGTTCATGAGCTTGAAAGACAGCAAGGCTGAGGGACACTGAGACACAGGAGGTGAGTCTGATATTTCTCCCTTTGGAAGCAAAAGCACCAACTGAGAGTCACCTCGGCGTGCAAGAATCAGAGCAGCACCTTAGCCCCTCCATAGCTTTGGTGCCCTCATCAGAAAGCATAGAAGACTGCCTTTCCTCCTAAGACTCAAGGAGGTCAAAACTGCAGCATAGAGGTGCATTCTGGTCCACACCACCTCACATCAAATGACAATTTGGGTTATATAATAAGCTGATATCAATAGTTTTTTCAGAGTGCAACCTGTGTTAGCCAAATTGGAACCCAGGTAAAAGAGGGTAATAACATTCTCACCAGGACAGCCCTGTTTTGAGTGCAGTAGGGGCCTGTTTGGGTGTCAGCAGCAAGCCTTCCCTGACCACAGCTCCAGTTCTCTGTTGAGCCAAGAAATGTGCTGCTGCAGACGGGCACTGTGCAGGGTATGGAGTGGAGGGCTTGCCGCCATGCACTCACGAAACAAGAATGGCAGCAAGGGCAAAGTGCTTTAGATGCACAATTGCACCTAATTCCCACAGCAGCTCCATGAAATTAGTGCTAGTATTATCACCATTTTACAGAGGATAAATTTTACGAATTGGAATCCAGGTCTGTACAAATCAGGGTCTGTGCTGTTTTAAAATCCTTCAGATATACCCAGAGCCACTGTTTCACAGCAAGTTTACAGTGAGTTTTATTTCATCTTCAAGAGAATCCTGAAATAGGCAAATTCTATTGTACCCAGCAAGTGAGGAAGTCAGCGCCCAGCAAGGTTGTTTAAGGTATTCAGGATCACACAGCAGGTTGGCTACATGCCAGGACTGGGTGGGGCCCACAGTGGGTGAAACTGTGAGGAAATCCACAAGCACCTCTAGGTGCTCAGGATCGGCTCCTACAGATTCTAGTCCAATCTCATTCATGACCTCATTTGCTTTTCAGTTTAACACTGCTTGGTTTTGGTTTACTATTTTTCCCATGGAAACTTCTAAAATTATGTCTTATCAGTTATTCTCCATTTATCCCAAAGGGTCAGTTTTATGATTTTAAAATTGACACTATGTAGACCTTTATCTTTCATCATACGCAAAAATCAACTCGCAATGAGTTTAAGACTTAAACATAAGACCAAAAACTATAAAACTACTAAAGAAAACCTAGGGAAATCCCTCCTAGATATTGGTCTAGGCGAAAGATTAATGGCTAGGACCTCAAAAGCACAGGCAACAAAAACAAAAATAGACAAGCAGGACTTAATTAAACAAAAAAGCTTCTGCACAGCAGAAGAAATATTCAACAGAGTAAAGGGACAACTTGCAGAGAGGAAGAAAATATTTGCAAACTAGACATCTCACAAGGGATTAATATCCAGAATATACAGGAAATTCAAACAACAGGAAAAAACCTACAAATAATCCCATTAAAAAGTGGGCAAAGGATTTGTATAGATTTCTCAAAATAAGACAGACTGCTAACAGATGTATGAAAAAATGCTGAACACCACTAATCATCAGAAAAATGCAAATCAAAATCACAATGAGATATCATCATCTTACCCCAGTCAGAATGACTATTATTAAAAAGACAAAATAAGAGATGTTGCTAAGTATGCAGAGAAATGGGAACTCTTATATACTGTTGGTGAGAATGCAAACTAGTACAACCATTATAGAAAACAGTATGGAGATTTCTCAAAAAATTAAAAATAGAATACCTTTGACCCAGCAATCCCACTACTGGGTATCTACCCAAAGAAAAAGGAATAATTATATCAAATAAATACCTACACCCTCATAGTTACTGAAGCATTGTTCACAATGGCAAAAATATGGAATCAACCTAAGTGCCAATCAGTGGACAAATGGATAAAGAAAATGTGGTATAGATACACAATGGAATACTATTTGGCCATAACAAAGAATGGAATAATGCCATTTTCAGCATCGTGGATGGAACTGGAGATTATTAAGTGAAATAAGCCAGGTACAAAAAGGCAAATACTACCTGCTCTCACTTATACACATGAGAGCTATAAAGTCTGATCACATGGAGGTAGAGAGTGGAAAGATAGATAACAGAGACTGGGAAGAGTGAGTAGTTGGGGGAGGATGAAGAGTAGTGGGTTACAGGGTACAAATGTACAGTTAGATAGAGGGAATACATTCAACGGTTGATAACACTGTAGGGTGACTATAGTTAAACAAAACTCTATTATATCCAGAAGATGGACACCTTAAATACCCTGACTTGATCACTACACATTATATACATCTAACACAATTTCAGAGGTATCTCATAAATTTGTACAAATTTTTAAAAAGTTATGCTACAGTATACAGTCATTTGTTGGAAGAATCAAGTAATTTCTTTCATATGTCTTCACAAAAAATATTGAGCTTTCCACATATGTGATATATTATTATACATTTTTGAAAGTTAGAAAAAAGGAAAAGAGACTGGAAGAAAATCACGCCATCTGTAGGCAATGGGTGGTTTTTCTCTTCCTTCCTGAATGAGTCTTTGTGTTTATTTATTTGTTTGTTTTAGCACCGTTAATGTGAAGGGGATTGTCAGACCTTTCCTAGTTTGAAAATAACAGTCAGAATAGAAACCTAAATGCATAGCTTAACAAATTATTTTAAAGCAAGTGGCCAAGTCACCATCACCCAGGTCAGGAATGTCCCTGGGACCCCCAGGGTAGAAGGACTAGCACCTTCCAGCCATCCTTCCTCCTTATTGCTATCCTTCCTCCTTATCGCTGTCCTTCCTCCCCACCCAGTGACCACTGGAATGACCTCCACAGAACACACTTTTCTTGCACATTTTTATTATTTTACCACCTAAATTTGAGTTCCTCAACCTTCATGTCTTCATCTTTCTTTCTTTTTTTTTTTTTTGAGATGGAGTTTCGCTCTTGTCACCTAGACCAGAGTGCAACGGTGCAATGGCGTGATCTCAGCTCACTGCAACCTCCACCTCCCAGGTTCAAGCAATTCTCATGTCTCAGCCTCCTGAGTAGCTGGGATTACAGGTGCCTGCCACCACGCCTGGCTAATTTTTATATTCTTAGTAAAGACGGAGTTTCACCATGTTGGCCAGGCTGGTCTTGAACTCCTGACCTCAGGCTATCTGCCTGCCTTGGCCTCCCAAAGTGCTGGGATTACAGGTATGAGCCACCATGCCCAGCCCATGTCTTCATCTTTCCTTACTGCACTTGCAAAAGCCACATTGCATCTGAATGGCACTCTTATCTTGTCTCAATGGAAAAATTTCCAACATTTCACTGTTAAGTAGGCTCTTTAGATAACTCATTTTTAAATCATTAATGGCTGTTGGATTTACCAAAAGCTTTTTGTGCAAATGAAAAACAATTATATGAATATTTTCCTTTAATCTACTAATATAAATTACATTGACTGGTTTGAAATGTTAAACCAACCTTGCATTCCTAGAATAAACCCTAATTGATCATAATTTGTATATGTTGCTGAATTTGTGTGCTCTTTTGCTTAACATTTTTGTGTTTCTGTTTATGAGAGAGATTGATGTATATTATCCTTTGTGGTAATTTCTTCATTAAGTTTTGATATCAATGTTACTCTGGTTGTGAAGAGTTCCCTTTTTCTGTTCTCTGAACATTTATTTAAAACTGACCTATTTTTCAAATCTTTGATAGCAGTCATTGGTGGAGCTCTTTGAGCCTGGACTTCTCATCATAGGAAGATTTTAAATTAGTGATGTCCTTTCTTTAATATTGATATCTCTGATTAGGCTTTCTATTGTTTCTCATATCAGTTATGGCAAGTTACGTTTTTCTAGGATTTTGTCAGTTTCATCAAAATAATCAATTTTAATAATATTTTTAAAATATGAATTTGGGCCTTTAAGAACTAAAGAGAAGATTATCTTTTCTGGGGATGGATGGATAGACAGACAGAAAGAAATACTTCAAAATGACAATGTTATTGTTTTACATTGTTGATATTTAACTGTAGAAATCCCTAGATTCCACTACTTTGCTCCTCATTTCTTCCTAAATTTTTTAATCTTCCAGCTTGAATGATACCCTTCTGCCTAAAGAACATCCTTTAGAATTTCCTTTAGAGTGGCTTTTCTTGTGGTAAACACTCTCTGTTTTATGTTATTGGAAATGTCTTTTTATTACATTTATTCTTGCAGGTATGTTCATTAGGTATAGAATTCTGGTCCACAGTTTCTTCTGTAGTTGTGTCTCAAATTCTGCCAAACCCATTATAATATTGTTTTTTTTTTTTTATTTTCCAGTTCTAGAATTCCCATGTGTCTTCTTTTTCAGATCACCTACAACCTTTCTTGTATGTTTCAATCACCTGCCAACACTTCCAAGCTTTGTTTTATTTCCTGGAACATAGTAAGCAGAGGTATTTTATAGTCTATGCCTGATCATTATGATACCTGGGATCCCTGTGAGTCTGGGTGTTTGTTGTTTTTCCTTGTTCTCACTCATGGTATATTTTCTCAGATGTTACTGATTTTATGCTGGTCATTGTTTCTGACAAAGTATTCACAGTAATATTTTGAAGATTAAGATGATGCCACCTTTCTTCAGATAAGTTATTTCTTTGCTGTTTTTCCAGCACATACGGCACAAAAAATTCAAGACCATCTTAGTCCACACTCAAGCTCCGAGGTGAAGCAGAACTGGGCTGTAGCTCATGAGGGGCTGGTGTACTTTCATGTCACCTTTTCTCTCATGGCTTAGCTCTTTGATGCTTCATCCTATGGCTGGTTTACAGGATCTCCCTGTTCACTGGGCTCTGAAATCCAACTTGGATTCCTACGATCTCACAAAGTAACCCAAAATTCACCCTCTCAGACACCTCTTATGGTCAGCAAACATCCCTAGGGCATATGTGTCCTCATATGCCTGGTCCACCCTTCTGAATTATTGTCCTCTCCCTGGCCTTGGCCTGATAATCCCTCATCTTCTTACCTCTTTAATGCTTTATAAAATATTTTCTTTAATGTTTCTTTAAGGATTTTTAGCTGTCTTCTGTAGAAGGGTTACCAGTCTGGCATTATTAGAAGCAGAAATCTATATTTCTGTTTCCTTAATTGTTTATACAGAGAATGTATTATTTTTATAACAGAAATATTTTTAACTACAAAATTGGAAGCTTGGTTGAAGGACCTAGATTATCTGTCACTTGAATTCTCATTTCTTCTGGTGCTAACTGAAATTCTAACTGGCTCTTTGCACTGCATGAGTAACCAACACAATGCTATCGAGGCTAATGAGGAGTGTCAGGACATGGGACAAAGGCCATACAGCTCACTCCAATGCAAATAAAGAAACAATCTTTATTTAAATGCTACAAAGAGCCACTGGGCATGGAATCTGCCACATTGTAGGTGCTCATTTAAATGCTGGTTGTGTTTGTGTCTGATGCAAAGATGTGCACACCCGTGTTCTGCTTGGTCATTTCATAAAGATGAACCATGTGGTTTATAAATGCAGCATTACCAAAAAGTGTCTGGAGTTGGGAGAGATTGTTCGTGGCTAAGATCAAACCATGCTGCCAAAACCTCTGAGCACATGCCTTTGGCAGGGCTGTAGACAAGTGTCCCCAACCCATGGGGACTTCTGGGGAGAGCTTCATTCCTAGTGCTCCAAGCTCTGCCATTGAGCAGGGAGGTGAGGGTTGGAGGTGCCCATAGGTGAGAGCTGTTCACAAGAGGTGTTAATTCCCTGGTCTTTCTGGCTTGTTCCTGCACGGTAAGTGGAAACAATAATGACAGGCATGCCCTGAGTGGGACACTGCCTCAGGGAGGAAGTAAATCGCAGGACTTCAGCTGTATGCAGCAGAAGGGAGACATGGACACAGGCCTGGGATGGCAGCGGTGGGTCAGAAGCCCTGAGTGCAAAGCAGGGTCTGTCCACTGACAGGGCATTCTCAGCGAGGGAGCATTGCATTGAGAGTGGAGTAGACCATCAGGAGGAGTTGTCAGAAAGCAGCATATGGAAACGGTGTGTTCTGAAAACAACTCATCCTTAGCCCAGAAGAATTTTCTTCACAAGGAAATGAGCAGAGACATTCGTCAGGCACTGTGGGGTCACAGTGGATACCTGCTCCTGCAGACAAATGGGGAGAAGAATATCTGAAAGAACGCCAGGGGAGTTCATTCTCCTCCACTCAATTGCCCCCAACCAGGAGCACAGTCACAGTCAACCTTTGCCTGACACAATAATTGAACTGGGACTTTCCCAAACATCTGAAACAAAATGCCCTGGGTTTCTCCGAAGCTGTCACCTGTCCATCTCTCTAATCATTTATCTTACCAAAACAAACAACATTTTCATGTTCTCTCTGAACCTTGTCACAAAGACAGACTTCTTTTGAAATTTGTATTATTCTTTCTTTTTTTTTCAAAGTTGTGTGCCTAGAACATGTGCATTGTGTGGAACTGGAGCTCCACGGATTCCACACACTCGATGGTGTTGTTCATAATCATCCATAAGTGTGGGTGTCAGAGGCATTTGAACCAGAGTGACTCCATCTTGAACAGGGGCTGATTAAGGTAACACTGAGACCTGCTGGGCTGCATTCCCAGGTTAGGCATTCTAAGTCACAGGATGAGACAGGAGGTTGGCACCAGATACAGGTCATAAAGACCTTGCTGATAAATGGCCAGTGAAGAAGCTGGCCAAAACCCACCAAAACCAAGATAGCGACAAAAGTGATCTCTGGTCTTCCTCACTGCTCATTATATGCTAATTACATGCACTGCCATGCTAAAAGACACTCCCACCAGCGCCATGACAGTTTACAATGCCATGGCAATGTCAGGAAGTTACCCTATATGGTCCAAAAAGGGGAGGGACCCTCAGTTCTGGGAATTGCTCACTCTTTTCCCAGAAAAATAATGAAAAATCCACCCTTTGTTTAGCAAATAATCAAGAAATAAGCATAAAAAGAGCCAACCAGCAGCCCTCCCTTGGGGCTGCTCTGCCTGTGGAGTAGCCGTTCTTTTATTCCTTTACTTTTTTAATAAACTTGCTTTCACTTTACTTATGGACCCACCTCAAATTCTTTCTGGCATGAAGTCCAAGAACCCTCTCTTGAGGTCTGGATCCAGACTCCTTTCCGGTAACACTGGGATAATGTTCCGTGCACCCCGCCAGATCCCACTTTTATCCTTAAGTTCATTATTTTTTAACGTCCCCAGATTTATAGTAAATTGAATCCCATCTAATGAATGCATCTGTTAGGCTCTGGTAGATTCAGAGTCAGCACAAAACCCAAGTTTTCCCTTGAGAGTCACAGGGCATCCAAGGTCATGGGCAGGTAGTTGGGGGGCATCTGGGTAAAGACATGAAACCTGTGCTGGGGTCCAGGAGAAAGTCCTGGCAAAGGGCATCCCAACCAAGCAGGAGTGATGGAGCCACGCAGAAAGAAAATGCTACCCAGGGACAGATGGGTGGGAAGGGTTTGCAGTGGGCCCACATCTACCTTCCTGGGTGAGTGACATGTAAACGAAGGTTGCAATGAGGGCTACAAGAGCCCAGCTAGATAAAAGCACAACATTGACTTTGCAGACAAATGCATTGAAAAACATTGCTAGAGGAACGGCTCCAATATTACTACATGGGTTTATTTTAACTTGTATCAGGGAAATGTGTGAGGGCAGTTAAATAGTCAAATGGTATCTCTCCTCTCTCTCTCTCCCTCCCCCAGTCTGTATCTCTGTCTCAATATGCATATTTAATATGCTGATTGTAGCTTCTGAGAGCTGTTTTGCAATTTCTGGATTTAAACAATTCCATATAAATATTAATGATCTGGTGCAGCCAAGACAAATCAGATTTCTTATGTATTTTTTTCCTCTGGAATCCATGCTGCAGTTAGTTACTGATTTTAACTTGTTCTAGTGTATAAATGAACAACTACATCATGTCTGCTTTGCTCCTTGCAGTGGATTGGATAGATTTTTTTTTTCCACTGATAGGTGATACATTGTCTTGGTAATTAGCATCTTGATTTTGTGATTATTTGTCTGTAGCAGAGAAAACATGCATGTTGATTGTCCAAGGGCAGAGTCTGCAAAGCCTGTGACGTGTGGGACCCAGAGTTGACATAGCAATGCATTACATTGTAAGCTGTGCACTCTTCCCTTTGGACTTAGGGCTCACCTCCAATTACATTTCCCACATGTGATCATTTTTCTTTAAATGATGTACCTGAAGCTTTTAGAATTTAGCATGCCTCCGACAGTAAAGCTGTCCACATGTTTCTTTTGCATCTCTTTTAAGATCGAGGCCTTCTGTGCAGGTCCTACAGCACTATGGTTTTGTGTGGTGTCCCTCGGCTTCTGGTCACTATCTGTAGCCATTTCTGTGACTACCAGGCCAGCCTGGCCAGAGGCTGGGACGATCCAACAATGTGCTGGTTGATCACAGAGGCACTGGAGCATCATTGCAAGTGTCTCCAGCACAGCCATGTGGGCAGTCACTGCTGGCCTCAGATGGCCTCAAGCCGAGTCTCAAAGCTCCACCTGTCAGGGGATGTGGCTATGAGGCTGTGGTTAGTGGGATGTCCCTGCCTCCTGAACAGCTGATGGTCAGGGGACTGACCCCTATTGCCATGAGCGACAACTCAAGAACAATTTTCTCTGGGAAACTGTTTCACTGAATTCTAATAGATATCTAGCAGATAATTACCCCAGATTTCACTTTGTCCCCAAATCTTAGGTTCTGTTGACCTCATGCTAAATCAAAAGCAGGAATTGCACTTTAAGGTAAAACCTTAGGTAATTATAGAATTGAATATTATATTAATGAAAAAGTTATTATAAAAAGGGAACAAATCTGAATTAGAAATGTCCATCTGGATGCTACCTCGAATAGATTTAGGAAACTTACTGTAGCCCAGTTAATCCTTACGGTATGGGTTTTCTGGAAGTAGAGATCTGGAGTTTAGATTCTGTGCTACAGGTGGGCAGAGCGCAGCACACGTGCCCATCCCTGGGGTTATGTAGGGGAGCATACAGGATCAGTGGGGGCCAGGCTGCCAGGCAAGAAGATTGGAGTCAGCAGAAGGCTGTGTGCTCCTGTATTCGTCAGAATGATTACCCCTGGATGCTGACTTGGAAAGTGGACACTGACGAGCAGAAGAAGCAGTGTTTGGAGGATGATTCTGGGATCTTCATTTTGAAGCTGCCCTGGGCAGTTGAGGCAGTACTGTCAATAGGGAGTTTGAAATAAGGAGTTTGCAAGAATCATGTGTTATATGAACAGACCTCTTTCTTTCCACTCATTTGGCCTTTGTTTGCCGTTGATGACCTGGTGAAAGTTCTTTTTGAAAACTCCACCTTGGCCGGGCACCATGGCTCATGCCTATAATCCCAGCACTTTGGGAGGCTGAGGCAGTTGGATCACCTGAGGTCAGGAGTTCGAGACCAGCCTGGCCAACATGGCAAAACCCCATCTCTACTAAAAATATAAAAATTAGCTGGGTGTGGTGGCATGCATCTGTAATCCCAGCTACTAGTGGAGGCTGAAGCAGGAGCATTGCTTGAACCCAAGAGGCCGATGTTGCAATAAGCCAAGATCACACCACTGCACTGCAGCCTGAGCAACAGAGCAAGACTCCGTCTCAAAAAAAAAAAAAAAAAAAAAAAAGAATAAAGAAAAGAAAGAAAACTCCACCTCGTTCGGGCTGATGAGAGTCCCAATTGGGCACCATGGTTCTGGCCAAAGGGCCGTCCTCAATGCCTGATTCGCCCGGGCTGCTGGGGTGGAGAGTGGGGCTAGGAAGAGCCTCGGCCCATGATGAATGTTCACCCCTCCTGCTGCCTGGCTGTGACTTTTTCTCCTCAAGAGCGAGACAGTCTCCATGGGCCACATTCACAGTGGAGACGGCCTCAGGCTCCACCTCTCCCTGCTTCAAGGGCCGAAATTCACAGGCAGCTGTGGGGACAGGGAAGCCCAACTGCTCTCTCACTAGCACACTGGGACTTGAGTTGGCCACAGTTGGAGAACCTTCTATCAGTTGCTTTCTTCCGTTTTTGTAGACTTTTTAGGTGTTCTCCATTTGACGAAAACCTAATGATCTTTTAAAACTCCCAATATTTACAGCGGGTAAGTCAAGGGCAGTTACGTGTATCTCAGATACCCGAAGGTAACGTTAATGCATTAACATAATGTCCTGCAATTTACTTCAAGTATATTTAAAATACAGGTTTATACAGAAATCTATTTTAAACACTTTTCCAGGATGAGATCCTCTTATGAAACAAGATGTCAGAGCACATTCAAAACATCTTCGGCAGCTAAACCCTCTAGTCTTCCAATGCTGAATTTTAGTGTTTCCTTCCAGTTGTATACCTAATAAAAGATATTTTAATTATAAAGATATGATCTATCAATGCTTTCTAGAGTATAAACCCATGACAAATAATACAGAAATTATTTTAAATTTTGGCAATATTATCTTCTTTTTTTTTTTTTTTTTTTTTGAGACAGTCTCGCTCTGTCACCCAGGCTGGAGTGCAGTAGCGCAATCTCAGCTCACTCCGCCTCCCGGGTTCTAGCGATTCTCCTGCCTCAGCCTCCCGAGTAGCTGGGACTACAGGCACCTGCCATCGTGCCCAGCTAATTTTAGTACTTTTAGTAGAGACAGGGTTTCATCATGTTGGCCAGGCTGTTCTCAAACTCCTGACCTCAGGTGATCTGCCCACCTCAGCCTCCCAAAGTGCTGGGATTACAGGCGTGAGTCACCGCGCCCCACCAATAAAATCTTAACGGTGACAATCCATCACCCGCCAACTGACCCGCTTCAAGTGACAGCACCGCAAGGCCCCCGTGTCCAGACCTCTGTACACAGGAACATGAAACCTGTGTACTTAACAAGATGCTTGGGAGGAATACACAGGATATTATGTACGCTGATCTCATGGATGAGACAGTAATTAAAAGGTGACTGAAACTACCTTTCCTGTTGGTAAGCAAAAGCTTTCAGCCACAAATAAGGCAACAAGTACCTCTCAGACCGCCCGATGGCCATCAGTAAGGATGGGGCTGAGAAGTAGTGTAGATGGAGAGAATCATGTGAATGATATTGATAATATAAGTTCAGTTCTCTTGACCATCCCTTGCATTCTAGAATTAAAGCTAAGATTAGATGATGTTCAGAAAAACAGCATACAGTACTGCTTTGTGTGGAGGACAGTAATTTTGTGTGTCTGGACCCACATGTATGTTGGTGCAAGCCAAACCTACAGATTTAAATGAGGGGTGACAAATGAGTCATGGGTTAATCAGCACATTATAGATTCTCATGGGAATCCAGGGCTATTTTACGTACGTCTCAGTGTCATGGGTGTTTTAAAGGTGCTCATCACATTACCATCTGCACTTCTGCTGTAGAAAAATGTCATAGCAAGAGGACAGGAGCCATGCTTCACGACTCTGGAGGTGGCAGTTCTCGGCAATGTCCCCCTTTTCTTGCCTCTTTGCTTAGCTTAGCATTTTCTGGTGCTTAGGGAGTTATAAGAATCCCAGACAGAGAACATAGCAAATGCCCAATTTAGAGCTGAAAAAATTACCTTGAGGTTGTGCTTTGATGTGGAAGGCGGATGTGGGATGCTCTTTGCTTTTCTTTTTCTGTCCTTCCTTTTAGACGGGGCACTCTTTATTTTTAACCTGTCTAGACTGTGTATAAAGTAGTAAAGGGTCTCTGAAGCACAGTTGCAGCATTCACTTGTATCAGTCCATATGTACGTCCCTGGAAGCTTTGCATTGTGGCAGCACTCAAGCACACACAGGAGCAGAGGATGATGAGTCCCTGGACTCAGCTGGGAGCTGGAAGGGATGGATGCCTCAGTGAATTCGGAAATAAATGATGATGCAACAGGACTGCAGATTGCTCAGGGGATTTGGAAATAGCAAAACAGACGGGCAGAGAGAGGTGCCTCTGAGAGCTGGCCCTGCACTAGAGTATAGGAAATTGGAAGGATGAGTTTATAACCAAAGTCACTAGCACAATTGTGATTCTCCAGAAGCTCCATGGTTTGGGGCCACCTTAACATTCATATCTCAGCTCACTGTGCAAGGCCCAACCTCCATCTGGACAGTATCACCCCTCAAGAGCCCACTCCACCCAACCTGAGCTTGTGTTTTCCAGACATGCCTGCACCCCAAGGCTTCCCCATTACCCGCATTCTGCCATTATCCTCCTTGCCACTTCCCTATGTTCCCAGGCCCATCCCACGTGCAACACTGCTCACCACCACCACATGGGGCCTCTGGTCATCCCTTTTCAGTCAAAAGGAAAAGTACAGGAGCTTCCAGGCCATCCTGGAAAGGTTTTCAGGCATAGAAAACACGAAGAGCAGGTGGGCAATACTTTGTGGTGCTGCCAGGAATCCTAAATACAGGTGAAAACATGGAAATTGCAATTCTCACCCAGCTAATTTTAGACTGACACTGGTGGGTGGAGAGACGGGGTATCTTGAGGCTCTCCAAGCTCAGTTTTAAAATGATTCTCTGCATTCCTGTGATAATTTTGAATAATTTGGGCCTGGTCTTTATAGGCATATAAAATGCTTTGCATTCCTTTGGGAATGTCATACTGAGTGTGAAAACCAAAAGGGGTATTGTAAGTGGTCATTCTTCATTCCAGAGCCACCTGTGTCCACGCAACGATTCCGGATCACCCGCCGTGGGCACTCGGAAGCATGTTTATGCATGTAGCTCTGCACATGGGGGGGCGAGTGCTAATCAGCCAGAATGAATGTACTATCCCCATCTCTGATTCCACAGCAGGGTTCCTGAGTCACACACACCACACACAAAAGAAGCTCAGATTTATGCATTGCCTGATTGTTCTGGTCCTTAAGCTGAGTTTTAGGTAATTGGAAAGGTATCTTTCAAGTAACACTCTCAGCAGGACACAATTTATTATGCATGAAAGTTGAATCGTGAGAAAGGGAGTTGCCCCAAATTGGCTGATGAGCTGATGAGTCTGGAGGGAGGCAGAGCCCTTCATGAAGCCATCTGACCTTCTCCCTGCCTGGACCAGGCACTGTGTATTTGCCCAGGTGCATGTAAGTGTTCTTTGCCCAGCGCTGTGCTTGGTGCTGCCCAGGAAGAGGGAGATGGATCCACAGGAGGAAGCCAGGCCACTCTCGGCACCTTTGCCTTGTCAAGAAGGGCTGGGTCTTCTTTGAGGGCTTTGCCCTGCTGCAATGACAGGAAATGAGTTGAACTGGCATCTTATTTCCTTAGTCAGAGGGGCATCTTCTGTCTTCGGCCAGCTCCCAGGCACAGTTCCTGGCAGATTCTCTCAAATCTGCTCCCCTAGCTGAACCACGTGATGCTCAGGATATTGCCTCTGAGTGTTCGCCTTATTTCTGCTGCTGGAACTACTGTTTGCCCACATCCAGACTCCAAACCACGGCCCACGGCTCCCTCCCCTAGCCCCACCACATTCTCCAGGTTGTGAATCCCAAACATTCTCTCTCTATGAAGGCTCCTGGCCTCTCCATTCCTCTTTGCTGTCCCTTTGCTCTACTCTGGTTCTCATGACCTGCCTCTTTTTGGAACCGTTAGACTATTCTTCCAGCTCACGACCTTGTTTGCATACCTCCCTTTTCTCTTGTGTCAGCCAAAGTCCCCAAGTTAATGCTCCTAAGGCAGTAAGCTGGTACCTGTCCCCAGCGAAGACTTCAGCGGTTCCTGATTCTCTGCAGAGCTCACTCAGAGCACCTTTGCTGGAGGCTGGTGGCCCTCGCAACTCAGCTTAGCGCTCTACTTCCAGCACCCCCTCCCACCCATAGCTGGACCATCCTCCCCACGGGGTCTCGGGAGGGTCACACCCTCCCCCTCCCACTCTTTCCTGTCTTCTGTACTCTGGTGTGCCCTTGCCACCCCCACCTTTCATGGCCTCTCCTCCCATGCCACCCCTCCAGGAGCCCCTCCTCAGCCTCTGCCTGGAGGCCTTCTACCCACAAGCTTCCACTTCTTCCACAGGAAATGGGCCAGGCGCCTCTCCCAGGCCCTTCCTTATGCAGCATGGCTCTGCTGTTCAGTTTTAGCCCATGGTGCTGATCTCCCTTGAGCATTCTAAGCTCAAGAATCATAGGGAATCTGGCCAGAGCCCTCTTGTTGTTACTGTCAGATGTGATCCCCGAGAATGGGATAATCCTGTAATTCAGGTGTTCTAAAATAAAATACAGGGAACACCAAACCCTGCACTGCTTCCTGTAATTGCATGTCTTAATGAGAGTGTTCCTGACATATCCAGTTCCATTGCATAGCTGTGCTGACAGGGACACAGCCACTTAATGGCAAGAGCAAGAAAAATATTGTCCCAGGGAATATCACATAGTTTATGTATCAAGTTCTCTAAGGTTCTGCGTGATTAGAGGCAAACAATTCAACCTGCCACCATTGTGTGCCGTTCATGAGAAAGGCCGATTCTTTCTACAAATTCTTCATTAATTCTCATCACCACTTAGGATCACGGACGCCACCCAAGACTTTTCTTTTATCCAAATAATTCCTCTTTTTTATTTAGATAGGAACAGTGTGACCCTAGCTGAAGGGGCTGGGAAGATGTCTTTAATTTTTGGACACGGCTTAACCCTTTGGTACCAGGACAGACATCAGGTGCCCCCGAGTCCTGAGTCTACTTGGGAATATTGTGATGGTCCCTGTTGACATAAACATCCTTGTGCCTTTGTCTTAAAGCAGGAGAAGAAAGCAGCCTGCACTATTATTCATGACGTGTGGCATCCCAAGCCGTAAGACTAAAGAATGGCTTTGGCAACAGGACTTAAAACTGATCTTGGCACAACCTTTCATTAACCTGCAAAAGATTAATTTTATTTCCCAGTAACTTAACAGAATTCAAAAGCTAGGAGAAAAGGCTTAAAGGAAAGTCAACCTTAGATATGTTTCTAAATATATCTTAACTCAGAAATATTCCCCCTCAGTCCCAGCGTAGAATTATAATAGCTCTTCATCTTCAAAAAGTGTGCATGAAGGGTTCCAGCTCTTAGTGGTCCATAAACAAATGGTTGCAGGAGTCAAGAACTCAGGGTCGGAGAGGCTCCTGGATCTAGAAACATCACTGCCAGTCACTCAGGGGCAGGGACAAACCCCAGAGAGGGTCTACCTTAGCAACAGGACACATCCTGTGTGCCCATCTCAACCACAGGCCATCACATGCTGAGCGCTTCCATGTGCCAGGCACCATGTTGAGTGCTTCATGAGTTCCATCACATGCATGCCTCCACAACACTGATGAGATGGGAAGGAATGCTTTATGGATGAGGAGACTGCGTCTCTGGGAGATGGCACCATGGGATGGGGTGAAGGCAGGGTGTCAGAGCAGATCCTCCCAATGCTTGGCTAAACTGCCCACCTGTAAGGCAACCTAGAAGATACCAGACCTCCCTGTTGCTCAGATAAAGGGTCTGGGTGCTTGGGGTTGGAAGTTTGGAAAGCATCCTGGTGACGGCCATTCCCAGCTATGTGACCCTGGCCAACTTACTCCCTGTCCCAGGGCCTCTGAGATAAGACAGGATGTGGTGAGGCTGCCAGCTGCTGTGTGTGCTGTATGGGAGCAAGCAAGCCTACTCTGCAAATCAGAGAGAAAGCACCATCCGCACCTGGCCAGCCGCTCTCTGTCCTGCCGTCTCCCTGAACAGAGCTGCATGCCCAGACTTGGTGCAGTCTCCTTGCTGGCCTCACAATCAGCTTTCCATGACACAGACCTGCCCATGGACCCCAGCATGGAACCAGGACTGGGCGAGGACTTGCCCTCAACCCACCCGTTGTGCCTAGCTAGACCCCAAGCCTCCTGTGTCTCCCATTGCGGGTCCCAAAGCCACCCGCACCCCCTGCCTCGGCACCTCCACACAGAGGCTCTCCCTTCATGCTTGCCCTCCTGACCGTGTGCCAGGAACCCCTGCTCAGCCCACACAGAGCCAGCTCCTGTGGCATCTCCCAGAGCCCTTCTAGACTGACGGCCGCGCCCCTGCAGCTCTTCTCCTGCTACAGTGGGGACTTCAGGGAACATTCCCAGCTTAAATCATGACACCCAAAGGACAAGGGCATAAATGGCATAAATGGGATTTGGAGCCTGAATTTTCTTAGTGTCTAGAGACAGAAGAGGATGGTAATCTAGGGCTTTGCGGGGAAGCGTGAATGGAGAGGCCATGCTGCGTCCCAGGTAGGGGAGAGAGGCTGTTACCAGTGCTGGGTGAGGCAGACTATGGAGAGCACTCTGATCGCCAGCGGGGTTGGGCATCACTCTCAGATCTTTTCTTCTTTTTGACAGTATCTCTCTCTGTTGCCCAGGTTGGAGTGCAATGGCACTATCATGGCTCATAGCAGCCTTGACCTACGGGGCTCAATTGATCCTCCTGCCTCAGCCTCCCAAGTAGCTGGGACTATAGGCACACACCACCATGCCCACCACACCTGGCTAATTTTTAAATTTTTTGTAGAGATGCGGTCTCACTATGTTGCTCAGGCTGGTCTTGAACTCTTGGGCTTAAATGATCCTCCCACCTCAGCCTCCCAAATTGCTGGGATTACAGGCATGAGCCACTGCACCCAGCCTCACTCTGAGATATTAATGTGCATGATTAGACTTTTTAGTATTCATGTAATTTGTGGCTTGGTAAGGGAATATAATAAATATACTTTTTTGTTTGTTTGTTTGACTGGTTGTTGTAAAGAGTGAAGTAGGGAGGCAACAACCAAGGGAACTGGCTCATCAGAGCACTTTCCCCAAACCTCCCGTTCTCCAGTGAAAACAGAATCTGAGGGGAACTAACCTAAAGTTGCTAATTTAAGACTCTGGAGTGATCACAGCAATATATTAAATTAGATCTTAGAAACTGAGACTAGGAAAATCAAAAGAAGGAAGGAAGGGAGGGAGGGAGGGAAGGGGAGGGGAGGGGAAAGGAGGGAGGGAGTCATATGGGAGGAATGAGCTAACCCTCCACACAGATCCTTTTTGGAAGTTGTCAGGGTATAAATAAAACACAAATACTATTAAAGTGCTAATTATTGACAAATTGTTGTCAAGCAGAAGTCCTGCTTCGCCTATTTAAATGCCTAGGCTGTACTTAAAATGTTTATATGCATAAATTAATGTAATTGGTGAATGGAGTATGAAATGAACAGAACTTAACAATACCTTATAGTTTGGACCAGGTGCAGGGAAACGTTCTCAAACATCTGACTTGTCAAATATTTTAAAGCAGCCTTATTGCTTTCAAGCAATTCTGTTACCTTGCAATTAACAAGCTTATGTTTCAAAGGAGTTCTTTCAGTGGCCTACTTTAATAAGTGAAAGCTAACATTTGAAATTAACAGCCAATTTGTACATGTTTGTTGAAATTCTTAAGGACATTAGTATCTTAAGTAGGTTAGGCAGCTTCCTTGCTAATGTTTGAACATCGATGTAATTGGTCCACACAGCATTTTGTCCACCCTAATAGCCTGCCTCTCCTGTGTGACAGTCTTCTAACGATCCTCACATTCCAACACCCATGTGAAATGAAATGGGCCCAGGGAGGGGTGTTACTCCAATGTTGCAAGGAAACCGGGACTCTGAGATTCAGAGAACCCCACCATCCACCTGAAATCCCTAAGGGGGTGATGAGCGAGACCTGGGTTCAGCCTGGGTCTTCCAACCCCAGGTTCTACGCTCTTACAGCTCCTCTAGCACCCATCCAGAACCAAGCTCCTGACCCAGCAAGAGAGGCCACCTCTCTCTAACTGCCAGGCCCCTCTGTGAAGACTGTAGGGCTTTGCGGGAGCCTGGGAGCACAAGGAACCCATGCTGCACACACTTCATCCTCCCCATGGACCCGGGGCCAGGCAGGCTTTTTTGGTGTCCAGAACTCACCCGGGTTCCTCCCCAAGTGGCCTCTCCTCACAGGCACATTTTCAGAGGGGACACACACAGGTCCTCAGTTTATCCCCACACTGCTGTCCCCGAAACAGGCGCCCAATGGAAGGTCTGCATGGTCTTTCATCTTCCACCTCCTCCTCTCAGCATGCTGCTGCCTGAAGTTCTTAATGTCCTCCTGCAGCTCAGAGAACATGGGATTCTTCCCCTCTCCCCTCCCCGCCCCACCTCCCCCACCCGCCCCTCTCTGTAGAGGAAGGACCCCTAAGAGGTCCAGGGAAATCATTTAGCACGTCCACAAGCCTGGGTGGGAAATTAGTTACATCATTATTTTTATCAACCTCTAGCTGAAATTTAGCACTTCCTCCAATTAGGAGTGTAAGCAACACACGGCAGAGTTTGTTGTGACTTTGCACCAGGAGAAACCACAGATGTCTTCACATCACATAACAGCTGTTGATGGTATTTTAAAATATTGTTTATGCTCATCACTACTTTAAAAATGCAAAACCAAATGTTAGTTATTATTTAGTGTCTTAAAGTAGCCCATATATTTCTATATTGATTATGATTTTTAATGTTTCCAAAGCTCTATTTCAATATATTTGGTTCCTCTTTTAAGCCTCTGTATTTTATTGTATACATTTAAGAACACTATTCCGAGACAGGGGCTGTGGCTCTAAGAAGGTGAGGTTCCCCACCTGGCATTGTGACATGTTGTCCATCTGGCCGGCACCTCCTTCCCACCCAGCTCAAGGCCTTTCACCAAGGCCTTTCCAGGGGCTCGCGCCCCTCCTCCACCTGCATCCTCCCAGCTCTGCCTTTGGGGATTTTAATTTGAAGGAAATAAGTTCCCATTCCAGACAGGGCCGAGGTTGGCTGGGCCAACCTGCCTCCCCTCTGGCAGTGAAAGGCCTGCCCTCTGCACTCCCAGCCACCTCAGGGCCCAGGTTTCTGGGTTCAGCAGAAGGAAGCACAGGAGCTGATTTGCGGGGAGCAGCAGCAGCTCCCAGGAGAAGGCGCAAGGAGGCCCCTGCAAGGCGGAGCAGAAAGGAGCAGGTGCAGGGGGTGAGGCAGCTGGACAGGGCTGAGGCAGCTGGATGAGGCTTCAGCCTTCACACCTGGACAGCAACTGGCTGAGCTTGGAGGAGAGAAAATCACCTGCTAGCTTGGCTGTTTGCTGCTGCTGTGATGCCCGGCTGCTCCTCATAAGGTATGCACTTCCCAACCCTTCACTGAGCTACTGTCGCCACGCAGGGTGCCGGCACTGGGGACACTGCACAGAGCAGGACCAAGGCGCCATCCTTGTAGGGTTTGAAATACCAGGCCACGTAGCAGAGCCCCGGTGGCTGCTGACCTTCAGGGTGTGGGCCAAGGAGGTGGCTTCAGTGGCTTCTGGAGGTATCTGCCCCCTTCCACAGCCCTCTGCGGCACCCGTGCACTCTCAGGCCTCTCTCTGTTCCTGTAGCTGCTTAAGTCATTCAGGAGGTTTACATAACAGACAGAAAATTTACCCGGTGTGATAGGTGGGCCGAGAAGAGGTGGCCGCCTGGATGCTGTCCCCAGGGTTCTCCTGCAGCACGGGGCCTGCACCCCATCGCATGACTCTGCAAGGGGCTGCTCACCCTCCAGCCGTCCCCACCGAACCTCCGTGCTCCTGGCCCGCATCCTTCCTCTCCCTCACCTCCTAAACTCAGTCACCGACTCTGCCCCATCAGGACACCCTCCTCTCTGCTGCCCTGTCACCTCCGCACCCAGCTGACTGAGGGACAAAAGGGGACACGGCACTGCTCTGAACCCAAGAAAGCTGGGAATGGACTTGCGTGCCTTCCTCACAGTCACAGCTGCATCCTTTGGAGATGCAGCAGCAATGCCTGTGAGACAAGACCTTCAATGAGCTTCTAGACACTGCCCTCCGGGTGCTCCTGAGAACTCGACTTTGTCAGAGCCGCCTCCTTCTGCGAAGGGGCCCCAGACATAGGCAACCCATTTCACCCTCAGACTCCTCCGCCGACCCAGCAAAGCCCGGGGGTGCATTTTGTCCTCTGAGATTTACCACAAGGAAGCCCCCCAAAAGAGTAGGCGAACCCAGGACCTTCTCAGCTGTGCTCCTGGCCAAGGAGAGCCCAGGGGAGGCTGAGGGAGAGCTCGGGAAGCTTAAGGAGGGTCTGGGAGAGGGGAGAGACCGGGAAGGGGGTCCTGGGGGAGGGTCTGGGAGAGGGGAGAGCCCGGGAAGGGGGTCCTGGGGGAGGGTCTGGGAGAGGGGAGAGCCCGGGAAGGGGGTCCTGGGGGAGGGTCTGAGAGTGGGGAGAGCCCGGGAAGGGGGTCCTGGGGGAGGGTCTGGGAGAGGGGAGAGCCCGGGAAGGGGGTCCTGGGGGAGGGTCTGGGAGAGGGGAGAGACCGGGAAGGGGGGTCCTGGGGGAGGGTATGGGAGTGGGGAGAGGCTGGGGAGGGGTGAGAGCCCGGGGAACGGGGAAAGCCTGGAGAAGCGGGAGAGCCCGGGGAGTGGGGAGAGCCTGGGGAGGGGGAGACGCCGGGTGGGGGCTGAAGTCTGGGGAGCGGGGAGAGCCTGGGGAAGGGAGATGCTGAGAGAGAGCCCGGGGAGTGGGGAGAGCCCGGGAAGCAGGAAGAGCCGGGGGAAGAGGGAGAGCTCGGGTAGGGGGGAACCCGGGGAGTGGGGAAAGCCCGGGGAGGGGGGTCCTGAGGGAGAGCCCAGGAGTAGGGAGAGCCCAGGGAAGGGGGAGACCCTGGGGAAGGGGGAGAGCCTGGGGAGGGGTAAGAGCCCGGGGAAGGGAGAGAGCCCGGGGAGAGGGGAGAGCCCCGGGAGGGGAGAGAGCCCCGGAAGGGGGGTCCTGAGGGACAGCCCAGGGAAGGGGGAGAGCCCAGTGAGGGCAGAGAGCCCAGGGAGCGAGGAGATCCCGGGGAGGGGGGAGAGCCTGGGGAAGGGGGTCCCTGGGGAGGGCCCAGGGAGAAGGGTTCTCTATCATCTCTGGGAGGCAGAGCACCAGGCCTCGTGGGCACCACGGGGCTCAGCCTCTCCTTCTCTTGTCAGGGTCATTTCTGACCAGACAAATTATGTCCCGACTAGCCTGCTATTCTGCCAACCCAAAGGGGTATTCTCCTCTATACTCCGAGGAAAAAAAGACATCATCCCAACAGCAGCTTCATTAGCTTTATATTTTCCTCTCATCTTTTGAAGCTGGAAGAAGAGATTCTGTGTTAAAAATGTTCCTTCCCACTGTGCATAATGCTAATGTCCTCCACATATTAAAGCTAATGGAATATTTTACACACTGAGAAGAGCCGCCGTGACCTTTTCTTCTTTTGGATGAGTCTCTTATTTTTTTCTCTCTTACCTCTTCCCCTCCATGTGACTCTTTTTCCTTTTTCCTTTCTTTGTTTTTTATTTTATTTATTTTGTGGTGATTGTTGTTGTTTCAGATATGTAACTGCTGTAGCCAAGAGACCAGGGCATTAGGGCTTGTATTTCCTTAATTGCAACAACAACAAAAAATATCATCAAATAATATAGAGGGAGACAAAACGCACCTGTTTTCTTCCAGGTATGGCCTCTGTAGAACCTCCTGCTCTTATATGAGAAGACTGAGGTTTACAGTCTCTTTTGCAGGGCAGGAGTGTTGAAGCCTCCTGGAATTTAAAACTGCCAAAAGGGTTAAAGAAAAGCTGTGGTCTTGAGTCTATCTCATTGTTTTAAATGCTGGAAAAATGAAAATGCCTATGTTAAGCCTGTGTGTCTGACTTAGTGGAACCCTCAGCCCTCAGCCAAACTTGACTAGTGTTACACCTCAAGGATCCTTTAATCGGGTGCATAACAAGGATCTGGACTGGCTGCGCAGTGTGTCCACATAAGCTCCTAAGGCCTTCACTGCAGCTTTTCTGAAGAGTGGGGACCCAGGGCCATTCCTCCTGGGCCCACTGGTCATTGTCATCATCAAGTCTGTTCTCTTTAAATGTTGCTGTTATAAAAGGAGCTGGAGGGTAGCCAATCACTTGTACAACACTACTTCAGTCTTGTTTCACTTCTCAATATTTGCAAAGTGATAAGAGAGACAAGTCTGCCATCCTCATGTTCCTGTTCGTAGATGATTCTCAGGGGAGCTGGTATTTATGTGACATAAACAAGAGCATGCATTTGCAAGTGCATGCACACACATAATTCAAGAACCTTGCTATACATTGTATTTATTTTTAATGTTTATAATTAAGATAAATGTAGTGTTGCCACTATATAATAGCATAGCCCAGACTGACTACATTATCTTCATGATGTTATTAGACAACAAAGCTCCAGCCATTAAAGGAAAGTCATCTTTTAGTGACCAGAACATACTGTATCCCAGACCCCATGTGGCATGACCCAGCCTAACTTTCATGTGCAAAATCAGGGTTCTGTATCTTCCATTTGAGTGGCATTGAGGGAGAGAAAGGGTGATGCAGAGGCTTCCAAGTTCAGACCCTGCATGAGGCAAGGCATGTTGTGGAGTTCTGCACATGAGGAAACCGAGGCCGTGGGACTTTAAATGTGGACTCAACTAAAGAGGTTCAAAATCCTGGCCACCCTGGAGAGCTTCCCTAAGACCCTACAGGAGAAGGTAAATTCTTCTTCAGGACAACTTTGTGTCAGTTCCTGCAACCTTCAAGCCACAATCTATGTGATTCTTATCAGTTTTAAAGGAAAGTATTTTATACACAACTCCAGATCCCCGTTTTCTGATAAACCTCAAAATTGTATTTACAACACTGACCTATTTATTGCTGCTACCCATACATGGTGGCATAAACAACTTTTTCATTATGCTCATGATTTCTTTGGGAGTTCAAGAAGCAGTATGAGGATGGTTTGTCTCTGCACCATGATGTCTGGGACCTCAGCTAGGAAGACCCAAGGCTGGGGGGTGACCTGACAGCTAGGAGGAAACATCTGGAGGTGTCTTTACTCCCACATTTGGTCATCAGTGCTGGCTGTTGGCAGGGACTTTAAACAAGCCATCCATAGGAGGCCCATCTCATTGCCTTTCCATGTGGTTTCTGCACATAGGCTAATTTGAGCTTCCTCACAACACGGCAGCTGGCTTCCTCAAAAAAACGTCCTACATCAAGGTGGAGCACAAGATCTGGTTATGATCCAACCTTCAAAGCTAGGCAGCATCACTTGTACTGGACTGTACTGGTCAAGGCATTCATAGGAGGAGACATAGATGTCAAGGCTCTGGAAGATTATAAGGGATGGGAAAAATTGCAGCTGCTATTTTGGGACTATATAGTCTGCCACAGCTGTATTTCCAAGTATGAAAGAAAACTATACACATAATGTATTTGTATTAATAGGTTCATAGGAAAATGAATAATGACAGAACAATTGTTTTCCTTAATACTTTATTCAAATCAATATATCAAATTAACAAAATCTCTTTGACCTAAAATGCCTTCTGTCAGTTCTTATAAGTTCATGGCATTATTTCAGTAAAAGGTAAAAGGCAATTTGACTGAGATGCTATTATAACCTCTCAGGTGCCAGTTGGCATACAAAGCAATGATGATAAACACATTACCTGATGGAGATGATAAAAGGGCTAAGAATCTTGTGAATCTTCAGTGGGCAAAGTAAACAGCATTATGTTGATAATGCTAAATGATAGCATTAAATATTTTAAGAGTGTTAAAAAATAAGCTAAGTTAGCATATTCCATCAAATATCTGCAGCCTGATGTTTTGTATGTGTACAAGAAAGGAATAGAAACTGTCTCAACAAAAGAGAGCAACCTTAAAGCATTTGCTATTCTTCCACATGCATCTCACTTGTTATTCTAAAAACAAAGTGTTGGGAAAGCTTATCTATTTACTTTTGCTACTTAAGTAAATAATTTATCACATCATAAGTGCATTGCACTTTGAAGGTTTCAGTTGGTTGGCTTAGCACATGGTAAACACCAATTTGGCATTCTCTCCTGTTAAGTGGCCATTTGCAAAATGTATTATTTCAGATTTGCTGAAATACTGCATTTCTAAGTTTACACTCTGCTTATTCATATTTTTAAATAACTCTTTTGCCATTTGGTCCCAAACCCATGTGCTGATGTGTCTGCTGGGTCTCATTTCTTCCCCTGTATTAGTATCTGAAGCAATGGCATCCTTTTTTGGGGGGAAAACTCTACCCTGGGAAGGGACAGAAAGATTTTAAAGTCATACCCTTTTCTGGAGTGCACCCCAGGCCAACTATGCACTCCAAAGAATGATACTTGATCAGATCAGAGAACATTTCCTTCCCTATGCCCTACCACCATGTGAATGAGCTTCCAGTATAATAACCATGAGTTGAGCTTGAAAAACCACAAGACATATACTCTGACTTAGGTGCCATATATAAGGGAATCCAAATGCCAAGAGAAGAGGCAAAAATAAGGACATTAGAAGTTTCTGACACCTAAATCTACACCAAACATCAAATACACTTCAACTCCTGGCTAAATTAACATCAATTCTCACTTGAAAGTCTTATTTAACTCAGTATCTTCTGCTCTATACCATACGTCTATATTTCAACATAATATTACAAGGCAGGCCAAAAGTCAAGAGAACACTGATGAGACAAAATAATCATCAGAACCAAACTCAAATATGACTCAGATGTTGGAATTATCAGACATGTAATTTAAAACAATTATGATCAATATGTGAAAGACGTTGATGGAAGAGGTAGACAACACATAAGAAAATGGATGTCAGCAGAAAGATGAAAAGAAATGCCAGTAATACAAAACAGACAAAGAAATGAATAATTTTTTATTGGGCTCATATGTAGATTTGACATGGCTGAAGAAAGAATCAGTGGCCTTGAGGATAGGTGAAAGGAAATGACCCAAACTGAAACACAAAGAAAAAAAGAATGGAAAATAAAACAGAGCAGGACAGAAAATCCAGGAATGTGGAACAATACAAAATAGTGTAACACAGGGGTCTCCAACCTCCAGGCCACAGACCAGTACTGGTCCATGGCCTATTAGAAACTGGGCCACACAGCAGGAGGTGAGTGGCTGGTGAGCAAGCATTACCACCTGAGCTCTGCCTCCTGTCAGATCACTGGTGGCATTAGATTCTCATAGGAGTGCAAACCGTATTATGAACTGCACATGTGTGGAATCTAGGTTGCATGCTCCTTATGAGAATCTAATGCCTGATGACCTGAGATGGAACAGTTTCATCCCGAAACCATCCCCTCTGCACTGATCCGTGGAAAAATTGTTTTCCATGAAATTGGTCCCTGGTGCCAAAAAGGTTGGCAACCACTAGTGTAACATATGAAAATTGGAATACCAAAAGAAGAAACAAGAAATATTTTTTAAAATCATGGCCAAGAATATTCCATTATTAGTCATAGACACCAAGCCATTGTCCTAAGAAGCTTAGAAAACATCAAGCAGAATTAGAACAAAAAACAAAAACAAACCAACAACAACCAAAAGTAACTGAGATATATCCTGTTTAAACCATAGAAAATTGAAACCAAAGAGAAAATCTTGAATACATCTGAAAAGAATGAAGACATTCTCTTTAGAGAAACAAGGATTAAAACTACTGCAGACTTCTCATCAGAAACTGTGCAACTCTGTAATCTGAGCTACTCGGGAGACTGAGACAGGAGAATTGCTTGAACACAGGAGTCGGAGGTTGCAGTGAGCTGAGATCATGCCCCTGCACTCCAGCTTGGGTGACAGAGCAAGACTCCGTCAAAGAAAAAGAAAAGAAAAGAAAAAAGAGACTGTGCAACTAAGAATGCAGTTGACTGTAATCTTTAAAGATTTGAAGAAACAAATAAAGAAAAAATACTGGCAAGTTAGAATTGCATATTCAGTAAGAATATCCCTCAAAAGTCAAGGATAAAATAGAAACTATCTCAGATAAACAGCTGATGGAATTCATTGCCAGCAGGTCTGAAGTCTATAAGAAATAGCAAGGAAATTCTTCAAACAGAAGGAAAATGTTACAGGTCAGAAATTTGGATCTACATAAAGAAAAAAAAGTACAGCAAAAAAGAATAACTAGAAGTGAAATAAAATATTTTGTTTTTCTTACTCATAATTTATCTAAAAGATACTATCCATTAAAAGCAAAAATAGTGATGCTGGCTTTGGTGATTAGAGCATGTGTTCAAGTGAAAAACGAAAACAGCATCCCAAGAAATGAGAAGGGCATTGGCAAATACTCTGTTGTGAGGTACCCGCACGACACATGGAGCAGTATGGTATTATTCGAGGGTAAATTTAGATTAGTTTAAGATGTATACTATGAACCCTGGGCACTAAACTATATATTAAAAAAGAAGTATAAATAATAAGTCAGTAGAGGAGATTAAATGGAATCATGTAAAATGTTCAGTTGAAACTAGAAGATTCTGAAAAAGAGGGGAAAAAAACCAGAACAAATCCAACAACCTTACAAAGATGGCAACCATTAATCTGACTGTATTAATTATAAGTTATATATGACAGTTAAAAGACAGACTGTCAAACTGGAGTTTTAAAAATGAGACCCAACTGGCTGGGTGCGGTGGCTCACACCTGTAATCCCAGCACTTTGGGAGGCCGAGGCCGACGGATCACTAAGTCAGGAGATCAAGACCATCCTAGCTAACACGGTGAAACCCCATCTCTACTAAAAATGCAAAAAATAGCTGAGTGTTGTGGTGGGTGCCTGCAGTCCCAGCTACTTGGGAGGCAGAAGAATGGCGTGAACCCGGGAGGTGGAGCTTGCAATGAGCCGAGATCCTGCCACTGCAATCCAGCCTGGGTGACAGAATGAGACTCCATCTCAAAAAAAAAAAAAAAAAAAAAAAATGAGACCCAACAGAATGCTGTTTATAAGAAACCTACTTTAAATATAAAGATACAGATGTGTTAAAATTAAGGAATGGAAAAAGATGTACTATGCTAACACTAATCAAAATAAAGCTGAAGTGGCTGTTTTAATTTGAGACAAAGCTGACTTCAGAACAACAAAGATTATCATAGATAAGGAGGCACATTGGATATGATGAAGGGTTCGATTATCCAAGAAGATACAACAATCCTAAACATGTGTGCTCCTAACCACAAAGAGTCAAAACATGAGGCAAAAACTAATAGAAATGAAAGAAGAAGATACAATGGTAGTTAGAGATTTTCATGCCCATTTGTCAGTAATTGATAGATCAAGCAGAGAGAAAAGTAGTGAAGATATAAATCATAAAAAATGACCTGAATAGCACTATCAATCAACTTGACCTTATTAACATTAAAAGAACATTTCATTCAACAACAGCATAATATACATTCTTCTCAGGGGCACATGAAGCAGTCACAATATAGGCCATATTCTGGGTCACAAAAAAATCCTCAAAAGATTAAAAACAGTAGAGAAAATAAAAAGTATGTGAGGCAGACAACAAAATAATTAAGATAGAACAAAATAACAGAAAGATACAGGTTATTTCTCAAATATTTGGAACTTAGAAAAAAACCCTTCTCAATAACCCATGGTCAAAGAATAAATCTCAAGGAAAACTTAAGAATATTTCAACTTAGTGTACATGAAAATGTAATTTAAAATTTGGGAGATGTAGTTAAAGCAATGTTTAAAGGGAAATTTATAGCATTAAATGCATATCTTAGAAAAAATGAAAGATTCAATATGTATAATCTAAACTACCTTAGGGCACTAGAGAAATAACAAATTAAACAAAAGGAAGGAAATAACTACAATTAGAGAAGAAATGAATAACATTATAAACGGGAAAAATGTAGAGAAAAACAACAAAACCAAATGTCAGTTCTTTGAAAAGCAAACACAAAAATTGAAGAGATCAACACAATTAATAAACCTCTAGCCAGGCTAACCAGGAGATAAAGACAACACAAATTATCATATCATGAATGAAAGAGGGGCCATCACTCCTAATGCCTGGGACATTGAAAGGAGAATAAGAGAATGCTGTGAGCAACTCTGTACCTGTAAATCCAATAACTTAGATGAAATTGACCAGTCCCTTGAAAATACAAATGACAAAGCTCATTCGAGGAGCAAGGGATAACCTGATTGCTCTACTTCAATGAAAACAATGGTTCTCAGTCTTATCTACCTAAGGAATCTGGAAAACTTGAAGGACTGTTGATGCCTGGGCCCTTCTGCTGGTGAATTTTGTGTGACTGGTCTAGGGTGAGGCCTGGGTGCTTGGGTTTTGAGAACTCCTCCCCTGATTGTGATGACCTACCAAAAGGATCATGCTGCAGTCTCCGCATTCCGATGTCTGCTGAACAAAAGGATATTTTTCCTACACTTCAGAAAACATTCTCCGTAGTGCATCTTTCAAAGGCTAAAAGACATGAAGCCTTCCCCAGTTCCCGGGACTGGAACTGACACTGGTTTGATTCCCAGTCTCAGAAATGTCCATCAATCAATTCTCAGCAACAACAAAATGCTTTGCTACCAAACTAAAAGGGAATGCTTTTCTGAGCTTGTTTGACTACAGGGTGCCACTGTCAAGTGGAGAACAAGGCTGGGGGAACCCTAAGAATAAGCCCCCTCTTCAGCACTTCTTAATGCTGCCCTGGAGCAGGGCCGCCTCTGGAGGTTGGAGAATCAAGTGCTCAGTCACTTGACGGAGATCCTCGGACCGGAGAGCAGCGTAATGATGAAAACTTGAAGAGGAAGCTCTCTGAGCTGTGGCAGTATCTTTAAATCTTTTATTCATGTCATTGGTGTGCAGCGTGGATGTTAAATCATTTTTGATTGTTTGTACTTATGGCACTTAGAGGAGCGCAGGATGGTCCCCCTCTAGGACAGAGGAAGGAGGAAGCTGGTGAGCTGTGGGTACGGCTCGCTCTCCGGGGCATCCCCTGCATGCTCAGCCCCCTACTTCCTTTTGTAAAAATTCTCTGGGAAGAAAAGAAAAGAATTAGCAACGGCTGCCAGGAAGCAGGTCGAAAGCTTTCTGGCACTGCCAGAGCCCGCGTGCCGTTAAGTCGACACTCTTCTGAAGTGAGTACCAGGGGAGCCCCGCGAACTTGGACGTCTGCAGCAAAGTACTCCTCTGCAGTCAGCAGCCCTGACACCTTCCATTATGCAGCTCTGTGCTCCCCATCCTGCCAGCCACTCTGCTTATTCATCCTCTGATATATTTATTGGTGTGTGGACCATCAGTTGAGGTGGCCTCACTAAGGGCTTTATAGCAGAGAAAATAAAAAGATTTCCAAGTGAAGAAGGTCACTATTACTGACTGGAGGAAAGCGTGGCATGGACCCTGAGCATAATTTCCACTTCAAGAAAGGCAATATCAATGCATAATGATATACATTTGTCCTCTAAGTGATGGACCTTGAAATTTCTTTTGCATTTTCTGCTCCCCACCCAATCAAAGCACATTGTGAGTGGCAGTGGGGCCAGCAGAACCCTTGGGGAGGGGAGTCTGGCTGCAGCCAAGCTGGCGGTCCCCAGGAAGCACACATCCCTGCTCCACCCTTTCCCTTCTGCCAAATGCATGGCGCTAGGGCTCTGTCACCATTATCCGGAGCTGCATCCTCCACCTGCCCTTGATCATCCCAGAACAGGAAGTGAAGGTCAGCCTTGCTTTCCAGTCTCCACGCTTTGCAGATTGGGTGGGAGGGAGAGCAAGCAGGTTTGTAGGCTTTCTAAAGCCCCCCATATGGATTCTAAGATCTAGACCCTGAAAGGCAAGAAGATGATGATTTTGAGGGCATAGTGGTCCTCATGAGAAAGGCAGCCACAGCTACTCTGTATCTGTCCACGTTAGCCCCATGCAAATGGCTTTGTTTCAGGCAGAATGAACGCAGAGCTTGGACAGTGGAGGTGAATGCTCAGCTGAGAGGCTACAGATAGAACATGTAAGCCAGAAAGGCCGGCTCTGGCCTGCTACACACAAGCCATGCCAAGGGCAGGCCCAGGAGCCCACACACTCCTCTGTGACAGACGTGGACATGTCGGCTCCCCGCTTATGCTGAAGTGGCCTCCCAACAGTGAGGCGAGTGTGCCTCTGGGGTTCTCAGATGGGTCTTGCTGCTGCCCTTGGGGAGACTTCCTCAGCAGTGTCTTAGGATGGAGGAAAGTCCTAGGTGGAAATTCTTGGGCAAGAGAATCGAAACTGACTGCTTTGACTTCAGGGCCTTTCAAAGAGTCATGGCAATTAAATAAACAATATGCCAAGGAGAAATTGAGACAGGAAGAAGAGGAAAGGAGGGAGGCAGAGGAGGAGGAAGGAAACTGACAGGAAGCCAAATGAGGACCACAGAGAAAGGCACTCACAGCCACCTAGGCCCACTCAGCAGTCAGCAGCTCTGTTGTGTCAAGACCATACAAGTAAGCCAAGGAAAGGAAGCCCACCACTGCCTGTGCCATGCCGTGCTGTAGGAACACGGAGAATTGGGGCCCTTCCACATGTTTATACACCACTGAAGCTTCAAAGCTGAAAGTGATTTATAAAGCTAGCCATGGCTTACTGCCAGCAAGGAGAAGTAAATGTAATGCAGGTTTTGTGAAATCATTTTGCAGCACCATTGCCAGGGAGGGTAGACCAGAGTGAGGAGCCCAGGCAGCTTCCGGAACTGAGATATTATCAGCTGCCGAGATAACTGCTTGGAGACAGGCAAGTGGTCATGTGTCTCTGCCTCCTGCTGCCAAGTGGCCTTTCTGCTGCCACTCAGGATATTCTATACTTTGAGGTCATGCACAAGTGCCTGGAGTCAGGAGCCGAGTCCAAGCCCAGCCCTGCATGGATCACATGTGTGACTGCATGGGAGATACATCATCTATAAAGTGAGAGATTCTGCTGGTGGTGGTGAAGAATGCCAGAACTCGATAAGAAAAAGACAAAGACCTGAATAGTTAATTCACAAAGGCAGATATGCAAAAATCAAGAAGCACAGAGTTGGTGCCCATGATCGTGTATCATCAGGGGAGTGCAAACGAAAACCTCACGAGCTGCCTCTGCACACACTCACAGGAGTGGTCCGTGTTAAACATGCTGAGACCCCTGGGGATTGACCGGGACCTAGAGGACTGGGACACTCACCCACTGCTGATGTGAGGGTGAAATGCTCCAAACACTGTGGAAATGATCTGAAGTTTCCTTAGAAACATAAACATGTATTTCCCTCCTTCCCACCTAGATATTTTCCCAAGAGAAATGAACTCAGAAATGTCCACAAAGAGAGATACACAGGATTGTTCATGGTACCTTATTCATCAGGGCCCCAAACTGGAAACAACCCAGGAGAGCAGAGAAACAGCCAGAGAGTCTATCTCAAGGGTCTTTTGAATCCAGAATGGTTCACCAGGCAGGTCCATGTGGTGGGGTGGGCCTGAGCCCCTCTGTGTCAAAGGCAGCAGAATCCCTTACGTGGCTGCAGCAACGTCCACACTCCTGAGGTCCTGGGTCCTGGGAGCCTCATGCTGCATCCTCAGAACTTGTCGGACCTTCGTCCACTGTCGCCTGGCTGCCCTTGGGCCACCCCTGCTGGGAACCCTGCCTCTCTGCCATTGCCCCTCTACAAGAACCCTGAGTTATAGAATGTCCCATCTAGAGGGAAGGTGACTCTGAAGCAGTTGGTGGTGAGATTAATACCAAACAAAGAGAAGTGAAGGCAAATGCCTTAGGAGCAATAAAGAACACTCTCTAAAGAAAGGAGGACAGCAGGATCACGTGATGATTTGGGTCTGAAAGATGAGCTGGCTTGGCTGCTGATGGAAATGAGGGAGAAGATCTTTAACTGAGGCAGTCATAGACACCCTTGGATTGCCCACAGGGCGTGTTGTTATGGAGGGCAATGACAGGAAATCAACACTGCCCCAGAAGTCCCAGCTGGGGAGCCTCTGCTTTGTGACATACAAGGGAAACCATGGAAATCAAGGAAGAGGCTGTGGCTCAGAATGTCCTGGGAGCTGTGGGCCCAGACAAGGTTGGAAACCGTGGCCTGGCATCTTCCCTGCTGTAGAAGCGGAAGATGAAATGGTGACTCCTGCGGCGGGCATCGCCATGCGTCAGGGTGAGCTCCGGGGCAGGTGGAGGCAGCAAAGGCCTCTCAGGACCGCGGAAGGGCCTCATCAGCCACCACATCCCCACCTGCGGGCGTGACAGCCTCATCATCTCCTCCAGAAAGCAACACTGTCAGCCACACATCAGGAACTGTCAGCCTCAAATTCAACATTCCTCATTCTTGAACCAATTTACCAAAACTTTATCTTCATAAAAAGGTGAGATTTTTATATTTGGGATCAGGAAGACCTTTTTAGTTTATCAGGACTACCCTGGGAAGGACTTCCAGAGCAGAGCTTTATCATGTAAAATCTGCTGAGGCATCTGAGCATTGAGGAATCTCTCCTGGAAACAAACACATCGGAAAAATTTCAAAAATTCCTCCTGCTGAGAGCACTTTTCTTGATTTATATATATATACACACACATATATGTGTATATAATAAGTATATACACTTATATGCAGAACCATATCCTGTGAAGCTAGCTTTATTTCCAAAGAGTTGTAATAAAATAAGCTTCTGTGGCTAGTTCTATACTCTACTATCACCTGGCTTTGTTTTAAATAGTAGATTTGCAGTGTTGGTGACTTCTGAAACCAAGGACCCAACATTTTGATAAGAGCTTAGATTGCTTATAGTTACATCAACCAAGACTCAAAAATGTGAGCCAAGCATCACTGCTGTCCAGCTAGGCATGTCCCTGTAGCCTCATCCTCTGCTCCATCCTATGCTCCTATCTTCAGAGGGTGGCACAGAGTAGACCAGAACTAGACTCATTCATCTCCCAGATGTCTTTCTGTGGAAGTGGGGGCTGTGGGCCCAGGGCGGTGTCAGGAGAGGGCAGGGAGGAGTTTGGAAGTCAGCCTATCTTTCTAGTTCTGTGAATTCCCTGCTGCGTAGATTTCACACGTAATTTACTTTTTATTTTATTTTATTTTATTATTTTATTTGAAACAGTCTCGCTCCAGGCTGGAGGGCAGTGGTGCGATCACAACTCACTGCAAACTCTGCCCCTCAGGTTCAAGTGATTCTTGTGCCTCAGCCTCCTGAGTAGCTGGGATTACAGGCACATGCCACCATGCCTGGCTGAATTTTGTATTTTCAGTAGAGATGGGGTTTCACCACGTTGGCCAGGCTGATCTCAAACTCCTGACCTTAGGTGATCAGCCTGCCTCGGCCTCCCAAAGTGCTGGGATTACAGGCATGAGCCACCACATCTGGTCAGAGTTCACACCTAATTTAATAATAACACCAGTGAAAAAAAGCAGTCTGCCTCATTTCAGTGAGAGTTTTTCAAGACCCCTGGTCCCAGGACCATAGGGGTCCCTTTTCTTGTTCTTTGTCAAGAGTCCAGGTAACAAGATGATAACGTGGCCCTGCTGCCGTGAGCAGGGAAACAGCATGAAGCCTTGCTTCCCTTCAAGTATTTAGTGCCAGCTGCAGGGACAGAGAGACCTGTAAATAATTGTGGCTTTACAAGGAAACAAGGGAAGGCCATCGGGACTTCCAGACACAGGGATGACAAGTTGTTTTCCTCACTTCTGGAATAAATTCGCAAGAAGCTGAAACAGAACTTGAAATGAACTTATTTTATGAAGGCTCTGGAGGGTACTGCCATGGATTATGTGAAGTTTTTTGTTTTTTTTTTTTCGTTTTGGTCAATAAAGTTACCACAGGCTTTCATATCACAGAATAACCTTTCCCATAGTTTCCAGTGGTTCTTTGTGCTCTGTTCTAGACCTCCTCCCCCGAGGAAAATCAGAGGCGATGTGCAGACCGTGTCGAATCTGAACATGATGTGGCTTGCTGCAGCAAGCTTACTGCCATGCTAAACACTTAGTGAGGAAGTATGCCTGGAGACTGTCCCTCTGGTCAGAGTGCCTCCAGACCCAGAATGTCCTGGCCCCAATCATTCAGGCACATGTTACTGTCCTGAGTACAGACGTAGGATCTGAGCCCTCGCTGGCTGCAGAGCCACCACTGCCCACCTCTCTGGCACGTGCCTTCCTCCCTGACACCACCCAGCCCGAAGACCCACAGTGGAGTGCGTGATGCCCCTGCTGTGCCCCTCCTGGTTTATCCGTGCCTGGCAGAGTCCCAGGACCCAGCACGGGAGCAGGTGTAGGGGAGGCTCAGAAATAAACACGGATCAATATTAACTGGTAACGTTCACGGGAGGGGGGGGGGGAATGTTCCAAAGAACCTTGTTGAAACCCTCTAAGTTGGTCCCCTTTTGATTCTAGTTGATCACCCTGGAAGGAATGGCAGCATTCAATTCCTCCATCCTTTTTTCCAGTTCTCAAGGGCTGGTTCCCTGGACCAGCAGCGTCAGGGTCATCTGGGAACGTTTTAGGATCGTGAACTCTCGTCAGCTCCCAAGACCTGCTGACTCAGAAGCTCTGGGGATGGGGCTGGCAGTCTGGGTGTGAATGCCCTCTGAGGTTGCTGTGGAGACTCCTGAGGTAACACATGCTGAAGTCAGCCTGTCCTAATGGACCAGGCTCTTGGTTAGGAGCCCCAGCACCTAGGGGAGGCCATGGTTCAGGGTTGTTGGGGTGTGGGCACAGCATATGACACCCGCACCAGCCGCTCTCACCTTTTCACTCCTGCCCTCCCAGGTCACCTGCATCCGCCAAACTCCGCCTGGGGTTCCCTTCGTTATCAGCAGAGCACATAGACACATGTCTGGATTTGTTTATTCATTGTCTTTTCAAATATAGTGTACTCAACATGGAAAACAGAAGGAGGAGGAAGAGAATGGAGAAAGAAAGCATGAAAACTGAACCTCTCCTCCATGCCCCTTTCTCAAAGCCACTCCTCCAGGGGTACCCCGTCTTTCTGTGCCTTTATCAATGTGTGTGGGCAGTTTTGATTTACACATAGAAGACCATCAAAGTGCATTGCAGCTTGCTTTTTCACATAATGTAAATACTTCTGGTATCTGCATATAAACACCAGCATTGACATTTTTAATGATTTTGTAGCATTTTGATGTATGAATTGCAATAATTTCATTACAGTAATGTTTTCCCTAAAAATGGACATATCGATTGTTTTCAACGTCTCCTTTTGCAAATATAGGATATCCACAAGTGAAATTCCACCAAGTCAAAGGTTATTCACATGTAAATTTAGCTACATACTGTAACTTCTCCTCCAGAAGTCCGTACCAGTTTTCATTCCTATTAACAAAATGTGAATGCCTGTCTTTCCCACCTGAGCTCAGTGTTCCATTTTCAACAATCTGATAGATAAAATAAAAGATATTGTCAGTTTCAGTTTGTGTTTCATTGGTTACTATAAAGCTGAACATCTTTATGTGTGTTATTTTTTTTCCTGCTTTTATTTCCTGTACAAATTTCTAGTTCTACATTTACCATTTTGTATTGGGTGTTCACATTTTATTAATTTGTAGACCTTATTTTTCCGACAGTTTTTAGTCTGCTGTTCCTGAGCTTTACTGCAAACATGTCCTCCTGCCAGACTTGGCTGTCAGTGGTGCCTTTTGCTGTAGAAAGGAGTCCTGGAGTATCTTCAGTGGTTGCTGGGGGGAAGCTTCCAGGGCACTACAGTCCAGTTCTTTACAGCTGCTGAGCATTGGTTGTGCGGTGTCTCACTGCGACTCAGCAGAAGACAGAGCCTGCGCTAGTGTCTCCCAGGCATCATCGGATCCTGCAGCTCCCACACGGCAGCCCCAGGAGCAGCCTGGCAGTGTGACTCAGCAGCTTTCCTCGCCTGTTCTGAGGGGGCGCAGCTGGGGACAGCAAGGGCTTCTGCCCACTCCTCACCCTGCCAGCGGGAAGCCTCCAAGACTTGGGAAGGAAAGGCAGTGAAGACCTCACTTGTCTCCTGCTGGGCCGTGGGCCCAGGTGCTGGCTTCACGGTGGTGACTCATGAACACACAAAGAATTGGGTGTGCAGAGGAGGAGAAACCATGCAGTGAAAAGCCCCATCGTCCTGTCACAAAATCCACTGCTAACTTTTTATTTCTACACCTATCTCCTCATGCTTCACAGAACCTCTGACCAAAGCAGCTTCCTCTTATCATTCACAGATTTTATAACTTTCTGCCTTTCCGAATGCGCTCTTCATTCCTGGTCATCTTGCATAATTTCCCGCCCGTGATTCTAAAGAAGAGAACCTATTGCTATGATAAAAGCTCACTGCAGATTCAGGGACATTGCACCTTATCCCAGCGGACACCAAGGGTCTCTGTGCTGGTTGGGTCTTGCCCCCAGTTCTCATCTTTCTTATTAAATACTTAAGTTTCTAAACTGGAGACTTTTCTTAATGAGGAGGCCGACTAAAGAAGTACCTTTTTATAAGCTTTTTTTACAATTACATTCACATCACAAAACACATAGTTTTGTAACAGTGCAGTTATTCACACATGCCTCTTGTTTTTCAGAGCACCCTTTTCTCCCCTTCTGTGTTGAGGGTGGATCTCACGGCCACACAGGTAACCTATGTTAACCACCTCGACCGCCCTTCCAGTTTCCTCCACACTCAGCCATTTGCATATGCACACACATCTAGCACCCAGTCACCGTGCCATCTACCACTGTGGGGACCCTCTCACCAGTTTATTCTCATGAGAGTAAACACACTTTCTGTATCTCAATGTTTTCACTGACAATACTTTCCAATATTCTGGAAATTTTGTAGTTATTGTCTTTAGCATTCATGAAATACCTGCATAACAATGACTGTCGTTGACCCAGCTGTCTTTCCAACACTGCTTGTTCACTGTTGTCTGGACTTTGGGGGGCTCTTTGAACAATGTTCCAATCAAATGTAGTTTTTGGTGAAAGTTTATATCCATATTTGCCGGTATATGAGACTGGGCTGCAAATAGGATACTTCAATTTTCATGAGAAAGCTTAACTTCTTTTCATCATACATAAGTTGGAAGTGATTTTCATCTATTATTGAAGCTGCGTCATTGTTTGGGGTAAATACCCAAGGTTCATTGTCTCGTGCCAAGGGAATAGAGGAAATGGACATACAAAAGTGTATGTAAGAGTGGAGGTTTAATAGGCAAAAGAAAGAGAAAAGAGAACAGCTCTCTCCTGCAGAGAGAGAGGGGCACCTGAGTGGGTCTTCTGGTCCGTGGCAAAGTACATGGGGTTTTATAGACTGGCTTGAGGAGGCAGTGTCTGGTTTATATAGGGCCCAAAGATTGGTTGGACCAGGTGTGCCATTTACATAGCACGCAAAGAAGCTGGCCACCTCTCCCTAATGTTTTACTATGCAGATGGGGTCTCTACCTGGCCAGTGCCATGTTGTCTGCTCCTTACTGTGCACGTGGTTGACAAGGAAAGGAGTTGATGGAATGCCATGTTGAACCTGCCTGGCCACCAGGTAGCCTTTTCCTATTGGCACAGCTGCTGGCATTCACCCGTGCAAGCTTCCAGCTTATCTATGTCTGCAGCTCAATTTTACAGGCTGCTCTTTGTTAGAAAAGAAGTGATTTGGGGACTGCTTTTCATTAAAAGGAAAATCTTACCAAGGACTCTCTTACCCTCGCTATCTGCCTAAATAATTTCTTTTTAACTGTTATATCATTATTATAAGATAAAATCTATATTGATCATGTCAACAGACCCAGGTTCTGCCTGGGGCACAGTAGGAAATCACAAGTTGCAATTGAGGCCTTGCATACCATCCAAGAGGCTCCTGAGAATTTTCCCCTGCACATGGGAAGTCATTGCTTGACCCTTTCCCTGTGGGGGATCCTGCAAGGCAGTTCCCTGCAGCCACGGGCAGGGCCCGGGGAGGGCAGGCTGCTGCAGCCTCGGCAGCCCACCCTTCCGGCAGCTGAGGAGGGGACATTGGCTGGGAAGAGGGGTCTTGGTACAGCTCCTACAGAATCCCACATGGAACTACATGCAGCATAGATGCCAAGTACATAGTGAACAGAGGAGTGAACAGTGAGCAAGAAACCCAGCACTCTGTGGTGTGTCTCATATGGTAATTACAAGCCACATTGTAATTTACGATTCCTTCCCTTCAGAGCTACATTTTCTTCAAGTCCCTTCCGCGTCCTCTCCCTCCACTCTAACAGCCTATTCCCTGTGAAAAGCAGTGGCATTGGAGAGACAGAAAGAATAGGCCCATAAAGACAACCCTCTCATTCAGAGACATCAGCCCTCAGAGGTCCCACCTAGCCACTGGATCTTCTTCATGAAGCCTCTTGCTCACCTAGAAAACCCCAGCAAAATGTGGGCTCTCCAGACTTCTGCCACAGAGAAGACCCTTCTAAAATGCTGATATTCCTAGATGTGATACAGATCAAGTCACTAAAGTCCTAAATTTCAAATCAAGGAAAGAAGGGGGCAGGTGATGCCAGAAACAGAACAGGCAAAGAGCAGAGCAGGTGCTCTGCCAGCAGGCACCGGTCAAAGGTCCAGCAGTAAAAGGTGCACAGGTGTCACCAAGAGCCTCAGTCACCACAGCAGGGCAGAGGCAGTGGGCTGCACCCACCTGGTTGGCTGGTGTAGACCACCCTGGCTCCCTTCGAGGCTCCCCAGCCCCAGAACACCCCTCAACTATCTGTAGACTCCTCTGTGTAGTCGAGACTTCTTGGCAGAAATCCAGGGCTATCCTAGAAGCATCTTAGAAACTGCTGTGACCTGGAGGGGTTAAATGCCTTGACCAAGGCCACAGCTAGTTAATGGCCAAGCTGGGACTAACATCCAGTCATCCAGTGTCCGAGAGAGTGTTCCCTCCAAACATTGCATCACTTAGCCTCACGCAGTCCTAAAAAGTGGAGGTGAATGAGTCGCCCAAGCAAAGCAGGCACGGCTCACCTCTCAGTCACAGAGGAAAACAGCCAGCACAAAGCTGCACTGTCAACTTATACCAAAGCTGGTCACCCCAGTGACAGTGCAGGGTTGAGAAGGACAGAAAAACCAAGATGGATGCTGCAGGTGCACAATCGGATTCTTTAAAAAAGGGAATATAACTGACAAGTTTGCATATATATATTAAGAACAGCAATGTGGTATAAGGTAAAAATAGAAATTGTTTTATTTATTATTTATTTGGAGACTGTCTCCAGAGGGTCTCACTCTGTCACCCAGGCTAGAGTGCAGCGGCACCATCAGGACTCACTGCATCCTCCACTTCCTGAGCTCAAGCGATCCTCCCATCTCAGCCCCTTCCCGAGACGCTGGGACTACAAACATGTACCACCATGCCCGGTGAATTTTTTGTATTTTTTTAAAATAGAGATGGGGTTTCACAACGTTGCCTAGGCTGGTCTCAAACTCCTGGACTCAAGAAATACCCCCACTTTGACCTCCCAAAGGGCTGGGATTACATGAACCACCACACTCAGCCTGGAATTTGTATGTTTTTAAATGTCATTGGATGAATATCTGTGAATGTGATTGCTACTGAAAACAAACAAAAAAAGGAATGGCCATTGTCAAGATAAATGGCATATTAAATGTGGAAGCAGAGGCTCGGGCTCTAATTTGAAAGTCTGTGCATGACTCAGCTTGGGCTTGTGATGGCTTCTGATTCCAGGCTCAGAGAGTGAGCACGCTGCACTGTTTAAGAAATAAACACTGGGGTAGCCCAGGGGTGCCAAAGGTCATAGGCCAGGCACGCAGGACTTGTGCTGAGATGGCAACCTGGACTGGAAGGCAACCTGCTGGGCCTCCCTGCCAGCGTGGTGGGTGCAGCTGACATCAGCAGCAGGTGTCTGACATGGGGGCCCAGGAAGCAGAGCTGAGGAGGTGCTGTCCCAACGGCAAGACCCACAAAGGCCGCACACATTATTATAATACAAAGCACTGTGTGCAGCCCAAAATGTGGAGACAGGAGGGGTGCACACAGAGGGCATGAAATGCTCCCAGGGTGAGGTAAGACACAGGCAAGGAGAACGTGACAGGCTCATGGGAGGGTTGTCAGATGGCCAACAAGGAAAGCACATCTCAGCAGAGGCATGAACCAGATGCACGTGCCCACTGGCTCCAGTGCTACTGGGGGCTTCGTATGTGACAGTGATGATGAAGGCTTATCAGCCTGCAGAGACAGCAGTCCCTGCCACTGCATATCAGAGCCCAGTGAGGACAGTAGGGTCAAGGCATGTTTCCCACACACGAAGACTTTCACAGCAGCTCCCCAGAATTCTAAAAGGCATCTCAGCATCTCCGGGGATGGGAGACAGCCTGCTGTCCCTGCCTTTCAGCATCCTAGTCTGAGTGATGGGGACACTGCCACCACCCTAGCTGCTCACACTTGGAGAAATAAATTGAGTTGTCGGCGTGATGTTGACCAGGACAGAATGGCATCCTGCGGTATCAATGTGGTTTACTTGTTGTTGTTAACATTAATACAATTGAAATTTTGGACATTGTGATAAACTATGAAAAAACAGGGTGAAAACATCAGAAGCAATTACACTGAAGAGTTTAGCCTGATTCTTTCCGGTCCTGTTTTCTAAACATTATTCTCTATATAGGTAAGATTAAATTTTAAAGTCTGCCTTTTTGTAATCAATACCATGAGCATTTTCCATGTAATTAGCACTGCCTTATAAGCATAATTGTCTATGATTACCAGATATCTCACCATGTGGACACAACATGATTATTTAACTATTCACAAATAAATTTTAAGGCATTTAGATTGCCCCCCAAATTTTCATTCTAGTAAATAACACTACATATTTTTTCAGTTTTGTGCTTAAATCTTTATTCTTGTTTCTTAAGAAATAAGCTTTTCTGGCCAGGTGCAATGACTCATGCCTGTAATTCCAGCACTTTGGAAGGCCAAGGTGGGCAGATCACTTGAGGTCAGGAGATCGAGACTAGCCTGGTCAACATGGTAAAACCCCATCTCTACAAAAAACACAAAAAATAGCTGGGCGTCATGGGGAGTGCCTATAATCCCAGCTACTCAGGAGGTTGTGGCAGGAGAATCTGGGAGGCAGAGTTTGCAGAGAGCCAAGATCATGCCACTGGCAGCCTGGGTGACAGTGAGAAAAAAAAGAAGGAAAGAAAGAGAGAAAGAGAGAGACATTGAGAGCGAGAGAAAGAGAGAGAGGAAGGGAGGAAGGGAGGGAGAGAAAGAAAAGAAAGCGAGAGAGGGAGAAAAAAGGAAGAAGGAAGGAGGGAAAGAAACGAAGGAAGAAGGGAGGGAGGGAAGGAAGGAAGGAAGGAGCTTTTCTTCAAATAATTAAAGCGTTAGATTTCATGGTTATCTAGTGGCCCCAGTGTGGGAAGACCTTGTAAACAAATGTGTTTTGTTTTACTATGTAATTGTTTTTCTATGAAACTGACTGGAAGGAGGAGATTTCAGATGAGAACAATAGGACTAACATGTCACCCATAATACAGCAAAACTTGTGGAAGCTCGCTGGACACAAAAACACAGGAGTCCTAGGGGTGCTTCTGCAGGTAGCATGGGATGGATCCACACATCTCTAGAGGCACCAAACTAGCAACCCGATAGCATTTCACAGGCACAAAACAGCCGCCACCCACGTGTCAGGGAGACGGCGCACATGGAGGGCGCATGGGCAGGTGCCTGCCAGCCTGCATGCACACAACTGGTCACTCCAAAATGTCCATTCATTTTGGTTGCTAAGAATTGCTCTTCGTCCCCGGTGGGTGTTTAAAAAGAAAGATCTGCCCTTCCTGTCCTAGCTCTTACAATCTTAAACCTCCTCATTTGTTCCCAGGAACTTTTGCTTAGAGAATGATATTGACGACAGTAGTTTCTATTCATGAGCACTTACTACAATCCAAGAGTTAGAAGCTGTTACTCACTAGCTATGTGATCTTGGATAAAGTTCACCTTCCTGAACCTTAATTCCTCATTTTTAAAGTAGCATTAATGGTTTCACACGCAGACATGTTTAGGAGAACTTATTATGAAATACATTTTTGAAAAAGATGATGATGGATGGATGGATTGATGGATGGATGGATGGATGGATGGATGGATGGAGAGTTGGGTAGATACATAAATATAGCAAAATGATAATGGTACACCAAAGTGGTGAGTATATGAGTGTTGACTATAGTTTCTTTTAACTTTTCCGTATGTTAACATAAAACATTGCTGAGGAAAACAGTATTGATAATGGTACCTGCTACATGGTGTTGTGCAATGGAAGAAACGAGATGAGGCAAGTAAAGTGTTGTCCGTATGGTGTTTGACATAAAGCTGTAAGTCAGTGTGTTATTGTTGTTAATATTTGTCGCAACCAGCAAAATAGGTATTATAACTCTATTTTAGGGAGAAAAATAAAACTAGATACTCAGATAAAATAGTAACAGGACGTAAACTAGTTAACATACGTGCTAGACTTGAACTGGGCCGGCCTATACCAAAGCTGTGCCCTGCCCACCTCGCCACCAGGCAGCCAAGGATGGAGCACGGAGTGTGCAGCAGGGTCTGCAGACTCACAGCTCCTGGTCTCTCACCTTGTCCCATGCCACGCCCTGACGTTTTTAAAGTCAACTTTTTATTTTAGAATGGTTTTAGGTTGACAAAAAATTTACTAAGACAGTACACAGAGTTCCCATGTATCCCTTAACTGGTTTCTCCTTTCCCTAACATCTTATGGTGTGACACGTTTGTCACAATTAATGAGCCACTGCTAACACATTATCAAAAACTACACTCCATGGACTATGTAGGCTCTATGGTTAAACAAAAAACAAAAAGAACCATAGTCCATAATAGATTCCTTCAAGATTTACCTAATGTCCTTTTTCTGTTCCAAGGTCCCATCCAAGAAACCATATGGCATTTAATAGTTGTGCCTCCTTAAGTTCCTCTTGGCTGTGACAGTTTCTCAAATAAGTTTCCTTGTTTTTGATGGCCTTGACAATTTTGCAGAGCACTGGTCTGGTACATCGTGGGAGGCCCCACTGTTGAGATTGGTCTGATGTCTTTATTAGACTGAGGTTATAGACTTGGGGTCACATCAGGGGCACCTTCTATCAGTGTGGCTTGTTGCTGTTGATGTCAAGCTTGCACCTGGAGAGAGAGGGATTGTCAGGGCCTCCACAGCAGAGTCACTCTTTCCCCCTTCCCATGCTGTCCTCTGTCATAGGAAGTCACCACACAGCCCACACTCGAAGGGTAGGGTGGAAAATACTTTATCACCTTAAGGGCAGAGCACTTAGATAAATGTTTTGGAATTTGTCTGTGTGGGAGATTTGTCTACCCTCCTCCATTAATTGGTTCATCCATTTATTTATGTCAGTATGGACCCTTGGATATTTATGTTATACTTTGGTGTCTAATCCAAAACTACATAATTTATTTGCTGCTTTGACCCTTAGGAGCTCTTTCAGATTGGTTTCTGTGTCCACTTGACATCCTTTTGTTTTTTGAAGCACTTTCTTACATTTTTGCACCGCAAGATGCTGCTTCAGGTTCATCTTGTATGCTTCCTGTCCACGTCCCAGAATCAGCTATTTTCCTATGGAGCCCTGGTTCTTTCATTAGAGAATAGGGTTCAAAACCAAGATCTGGGCACTGGGTGTGCTTGTGGCTTCTGGGGTGTCATTGATTCTAGGCTCTCTCAGTGACAAAGCTAGGAAATAAATGTATGTATCCTCATGCCATTACTGTTAGGTTAGTTGCATTTTAATGGCAAAAACTGCAATTACTTTTGCACGAACGTAATTAGTTCTATATAGAGAGTATTTCTACTTGTTTAAATATGTAGAAATATTTCTATATGCATAATTATTTATGTACATATATATATATATCCATCTGTATCTGTATTAAGCTAAATGTGAGTTCATACTGGTGCCTCCAACTCTAACTCATTGTCACACATCACTGCAGCCTTCTTCCCTTACTTCTCTGTAACCTCCTACTCCAACAATGAGAAACCTGGCTCCAACCATCCACTATCCACTTACTTAATTGTTCATTTCCAGTATAAGTGTATAGTGTCAGAACTGTCAACCTGTATCTTCATGAGAAGTAACTTTATTAGCTAGAGTGCCGTGTTCATGAGAAGTAACTTTATCAGCTAGAGTGCCATGTTCATGAGAAGTAACTTTATCAGCTAGAGTGCCGTGTTCATGAGAAGTAACTTTATCAGCTAGAGTGCTGTGCTTATGTATAGTTCTTTCTGCCTTTAGTCCTGCAGTCTCCACTCGTTTCCAGGGTTACTTTGGTCAACACCCTCCTCACCCCCTTCAGTGAGGTTGTTTCATAAATTTGTAATACAGTTAGATTAATCCATCATAATCTGCATTCCCTCCTGGCATCCCCTGACTTCCTAATCAATTTTTTCAATTTGAATACAATAAGATTTTGTCTTTGTGTTGTAAAGTTCTGTGTGTTTTGACAAATGCGCAGTGCCACATATTTACCATGACAGTGTCATACAGAATAGTTTCAGAGATGCTCTAAGAAGAAATACAGCTTTGTGGAAAGAGCCTTTAAATATGTGATTTCCAACCACTTATGTGATGCTGAGTTCTCCCTCTTGCCCCATAACTTGGCCCCAGATTTCTCAATAGAAAAACAGACACATCATCAAAAAGAGAAAACTGAGCTGTAGCAATAATTAGCTTGCAGCTTCATATATTTTGAAATGCAAGAAGTAGACTTTCTATGCCAAAGAAGAAAAAGAGCTCTAGACTAGCTACATGCAAACACCCACACTTTATTCCCAGGGAACTTGGGAGAAAAATCAATGGATTCCAGGATATGACAGCTTCCAAACACACTTTGATTTAGGTGCATGATTATGAGCAAATCGGTCTGCTCTATGGAGTCTCCATGTGCTCATCCATGAAGCAAGGCTGTTGTGAATCTTCAGCCCTCTATTGCTGACATAGATGATGAGGCAGAGGTTAATTAAAATGACGGTTAAAACATTTTGTTCACTGTGGTAAATTTTACCTCCCAAAGATAGCCACAGCATTTCCTAGCACACATGCTCTTCTGCAATGTGGCCTTGCCCCTTCTCCATTAAGGCATATAATTTCATTCACCTCTTGACTTAGTGCTTTGCATAGCACTGGGATGCACTTAGTGCCTTGCTTGTTACAGTGGAGTGCAGGAAGAGGGCTCTGTTTGACCTCAGAAGCCAGGAATCATTGAGGCCTTGTTGCTTCTGCCTCACTCACTGGGACACTTGCTCTTGGAGTCCTGAGCTGCAATGTAAGAAGTCTTCCTCCCTGAGACCTCCATGCTGTGGGGAAGCCCAAGTCACATGGAAAGGCCACTTGTAGGTGTTCTGGTCAACAGGCTTAGTCTCTGAGTTATCTCAGCCCAGGAACCAGCTATCTGAGAGAAGTTATATTGGACCTCCAGAACAGCCCATTCTCCAGCTGAGTGCTCCCTGAATTCTTGACTCCAGAATTCATAAGCACCCAGTGGTGGTTGTCTTAAGCCACTGGGGTACTTAGCCACAGAACAATAGATCACCAGAACACTCACTACTGTGTCCTAGGTACTGTTCTGCAGACTGGTGTATATTAACACCCTAGTACTTTCAAAGACCCCATGACACAGTAACTCATTATCTTCAGCTTACAGATGAGGAAATTGAAGCACAGAGAAGGAAACTTGTAGAAAGTCACACTACAGTGAAGCAATGGGTTTGAAATCGGTCAGTCTGTCCCTGGAAAAATGCTCTTACGTTAGCAAAAATGCTTGAGAGGCAGTTTGGGAAGGAACTGTTAGAGAAATTAAAGTTACCAAGCGTGCCTCCTGGGATCCATCTGCAGCCAGATGAATGATGTGGCGGTGCGCTGCTCTCTCCTGGTGGTGAAGTGAGCCTCCTGTTGGAATGAGGAAGCCAAACTGTCCTTAAGGATCTTGCCACATTCCAGGCAAAACACCCATGTTAATTACTTTTTTCATAATTATTTCAATGGGAAGCATCTGCACCCAGTTGGGCCTAGATAATCTGAGTAGGAACACAGCTCGTTTACCCACAACTCGAGATGAGCAGACCAAATAGCTGGTTTTCCAACCATTAGACGAGAGCCCACGCTGCCGGATAGGATGCTGATGGCTGCATTGGTGCCACAGCTGTGGCTGTGGCTCTCACTAAAACAGCTCAGCAAGGAAAACTGGCACAGGGCTCCAGAGAAAAGAGGAAGAGAGGACAACGGAGAGTGAAAGAGGGAAGTGAGGGGGGAAGACTGCCTCCGTGTGTGCAGTGAGCTCTCAGCTTTGAGCCCTCTGGGCGAATCCACTGTCTGGACCAGCAGATGATCCTGCTGTCCCCTCACCTCACCAGCTGCAGGTCTGCACCCAGGCTATACCTGGGCTGAGAGAGGCGGAGGCTGGGCTAGGGGGAGACTCATACCACCAGTATATGTGGCTACCATCTGATTAATCTTGTATTCACAGGCTGAAAATGCTCAGCAAATCATTTGATATCATCTCAACAGTCCTACGAACCAAAATATTCAAATCTTGGTTCTCTCCTCCCTAACACAGTGGGCTCTAGAGAGAACACCTGGTGCTGGCCAGCTACAACAATGGTTTGCAGGAGTCAAGGCACCCTTCTCGCCTGGATAGAAGCCAAGCTTCTGCTTCCCATGGGAATGTGATCATGTAACCTTGTCCCACACAGAGCCACCTCCATCCACCTGGAGAGAGGAGAGCTGGAGCATGCACTTGCCCAGGAAGCCCCCAGTTCACATCTGAGCCCCTCTTCAGTCAGATTTTATGTCAGGATAGAGACCTGCCCTTTCAAGTCCAGCATCTCATTTTGAAGCCCCACATGCAGCTCTGAGGAAGCCATGCATGTTCCTCCAATGCCTAGAGGACTGTGGACAGACCAGGGAACATGCACACATTACAGTAAGCAACACTGCCTATACACATCAGTGATTTCCCAGTGACTGCTCCAGGGGGCTAGGTGACTGCTATGGCTTAGGTGTTTGTCACCTCCAAACCTCATGTTAAAATTTGATCTCCAGTGTGGCAATATTGGGAGATGGGGCCTGGTGGAAAGCCTTTGGGTCAAGGGGGCAGATCTCTCATGAGTAGATGAATTCCCTCCCTTGGGTGTGAGGGAGCTCTGTCTCTATTAGCTCCTTCGACAGCTGCCTGTTAGAAAGAGCCTGGCACACCCCACTTCCTCTCTCACCACATGATCTCTGTGCATGCATACCGCTTTCAAGTCTCTCCTTCTACTTTTTGCAGTGAGTCGAAGCAGCCCGAGGTCCTCACCATATGCAGATGCTCAGTATTTTTTTTTTTTTTTTGAGATCCACTCTCACTCTGTCACCGAGGCTGGAGTACAGTGGCGTGATCTCGGCTCTCTACAATGTCCGCCTCCTGAGTTCAAGTGATTCCCCTGCCTCAGCCTCCTGAGTAGCTGGGACTACAGGTGTGCACCAACACTCCCAGCTAATTTTTGCATGTTTAGTAGAGTGGAGTTTCACCATGTTGGCCAGGCTGGTCTCGAACTTCTGACCTCAGGTGATCCACCCACCTCAGCCTCCCAGAGTGCTGAGATTACAGGCATGAGCCACCAAGCCCGGCTGATGCTCAGTCTTGAATTTTCCAGCCTACATAGTTATGAGCCAAATAAACCTGTTTTCTTGATAAACTATTCAGCCTCAGGTATTCTGTGATAGCAACACAAAATGGGCTAAGACAGAGACCCTCACGTAGTCTTTTGAATCTTTTTCTCTCGAGTTCAATACAAGAGAATTTCCTATCTTTCCTTTGGAATTCATTCCAAACAAGCACATTCTTGTTAGCTTGCACCTGACAGTCAGCACTTCATTAGAAGGTCTAAGTAAAGAAGTCAATATAGATATACTTTTAATTTTGCATCTTGCTCCCAACCAGGGAACCGAGGGAACTAAACAGTGGAGAACCATATGAACACACAGGCAGGGCAGGGTACATGGCAGCACTTTCTCAGTGGCTTGAAACCTGTTTCCCCGGAGCTGACACAGGGCAGTGCATGCGGCAGAATCGGGGGAATCTGCTTTGGGTACATATGCCATCAAGTCACGCTTCAGAGGCAAGTTTCTTCTCAGTAGGAAAAGGAAATGTGGTATTATACGAACATCCTCTTTGAGCCAAACACTTCCTTTGGGAAGGGGAATGGTGGATATCCCAAAGTGCGGCACAGGGGATGGGAGCTCACAGGCATCCATGGAAAAGGAGAGGCACTTGTCAATTTCGTGTGGAAATATCAGGATAGCCCTGAAACGGCAGCTTTCAAGGAACCAAATGGAGCAGATGACACCATGACACATTTCAGAGAATAATCCCAGTTAAGAAGACCCAGCAAGCTGGAACCTGTTTTCCAAAGGAAAGTGCCCTTTTTCATTTGAGATAAAAAGCTCAGGAAATGGGTGGATTTTTTTTCCAGCAACTAGATACACGCAAGGGAGTATTGTGAAAAGTTGGGGACAGACTGAGCAGCACATCAGTCAGACTGAGCTGCTGTCACAAGTTACTGTGGACTAGGTGGTTTAAGCAGTGGCCATCTGTTTCTCACAATTCTAGAGGCTGGGCATCTGAGATCAGGGTACTAGCACGGTCAGGTTCTGGGGAGGGCTCTCTTCCAGGCTGCAGTTGGCCACCTTCTCCCTGTGTCCTCACTAGTTTGCAGAGAGAGAACTCCTGTGTCTTCTGTTCTTAGAAGGGTACCCATCCCATCCTGAGGGTTTCAGCCTCATGATCTCATCCAAACCCAGTCACCTCCCAATGGCTCCACCTTCTAATACCATCTCATTGGAATTAGGGCTTCAATATATGAAGTTGGGGGGTGGGGTGGTACACATACATGCAGTCCATAGCAGTTTGGCTTGCAGACATGCCTCTGGGCAATGAAGAAGCAAACTCAGCTTCACTGAAGCCCCTCTCTTGAAGTGGGCACTTTTCCTTTTAAGACAGGTTTGTGGAGGTTTATGATCTGCTGCCATTGCCCCGCAGGGTGTGTCCTGGTGTCACCAAGGATCTGAGGACATACAAAGCATGTGGCACCTTCCCAGTGTGTCCACTCTAACTACTGAATCTTCATTTCACTTGACTATAGAGTAAGTTCTGAGGCCTGACTTCCTTTGTCTCACTGTATCATCACACATTTCGGGTTAGTTCAGGTCAGGAATTCTTGCAGCAGGCAAATAAAAATCTGAAGGAGTGGAACTAGGAGTGCACACCCCTGGTTGCCAGTGTCCAGTCTGAAAGCAGGGAGGTTCCCCAGGGAGAGGCCAGCAGGGCCAGCAGAGAGCCCAGCACCAGACTGACAAGGGCTGCCTCCCTGCTTCAGAGGCAAACAGTTTTTGGAAGTTGCTAAGCAACCCATCTTCTTAGAAGGAGCCAAGTGTTAGAAACGAGTGCCCAAGCCAAGTGCAGCAACACAGAGGCCAAGCCACAGCAGCCAGATTCCATTTCAGCAGTCAGCACTGGGATGCTAACAGCTGGTGGAGGCCGGCGTCTGCAGAGGACACTATTGCTATATTCATGTTACCAGCATGCTGCTTGAATTTCTGCTGGAAAAGGTACTGATTCTTATTATTCAGTTATATCTTGGATATATCCTTCATTCATGTCATCCAGGTGCAAGGTGCGATGTTAAGTGTTGAAAAAAGGTGAGCAAAAAGGTGACCTATGCTCCCTTGGGGATTATGGTCTAGTGGGGAAATGAACATTCACTTAGTAAGTGTCATGAATGCAAAGTTCTGTGAAAGCATGGTGCAGGGAAGCATGACCTGAACCAGGGGCCAAGGAAGCCTCCCCCAGGGACTGGATGCTTGTGTGAGATCAGGAGACATCCTGTTGAGGAGATGGGCAGGGGGCCCTACAGCTGAAGGGGAGCCACCTGGAAGTAACAGTTCTGCTTTGGGTGGACACTCAGCTGACCATCGTTTTTATGTTTACTCCCCTCATTCAGTTTATAATTTTCTTTGGTGGTTCCATTGAGATCTAGGATTTTCTTTCCCCTGCTGGAAATCTATGAGCTCTAGTTTATGAAATTGTCATCATCCTTAGCAACGATCTTTGTGTTTTATTGGGCTTGAGTGCTGGATCCATTTATAGTTTAACTTCTCAGCGGGGCTTTTGCACACGTGTATCTATAAACTCAGGGCCCACACCTATAGTTAGCCTGACTTGAGGTCTCGATTGCTCACTTATGGTCCAGGACAGACACAAAGCTTACTCGCTGGTTTATTAACATGGGGTGGAGACTGGGGAATTTCTAGTCCTCTCTCATGGAAAGAACTCTTTGAGGCTATAGGATTTATGCATGAGTTCTTCCCTGACCAAACACCACGTCCTGTCTCCCCTCAAAGCATTAGAAACTCAGCCACACACCCCCAGTCCTGTTTCCTGAAAGTGAATTACCCATGGACTACATGGTTTCTGTGCCTTCTCAGTGAAAGGGGTCACCCATGTCATCCCAGTTGGCCGTCTTGCTGGAATGAAAGACCTATCATATTTCACAGATAAACACCAGTGACAGTACCAAATGTAAAAGACTTTATTTAAAACAGGAAAATATTAAAATAGAAAATGCAAATAAAACTAATTCAAATGCAGGAAGCCATTGCTCCCTATGGCATACACTCATCTTTAATACATTTTGTGCACCAAACAGATGGATCGCATGGGCATGGGAGGGCCAAGAAACACAGCTCTCCTGTGTCAGCCAGGCCCTGGGTCACAGTTACCTACTAACCCAAAATAGGGGTAGCATGCAGGCAGCAGAGCACTGGGTGTGGTTCAGAAAGCAAGTTCCACTCTGTGAGTGTGCATCTGTTGCTTACACTTTCTCAGTCTTCGTTGTCTTATCTATAACGTGTCATCCTGACCAGTCCCCAAGGCTGTTGTGAAAGCAAACTCATAAAGAGTGAACCAGCTAGAAAGCAGCGTTTGTACGATGCTGTGTCTGCCTTCCAGGAGGCACCACGTTTATAAACAGAAATCTGCAAGTTTGCCAGCTGCGCTAGAAATAAATGGCCCATCCAGTTTGCGCTGAGCCCTCCAACCATAGTGAGCTGTCCATCCTCAGTCCACATGGCACGTATCTGCCTGTGTGCTCCCACGCAGTCATCACGTACATAGTCAGCACCATGGAGCCAAATGAAACAAATGGTTTGCAGAAACATTTCCATTCTTTTTTTTTCACTTGAATTAAAAAAGATTCAACCTTGTATGTTGTACAAATTCTCCATGTGAGAAAAACGTCCCTCTCTTTACCTTAAGCACTGGGTCTCAGAATTCAGAGCACCAGCCCAGCCTCCCAGCTAGGACAGCGTTTCCAGTGTGCTCTTGCCAGCTGTAATGGTTCTGCAGTATGCGTGGAAATGGACTGTTTGATCGTGTGAAAACAAATGTGTGTTTCTTGAAAATGCAATGTATCTTGTACTTCTTACAGCTCACTTCTGGCTCCCAAGGGCTCCCAAGGACCACGCAATGACTCTTATTTCTTGTTTCTTTCTTTTCTTTTTTTTAAGACGGAGCCTCACTCTGTAGCCCAGGCTGGAGTGCAGTGGTGCGATCTTAGCTCACTGCAACCCCCGCCTCCAGGGCTCAAGCAATTCTCCTGAGTGAGCTTTCCAAGTAGCTGGGATTACAGGTGCGCACCACCATGTCTGGCTAGTTTTTTTGTATTTTCAGTAGAGATGGAGTTTCACCATGTTGCCCTGGGTAGTCTCAAACTCCTGAGCTCAGGCAATCCATCTGCCTCGGCCTCCTTATATTCATATGTGTATTTGTTTTTATCATGTTTCCTTATCACTTCAGCTTGTTTGTGTTTGCTCACATGTGTTTACTCTTAAGGCCAACACTCTTGAATTTATCTATTTTGCTTCCCTGCAAAGAGGCTGACTGTAAGCATAGATCCTTACCAGGGCCATTCCCCAAATATCATCTTAGAACCATGGCCACAGACTGCATTCAGTGCTGATAAAGGCCACAAGAATGTCACAAATGTATCTCTTGGTCATAAAGGGGATGACGCAAGAGATTGTGGGTTAATCACTATAAACTTCCCCACCAAGAGCCTATCCAAATTTCCTAAAGTTGAAGTCAGACCTGCTACAGAAGGAGTGGCAAAGGCAGAGAAACAACCACACATGAGCCAAGTTTGTGATTGAATCAGTAAAGCACACATTGGAGTTGTTTTCACGTATATTTAAAATAAGGAAATTTACTCAGCTGTGCAGATTAGAAGTCTAATACAAAATGAGCTAAGGACGCTTCCTCTCCTGGGCCACCAGGTGAAAGGGGCGTCACTGGAGGAGAGTGGCTGTCACTGCAGTACACTAAAGGTGACCACGCATTTCTTGACCTGCTTCCTCCATCCTTTCCCCTTGAATCTGGGCTGGCCCCACTGAGTCACTCGTAACCAGTAGGACACAGCAGAAGTGATGTTTTGAGTCTCCTGTGGCTGATATCCAGGAGAAACTTGCAGCTTCCCCCTGCAACACTCACCCAGAGCCCTGAGCTGCCACACAGGAAGTTCAGCTAGCAGTGACCACCGTGCTGGAGAGGCCAAGGCACCAGGTGTGAGTGGAGCCATCTCAGGCACCCCAGGGCAGTCCAGATACCAATGACCCCACATCAGGTGACCCTGTTAATGCCATATGGAGTAGAAAAGTCTCCCAGCTGGTCTGATCCAAATTCCTGACCCACAAATTATGAGACAGAAAAAAATGGTTGTTGTTCAAGCCACCAGGCTTTGGAACCATTTGTTACCAGCAGTAGATAATTGGAAGAGTCACTGCTCCCCACAGAGGGGTCATCTTTGCAGAATGATGCATGAGCGCTCGGGTTGCATCCAGGAAATGGGATTGACGGGAAAGCCAGACAGAGGCGTTGAAAGGGAAGCATTAACAAGCTGAGGCTCCCCCCCGCAAGTGAGATGCGAGGTGAGGCCAAAGACACGCCTGTCCCTAGTCTCTGCTCAAAATTCTCTTCCTCCTGGAACCTCCTAATTTTGTTTTCAGCTACCAGGATTCACCCCTTATCCCAGGCTGCCTTACCGAGGAACATTCACAAAACTTATATGAGCTCCTCCACCATAACCTACAAGTCAGAAGGGCCATCAGAAGAGGCTTCTGCCTGTCCTACGCTGGGCTCTGGTCCAGCCCTCGGCCTGCTCATGGTTGGCTGTGACTCCAGTAAGTTTAGCAGTTTCCAAGTGACCAAATGTGATTCTTCATTCAGCCGACTGTGATATAGGAAAATGGAAACATGACAAAGCAATTGTTTGAGACACAGCAGATGACACCAGTGCTGCACCCGTATTCCCTTGGCACTCATGGCTCTAACTGCAAATACCTGCCCTGACTCTGTTGGAGGCTTTCTCCACTCACAGCGGGGTGCCCAGCCATGTGCAGGGGAGGGCCAGAAATGTGGGGAGGTGAACACACGGGAGCAGCCCTCAAGCAGTGGTGGAGGAGACTGGGGCTACATACTCCAGACTCCTTGCTCCTGGAGGGGAGCCCCTGGGAATACTCTTCCAGATGTCTGCAGTGGGGCTGACACAGCCACCCCCTGCTCATTAACCCGCCCTGCAACAGCTCCTCTGCCTCCCTATCTCACCTCTCTACCTTCTTAATGGCACTTCCTGGGATCACCTCCAAGGAAGCTGCTTGTCTCCCTACCCTTGTCTCAGAGTCACCTCTGGACCCCGCCTAAGCTGGAAAGACATTAAGTAAAAAGGGATCAGTTTCTAGGGGCACTTGAACATGTGTGTTATGTCACCTCCTTCATAAAATCTTTATTTAAGTTATGGTAAAAGAATAAGATGTGAAACCATGAAGGAAAAGAGAATGGACGTGGAGCAACAAGAAACAGAGATGTCAGCACGTTTTGGAAGATGAAAGCGCACGGAGGAGTGGTGATCGTGCAGTGTGGCTGAGTCTGCAAGCCCCCATGACAACAGCAGCAGGAATCAGCCAGTCCACTCCACCACCACCGTGAGGAGGCAGGGCTGGGAGCTCCAGGTGTGAGGCAAGACATGGCGAAGACATCCACCTGAAAGCAGTGCATTTCTAAGTTGTAATCGGTAAAGCACCCAGTCCTGTGTCCCATCTTCAGGGCTTAGTGGCAGACGTTTCTTAATCCCAGCAGGAGACCAGTCAGAATGACTCCAGCCTTGGTGACTCAGGGCACAGCAAGGGGTGAAAGCAGACCAAAGTCCACAGCATGGTGAGCAGTGGGGCCTGGCCCCTCTAATGCCCAGGCCCCAGTGCTCCTTAGCCCCCCTGGCTCTTACCCCAAGGCAGGAAGTTGGGGGATTTGTCCCTGGAGAAACTGAATGTCTCTATGTTAGTCTTCTAGGGCTGCCATAACAAATGCCAGACTGAGTGACTAAACAACGGAAATTTAACTCTGTCAGCTCTGGAGGCTGGAAGCCTGAGGTTGGCAGGGCTGGATTCTCCTGAGGCCACTCTCCTTCACGTGGCCGCCTTCTTGCTGCGACTTCACGGGGTCATCCCTTGGTGTGGTCTGTGTCCCCGTCATCTCTTCCTGTAAGGACACCACTCATGTCAGATTAGGGCCCATCCTAACAATGCCATTTAAACTTACTCACCTCTTTAAAGGCCCTATCTTCAAATACAGTCACATTCTGAGGTACTGGGGGCCAGGATTTCACCAGAACAAAATTCAGCCTATAATAGTCCTCAGAGAAAAGACCAATGTACAATGTATGCTGTTGTACAGAAGCTAAAGAAATCTAAAAGACAGCTTGCAGCCTAATCAATACTATGGAAAATCTCACCAGTTAATCAGTGCCATATATGCAGAGCATCTGATTGGCCTGTTGGTGATCTTTAATGTTAAATAACAGCCAGTGATTTCCTGACACTTGAGAGCGCCTCTACCATGGAAAAAAAAAAAATGAAACCTGAACAAATGGGTGAGGGTCAGGGGAAGGATACTGATTGATAGAGAGACAATGCAGGAAGTAGAAAGTGTCTTTCAAAAAATCTATAGAGTTAATATTTTTAGAGAGATAAGGAATGAAATCAACTTCCTGAAATCAAAAAGGAAAGTTGTGTAAAAGCAAAAGTGAGAGAACAAAAAGAGTAAACAAAAGGAAATTAAGGAATATGATAGCCAAATACTATCCCATAGAAGGCTTGGAGAACGATTGAGGAAATGATCCATAAAGTGCAACAAAAGGAGAGAGGTGGACAATGACAAAAGCAAGCAAGAGAAAGGAAGACAGAGAGAAAGAAAGGAGAGAAGGAAGAGAGGGAGGGAGGAAGGAGAGAGGGAGGGAGGAAGGAAGGAAGGAAGGAAGAGTTAGAGAATTCATTGAACATCAAAGCCCTTCAAATCAACATTTTAGAACACCTAGGTGGCAGGGGACTCCATCAGAGCTTCCAGAGAGAAGGAGCAGCTGCAGCAGTGAAGGGGTATAAAGATGATGCTAGACCTGTTGACAGAATTGGAAGTGAGAAGAGTATGGGGCAAGGCTTTCAGAAGTCCAAGGAAAAAAATCATTTCCAAAGTGGAATTCTATACATTTCCAAACTGTCAGTCAAACATGGCAGTAGAATATGGCCATTTGCAGGCACGCAGAGTCTGCCACCCACGCGTGATGTTCCGAAGCCTTCCGCGGTGTGTGTTGCAGGGACAAGCTTTCCTGAGACAAGGCCTGGGGTCTAGGAAACAAAAACTGTAACGTCGAAGGGAAGCAAAACAAATTTCCAAAGTGAGGCATCAAAGAGCAATCAGCTTCAATTGGAGCAGAACACCAGGAGTGTGAACGCCAGGAGGAAATAAGAAGGAATTAATAGATTATCTGATATGTTTGATTATAGCCTGAAAAAATGTATTGAGAGGGTATTAATGGGTGTGGTAAAAACTATAGCAACTGAAGCCAGAAGAAAAGAGGCATAAACCAGTGCACTTGGCTTAGCAGTGAACACAAAGTACGTAGTCAAAATAATGACCATATTAGGGGATGAAAGAAGGGAGAGGTGACAAAGTGGGTAGGGACAGAGGTTTCCAAGAAAGCGAACTGTTCATCCACCACAATAGTCGGTCAGTGATAGGTAGTTGACAAATTGATAAATCAAGAAATTAAATATGTTTAACTCCTTAAGAAAGAAGTAAATACCAGGTGGATCCACTAACAAAGTTCAAAATGTGCCTTTGGGAAAGAGCCTCAGAGGTAGAGAAGTATCCAAAGACATTGCTGCTGGTGTTTTATTTTATACTATACACCTTTTGGCGTCATGTATTTTACCAAACACTGTGAACATATTCCTTTGATGATAAAAACTATTTTAGAAACTAAATATATACATACACTTATCAGCAATTCTACTCCTAGCTATATGACCTAGCAGAAATACATCTATATACTCATCAAAAAAAAAAAAAGACTAGAATGTTCATAGCAGAGCTATCCATAGTAGCCCAAAACTAGAAAATATTCAGATGCTTTTCCCCAGGGGAATGGACGAATAGACTGCATTGCATTCCTGCAACAAGAGCCTAGTGAACGGATGGTCCATCACTGCACACACAGGGGTGAGTCTCACACCCAGAGCGAGGAGTCAGACACCATCGTGCGTGTACTATGGGACCTATAGGGCGTTCCAAAGCAGGCAAACAGAATCTGGGCTGTTGTAATTCAGCAAAGTGGGCACCGCTGATGATGAGGGACAGTGAGGGGGCACAGGAAGGCCTTGGGGGTTATACGGTGCTGTTCTTAGTGCCAATGCTGGTTACATATGTGGTGGGGCTTCATAAGCTGTGTACTGATGCACAGAGCACTTCTCTATGAGTGTTCCACTTGGTATACAGTCATATGGGAGATGTATATCACATTTTAAAGAAGAATGAAGGGCACAGGAAAAGTCAGTATGAAGTGTGTGACCATTTACTGCTATTTGGATCTGACGAATAAGGAGAGTGACAGTTGTCAGTCCCACTGATTCTAGCCATAATTCTGATTTAATAATAGAATATCTCATGATTTTAGGATCCTTCCTGTTCCTAAACGGCCTGCATGCTGGACCCCGTGGTGCCCTGAGGAAAGCAGGCGTGCTGAGGGGCACTGGTGAGGAGGGCCAGGAGGCGTTTGCAGAAGGTGGGCTGCTGGGGTGGACCCAGCTACTCACCTGGAGGAAGGTGAAGCACCGTGGGCAGCCCCCATTAGCATTCAGAGGGCACCAGGATGCAGGACCGAGCTGAAGCCACCCAGACACAGAAATCCACTTCCTGGACCAGATCACAAGTGCGCCTCGCCCTCCTCAGGGGCTCCCATCTCTGCTTCGCTTCCTCCTGAGCTCTGCGTGCTCGCACTTCAGCAGTGCCAGCCCCGCAGCCCCCTCCTTCTCAGGCAAGCTAAGCCTGAATCTGTGAGAAACCAAGGCTGGCTTCTCCCTGGCCAGGGCCAGAGGCCAGTGACACAGTTTGGATGTTTATCCCCTCCGAATCTCATATTGAGATGTAACCCCCAGTGTTGGAGTTGGGGCCTGGTGGGAGGTGTTTGGGTCCTGGGGACGGATCCCTCATGGCTTGGTGCTGTCCTCAAGACATTGAGTGCTCTGAGATCTGGTTGAGTAAAAGTGTGTGGCCCCTCCTATCCCTTGCTCTCACACCCCTGCTCTGGCCCTGTCACAGGCTTGCTCCTGTTTTTACTTCCTCCATGAGTGAAAAGTCCCTGAGGCCTCCCCGGAAGCTGAGTAGATGCTGGCGCCATGTTTCCTGTACAGCCTCCAGAAGGATGAGCTACTTAAATCTCTTTTCTTTATAAGTTACTCAGCGTCAGGTATTCCTTTATAGCATTGCAAGGAGGGCCAAACACAGCCAGCAAATGGAGTAAATGATAGCAGCTGCCCGGTCCAGCAGCAGCCTGGAACAGCAGCCGCAGTTCCCGTGTATGTTTACGATGTTGTTATATGGTGATGTCTGTAAATTGAGATCCACAGAAGGGGCTGGCCTTGAGGACAAGGACACCCAAGACGCCTCCCTGGGAGGAAGTCCCCTCCCTTGGAATGTAGTGATTCAGACCAGCAGGAGGCGGAGGGGATCGGCGCCAGCACCCAGGCAGTGACCCAGCCTTTCTCTGGTGTTTGAGTTGGGTTGTAACCAACACAGTCTGTACATTTGGTTTCACAGTCCATCTCCTCCCTGCCATTTAGACCTAACTAACATCAGAAGATTTATTTTTTTTTATGGCTTAAAATATAAGGGTTGTTAAAAAGGCAGGGGTGAGAGGTCATAAAAATAGACCTGGGCCTAAATACATGCAGGCAACAAATGTGTGTTGGGGGGTCTGCGTGTGAGACCCTTTGCCTGAGAAGCCTCCCATTCCTATAGTTGCTGTTCAGCTTCTCTTACTATCATTAAGAATATTGAGCCTGCCTCTTTGTCGAGTACAGCTCTCAGTACCTTGTCAGTGCACAGCGAACATTAGAAGATGATAAATAATGGAAATAACCTTTACGATAATGCAAAGAAATGTAATCCAGCCAGATACAGGTATCGGTACTGGAAAGAAAATGAACCATAAAACACCCATGGTGGAATACATTTCCAGAGAAATAGTTCAGGAGGCAGCCAGTGTCTTGTGGAAGCCTGTCCCAGATCTCAGGAGGCAGGTGTCTGGCGAGGGCATAACTGCTGAGGACCCCCAGCTGTGCTGGCCCCGGTCCATGGATGACGGGGACTGTGGAAACAGCGACCTTGCCCCTAAAAACTGACTGCAGGAGAAACAATGCAGCCAGGGTAGACCTCAGAAAACGTCATGATTTTTCCAAAACTTCAAACGACAGTGGGTATTTTCCAGCCAAAGGACAAGCAAAAGCTCATTGGAAACTCCATGAAGAGTGAAGAGAAATGGCAGCCTGTGGGTCCTGGCCTGTCTGAGACAGCCCAGAGCCCAGCACTTCAGACATCTCCAGGGTGTCTCGGGGAAAGGCAGGTAGTGACGCGGCAGGGACTGGAGCTCGGTGGAGTGGACTCTGCCTCGGGGTCACTGAGAACTGGGTCCCTGATGGCCGGTCCTCCTCCCCGTGACAGATTCCACACAGGAGCTGCAGGCCGTGGACCCCTGAAGTGGACAGGCGCTCTGGCCGTGCCCTGGGGGGCGAAAGCCCTTCCCCAATGACGTGCAGGTTTCGAGGGGCTTCCCCCTCCCATGGTCACCCCCGTGTCCTTCATCTTGCAGCTGTTTCATTATCTCCACCCTGACATCGAACTGTGTGGAGTATGACCCCCCATCCCCACCCCCCGGCGATTCACTGAATGTGAAATAGATTCCCACGAGGCATGTGGGTGTGGAGCCTGTTTCCCAGGGGCCGGGAAAGCCCGCAAAGCGCACAGCCCGGCAACGCCCGGAGCTTCGTTTCAGGCGTCCACCACAGGCTCTTCTCCCAGTGGGGTCGTCTGCCTCGTTTTCTCCCAGATCCATGCTGTCCAGTGTGGGACCCCCAGCCATGGGTGGCTGTTTACTTTTAAATTAGTTAAAATTAAATAATATTAAAATTCAGGTCTGCAGTCACATGAGCCATGCCCCAAGTGCCCTGTAGACGCAGCAGGTGGCACAGTCGAGCAGCATCTCCGTCCCCAGGAGCTTCTGCACGGCTCTGATGTGGACCTTCCCTCCCCAGCTGCTGCCCGGTCTCCAACTCCTCTCACCCCCCTCCTTTCCTGGGTTACCCAAGGAGCTGCCAATCCCTCCCGTTCTGTCCTGCTGAGTGTGGCACACTGCCCGAACTGGAGCCAAGTCCTCCCTGTGCCCTGTTGAGCCCACAGGGCTCCTGCATTCAGCAAAGAGGCTAGCATCAGTGCTGCAGCATCCTGAGCGCTGGGTGGAGACACAAGGGCCCAGACAGGAGCCTTTACCTCAGCAGCTGGCTGGCAAGGCCGCTGGGAAGGTACCATGGAGAAGCTGTGGCCCGGAAGATGAATAGTGTTAAAACAGTGACGGGTGATGAAACCGCCACTGCAAATACAACCAGAGAGAAGGCAAAATCAGGGAGAGGTGGGGAGAGGCCTGGAGAGGGAGCCAGGCAACACCTGCCCTTGACAGGTGCTGCCTTGTCAACGTAATTACGTTTGCATCTATGTTCAGAGATGAAGTCAGCCTCTCAATTCCCTTTCTCTGACTTTTCTTCTCTGGTTTTGGCATCAGATTTTACAAGTTTTATAAAATGAGTTTCTCTCTTCTCTGTAGATGGTTCTTATCTGTTCATTTAATTATTGATAGAATTCATTTCTAAAGTAAGGTAGTTTTTTTCAACTATGCTTTCTTCCAGTTACCGTTCCTTCCCAGAAGTATCCATGAACCTGTTTCCACGCCAACAGCAGAGGCAACTTGGGCCTGTTTTGTGCTGTAGATAATAGGATGCCGAGTCCGGCTTCTTTTGTTCATCACTGTGTCTCTGAGATTTATTCCATGACTATCTGGGTGTCATGACGGCTTGCCCTTCTATCGCTGGCACTCAGAGGGCTTCCAGGGCAGGGCAACCATGAGTCAGATTCCTTTGAACATTCCTACAGATGTGTTTTGTGAATACATGAATAATTCTTATTGGGTATTTACACAAATAAATGTCCACTTATTTATGGGAGTGGAATTGTTGTTGTGTGATGTATCTATATGTTCAGCTATAAGAAATGCTGACCATTTCCCCAAGTGGTGGTACGAATTTGTATCTCACCAGGAGTGCAGGGGAATTTTGGTTTTTCCACATTGTCTGTGACACTTCCTGTTGCCTCTTGGCCTTGTCTTGGCCTTGCTGGAGGGTCCATGTACAGCATGTTCTAAGCATCCTGGGTTGGGCATGGCTGCACACACAGCAGGCCTGGCCTCAGGAGGAAGGGCCTCCTCTCTTCCCCTCCTCCTCCCCACTCGTCAGCCACAGTGTCTGCCCCTGTGGACAAGGTGCGGTTGGCAGGAGCAGATAGAAGACAGAGATGTCACAGCCACCCCCAACTCACATTGTCACAGGAGGCTTGTGCTCTCGTACACGGCTTGCTTTCTCATCGGGCACTTGGCAGGTTCTTCTCAGGCTCACCCTCACCTTCACGTCCCCAGCTTCAGCCTGCTGGCACAGGCCCTGTGTGTCCATCCACTTGCCCCTCAGCTGGGCTCTACTGGATAGGACCCAAGACCATATCTGGTCCCTGGGGACCACCTAGGCCTTTATTCCCTGCCCAGCCAGGGGCTGGTCATCTCCACAGAGCAGTACCCTCCTGAGGCTGCCGGTCAGCCGCTTGCCTTGCAGAGTCTCCAGGCAGGAACCGGCTGGTCACCCGCCCGCAGTGCCGGACATGCATGGAGCCAGCAGTGTCCCATGGCAGCTGCACCCCCACAGCCTGAGTGAAAAGCAAATGCCTGCCTTCTGTGGACAGGACCCAGGATCAGCACACCGTCAGTCCTTCAAAATGCTTCTCAGCCTCCAAACCCTTTGTGGAGGCACAGGCCTTGAGGCATCTAAATTGGTTCTGCTCTCTTGTTTAGAAAATAGGCAAAGGCTGCTGGGGGTGGGGGTGGGGAGGTCCCCGTCACCATCCTAGGGTGTGTCTCTTGTGATGTGGAGCCTGGGATGGAGCTTCCAGCTGGACCTTCTGTTACAGAGCAAGTGAGCAGAAGAAAGAAGGAGGGAGGGAGAAAAGGGGAGGGAGGGAGGGAAGAGGGGGGAGGAAGGAGGGAGAGAGGAGGGAGGGAAAACCGAGGGAAGGGGGAGGGAGGAAAGAGGGAGGAGGTAGGAAGAAAGGAGGGAAGATGGAGGAAGGAGGGAGGAGGGAGGAAAGAGGGAGGAGGTAGGAAGAAAGGAGGGAAGATGGAGGAAGGAGGGAGGAGGGAGGAAAGAAGGAGGAGTTAGGAAGGAGGGAGGAAAGAAGGAGGAAAGAGGGAGGAAGTAGGCAGGAGGGAGGGAAGAGGGAGGAAGAAGGGAGGAAAGAAGGAGGAGGTAGGAAGGAGAGAGGGAAGAGGGAGGAAAGAGGGAGGGAAGAGGGATGAAGGAGGGAGGGAGGAGGGAGGAAGGAGGGAAGGAAGAGGGAGAGAAGAGGGAGGGAGGAGGGAGGGAGGAGGGAAGAAAGAAGGAGGAGTTAGGAAAGAGGGAGGGAAAGGGGAGAAAGGAGGGAGGAAAGAGGGAGGAGTAGAAAGGAAGGAGGGAAGAGGAAGGAGGGAGGGAAGAGGGAGGAAGGAGGGAGGGAGGAGGGAGATGGGAATAAAAAGTAAGGAAGGGAGGAGGGAGGGAGGAGGGAGGGAGGGACTGGCCTTCAGCATGCCAGCATATGCCAAGATACATTCTTGGATAAACCAGGGACCTCAGGTGGGCATGAGAAGGGGAGACACGAGGGGACTGGGCAAGGGCAGCCTGACCACTCCCCCAACTAGAGCAAGACCTGGATCCACCAGGAGTGTCAGAAGGAAGCAGGCCCTAGAACCCACTCCCAGACCTCTCTGCCACCTTCACAAGAAGCCACTCCCTTCAGATAGAACCATTCCCCAAAATGTGACCAATGGGCAGGGTGGGGGGTTCCACCAGAGAGAATTGCTGGTGGGTTTCAGCATTAAACACTACCACCCATGGAATGCAAATTGACTTTGTCCCTCCACAAACTGGTCATTTCTCATCACGAAGCCATGACCAGCATGACCTTTACATGTGGATCAACAGCTCTCGGTCCTTTGACAGCCAGTTCCTTTGACTTGGCCACTTGGTAGTGACCATTCAACCTAAGGAGGTGTGACCCAGCGGTGGTACGAGGTGGCGGGACCTCAGTTCTAACGGTGACAACTTCAGCTAAAGCACGTTTGTTCTGGCTGTCCGTCCTCTGCTTGTGTAACTTTTATTTCCTCAGTGTGAACAGCACTGCACTTGAGGGACGGGAAGGGGGTGCTTCCATAGCTGTCATTGCTATGGCGCGAGTTTACTTTTACTCTTCAATTTAAAAATCGGGTCTTCTACATATCTTTGCAACTAGGGAAGAGAAAGCAGGTCTTTTAATTCCAGAACCGCAGTGCACAAATCATGTTCCAATGTGGGCTGTGCAGGAGCTCAGTGCCTGGTGGGTTTCAGGTTGCAGGACATCTCCCTTGGGGGCTACGTCTGATGCCCTGCAGCCAGCCCTGCCGATGGAGCCCAGCTGCTTCCTGCGTTCTCAATGATGAGTCCTTGTGCCCTGGGCTGTTAAGGCTGTGCCTCTGCTTGTGAGCTGAAACGCTTTCTCTGAAGAGCCCTCACAGTGCAGAAATAGTGTCTTTGGGTCCTGCTGAGCCCCTACCCCCAGCCCACCGCTGGCACAAGGTGCAGGCACTGGGCACTGCTTGGGGCTTCGCCAGTCACCTGCACTTTCTAACCACCTGCACTTATTTTCCAATGAAAGGCCAGTAAAGTCACAAACTTCACTTGCAACCTGTTGGCAAAAGACAGGGAAGGAAAACCAGCCACAAGAAATAACAATCTTGACAAACTTTTTTGCATCTACACACAAAGCCTTGCCTTCAGCTCAGAGACTCTTGGACTCAAGACAGTTTGCCCTGCCCTCATGCACACCAAAAATCTTGTCAAAGAGCCAGGAGCTTTCGTCCAGCAGCTGTCAGGATGGAAACGTGTCTTCCCATTTGCACCCTGCCAAAGGAATGAGCAAGCTGTTTCACAGCCACAGTTATCCATTTTCTGAGACAAAAGGTTCACGTCAGGTAAATCACCTTCATTAGACCACGTTGTGTGTTTTGTGTATGTAAATGACGTCTCTGCCTTGCGGGAGTGGGCACCGAAGAAACTCTGGCTTCTATGACACGCAGATGCCGAGTGACGTTGCTGAAGGCAGCCTGCTTGCTAAGGCTGCATCTGTTTGCTGTTTCTGACATATCTCCAGCGATCAGGCCCCTAACACACCACATCCCCTAGGTTTCTTGTTAGAGCCAAACATATAAACCGGCGTATCAAGGTCCCCCAGCGTGGAGAATGAGAATAAAGAGCAAATGCGATTCTCAAGGAGACACACCAGCTTGAGCATGAGAGCTCTGGTGTGTCTATATGCAGAACCTGCAGAGTTGGGCCAGAACTGAGGTCAAGAGGCAGTCCCGTGCCACTGCCTTCCTCCTCAACACCGCCAGAGAGACTGGAACTGTGCCCCAGTTAGAGAAGTATCGTGTTCCTCCTGTCCCCCCAGAGCACAGCCCAGGCCCCAGGGAGACCACAACACACAAGAGAGACATGGGCTCTGCCTTGGGGAGCTTACAAGTGAGCAGGAAGGCAACTATTCCGCAAGTGGGTACTCAGATGTGTGAGCCCTCATGAGCTCGGGAAGCCCGGCATGGGTGTTCCCACAGGGGTCAGGGAATGAATGCTGCTGGCAGGTGCCCAGGCAGCTGTAGCGGCTCCACCTTCCTCTCTGCACCCCTTTGTGTAGCCCTGGGGATGACACTAAGGCTGGTGATCATGGCGGGGACACAAAGCCATGACCCTAATGAGCAATGACTCTTTCAGTTAGCGCTAAGGAAAGGCAATTACAGGAAATTGTGTTCTAAGATGTGGGCGTGTGTGGGAGCACTGCTGCATGAAACAGACTGGGCTCACCACGACTTCATTCATTCATTCATTTATTCATTCATTGTCCTAGGAGGCTTCCCATTTTGCATCCCTTTATCTCTGCTCCCTCCAGAATTGTCCACAGTGAGCTCTGAAGCTCAGTTCCAAGACAAAAAGTTGGGGAGGAAAAAAATAAAAACTAGCTTTTAAGATCCGAAAGTTAGAGGAGCAAGAAGGAAGCCAAGCAGTGGCAGGCATCCCTTCCCCACACGACACAGACTTCCAGAGCTCAGAGACCATGGAAGATGCAGGTTCACGTCATGAGCCATCTCTGAGTGTGAGCCTTTCTGGTCCACTGCAGAGGTGTTGGTGTGTTTTAGCTGGTGTGTTTGAGTGAATGACATGCCGACTCCCATACTCACCTATAAAACCTAGTAATGTCACTGACCTTAGGTGGAAATGGGACCCGGTAGAAATCTGGCTTTCTGGAGATGGCCATGAGAACGAGCTAGGACATTCTGCCAGGGTAGTCCTGACCACAGGGGGCCCACGGGTGGCTTGGGAGTCAACCCTCCTCAGCATCACGTGGGCTCCCGTGGCTCAGTGCTTTGGTAGCATCTCACCCCATCTGCCAAATGAGCCATTTTACTCCGGTGATCCCTCCATGGTGGCCTCCAAAACCTCCATGTTTCCATCTCCTCGTGACCCCAAGAATCATGAATTTGATTACACCAACACCTGGTTATGTCATTGAACACTCAGGAATATAGGTGTTAGTTTTGTATCAAATGATTTTATTGATGGATGAATTTTACTAACGCCAACCATGTCCAGGGTGGGGACGGTCAGGAAGTGAATGACTCAGGCCACAGCAGGTGAGGCAGCTGAGGAGGAAGGTTTCAGGCATCCTCCAGTGGTTTTCATGATCTTATGCCGGAGTTTCTCTCGGGGAAATGGGAACTGTCATTGCCTTCCGCACACCTCCAGTGGGTAGCAGAGATTCAATAAGATAGGTAGAAATATGCTTTAGAAAATTACGAGTTATTCAAATAAACAAGTACACCATTCTTGGGTAGAAAGAGCAGCACTGGAGGAGTCCTATCTAGCCCATCCCTCAGTACTGGTGCTGGAGATCCCAGACCCCACACTGATGGAACTCAGTTGGGCTACTTCCAGCCTTCTCTTATTCCCTTGGGGCCAAGTAGAAAAGAAGTCTATCTTCCCTGCGGTGTGGGGGAGCAGCAGCAGGCCCCAGCCCCACATTTGTTTCTTGCAGTTAAAGAACTGCCCTGGTCATAGCAGGGGTGAGCACAGTCTCCCCCTCAGCCTTCTCTGCATCAACAATGCCTTTTTCTGAATCAGGAGCCGTAGATGAGCCCTCCACTCACTGCTTGTTCCAACTTGCTTACAATGACTTCCTTTTTCTTCTCCAACTCTGCAGACCAACAAAGCCGTGGCCAAGGGGGACTTGCACCAGGCCAGCACCAGCTCCCGGCGGGCCCTATTCCTGGCAGTGCTGTCCATCACCATTGGGACTGGCGTCTATGTGGGCGTGGCCGTGGCCCTCATCGCCTACCTCTCCAAGAACAACCACCTGTGAGCTTCCTGCGAATGGAGGGGGAGCACCCGGGGCCAGGTCTGTGTGGACGTGGAGGAAGCAGGCATACCGCATGATGCTGTACAGTACAAATGATTGCCAAATGATGCCACGAAGCCCTGGGATTTCCTACCCATGGATTTATTTTGTTTTTATCCTTTAATTTCATGTTCACAGCACTGTGTAGAGCACCAGACAGACGGGCACTGCTAATCCTTCCAAAGGAAAGCTCCAAAGATCCCAGCCCGCAAGGCTGTCTCTGGATGGATTCTGGTGGATGAATGGCAACGCGGCTCTCTGCAGCCTGCCAGTGCCCAGAGTGCCACCGCATTAGCAATATACAAACAGTCGAAAAAAGTGTTTATTTTTTATGGAATACGGTGCAATAGGCAGAGGACAAGGGACACGTCACTATTCTGTCTGTGGCCCTGCTGGAGTCCTTTGTGCCCCCCCGAGTCCACACGCCTTCCCTGCAAGACGAGAATGGGGCTGGGAAGAAAGAGGCAACACCACGGCTGGCAGGAGCCCCGCTGCACTGCTCTGCAGACCCATTGGCCTGACCCTGAGAAGCAGAGCCAGCAAAGCCCGGGACCTGCCCCTCTTTCTTTCCCTTCACACCACCCCAGCCTCAGGATGTCAAGCCACCTCTGGAACGTGTCTACACTCCACAGCTACCCCGCAGCAATACGCACTCTTGGGACCTCGCTGATCTAGGATGGGGAGGCAGGCCACCGCCCCTCCCAAGACTCCTCAAGAAAGAGCCCCATGGTTGCTCTGGAAACTCGAGGCACTGCAGCTATGGGCACTGCCTCAGCCTAAAGACACAGGGGCGCCTCCCAATCACCGCGCTGGCGGATGCTCACCCCGTCATAAGCAGAAACTAGTGATCCTGGAAACGAGATGGGCCTTACTCTGTCGACTAAATGAATAGCTATTTTCTTGTCATTTTTTAAAGTGCAACTCTTGCTTCATGCTGCTTAAGTTACCAGATGAATGCTGAGAAATAAGTAATCACAGACATTTTAATACCATTTCATTGCTGTTTTACGAGTGTTCATTACTTAACAAAAAATTATCTTTTAGCTTTTTCGCTTAAGACTTTTCTTTCTGATGAATATTTGTCGTTGGGTTTCATTTATACTTTCCCCTTGTGGTTTAAGGAACTGCAGAGCCACCCAGGCCTCCACTGCTGAAATAGTAGGGGGGTCTCAAGGAGAACCAAAGCCCCTGCCGCTTCAATTTCCACCAGTAAATATGATCGTCCTAATCCCCTCAGTGGACACAGAGACCCCCTCTCCAGGACAGTGGCTCCACCGGCAGCATTTAGCAAATTCCTGAGGCCTGGGTCAGCCCCAGGCTGACTTGATGGGTCAGGATGTGGCCTGGTAACTGCAACGTGAAGCCAAGGTTGAGAACCACTGCCCTGGACTAAGGTCTCTGGGTTTGATCCTTCTGCCTGACACTCTCCTCCTTGACCTTGAACATTTAATATTCTGAAAATTATTAGCACTGTCTTCTCGGGTCAAATTTGAGATCCATCTAGCATTTGTCTCTACTGGGTGGTTCACAAACACTGTAGGATGTTAACCCTAAGAAGTAGATAAGGAAGCCAGCCAACACCCCTGTAGGAGTTAGAGTCACTGGCCATGGAGGGCATAGGTTTAGGTTCAAACCAACCTGGATTTGAATCCAGCTGTGCTACTTTCTAGCTGTGTGATCTTGGGTAAAGTTTTACACCTCGATAGGGCACAGTGGCTCACACCTGTAATCCCAGCACTTTGGGAGGCCGAGGAGGGTGGATTACGAGGTCAGGAATTTGAAACCAGCCTGACCAGCATGGTGAAATCCGTCTCTACTAAATATATAAAAAATTAGCCAGGCATGGTGGTGGGCGCCTGTAATCCCAGCTACTCAGGAGGTTGAGGCAGGAGAATTGCTTGAACCTGGGAGGCGGAGGTTATAGTGAGCCGAGATTGTGGCACTGCACTCCAGCCTGGGCCAGACGGAGCAAGACTCCATCAAAAAAAAAAAAAAAAGTCTACACCTCTCTGAGCTTCGTCTCTAGGAGAGGATAATCAATAAGGCCCATTTTGAGCTTTGTCTCTTGGAGAGGATAATCAATAAGGCCCATTTTGTGGGGTTGCTGGGGAAGGCACGAGGCACAGACCATCGCACCTGGCAGGAGCAGGTGGTCATGGTTACTATCATGTCCTTGGCTGGGTGTCCCATGGCTGGTCCATGTCCCTCCATCTCTCAGGGTTCATTTATCACAAGTCATTGTGTCAAATGGGCTTCTTTGCACCTGTCCTGAAATGATCCATTTTAAGTTCAAAGACTCCCCAAAGGTGCATACCTTTGGATGTGGTAAAGAAGTAGAACCTGTCTGCATATCCACACCCATCATTTCTGTCTATACTGTCACAGTCACCCTAAGCCAGGCCCTCAGTGCCAGGTACTTTACCTCTGCTAGATCAACTGCCCATCTTATTCCAGCCTCTGTATTTCCAGATGGAAAAGCCTCAGTTCCCAGGGGCTTGGTCCTAAGTTGTCAAGCTCTGCCAAGTCTTTCTCAAAGGCTTTACCTATGGGTGTAAATGGTCCTAGGTGGGCACAAGGGACAGGGCCAGCTGAAGGCAGCCATGGGGCCCAGCAGCTCACCTGGCAGCTAGGCACAGTGTGTGACAGCCCTGCGACTGGCTTGGCCTTGGTGGCAGGGAAAGTGACTGAAGGTCATCTTTGGTGGTTGTGTTAGTGACTGCTGTCAGCTGAGCCATCTTCCGAGTGTGCCGGAGCGACCTGCACCTCCCTAAACCTGCATCATTGCTGTTAGGCCCACGTGGCATCCACTAAGCACAGCTATGCCAGGAACACATGACCTCGCCTCATCCTCCCAATAGTCCCAGGAGGGAGGTGTCCCCACCTCCTCCCCAGGTGTCCCTGCCTTCCGAGGCATCCCCCCACCTCCCCAGGCATCCTCATATCCCAGGTACCCCCGCCTCCCCAGGCATCCCCGCCTCCCCAGGTACCCCCGCCTCCCCAGGTACCCCTCCTCCCCAGGAATCCCCGCCTCCCCGGGTACCCCCGCCTCCCCAGGTACCCCCGCCTCCCCAGGTACCCCTCCTCCCCAGGAATCCCCACCTCCCCAGGCACCCCCGCCTCCCCAGGTACCCCTCCTCCCCAGGAATCCCCACCTCCCCAGGCACCCCCACCTCCCCAGGTACCCCCGCCTCCCCAGGTACCCCTGCCTCCCCAGGCATCCCCGCCTCCCCAGGCATCCCCGCCTCCCCAGGTACCCCCGCCTCCCCAGGCGTCCCCACCTCCCCAGGCATCCCCACCTCCCCAGGTACCCCCACCTCCCCAGGCGTCCCCACCTCCCCAGGCATCCCCACCTCCCCAGGTACCCCCACCTCCCCAGGCATCCCCAACTTCAGCAAGTGTCCCAACTGACTTGACCAGGTGTCATACCCCAGCTATTCCCAGGGAACTACAGTGGGTTCTGAGGAGAACATGGTGGGGGAGGACCCATGATTGGTCACCATGCCATCTGCAGCTGCCACAGACAGGCCACACAGCTAACCAGGAACCAGGCCCCCTGACACCAGGACCGCCCCTCCAGAGCTGGGACAGGGCTTCCCTCAAACTCAGCCAGCTCTGCAAGTGGCCCTGCCCTCTGCAGCAGCCTCTGGGTTTAAAATGACCAGCGGAGCAATCTTCCTGCTTGCCAATCGTCGCTCCCACGCCCTGGATACCAATGTCAAGTGGAGCGTGCACTGAGGCCATGGCCAAAGCCACCCTCCAGAGCCGTGACCTAAGTTCAGGATCTGACCCCTGAGGTTTCATAGCATCCCTTAGAGGCTCCTAGTGGATGGGCTGAAATGCCTGTCCTTATGAGGACATTTTTGTGCTTCCCTCTTTCCCTCAAAGTCCACCTGCATTAGTTGCCATCGGTGCTGACATCTGTTGATCCAATTTGCCAATAAGCCATTAACTGTCCCTTCATAGCCTGAGCTGAGGCCGAACCCTTGGAAATCACGGCCGTCCCATCTCCTACCTAGGGATGCCTCCATGCGCTGCTTTTTGCTGATAACACTGGGATCAATTGCATCAGGCAGTGGCTGTGCTGTCCCCACCCCCGTGACCTCCTGGAAGTTCCTCCCTGCTCTTCAGAGTGAGCTTGGCTGTCCAAGGGGTGGGGGCTTCACTCCCCTGAGGCTCTTGTCTGAATATTCTGCTCATCTTTGAAAGTAACAGTGGATGCTAGACCAAGACAAAGGAGGTCTTCAGACTGCGGGCTCCCTGCCAAACAAGCATGTCCATTGAGTAATGAATTTGTCAACTGCCTGAGCCTCACAGGAAAGAGTCAAAGCTCCCTGTGGGGAGAGGAAGAAGGGGCAGGAGCTGCTGACCCTGCA